>NC_141694.1:1347612909-1349066091 GCF_964263255.1 Lissotriton vulgaris | reverse complement strand
GGCTCTGCCTAGGATGTGGTATACTCCACTGTGAAGATTTGCTTTGCCCTGATGAAGTCAACTGGTGATTTTCCGCGAGACGAAACACGTGCCGGCTTTCTGGCTACATTATTGGGATGTCAATCAAATCATCAACAAGTTTCATCATTTTTTGAAATTGTGAAGAAAAGAAAAGGAAAATAAAAGAATTTTGAATATAATGAAAAAAATGAAAATCTCTTTGGACTGTTGATTACATGAATGAATCCATTATAAAAAAAATAAATTTGGGTTGTGTTCGGTAATAATAATTAGTTTGCTACTTATCCTCTGTGTTTACACAGAAGGTTATAGGGACGCAAGTGGCCGTTCCCTTTTTGTTCCCTTAGAGCAATTTGTTATAAGATATACTACTTCTTAATTGGTTTGCGCAAGGTATAACCTAGCCATGTTCCTTAGTTTATCTCTGATTATGGAATCTAAGTTTCCCTAGGGATTGCGGACGTAGAGGGCAACATCGTCTGTGTACATGGAGATTAAAATCTTCCTCAATGTAAAGTTCAACCCTCTATTGGCATGAGGTTGTAATAGCCTGGCTGTGAGGGGCTCCAAAGCAATCTTGAATAAAAGCAGGGATAGGGGCATCCCTGCCAAGTACCATGTGTGATCAGGATTGGATCAGGTGTATTTTCTAAAGCACGAGCAAGTCTGCCAAGTCTTGACTGTGGCCCTTATACATGGACCCTATGATTATGAAGGACACAAGATCTGCATATTGAACGACTTCTCAAGGGAGACAAATGAGAAACAGATGGCCTTACTTTTACTTCTGCCAAAGCCTTCAAATTGGGACATAAAATAAAGGCTTTTCGAAACTGCACAGATGTGGGCCACACTTGACAGCAAATCCAAGGACTTTCTGGAGCCAGGGGATCTTTGAACCTTCCTTGACAGCCTGCAAAATTCTGATGTAAACATGACTCCTTTCCCCTCAGCTAAGGGCACCCCCCCACCCAGATACAAAGAGAATTGCTGCCAAATGGGCAGGCTGCAGGATAGACGATTCCCAGCTCAAAGCGTGAAGGACAGAGAGATCAGAGCATTGGTGGAAATTACACTGGACTCAGGGTGGGATGAGTCTTGCTCACCGCTGAAGTCTGGTCGGGACTCAGATTTTGTTGCAAAAATGACCAATATGGTCCCTTGTGGCCTGCTCCCTAACCAACCCAGTGGATGAGTAGTATTTGTCTGCATTTGCATTTGGTTTTTGTATTTTGTACTATTTATAATGTTTTAATGTTTGACCTACTTGTTTGCTGCGGGACCTGATCCCTCTGGTATATGGTCCACCTGCTGATTGGCTGCATAAATGGCTTGACCCTAGCCCATCTTGGTGAGCCCCCACTGCCTTTACTTATTCTTGTGTTCCAAGGGATGGGGCCCAAGACTCACCCCTACAATAAGGCTTCCACTGGTATTGTGTTCTTTCCTCTCCCTCCCCCGGGGCCTCAGCAACTCAAGAGCATACTGACATCTCTGAGTTTAGACCTGCTGATCAACGTTCTCCTCCCGCTCCCTAGAGGGAACTCTGGCTTCCCTTCACCTCCCCATCTCCACTTTCCCTTGGCCCATCATATATAACCCCCTCCAACTCCCTCACAGCCACTGCTTATTGAGCCCCTCTTTTTTTGTGTCTCTCTTCCCTACCATTTCAAACAAAATAGGCTTGCGTGCTCCCTCTCAATCACGAATGACTGGGTTTCACTGTCTCCTATTCGTGGAGCTCGTAGCCCCTCTGCCACTGACACTTAAGACACACACTTACCCTCTACCTTTCCACCTTGCCTCATCGCCGTGCTCTGCACACCTCCTGCCACTGTGCTTAGCCTACCAGGTGACACCTTCTATCACCACCTCTTTTCCCCAACTATACACATGTTCTCTACATTATGACAATGAAGTCTTTGACTGTACTGTTGTGGAATGTACACACTTCAAACATTATGTCAAGCATAAGAAATTGCTTGTATACTTGAATTCCAAGCATTTGGGCATCGCTCTATGGCAGGAAATCCAGCTTACCGCAGTAGAAACATTCAAATGTTAATGGTTGGAAACTGTCAAACTTAGCAGCTGCACACCTAGGCCAGGTGATGGGAGCTCTCCCATAACTAGGAAGTGCAGAGTGGCCATTCTACTATGATGCAATGCAGAACGGCCATTCTACTATGCAAAATGCTCCCTTGTACATTTAAAGCATAGACTGACCCAGAAGGCTGATATGTGTTTATATGACTCAATATAAATGATAAAAGATGCTGAGCAGAGCATGGGCTTGGTATATGCCCTAATGTGGACTAAAGCGCCATTCTTTCTCCGAGTTAACCGTATTCTGATGAAACTAGGCTCCACACTCATGATTCTTTGAGGTGATTGGAACCTGGCTCTTGATGCTATAATGGACCGTGCAGAGCTGATTTGTATGGCCAACAACCCCAATCAGGAAGTTATGTGACATTCTGTACGAACAGGTGGTCCTAGATGCGTGGCACCTCCTAGAACGGTCTGAGAGGGAGTACACTTATTTTATCCTCAGTCAATCTACCTAATTTAGACTGGAATATTTTCTCATCTTCCACTCTTTAACTGTAATGATCGAGGATACCATGATCCTTGAAAGAACACTCTCAAACCACTTCCCGACATGTTTATGATCGAAATGGGGCTGGCAAAACTGGTGCCTCAACGCATCCTAGAACAAGATGCCAGTGGAGGAATCACATCTCAAAACATATCTAGATCATAACACATGGTCGGGCACATCTTTGTAGATGCTGTGGCAAAAGCTACCATCACAGGGAAACTCATGCACTATGCCACCCTACATAACACACACACAGCAGCGTATCAAGTCTTGGAGATGAGATTCAGGACTTGACGCAGGTGTAATAGGCTCGCCATTCCAATGCTGTTAGGTGATTCCTCATAAATGCAAAACTGGAGTTCAATGTTCTTTTTACCTCCAAAACAGAGTACGAGCTCCACAAGCTCGAGTCGCTTGATACTGAAAAGGTGTTCGACCGCATTGAATGGGGTTACCTCTTCTTGAGTCTCTGCAAATTCGGACACAGTGGTGACTTTATCACCAAGGTCCGGGGGCTATATCACTCCTCCATGGTTTGGATTTACTATGGGAGATTCTTATCTGACTCCTTTCTGGTGCCACGGGATGCAACAAGGGTGCCCTATTTCCCTGTTACTCTTTTTGCTCAAACCTTGAGGCCTTAGCCACAGCCATATGCCAATCAGAGGACATTGTGAGTATACCCACGCTCGCAGGTTCCTCATCCATGCTTCTCTACAAAGACAGCATCTTCTTGACACTTTCTGACCTCCCCATCTCTGTCCCTGCCCTTCTGAGACTCATTACTGCGTTTGCGGTGATAACCAGATAAAAGGTCATTTGACACAAGAGTGAAGCCCTTCCCACATTGAGGACCACGATGAAGGTGGCCATACAGGGCTATCAGTTCCAATGGAAACGTAAATACCTAGGGGTATTCATGAACAGGGGATTGGAAGCGATATTAAATGATTTGTATGGGCTGCTGCAAAACCATGCTCAGCAATGTCCAAACTGATTGTCCACAGGAAATGTAGTGGCTTGGTCCGCCCCTTGGTAGAACATTATAGTAGTGCACTACACCTCACACAACTCACCTACATGCCACTCACACTGGACCCCACCACCTGGGTTCTAATCGAAAGAAACCTCTCCCCTAGCCCTCCTGGATTGCATTCTCTCTATAAACATGGAGTGTCCATGATATGGCCTGTCAAGCCTATGATTCAGGCAATGGTATGCCTTTGGGAGCGCACCCACAACCTTTTCTCAACTGACACTTATATCATGACAAGAACACCCCTCTGTCAGAAAGGCAGCATCTGAACAGGAGGAGAGATGCTCAACTATGCAATATGGAAACAGGCGTGTATACGGTCCCTGTCCCAGGTCCTTGCTTACAGTACTCGCAAATCCTTCAAGGAACTAGGAGGAATTCCATCTCCTGCCAATTCAGAAGGGGAGAGACCTACAAATCCACCACTGCCTTTTCAACAAAGAGGGCACATTGCCATTGATGAAACTGACCTACGTGGTAGTCTCCTACCTCCACTGCTGGGGCAGTGTTAATGGTTAATATCTGGCGTTTATAACATGCTGAATCCAGCATCTGTACTGCATACCCAAGACAAAGTGACTGCGAGGCACTTGGCAGGAGAGAGACTACACACAGTTTAGATGGAGGAAGAGGAAGACTGGGCGAAGATCTTGGAGAACTTGGACCATGAGTCTAGGATGAAATTGTGTCATTTCAAGCCTATTGAACATTGGAACTCGACCCCGGCAAAACTGAAGTGTCAGACTTCCTGCATTACTCACTGTGCTGGAGATGTGAGCAATCTCATCACGACTTGGTGCATGTTGTGTATGATTGTATTGTCATCCATGACCTATTGGTTGCAGTGGGAGACACGCTAATAAGATCCATATAAAACCCTTCACCAATGCCTCAGCACATGATAATGCTTCATGACACCACTGACATCACCACGCTGACCAACCACAAATGTCGCTTTCTCTCCCACAGCATTTACTACAGCTAAGCTTTTCACTCTTCACCACTGATGCTCCCCATACCACACATGAGGAAATGTTGACAGAAATGTTTACAAAGGCCTTGTGTGAGAGGCTCATCTATAAGCTGTTATACAAACTTAAGACCTGCCTACAGGTCTGGGCCCATTCCTAAATGATGATAGTTGACCATTCTTGGTCCCGTTTGACTGAGACTCCTATATGTGCAACAATGCGCAGACTTGCCACTATGGATACCGCATGAGGACCTCCGACTGGACATGAGCTCTGACTAAGGCACTGTTTAACCCCTGATAGGGATAAAACCATGCATTCACACCCCCATATGATTGTTTGTAGCACCCATAGTGCACCCATAACATGCAGCTGAGCCCTTGACATCACAGATCCCCGTTACATGTCCACTATTTTTACCTTTTACCCCTCTATCCTTCCCTGATACTTACCTCCTCTCTCCTCCCAAAACAATTAGTTATCTTCCGACATATATTGCTGTTATTCTATGACTCCTACAGCTTTGACAGTCTGGCGGTTGATCTAAAATGCATTATTGCACTGTATCTGTATTTTCTAAAACGTAAATGAAGAAATTTAAAAGAAAAACTAGCCTGCACCACTCATAGAACTCATCTTCAACCTCGTTCCTCTCTGAGAAACTGAAAATCTCAGGTGGCAACTGAGGTTCACGAAACGCTTGATTGCTCCACCTCGAACCCACCAACTTCAAGCACAAGCTATACGTGAACCGATCCTTCTCTGGAAGTGTCACAAGAATCTGGAACTCCCTCCCTCCGAGCCCCCATCTGACCATTTGTTATGTCACCTTCAAAAAGGCCTCAAAGCTCTTCTCTTTGAACAGCACCTGACCTAATTCACTTGTATCTCTTCTCGCTCCCTCAGTTGCAAACCAACTCCAACCTGAATGAACTATTGATGATTCTCATGCAGTACTGTTCCACCTGCTTTTCTTTGCTATGATTTACTGTGAATATGTGTGTCGCACTCTACCTTATGGAAGAGACTAACCCGGCGTTCACTCCGCCTTTAATGTACTTGTATTTTGTATATTTGTTAATGATATGTTCTGTCTTTATTGTGAAGACATCTGATGCCTCAAGGCCATGTCTGTGCTATATAAAATCACAAAATAAATAATGAATACATAACTGCTGGCTATCATTGTTTCCATACAAAGATGTTACTAGCCAACTACAAATGAGCCAAAGTTTGCTTGTATCTGACTGGCTTCCTTGATGCAATCTCACTATTGGATTTAAATTCAAAATTTGAAATTATGAATCAGACTACTCAAATTGGGTGTGTGAAAATAAAAAGAGGTAGTGAATTGCCTAAGAACTTCCTCTATATACCTTCACTATATTTCAAACTTACTGACTTTGGGTTGGCTGCCAGTAGCTCTCAAGGTCAAATGAGGGCTCAAGATGACCGGAAAGGCCATCCTCCTCTATTGTGCCAGGGATCACAATGCCCTTGACTAACTGATTTATCTACAGAGGATACTAAGATGCATTTCAAAATTATATTGTGTGAAACATGCTACCACCTCACATTAATTTCAGCAAATTCATTATTGGAAGACTTGCTGGTTGCCCCTTAATTGTGATGCAAAGCAGACCCTGATATGCGCTTTATCTGTACACAAACTTTCCATCACCATTTATTTCCCTGTATTACAAGGGTGGCTGGAACTCCCAGAAAAAAAGTGTTTTGGGCATGGACTTCAACATGACACAGCAAGTACTAACATTCTGATATCCATGTTCTGCCAAGCTTCCCTACAAGACTGACTAGCAGAAACATCACCTAAAAGAGATTACTGGACCCTGGGGAATACCTGGCAATTCTCCACACACAGTGGTGCATCCATTAAACAGAGTAATGGATCCTGGGGGCCCAAGGGTACCAAGGCACAATGGAAGTCCCTAGGATTACCTTCCCTAAGGAACCAATACAACATCCAACTAAAAGGCAGTTACAGCTATTTCCTTGACAGTACTACAAATGTGAACAATATTGGTAAGATAATCATTGATTTATGTTTTTATTTGAGGTACATTCAAACCCCATGGAATATAATCCTTCAGAATGCATTTGTTCCTTGGCAGAGTGGCTGACTAGGAACTGTCTCAACTTCTGAGCCGTAGGAATCCCTAGGGATCCCTTCAGTTCTGGATATATAGAGACTGGGGGTTACCACCTTGTTTGATCTGAAGGACTTCACCTTCATAGTTTCTTCCCACCAATCCATATACCAATCGAGTAGCAAACAACAATGCATTATCCTTACATGGTCATGAACTTGCAGGCCACTGTTGTCGTCTTGGATGTATACTGCCACCTGAGTGGCACTATCCTGCCTCATGCACATCCTTTCTAGTGGTGGCTGTGTGGTTCGTATCCAAAACCGCCAAGGTCAGAAGACATTTGTAGTAATAGTACGTGGATGGAATTCCTGGCATTTTATTTAATATTTTTCAAAATAATCAGAATATCAGCCCTAACATAGGAATGATATTTACTCAAGACTTTAAGGGCATCATTTACAATATTTTGACGCAGGGCAACAAGTCTTCCTGCTGCGTTGCCGTGCGTCAAATGAAAAGGTCAGGAAAGCACCATACCTACAAGATGAGGCACATTCCTGTCCTTTTCCCATACACCGCCAGTGCACAATGGGCTTCCATTCACAAATTTAAGCTCTCTTGTTCCATGGTGCCACCTGGCTGTGATGTAGGGGTGATTTTCTTGTGCAGGAAGGGATACTTTCCTGTACAAAAACAATCACAAGAGGTGTTTCCTGCAGAATGCAGCCCACTTAGAAAAAGGATAAAAAAGGTATTTCTCCTTGTTGCACTTCCTATTCACCCCCCCTGGGGAGGCATAGGAATCTGACGCATTCCCAGGTTTACAAAACATTGTAAATCTGGGAATATGTCAGATTCCATGGATTTTATGTGGGAACACCGACAGTAACATCCATGGAACGCCCTTTCACGCAGAGTAATGCCAGAAAGAGGATCTTATTTACAAGGCCATGGAAAGCAGTCCAGGGTGGTTTTATGTTGCCTTGTAAATATTGGCAATTGCAAAAAGAACAATTGATGGACAGAATGCAGAACAATGTCATACATTTACCCCAGTACAGAGATCTGGGCCTAAATCCATCATGTTTTTGCTCCCCATGGCATTCCCGTTTGAACTCAGCCATATGCACAACAGTCTTGACCCTCCGCCCAATGGAAACAGTCCAGCCTGAACTGCCAGACCAGGTCCTCCCTGGAGTGGAAACAAGCAACCTAGGACTGGTTTTGGGGTTTCACCCCTTCAAGCAGCCAGGATAGCTTGACTCCAGTGGCATGGTGAGCATGGGGCCCAGGTCTGGGTATACCCGTCCCACTCGGGTGACAAATGCAAAAAGAACAATTGATGGACAGACTGCAGAACAATGTCATACATTCAGTACAGAGATCTTTGGCCCAAATCCATCGTTTTATTGCTCCCCAAGCCATCCCAGTTGGAACCCAGTCATATGCAAATCACTCTTGACCCTGCACCCAATGTAAACAGTCCAGCCAAACTGCCTATTGACTTGGGGTGAATGTTTAATGTGCTTTGCATTCCATCCATCATCTGTATGTCTTTTGCTTTCTCATCCTAAGTGCGCCGTGTATGTCCAGACATGGGTCCAGGCTCACTGTGCCAGTGAGTTCAAGCTAGCCTGGCTGATGAGGGCTGATGCCTGAAACCGGTCCAAGATGTGTGTTTCCGGTCCGGTGAGGACCTGGCTTGGCAGTGCGAGCTGGACTGTTCCCATGATGCACACGGTCAAAAACTGATTTGCATATGGCTTGGTACCAACTTGGGTGGCATGGTGAGCAAAAGAACAATGGATTTACCCAGATCTATTGACTGGGGTTGAATGTTTGATTTGCTCTGCATTCCATCCATCATCAGTGTGTCTTTTCCTTTCTCATGCTAAGTGCGCTGGGTGTGCCCCAAGGTGGGTCATGGGCTCACTGTGCTACTGGATTAAAGCTAGCCTATGAGTGGGATGCCCTGAAACCGGGATGCTTGTTTCCAGTCCAGGGAGGACCTGGCTTGGCAGTTCGGTCTGGACTGTGCCCATAAGGCACAGGGTCAAGACTGATTTGCATATGACTTGGTCTAAACTGGGGTGGCACGATGAGCAAAAGAACGATGGATTTAACCCAGACCCATTGACTCCGGGTGAATGTTTGATTTGCTCTGCATTCTGTCCATCTTCTGTGTGTCTTTTGTTTTCTCATCCTTGTAAATATTGGCAGGCACCCGGTGCCTCCAGTGCATCTAAACATGTGACACACCAGTGGTCAATGGGCTTGTAAATAAGCCCCTACATTTCTGCTATGTGATTTCGAGGTGCAGAAGAAATGTAGCAAACCACGAAAGACATCTTTCTCCACCTCGCCTGATGTGTATGCAGTGCCTAATTTGAGCTGGTAGTTGCTGATGGGGCCCACCGGCACTCCCTTTTGGAGACATGGAATTATTTTTCATGCTCAGACTTTGACACAGAGCAAGACAGTGAAAGGCAGAAAAGGGGTGGATGAGAAGGGAGAGAAAAACAGAAAAATAGTAACAAAATGAGCAAGAAGTAATGCAAAAGAACTTGCACAAGTGAGATACAAAGATAGGAAGTGTAGGGCAGTAAAAGAAAGCGATATGAGGTGGAATCAAGATTAGACAGCCTTGGTATTTGGTGACCCCGACATTAGGTACGTTCAGAGAAATACAGTGTGCCCTGGCAACTATTCTTTCACCGATTAAGCACTGTGCATTTGTATTCTGACCCACGCTTACATATTGCAAGAAGTGCTAACTTCAAATATCAACTATCAGGCTAAGTGCTTACTTTTCCATTTAGAGTGCTGTGTTCTGAGTCACTAGCCCTAAAATACCCTTAGAGCTTGTTTTAAACATTTCAAAAGTAAACATAGAAACATAAACTCATAAAATGACTGGCATTTTCAGGAAATATGTTTAAATACAGCAGTATAAACATTTTTCTATTTAAAAGGAAACTTAAAACCAACTTTTCCAGTATTCATTCATGCCTAAATTTACCAAGACAGACAGGTATGTTTTTTCTTATGAAGCAGCAGGGTTGACATGAGCTTTATATACGTGCTTAGTCAGTACGTCCATAAGGTATGTTAATGCAACCTCTTTAGGGGCTACCAAGATGGGTACTAAGGGGCATACTTATAAGAGCCCTGCATCGTTTTTGCACCACTTGAAGTGCTACATGTGTGACGCAGGGCTCTCATACCAATTTATGAAAGCACAAAAAGCCACCCTGCGTGGCCTTGATTGGCCTCATAAATCAATAATAAGGTGGAAGGGTTGAGATTTTGATCAATACCTTATCACTATCGATCTAAAACCCCGGTCTGGCCGACTGAATCTTTATTGCCTGTCATTGAGGAAAGAAAGTGCATCTGTTACCAAGTTAGTTCCCCCAGTAAAGGACTCTGCTTCAAAGGACCACAAACAACTTCTAGCTTTCAAAGATTTATTATAAGTTGCAAGTACAAGCATCTCAAGATGAGATTCACCAAATACACGGGCCCCACTACGTACACGTGTTCTCTGAAAGCCCTCAGACGAACAACGGAAACTATCAATACCAGTTCTAAAAACAATAGTGCCGTTAGCATAGACACATATTGAAATCTATCACTCATTTACAGGCGGAAGGAAAATACAGGTTAGGCTTTCCCTACCCTGCTCTAGATGGTATCCCTACTTAACCAGGTCTCTATCTATCAAAGGTGTCAGCAGTGAATGACTCCCAAGGGAAGCCACTCACTCTCGAACTCTTGGTGAAAACCTATAGTTCTCCAATCATGGCCCCTCTCTGCCTACCCATCCGCTCTCTAAAGGATCCTCAGGCGTCTGCTCTAACTCCCCCCAGGGATGCTGTCCCTAATACAAAAATACAACAACATTTAGGACGCCCCTCGTGAGACGCCCCTCACGTGGTGTAGCTTCTGGCTGTTTCCATGATGAGGCCTTGTGGTTAGAGTCGACCTTGCTTCTCAGACTCGTCTCCGGCCCGCTGATACCCCTTAAACATTCCGGAACCCTCCTCCATGTCTGGTCCATTTCTTGAACAAGCTTCTATTCATTATATTAATAATTGAATACCCCCTTTTCTCTTCCAGACAGACATCTGCAGCCTAATCCCAATTCTCATGGTTTTCCAACCGCATTGCAACATTCTTCGACCCAAACTAATACGTATAAATCAACATTTAAAGCTTTCCAGCTCTACCACATTTTATAGCATTCAACTTCTTCTTTAATTATTAGCATGTTAGTACTCATATTCTACTGATTTCGGTAAACACGTCTATAAATCAAAAAGCCTACTCATTAATACTAAACATTAGTGCAATCCATTTGTGAATTTTAATCATCTCCCCCCTCCCGCCTTGCTCTGGCCCTGAGGCCTACCACATTTCAACTTTCCATATGCCATCTTACATTTAGCAGCTACACAACATGGATTCAGGAATAATCACGCTTAATAAAATTGTATTACTTCACACATTTCTGTATTAGTTCCACTTCTATTTAAACTTCTATATTAACTACATATTTCAGAATATAACTATAGATACTATCAGCACTCATGGCATTTCTCTTCATGATTTGTGCTTACTACGTGTAAGCGTGATGTATTTCTACATTTTGGTCAGTTTGCGCTCTCTCAGTTCCCCCCTTTGATGACCTCTCGGGGTCATCATTAATATTCAAACTGCAGTGATTGCTAGCATAACTCGTTTCTGGGTTTCCAAAGCCCTCAGACTCCGGTACTGACTATCTTGTATGGCAGCCAATCTCTGCAGCTGCTTTCTCTGAGCCCTCTCTGACCTTCTTGATCTGTACCATTTGAATACCCTCACCAATCCCCACAACACGATCCCACAGATCAATATTATGATGATAGGTTTTAGTATTTTCCACACAAAACTTTTGCCTAAGGTGGTGAGCCAACCTCCAGCGTCACTTATCCCTTGGCCCACCCTTTCCCAGACATTTTCTCTGCTCAGGTCTTCGATCTCCTTGTGAATATCAGTTATGTTCCTAATAACCTTTTCAAGGGGCTTCGAATTGTCTGGAATGTAAGTACAACATTCTTGGACCTTCAAAGCCTTACAGACTCCGCCCTCTTTTGCTAATAGGACATCTAAGGCAAGACGGTTCTGAAGAACCATAGCCCTTATCGATTGCATCTCTCCTTCTACCAGCATTAAGGACTGAGCAGTACTGGCAGACAACCTATCTACGACTGTTGCTAGTCGTCTAATTTTAACATCATTAAGAATTAATCCTAGAAAAGGGAACACAGCTCCAAAGACATCCCCAACCATTTCTACACCTCCTACATCTCTCCTTCCCCTCGATGATGTCTTGCCCTCGATGATCTCTAAGTCTTGGGCATGGTATATTTTAGGGAAGATAATTGCCAAGTAACATGAGCCATACCAATTATCAGGTAGCTTCACGTAAGCATTTCTTCCACATACGAAATATACATTTGGAATCACTTGCATTCCCTTCAGGAAGTCCTTGGTGTAGTACTCTAAATTGAAAGCATGTTCACAGCTAACTTCTCCCACATATACATTTTCATAATACGTTTTGGCTCTATGAAGACATAACTTTCCTCTCTGCGTTCTATCTAAAGCTATTGGACCACTACTACCCTTTCTTTTGTGTACCTTTTCTTCATCGGTCCAATCTGTTTTTCCTTGTCCTGATTTTTTCAAAATCTTTTGTCTCCTATTCCGATCATCCACCTGCCCTATGAACTTTTTCTCGACCTCTGACACCTTACATGTCAGGTTATTTCTGCGGGCATGTGAAGTGTCTAATGTAATCCAAGGAATGAAGAACTTGGCCAATCTGTCTTCACTCTTCCAGTAGTCCCATTTGTTCATCTGCTTATAATTTGGGACTTCTGGTAGCACTGAGTCATAATTGGAGAAATAGTATTCAAAACTATCTCTCCCATAAAATATACTAAGCAATAAGCTACATGTAATGCCATATGTCAGCGGGAGGTGATGATATCGAATGCCTTCATCTACAGATGCCGGCAACTGCATGCAGACATAGCAGTCCTTGACCTCCATGGCATCCACATATTCATACAATAATTTTGCATAAGCATTTGACCTAAAGTCACCTTGGGACTCATCTACGTGTAACCTGCGGGCTTCTGCAGCTAATAACGCTTTCTCTTGTGTGTTTTCCCCTTCCCCACCCGCAACGGTGGGTGTAAGCGCCTCTACAGATTTCACATCAGTTACCTTTGCCTCTTCCTCACGTCCCTTTACATAGGAGACTGTTACTACTAAAGCTATTAATATTATCACTCCTACTATTAGTGTACCTATTATACATTTCGCTCTGCGGTTCTGGGTACCAGCCTCCATTTCGTCAGATAGTGTGGCTCTCTCGTAACTCTGCACAAAGTTCCTTTCTTTCTTTCCTTTACAGTCTCTTTACTCCTTTTGTCTTGAGAACCACGCAACTGGAAGCTGACAACCTTTTCCGCCAAAGTTCCTTTTAGTTCAATATAGACAACCCTAGCCCTTCTCCATCAACCCAGGGAAAGTCCCTAAGATTCTCTGCTTCCTAGGCGCTAGGTAATCTTCTTTTCTTCACGCTTATTTACAAAGTCTTTTAAGCATCCACTATCAGGCGCTCGCCTGCAGCTTCGACAGCAAAATTCAATATTTCCAGACGAAGATTGTGCTCTTCTGCGGCTGATATCTTTGTACCAAAATCAGGGAATTGCAATTCTGTGAGAAACATGTCCTTTATCTTGCTGAGGCGGGGAGGACGGGGAAGCATGAATGTCAGTGACCCTTCTTGTTCGACTCCGGGTACTAACAATCGTATCTCCACTGTTACGATGGGCTCAGAACTGGACACCACCACCGCTCTGATCCTCCCTGTCACTGGTTTCGAAGCCATCTGTCACCAGATATGTCCACTCAGGGGTGGAGTATCTTCTGTTAGGCACCCGCACTCTTCTTGACCTCCTCAACTCCGGTGCTTCAGCGCCCTGAGCACCGTCTTCTGGGTCCGAGTCTTCTGATATCGGAGGAAGGGTTCTCTCCAGAGTTGACCTTAGGCTAGAGCTCCTTCTCTGCGGCCAATCAGCTTCTCCGCGTACCCTTCTACTCCGTCTTCTTCTCGTTCGTTCACGCTCTCTGTCAGACCTATCAGCGTCTGACTCGTACTCCCAGCTACTTTCCCCTTCAGTAGCGTCGTCTGTCTCGCTGTTGTACTGACCGTCCTCAGCTTGGTCAGACTCGTTCCCTGCTTCCGCTGGCACCTCTACAGCTTGGCTAGCCCCCTCTATGGCTTCTCGGTCCGTTGCTGGACGTCTATCCGAGAGAGGAGCTGTTTCTTCCAGAGGTGCTGGAACTCTCCGCGTGTGCGACGCGTGAATCCAATTGGGCAGGCCTCCCACCTTCACGGCCGTGTTTGTGGTCAGGATGATCTGGAAGGGCCCACGCCAACGAACATCCAAGCAGCTGCTTCTCACGTGCTTTTTCACCAGGACCCAGTCCCCAGGAAGCAAGTCATGACAAGGGTCCTGGCACGATGGTACCTCGGCAGCCTGCACCTGAAGGGACACAGAATGAATGGCGTCAGACAGCCCCTTACAATAGTCCAGGATCATATCATCTGTGATGCTAATCAATGCAGCAGTTGGAACAGAAGGTAACCTCATTGCTCTTCCCATCAGTACCTCATGAGGAGACAAACCAGTTCTCCTATCCGGGGTACTACGGAGGCTCATAAGGACCAATGGCAGCGCATCAGGCCAACTCAAAGATGTTGATGAACACACCTTCGCAATTCTGGCCTTGATGGTGCCATTTATCTGCTCCACAATTCCTGAAGCTTCTGGTCGATAACTGCAATGTAGTTTTTGATCTATATTTAAAGCTGCACAAATCATTTTCACAAGCGAGCTGTTGAAATGCGTTCCCCTATCTGATTCCAAAGAGGCCGGCACCCCGAAGCGCGGGATAAGCTCCCTAAGCAATATCTTAGCTACTGTGAGGGTGTCGCACCTGCGTGTAGGATATGCCTCAACCCATCTGGAGAAAACGCAAACAACCACCAAGATATAACGGAGGCGGCTGCACCTTGGCATTTCAATAAAATCTATCTGCATTCGGTTGAATGGACCTCCTGACCTCCCTATGTGGCTCAGTGCAACTGGTGTCTTTTTCCCTACATTCAACTGCTGGCACGTCACACAACGCTGGCACACTGCTTCGGCTGCTACTCTGAACTTGGGGTTGTACCAGGTCTGTCTAAACACTCTCAGCATAGCATCTCTTCCTAGGTGGACAGGACCATGTATTTGTCGGGCCATTGGGCTCACCATCTCGTTGGGCAACACTGCTCTGCCATCTGCTGAAACCCAGAAATGGGCCTCCCCCACTACACATCCTGCCTTTTGCCATGTTTCTTTTTCACAATCAGGAGCATTTTCTTGCATCTCCTTCAGTTCGTCCCAAGTATCAACAGTTTCCAATATCATAGCTAATTCAGTCCTTACATTTATTCCACCCACTTCCGCCTCGGTGAAAGAGTACCCTGTTTCCGCGCAATACCGTGCGACTTCGTCGGCATATCTATTGCCTTGTGACACGAAGTCCATATTTCTGGTATGTGCGGTACACTTCACAACTGCGATACCTGCTGGACATTGCAATGCCTCCAACAACAGGCGCACAAACTCTCCATTGCGAATGGGAGAGCCTGAAGAGGTCATGAAACCTCTTTGAGACCACAACTGCCCGTAATCATGAACTACCCCGTAACCATATTGACTGTCTGTGTATATGGTGACTCGGATTTGATTGCTTGCCAAGCAGGCACGCGTCAGGGCAATAATCTCGGCTACCTGAGCGGAGTGTACTCCTTCCAGGCATCCAGCTTCCACTACTCCAGTGATTGTACAAACAGCGTAAGCTGCTCTTAACTGCCCAACTTCGTCTCTTACACATGAGCCATCGACAAAGAAAATTTCATCGGGGTCGGTCAGTGGCTCATCTACGATGTCGGGTCTTGGTTTGGTGCATAGTTCAGTCACATCGAGGCAGTCATGGTCTGTACATTCATCATCACCCTCAATATCGTTTGGAAGTGGCATCAAGGTGGCAGGGTTCAAAACAGAGCATCTCCTGAGGGTCACGTTCTCTGCAGCAAGAATAACTTGCTCATAGCGCGTGAGCCTGCTATTCGTCAGATGCTGGGTTTTGGTCCTGGTCATCAACAATTCAACAGAGTGGGGCACATGCACCTCTAACGGGTGCCCCATTACAATGTTCTCACACCTCTCAATGCTGACACCTGTTGCGGCAACGGATTTGAGACATCCGGGCAACGCTGCGGCTACTGGGTCTAAGGTAGCCGAGAAATACGCGACTGGTCTACGGGCATTCCCATGGATTTGGACTAACACAGACAGCGCGCATCCCTCTCTCTCACAGCAATAGAGCAAGAATGGTTTATCGTAATCTGGCATTCCCAGAGCCGGAGCACGACACAAGTCCTCTCTCAGCTGCAGGAACGCCATCAAACAGTCTTTGTCCCATGGTACCGGATCACTCACCTCCTTGTGCGTCAGTTTTTGTAAGGGCTTTGCTTTCAGTGAAAAGTTTGCGATCCACTGTCGGCAATATCCCACCATTCCTAGAAACATCCTGACTTCTCTCTGCGTTTTAGGCGCATTCATCTTCATGATGGCCTCTATCCTGTCTGGTGACACCTTCCGTTTCCCCTTCTCAATTCTGTGTCCCAAGTACTGTACCTCTGTCAGGCAGTACTGCAATTTTCCCGGGGACACCTTATGCCCATTTTCGGCTAGATGGTTTAACAAAGCAATAGAGTCTTCCCTGCAAGCTTCCTCTGTCTCTGACGCTACAAGGAGGTCGTCTATGTACTGGACCAGAACTGACCTCTGGGGCAGTACTAGACTTTCAAGATTCCTCTTCAGGAGCTGGTTGAAGATCGATGGGCTCTCTGTATACCCCTGAGGAATACGACACCATGTTAGGACGCGACCTTCCAGCTTAAATGCGAAAAGAAAATGGCTTTCTTCGTCCAAAGGGATCGAAAAGAAAGCCTGGCAAAGATCAATTACAGTGAACCATTCTGCTTGGAACGGTATCTGAAACAGTATCACTGATGGATTTGGTACCACTGGACAACACGAAACGACTATGTTATTAATCTTTCTGAGGTCCTGCACTATCCGGAATTTCCCATTTGGTTTCTGCAGACCCATAATCGGGGAGTTACATGGACTACCCACGATTTCCTTTAGTATTCCCTGCTTAATCATGGACTCAATCACGGGTTGTATGCCTGCAATCGTTTCTGGGGTCAATTTATACTGAGGGGTTCTTGGGAACTCAGCATGTGGTTTCACTACAATTTTCACTGGGTCTACTCCTTTCACCAACCCAATCTCTTCCCCAGTGAAATCCCATACTTCTGGAGCAACGGTCTCTCTCAGATCCCAGGGGAGCTCGTCTACTGTCAAAGTGGGATATAGTTCCACACATATTCTGGAGTTGGCGACTTTAAAGTCAGCATCATCATCATTTGTCAGTACCTCCACTCCTTGCGGTGTACAGTATATAGTGCAGTTCAATTTGCATAAAAGGTCTCTTCCTAACAGACATACAGGGCTAGAATCGCAAACCACAAACTGGTGCTCATCACTGTACTTCCCTATTTTCACCTGCACGGGTTCCGTCAGAGGACTGGTCATTCTCCTGTTAGCGACCCCTACCACTTGTATGGTCTCTCCAGACATGGGCAGGCCTGGCACTGCGGCTGACCTGATCGTGGATCTGGTGGCTCCTGTGTCCACGAGAAAGGTCGTGGGGAACCCTGCCACTTCGGCCTCAACGTAGGGTCCCCTCTGATCTACCTCCAGAGCTGCCCCGAGGGTGCAGTCATCCCTTTCTACCCTCTGTCCAGTTAGTGGGTCCACATAATAACATTCCTCTCCCCCGACAAACAGTGGCATCTGTCTATAGGTCTTACCCATAGTCCCTAATCTGGGTGGCTGTGGGAACTGAGCTCGGGGAGGTGGCCCCCCCCCTTTGAGCACCTTTCCCTGGTACTGCGTTACCCCTCTTGCAGGCGCACTCTGGGTCGCTTCCTCTTCTACCTCTTCGTCTCCTATCTCAACATTATAGGGACACTCGCGTTTCCAATGTCCCACCTCGTTACACTGGTGGCACCTAGTTGTTTTCTTTAAGGCAGTTATATCTATCCTGGGTCTAAAGGTGGAGTTCTCCCCATTGTCCTTGTTCTGACTGTACTGTTTCTTTCCTCCAGTACCTGTTCCCGGTTGCTGTTGCTGCTGTCCCCCCTTCCCTGCTGCCTGCATCTGTACCACCATCAGTTTCTCCTTTAGTTTCTTAGCCTTGGAGTCTATCTCATCACAGCAGTACCTGGCATACCTCAGTATTTCGTCTAGGGGTTTATTTTGCCAACAGATCAAGTGTTGCTGTATCATTAAACTAATATCCGGTCTCAGACCCAAGACGAATTTGGACACAAACTGCCCTATGTCCTTTGGATCCATTACATCCAGACCGCTATACTGTTTGAACGCCTTCAGCAATCTCTCATAGTATTCGTGAACTGTCTCTTTGGGTTCCTGTCTGGTTCGGTCAATTTTTACCCAATCTATGTCTTGCATTGGCACTTTATCTTTCAGCCAAGTCATTACTCTCTCGAACTTTGCCATCACACTCTCGGACGGCCCATTAGTCTTAGCATCTCTCTCGGGCTCTATGGTGGGCCACTCAGCGCTAACCTTGCATGCGGTCCACAAATCTCCTGGCACTACTATGTCAAACAGCGTGTTCAAATCTATCCATAAGACCTTTGAGATTTTTACGAATCTCTCAACTTGCTTATACCACTCCACTGGGTTTTCCCGCAATTTGGGGAAAGAGGTGGTAAAAGCAGCTAAATCCCCCCTACTCCAAGGGACGTGGACATAGGTCCCATTTGCGACTTCCCTCAAAGGGTATGTCTCTACTCCCTGCTGTCCTCCTGGTGTCATCATAAGTGTGCTTCTCCTGACGGTCCCTCTCTTGGACCACCTCTCCTCCCACTTATCTAGGGCCCTCCATGTCCTTATTCCAGTGATCAGTTCCCTTATGTGTGTTTTCAATCCGATGGTTCGCCTCTCATCTAGGTCTCGGTCTGTGTAATGGAGCCTGTGGTTGCCCTGTAAGGCTTTGGTTCTTGACAGGTCTACCATGTACTTGCCTGCTAGTTCCACTAATTTCTCATGGGTTGCTCTCGCCTTTCGAGTTACGTCCTTTGCCATGAACAGAATTTCACCCTGCTCATACATGTCTATTCTTTCTAAGGGCAGGGTACCATCTACCATGTCATCCAGATCTGACTTTAAGCTGGAGACATCGAGCCTTTTGGCTTTTATTTCTGCTCGTAATATCTCCTTCGAGGGAGGTTCACAGGTGTCTCTCCCATCCCAACTCCGGGCCCTTCGTTTGGGTTCGGGAGAGTTGGGGAGTGCTCTCTCTTGTTCCCATCTCTCCAGATCCCATGCTCGGCCATCCGATCTTGGAAGGTGATGGAACACAGGCCTGTTACCCCCTACCTTACTCTGTCCGTTCTCTCCTCTTTCCTCACAGTAGGACTCCCTGTTATTCTCCCTTCGGTCCCCATCCCCTCTTGGCCTTGTATCACTCAGTATCTGATACGATCCTTCTTGGTTTCCCATATTCCCTGGGCTGCGCTCATGTCCGTCATCACAGGGACTATGGTGCGGCCTTTCGCAACTCCCACTCTGCTCTCTATTGTCTGGCACGCAGTGGATGCACTTAAAGCTGTCTCTGTACTCCCGAGCCCTTCTGTCTTCATCACTACGTATTGGGCGAGACACCCCTCCGTTTTCCAGGTCTGATCTACCTCCACTCCGGGCCCAATGGGTGCCTCTCCTACTGTCTTTCTCCCTCCCGTCCCACTCCGGACTGCTCTCTTCAGCCCCGCAGTGAGTCCGGGCTCTGCTGTCCTGCCTTTCCCTTTCAGCTTCCGCAGTTATGATGTTCTTGTGAGCCTCTACTGCCTCATCCCACTTCTTCATGTACTCATTTAACTCCTGAAAGGATTTCCGTCCTGGTCCCCTCATATCCTCTGGGTATCTAATGTCCCCCAGATCCCCTGCCGTGGGTACTGGGGTGCTCCAATCTCTTGGTATCGGCAACTGGCTTGAGGAGTTGATCGTATCATTCCTCCTTGCCATCTCTGCTCTTTCTCTGTCCCTCCGTACCCGTTCCTCCCCTCTAGCCCTTTCTGGATCATATACCGATACTATAGGACCTATGGTAACCGGTACTTGTAGTGCATCAGGTAACGCGTAGGATGTGGCACACTCCATTTCTGGCGCTCTTTGCACCACAAACCTCCCGACCACCTGTTGCACTTGGCTAGGCTGGGACAGTTCTTTCTTAGCAGCAGGATCCCATTCGGAACTGGGAAGCGGCCCATGCTCTCCTGCATTGCCCCCCCCTTTCTCGGCATCTCCCCCTGCTCTGTTATACGGAGGCGGCCTGTCTGTCAATAATCTGTTTATCAGGCTATCCTCTGTCTCGCTCTCGTCATCCTCTTCTAGGGGGTTTTTATTCCCGGGCATCTCTAACACTGGATACAATTTATTTACTTCCATGTTATGCACCCTCCATCGTTTAGCATCCTCATCCCACTTGGAATCCTGTACTGCTCTTACCGAACGTTTCACTCTTTCTTGCCGTCTATTCATGTTCTTCTCATGCGCTGCCCTAATCCATGCATTAAGGGCTTCGAACTGAGTTGGTCTAGGCAAGGGTCTCGTAGAGGTCATAATTGCTTTTAATCTGTGTAGCACCTCTAATCTATACGTCCCGTACTTCGGGAACGTGAGTTCCTCATTTCCATCTGTCATCTTACTCCACTCTGAGATCCACAGAATCGTGTGCAGCCCAACATTTGTCCCCATGTAATGAGCTGGCGTACCCTCCGGCGGGGCTTCTTCCCCTTCATACGATCCCCTGCGCTCTCTTTTAAACAGCGCTCTTAACCATTTAAAACACTTCATAATTATGCGCAAAATTTCCAGCTTGAATACTTTGTTTACTTCCTGATGACAATCCACCAATCCTAGCGCGGCTTAGCTAGCTGGCCTATCGCAGCGCGGTCTTTCCCCGGCCGACCAATCCCAGCGCGGCACTTTCTGACGTCACTAGTCTCCGCTTCGCAGCAGCACCCCTCCTTTCTCAGCTCTCCTCGCGGTCATGCATGCTTCCCATTCATACTCCGAAAAATGACTACTTCCGACCAAGCGGTCACTTCCCTCGACTGTACGTCCACAGTCTATCTGTAATTATCAACACAACTGACGAGATGTCTGTCGTCACTCTGATAGGTTCTTTACGCACACAATAACTTCCGACCAGCGTCTGTTACTCGCGCACTCACTCCCCCTATCTGGTCCTTCGGGTGGTCACTGGTACCTCATGACCCCCTTCACCCTGGTTAACAATTACTTCTGGGTGTCCGATACACCCGAACCACTTAAGCTCTCCTTGAGCCTAAGATTTCCACCGGTTGCGCGCGCTCACAACCTGTTCCACAGTCTCTCTACAGTCATTCAACTCCGCCAAACATTACAACATAGATACAATACAAAACACCGCAATCTTAACACGCATGACCCTTTATACTCACTCTCGACCGATACTGCTGCTTTTCTG
The DNA here is from genome assembly GCF_964263255.1 of Lissotriton vulgaris. Lineage (NCBI taxonomy): Eukaryota > Metazoa > Chordata > Amphibia > Caudata > Salamandridae > Lissotriton > Lissotriton vulgaris. The sequence goes on along the minus strand of NC_141694.1, from coordinate 1,349,044,572 downwards.
TCTCACGTCATCCGGTCCTTCTTCCGCGGGCGGTTCCTCCGATCATCGGTCTCTAGGGGGCTTGGGGTAATCTAACCTGGCCTAGATCACCTTCCTCAAGAAGGCAACCATCCTCTATAGCTACCAACTGGAAGGGTTGAGATTTTGATCAATACCTTATCACTATCGATCTAAAACCCCGGTCTGGCCGACTGAATCTTTATTGCCTGTCATTGAGGAAAGAAAGTGCATCTGTTACCAAGTTAGTTCCCCCAGTAAAGGACTCTGCTTCAAAGGACCACAAACAACTTCTAGCTTTCAAAGATTTATTATAAGTTGCAAGTACAAGCATCTCAAGATGAGATTCACCAAATACACGGGCCCCACTACGTACACGTGTTCTCTGAAAGCCCTCAGACGAACAACGGAAACTATCAATACCAGTTCTAAAAACAATAGTGCCGTTAGCATAGACACATATTGAAATCTATCACTCATTTACAGGTTAGGCTTTCCCTACCCTGCTCTAGATGGTATCCCTACTTAACCAGGTCTCTATCTATCAAAGGTGTCAGCAGTGAATGACTCCCAAGGGAAGCCACTCACTCTCGAACTCTTGGTGAAAACCTATAGTTCTCCAATCATGGCCCCTCTCTGCCTACCCATCCGCTCTCTAAAGGATCCTCAGGCGTCTGCTCTAACTCCCCCCAGGGATGCTGTCCCTAATACAAAAATACAACAACATTTAGGACGCCCCTCGTGAGACGCCCCTCACGTGGTGTAGCTTCTGGCTGTTTCCATGATGAGGCCTTGTGGTTAGAGTCGACCTTGCTTCTCAGACTCGTCTCCGGCCCGCTGATACCCCTTAAACATTCCGGAACCCTCCTCCATGTCTGGTCCATTTCTTGAACAAGCTTCTATTCATTATATTAATAATTGAATACCCCCTTTTCTCTTCCAGACAGACATCTGCAGCCTAATCCCAATTCTCATGGTTTTCCAACCGCATTGCAACATTCTTCGACCCAAACTAATACGTATAAATCAACATTTAAAGCTTTCCAGCTCTACCACATTTTATAGCATTCAACTTCTTCTTTAATTATTAGCATGTTAGTACTCATATTCTACTGATTTCGGTAAACACGTCTATAAATCAAAAAGCCTACTCATTAATACTAAACATTAGTGCAATCCATTTGTGAATTTTAATCATCTCCCCCCTCCCGCCTTGCTCTGGCCCTGAGGCCTACCACATTTCAACTTTCCATATGCCATCTTACATTTAGCAGCTACACAACATGGATTCAGGAATAATCACGCTTAATAAAATTGTATTACTTCACACATTTCTGTATTAGTTCCACTTCTATTTAAACTTCTATATTAACTACATATTTCAGAATATAACTATAGATACTATCAGCACTCATGGCATTTCTCTTCATGATTTGTGCTTACTACGTGTAAGCGTGATGTATTTCTACATTTTGGTCAGTTTGCGCTCTCTCAAAGGCGACTCAGCGCAAATCGCAGCATCACCTTATTCTGCTCCCAGGAGGCATTCCAGGGTCATTGTGGTGGGTGTTCCCAAGCAACACCCATGGAATTTGACTATGTCCCAGATTTAAAAAGTGATAAACCTGGGGAAGCATCAAATCCATACACCTTTCGAGGTGAGGTGTAACAAGGAGAAATGTTTTCATTTTTTCATCTTTCCAGGTGCGCTGCATTGTGAAGCAACATCGAAAGAGGACAACCCCTAGTAGGATTGCTTTCCTGCACAAAAACAATCCTGTCTGCTATGAAGGCTCCCATGAACCAGGCGCAAGGGTGCCTACATTGGGGCTAAGCCGTCAAAAAGCACCAGCACGGGCAGAAAGGACAGGAATGCACCATGCAAAGTGCCTTGTTGCGCTGCCCTTAGCCAAAATGCCATAAATGAGGCCGTAAATGGCCTGTAGTGCCACTCAGAGAAGCAAATATGGCTTGTGGCACAAATCATCCTTGTACTATTCATGTGTATAATATTTAATGATATAAACATAATATATTCAACAATGCGTGAGTTAAGCTTGAATAGATTATAGATTTTTTAGAAAAATACATTCCTTGTTAGGTGTCTAATACTATTAAAAAATTGGTTGAATAATTGAGTGCCTATCCTTCAGGCTTAGTAGGTTACAGATTCTTTGGCTCATAGGTATTTTGCATTGAATAATCTTCCGACAATACAGTGCACAGTCAGTTCAGATCACGTTCATGATATAAATCATAATCAGCACACCTGACCATCATTTAAAAACTGTGATGCCCTTCCAGTTTTTTTCTAAAAGGCTGATATCCTTCCCCTCTGTAATCACTGCCGTTCATGTGTGGCAAAGCCAATAAAATTGATTAGTTGTTGACAGGAAAGTGACAGTGTGCCATTCAGGGAGCCACAAGCAGTTAGCTGGCTCTTTTATCATTGTCAGATGAGTGGCAGAAAAGCCTGTGGATTTTGATGCGATTGCAAAGAGTTTGTAGACTCCATATGTGACATATCCAATATCCTAGCCCTCAGCCAATAAAAACTGAAAGGAAATTTGTTTTCAGGGACTATTTCACCGGGATCATTCATATCGCCTGCATGAAAACCTCGTTGGCACATCTACTTGTTTTTGAGCTCTTCTGTTGTGCATCGTTTGTCAAACAATGCAGAAATAATCAAATAAAGCCTTATTTTCTCGTAATTTATATAATTCAGTTGGTTCTCAGGATATGGTAGAGCAGGTTTGTCTGATCAAAACAAATGTGTTTGTTCTGCTGCTGTGACAGGTATTCCAGATGATTTTTTAAATGTAAGTTATAGTATTTTATTTAAGTTGCAATCATAACTCGGTTTAACTGAGCTTTCAGTGAATTTCAGAGTTTTTTTTAATGTAATTCATGATATTTAATTTTAACGGTGATTATGGTGAATATATGTAACATTGAAAACGCATATTTGGGTTGCTTATCATTTTGGCACCATTTGACGAAGCTCCATGAAACTTAGCAAAACCCTGACAGTTTGTCCAAGAATGTGTTAAGTTTCATGCAGACATACCAAATTTCATTTAGATCATGCTGAGGGAAAACGGTAAACTAGAGAGTGGTAAAAAACATGCATTTCACATTTGAACTCCAAGAGGAAATTTGTCTCTCCACTATACCACACATCACTTAACGAAATTACAGCACTATTATCAAGTAACCAGAATTGTACTCAAAATGGTGTCTTTCCGTTGCCTGGTCAGGTGTAAATTCGTTCTTTAAAGATATTAGCATTCGAAAAATGTCTCAGGTCAGCTTCAATGATTTGGAAAGTAGAGAAATCTTGACGATTGAAAAGTTTGTGGGATTTACCTTAAACGAAATTTAGGAAATTATTTGTGTGTTTCGCTTACTCTTCGTAGTTTGTACGTTTACATTTCTGCAGATCTGTGTGGAGGAGTTGTTAATTTCCTAAATCCTGATGCAAGGTTTGATGACTCCAGATTAAATTTGGCAGTCAATGAGCTTCTTCTGTTTTTTTGTTGTTGTTATATAACGATTTGTGAAGATCCATAAAATGGAGGGTAAGGTAAAGGTGTGGCAACTGCAAATCAAACGCTCTACGGTCAACAGCATGAACTTGAACTATGCTAAGTATCATCTGAATTATCATCTGTGTAGTATTTTCAAGAAACCATGGGGCATATTTACAAAGGAAGTGGCGGAGTGAGGCATTAGCCATCCTGGCTTAAAGCCTCACTCCTCCACTTCAGAAACGCAGGACTGCACCATATGTATAAGAATGTGGTGCAGCCCTACATTTCCCCCTGCGCTGGTGCTACACTTTTCAGCCTAGCACCAATGTAGGCAACCTTGCACAATAGTGTAAGGGTGACTGCGCGCAGGGGAAGTGTGTTTATGTGCAGGAAGGTCGCCCTTTCTGCACATAAACAATCTTTAAATGCCACTTTGTAACTTCTATGTGTGCTGCATAAGGCAGCACACATGAAAACACCAACAGCGAGGAGAAATTAAACATTTCTCCTCATTGTGCCAGGGTAAGACCAGGTTTTTGCTGGTCTTATTTCTAGTGCAGCCTCCTATTTATGCCTCTCTAGTAAATAGGAGGCAGCATCAGAATCAATGGGTGTTGAGGTGGAACTCCCACCTCAACACCCATTGCCCTTCACTTTCACACTAAGCATAACGCTAAAGGGTGCCTTATTTACAGGACTGCATTAAGCCACATTAAGTGGCTTAACTCTGCCTTGTATTTAAAGCGAGGCCTCTGTCGCCATCACAACGTCACTGAAAGTGACATTCTACATATGCCCCCATGTTTTGTGCTCTGCGCATAGACTTTATTTTCCATGCTATTGGCTAAAGGGTGGAGAGAGTGTTCCAAGGGCATGAGTCATGGAACGCATTTTGTGTTGCACAGAGTAACTGGCAAATTTCACTACTTTTTCAGTTTTGTGCAATGGGTGTAGGACTTGCCTGGTCTAGTTTGCTGACTATCAAGTTTCATACAGACTCATCAAATAGCCCCTCATTAGTGAATAAAACCTGTATTACCCCATATATCTCTGCCCCTCACCCCAATGAATCAACTCAAAACTTGACATAACAAACAGAAAACCAAGCCTTTCCTAAATGTCAGCCACTTTTTGGGCAGATTCATCAAACGAGGCAACATTTATAAGCAAATGGGCAATTCTTTCAATCTCCTTTAACTCTATCTCCCTTGATCGACAAGCATGAACTGAAAGACTAACATATTGGGATCTATTTAGAAATGTATTTTTAAAATATGCAAATTAGTACTAAAGAAGTACGGCTCATGTGCTACAAAATGCTACTCACAAACATACAGAAAGAGACCTCAGTCTCCAACTCTCCTATCTTTTCTATACAGAGATCGCCATCAAGAGGCAGCAGATCTCCGCACATGTGAGTGAACATCAAAAGTATTTGTGAAAGGATAAGGGGTGGGGCAGGAAAATGGTCCGGTGCCCTACCTCACACTATGCCCCCAATGCATATATGAAAACATAGGGTTGGGCACCAACGGGTGGTTGGGCGCATGGTGGTTGCACCCAATCCCCAACTGCACACGGCCCAAGATGGTACGCTGCAGGTATTTGCAACGGTTAGGTATGGTAATGACATCTTACTTCACAATAAAAAAAGCCTTAAGAATTAACTGATAAAACCAACAGTGACAGTGACTTATAGCTAAGCATGGTGATACCTTAATTTACATGAAAAACAACCTCAGCAATTCACTAAAAAAAGCAAAGGTTAAAAGGATGTTACAGTTAGATGAAACTGCCTGTTAAAAATACGATTTTAATCACAAAGAAACCTGAAATTCATTAATTATCATTACCGAAAGTAACTAACTTGCGCACTCACCATGTACCTCTTATGACCTTAGATATTACATCACTCATGACATATTCTATGATATCATTGATAAAGTTCCTGATGACATATGAAATTACATCTTTAATGACATCACTGTGCATAGCAAGTGCGCAGGATGTTGCAGGCCACAGGCCCAATGCCCGCTGTGCTTGGACTATTTCCAGGCTACCGACCAACCCCTTGCAAGCAGCCAAATGCCTAGGGCCACATTCCTCATTGGCCTTGTTTCAATATTTACTTATGTTTTTTGCATTACCCCAGTACTCTTGACATACCACAGCTGAAATACCACCCGCAAGACCATCAGGTTTTACCAGCTCGCTTGGCAATGGGTGTGTGGTCTTGTAAAACCACTGCTCCCATGAGACTCCTGTGTGGTCCAGTGTGGCCCCCTCTCCTCATGTGGTACCCACTACTGGACCTGCAGCATGAAAGAAAAGCCTTCTGGGACAAACACAAGTGCCGGGGGGGTCAGGGTTCCCCTACCCTGCTCTATAGTATTTGTTGTTTTTTATTAACTCTAAACATGGAGACCTAGTTGTCGAGTCCTGAATGGCAGTCATAACCTTTCCATTCATGTTGCAGCTAGCCATTCAGATTGCAGAACAAAGCTGACTGAGAAAAACAAGCCCTATTGGCCAATCATTTTTTTTATTGTTACGTTTGTGGCACTGCAGAAGAATTGCAGCACTCCAGTGGGACCAACTTTCCAGATATCTGGAGTACAGATGTATAAAGTGCAGCAATTTTTTTCCTTATGTTCAGTGAAATGTCTGAAACATTATTCATTGTCGTTGTTGGGTGATGCACTGACAGACTTCCATACAATTCAAGTCGCAGTATGATTGTAAGCATTGTTAAAATGGTGTATACCATTGTGCTAACTTCTTGCATATGGTATCGTTTATTGACCTAACTAGAAATTGTCCCCCTCCATGCCCAGTATTGCCATCAATGATGTCATTTGAGATGTCATCAGTTATGTCAATAACTGCTCATGGGCGCTGCAATCTGTGAAGCAATGTGTGAGGTAATTAGCAGAACAGTTACACCAAATTACAAAAAGCATGCTTTCTGGGTAAAGATCTATCTTTCATCCAAATTTGATGTAACTTGCAAAGTTTCATCAAAGGGTGAAAAAGTTCTTAGCAAATCAAAAAATCAAGTCCTAAATAGAACTACAAAGCGGTGATCACCACTGTCTAATTATTTTATTTTTTATAAATATGTGTCTGCGTGCACCATTTGCAACCATGTTGGCTTTGTTCTATATGTCTCTTTCTTTGCTGGCCATTTAGTGGGACGCCTTAATTTTTTGGGGCCAGTGTGAGTTTCTCATTATCAATAATTTTATTTAAATTTTAAAAGCCTTTTTCAGGGAGCATTGATTTTAGAAGCCCACATAATTTTGAAACTCACTAGCCCCAGCCATGACTACAGACACTGCAGCACTAAGATCTGCTTTGGTGTTAGTGGTGGTCTACGGTTGATTTTTGGGTGATCCCATCAACTTCCTTCCCAAAAGAGGGTGCAGCAGGTAGAACTTAGCACACATTGTACACCTTAGCAGAAAAAATAAGCTTTTATGTTAGTGGTCTTAGTTGTCGTGCAATAGACTTCTCACTGGGGGGATATTCACAAGGACTTAACTCTAATTTATCTCCACCTTAACGCATCAAAAGTGGTGATAGATTTAACACCTCATGCACAAGCTGGGGCAAACTGCGGCCATTGCCTGTATTCCCACGATAACTGTCCCAAAATGTATCTTCACGGTGGACACCACCAACTAACCCTAATGAGATACAGAGTAGGTGTTCCAGTGCAAAAACACATGAAAAAACCACAACGAACTGCCAGATCTGCGATGCTAAACAAAAACAGGCGATAAGTTGCAGTACCAGCAGGGAATTAACACCTGCTTATTGCTGGTGTAAAGCAGGGAACTACCTGCAGCATGAAAGGGAGCCCAGCGAAGAGCCACACCTGAAGACCCACAGATGCCATCGAGACAATGATCATGCAACGCGGATACCCATGATGGCTGCAACACCCACCGCAACCACCCCAGGCCCGCCACCACCCCCAGGAACCGTCCCGCCCCCACCCGGGGGGAACACCACAGATGGAGCGTACACAAAGACAGCGGGCCAACCTGAAACGCACTTGCCGCCCACAGTCATGCAACTCACAACATTGTCAATGGGCACGCAGCACAAATATATCCAACATAACACACAATATGCCAACCAACCGAACCCAAAAACACAACTCCATTGGAAATCCGGCCTTGCCATGCCCACAACCCAACACGGCATGGTACCGCAAACACACAATAGTAGGAAGTGAGGAGGGGCATGGAGCAGGCATGTGGTAGATCGACAAATGACTAAGGAAAGTGAACCCACCCGATGCCAAGTGTGGTGGTGCCGGACAGACTACAGAGTGCAAACCACGAAATGGCCATGTGGAGATCAAGTGCTGGTGCATGGAGTGTAGTGGCCAGTGGACGCTACTGTGTCCCACAGGCTGTGGGGCTGAACGCGGAAATGTCGTACGCGCAAGCGTGGTAGGTCGGGCCTGCGTATGCCAGGCCTGCGTAGGGGTGTGAACAAAAAAACAGTCGCACTGGACTTTGTTCTCATTCAGAATGGACCACGCATCAGCCATGGCGGCGCCTCTCAGCCGACCACGAGTCCTGCGCTGAGCCTGGAGGGGCCTGCGTCCCTAAGCACCTGCTGCACCCCAGGCCGCAGGTCCCCAGACCCGTCATGCCTGCCCCAGCACACTGAGGATCCGCTCACCTGCCTACACCGGCGTGTGTCAAAGAATACCCACCACTTGTCGGTGCAAGCTCCAAGCACCAGTCCTGTGACCTCTGCTGTGGCCCAGTAGGTCCCATGTGTGGAACTGTGTCTTGGGTCCTGAATGGCAGTGACCCCAAGTCTGTGGCAGCGGCCACAACATCAGACCACTTTCGATCAGCGAGGCAACATTCTATATGGCAGGCCGGCCTCACGGGGTGCCACTTACCCTGTTCAACGCCAGCTGGTCACAAGAGGTGCCACTAACCCTGTTCAACACCAGCCGGCCACACGAGGTGCCACTAACCCAGTTCATCGCCAGCCGGCCATATGTGGATGAGAGCTCAGGCCTACCCTGCAGACCAGTCGGTCCCACATCCAGCACTAGTCCTGAATCATGAATGGCAGATTCCACACCAGTGGATGCACGGAGTGGGGTGAGAGGAAGATGCGGCTCAGTCCTTACGAAAGCCGGATCAGAGTCACAGACTTGTCCGAACACTATCAACGACTGACCTGGTGCCATCAGCCCCGTTCACCGCAAGTCTGCATCCCGTGGTGCCACTGAAGCTGAACTACGCAGGCAGGTGGGGCCATCCAACCGAAGCCGGCGACACTCTGTGAATGCCCGTGCTGACCACTGCCGCAGGCCTACCCTGCGGTCCAGTAGGTCAGACATGTGGAACTATGTCTTGGGTGAGATGTGGAGGAGCCCACTCCATTGGACATGCCTCATTGAAGGCGGCATACCCTAACAGCTCTGGTGCCACTAACTCTGTGCGCAATGAGTCCTGGGCACTATCTGGTTGGATTTTGGTGGCGTCTGAGTCCATGGCCTGGTGGTTTCCTGCATCTCCATCAGGCTGAACCGGACTTGGTGTCTGTTTCATTAATCTCCACCAAAGTGACTGTTTCAGCGTGGTCCTGCAGCCAGCATCATGCCCTGGGGGTAACCTTCCACTGTCCACGAGACACTCAGCGACACGCTCCTTTTATATCTACGGAAACCTGCTCTGCACTCATGACCCTGCCCCAGTGCCCCGCAAGTCAGCGTCCCATGGTGGTAAGCCGGTGCAGCCCACTGCGCATTCGGGGCCACTAACTCTGTGCAGCAGAAGTCATGGGGCTTTTTATTTTGAATGGTTGTGTCCTTTGCAATGCACCCAGTTGTTTATTTCTGACTGCACCAGCCAGCCTTCGCTGGGTGATATGCACACACCCCACACACATCCAACACAGGTGTAACTCAGTATGTGTGCCTGCTAATAAATGTGCACATAGCCATTCACACCATCTGAGCAAGTGTGCCTGTTGGTCATTGTGTCAGCATGATGGGCACAAGCCCTGCAACATCACAGTGTGCTGTCTTCAACAGAAGTTACCATGTCACCTCCCTGCATGCACAAGCAGCGTGTGCTGGTCCAACATACGTTAGGTCGGCACAGGGGTGTGCTGATCCGGCCGGAGGAACAGGGCATGACTCGGACCTGGCACTGGGCAGGAAGTGCGGTAATTGTGTCTCTGTGTTGAGGTGTAGTCGCCAAAAGGGCCACAGTAGTTGATGTTGCAATGTAGCATGCACCAGGGGGCGTGCCCGCACATAGAGGGACATGTAGGTGCGCCAGACCGCTCGGGGTCTTGGTACATGCATGTCAAGTGTTATGTGTATCATTCCTGCGGATGCATGAGTTGGTTGCCTGTCCTCATTTGCAGTGCGACCACAGCCAGCCATGGGCTATACACCTGTGTCCGCCCTGTCCGGTTCATTGGGCTACACTCCTGGGGCCGCACACCTTCAAAGGCCAGGGTCACGGTGTTCCCAGAGTCGCAGACATCTCACCACACCCACGCCAGGCCCTGTGCATCTCCTGTATGCATGACATTGTGAGGTTACTGTAGGGATGAAAGGTCCTTTGTGTGGATGATCAGGCGGTGACACATCTGCAGCTCCGAGCAGGAACTGGCCTGTGGCCAGCACCCCTGACAGATACAATAGAATTTGCTTGCGACTCCCACACTACTCACTGCCCAAAGTGAGATCAACGTGTACACATCCCACACGCAATAGTCCTTGGTCGTAGTTGGCATGCGTGAAATGGCCTTCACACGTACTCCCACCCCACCCCGGGCCTGCACCCGTTGCACACAGACACTGCTCATTGCACCGAGCTGCATTTCATCCACAGGACTGGGCAGAGCAAGCCAGTGCCACTTCTAGCAGAGCCACTGAGGCAATGGCAGACCATCCCGGACACATGCTTGGATCCAGTCACGTGGACCTGTACTGTGCACGTCTGCTACATGTACTGGGGGCACTGCCGTTGGCAGTCTTGCAGATCAGTTACCGGCTGAGCTTCCGCCTTGCAGACGTAACCTGCGTTCAGCCTGTGTTGCATTGTCGCTCGTGCATATTCGAGTGGTCCATGGATGTCTGCCTCTTCAACGTAACAGTAGCTGACCTGGATTACGAAGTATGTGTGCGTCCCCTGTTGGTCCACGACCAGGAGTGTCACCATGGTGCCCATTTATGGCATACATGGATGTTTGGCATGCAGGCTGGACAATGGACCTGAGAGATTGCATGAGCCCTTGTGTGCAGTAAGCACATGGAGCCACTACCCGATTGGGCTTTGATGCACATTGGGGCTAGTGGTTGGAGTCAGCACATCTGTCCGGGTCAGCTGATGGATTACGTCGACGACTTGTCAGATGTGGTGGACGACGATCGCTCATTGGAGATGTTGGCCTACAAAGCTGCACTCGCGTTCATGGACGAGAGACCATGTACCCGCAGCCACAACTGGATGTGACCCATTGCATGTGTCCTGATGCCTGGTTGCATGTTGGGGATCTGGTCACAAGTTGACAGTGGACATGGCTGCATTGGCCTGGACTCATGATCCATGCGCGGGCAACCGACGCGGGTTCGCACTGACTTGTGATGGTGATGGCCTCCCCCGAGGTGGCAATGGGCGCTTTCCTATGTTCCTCATTCAGACATGCTGCTGCATTGGTCTGTATATCATGGCACTTCTCTTGGCCGTACTGACACGCACTTGTTGATAACGTTTCTGCTCTTTCACTTGTCTCCAACTGTGTTGTGTCTTGATTTGTATACCAATGTGTGTTTCACGGACTCTCTGGCTCCCTGGGTACAATGGTATGTTGCCAATGGGGCTTGTGGGGGTGTATGCTGGCTCTGGTGGCCACCATTGTGCTTGGCTGTTGTTTTCTGTTAGAATTGTCTATTTTCTTTAGGCTTTTGTTGTGCTTATTCCCACCTGCCGTGTGTGTCGCGGACCCGGCGGTGCTTATCCCTGCTTTCCTCATCGCGGATGGGCTCTTCAGACATTTTTTTGTGTTGTGGTTTGTGTTTTTATCTCCGCCAGGGTGGTTGTATCATTGACATTGGCTGTAGTTTAGGCAGACTATCGCATGCTACCGCCTTGTTGTGAATTCCACGTTGACACAGGGATATTTTCCTGAGATGTGCTGCGATGTGAAAAGGTGTGTTGGCATTTTTTGGTGATGTTTAGCACATGTTCTTGTGAATATACCCCTGGGTGTTTTGTTGGCAGGTGCCATCATCTTGACTTCTCTTTGGTTAGCATGTAACTGAGGCATTGGTTGGCATGTAATAGAGACATCTCGGGAGTCCTATGGCAGTTTTTTCACAGATGTCTCAATCTCAATTTTATCCACCTACAGGCAATACAGAAATAAAAAAGGAAGACTTGATCTTGACCTGAAGTCTGAGTTGAACGACCTCAACTTGGTCATTCAGGTGAATGCAATACAAGTCATCATAAAATGTAACACTAACAACTGTTTGTAAACTAACTGTTTGACAAAAATTAATGAAAAGATGATTTCACAGAAATTAAAAAACAAAGTACACTACAAAAAGCTTTCTTGATACTGACAGTGAATACGACATACGACGCATGCACTTAATTAAAAATAATCACCATATCCTGCCCCAAGAGGCCCAACTACTAATGGCTCTTTCACAGGCAAATACTGCTTTCACAAACTAGTAATTGAGACATATCAATGCAAGAAATAAAAAGGTAAGTACACACTGATCTCACAAAAAGGTGTACAAAGGTTGCAAAATAAGAAGGCATGGAGAATAAAGAGAAAAAGGTCACCTAACAAACACCGAGTGGCTTCACAAAATAGTGGACAAGCAGATGGCATGACCAGAAACGAAAAGGCATGGAGAGCAAAGACAAAATTGACATTTAAAATGCACACACTAGTTTCACGGAAAAGTGGATGAAAATATAGTAAGTCAGGAAGCCTAGAGGACAATGGGAAAATAGCCACATAACAGACATACACTTTCTTCACACAAAAATGGACAAGCACATGGATTGATAAGGAATGAAAAGACAAGGAGAACAAATAAGAAAATGGCTACTTAACAGATAAACAATAGCTCCACAAACTAGTGACCAAGCATGTCTTTGCAAGAAAGAATGCAAAAAGAACAATTGATGGACAGAATGCAGAACAATGTCATACATTCACCCCAGTACAGAGATCTGGGCCTAAATCCATAATTTTTTTGCTCACCATGCCATTCCAGTTTGGACCCAGTCATATGCAAATCAGTCTTGACCCTGCACCCAATGGGAACAGTCCAGCCTGAACTGCCAGGCCGGTTCCTCCCAGGACTGGAAACAAGCATCCAGGGACCGGTTTCGGGCTTTCAGCCCTCATCAGCCAGGATAGCTTGACTCCAGTGGCATGGAGAGCACGGGGCCCATGTCTGGGCATACCCGTCCCACTCAGGGTGACAAATGCAAAAAGAACAGTTGATTGACAGAATGCAGAACAATGTCATACATTCACCCCAGTACAGAGATCTGGGCCTAAATCCATAATTTATTTGCTCACCATGTCATTCCAATTTGGACCCAGCTATATACAAAATCAGTTTTGAGCCTGCACCCAATGGGAACAGTCCAGCCCGAATTGCCAGGCCATATCCTCCCTGGACTGGAAACAAGATATCCTAGGACCGGTTTTGGGCTTTCAATCATCATCAGCCAGAATAGCTTGACTCCAGTGCATCGCCATTTGACGTTGCAGCGGGTGCAATGTAATTTGTTTTATTTATTTATTTACATAACTCCATTCGGCCATATGCCGGAATTTACTACCCCCCTTCCTGCCCCTCCCCCGCCCTGCCCTACAGCACTCCCTCGAGGAGCTGCCACTGCTGGTTTCACATACTGGTGGCTGAGCACATGAAATTGGCAAGCAAAGACAAGACAAGGATGACAAAGAATAGATGGCTGCCTGAATTAGAGCGTCTCATCCAGACCACCAACATACACATGCAGCAATGCAGTGCAAAGATTACACAAATATGTCCCTACATTGTCCCAAGGCTTATTTACAGACCTATACACAACTAACAAAGAAGCAGCTATAATGAAAGAAAAATGAATTAAAAACAAAAATGATAATGGTACAGCAACATGAAAACTGGCAAAAATGAAATAAAATGCCAATTTTAATTTCCCCAATAACTAAAATCTCTAGACAACTATTACCCTAGCCCTTAACATTGCTGCAATACACATTTTGCAATCAAATACATGCTCAAAATCGTGGAATGCAAGGGAAACAAATACTCAGAATACAGGAAAATGAATGGCTCCCTCTGACTGTGCTCCTCCCTGCCAACAACAGCCATATAAAAAGTACCCTAAATGTGTCATGAATTTACAACCAGTATAGGCACCAAAAATATCACCAGCAGAGAAGCACTGGTATTGTGAAAAATACCTTAAATTAGCTGTGAAAAACACCTATGACCCAAACAGTAAAGCACCACAGTAAAATAACAAATCTAGAAAGTGAGCACAAGGCTGATCAGGAAATTTATCTGAAGGCCTCCACCACCAACCCAAAAGGCCCATTGCCAATGCACTCTACTCCCTCAATTCCATATTTTTGCAAATACCTGTACTAAACATACTTGATTTTCTCAAAAAATACTGATAAACCCATGGTGAATGATGCAGCAGAGATCGCAGAGAAAAGATGAGTGATGCTATCTAAATCCAAAATGACCAAGGTGTCAAGAACTGGGACAGGAAGAGGATGTTGCTGCCGAATGTCACTGGGGTAAGTCCTCCTTGTTGAAATACCACTCAGTATATATTAGTTATAATTGACAATTGGCTCATGCTTGTTCTACATAATTTTTACTTTACCACATGCGCAGTGCCCGGCTGGGTCCCATGTGAGTAACCATTTGTTTCACTTCTCACTTCCTTAGGTGCACACACATCACAGTGACAGGTTATCTATTCTTTCAGGTACAGACCGCCTCCATTCTTCCCATACAGCAATGCTGTTGTGTATACGGCTCACCTTTCTTACCATCCCGGGTCCGGTGGCAGGGTAGGTCAGGGATAACACGTTCAAAGAGCGTAGGACACACACTGGTATCGACATAGATGGCTGGACTCCATTGCAAGCCCCCATAGGCAGCAATTTTGGGTACCAACCTGATTACATGGGTACTGACCTGATTACATGGTATGTAGGATCTTCACTTATCATGTTGTGTAGATAGTTATGTATGGTTCTTATGAAGTGCTTTGATCTTCCTGACGCTTGACGCACGAAACATGTTGACCTCTAGAGAGTAGAGCATACACAGCTAGAAACCTTAGATCTAGTTCACTGCCACTCTTTCTGTTTTTACTCTGTTTTCCGGAACAAATACTCACTAGGACTAACTGGCCTGTTTTAATTCACCCACTCACATCTACACATACTAAACCCCTCACCCCCACTACTCCCATCAGCAGGAACAAAAGATCCCTGCCAAAGAGCCCCATACTGAGTGCCCGTCAGGTATCGCAGCGCCGACCCGACGAGGGGCAGGCTCATATGATGAACCTAGCTTGCTGGGTGTGTGAGAGCCCTAGTTCCGACAAGGGAAATTCCCCCTCCCTTTCTCCATCTAGGTGGGACGACCACCTTGTGGCGTTTCCCCCACCTACACCTTCATGTTATTTACTCAGACCTCAAGGAACTTCATACCCTCTTTGCACACCCTCACCTTGTTTATGCCCTTCTTTTCTTGTATTATAGATATCCCTATATCTTTAGGTCCTGAAGAGATCCCTCATTTCTATAGAGCTCGAAACACCGTAGACAAAAATAAAGCGAGCCATTCCTATTGCAAATTTCTTTGGATGGGCGACTTTAATATTTTGTTGGAAACCATTTGTATTTGTCAAGAATATGTCATCAATTATTGTAGGTTCCATGTTCACTGGGGACACAATACACTGTTCATTCAAATAACAGTTTTTTCATATATATGTATATACAGGCTACAATTTGTTATATCTAATACTGTGTTGGGTACGGTTCTTCTCCTTTTGATATTGCCATAACCCATTACTTAATTGTGAATGCGCATACCATATTAACATTTCAAACATTTATTTATTCATTTATTTATTAATAATATTTATAAAGCGCCAACAAAGGCCCGTGGGCGTCTCAGCGCTTATAATACACTTTATTATTCCACAGGAACCACTTTTTCTGTTTATAAACATACGTACCCTGGTTCTGTTGTGAGTAGGGTTCCCTTGTAATTATTTTTCAAACTTAGGCTCTCATTAGGATCGCGGAGAATTCGCATCCTCTGGGCCGGCGGAAGCCCCCGCCGGCCTGGAGGATGCGGATTCTCCGCAGCGGAGCCTTCAATGTCCCCCCGCCAGATTAGGATGGCTGGGGGGACGAGAAGTCCGTCCGCCGCTTTTCCGCCGCAGTCACCTTCCGACCGCGGCGGAAAAGCTCTAATATGGTGGCGGTGTCTATCAGACACCGCCAGCCATATTAGGATGGTGGGAAAGACTTGCTTTTCCGCGGCGGCTTTCCCGCTGTGGAAAAGCATACGGACTTTCACTTCTGGGGCCCGTTGCAGGCCCCCTGGGTGAAGGGGGGGGGTGCACATGGGGGGTACCTATGGTACCCCCCTGCATTTGCGTGCACAAAGCAGCAGGCACCGAGCTTTGCCTGCTGCTTTGTGCATGTAAATGTGATGCATGCATATTTAACCTTGCGGCGGGTGCTGCTTCAAGCAGCACCCGCCGCAATGTTAAATATTCAGGATGTGACTGCCAGGGTGGCGGTCACATCCTAATCTGCACGGAGGGACCGCTGCTGCCCCTGTGGACGGTCCCTCCTACTCTGGGGTGGCGGACGGACGCAGTCATTTCCAACTCTTTTTCAGCTCTTCACTCACCCATTCATCCACTATCTACCCATTCATTCTCCCATGCACCTTTACCCACTCACACGACCCCTGCATTTAATGACCCACCAAACTATGCAAATCCACACAAACCGATACACAATCACCCATAGACTATCTAGCACTTTCATTAATAAAAATTCAGGCTATGTGCTTTACAAATGATTGTTTACATTTCTCGGGATCCAATCCACAGTAGTTTTAACTTGATACAAAAGTGTTATTTAGTCTTATGAGATGCTACTGGATGATTTGCAATTAGCATTTTCCTCCATTATAGAACTTACACCCAGTAGGAGTCAAATGCAAACTACACTTTCTACAGGTTTTGCATAGATGCTTATCACCTTCATGTAACTAATGGTAATTGCTCTTACAAAATATTATACAAAGGGTAATAACATCATCAAAATGGGTGCAAAAACATTTGACTATGTTGGTTGCATTTGCTTTCACTCACTTCTTAATCAGATGTAAAGCACACTACTTTGGGCTTAAAATAATGTCCTCAGGAACTAGACATCACTTCTCAACTATTCTATTTGTTGGTTTCATGATAACAAATTACTACCATACAGAAATATCAATAATGCTCAAACTATTACTGATATTTTCCCGAATTATGGATCCAAAAAGCTCTTACATTTATAAGATATACCCACATATCCAAAATATTTGACTACATTCTTAACACTGCTCAGAAAGACCTTGAATTCACTGAATGCTCTGATGAGAAAATCTATCAAATTAAATGTAGTATCTTACCGTCTCACAATCTTTAGTTTGTTTGGGTGAGAAAAAAAATTAAGGTGACAAATTGTGATTTCTCACACTTGCCATTTTTTGTTGTACTCAAAAAATTTTACTACATAGGTGACCAAATGTTCATCTCCTTCACGAAAGAGAACATTGGAAAGCTTGCATGTACTGTCTCCAATTCCTACATTCCTCATTGTCCACATGAGAACGTCCTCCCAATCTGTATGTAGATAAGGTTATCCTACTGCTAAAGAAGTTTCAAGTTGACTCATTTGACTTGAACAGCTAAAATTCTCTCACTGGTTTTTCACTTTCAGTGAAAATATTAAGAACTGCGTGGCCAGGCATTTGAATTCGTAGCTAACAGAAAACAATTTGCTAGGCGAATTGATTTTTTTCCATTTTCCCATTTTAGTATGGACCGTGGGATAGCAGAACCCAATCTACAGAATACATCTTGTTTTGCCATAAAGTTTCAAACTTTAAGTGTGTGGAATATTTCACTAATGGTTCAGCATGCTCTTCCAGGACCACGTACGTATGTTGGAGATGATATATTCTCTGTAGCCTACGGTGTTATCACTTTAACGAGGCGCTTAAAGAATAAATAATTTCACCACCATTTAACACTTACATAAAGTACCTTTATGACTTGATTACATTTGCCCATAACCATCAACAAAGCTTCCGCTAATACTTAGCTTCATTGAAAGGTTAGCAGAGGACATAATATCACCCACATACATAACTGGCTATGCAGAGTTTGAACCACTTTCTGAAATTGAATCACCAAAAGATAGAATTCCTACTCCTGAACTCATCATCAACTAACCATCCAATGCAAAACTGGGTCTTGTTAACTAGTAAATTTGGAATCTTTCAGTCTTTACTAGATACTATTGCTAAATCATTAGATTTTCTTTCTGGAAAGCAGATTATAACATGAAAAATCACATGAAAGATGTAGCTGAATTTGTCCAATTTGACTAAAATGGAATAACAGAAACATCAACAAGATCAGGTTAAGAATAACATTTATTTAACTAAAAATCTTGTGGTTGATTAAAAGAGATTGAACAGAGATCTGGTAATATTTGATTAGTGCCCTGCTGGAGTTAGGATTAATAAAAAGCCTGTTTGAAAATTCAGCTTTCATGAGTTGAAGGCTAAAGATCTTCCAGGACCTTAATCCAAATGTCTTCAACTATGTATTAATCTCTAAAAGGAGCATTATTGTAATAAAGTAACGTGGGAATGAACGTGGCTTCCTGATCAGAGAAAAGTAGCATGCCCATTTCAGAAAGCAGTCAGGACATTTGAGAGAATATGCCTCATGCATAACACATAATGTTTTGAATGTACTGAAATGAAGGGTAAGGATATTTTGGCAATTAACTAACTTGACAGACTAAGGGTCTAATGTAGAGGCCTATTTATTAAAAAAATCACTCAGGGCAGCAAGTCACCTTGATGTTCTGTGTGATAGGGTAAGGGCAAGAAGGCATGCTATCTAACATTATATGACATATTCCTGTCTTTTTCCTGCACTGGCGCAGAATTTGCTGCCTAGTGCCAATGCAGGCACCCTTGCACCACGTAGTAAGGGAGCCTGCTTTGTAAGTAGGATTGTTTTTGTTCAAGAAGGTAGATCATACATTCATTCATACATTCATTCATCATCATTCATCATACATTCATCATACGTTCACCATCATTCATCATCATTCATTCATACATTCATTCATTCATTCATTCAAAATACATTCATTTTATGAACTGTGGCACTAGCAAGCTGTTTCCACTGGTGCTCATTAAGAATTATGGGAGTTGGAGTCCTGTTTCTTTTTCTTATTCCTGTAACTCCATTCTACCATAATGCAGTATACACACTAAATTTTCTATCACATGTACAACACTACAGATGAATGATATTGTCATTATACACATTTTTCAAACATGACATTCCTATCTTCACCCAACCAAAAGTTATCACCTACTAAATCCAATAAGGTAAGCCAATGTTATCCTGTAGGAGAGGTAGGCTTCTAAATAGTGAAAAAAGAATTTGAGAGTTTGTTACCACTAAGTACATGTCTAACGTTTTAAATACAATGCTCTCTCCCCTATGGGATGTTTAGGGCCTACCCTAGTAGTAACATCTATGTATTAAAAAAGAAGGGTTAAGTCTGACAAATGTTTTTGCCAGGTCAAAATGGCTTTTTAAAACTGCATACACAAGCTGAAATGGCAGGTCTGAGACAGGTTTAAAAAGGCTACTGAAGTGAGTGGTACAATAGGTGCAACAGGCCCACTAATAGTATTCAATTTACAGGCCCTGGGTACTTGATGTACCACTTTACTAGGAATTTACAACTAAATGAAATGTGCCAATTTATTGGGATTTAATTTTACCATGTTTAAAGGAGAGAGCATAAGCATGTTAGCATTGGTTAGCAGGGATAAAGTGCAGAGGTCCTAAGTCAAACAAAAACAAATTCAGCAAAACAGGAGGGGTGAAGACAAACTGAGGTTGACACTGCAGAAATGGGGCCCAACAAGGCTGAAACTGGTCAGCAGTTACACGTGTTCCCATTTAGAAGGGACTTCTCTCTGGAGTGGCACCGTTGGAAAAACAATTATGGACTGGACTGTGGCAGATTATTAACCAGTGGTTTAGAAGTACTCAAACATTTCACCCATCACTTTTTTCGCTCTCTCTTTCATTCATGATGTTATTCTCAGAAGAATGCAAAGGGTCCTTTAATACTCTCGCTGTCCCCGCCCCTGTTTACATCTCAACATTTCTCTGCTTCCAGGATCTAAATCATCCTAATTAGATGCATCTAGCACTTAGCAACTCTAGCAGACCAATACCTTTCTTCTCCTCAGCTCCTAACACATT
This sequence comes from Lissotriton vulgaris, assembly GCF_964263255.1. Lineage (NCBI taxonomy): Eukaryota > Metazoa > Chordata > Amphibia > Caudata > Salamandridae > Lissotriton > Lissotriton vulgaris. Next base: position 1,349,024,390 of record NC_141694.1, on the reverse strand, counting down.
AGCACCAGAAGCTGCTAATTTACATTCCAATCTTCTTAACTTGTCAACCGCTCTAGGTTCTGCTTCTCGCATGTTGGCCACATGTTCAGTGGTAACTCTACTCCATTCCCCAGTGGTGTCCGTAGTGTTCTATAAGAGATCAGTCTCCTCCTTGTAGCATTCATCCTTACATATGCATATAACCTTCGTGTCAAGGGCCTGCTTGATTCTTATCTGTGCGCTAAGTGTTTTATTAAATAACTCCAGTTCTTTACGCTATCTAGGAAATAAGTTAACCAAGGTTTATGTAACAAAATCGAGCGCTTTCAGCCTCACTGGTTTAAAAAGTGTGGATAAGAATTCATTCGCCTCCCTTGCTCAGTCATTCAGTCTTTACAATTTCAGATCATAAAAGCAGGGCTTCAGTTTCATACACTGTAATTGAATAAGCCATAAATACATTGACACATAGATTGTTGTCAATCCTCTCCATAATGAAGTCTTCTGCATGGTGGAACATAGTAAAGAAAAAAATGCACTGCAAATAAGTATCCTAAAGTTTCTTCATAAATGTCCATCGCACAAGAAAACATCTAGTCATACATTCATGGCCCTTATCAAGACATCTTGAGTTGACAATTAACATAGATAGTTTAGAGTTAACCTTTTATATATTAATTAGAAAGGGTGCAGACCAATCTTGATCCCTTTCATTAATAGGCCCTCACCAGATTTTCATAAATTTTGGCCTGCATCTCTTATGGATCATGTTCACATTGGTAACCACTGTGAAATTCAGGTGAGATGCAAAGTAAAAGGCCGTGGCCGCTCTTATTGCTGATACTTCCTTAGTGGAGACACCACGGGCTGTATTTACAAGTCCCTATTGCCACCAAAATATCACTATTTAGAAGTTGTGGTGGCGATAGGGGCTTTCCCTTATTTACAATGCAGCGTTAAGCCACTTAACATGACTTAACGCTGTCTTGTAAATAAGGCACCCTTTCATGCTATACTTAGTGTGAAATGGGCAGGCACTGGGTGTTATGATGGGCGTTCCACCCCATTGACTTTGATGCTGCCCCATATTTACAAGTGTGGCGTAAATATGAGGCAGGCCAAAATTAAGACCAGGGAAAACCTGGTCTTACCCTGGTGAAATGAGGAGAAATGTTTAATTTCTCCTCGTTTGTGCTGTTTTATGTGTGCTGCTTTGTGTACCACACATGGGAACAGAAAAACACCATTCATAGTGTATTCGCAGGATGGTGTCCCTTCCTGCACGTAAACAATTATTAAAAAATGTCCCTTCCTGCACATAAAGAATCATTAAAAAAAATATGTTTTGCAACATCTATGTGTGTTGCATTAAGCAGCACACATAGACCTTACAAAATGCTATATAAAGATTGTTTATGTGCAGGAAGGGACACCTTCTTACACCTAAACAATCTTCTCCTGCAACACAGACACCCTTGCACTGTGGTGCAAGGGTACCTGCATAGGCGCTAGGCAGATAAATTTAGCATCAGCGCAGGGAGAAACAGAGGGCTTCACAATATTGTTGTAAATATAGTGCAGCCCCACGTTTCAGAAGTGGCGGAGTGCGGAGTTAAGCCAAGAAGACTAATGCAGCGCTCCGTCACTTCCATTGTAAATATGCCCCCAACTGCCATCGCATATGGCTGTATTTAGCATGGGATCCAGATGAAATACCTTGTGACTGCCAATGTCCTCTAGCTTTTTTCTTCGTATACAGTTGCATACCTAGGTCTGAGCACTCAACCAATAGTCTCTAGGCAGACAATTCTGCAGCAGTAACCTTAAACGATTTAAGAAGCACTTGCTCCATGCCGTAAAAGACCCACACAAATATACAATTGTGAATATATATGTATGTGCGGTGTAGGACACAATGCATACCACCGTATCTCATTCCTTATACCCTTCAATAACACTCAACTAAATCATTACACAGTGCTGAACTTGCTATATGGGACAAAGGGGAAATCCCCATTAGGCTGCTTCTAGTTGAGAATGGATTTAGGGATTATCTCATTTCTAGCCTTACAAAGAGCTCAGATGAAATGCACACCATTTTCTATAAATCACTTATTTAATCTGAGCTAAATCCTCCTAAAGACGTCACACTCACTTGCTACACTTACTTTTTCCAATACGTGACTAGTATGAGCGCATTTTCCAGGACCGCCTACGGACTCTAGTCAACCACTGGTAGCACATATCAATAGTTGCAAAAGTTCTTGATATATACTTTCAAAGAAATTGTTAGAAAACTGTAGTAAAAGTCAAAAGAATGAGCTAAACATGTGATGAAATTGGAATAGAATCAATATGAGCCAGGCAGAATCGTAAGGTGTAAAAAGTTATAGATTTGTCACATTAGTAACACCAGCTATTACCTGTTTCTTCAACAACATTCTAATTAGTATACTGTATACAGAAATCAGAAATAAAGTATGCAGAAAATAGAAATCTGCAATTGACAATGTGAAGCGAAATTAATAAACATAAATAAAATTGATGTGAAATTATAGGGCCTGAAAACAAAAGCAATCTCCCCTGATTTCGTGTCACATCCGCTGCCAGAAAGCCCTTCAATGCTTATTGGTTGCAGTGCTATATAAATAACTAGCATGATAATGACTGTTGATTGACTTGTTGGGGCGAGAGTTAACAGTGAAAATCACTCTAGGCATATGGGGGCATATTTGCAAGGGCATAACATCACCGGAGCGTCACTTTTACTAACACTCCGGTGGCTCTATGCCGTGCTCCATATTTACAAACTCTGAGTGGCTTAACACCACCTTGTAAATACTGCCCCTTCTCATGCATCAGTTAGTGTGAAAGGGGCGTGAAATGGGTGTTGCTGTGGGTGTCTCCATGCAACACCCATTGCATTTTAACACTGTCCCAGATTTACAAGAATCTGGAAATCTGAGGCAGAGCCTAAAACTAACGTCGATGAAAAGCAGGCATTAGAGTGGCGCAGCAAGGAGAAATACTATTTAATTCTCTTGCTGTCTGCTCTATGTGTGCTGCAAAACGTTCATTCATCATTAGTTAATGACTATTTGCAACTTCTATGTGTGCTTCAGCACACATCGAAGTAGCAAATAGTCATTATTGATTGTTTATGTGCAGGAAGGAACACCTTGCAAAATGGCGCAAGGGTGTCTTCACTGATGCTAGGCAGCTATTTACAGTACCGGCGCAAGGGATAGCACAGGGGCGCTATTCTGAATTCAGCACATCCCTGCGTTTTTTTAAATGACGTAGTGTGGTGCTACAAAGTTGCTCGCAGGACCGCACTGCTCCAATTCATAGTACATATACCCCCTGGTTTATCTCAGTCTCCAAAAAAAGACTTGCCATCTTTTGAACGTTCACCGCCTCACCCGGATTCTTAACCAGTATGATGCCCCCCCCCACACCCTCTCCCCCCCACCCACACACACCGACCTGCTACTCAGGGCTCGAGTCGGGGTACCACGCGGGTGGATGGCGTCCCCCCACTTATTTTACTGGGGGGATGCCATCCCCCCTGCCAAACAGTTGGACTTAACTCTTAGGCCTCTCCGGGACCAGGAGCTCGGCACCTTTCGTGACGTCACTTCCTGTCGTGACGTCACTTTCGGTGACAGCGTCCCCCCTCTTTTTTTATGACTTGTGCCCTGCTGCTACTGTTTATATTCCAAAATACAGCAATAATCAGGGCTCAGTGGGCCCCTTAGGCCGATGTCACTGCACTTGCTGCACCAATGGTAACAACGCCCCTTGCTTCTCCTTTTGCACTTACTGCTTGGTGACTGTTTCCACACTGATTTCCGTTGGCAGCACCTAGAAATGACAAACAAGATGATGGAAGTAAATATGATAACAACGCTACCAAACAGCGCCGCAGGAATTGTTTATTCAGCAGCAGCGCATTACTTTGAAAGCGGATCATTATAGGAAAGGTGTCGGGCTCCCTGCCAGCGGGAATAAAGAAGCCGCGCTGTCGCAGTTAATAAAGAGAAGCGCCCGCGCGATAGCACGATAACACTGTAATATTAAACGGAAAAGGAAGTCACGCATCAAGATTAGCAGCACGCCGGAAATCAGAGTCACAGTGACATAACACGGATTGCAGGATCAGTCGCTCTGGAGATGTCTGACAAGAGTCGCGAGTCTGAACAAGATGCATTGGCTTGTGGAGAACAGGAAGGTTATCAGCCTAAAAAAAATATTCGCCGGATGGATTAATTGCCGCGCCCAGCAATGGGCCTGGCCTCCGCTGACAGAGAAATATGTCATCGTCCTGAGGGAGGCAGTTGGCTAATGATTCCCCTTATCTCTTGGAGAAAAATATTGCATGGCATACAGGAATTGGGTTGATAATGCAGATAGATTGCAGACGTCTATACAGAGCATTTGCGGTTTAGCTGATAGACCATGGCACAATTACACCGCAGCAGAGACAAAGGGGGCTGCAAAAATGAAGTGCTAAAAACTGCGGCCCAATTCGAAGCCCAAATTGTCTTCTCGGATCAAATTGTCTTCTCGGAAAGTTGTTTCTGCTTCAAAATACAGCGGAGATCATTTATAGATTGTCCTCTAAAAATAAAAATTCCATTAAATTGTGATGAAGGTACTGCAGAGAAGGCGTTATAATCTAATTTGGACAACCCTCTGCAATAGCTGCACCACAAGGGCACACAGTGTCTGGCAAGCTGAGGCACGTGATTAGTTGTTTACTGAGAACATCTGTCCTTCTTTGGTTTTGGAGTCAGACATTCACAGAGCTCATCTACAAATTCAGCAGATTACAGCCCTGAGTTCTGGACGTCGCTGTGTAGAAATTCATAGAATGTTTACGTTTTGCATGGGTACTTTGGAAAGAATTAGCCTCATTCCTGATTTGGGACATTCGTAAGTCTTAATTTCAGCTGTGGGTTCCTAGCCGGCTCGCCCGCTGCTTTTTTTTCATCAGGCATTCCCAGTTTATCATAATCTGCACAAGAAATTCAATTATTTATTTTGTTGGGTCCTCACCCACTATAGTAGTGCTAGGCTTCATCATCAGGCCTCAACAGGTTCCTAAAAGCCAGGATGGGCTCCACCATATTCCAGGGAGCCCTTAGATATTTGGTAGCAGCCGGGGTACTTAAATAATAAAAAATACCTTGAGTAACCCAGATTTCCCCTTCATTGGTGGTTGCCCAGGTATGGTTAAAAATTAAAAACTGGGTAAAAATAGGGAGCAATGGCTCTGAAAAACACAGAAAGGGGAAAGACAGAGGAAGAGAAAGACAGAAAACCCATCACAATTGGAGAAAGCAGGGACCTGCAACAGAAAGATAAAATGGCAGATAGCATCCAGTATGGGTTAAAGACGCATGGGGTGGATTCAAGACTATGCAGCCTTGGTATTTGGAGCACCAACATTTAATAGCACTCGCTGTGGGCTTCTTAGCAGAGCTTTGGGCACTGGCACTTATTCTTTTACAAATTAACCGCAGATGTTTGGACATTAGCTCATAACATTCCTGTGGTCCATTCACCATTAAGATGTTCTATGAATGGTAGAGTGATGCTTAAGTTGTGTCTATTTTGACTTCGTACTGTTGACTGAATAAGTAAATGAGTGTGAATTAACAATTTTGGGATGTTAAACCCTAAGATTTTGGGATGTTAAACCCTAAGATTTCCTCAGTGGGCATGGCCAACTGGATGTAGGGCATCACACCACTAGCTATCCTGAGATAGTGAAATGAAATGAAATGAAATTTGATTTGTAGAGCGCATGGCTGCCCGAAAGCGTCCCAGCGCTTGCTTAGGGAACCCATCCTGGTATTCCCCTGCGAGATAACCCATTACTGGGCATCCCCAAGGTGAAAGCCAGGCATCCCGCTGCGAGGGGCCATTGTGGAGATTAAGCAAGCTATTGCCCAGAGTTACAGAGTGGGACTCAATGATTGGAATAGGCACCGAGGCGAGAATTGTCAGGTCCGGAGAAATTTGAGCCCAAGACCCGCCGAGGCGGGGAATTGAACCCTGGTCCGGGCCAGACCTCTGCATCAGGGTCTGCTGCTCCAACCACTTGAGCCACACTTCTTCAATAGTACCTCTTAGGACGTACGTAGTGGTCAGATGTTTTTCAGTATTTCTACCTTGTTAGAATTCCAGAAAGAGGTAGCTTCGAACAGGGGAACTAAATTCAGTCCTGTTTACAGGAAAACATTATCAGATGGGAGTGGGAATATTTAAAATTCAACACACCTCTCGGGCCGGCCAAACCATCATGCGCACTTTGCATGTTCTGCACCAAGGCTGCATTACAGCTTGGGTGCAGAAAATGCCTTAGGCTTGCAATTCCCTCTGATCCACGGAGCCCAAAACAATAACAGTGCTGCATTGCAGCGTTGTGATTGGCTAGAGGAGTCAAGAGCATGGGTGCTTCCTGTTCCTACTTCCAGGAGCAAGAGGGGGGTGGTGGCAAGTGGACCGAGAGGCGGCGGCCAGCCGGGTGGCCGGCCTGAAGTTGAGTGTTTTTTTGGGGGGTTGGGTTCATTTACAACCCTCCCCATCCCCCCACATCACCAACCCGGTAAATAGCTGCCGCCACTGCTCTCATGACCCATTTTCTCTTTCCACTGATTGAAAGCGCATGCCTAGCTTTTAGTGAATTTTGAGGTATTTTCTTTATACCTTTCCAAACCCTGTTTTACCACACTATGCAGGAAAAGGAAAACCACAAATCTCACAAGAGCTTTGAGATCTCAGCAGCCAAAACTGCAACGAATGCCAATAACTTGCAGTGTTTGGAGACAATAATTGGGGAAGCATTATGGTTCAACTTCTCCAAGAATAAAAGAATACTTGAGTATCCAAGATTGCTATTCGGGCACTGAGAAACACATTGCAGCAAAGGATACAGTTGGTTACTTTTTTGAGAGATTTAATGAATGCACACCCTTAGAGAATTGAGTCTTTAAAACAAGGAATCTGTTAAAATAATCTGATAAAGCAAAGGAACAGATAAAATAGCTGTGGGACACAGAATGTTCTTTGGTCAAACTGAAAGAACAAGAAAGGTCAAAACATATGAAGGGGAATTCAGAACACATATATAAAGGCTACAATAATGATCTTAATAACGCCCTTTCGCAATGCTTTTTTCCTGTTTGCGAACGCTGTTTGCGTGCTCGGGGAGAAATATCTTGTGAACATGCCTTTTTAAAGCGCGAACAAGCAAAACATTCTGCAAAGTCTTGGATTGCGGAATTTTGGGCAATACCGCGTTCTCAGCAAAACGCAACATTACCCAAATTACGTGAGAGGAACGGAATTTACCGCCCAGACCTAGTTTCCAGCAGGACAGTCCTTAGTCTACTTGTGATTTTAACCAGAAGATCTCTTGTAGCTCTTTTGTAGTACCTGTTGCTTTCAGGGACTCACTTAGTCCTTTGAAGCAAATCAAAGTTCTTAGGGCTATAGTTCCAAAGTGGGCAGCAGGTGGAGCCCTTATGAGTGCAGACCTCTTGGGGTGCAGACCAGGGGTTCCAGCAGGACATCCATTCTTCTCTTGATTATTCAAGGCAGAGATCTACTGAGCCTCTTAACCTTGCTGCCCTCTTATATACTAAGGACTTATAGGTATTTGTAATCCCCCTTGCCTTATTAAATGCTAGGGACTTACAGGGGTCTGCCATTGGCAATTGTAATTATACCTAAATACCACATACTTTTAAAGCTGAGCACTGGCCCTGGATCTGGTAAGCAGAGCCCAGGGCACAATCCGAGTCAGTTACTGCCAGTATCAAGCAAAGAAATGGGGTAATCAGGTGCATAAGGAGGACTTTTTCACACGAAATAAAAAGTGAAAAAAAAGATCCAGAACATTAGGACCCCGGGCCCAACCAAGAGCCAGAGTCACACAAGAGAACCTTTTCAGGCCTCACTGGGTATTACTGCAGGGTTGTGAAGGAGTACAGCAACATTATTATATCCTTGACTATATTGACTTCTAAAACGCAGCCAGAAATATTCCACTGGCCCGTGGAGAGTCTGATGGCATTTGAGACTTTGGTGGTAGCACTTTGCATTGCAACAGTGTTGAGGACGCTTGGAAATAGTACGATATTTGTTGTGCAGTCCTATGACTCAGAGCATGGTCTAGTTGATGTTGGGTGATGAAGTGCACAACCAATGAGTGGTATACATTATCAAATGGCTACTACCTTATGAACAGTAGTATAGCGCCATTGAAAGAGGATCTTTTGCCCTCATTTGGTTAATGAAGCAACTGAGACCAGGCCGGCCTCCGGCTAATGACACGATTCAGATTGACAGATGTAGGGATGTAGGGAGAGAATCCTAAGCTGTTGAGGTTGACAATGTTTAAAAATAGATGGACTGTGTGGGTTAGGGAGTAGTAAGCTGTGGAGAGAAAGACAGGGTAAGGTACAAAGGGGGCATGAGAGATTGGGTATAGGAAAGGAATATTTTCTAGCTTCACTTCTCCTGAAATGTATGCCTTGAACGCAAAAATAGGAAAACATCAAAATGAGACAATGCAGTTACGTAAGGGCTGCAGGAAGGACAGTAGAGGTCCAACCTTGCTGTCAGGTGCTTGTGTATAGTGTGTTGATACCTCTATGTGATTGGCCTTGCTTCTGAGGAACTGGAAGTAGCAGGGACAGAGGTTTAATTGTTGAGAGGAGGTGGGGCAGAATTAGACATAGTGGCCAAGGATTAAGGAGTCATTGAGGGCCAAATAATTGTATTACAGGCTATTCACAAAGTTGTGAACATTCTAGGCTCCATTAAGAAACTGCATTTTGTAGTACGTAAAATATTACCAAAGTAGTGCTACTTAGTACAAAAGACAATTGATAAACTTGCTGGTGGATATCCCCACCTCCACCTCATCTCCTATATTTTCTGGTGGCGATCTCCACACATAAGTTTCCTACTTTGGAGTAAATGAGTGAGGGAGCAGGATGAGCAGGTGTAAATGACAGAATAATTACTACAAAATAGTAAGGGTTTAGCCGGGGGTAATAAAGGATTTAGGAAGGGGCATGCTAATACAAACACTCACCCACAAAAGAGGAAGAGCATTGCTAGTCACAAACTGTACTACTGCCAAAAGGCCACAAAACAGTTTTAAATGGACTCCAGCCAGCCTTGGAATAAGTCTAGCATATGTGAAATCACTAGTGCTACAGCACACTCCCATAGAAAATAATGGAGGCAGAGACCTGACATTTCATAGGAAATAATGTTTTATATTTATATATATGTTAAAAGAAGTAATCACTTATTAGTAGAACACAAAGTATACTAATTTAACTTTTGTGGTACCTTAGTATATAAGGTTAATACATAAAAACGTTTAGAAAACACTAACAATCACTGGATGATGTCATCAGTGATGCCATTTGATATGTCATTAATTTTGTCATCAGTGATGTCACTGACCATGTCATGAGTGATGTAATATCATAAGCAGTGCATTGCGGTGGCACAAGGTATAGTTAGCTCAGGTAGCTTTAACTGCTGAATTTCACTGGTTTTGTACGAGTGAAAACCGAGCCTAACAATAATGTCCATTTAACCTTTGTTTTTTTCAGTGAATTTCTGAGGTTTTTAAAATTTTATTTCCTAACTATAATGTTCCTGTAACCTTTGTTTTTTTCAATACATTTGTAAGGTGTTTTTTAAATTTTATTTCCTAAATGTAACCACTTACCTTTGACACTGAGTGTCTCAGTGGGTGGGATGAGTGTCTGAGTAGGTTTGTAAGAGGATGTGAGAGAGTACAAGTGGGGTGGCATTTTTGCAGAGTGGTTGAGAAAGGGAGTGGGGCCTCTGATGAGGTCTTAGTATTCCAGCTGTCTGGGACTAACTGGTGGCAATGATAGAGGTCTTGGTGCCCAACAACCCTCAGCAGCTAAGGGGACTTCGCCCCCTAACCAGTAGTGCACCAGGAGGTCGTTTGCATATTGGTTAAGATAGGGGGTAGGGCCTCCGATGAGGTCTGAGCAATCCCACTGTGAAGGACATAGTTGTAGCGGTTCTTGGCCCCCAGTGAACATCAGCAGCTAAGGTGACTTCATTCCTCAACCAGCAGTGTGTCAGGAGGTACATTAGTTGAGTGGTTGAGAAAGGGGGCGGGGCCTCTGCTGAGCAATCAAGCTGTGAGAGACTTACTTGTGGGTGTTATTTAGCCCTTGGGAGGTTGTGGTCCCAGGGGCTTGGGGGGTCCGTGTGCACCTCATTAATCTTTCTTTAGCCCAGGGGAGGTGATGGTTTCTGGGGTTTATAGAGCCCATAGAGGGGGCCCCTGTGCGCTCTCCTCCTTTTTGATCAATAAAGCCTTGAGGAGGTGGTGGTCCCAGGGGCTCAATTAGCCTTAGGATGAGTGCAAATGCGCCCCCTCCTTTAAAAAAAAATGCACACAGGGGCTGGATTGAAGAAAAAAAAGTGCATGACCCAGCACTTGTTTTTATTAAATGTTTGCCACAAATTTGCAGATCAGTTGATTTTTGGCCCTGTCGAGGGCACAGGAGAACCCTACCACCATACCTAGGGGGTCAGAGTCCACCTTTCGAGTCCCAAGATGGCTGCCATCACTTCCTGGATGAAGTGTTGGCAGCTAATCATATCTCAGAAGGGTTTGTGAAGCGTTCGCATCCCTTTATATACAAATTAAAATTTTCATTAATATTTCAAAAATTACTGAGTGTATTTACACCACTTCACAAAAAGTTTGACTTTTGGACCAAAAGCTACCTTCCTGCCACATTTGGTGTCTAAAATCCCTATGGAAAATTGCACAAGGAAAATACCTTTTGGGATTCCCCTTTCCTCTGCCCCCACTTGACAAATCAGTCCTGAAACTTTCAAAACATAAGCTAAACTGACTGTCAAATTAGTTTTGAAATGTCATTAAGATTCATCAAACAGCATCAAAGTTATTGTCAAAACAAAAAACGCTTTTTACATGGAAACTAGGTCCTACCTATAACTACCTACTGGCGACCACCAGTTGATAATATATATATATATAAATCTGTTAGCGCTGCTGTGAACTTCCCTTGAATAAAGTACCTCTTGCCAGCAATTTGGGATTCGTTGGTTTTTCTTCCTGGGACAGAAACAACAACTGGCACTCCCATGGTGAACCTACAGCGCCGGGACGCCTCTTGGCTGCGGCATCCGTGCGCTATATAAAAAATAGTTAACATAACATAACATAACATAACATTGTTCGATATATATATATATATATATATATATATATATATATATATATATATATATATATATATATATATAACCATGTCATGAATGATGTAATATGTTACGTCATCAGCAGTGCATTCCGGGGGCGCGAGTTATAGTTAGCTCAACTAACTATAGCGGCCGAATTGCTCTGGTTTTGTACGAGTGAAATGTCCAACTAACTATAACGCCCCTGAAACCTATGTTTTTGTCTGTGAATTTCAAAGGTTTTTTAAATTCTAATTTCTAACCATAACATCCCTGAAACCTATGTTATTTTCAGTGAATTTGTAAGGTTTTTTTAAATGCTAATTTCTGACTATGCCTACGGAGGTAGGACATGTGCAGAAAGAGGAAGACAGGTGCATAAAGAAGCAAGAGAAACCCAAAAAGAGGCAATAGAAGTCCAAAAAGACGAAGAAGGCTGCGGAAAGAAGCAAGAGATATGTAGAAAGAACCAACAGAGGTGCAGAAAGAGGCCTTATTGCAAAGTCATCCTGTGCCCCCAACATTAAGCTGACTGCTACAGGTGGTCACTTACTCTGACTAACAAGGCCTGGAGCCAGTGCTATGCTGAAAAGACACTTAGAATACAGTAAAAACACCTATTTACACTAGGGTACACTATGATTTGGGGTACCCCTGTGGTTGGCATGACCTCCCCTATAAGGCACTAGTACAGAATAGGGATTTACTCAGATGTGAGTCCCTTGCTCATTGCACCATCAGGATTCAAGCAAGCCGGGCCGAAGAGGCTGAAATGCCAGAAACCGGTCCCCGGTAGCTTGTTTCCTTCCCAGTGTAAGAATTGGCTTTTGTAGTTTGGTTTGCCCTGTTCCCATCATGCACTGGGACAGGAACAGACTAATTTGCATACAGCCAGGTTCTGAAACTGGGATGGTGCAGTGAGCTAAAAAACGGTGTTGGATCTAGCCCTGATCTCTTGACTGGGTGAGAGTATTCTGTTTAATTCAGAGACTCTGTCCCCCACCACCCCTTGTTGTAACTAGTACAGAATAGGGCAGAAGGATTAAAACTGCCTCTGAGTCAGAGGTGCAGAAAGAGTCACGAGAAGTGGAGAAAGAAGCAATAGAGGTGCCGAAAGAGGCAAGAGAGGTGCGGAAAGAAGCAAATCAAGTGCAGAAAGAGGCAACAGAGGTGCAGAAAGACACAAGAGAGGTACAGAAACAAGCAAGACAAGTGCAGAAAGAGGCAAGAGAATTGCTGAAAGAAGCAACAGGGGTGTATAACGAAGTAAGAGGAGTGCAGAAATAAACAACAGAGGTGCAAAAAGAGGCAGGATGGGTGCAGAAAGGAGGAGAAGTACAGGAAGAGGCAAGCGAATTGCTGAAAGAAGCAACAGAGGTGTAGAAAGAAGCAAGAGAAGTGCAGAAAGGCAGGTAAGGTGCAGAAAGAAGCAAGAGCAGTGCAGAAAGAACCAACAGAGGTACAAAAAGAGGTAAGAGAGTAGCAGAAACAGGCAAAAGGGGTGCAGAAAGAAGGGACTGTTGTGCAGACAGAGGCAATAGAGGTGCAGTAAGACGGAAGAGGGGTGCTAAAAGAGGCAAGAGGGATGTATACATTTGTAACAGAGGTGTAGAAAGAAGCAAGAGCAGTGCAGCATGAACCAACAGAGGTGCAGAAAGAGGCAAGAGAACAGCAGAAAAAGGCAAGAGGGATACAGAAAGAGGCAAGAGGAGTACAGTAAGAATCAACAGAGGTGCTGAGAAAGGCAAGAGAACAGCTGAAAGAATCAAGAGAGGTGTAGAAAGAAGCAACTGGGGTGCAGAAAGAAGCAAAAGGGGTACAGAAAGAAGCAACAGGGGTGCAGAAAAAGGCTAGAGGGGTACAGAAAGAGGCAAGACAAATGCAGAAAGAAGCAACAGAGGTGCAGTAGGAGGCAAAAGGGGTGCAGAAAGAAGGAACTGGTGTGGACACAGAGGCGAAAAAGGTGCAGAAAGACAGAAGTGCGGAAAGAGGCAAGAGGGATGCATAAAGTTACAACAGAGGTGCAGAAAGAAGCAAGAGCAGAGCAGAATGAACCAATAGAGGTGCAGAAAGACGCAAGATTGGTACTGAAAGAAGCAAAAGAAGTGCAGAAAGAAGCCAAAAAGGTGCAAAAAGAGGCAAGATAACAGGTGAAAGAGTCAAGAGAGGTAGAGAAAGAGGCTCTGGAAGTGCAGAAAGAAGCTCGAGAAGTGTCTAAACAGGCATGAGAAATGCACAAGGAGGCAAGAGAGTAGCAGAAAGAGACAAGAGATCTGCAGGGCAAAAGTGGTGCAGAAAGAGGCAATACAACTGTATAAAAAAGCAAGAGAAGTACACAAAGAGGCAAGAGGGGTACAGAAAGAGGCAGGAAGGGTGCAGAAAGAAGCAGAAAAAGTGCAGAAAGAAGCAACAGAGGTGCTGAAAGAGGCAAGGGGGTGCAGAAAGGGGCAAGAGAAGTGCAGAAAGATGCAACAGAGATGCAGAAAGAAGCAACTAGGATGCAGAAAGGGGCTAGAGGGGTGCAGGAAGAGGCAAGACAAGTGCAGAAAGAAGCAACAGAGGTGCAGAAAGAGGCAAGAGAACAGCAGAAAGATGCAAGAGAGTTGCAGAAACAGGCAAAAGGGATACAGAAAGAGGGAACAGGTGTGCAGACAGAGGCAAGAGAGGTGCAGAAAGATGGAAGGGGGTGCTGAAAGGGGCAAGAGGGATGCATACATTTGCAACAGGGGTGCAGAAAGAAGCAAGAGTGGTACTGAAAGAGGCAAAAGAAATGCAGAAATAAGCCAAAGAGGTGCAGAAAGAGGCAAGAGAACAGCAGAAAAAGGCAGGAGAGGTGTAGAAAGAGGAAGGAGAGCTTGCACAAAGAGGCAAGAGGGGTACAGAAAGAGAAAAGAGGGGTGCAGAAAGAAGCAACAGAAATGCAGAAAGAAGCAATAGAGGTGCTGAAAGAGGCAAGACTGGTGTAGAAAGAGGCAAGAGAAGTGCGGAAAGAAGCAAGAGAGGTACAGAAACAGGCAGGAAAGGTCCAGAAAGAGGGAACAGGGTGCTGAAAGAGGCAAGAGGGATGCATAAATTTGCAACAGAGGTACAGAAAAAAGCAAGAGCAGTGCAGAATGAACCAACAGATAAACAGAAAGCGGCAATAGTGGTACTGAAAGAAGCAAAAGAAATACAGAAAGAAGCCAAAGATGTGCAGAAAGAGGCAAGAGAACAGCAGAAAAAGGCAAGAGAGTGGCGGGAAAAGGAGAGGTGCATAAAGAGGCAAAAGGGGTACAGAAAGAGGCAAGAGGGGTTCAGAAAGAGGCAAGAAAGGTAGAGAAAGAGGCTTGGGAAGTGCAGAAAGAGGCTCGGGAAGTGCATAAACAGGCAAGAGAAATGCACAAGGAGGCAAGAGAGTAGCAGTAAGAGTCAAGAAAGGTGTAGAAAGAAGCAAGAGAAGTACAGAAAGAAGCACATGAGGTGCAGAAAGAGGCAAGAAAAGTACAGAAAGAGACAAGAGATCTGCAGAAAAGGGCAAATGTGGTACAGAAAGAGGCAATACAACTGTATAAAAAGTAAGAGAAGTACACAAAGAGGCAAGAGGGGTATAGAAAGAGGAAGGAAGTGTGCAGAATGAAGCAACAAAAGTGCAGAAAGAAGCAACAGAGGTACTGAAAGAGGCAAGAGGGGTGCAAAAAGAGGCAAGAGAAGTGCAGAAAGATGCCATAGATATGCAGAAAGAAGCAACTAGGATGCGGAAAGGGGCTAGAGGGGTGCAGAAAGAGGCAAGACGAGTGAAGATAGAAGCAACAGAGGTGCAGAAGTAGGCAAAAGAACTGCAGAAAGAGGCAAGAGAGTTGCAGAAACAGGCAAAAGGGATACAGAAAGAGGGAACAGGTGTGCAGAGAGAGGCAAGGGAGGTGCAGATTGAGAGCAGAGGGGTGCTGAAAAAGGCAAGAGTGAGGCATACATTTGCAACAGGGGTGCAGGAAGAAGGAAGAGCAGTGTAGAATTATCAAATAGAGTTGCAGAAAGAGGCAAGAGTGGTACTGAAAGAGGCAAAATAAGTGCAGAAAGAAGCCAAAGAGGTGCAGAAAGAGGCAAGAGAAAAGCAGAAAAAGGCAGGAGAGGTGTAGAACGAGGAAGGAGAGCTTGCACAAAGAGGCATGAGGGGTACAGAAAGAGGCAAGAGGGGTGCAGAAAGAAGCAAGAGAAGTGCAGAATGAAGCAACAGAAGTGCTGAAAGAGAGGTAGAGAAGAGGCTCGAGCAGTGCAGAAAAATACAAGAGACGTACCGAAACAGGTAAGAGAGGTGCAGAACGAAGAGTGTTAGGTGCAGAAAGAGGCAAGTGAGGTGCAGAAAGTAGCAAGAGAGGTACAGAGAGAGGCAAGGGACGTGCAGAAGCAGACAAGAAAAATGCACAAAGAGAGGAGCAGAAAGAGACAAGAGAGGTGTACAAAGAAGCATGAGAAGTGCAAAAAGAGGCAAGTGAGGTGTAGAAAGAGGCAAGAGAACTGCAATAAAAGGTAAGAGATGGGCACAAAGAGGAAGGAGAGGTACACA
Organism: Lissotriton vulgaris; assembly: GCF_964263255.1. Classification (NCBI taxonomy): domain Eukaryota; kingdom Metazoa; phylum Chordata; class Amphibia; order Caudata; family Salamandridae; genus Lissotriton; species Lissotriton vulgaris. The sequence continues at coordinate 1,349,008,585 of NC_141694.1, read as the reverse complement.
CAGATGCAAGAGGGGTATAGAATGAGTAAAGAGGGGTGAAGAAATAAGCAACAGAAGTGCAGAAAGACGCAACAGAGGTGCTGAAAGAGGCAAGACTGGTGTAGAAAGATTCAGAAAAGGGGGTGGTGATGGACAGAGTATCTGAATTAAACCGAACACTCGTACCCAGTCAAAAGATCAGGGCTTGATCCATCACCGTTTTTTAGCTCACTGCACCATCCCAGCTCAGAACCTGGCTACATGCAAATTAGTCTGTCCCTGGCCCAGTGCATCATGGGAACAGGGCAGACCAAACTACCAAGCCAATTCTTTTACTGGTAAGGAAACAAGCTTCGGGGGACCAGTTTCTGGCATTACAGCCGTCTTTGGCCCGGCTTGCTTGAATCCTGATGGTGCAGTGAGCAAGGGACTCATGTCTGAGCATACCCTTCCACGCTAATGGTGGACAAAACGATTCAGAAAAGGGGGTGGTGATGGACAGAGTATCTGAATTAAACAGAACACTCGTACCCAGTCAAAAGATCAGGGCTTGATCCATCACCGTTTTTAGCTCACTGCACCATCCCAGCTCAGAACCTGGCTACATGCAAATTAGTTTCTCCCTGGCCCAGTGCATCATGGGAACAGGGCAGACCAAACTACCAAGCCAATTGTTTTACTGGTAAGGAAACAAGCTTCCGGGGACCGGTTCCTTGCATTACAGCCGTCTTCGGCCCGGCTTGCTTGAATGCTGATGGTGCAGTGAGCAAGGGACTCATGTCTGAGCATACCCTTCCACGCTAATGGTGGACAAAACGATTCAGAAAAGGGGGTGGTGATGGACAGAGTATCTGAATCCTGATGGTGCAGTGAGCAAGGGACTCATGTCTGAGCATACCCTTCCACGCTAATGGTGGACAAAAGAGTGGAAGGGTATACTCAGATGTGAATCCCTTGCTCACTGCACCATCAGGATTCAAGCAAGCCGGGCCGAAGACGGCTGTAATGCCAGAAACCGGTCCCCGGAAGCTTGTTTCCTTTCCAGTATAAGAATTGGCTTGGTAGTTTGGTCTGCCCTGTTCCCATGATGCACTGGGCCAGGGACAGACTAATTTGCATGTAGCCAGGTTCTGAGCTGGGATGGTGCAGTGAGCTAAAAAACGGTGATGGATCAAGCCCTGATCTGTTGACTGGGTACGAGTGTTCTGTTTAATTCAGATACTCTGTCCATCACCACCCCCTTTTCTGAATCGTTTTGTCCACCATAAGCGTGGAAGGGTATACTCAGATGTGAGTCCCTTGCTCACTGCACCATCAGGATTCAAGCAAGCCGGGCCGAAGACGGCTGTAATGCCAGAAACCGGTCCCCGGAAGCTTGTTTCCTTTCCAGTATAAGAATTGGCTTGGTAGTTTGGTCTGCCCTGTTCCCATGATGCACTGGGCCAGGGACAGACTAATTTGCATGTAGCCAGGTTCTGAGCTGGGATGGTGCAGTGAGCTAAAAAAGGTGATCGATCAAGCCCTGATCTGTTGACTGGGTACGAGTGTTCTGTTTAATTCAGATACTCTGTCCATCACCACCCCCTTTTCTGAATCGTTTTGTCCACCATAAGCGTGGAAGGGTATACTCAGATGTGAGTCCCTTGCTCACTGCACCGTCAGGAATCAAGGAAGCCGGGCCGAAAACGGCTGTAATGCCAGAAACCGGTCCCCGGAAGCTTGTTTCCTTTCCAGTATAAGAATTGGCTTGGTAGTTTGGTCTGCCCTGTTCCCATGATGCACTGGGCCAGGGACAGACTAATTTGCATGTAGCCAGGTTCTGAGCTGGGATGGTGCAGTGAGCTAAAAAACGGTGATGGATCAAGCCCTGATCTGTTGACTGGGTACGAGTGTTCTGTTTAATTCAGATACTTTGTCCATCACCACCCCCTTTTCTGAATCATGGTGTAGAAAGAGGCAAGAGAAGTGCAGAAAGAAGCAAGAGAGGTACAGAAACAGACAGGAAAGGTACAGAAATAGGGAACAGGGTGCTGAAAGAGGCAAGAGGGATGCATACATTTGCAACAGAGGTACAGAAAAAAGCAAGAGCAGTGCAGAATGAAACAACAGATGAACAGAAAGAGGCAAGAGTGGTACTGAAAGAAGCAAACGAAATACAGAAAGAAGACAAAGATGTGCAAAAAGAGTCAAGAGAACAGCAGAAAAAGGCAAGAGAGGGGCAGAAAGAAGATAGAGAGGTGCACAAAGAGGCAAGACGGGTACAGAAAGAGGCAAGAGGGGTGCAGCAAGAGACAAGAGAGGCAGAGAAAGAGGCTCGGGAAGTGCGGAAAGGGGCTCGAGAAGTGCATAAACAGGCAAGAGAAATGCACAAGGAGGGAAGAGAGTAGCATAAAGAGTCAAGAGAGGTGTAGAAAGAAGCAAGAGAAGTGCAGAAAGAAGCACGTGAGGTGCATAAAGATGCAAGAGAAGTTCGCAAAGAGACAAGAGATCTGCAGAAAAGGGCAAAAGTGGTGCAGAAAGAGGCAATACAACTATAAAAAAGCACGAGAAGTACACAAAAGGCAAGAGGGGTACAGAAAGAGGCAGGAAAGGTGTAGAAAGAAGCAACAAAAGTGCTGAAAGAAGCAACAGAGGTGCGGAAAGAGGAAAGAGGGGTGCAGAAAGATGCAACTGAGATGCAGAAAGAAGCAACTAGGATGCAGAAAGTGGCTAGAGGGGTGCAGAAAGAGGCAAGACACATGCAGAAAGAAGCAACAGAGGTGCAGAAGTAGGCAAAAGAACTGCAGAAAGAGGCAAGAGAGTTGCAGAAACAGGCAAAAGGGATACAGAAGGAGGGAACATGTGTGCAGACAGAGGCAAGAGAGGTGCAGAAAGATGGCAGAGGGGTGCTGAAAGAGGCAAGAGGTATGCATACATTTGCAACAGGGGTGCAGAAAGAAGCAAGAGCCGTGCAGAATAATCCAACAGATATGCAGAAAGAGGCAAGAGTGGTACTGACATAGGCAAAAGAAGTGCAAGAAGAAGCCAAAGAGGTGCAGTAGGGGGCAAGAGAACAGCAGAAAAAGGCAGGAGAGGTGTAGAAAGAGGAAGGAGAGCTTGCACAAAGAAGCAAGAGGGGTACAGAAAGAGGCAAGAGGGGTACAGAAAGAAGCAAGAGAAGTGCAGAAAGAAGCAACAGAGGTGCTGAAAGAAGAAAGAGAGGTAGAGAAAAGGCTCGAGCAGTGCAGAAAGATCCAAGAGAAGTACAGAAACAGGTAAGAGAGGTGCAGAACAAAGAGTGTTAGGTGCAGAAAGAGGTAAGTGAGGTGCAGAAAGAAGCAGGAGAGGTACAATGAGAGGCAAGGGAAGTGCAGAAGCAGACAAGAAAAATGCACAAAGAGGCAAGAGAGGAGCAGAAAGAGACAAGAGAGGTGTAAAAAAAAACACGAGAAGTGCAGAAAGAGGCAAGTGAGGTGCAGAAAGAGGCAAGAGAACTGCAATAAAAGGTAAGAGATGGGCACAAAGAGGAAGGAGAGGTGCACAAAGATGCAAGAGGGGTACAGAAAGAGGAAAGAGGAGTACAAAAAGAAGCAAGAGAGGTACAGAAACAGGCAGGAAAGGTGCAGAAAGAGGTAACAGGGTGCTGAAAGAGGCAAAAGGGATCCATACATTTGCAACAGAGGTACTGAAAAAACAAGAGCAGTGCAGAATGAACAAACAGATGAACAGAAAGAGGCAATAGTGGTACTGAAAGAAGCAAAGGAAATACAGAAAGAAGCCAAAGATGTGCAGAAAGAGACAAGAGAACAGCAGAAAAAGGCAAGAGAGGGGCAGAAAGAATAAGGACAGGTACACAGAGGCAAGAGGGGTACAGAAAGAGGCAAGTGGGGTGCAGAAAGAAGCAATATAAGTGCACAAAGAAGCAACAAAGGTGCTGAAAGAGGCAAGAGAGGTAGAGAAAGAGGCTCAAGAATTGTAGAAAGAGTCAAGAGAGGTGCAGAATGAAGAGAGTGAGGTACAGAAAGAGGCAAGTGAGGTGCAGAAAGAGGCAAGAGGGGTACAGAAAGAGGCAAGAGAGGAGCAGAAAAAGGCAAGAGAGGTGCAGAATGAAGAGAGTGAGGTACAAAAAGAGGCACGTGAGGTGCAGAAAGAGGCAAGAGGGGTACAGAAAGAGGCAAGAGAGGAGCAGAATGAAGAGAGTGAGGTACAGAAAGAGGCAAGTGAGGTGCAGAAAGAGGCAAGAGGGGTACAGAAAGAGGCAAGAGAGGAGCATAAAGAGGCAAGAGAGGTATAGAAAGAAGCAAGAGAAGGACAGAAAGAGGTGAGGTGCAGAAAGAGGCAAGAGAGGTGCAGAAAGAGGCAAGCGAAATACAGAAGGAAGCAAAAGAGGTGAAGAAAGAGGCAAGAGAACTGCAGAAAAAGGGAAGCGAGGTGAAGAAAGAGGAAGGAGAGGTGCACAAAGATGCAAGAGGGATACAGAAATGTGCAAAAGACATGCATAAATAAGCAAGAAGGGTGCAGAAAGATGTAAGAGGGGTGCAGAAAGAAGCAAGAGAAGTGCAGAAAGAAGCAACCGAGGTGCAGAAAGAAGCAACAGAGGTGCTGAAAGAGTGAAGAGAGGTAGAGAAGAGGCTCAAGTAGTGCAGAAAGATCAAAGAGAAGTACATAAAAGGGCAAGAGATGTGCAGAACGAAGAGAGTGAGGTGCAGAAAGAGTCAACTGAGGTGCAGAAAGAAGCAAGATAGGTACAGAAATAGGCAAGCGAAGTGCAGAAGCAGACAAGAGAAATACACAAATGTAAGAGAGGAGCTGAAAGAGGCTAGAGAGGTGTGGAAACAAGCAGGAGAAGTGCAGAAAGAGGCAAGTGAGTTGTAGAAAGAGGCAAGAGAATTGTAAAAAAAGGGAAGAGAGGGGCACAAAGAGGAAGTAGAGGTGCACAAAGATGCAAGAGGGGTACAGAAAGAGAAGAGAGGGGTGCAGAAAGAAGAAACAGAGGAGCTGAAAGAAGCAACAGAGGTGCTGATAGAGGCAGGAAGGGTGTAGAAAGAAGCATGAAAAGTGCAGAAAGAAGCAAGAGAGATGCTGAAAGAGGAAAGAGAGGTAGAGAAGAGGCTTGAGCAGTGCAGAAAGATGCAAGAGAAGTATAGAAAGAGGCAAGAGAGGTTCAGAACGAAGAGTTGAGGTGTAGAAAGAGGCAAGTGAGGTACAGAAAGAAGCAAGAGAGGTACAGAAAAAGGCAAGGGAAGTGCAGAAGCAGACAAGGGAAATGCACAAAGAGGCAAGAGAGGAGCAGAAAGAGGCAAATGAGGAGTAGAAAGAAGCACGAGAAGAGCAGAAACAGGGAAGTGAGGTACAGAAAGAGGCAAGAGAACGGCAAAAACAGGAAAGAGAGGGACACAAATAAGAAGGAGAGGTGCACAAAGATGCAAGAGGGGTACAGAAAGAGGAAACAGGGGTGCAGAAAGAAGCAACAGAAGTGCAGAAAGAAGCAACAGAGGTGCTGAAAGAGGCAAGAGAGGTGGAGAAAGAGGCTCAAGAAGTATAGAAAGAGGCAAGAGAGGTACAGAAAGAAGCAAGAGAAGTGGAGAAAGAGGTAAACGAGGTACAGAAAGAAGCAAGAGAGGTGCAGAAAGAGGCAAGAGATCAGCAGAAAGAAGCAAAAGAGGTGCAGAAAGAGGCAAGAGAACTGCATATAAAAGCAACAGAGGTGCAGAAAGAGGCAGGTGAAGAACAAAAAGAAGACAGGGAGGTGCAGAAAGAGGAAAAAAGGTGCAGAAAAGAGCAAGAGAAATGCAGAAAGAGGCCAGAGAGACACAGAAAGAAGAGAGGTTTGTGCACCATTAGTACCAGTTTAACACTCACATTTTGCAACAAGTTACATGCAACCATTCTAGCTTTGAAGGGCCTTCCACCACGCTGTAAGGCTGCCGTTTGAGCTAGAAACAAGGCTTTTTTTGTTCAGATGCACAGATTAGGCAGCAGATGATAGAATATTTGGCAAATGCTGAACATTTTTATTTATATGAAAATTGAACAGTCACATAATTCAAGCAGCCCTGCTCATACCTCCGACTAGGTCCAGAAGTGCTTCTCAGTGGTTCCTTCTTTTTTTTGTGTCTCATGAGTTTATAGTTTAACTGCTATGGAAACGAGGAAGACTAAACCTGAGGTTACCACTCCACAGCACAGACTAAAAGGTTGATTGGAGCCCTCCCGCAATTGACTTGAGGCGGAGGTTGGGTGCGGATGTGCGGTGGCAATTGTGAACTGCTCTTAACCCATTTTTTAAAACATATCGTATCCTGCGGTGACTACTAGTGCTTTTTAATCATTTTCTAGCTGCTGCATTTTGTGTTTGTTCTAGCGCCGTGGGCTAGCGCCTTACAGCTGCTCAATGGCGCCTACCGGCATCTTCCTACTGGTGCAGTCTTTCTCCAGCTCCTGCGCTGACTACTAGCTCTGCCATAATTCTTAGTCGGAGCTGCTTTCACTGCTTTCACTGGCTTCTGCGCTGAGTGCGAGCGCTTCTAACATTTTGTGTATTTTAAGTGGTTGTGTAATTTCACCTTACTGTGCATTTTTTCTTTCTCTCCTCCTTTCTACACCTGAGGCGGAAAGCCGGGTGTACTCTTACTATCCCTTTCTCTTTTCTGACGCTCGATCCCTCCGCTTTGTTGGGTGGCAACGGCATCGCGGGTGATCCTCTTTCACTTTCTCCATACCCACACCGCTGACGAGGTGCCGCAGGGTATCTTGGGAATTGTAGGCTGCCTGCATTGGGAACGGCCATTTTTGGAGGAGTCAGGCACGCTGGTCGGCGGACCAGTGGTGCGGGCTGCCTCACTTTGCCTGCTCAGGTATAAAATTAGAGGCATTTTCCTCCGCGCAGCGGACGCGCAGTGCGGTCGCGCCTATCCCACGCCAAAGGAGCGCCTAAGGAAAGCCCGTCTGCGCCCGTCCGCCTCCGGGACACTAAGGAGCGCCTAAGGTAAGCCCGTCTGCGCCCGTCTGCCTCTGGGATGCTAAGGAGCACCTAAGGTAAGCCCGTCTGCGCCCGTTAGCATCCCGGAGGCGGACGGGTGCGGGCGGGGCTATCTGCCTTGGGCTCTCATAAAGCATGCTCACCTACACCTCGCTGGAGCTGCTCTCCCTTAGGGGAGATACAGGCAACTGTAGTAGTATTTTTCCTGAGAGGCACGCCTTGAAAAAGCGATGTCCTATTTGTGGTTGGCGACTTACCCGTGTGCCGGCTCCACCTCCCCATGATCCCCCCAAACTTCTCCCTTGTCTGCTTCTCAGCACTAGATCCCTCACCAGGCACTCCCTAGACATCTACAACCTCTTGACCGAGGCAAACCCTATATGTCTCTTTCTAACTGAGACCTGGTTGGGTGAAGCCGCGGGCCCGGATCTAGCAACAGCCATTCCCCCCAACTATGTCATTATCAGGAAGGATAGGACTTCGGGCAGGGGCGGTGGTATTGCTTTGATTGTTGACAAACGCTTTTCGTGCACTATTACTCCTACTGATGACATTTGGGGCTGCGAATCCCTTGGATTCTCCCTATCCCTGTCACCCCACCAAGTGTATGCAGGGCTTCTTATATATAGACCCCCTGGTCCCTTGGGTTCTTTTTTTGATGATCTCCACGCGGTGGTCTCTGCCTTATGCATGAGAACGACTCATTGCCTATTGCTAAGAGACTGTAACATTCATTTGGACTCCAATACCGACACTGATGCCATTAAGCTCCTGGATGTTACTGCCCCACTAGGTTTGTCGCCTTTATCACCGTCCCTACGCATGAGAAAGGCCATACTCTCGACCAAGTGTTTTCCACCTCACCAATTGTTGTATTTCCTCCCGAACCTGTGCTATGGTCGGATCACCACTTAGTCATATTTCAGATCCCAGTGACAGATACATCTTTATTCAGGCCACTAGAACGCTTGCGGCAAACGTCGAGAGCCTTCTATCGTGTATCCCCTGACATGCTGGCGCATGCTCTTTCCATCCATCCGTGCCAGCTGTCAGGTAGTCTAGAGGCCAATCTCGATCTTCTGCACAGATGGCTAGTCGATAGATTCGACGAGTTAGTACCTGAGACTAGTTCTCGCAAAACCAACAGTCGGGCATCTGCCCCGTGGTTCACGTACTCGCTCTCCGATCAGCGACATAGGTGCAAGAAAGCGGAACATACCTGGCGCTGGCATTATGAGGTAGCGGATAAAACTGCATATAGTGGAGAAGTGTGGCTTACTGGTTAGAGCAGGCAGACCCTGAAGCAGAGGTCAGACCCGGGACCAGGGTTCAATTCCCGACGTGGCAGGGTCTTGAGCTCAAATGTCCACGGACTCGATAATTCTCGCTTCGGTGCCTGACCTAATCATGGGTCCCACTCTGCAACTCTGGGCATTAAGCTTGCTTAATCTCCACAACGGCCCCCCGCGGCGGGATGCCTGGCTTTCACCTTGGGGATGCCCTGTAGGGGCTATCTCACAGGGGAAAAAGCCAGGACGGGTTCCCAAGGCAAGCGCTTAGAGACCCCTGGGTGATAAGCGCTATATAAATCCAACATACAATACAATACAATACAATACAATAGGGAAGCCATCAAACTCTACCATAGTAACATCATGTTAGAGAAAAAAGCCTACTATGCTAGAAGAATCGAGGCCGCTGCAGATACTATTAAATACATTTTTCTTATAGTAAAGTAGTTTACCTCAACTAGCTCTGTTTTGCCCACACACTCTCACTCTGAATCATGGGTGTTGCATCTCACTAATTTCTTTACTACCAAAATCAAAACTATTCAAGACTCTTTCCCCTCCACTATTCGGATTTCACCCCCAGACACTAATCTCCCTCTGTACACATCCTTCTCCGGCGAGGGTCCCTCCCTGTCAGAATTTCCCTCTCTATCTCTCTCTTCTTCTCTGAGCTTCTTTCCAGACTCGAATCTGGATCACCTCAGGACCCTTGTCCGGCAAAATATCTTGGGAAAATGGCATCAGTGATCAATTCGTTGATCAATCCGGTGCTCAATCTCTCCTTGAGCACGGGTGAGGTCCCTCAGGCCTGGAAGCACGCCCTGATTTTGCCGTTATTAAAGAAGCCTAATCTTGATCCTTTGGCCTATGCCAACCACAGGCCCATCTCCCTCCTCCCGTCACTGGCAAAAGTGGTGGGGAAGCATGTCCACATCTCTCTCTCCAACTTCTTGGAATGTAACAACATCCTTCATGACACCCAGTCGGGTTTCCGTTCCAACATGAGTACGGAGACCGCACTCCTTGAAATCACCGATGCCATCCGTGAGGTGTTAGATGAAGGTGGAAAGGCCATGCTGGTGATGTTGGACTTGTCGGCGGCCTTCGACACCGTTCCCCATGGCGGTCTTCTTTTAAGACTCTGGGAGATCAGGCTACGGGTAGCGGTGTTCAGCTGGTTTAAGTCCTTCTTAGCGGGCCGCCGCCAAACGATCTGGGCCCCCCCCGTTCTCTGCTGAAGTGCTGCCATTGGAGGTCGGGGTGCCTCAGGGCTCCGTTTTGAGCCCCACCCTCTTTAACATCTATCTGGCACCCCTGGCGGCCTTGGCAGAGTCCTTCGGTGCCCAGATCGTTTCTTACGCTGATGACGCCCAGCTTCTCTTCACCTGCAAGTAGGGCTCGAACTTTGACGGCGTGCAGATCAGAGGCTGCCTGGTGGCAGTGTTTGAGTGGTTTGAACATCATAGCCTCAAATGCAACTCCGATAAATCGGAGCTACTGTTTTTTGGCTGTCCCGCCGATCCCAGATGGCAGTCTTGGTGGCCTCAGGCCATGTTTCCTCTGTCGGCTGTCTCCTCCAAGGCAAAGAATCTGGGAGTGCAGATTGATGAGGGTCTTACTCTGAAACCTCAGATCCTAGGTCTTGTTGGAAAGTGTTTCAGCATTTTGAAAATGCTTAGGAAATTTCTTCCTATGCTCTCTTTTGCTCATCGAAAAGTCACTGTACAGGCCTTGATAGGCTCCCGCTTGGATTATTCCAACGTCCTCTACCTGGGCATGCCTGAATACCTGTTATCACGCATACAGGTAGTGCAGAATTCAGCTGCTAGAGCCATCTATGGCCTCCATCATAGAACCAGCGCAAAAGAGCTATTGGAAAAATTGCATTGGCTCCCAATTAAGAAACGGGTGGCCTTCACGGCACAAACACTAGCTTTCAAAGCACTTCACGACTCCGGAGCAAAGTATATTAGAAATCGACTGGCCTTCTACATGCCGTACAGAACGGTGAGGTCAGCCTCTCTGGCCTTAGCACTTGTTCCATCCATACGTCGGGCCCGGATCGGGGGTCACTCCTTCCGTTATCTGGCACCCAAGCTATGGAACTCCTTGCCAGCTTCTTTGAGGAAAACCACAAATTTGTTGACTTTTAGGAAAGAGTTAAAGTCCTGGCTCTTTGTTCAATAGTTTCCTGTCCCTCCACTGCTCCCAACAGTCGCATCAGGTTTTTTAAAGCGCCGGGACACTCCTCGGAGTAGCTGAGCGCTATACAAAACCATAATAACATAACATAACATAACGTAATTACTCTCCAAAACACATAATCCCACTCCACATAATTCCTATACACTAAATACCACATACTTTCTATTCACATAATTTCACCGCACAACATACCACATAATTCCACTATACACAACGTACATCCACTCTATACCAGAAAACATTAGTAAAAATATTTTACATTTACAATGCCAATAGCTCTAACTGTCACAAATGCGAGACCAATTACATTACAAATGCCTCTTTAACTGGTAGCCGGGTTTGCAGAGTGATGCAGAAAGGTGGCTGGGCCTCCAGAGCTCAGGAATTCCACTGCGTAGGACTTACAGGAGGTACCAGGAGGGCTTCTTGGCCCCTAAAGTCCCTCAGGAGTAAAGTGGACTTCATACCCCAACCAGTATTGTGCCAGGAGGCATGTGTGCAGAGTGGTGGAAAAAGGGGAGCCTGGCCTCCAAAGATCTCTTAGAAATACTGCTGTGTGCGACTTAGTGGAGGTAATAGGAGAGGTAGTTGGCCCCCAAGGACAACCTTGGGTGGCAACTACCCCTCCTAGTACCTCCAGTAAGTCCCACAAAGTGTTATTGCTAAGTTGTCATAGCAGGACATGCCCCTTTCCACACCACTCTGCAAATGCACTCCCTAGCATGCTCTTGGTTGGGAATTAAGTCCCCTTCGCTGTTGGATGTCCTTAGGGGCCAACTAACCTACCTGATTCCTACAGTGTGCCCTAAATAGTGGGATTGCTGATAGGTAAGTACAGATAGTGGAATTGCTGATAGGTAAGTACAGGCCACACCCCCTTTGTCCACCACTCTGCAAACTCACCTCCTGGCACTCTCTTGGTTAGGGGATGAAGTCCCCTTCCCTCTTGAGGGTCCCTGGGGGCCAACCAGCCCACTAGGTACCTCCAATAAGCCCCACACAGCTGAATTGCTGAGAGTGGTCCAAGGCCACGTTCCCTTTTTACACCATTCTGCAAACACACCTCCTGGTGCACTACTGCTTGGGGGATGAAGTCCACTTGTGTCCTGAGGTCCTCAGGACACAGGAGGACCTCATCACTCCACCAGCAGTGCACCAAGAGGCGCGTTTGCAGAGTGGTGCAGGGAGGGGGCGGGGCCTCCGGCAATATGCCGGCTTCTTTACTGTTGTGTGGCCCCCCTTCCCTTAATTGTTTTTGGGCCCCGGGGACCCCATCCCCCAGGGCCTGAGCATTTTTTGGTCTTATGAAAAAAAACAATGGGAGGGGGCTGCGTGGCCCCCCTCCCATGGCCGAATCCGCTCCCGGGCACACCATACACCTGGGCATGGCCACATATTTAATCTTTTTTTTTATTAAGGTGGGGGCTGCATGGCCCCCCCTCCTGAGGCCATTATTAGCGCTGGGGACCTCATCCTTGGGGCTGTGCCTCACTATTTTTTTATTTTTTTTGTTTTTTATTAGGGAGGGGGCCGTGTGGGCCTGCACCCCTCGGCCACTTTTGGTCCTGTGGACCCCATTCCCCGGGGCATGGCCTCTTTCATGGGGACCGTGGGGGGAGCTCCAATACCCCCACAGTTCCTGGCGGCTCCCCGCATCCTGCAGGAGCCCAAATTGATTTTGGACAAAGGGAGCTGCTAACATGCAGCTCCCCTTGCCCAAAAGCAATTCTGCTTTGCTTCTTGGAAGCGGAAGCAGGTTTCCTGATCTCGCTTCCAAGAAGCAAAGCAGTCTTTGCTATGGCAAGTCGGGAACCATGCTCCTGCCCTGCCATAGCAAACGCCAATGTCCCGGGGGTGGGCACCCCAGGACATTACAAGAGTCAGTCCTGGCGGGTGGCGGTCCCCAGGGCCATAAGGGGTTCCAGGGAGGGGGCTGCATGGCCCCCCTCCCATCATTGGCACAGCCCCAGGGAGGTGGTAGTCCCCAGGGCAGCATGGGGGGCAGGAGCCCCCATGCCTTTAATTTTTTTTAAAAGCCCCGGGGAGGTGGTCTTCTACGATGCCCCCGCACCTAATAATTAAAGCCCCGGGGAGGTGGCAGTCCCTGGATCTGGGGGGCCACGAGCCCCCTGCATTTCAATACGGATTGCCCCAGGGAGGTGGAGGTCCCGGAGCTGCAGGGGCCAGTGCGTCCCCCACATACATTATAAATATTGCCCCCGGGACCTGGCCCACCCGGGGACTTTAAAGAAAACAAACTGAGGGAGACTGGATTTGCGCATCCAGTGCGACTCTGGCTAAAAAAAAAAATGTAAATGCTTTTTTTTGGGCCTAGGGGGTCAGGGTTTTTCTACCCTGCCCCCTTTTCTTTGTTTTACTGTTTTCTTGTGACTCCATTACCGAGTCACAAGATGGCTGCCAATACATTCTGGTTTGGAGTGTTGGCAGCCAATCAGAATGAAGCTTGTGCTCGGGAGGAGTCGCAAACTCTCCTCAGTGTTCAGATATGGATTTTTTATTTTATTTTGCAGGAACTACTGAACGGATTTACACCATTTAAAAAAAAAGTTGTGTTCTGAACCAAGAGCTAATTTTCAGCCAAATTTGGTGTAATTCTGTTCAGGAGTTTAGGCTGTAGCCTGTTCCAAAATTTCCTATGGAAATTAACATTGGGAAAACGCATTTTGCGACCTCCTTTTTTTCTCGGCCCCTTCTTTACGGATCACCCCGAAACTTTCAAGACAGGAGCTGACCGGAGCACCCCATTAGTTTTGAAAAGTTCGCAATGATTTGTCAAACGGCGCCAAAGATATTAGCAAATCAAAAAATGCTTTTCCGAAGAAATCTCGGTCCTAACTATAACTACCTACTGGCGACTGCCAGTAGGTTTTCCATATATATATATATATATATATATATATATATATATATATATATATATATATATATATATATATATATATATATATATATATATATATATTTATTTATATTTATTTATATTTATTAAACAGTCGCAGATGCAATGATTCCATAGAAAAGAGCACAGACTGCAAAGATGTGTGCTAATTTAGAAGGTTTATTTACATAAACCTGTCGATATAACACGTTACATATATATATCTATATATATTGTGATAGATAGATAGATAGATAGATAGATAGATAGATAGATAGATAGATAGATAGATAGATAGATAGATAGATAGATAGATAGATAGATAGATAGATAGATAGATAGATAGTCAGATGGTCATTCTTTTCACCGTGTTCATAATTTTGGATATATTGCTTTGTTTTATCTGCCTAATTATTGCAGCTCTTTCTTTTTATGCAACATTACGATAGTTTCAAAAAATTATTTGAAAACTTCATTTATATATCTTTCCTTGTTTTTACCATTAGCATGCATAAGTACACAACGAAAGGGATAAGATATGTTTCCACAATTACCTTGGGGATCACAGTGTCATGTTTGAGTTTGCCAAAATCACCTACCACCCCAGGAGGTTAGGTGCTCAGGTGAGGCACCGTGAGCTAGCTAGGAATTGGCCCAACAGTCTCTAATGGTGTAGATGGACTCAGTTCCTGCACTCTTGCTTCCTATTGTCCTAATACACAGTCCTACCTTTTCTAGTGGTAACCGTAGAACAGTCCATGTGGCCAACCTCCCATCATGCATGTCCCAAGGGCCTGCACAGCATGGCGTTGGCTGCATGAGGATGGTTGGCCGCATGGACTGTTATACAGTTTCCACTAGACCGAAGACTGAAGACCCTGCACAGCATGGGGTTGGCTGCCTTTGTGAGGGTTGGCCATGCCGAAAGCCATGGTCAGCATGGTGTTAGCTGCATGAGGATGATTACCCACATACGACTGAAGTCTGTGCACAGCACAGGGGTTGGCTTCATGCAGGGAGTGGCCACAGGGCCTGGCCACACGCACAGCTGAATGTCATGTGCAGTGAGAGTTGAATTTATGCACAGCAATAAAATATAACTTTATGTTTAAAAAATCCTGGAAAATCACTGAAAACACCCAAAGGTTAAAGTAATGCTATAGTTAGATGAAATATTCAGTAACATTATAACATTTTAAACTCCAAAAATCACAGAAATTTATCAGTTATAGTTACAGTCATCTACAGTTATCTCCAGTAACTATGACTCTTGCCTTAATGTAACTATAACCAATGTCCTCATCATGCACTTCTAATTACCCCACATATTACATCACTCATGAAATGTTCTATGACATCATTGATATTATCACTGCAACATTTGCAATTAAATTATTGATGAGAAAACTGTGTATGGGGGCGTGAGTTATAGTTACTGTACGGCACAAAGTATACCCTTGCATAGAATCTAGCACGGATACCCCTCAAGAAAGAAGACTGAGGTTTACAGGGAGAGCAACTACAACTGACTGTATATTTGTTTCAGCCTTTCTTTCCACTCTAAATAACTCTTATAAGGTTATTTGGAAAGGAAATAGTGACCATAACCCTGTGTGTCTCTCTCTCAGTTGAGTACTGGCCCTTGAGCCATTAGTCACATAGAAATCCCAACAGTTAAAGGCAGCAGGCTCAAATGGAATAAAGTAATTCCTGAACTATTTCACTTTAAGCTGATTGCTATTTCTGCCCGAGACTTTGAGGTATGTCTTCTGGAGGATTGTTGAAATACAGTAGTAATGGCTTCTTTTCATAATATCCGTGAAATGAGAAGGGGAGCTACTATGCCCATCTTCCCAGAATCCTGACTCATTTGCATATGATTTACAAGTTATTATTTGAGGGTACATCATGTTTTAATGAACGCCCTCAGGGTCTAGAGTGACATGGTAGCCTGTTGTCAGAAATACAAAGAAGCTATAAAGGAGAGGAAAAAACAGCTGAGAGAGAGGAAGCATGGGACGAGCTTTTGATGGCTGGCACACACATAGGCACAGTGATGCATTTTGGGAGATAGTAAATAAACACGTTTTTGCACAGGATAAAGAGAATGCTATGTGTTCACACACTCCTCCAGATATATGAGTTTACTATTTCAAGAGGTTTATGAACTGCCTGACTAGGTTTTTCAGGAATTTTAGTCAGCCGTCATCCAGGGTAAGTCTTATATTTCCTTTCAAATGGAGGAAGTTGCTGAACCAAGTGTATTATTAACCTACAAAAAAAAGAACCAGGGCCAGATGGGGTCCCTGCTGATGTTTATAAATTGGGAATTGATCTGTGAGCACACTTAATAAAACAAACATTGAATTCTGCAATAAGGGAGGGGAATCCTAACTAATGGTATCACAAAAAAAATGATTCCTGTTTTCAAGACTGGATACAAAAATAATCCCTGCTGCTACAGTCCCATCTCACTAATCAACTAAATATTCAGAGTATTAGGCTGAGTAGTCCTATCCAGACTTCCAGGCTGGCAGATAACAACTATGTAATCTCAGATGTTGAGTACTATTTTAGATCTGGAAGGAGCACTATTGACCAGTGTTTAAATTTACACCTATTGATAAACAAATATATGGTGACTAAACATGGCAGCCTACACATGGCCTTTATGGACCTCATCTTCGCCTATGACAGGGTCAGCAGGGGGAAACTGTGGTAAATGATTATCTCTATAGGGCTTAAAAGTGATATAGTTTATGTCCTCCTGTATTTGCAAAGGGATATGTCTGTTTCAGTTGGATATAATTTGGATGGTTCTTGTACAGAGAGATTTGAGCTCAGGTGGGATGTGAGATGGGGTGCATTCTTGCCCTTTTACTTTTTACTCTCTATATACATGGTTTGGAACATTTGCTTTCAGAGGGTAGGGATACACTGCGAGTGGGCAGTAGATGTAACCCTGTCCTTCTCTACTCAGATGATGCAGTACTGTTAGCAAGAACAGCCTTTGCATTCAGGCATCTCCACAACTCTTTTGAGTTTTATGAATTCCCTTGGCCTCTAGTCTCTACTAACTTTAGTAAATCCCTCATTCTATTAGCTAGGTCCAGATCAACCAGGTCTAGAAAGCATCAGGTATAGGCAGTGCAAAATTTGAGCTGGTGGTTTCCAGTGCTCGGCATCGGCACTTAATTGACAACACTAGGACTTATTACAGTTACCACATGGTGGTGCTGTTTGTGTAATATAGAGATGAGCACAACAGCAGTTGTTTATTAATCAAATAGACATTAAAACAACTAATACCTGCATCCCATGCTATTCCTATAGCTTTAGGTGCCTAAACAGTCTGAATTGTCACACTTGAAGCAGTGTGATGGCTAGTAGTTGTGTATGTATTGTCATTAGCAGCGACAGCAGTGGCAATGGGCGGTGCAACCTGAGGTGGCCTCCTAATGAGGGCCCTGGCAACAATATTTTTATAAGTTAAGTACTGGATACAAAGTAACTGTGATAAGTAGGGTAATGGCTTTCCCATATTTGAGAGTTCAGATTGATGATAAGGGGTTCCAGTCTTGTCTGTGCCCCTATTCTTGATTTTGCTGCTAGATTTGGGCAGTAAGCCTTTAAAAATAATGATAAAGAGTTACTAGGCTAAATATGTTACAACCGTGGCATATGAGTGCAATATCTGGGGGATATGTTGACACTACACAATTACAAACTGTTGGCAATGCTTTTTCCGACGTTTATTATTGTTGCCCCATTCGTATACTGTTCATGAAGAGTTAGGCCTGAGCTTTATTTCAGATACATTTGCCCTTCGCACAGATGGATCTCAGTATGATCTGATCTGAGTTAAATAGAAAATCCTAAGGGGGTGACGTGGATTCTGCGCCACCTAAGATGGCCCCCTAGTCGAAAGGCCTTGGTGCGGACCGGTCGCAGCTTCTTTACTGTTTTTCATGCCACCTAGACAGACATTTTTTACTTGTGGAGGAAGAGGCAATTAAAGTAATGCTGCGAAGCTATTTTTATTAAAGTATGGCACCTGTCTCTTTTCATTTTCGATGCCACTGCAGCTTCCACAGAAGCACCCTCCATTTTATGAGATGGTTCTTACCGGCCCAGGGAAAATGGTCGCTGTGCTCTGCATTTGGCACAATAAACATTTCCTGAAATGTTGGACGGAATGTGTGTGATGCAGCTTTTATGCTTCTAATCACTTAGTGTTTTTGTGGCGCTTATGAAGGTTGTAAGCTCTGTTTTCTGGTGGCTATGTGGTGTTGCTCTGGATATAAAAAGACTATGACAAAACTGAAATTCTTCCACTCAATAAATACACCTTTTGTCATCCCTACCGCATAACTGGTTTTCAGTGGTCTGCTTCTGCCATATTTAAATATTTCTGTGTACGGGTCACAAATTCTCGAGCTGATACTATTAGAATTAATTTTAAAGAACTTCACACGAAAGTTGCAAGTATTCTGTTTTCCTGGAAACCTTTATTTTTATCGTGGTGAGGACATCTAGGTGCGATTAAAATGATGATCTCCCCTAAGTTTTCATGTCTCCTTTCTATGTTACCAATTCCTATACCAAAATGATATTTTTTAAAGTTTAACTTGTTACTTTTTTCTTTTTTATTGCATTAAAAATAAATTGCGTGTAGCCCTCTCTATTTTGCAAAAATCTAAAGCGGCTGCAGAAGTTAACTTTCCAGAATGTTATTATCATCAGAGAGCCTTTACTTTGCGACAAGCTGCCCTTTGGACTTCTGATGCAATTTTGCCTCCTTCTCCTTAGTGGCTAGATTTTGAAAGAGCTTTCCTTAGGCCCTTCACTTTTAAGGAGGTTTTGTCTTTCTCTTCTACAAACTCGCTCCTTCACTCTCCAGTTTTAAAGTAGTCTATTTTGCTGCTCAAGTCTACCTTTCTTCCAATTCTCTTGACTCCTTACGTATTTCTTGAAATGCTGTTATGGTATAATTCTTTAATTCAGTTTAATAATAGACCTCTTTGTTGGCATACTTGGAAGGCTAAGGGTCTTATGTGGGTTCACCAACTCTTTTCTAATAGTGCTCCTATTTCTTTTCCCAAATTTCGTGACACGTATAACTTTCCCAAGTCTTTGTATTTTAGTTTTCTATCCTTGATGAATGTGATGCTTGATATATCTTTTTCCCTCCAGAATTCTTCTTTTAGTTTAGCTCCTCTTTCTTCTGGATTTACGGAGTTTCTCAAAACAGGTCCTTAAATATTGTCAATCTACAAGTATTTCTTTTTCGCCTGACCCTACTGTAACCAAATCCAACATGCTTTAGTTTATGGAACAAAATATGGGACCATATTTATAAAATCTCTAGATCAGCTAGTATCATTCAATCCCTATTTTTCATTTACCACAGATTTTACTATACTCCTATACAATGTTCAAGGTTTTCCTAAGGTGTTTCTGCAAAATGTTGGTCTGATGATTTTCCTCAAGCACACCTTATACATATGTTATCTAGGTGTCCTGATACCCTTTCCTTTTGGCATAGGCTTGCGTAACAAGCATCTCTTCCAAAATGGCAGAGGAGCGTCGCCCCACTGTCTGCAGCAGAGGCAGCAGACAAAAAATAAAATGAGGCTCTAGCATCCCTTTTTTTCATTTGTAGGCGCTGAGCCAGCTTGTGCAGGGATGGGTGAGGCACAGGAGGGTGGAGGAGGAGTGCTGGTGCACTCCCTAAGTGCTCATGTGTGTTCGGCCAGCCGTCTCTGGCCGACCAAAACTCACAGGTGCACTTATATTTTTCCAGCCCGCCTGCATTCAGCAACCGAGCTGGAGAAACCCCCATAGACTCCTTCCTTGACCTGAGCAGAGTGCCTTGCCTGCCCGCTCAGGCCAATCCAGTGCTGCTCTTCAGTACAGGGATTGGCTAAGAGTCTGTCACAGGGGCTGCTGGAACCCAGGAAGAAGCCAGCAGGAGCGACACAGGAAGCGGCCGGCGATGTCAGGTACGTTTTTTTATTTATTATTATTACATGCCCCAGCACACTCTCCCGCTGCGTTCCCCCACCTGCCCCACCACCTTTCATTAATGGCAGCCGCTTCTGGTCATAATTTAAAAGGATTTTTCACATGCAAGACTCTTTTAATACTCGTTATTTATTTTTGGGTACATTATCTCAGTCCCTTATTCCCTCATTTCCAATGATAAATTATTCGATTTTTTGGGGCAATTGCATTTCAGCTAAATTATCAATATGCCCAACGGTTATGGCTGCCTCCTACTGTGTTCCTTAATCAGGTTAGTGCTAATGTATCACATACTGTTCCTGCATTGCCTGAAAATGTTCATCCTTCGCAATTATTCTATTCTATTCTTTCTCTTTCTTTTGCATTTGAAAGCAATGGTATAGTAAATAAGTATATGTTGCAGTTATGCTTACTTATATTAGACATAGTTTAGGATGTACATTTTCCTTGTCATTATATTTATATCTATCTCTATCTCTTCCCTCCCTCCCCCTGTTCGTTGTCTCCCTCCCCTCTTCTTTCTCCTCCCATAATCTATAAAGACTTTAGTATTTTGTATAAGATATATTGTTGGTATCTGCTCGCTTTTTTACCATTCATATTCATGTTAAACTATATATTGTTATATTAAATAGAGTCTTGGAACACAATAATAATCCTGATGGATTGTTTGTTATTACATGAGGGGGAGGTGGGAGGTTCCCTTAGTTAAATTATGCTAAATCTACATTTATTGCCCTAGTTCGATCATCCTGATTGAATGAAGATTATCGATCCGCCCTGAAAAAACAAGTATGTCTTCATACACCAACGGAACAGCAGACAATCACTTGAAATGAATATGTGGGTCACGTTTTAGTTACAAACACATTGTTGATTGAGCTCTACCCTATTTTTGTCACCAACCTGAATGACAGATTTAATTAAGCTCAGATCAATGCTAGTACACTGCCTGTTAGCCTAGTTTGTTGCCATGTTTCACATCAACTATATTTTCCTCTTTTAAAAGAGCCTTATTTTTGCTGAGCGAAGTTGTTATTTTATAGCTCGTTTTTTTTCTCTGGTCCTGTGAGAAAGAGGATATTAATTGATGATTAAATGGTTTAAAATGTTTGTTATATTTGTGTTTTAATTGTTTATTTTGAATCCCCAAACACACATATATATATATGGTGATGATTGGGGATAAAACGATAGTCTTGGAATTTTTCGCCTGTTACGAGGGGCACAAAATAACAATGATGCACTTTCCCCAGACCCACTATCACATAAATTCATCTTTAACTTGTGAAAATGATGAAAGAAAAAGCCACGTGTTTGGAAATTAATGCAAAGCTCATCCTGTGGGGTTTGTAATAATGTCCGTAGCATGCAAATGGTTCTTTAAAGCTAATTTAAGAAAACAGTATTATTTTTGCCACTACTTTTGAAGACATTTGGGAAAGATGGTTTGCCTGCTTTTGAAACATAGAGGTGGAGGGGGAAGTGATTCGTGTATACATTTGGAAAAAAGTTTGTCTTCTGAGTCATCTGACATTCCTTCTTTCTGAATTACTGGTTCAAGTCAAGTCAAGTCAAGTCAAAATATTTATATAGCGCACTATATACCCAGAGGGTCTCAGGCGCTTGAAGAAGGGTGGGGAACTACTTGTCGAATATCCAAGTTTTAAGTTGCTTTCTGAATGCTAGGTGGTTCTGAGTGAGACGAAGGTGAGTGGGAAGTGAGTTCCAGGTCTTAGCTGCCAGGTAGGAGAAGGATCTACCTCCCATGGTGGTTTTGTTGATGCGAGGTACGATAGCAAGGGCTTGGTTGGAAGATCGCAGCTGGCGGGGGGGGTGTAGAAGGAGAGTCGTGTGTTGAGGCATTCGGGTCCAAGGTCGTAAAGTGCTTTGTGAGCGTGGGTCAGGAGGCGGAAAGTAATCCTCTTATTGACGGGGAGCCAGTGGAGGTTTTTCAGGTGACCAGAGATGTGTTCTTTGCGCGGGATGTCTAGTATGAGCCTGGCTGAAGCGTTCTGAATGCGTTGGAGTTTTTTCTGGAGTTTAGCTGTGGTACCGGCGTATAGGGTGTTTCCGTAGTCCAGGCGGCTCGTGACTAGTGCGTGGGTGACCGTTTTTCTAGTTTCGGTGGGGATCCAGCGAAATGTTTTTTTGAGCATGCGAAGAATGTTGAAGCAGGATGATGAAACGGCGTTGACTTGTCTGGTCATCGAGAGTGAGGAGTCCAGGATGACGCCCAGGTTTCGTGCGTGGTTCGTCGGGATGGGTGCTTTTCCAAGGGCCTCTGGCCACCAAGAGTCGACCCAGGCGGAGGGGGAGGTGCCTAGGATGAGGACTTCAGTTTTGTCTGAGTTCATTTTCAGACGGCTGTGCTTCATCCACTCGGCTACTTCTTTCATTCCTTCGTGTAAGTTGGTTTTGGCGGTGTTAGGGTCTTTGGTGAGTGAAAGGATCAGTTGAGTGTCGTCAGCGTAAGAGATGATGTTGAGATTGTGTTGGCGAGCGATGGCCGTAAGGGGGCTCATGTAAACGTTGAAGAGGGTGGGGCTGAGTGACGATCCTTGTGGCACGCCGCAGATGACTTCAGAGGCCTCTGACTTGAATGGTGGGAGGCGGACTCTCTGGGTTCTTCCGGTGAGGAACGAGGTGATCCATTGCAATGCTTTTCCTTGGATTCCGACGTTTCTTAGGCGCTGTAGAAGGGTGTTATGACAGACTGTGTCGAAGGCAGCGGAGAGGTCGAGGAGGATGAGGGCGACTGTGTCTCCATTGTCTAGTAGAGTTCGAATGTCGTCTGTTGCTGCGATAAGTGCGGTCTCAGTGCTGTGTTTGGCTCGAAAGCCGGATTGTGAGGAGTCGAGGGATTTGTTGGTTTCGAGGAAGGTGGCGAGCTGGTTGTTGACGGCTTTCTCGATGACTTTGGCCGGGAATGGAAGAAGCGAGATGGGGCTGTAGTTTTTGAGTTCGGTGGGGTCAGCTGTGGGTTTTTTCAGAAGGGCGCTGAGTTCCGCGTGTTTCCAGCTTTCCGGGAAGGTGGCGGAGTTG
This sequence comes from Lissotriton vulgaris, assembly GCF_964263255.1. Classification (NCBI taxonomy): domain Eukaryota; kingdom Metazoa; phylum Chordata; class Amphibia; order Caudata; family Salamandridae; genus Lissotriton; species Lissotriton vulgaris. The sequence goes on along the minus strand of NC_141694.1, from coordinate 1,348,986,180 downwards.
AGGGAGCAGTTGATGACATCTCGGAGGTGTGGTGCTATGATGGAGTTTGCTTTGTTGAAGATGTGGTGAGGGCATGGGTCAGTTGGGGAACCTGAGTGGATGGAGTTCATCAGGCGGATGGTGTCCTCAGTGGAGATTGGGTTCCAGTCGTTAAGGATGTTCAAGGGGGGTGAAGGTCCTGCAGCAGGTTGGGTGGGTTGGTCTCCGGGTCGGTTGTCGAAGCTGTTGTGGATGTCAGCGATTTTGTTGTGGAAGAAGGAAGCTAGGGAGTCGCAGAGGGCTTGGGAGGGGGTGATGTCATTGGAGTTGGCTGATGGGTTGGTAAATTCTTTGACGATGTTGAATAATTCCTTGCTGTTGTGAGCGTTGTTATCTAGTCGGTCTTTGAATGCGGCTTTCTTTGCAGCCCGGATTAGTTGGTGGTGTCTGCGGGTGGCGTTTTTGAAGGCGTCTCTGGTGCTGGTGTTTGGGTCTTTTTTCCAGGCCTTCTCGAGGGATCGACAGAGTTTCTTCGATTTCTTAAGATCATCGTTGAACCAGGAGGCGTTTTTGCTGCCTGGTTTGATTTGACGTTTTTTCAACGGTACTAGGATGTCGGCGCTGTTGGATAGCCATTGGGTGAGGTTAATGGCTGCTTGGTCGGGGTTTGAGGAGTGGGCGGGGGGGGTTTAGAAGAAGCGATGAGGAGATCTGGTCGATGGTGATTTTGTTCCAGTTTCTTCGCAGGGTGGGTTGAGGGTGGTTGTGGATTGTGGTCTTATTGTAGGTAAAGTGATCGCAGCTGTGGTCCGTCCAATGAAGAGCTGTGGTGTGGCTGAATGAGACATGTTTGCTGGAGGTGAAGATGGGGTCGAGCGTATGACCTGCGATGTGGCTGGGTGTAGTGACAAGTTGTTTGAGTCCGAGGTTGGCGAGATTGTCCAGAAGGGTGGTGGCGCTGCTGTCCTTGCTCTTTTCCAGGTGAAAATTGAGGTCTCCCAATGGAATGTAGTCCTCGGAGGGGAGGGCGTGTGGGGTGATAAAGTCAGTGATGTCGTCCCTGAATTGTGCACGGGGTCTTGGAGGCCGGTAGAGGAGGGTGCCTCTGAGTGTGGTCTTGGGGTCGGCATGGATCTGGAAGTGGAGGTGTTCGGCGCTGGCGAGGTTGGCGTCAGAGCTGGTTGATATGCGGATGGAATTCTTATGGACGATAGCGATGCCTCCTCCTGTTTGCTTGATGCGGTCCTTGCGGATGATCTTGTATCCTTCCGGGATGGCAATGGTGATGTCTGGGGCTGAAGAGGCATTCATCCAAGTTTCTGTTAGGAAGGCGACGTCTGGTGAGATGGTGTCTAGTAGATTCCAGAGGTCGATGGCGTGTCTGTGGACCGAGCGTGTGTTGAGCAGGATGCATTTTAGGTGGTTGGTGTCAGGTCTCTGTATGGTGTTGGTGGAAGGGGAGTTGGTTTTGGTGCCGTCGAACTTGCAGGAGTAGCAAGAGAAGGGTCCATGGGTGTGTCCAGGAGCGGCTTGGACGCAGTTGGGGGGTCGGCCAGGGTTAAGGGCTAGGAGGGTGGTGGCGTCGTATGTAATGCGGGGTGGGTGGATGGAGCGGGGACCAGGGGGTCTGGCGCTGGGCGCGGTCCAGGCGCGGACGGGCGTAGACGGGCTTACCTTTGGCGCACCTTCGGCGGGGCCGTAGCGCGTGGACGCTGCGCGTTGGGACATCTGACATTAATGGATAGTGGAGGGGCGGAGCGTGGGCGGGTCAGCTGGGAGGCGGTAGCGGGGAGGCGGGGCAGGGGAAAGCACAACAACAAAATGGTGGGAGGGATAGGAATCGAAACCAACACAGTACAATGCCAGCTATGAAGGAATGCACTGTAAGCAGTGAAAGCGCAAAGGACTGAATACTGCTACGAATATGTAAAAAGCGCTACCAAATGCAGCTACGTTAAAGCGCTACCCAAATGAGCAAAGCACACAGCACTATGAAATAAACACGAAGGCTGATTGAAGGCGCCTCAGCTGTGGGCAAATGCATTAACTTTTAAAGCGCCACCACAATGAGAAAAGCACACAGCACTATGAAATAAGCACGAAGGCTGATTGAAGGTGCCTCAGCTGTGGGCAAATGCATTAACTTTTAAAGCGCCACCACAATGAGAAAAGCACACAGCACTATGAAATAAGCACGAAGGCTGATTGAAGGTGCCTCAGCTGTGGGCAAATGCATTAACTTTTAAAGCGCCACCACAATGAGCAAAGCACAGAGCACTATGAGTCAGTGAAGCCAAAGAGTCGCAAGAGCTACGATACCACACACGAGGGCTGATTGAAATCGCTTCAGCTGTGGGCGCTGGAAAGAGGATTGCAAGCAGGAGCCAGGGAGCGTGGAGGAGCAACCGTTCGGGACGAGGTCAGGCAGGAGGTGCAACCAGATAACAAAGTCATATAATTATTTTGGATTTCGAGTGTATCTTGGAACTGAATGATTTCCTCATGGCCCTATTTTTGCAGGATTCATTATTGTTGCGTTTCGGGTGGATTGCTACTGTCGTAAACTCCCACACTGTCGTATAAATCAAGTCTTGGTATTGTTTTACTCACTAGTACACCGAGGAAAAACTAAAATTGTTTTCACATAAAGCATTAGCAGTAAAAACGAATTGAAGGTGCAGGAATACCTATCCCTGATGCTCAGAAACAAAAGTGTATTTTCTCACAGGTGGTGAACAAATGTAGGAAAGGTTAATCAAATGTTTCTTTAATGACTCGTAGGGGAGCCATGCTACCACGTTGAAGTAAGGATTCCAACAATCTCGTGTTTTTATAGGAAAATTGAGCAGGTAATGGAATTTTCAGAACTGTAACACCTGTGCAGCTTCATGAAACATCAATTTGTTCAGCCATTTATTTGAATATTGGATTGTGATATGAAGCGCACGCAGCTGTGTGTAAGGAATATTTCTTGCTGCAAAGAGTTCAGACAAGTAGCAACCCCATCAATCCACAGAAAGTATTTGGATACTCTTTCAAATCTTTGCTTTATTCTTCAAAACAGCAAGGAACTGCACAGCACAGGATTTCTTGTGAATTTCGAAAAACGCCAGTGGGTGGCTATTTTTAACATGCGCACTAAACCGCACAAAGAACGTGATGTGCTTAGGAATTTTGCTGATGGTGTAAAAACTAATATTAAGTTATTAACCAGTGCAGGTAACTACACGTGCATTTAGAGGGTAGAAGGAACCTAGAGATGGTTATAAAATATTGACAGATGAAAAGGCCTCATTCACAATGCTTTTTTAATCAGTAGAGTATGTCTTACTTTTAGGTTTAGCTGTAGTTGCACCTGAATATTCCTTCCTGAGTCACAAAGTAATTTCAGTCAGTAGATGAATCTTAACCTTGGCTTATGTGTGCCTTTCTCAGGAGTGTCCAGGAGTGAAACATGAGGATGTAAAAAGTTGATTAAGCATCAACAGACCGCTTCTGTAATTTGGAATGCATGTTCTCACTTAGAGCAAGCCTACCTTCAAAATAGGGTGTACCCCACTGTACCCCGATTTGCATGGTGTCAGGGTCACATTCAAAAGAAGCAATTCCTTTGTCTATGTTCATGCAGTCCATGTATGCACAAGATTCACTTCAGCCTCTAAATGTTACCATGGGAGTGTCCCAATAAGGTACTACCATCATGACGGCCTCCAGGTGCTCCCTCATTTTCAATGAATTCTTCACACACAGGCATGGAATATAAATGCAATATTTGTGGATGAGCTATTGCCCAATTCATTTCTTATACTTAGCCGTTTGAGGTTAATAACAACCTTTTTGCATCCCATTGGTCTATTACAGGATGGAGCTTATTTAAATTGAAATATGATGTGTGACACCAGTGGCGTAGGTAGATCTTAGACCACCGAGGGCTGTCCCTACGTTTGCGGCCTTGCAGCAGATCTATTCAAGAGTGTGTGTGGGGGGGGGGGGTGCTGGCGATTGCTGCCGCAAGACGGCAGGTATGAGCTGGGGGAAGCCCACCGCCCCCAAAAATTGTGCAACCTGCCCCCCCCCCCCCTACGCAACTGTGTGGCAGCACGTGACATGCACAGTGGAAAAGGTATTAGAGATCTTTGATTAATGTAATGTCTTCCTGAGGAGAGACCTGAAGAGGTTTCATACCAATAGTAATGACAAGACCATCCAGGAATACTTAGGCCACTACTCCCTCAGTAGATAAACTAGAAACAGCCAGACATGGGCATGGTTCACCACATTTGTTGATCTTTTTAATAGCACAAGTGGTTTGCAGGAAAGATTTGAAAGCTTTTCCACCATTGTAACATTTATATGGGAGACTTGGTAAGATTGCACAGTACAACAGCTGGTCAATTTTGACTATGGTGATATGAAATTCAGTAATGCATTTTATGTAATTTCTGCAATAAAGATAAATAATAATGCAGGATCCCTGGTTTGGTCTAGTACTCCATGCAATTCACAATGGGCGTTTTCTTGGCTGAACATGAGAGTTCTTTGCTAACTTTACCTGTTGCACACATGATCTCCTCACAGAGTGGCCTCTGCTTCTGTGCTCCCAATGTCTTATGCGGGTTTCAGCTTTGGCATGACTTGGAAAATAAGTATAATAGAAAACAAAGCAGAAAAGTTTGCTCCTGAAATTTGCGTGACAGTGTCAAAGCTTGCACTTTGTAGAATTAGAAAATGTTGGCCAATTATATAGCTTCACCGACGTTCACACACAAGGGAGGTTTAAAGAAAGAATTTTCTCAGAGAATATTCCTGGCTGTGTTTCGCAATGCATTGATTTAATTTAGTCTGAAAAACGAAAGTGTTGAGATTTATAACATCATGTGCGAAGTTTTAAACTAGTTGAAACTAAGATAAAGGGCTAAAAAAAAAACTCGGGTACCATCCACCACTCTTCGGAGGAAATCCTAATTACGTCTGATTCAGCAAGCTTCTTAATTCTGAAATTGACTCGAGGTCATTAGCTTAACGATGGCCCCCTTGGCCTGTATTCAAGGAATGTCAGAATTGAGTACTCTTCATATCCTTCTAAACTCTTAACAGACATTATTATTGTCTACCCTGTCGTTATCCTCTTTACTCGACACCTCGTGATTCAATGTAATTGCAAGATGATAGTGTTTAAATGCCATCCTGAACAATAAATACACTTTATTTGTTTTAATGACGGATTTGTAATACTACACAGTGGAGTAGCAATATGTTCGTCTAAGAATCTTCTGATGCTACATTATTGAAATATTATCGCCTTGAAAATAATGGTTATGCGTAATGGAATTCTTTGATGAAGAAATTGGGATGATGCCTTTTAGTACGGCAATAGTTGTAGTGTAGTGCAGTGTTTGTTTACAATGTATGTTTATTGTATACATTATTATTTGTTTTGTACTATAGACCTATGTCTTATGAGCAATGGATGTACAGTAAACTTAACCGGAATGGTTTAACATATATAGTGATATCGGGGACATTTAAAGAATTTAAAGAGCAGTTGTGATTACTGATTTGTAGATTTCATGAACAAACAGTTGCTCTTACACTGCAGTGCGGAAGATTTAATATGCTTCCCTTTCTACCATCTTCCATAAAAATGTATCTGAACATGTAATACGGGTACACTAGCTAGTGTAACCAGGCGCTTTACAAACTTGTTATTAATATTATTATTAATAGTGCAGTGGATTGGAGAGGGTGTAGAGAAGTAGGGGTACAAACTGGGCAGAGATAAGCGAGAGTTAGAATATAATATTTCAATTCTTTTCCAAGGCTTTCTTTAAGGATTTGGTTAATATTATGAGTTTAAGAGATTTAGGGACTGATTTTGAGTTTGTCAGATTGCTATTCTGTCACAAATGTGACCGATATCTTGCTCACCTTATTGCAAGTGCACTTGTGATAAAGTAGACAGAAAATCTGTAACATCTGTGATGAGGTCACACCTTCACCGCACTCTAAATTGGGCACTTTTCAGGGAGTGAGTCAACTGTGGTTTAATGTAGAACCAGCAGTAACTTGACCTTACCTGAGTTGACAAGACACCTACGATACTCAATGATCCTATTTATCATTGATCCAGCCTAATATAAGTGTTTCTATGACACATAAATCTCGACTCCCTTGATTTATCTTTCCTCCATCACCAACTCTACCATGAATTTCTTGGATTTCACACAGGACTCAACTGCCCCTTGATGAAAGATTACTAGAAAACCCACATCAGGACAATTAAGTCCACTCAGGCAAATGTACCTCCTTAGAGTGGTTTATCATGTGGTTTATCGTGATGGATCTACATAGTGGATTTGCCAAAACTGACCTGCATACTCCATTACTGAGTCTCCTTCCAGTGAATCACTTCAGTTTTATGTCTATTGATTGATTGCTGTGTCCAAGACAAGTAATATAAATAGGCATAACAAAAGTTATTGTTATACTATTGAAGGAGGTCAAAGCGTTATAAAGAAATTCGAAAGCCCCCCAAACTGTAAAAACTACACATTATTATTCTCTATTCAATATTATTCTCTGGAAAAAGACTAAAAAGTGGAACGTGTCACTCACGATTTATAGCAGCAAGATAAATACCGGTGGCTGGGACTATTAAATGCTTTTATCGTAAAATTAGAAACAAAGGTAGAAAAAGAGACATAAAATACCTGGAGTAAAGGTCAAAATACAACTCCCTTCCCTCTTGGAAACGTATGGTTTGTGCTTCCCTGAATTCCCCATGTCTCTACTTTTCAACAATGTCTGAGGCTGGTAGGCTTTTCTCTATGCCAGCTGACCCAAAGCCCACATATAGCAGCTACAGAGATCACAGATAAATGGTATCCAAGAAGACACTTGACAGCCTTTCCTATTTGCGTTTTGGAGGCTTTTCTGTCCCAGGGGTTTGGTGATTGGGCCACTCACACATGTGGGGTGGAGTGTTTATCGGGACAGATACGAAAAAGCTGGGTGGTAAGACATTTGCATACTCTGTGGATTCTGGCACGTTTTATTGCAGAAAGGTGAACATTGTCATTTCTACAAATGTTTGATGTTTGAAGGGCTTTCTGCAAACAAACCTGATGGGATATATGCAATAACACCACTTTGGTTTCCCTCAGGTGTCTAGTTTTCAGAAATACCCAGGGTTCCTAGGCTTTCTTCTTGCTGAATGACACCAAGACCAAATATGGTAGCTATACACAGTTGAAAAGAATGGCATTTACAAGATTTGTTTCTTATGTGTATTTTTGGGACTTTCCTATAGAGTACGATTGGCCCATCCACACTTGTTGGGAAGACATTTCATCAGGAGAGAAGTGGCAATGCTGGTTGGTAAAAGATTTACCACCCATCATAGATTCCAGAAATTTCTGTTGTCAAAAAATTGAGAGATTTAGGGGCATATTATCAAGGGGGTCTATCTCCGCTTTTTTGGCTTTAAAAGCCAAGAAAGCGGAGATAAAATTATCTCCCTATTACCTAGCTGTCGCTAACACCAGTTAGCGACAGCTAATAGGAGATAGCGACCATCTTGGGCCCCGCTTTGCATGTCAGTGATATTTATCACTAATGACATGCAAAGTGGGCGTGCCAAGATGTTAGCGACTGGAAACAGTCGCTAACATCGCTATCTCCTATTACCAACTTTTGGAGATATTCGCGCTAAGCGCGAATATCTCCAAAACACAACACCTGCCCCTGAGCAGTTCTTAGCCATGTTATCCAATGGTAGGTGGATAACATGGCTAAGAGCATTAGCTCGGTAATGCATGAATATCGCTGACTTTTCAGCGATATTCATGCATTTTGGCCGATTTTTATCGCTTAGGAGATAAACCTTGATAATAGCAAGGTTCCTAAGTGATAAAAATCGCCGCAGCTCGGCGATAAAAATATCGCCGCTAAACCAACATAGCGATAATTATCGCTAGTTGTTGGTAATATGCCCCAAAGTTATTTCAACCAATGTTTTACATTTGGAAGGGTTTCTATGAACTTCCCGCGTGTTTTCTCCGAGGTTTGCACTCAATTAGTTGACGTTCACCGGTTCCTTTTAAAAGGAGCAGCATTTATCACTGAATGGGAAGACAAAGGCATCCCCATTTCATTTAATAGTTGGCGGAAATTTCAAACAATTGTACGGCTAAGAAAGGAGGAAAGCATCCCCTTTTAAATAGCGGGAGCTATTTGCCCCGTATAAGACTATCAAGTCCTCTCTTAAGTATTTCTGGGGAAGACGGCTAATATTTTTTCCTGAAGAAGACGGCTGCATTATATCTGGCCCGTCGAAACGCGTTGAGAAGTGGGGGAGAGAATTCACAGCATTTCTAAAGGACTATTCTGACTAAGGCTGAATATACCCTTTCTGAATTCCTCCCTTTGTTTTTGCTTTAGGAACTTGTGTGATGAATTTCTAATATAATCTGTTCCATATATTGTCTGTTTTCCCCTGATTGTGATACATATATTTTTAACTTGTTTTTAACTATATTTTTAATAAATTTGTGCATTTGGAAGTTTATTTGTTGTTTCAGAATTTGGGTCACTATTGCACTGCTCTTAGTTTGCCTGCATTTTTGCTGTATGTTTTTGTCGTTTTGATTAATGTGTCCAAAGGGAATTGCTTTTTTGACAAAGTCAATAGTTGGTACCCCATCCCTTTGGTAGAGGGTCCCTCTCTCTTTTATTAGAGAGGAGGAAGAACTGGACCTGCAACTCCATTTTGAACCTAGGACCCCAAATTAAATTAAAGGGCTAGACTGCTTGACTCCTGATAGGAGCTTTCGGGACATAACAGGCTTCCCACAGCTTCTAGACCCAACTTCAAAAAGTTTCGGACCGCAAGAGATGCCCCTCAGGTCCCGGACTCTTGGTGTGGCTCACTGGGCTTTTAATTGATGCTTTTGGCTCTCCGTGCCTGCGAAAGGGTGTGTTCGCACCTGAACCATTCTCCTCTGCTGTGCAGTGCAACCCTGAGCAGAACTGATGTATCTCTGTGGCTGTGTCGATTAGACCCATCTCAAAGCCTTGCTTCACTGCCGCAGCCCGTATTCTTCAGAACAGCTGCTCTTTGACGCATACTCTGTACAGACCCTTTCATCAATGGCAGCCTTGACGATGCCGCCGGACTCCGCATCACAGCCTAACAGCTACTTGAAACCAATTCATCACCCTGCCTGCGTGATGCATCCTAAACGTCGGACTTCGCATCAAAATCCCTTGTTGACGGGATCCTCAACATCCAACCAATAGGACCTTTCCCTGCTGCCTCACCACATCTCAGAATCAAAGCATTCCTTTCTTCTGCGTGATACAATTCGACTCAGATCTAGCCAATGCTCCATAAACCTGGATTGAAGGTAATATGTATTCAGTGGGTTGGCTCGGTAGCTGGCCCGTGCTCCATTGTGGTTGATCTGAGCTTGTAACTATGTCCTGGTCCAGCGCGACCAGATAACCACCCTCTGTGCTATTTTCTCTAAAAACTTTAAAATTCAATTTCTCCTGATCGAATAATTGGATATTTTTCACTTTGGTCTTTTTTATTAGTTAAAAAAACACTCTATTATTGTAAAGCTGTTTTGGGTTCTTTTTGTGGTGTGTTTTCACTGTGTTACTGTTTTAAGTGGTGCACAAACACTTTACAAATTGCATCCGAGTTAAGCATGACTGTTCTGTGCAAAGTTATTTGAGTGTTGAGTACAGGTGAATTTAGAGTTTGCTTGTGATTTCATCCTGAGAAGAATTGGTGGTGCTGCTTGAGAAGGGTTTCAACTCTCTCAACCAGTAACTACATTTCTTACAGTAGGTTAATATGGGTACAGGTTGTCCCAAAGCCTACATACAACAGCCATCCTACAACACATTTCACCTTTATCAAACATAATTTCTTTGCTTCACATGGTCTCATTTATGGCTCCGTTTCCTGTCTTCAAGGACAGGTTAATTCACACTTGGGGTGCTGTTTATATTGAGAGAAGTGTGGTATTGCAGGATGAGAGGACAGTTTCCAGTATCTATTTAATATGTTTAATTGATTGGCTTCCTACAAGAAAAACCTTTAGACATATTGCCTTCAGAATCAACTGGCATTTCAGGTATACCCAAATTTGCAGAATTACGAATAACCCCTACCATAAACTGCACATCTGTCCTACATACTCAATTTTTAATTATGTAATGATACATGCTCAGTATGGAATGAAAAATCATCCTAAGCCATGGCACGATTGTTGGCTCTGCAAATTGTAGGGTTTTGTAAAAAACAAATACTTTATATTGAAAGTAAAAGGTTAACTATACAAATCTTGTTACCATTACTCTTTTTACTCGTGTACTCTCACTGTTCGTTTAATTCATGAATTTGTGTTTGTTGTAAAACCTTTAGCTTGCTTCATTGCTTTCTCAAAAACTCAGTAAACAATGGTGAAAATGCTATGATTATTTCCTCACTGCTTGTTTCTGAAAATTGAGTTGAGCAAATCAAGCTTTGTGTTATTGCCATAATTTTAAGAACCCATTTCAACTACAGCACTTTCATCACATTTACAAAAACAAACATGTTACCTTATTTTGCTAATTTCATAGCCCTTCAAGTGTAACTTACAAAGTATGGGCCTTTTTCCCATTCCCAGCACGTAGAAAATATAAGATAACAATTTGACATTGATACCAATTGTCGGAAATGAGTTATTAAACGTTAAGGACGAATTGCCCTAAATGTCAAAAAGCCTTAGAATTAAAAGGGGCAAAGGGTTAGCAGTGAAGTGGTTAAAGATTGCGTAGATTCTGCGGAGGTTGCAAAACCTTGTTAGCTCTTAAACTTATTTTTCAACTTAGGAGGTATATTTGTATAGCAGTAAACAGTATTCCTGTTTCTAAAAAGTCAATTGTCTCTTGTTTCTTTCACCAACTCACTTTCTCGCCAATTTGGCTATTTTGGGAGCCCAGCATGTTCCTAAATATCAGGGTACTCAGTCTAGAATGTACATCAGTTCTCTTCAGGACTGCTTTTGAGGTAAGAGCGGAAGCCCCCCTTGGGTCCTCTCACAATCTTTCATTCTTCATATTCCTTAAAGTTTCTCCAACGTACTTAATCCAGGGAAGATATCTAGACCCAGATTGACAGAGTATTTCTTCCAACCCTTCTCAGTAGGTGTGTAAATCATGGGTGGCCGGCATCCTTATCCAATAGGGGATTGGTCAAATGCCAGCGCCATCAGAGATCAGTCAGAGTCCCACATCCAATGTGAGGGGGAGGAGAGGGATACTAACCGGGAGGCCCAACAACTGTTTCAGGAATCGATTCCCAGTGATCACAAGGGCATTCACATCCTTGTGTCCTCACAACTCAGCTCCAGAGCGCAGCCCCCCAAACTTGATGTTCATTAACTTAGATCTCTGTGGAGATGGGTCTTGAATAAGAACCTGTTGCACTTTCAACAGACCCCCAATAGGATATTCCAGTTTGAGTCTAAGCCTAGAGTTATGGGTGGCCCACTCCAGCTGCTCAGTGATGATGATCCCAATGGTATTCAATTGATTGCACCGATCCAAGAGGAATTCCCTTCAGTTTAGGGTTGGATCTAGTTGTCAGGCAAGGATTAAACACCATATATTTGGTTTTTACATTGATATCCAGGCCCTGCTGCCTGCAGAAGCTACTGAATCCATCTAAAATAAGCAGTGGCCCCATCAGTGATTTTGATAGAAGTATTTCATCTGCAAACATTAGGACTGGAACCGTCATGTCAGCTAATCTTGGAGCATCACTCTCACATGCTATTAAGTGGGCTATTAGTTCATTAACATATAAGGTAAAGAGGGTTGGGTGAAGGACGGAGCCCTGTCGCCCCCCCTCGAGACAGGAAATGACTCTGGTACTTTGCCCAACCTGCCACATCTAACCTGGGAAAAGTTGCCCTCAAGTGCCTAATGATCGTCATGAAGAGGAAATTGGGAATCCCCATGTTGGCTAACACTTCCCACAGCATGTTCCTGGACACCAGGTCAAAGGCAGATCATAGGTCCTTAGATACCACATATAACTTCCACACTCGACGGTCACCATTTTCCTGAATAGCAGTTGTAGCCTGAACACTTGATCAATAGTAGAAGTGGTATCATGAAAGACAGCTTGTAACCGGGTGAGTATGTCATTGGCCTCCATTCACTCCTGTAATCTATCTAGAATAATTCTGCAGAATAACTTTTATGTACTATCAATAAGGCTGATCGGCCTATAGTTAGCAGATATGAGAGAGGAACTCTTCTTAGAAATAAGTATGATTTGTCCTCCCGCCAAGTTAGGGGATTAGGGGATCCACGTATAAAATCTTTAAAAAATAGTCTAAAATCTGGGCACCAGACATCAATCTCAGAGAGAAACAAATCGCAAGGGAACCTATCTATCCCTGGCGCTTTATTAGGAACCGCCTTTTTAATTGCTAAGCACCGTTCCAGGTTAGTGATAGCTGGATACTCAGCACATGTGCTCATCTCTTCAATTCCTGTTATAGGGAGTCAATCTCTGCTATTACAGTGGCCCACTGTCCTTCTTTCAGGGAGTATAGGGCAGAAAATTGCGCTATCCAATCTGCAGCAGCTATTGTCTTCTCTATAGGATGATAACCCTCCATACTACCAGTAGCTACTAGATTCCAGAAGGTGAGTTGATAACCCACATTTGCAGTGGACAAAAGGTCTTCCCACCTCCCTTTGATCCCAGTCCTTTTCAGCTTCCAAAATGTTTTTTTTGTATACCACCCTCTTAGATGAGACCAGCTCTCTGTCCTGTTGATTAATAGAGGCAATCAGTTCACTGTTTGCCTTTTGGCAGGAGCGAATGAGCCAGGAGAAGGGTATTCTCCTGCCTTCCACTGACTTTGCTTCAACCAGGAAATTATTCTTCAGACACTCAAACATGAGTATGTGCAGTTCCTTTCTTCTGAAGAGAATCATTTTGAACTAAAGCCAGGTCCAGGCTAAGCAATTTCCCGGGGTGTTTTTTCACTGGGTTGTACACTGGGCCTATCAGCTCTTGGGAATCAGCCATAGTGCACCATTTTACTCTGCACTGGGTGGAAACTAATTGTAACCTGTTATCAAGGGGTTCAGGTTGGCTATCTAGCCCCTTACATTCTGGAAGGGTCAGAGTAAGAACTGAAGCATTGTGATCACTATCATGCTTGGGTTTTACAATCATATCATTGAGGTATGGCCACAGTCATAAATCCAGGTCCATATAGTCTATAAGATCGGTGTGGTGAGACAGGTTGTAGGTGTGATTCCCATCTTTATTTGAGAAAGTTCTGCCATTATATGCTCGGGTGTGATGATTAAGATCTAAAGCATTTAGTTGTATGGGCAGGGGGGACCATTTTCTAATGGAAGGAATTGTTAGATGGGGGGACAGCAGGCGTTCCATTGCTCTCTTAGCGCTGCAACTTTGTAATAACCCTGTTACATTTGCAGCATTGAAAATAAACTTGTTTTAAAAAACAACTGAAAACCTCTCTCCTTAGATCCAGTTTAGATGAATTAACGTTTACACACTGTCATTTATTTTCCTCAATCTTACTGTAGCGCCGGGATGCCTGTTTTGGGTAGCCCTTGCGCTTTACCAGTGCCCTATTCATTACACCTTTCTTACTCTCGGCTCCCATTATGGTGTTTACAGAGGCACTAAAGCATTTCTTACTAAAGAAAATTATACACTTCTTTAATGATAGGAGTGTGGTAGGTTGAATTTTTTTTGTATCATAAATTTCCGTTGGCTATCACAAATACTGTCATTACAACCCATCATTCATAGAATTTTCTGCAAATGGGTTTTCATGTTGAAATTGGTACTGAGAGGAGTCTATCCTAGGCTCTAGTTTACACTCACCCCAATTATCCAACCCAACTGGTGCAAGCACTTCATCTATTACAACTAGTTCAGCCGCTAGTGAAGTAGTTATGGCCCTAGTCCACTTCCAATGCAAAACCAATGTAGCATTTTTTCCTGAAGTTTGCTATCAGAGTTTTGCCGGATCTAAAAAGGTCAAAAGGGGGGCTTGGAACAAACATAATGTGGTTTGGCATCCAAGTCGATCTCACTATGAACCCATCACTTTCTGAACAACTTCCAAGTGTCCAAACAGGAGCGGGTATTGATACGCAGCCCCTATGGATAGCTCGGACTGTGGCAGAACCCATCTCTAAAGTCAAAGCCATTCTGTACACCATACTTGACCCAATCCTAGCATGCCTCTCAGCTATGGAAAAACGTCTGATGACATCTATAAAACACAGTCATAACTTTGCAGACTATATGGCCAGTTGTTTCACATCTTGAAACCTTGTAACTACTAGCAAATGTTCATTAGATGATCTCAAATCTCTAATTTCGTGGTAATGCTTGATGCGATCCATCTGATACCTGGGACTCAGACATTGTCCATTCTTGGGCCACCAGCCTGCTGACCAAATAGCATGAGAGCTATGAAAAATTAAGATCTCAGTTTTGCTCAAGTAGTCATTATAATCTGAAGGACAGATCAACTATGATGGGCTTGGCTTGGTTATCTATGAACTTTTCCAACATTTCATCCATTTCATATTTGAAACAGCTTCCAGAAAGCCATCACAATCCTTATGATTAGGATTATATTTATCTTATTTGACATGTGTTGTCCTTGCACCTATGTCCTTTTTTGAGTCAGTCAGATTCTGAGTTAATTTCAGACTGGTGGCTGTATTCTTTGTCCAGTTTGATCAAATATCCTTCTGTAACTTGGTACTTATTTGGGACCTTACAATAAGAACGGGGACCTTTCAATCCTTTTGGAACATCCTTCAAGGCTTGAGATTGAAAAATTCCATTGTTTAATGTGTGATCTCAATGTCTCCATTACTGCAACAAAGCTTATCTTTCAATAAATTGACAGACCTAAAACAGAGGAAAGAAGTGTACAAGAACACTTACTGATGAATTTGGACATACAAGGTAGAGTTGAAATGTGAAAAGAGCATAAGGTAAAAACAAAAGTGAGCTGCAGGTATGTCACCATTTACAATCAGCATTCCTAATCCAAATTGGTCTGGCTTCTGTTAAACAAGCATTGACAAAGCCAATATGTTTGGCTTGTAACTAATATCAATATCCGACGTAACGGCTTTGATAGAGCATGCTCTTACTGCAAGTCCAGACCCACTAGTTTTGATTTTTGTACTAGTATGCACCTGCCAAAGACACAAGATTTAAATAAACAGAAAACACACAAAAACCCTCAGGCAAATGTGTCATTCGCCTGCCGTCTGAGTTTACAAAAGCTGCAATCAAAACTGAGGTTCTTTCTCTAGTCAGCTTTAGTATCTTTGGCTGCTACTAGAAGTCCTCGGAGTCGAACACAAATCAATTTTGTGGCAGGCTGCAATACCTTATACAATTAAAAGAGATCCCTTAGGTCAGACACATTAAATATTATAGGAGGCTTCAGTACCTTAGCCCTATACAGGAGTTCCCTTGAGTCAGGCACAAATCCACTGGGTAAGCAGGATGTATTATGTTAGGAGATACTAGAGATGCCACAGGTGTCCACCAATACCTTCTACCCCTATGACCAGCATCAGCTCTGGGATTCTTCCAGTTCCAAGAACACCGCCCATGAGTGCACCTGCAGCCTGATGGCCTAGCTGAACGAGCATCACAAGAACCTTAGAAATGGCGAGAAGATCATGCTCTAAAATTATTAATATATATTTGTCCAACTGTAATCGCTTCACCTTTCCTTAAATTGTGAACTTGAGTGAATTTGCAACTTGTATATTCATAGCTCTAATCAGTAATTTGTAATTTGTAATTTGTAACTGGGTTTTGTATCGCGCCAACTCACCAACAGGTCTCAAAGCGCTACTGACCAAGTACAGCAACAAGAAACAAGATGAGAGTATAGGAGTGTCTGAAGCTAGTAACCGACTACTGAGATGTAAATGTGTCTTTGAAGAGTAAAGTCTTCAGGGACTTCCTGAAGTGGAGAAGGTTGGATTCTCTGTGAAGCGCCTCCGGTAGCTTATTCCAGATGATAGGAGCCTGAACTGAGAAGGATCTGCCTCCTTTTGTTGCCAGCTTAAAGCGTGGGCAGGATAGCAAAAAAGAGCCGGACGATCGCAGGGCGCGCTTAGGTTCATATATTTCAAGCCTATCTTTTATATAGGCTGGCGCCTGTCCGTGGATTGCTTTGTGGCAGATGCACATACTCTTGAATTCGACTCTTTGTACTATAGGCAGCGAATGTAGCCTATAGAGCAAAGGGGAGGCATGAGTCCACCTTGGCACTCCAAATATCAAGCGTGCTGCGTCATTCAGGATGACCTGAAGACGGTTGGATGAATTTTTTAGGAGGCCAAGGTATAACGCATTACCATAGTTGATTCTAGACACTATTCTGGCTGAGACAATGGTTCGAAGCATATTCCTTGAGAGTAGGGGGACGAGCTTACGCAGTTGCCTGATCAAATTGGTACAAGAACCAACTACAGCGGACACTTGGTTAGCCATCGAGAGTTCCTGATCGATTTTCATACCGAGGCTCTTAACACTAGGGCACGGTTTTGGAGTGGGTCCAAGTTCTTGTGGCCAAAACAAATCATTCCAGGGGGAGGTGGAGGTTGAAACTACGAGAACTTCCATTTTATCTGGATTGATTTTCAATAAATTGGACGACATCCAGTTTACTGTAAAACGTAATATGTCTTGGGCCATGGACTGAGCCGATGGTGTGTTGTCGATACTCAGCAGCAGCTGAGTATCATCGGCATAGTTAAAAACTTTACAGTTCATATTTGCCAGGGACTCTATCAATGGCTGTAAATAAAGATTAAATAGGAGTGGAGAGAGCGCAGAACCCTGCGGGACTCCACAGGCTAAGGTACCCACATCGGAGACCTGATCTGCTAACTGGATCCTCTGCGTCCTCCCTGATAAGAAGGCTGTTAACCATTTGAGGGCTTGCTCTCCTATCCCGAACCTAGCCAATCTGCCCAGGAGCAGTGCATGGCTGACAGTATCAAACGCCGCTGAAAGATCTAATAATATCAGGGCACTTGGCTTTTTACTGTCAGCCATGCATCTAAGCTCATCTAGTACAGACAGCATTACTAGTTCTGTGCTATGGTGGGCACGAAAACCAGCTTGCCGCTCCTGGAGAAGATTCCAGGAGGGATGACAGGGATTTTAGCACGTGCTGTTCTAGTACTTTTGACAGAAATGGCAGCTGGGAGATTGGCCTGTAGTTCTTCAGGCTGGTTGGATCTGCCCCAGGCTTTTTTATCAGGGGTCTGACGCGTGCCTCTTTAAAGGAAGTTGGTAATGATCCAGTAGCTAGTGAGGTGTTTAAGAGGTCTAAGATCTGATCCTCTAGAATCGGAATTGCTAGTTGGAGGATGTCGGGTGGGCAGGGATCAGCGGGGAAGCCTGACTTGGTGGATGCTACAAGTTGTCTCAGGGTGGTAGGGTCGATTTCGGGGAATCTGGTAAAGATAGGGATTGAGGGGTTTAAAGGAGGCAGTTGTTCGGTATGTGAGACTGGGTTGTCCTTCTTGATATCAGACAAGATGGTCGCTACTTTTTCAAGGAAACATCCTTGAAAGGTATCACAGTCGATCAATATGTCTGCCTTTTCCTCCTTCTTACTTAGCTCTTTCAGGATTTGGAAGGTTTCTCTCTGGATGTTTGTAGCGTTATTTATGCGTGTCTCGTAGTAATCCTTCTTGGCTGAAACAATAAGCTTTTTATATATTTGAAACGATGTTCTATATGATTCCCTATCGGTATCCTTTTTGGATTTCCTCCAACATCTTTCGAGATAGCGGATCTTTCTTTTTTGTTCGTGTAGACTTTGGGTGAACCAAGGGGCTCCTTTCTCTGCACCCTTTACTTTTTGTGTCTTTTCGGGGGCTAACTCATCAATTGAATGCCTGAGGGGAGTTGTTATCGCATCATACTTTGAGTCAAGGTCAGTACCATCTGGAGGGATTATGGAGTTCTGTTTGTATTTGGGCAGGTTTTTTGGCCAGAGTATCGGAATTCACTTTTTTCCATTGGCACACTTTTTTAGTTTTTAAAGGGAGTTTAGTCTGGGAATTGTTTTGCGGTATGTCGTACAGTATTAGATGGTGATCCGACCAGATACAGGGTGTAATGCTTGTAATGACCGCCTTTGGTATAGAAGACCAAATGAGATCTAAAGTATGGCCTTTTATGTGGGTTGGAGCTTCCACAAGTTGTACTAGTCCAAGAGCGGTCATAGTGGTCTGTAATTTCTGGACTAACGGATCTTGATCACTTTTATCCCAGTGGACATTAAAGTCACCAGTTACCAGGATGTTTTTGTAACGTGTGCATAAGTCTGATATTATGGGAAAAAAGAGATCGTTGAACATTGAGGTACTTTGGGGTGGGCAATACACTGTTAGGATAGTAAGACAGGAGTTGTTCATAATGATTTTTATCCCTAATCGGTAGACGGTATTTATGGTCTCCGATAAAATTTTGGTTACCGTAAGCTGCCTTTTAAAGATCGTTGCTACACCCCCACCTCGGGCCCCCTCTGGTCGGTTGTGCCAGATCATGTCATACCCGCTAGGAAGGGCGGCGATGATATCCGGGGAAGAGGCATCACTCAACCAGGTTTCGGTGAGTGTCAGGATATCGATAGTAGTATCTGTAGTACTACCATTCTTAAGTGAGTCTAGAGTTTATATGTTTCGTATCTTTCATGTAATTCATGTACTCGGAAGTCCTTATGTAATGTAATTGGTTCTATTCTAAAGTTCCCTGACACTTTCGGTTATATTTTGTGCTCTATAAAAACACATAAATAAATATATGCACTATCAATCTCAGGATACCAGATAACTACAGAGCAGATGCCTTTTTATTAATTAGTTTGTTGAAATTGTAAGGAACCAATTGCAAAAACAGAACTGTACTTTTGCTTTGAGCACACCAGACCATAGAGATGGTACGCCTTCCAATTCTATTGCGTGTTAGTTTTTTAGATGCCATTTATAATATGCCAATGTTGGGTTATGATGGAGTGTTGGATTTGGCCCTATCTTTGGTGTCATCCCCAAAAGTTTTTCCTTCACCCTCCTGTTTTCTTAAACCATTTCTGTTGGCTTGTGCGCTTTACCACTGCTAACCTGAAGCAGTTGTTGTAGTCACTCCTCTAAACTTGGTAGATTTGGCTTACACCTAATAGCACCTTGACCCTGTTCCCCATGGGAAAAGTCCAGCTCTAACTGCAATGCCGGGTCCTACCTGAACTGGAAACAAGAATCCTTGGGCCGGTTTCAGAGTAACACCCTCATCAGCCAGGCTGTTCTGCGTGCCCAGTCACGCCGAAGTGTGGGGGTAGGTGCCTAGAGGCAACGGCCTCGAGCTGACCAGGTATTTACCTAGAAGCTCAGGTCCCACAAGAACAGTCTGTGGGGACCACTACCAAGGACTGAGGGGCTGAATTCCACGCAAGATACCTGCCTGCCTTGGTTATTGTCCCCTCAGGTTGTATATCACACACTTCTTAGCCCGCATTGGGCATACCATGAGTTTATGAGCACAATTAGGTCCTGAAGAATTGCCGATAGGGCATGAAACATGTTGACCAGACTATAGGCGAGGGTCGAACAAGGCCAAACTACATTGTTTTTGAGTTTCGGTACCCCTCCCTTCACCATTTTAACAAGGCAGTTAGCCACATGAATAAAGTTGTCTTAGTGGACTATACTAACCTTTTTTAAAACACTCCTTCACGCTCACTACCTCACCCCTTAGGCCCCTCACACGCACACAACCAACGGCCAGGAACAAAAGAACTCCACAAAAGTGTAGCACTTAGTGCTACCCCTCAGGCATTGCAGCGCCGGCTTGACGTTGGAGCAGGAGGCCGATGATGAGACAAGACAACTATCTGGCAGGATGACGATAGTCATCAAGCTAATTAGTTGTGTGAGGCATCCTAAGTTCCGACAAGGGATCCCCTTGATTCCCTGACTATTTTTCACACATTCATTCAGAGAGAGAGAGACTACTCAGCCATATAAACATTATCCCTTGGGGAACTTTGTACATCACTTGGTTACTAGCTTGAATCCTGGCACAGCGAGCAAGGAAACCACGTCTGGGCATAACCATCCCACGGAGGACAAAAAGTGATGTGGCAACAAATAATGGACAGAATTCTGAATGAATCAAACACTCACCCCCAATCAAGAGATCTGGGTTGAATCCATTGTTCTTTTGCTCACTTTGCCGCACCAGTCTGGACCCAGACACATGCAAATACTCTTGACCCGGTTTATTAAAGTTGACATTTTCCTGGCCTGGCCTGGCTATTTGGTGCCTGCAGCTTGTTCCTAGGTAACATGACTATGTGTATTTGGCAGTTGACTTTTGTCTATTCCTCCCAGACACTGTTAAAATAGAGGGTCTAGGTGCAGGATGGACCAACTCTGGTAGGATCTGAGCTGGGATGGGGCAGTGAGATAAATAACGGTGATGGATCAAGCCCTGATCTTTGGACTGGGTAAGAGTGGTCTGCTTAATTCAGACACTCTGTTCATCACCACCCCCTTTTCTGAATCGTTTTTGGCCACTATAGGTGTGGCAGGGTATACTCAGACATGAGTCCCTTTCTCACTGCTCCATCAGGATTCAAGCAAGCCGGGCCGAAGACGGCTGAAATGCCAGAAACCGGTCCCCGGTAGCTTGTTTCCTTCCCAGTATAAGAATTGGCTTGGTAGTTTGGTCTGCCCTGTTCCCATGATGCACTGGGCCAGGGTCAGACTAATTTGCATATAGCCAAGTTCTGAGCTGGGATGGTGCAGTGAGCTAAAAAACGGTGATGGATCAAGCCCTGATCTTTGGACTGGGTAAGAGTGGTCTGCTTAATTCAGACACTCTGTTCATCACCACCCCCTTTTCTGAATTATTTTTGTCCACCATAAGCGTGGAAGGGTATACTCAGATGTGAGTCCCTAGCTCATTGCACCATCAGGATTCAAGCAAGCCGGGCCGAAGACTGCTGAAATGCCAGAAACCGGTCACCGGTAGCTTGTTTCCTTCCCAGTATAAGAATTGGCTTGGTAGTTTGGTCTGCCCTGTTCCCATGATGCACTGGGCCAGGGTCAGACTAATTTGCATATAGCCAAGTTCTGAGCTGGGATGGTGCAGTGAGCTAAAAAACGGTGATGGATCAAGCCCTGATCTTTGGACTGGGTAAGAGTGGTCTGCTTAATTCAGACACTCTGTTCATCACCACCCCCTTTTCTGAATTATTTTTGTCCACCATAAGCGTGGAAGGGTATACTCAGATGTGAGTCCCTAGCTCATTGCACCATCAGGATTCAAGCAAGCCGGGCCGAAGACGGCTGAAATGCCAGAAACCGGTCCCCGGTAGCTTGTTTCCTTCCCAGTATAAGAATTGGCTTGGTAGTTTGGTCTGCCCTGTTCCCATGATGCACTGGGCCAGGGTCAGACTAATTTGCATATAGCCAAGTTCTGAGCTGGGATGGTGCAGTGAGCTAAAAAACGGTGATGGATCAAGCCCTGATCTTTGGACTGGGTAAGAGTGGTCTGCTTAATTCAGACACTCTGTTCATCACCACCCCCTTTTCTGAATTATTTTTGTCCACCATAAGCGTGGAAGGGTATACTCAGATGTGAGTCCCTAGCTCATTGCACCATCAGGATTCAAGCAAGCCGGGCCGAAGACGGCTGAAATGTCAGAAACCGGTCCCCGGTAGCTTGTTTCCTTCCCAGTATAAGAATTGGCTTGGTAGTTTGGTCTGCCCTGTTCCCATGATGCACTGGGCCAGGGTCAGACTAATTTGCATATAGCCAAGTTCTGAGCTGGGAAGGTGCAATGAGCTAAAAAACGGTGATGGATCAAGCCCTGATCTTTGGACTGGGTAAGAGTGGTCTGCTTAATTCAGACACTCTGTTCATCACCACCCCCTTTTCTGAATTATTTTTGTCCACCATAAGCGTGGAAGGGTATACTCAGATGTGAGTCCCTAGCTCATTGCACCATCAGGATTCAAGCAAGCCGGGCCGAAGACGGCTGAAATGCCAGAAACCGGTCCCCGGTAGCTTGTTTCCTTCCCAGTATAAGAATTGGCTTGGTAGTTTGGTCTGCCCTGTTCCCATGATGCACTGGGCCAGGGTCAGACTAATTTGCATATAGCCAAGTTCTGAGCTGGGATGGTGCAGTGAGCTAAAAAACGGTGATGGATCAAGCCCTGATCTTTGGACTGGGTAAGAGTGGTCTGCTTAATTCAGACACTCTGTTCATCACCACCCCCTTTTCTGAATTACCCCTGTTGCTTGTGGCCTTCCCTTCTTTCTGAGGAAAAAGACTGGATCTGAACCCTTCATCACAGGCTGAAGTGTCTCCAAGGGCCAGAAGACTGCCATCCAAGCTGACCCACTTCCTGTTCTGAGCTACAGGGACACAACAAGATCCAGAGGCCTCTCTGCACCTGATCATCTGACCTGCTGTGCTGTACCTGCCTGTACATGCTATTTGACCTGCCTGATCCCTGCAGGAGGCTGGTAAAGTGAGTTTCTGATCCCCAAGAGGTGCCTCCCAAATCCTAGACCATTGGTGTGGCATCAGTTTAACTTCTTCTTGAAGAAAAGGAGAAATCCTGTAGTTTTAGTCTCTTTGCAATCATGAATGGACCTGTTTGTGTCAAGATCTTGCCATCCTAGCTAACCCCCAGCATGAAGCGCTGGTGATCCTGCCTCTTTGCAAAACAGCTATGGCCAGCAACGACTGGCAAAGCGAAATCTGCACCACCAAAACAAATTTCCAACAACGCCCATATGCAACACCCAAAAGGATCTTTGCGCTAGACTTTAGAAGGTAACTTCTTAAGCTGGACTAATCTTGTCACTGTATCTGGCCGGTGCTCCATGTGGTTTGCCTGAACCTCTTTTCACCAGGTAACTATGAGAGGCACTTTGTGCTTTTAGGCGCCAAACTTACAGTCAATCTTTGAAATAGTATATCTCCTGTTTTACTTATTGGATTTTTTTCATTTTGCTGTCAAAATATTTATTGTTTTACTCCCTTTTTCTAAACTCGTTGAGATCTTTTTTGTGTTGTGTTTTAACGTTATTGCTGTTTGAGTGCTGCAAAAATACTTCACACATTGCCTCTAAGTTAAGCCTGACTGCTCTTGTACCTAGCTACCAAAAGGTTAAACACAGGTTAATTTAGTGACTTTTTGTGGCTCACTCTTACAATGGTTGTCAAGATTTTGAGTTCAATTCTTGAGCTTCTAGTAGAAGTTGGCCTAATATTCATAGGTAATACCAGTTGCTCCTTGTCCTGCCAGATCATTAGCTGTTTACTATAAGCTGTTGCAAGATGTGTTATGAATCCACCAATCAAGAGGAAAGTAGGCACAAGAGTGTAGGGTCAAGAAGTAAGCAGGGGGTGTGGAGCATTGGGACGGCATGTGATGTGAGAAGACAAAAGGGAGGGCAAGTGAGGATGATGGGAGAGCAGGAGGGGTAAGCAAGTAGGTACACAAGTTGGGGTGGAATGTAAAGCAGGAGGCTGATAGACAACAGGGGGGGAAAGCAAGTAGGTACACAAGTGGGGGTGGAATGTAAAGCAGGAGGCTGATAGACAACAGGAAGGGAAAGCAAGTAGGTACACAAGTTGGGGTGAAATGTAAAGCAGGAGGCTGGCTGATAGACAACAGGAAGGGAAAGCAAGTAGGTACACAAGTTGGGGTGGAATGTAAAGCAGGAGGCTGATAGACAACATGAAGGGAAAGCAAGTAGGTACACAAGTTGGGGTGGAATGTAAAGCAGGGGGCTGATAGACAACAGGAAGGGAAACAAATGCGGGTGATGGCTGCATAGAACGTGGAAAGAAGTATTGGTTCCACATGTTTTCTAATAGATATTGCAAGGAGCACTGTTACTCACTCGTGGGAAGGCGAGGAGCAATGGCATGGAGGAACAAGTAGGCAGGAGGATGGGGCAATGGCTGGGCCTTTGTAAGAAGAGCAGGTCAGTTGGAGAGGTAGAAAAGCAGGTATTATGGGCTGCTAGGGCTATTTGAAACCTGTCACCGAAACCAAATGGGAAAATCAAGGACACGATGTACTTTCATAAAATCCCATTTGTGTAATCACATACAGACCAAGCAAGTAATGGCAAATCATGAAACATACATATAAAGCAACTGGCTAGAGAAAGGTAGGACACTTCCTCTCTATACTTCATTTTCTTCTGTGTTTTAGGGGAATTCATTACGCGAGGTCTCTCGGGCAGCTAGAGCTCTGTGGATTAAGACATAAAACCTGTATGACTGTTTTGAAAGGAATGTAGAAACTATAAATGCCAATGGATCCCGACTGAAACTCCAAATCGTCCATTTTTAAATTATACTTTTGCATGTTTTTACTCCCTTGATACCCTCCAACAGCAGCACATATTGCAGCACTTGCATTACCTTTTAAGGATTTATTTATACATAAACGTGAACAATTCGACCTCGTTGCTTTGACCAGACATCGGTTATTATTAGAGGGTGATAGGCCGTCCAAAGTAAGAGATATCTTTTTAATATGGTGGATATAAATATAGCATGATTATTTATGGGATGTGGAATACCTACAGAGGTTATTTTTTAAATGTAAGTCATAGTTTCGTTCACGATTGCATTTGATCACTGAATCTGCATTTCATTTATTTTCACATCTTCAAAGGCATTTGATTGAACTAATATATTTTAACTGGGGGTTGTCTGGTACGTCAATTATGGATGGAGACTTCCTTTGCATTTATGGGTTTGTAAATATATTCAGGCCCGGACTGGCCGTTGAGGGCACCGGGCAATTCCCCGGTGGGCCGCATGGTTGGGGGCCAGTTTTGGGCCCCTGGGGCCGTTTTTGTTACAGGGCTGTTAGGCTGCAAAAATGGCCCCGTAACAAAGACGGCCGAAAACGGCCCTGTCACAGAGCGCGGTCGCACCTCTCCCCCCTCCCCTCTTCTGGGGTGGGGGGCCGGCCGAGCACTTTGCCAGGGCCGGTTCTGGTTCCCAGTCCGGCCCTGAATATATTGGTTTATTCTATTTATTGGACAGCAATATGTGCCATTCATTATTCTTTGCCCGTACAAAAACACTCATTCCTAAACATTTCTACGTGCCTTGTTCAATTTAATTAAGTTGTATTATAGATGGTTGTCATTAGAGTATGTCACATAAATATTTAATGTGCGCTTCACATATACGGTATGGTGATTGTAAACATGCTTTAACAAAGCCACGATGCGTTGCTGTTTATATCTATTATTTTCACGAGAAAAATAAACAACCTAATGAAGGAATATAAAAAGGTACTTACACAATATATTATAGGCTGTCATCTAATGGACATTAAAAATGTTTACCAATTTCTGAAAGCATTTTTCCCACTAATGTTTATATTTATCATATTTAGTTCTCATTTGCGAGCCAGGTTGATCTTATGAAAATGTTTTCTGGTAATTTGCTGTAGTCCATGTTCAAAATGTAACCAATTCATTCTGAAATTTGTTGTGTGACCTACTGTTTAATGACAGGTATGGAGAAGTTTTTATATTATTGATGTTTTGCATCAACACGACATTAATAAAGCGACACACGTATGCTAATTGCAGAGAGGAATTTATGTTTAAACTCGTTTAGATTGACTTTAGGTAATGTACGCCTGAATTTTAAGATGGTTAATGATGTTTGCCATTTTCTTTTGTGACAAATAATGTTTTATTTGTAGCCGAATTAGACTTCTAATTACAGAACGCAATATTCCTTTTTCTTCTTTTCCTGTGTGAAGAAATATTTTGTTTTCTTTGTGATCATGGGTGCATTCAAGAACACACCTGCAGTGTGTAGATTAGTCAATGCATCTTATACTGTTCCAGACAGTGTAAGTTTGAAGGCAGATAGAAGTTTATATTGTGTGAAACCTTGCGAACCTAATGAGCATATAGTTGCATCATTTTTCATAACCTGACGGGACAGTCTTATGAGAACTGTGAAGATGTGTTAAATGTTAGAGTTTGTGTGCTTTAAGGTTAGAAGATCATGGGGCATATTCACAAGGATTTATCTCCGAAATAACCCCACTTTAACACATCAAAAGTGGTGATAGAATTAACACCCCATTCACAAGCTGGTGCAAACTGCAGACAACACCAGTAGTCCCGCGATAACTGCCCCCAAATTTATCTCCACGGTGGACACCACCAATTATCACTAATGAGATGCAGAGTAGGCGTTCCCGTGCAAAAACACACGAGAGAACCACAATAACCATGTTCCCCAAAAAATAAATAAAACAAAGTTCGTTGCCCACGCTGCATCACATTTGGTGATGCAGCGTGGGCAACAAAATTCGTTTTATTTATTTTTTTGGTACTTACCTTTAATGGTCCATATCCTGCACTTTACAACCCCCCACCCTGACTCTCCCCTTCCTGGCGTCACTGCCCCGGTATAACGCCCTGCAGGGGCCGTGCCTGCCTCTCTGTCTTTCTTGTGGAGCCTAATGTGCTTCACATTTATTGATTGTATTGATTTGTTAACCAGGGCCAGTTGTGGAGCATCAAAATCCTTAGGGGATTACTACTGCTCCATGTCCATCGAGAGAAGTTACACCAAGAAAAGTGCTAGCAAGCCATAAAACACCTAAGATAGTTACATTTATATGAGACATGGTCTCAATAATGGGAAGTAATCTCCTGCCTCCTAAGACCAACCATGCCCTTCATAGTTCAGTCGCCTGAGCTTCCAGGATGGCCAAATGCCTCCGTTATGACATGGCTCCTATAACTTTTCCAAGGCCCATTTTCCGACCTGAAAAACATGCTAAGGAGTCTAGTATATCACAGACAGGCCCACTTGATGGGCCCCAGGAAGCTTCTACACTCTCATCACAGACATTTTCTTGCCAGTCTTTTGGCATAGCAACTTGACAGCAGGGTTATCCAAAGGTATGAATGGGGTACTAAAATCAGTTTGTTGAGCCCTGGAAGATTATAGTTCGAATCTTTTTATTTGCTTGTTCAACACCTGGATGACTGATTTATCCGGTATGTTTGTCTCAGTTGTTTCCGATGGCTATTGTACACATCTGTGCTGTTTTAATATAGTACCTCTTCTGCCATTCAGAACAGCTCATGAAGCCTGGGACTTGCTTGCCATATTTTGACAGGCATGGCAGCAGGCATATCAAGGTATAAAATGCTCATAACCAAAACAATGGTAAGGTGATCATTGTAAGAAATGCAGCCTAATTATCAATGCATCGACAATGAAAAGGAGAATTAAGACACAAAGACGCTTGTTATAAGTGCCCTGGCAATTTTAATTTGGGTGAAGCGCAGCCACGGCCAGTTCATTATGGCTGAGGGGTTTCGCCCCCCCCCCCCCACCTTTTGCCCGTCATGAACAGTATCTGTCAGGCTGAACAAAGGTTAGCCTGACAGACACTGTTCACTTTCAGGTCGGACAGCCAGGAGTCAGACATGCGCTAAATGCGCAGGCTCCTGGCTGCTTGAGCGGAACTTAGCTGGTCTGAGGAAGTCACAGCTCCTGTGGGTGGGACCTCTTCAGTTCAGCAAAGGTCTCTGCGGCCCTCCCCTCAGTAACGAGGGGTAGCGCCACTGATTGCCTTGTACCTGGGGGCTTCAGTTTTAAGCCCTGAAGCGCCCAAGATCAAGTGTCAATCAGTGACAGAGTGGGGTGGGGTCAGCAGTCTCACTGACCCCATACCACTCTGTGATGACGTTGGGACTGCTGCCTCCCCTCATTGGCTGACCTGAGGGAAGTCAGCAGTCCCAAGCTTCCTGGCAGAGCTGCAGGTAAGTGTGTGTTTTTTTAAATTAATGTTTGGTGCGTGGTTGCATGTATATAATAATGTTTTTGTAATGAGTGTTGTGAATAGATGCGTTTGTTTGTTTGTGTGCACGTGTGAATGCATGGCTTTGAATGTGTATGTGTACGTGTGTGCCACGTCTCCCCCTCTCTTGTAAACTTACCTCTCGCCACTGGTGAAGCGAGGATTTTCATCCCAAATTGAAAATACACATTGATTGCAGTTACCTTATTTGGTTTTCCACTTGCACAATGGAAAAACGACTGAAAAGGAACTGGTTCCTGCCGTTATTCACCACTCCTCAGAGGAAAACTTATAAACCTGGAATTCTTAGACCGCGCCTTATTAGTAACTCCAGGTTTTGAATTCCCGTTGTGGTGTTCCCACACATGTCATAAAGAGGGCCATAGTCTAGTGACAAGATCCATTAAAGTTAATGACCAGTGTGGGGTGGTGGGTGTATTGAAAGAAGCCAGGTATATTATTTTTACAATACATACTACACTCTGCCTTTCTTGCCTCTTTCATTAATGACAACTGCAAAATGGACAGAATACAGAACAATGTCATACATTCACCCCAGTACAGCGATCTGGGCCTAAATCTATAGTTTGTTTGCTCACCATGCATTCCAGTTTGGACCCAGCCATATGCAAATCAGTCTTAACCCTGTGCCCAATGGGAACAGTCCAGCCCGAACTGGCAGGCCAGGTCCTCCCTGGACCGGAAACAAGCATCATAGGACCGGCTTTGGGCTTTCAGCCCTCATCAGCCAGGATAGCTTGATTCCAGTGGCAAGGAGAGCACCCACTCAGGGTGACGATTGCAAAAATAACAATTGATGGACAGAATGCAGAACAATGTCATACATTCACCCCAGTACAGAGATCTGGGCCTAAATCCATCGTTTTTTTGCTCACCATGCCATTCCAGTTTGGACCTAGCCATATGCAAATCAGTCTTGACCCTGCGCCCAATGGGAACAGTCCATCCCAAACTGCCAGGCCATGTCCTCCCTTGAATGGAAACAAGCATCCCAGGACCGGTTTCGGGCTTTCAGCCCTCATGACCTAGTGGGCAAAAGAACAATGGATTTAACCCAGATCTTTTGACTGGGGGAGAATGTTTGCATTGTCAGCATTCCGTCCATCATTTATTTGCTGTAACACTTTCTCCCTAAGTGGGTCCCTTGTCCACGTGCCAGTGGATTCAAGCTAGCCTGGCTGAAGAAGGGTGACAAACCCTGAAACCTGTCCCAGGATGCTTCTTTTCTGTCCAGGGATGACCTGGCCTGGCAGTTCGTTCTGGACTGTTTCCATGGGGCACAGGCAGTAGCGGTCGGGGTGGGAATTACTGCCGGGCGGTGACGTGGGGAGGGGCAGGGTGGGGGGGTAGTAATCTATGGATTATGGAGGATTACAGGTAAGTAAACATATAAATAAATAAAACACATTTTGTTGCGTGCACTGCATTACATTTTGGGATGCAGTGCGTGCAACGAAATTCGTTTTTATTTATTTATATGTTTACTTAACTGTAATCCTCCGTAATCCATAGATTACTACCCCCCACCCTGCCCCTCCCCACGTCACCACCCGGCATCTACTTCCACCACCGACCACTACTGGGCACAGGGTCAATACTGATTTGCATATGGCTGGGTCCAAACTGGGGTGGTGCAGTGGGCAAAAAACAATGGATTTAACCCAGATCTTTTGACTGGGGGAGAATGTTTGCATTGTCAGCATTCCGTCCATCATTTGTTTGCTGTAACACTCTTTCATTTTTGACATTGTGTCCTTACCAGCGCAGCATCGGTTGCACTTTCTACTGGCAGGCATGCGTGAAGTTCCAATTTATTTGATGTAGAAAATAGTGGGATGATCTGAGACATCAAAAAAGCTCTTATCCAGGTGCTTGTCCACTTTCCAGATACATAAAAGGTGTCAGCGAGGTACTAGATGGTTGTTTCCAGTTCCTCGTTTTACTATTGCAAGAAGACTTTGCAAGTCTTGGAGGGCCATATTATCAAGAAAGGGCGATACATTATCGCTGCTTTTATCGGCAGAAAACTGCCGCTAAAGCGTCGATAATGGGCTTGATAATATGCCCTTGTGAATCTCCATAGAAGCCCAGGTTCTGGTCTCAACCTGGGCTTCTATGGGAATTCACCAGGGCATATTATCAAGCCCATTATTGCCGCTTTAGCTGCAGTTTCCTGCCGATCAAAGCAGCGATAATGTATCGCACTTTCTTGATAATATGGCCCGAAGTTCTTACATCTGTGAAATGCACTGTTGTGAAAACGATGACATACACACCACAAATATATTCAGTTACAATAGAGTTTTGCTTTTCAAGTTATGATACCCAAGTTGAGACAAGCATTCATTTTGAGAAAACCCATTTATACTTTTCCATTGAACAGTGTCATGTAACCCAATATGGCTGCTCATTACACTGTGACGCTTTTGTTAATCTAACTTAGGTGCATTGCATAATTACAATAACTGTCACTCATTTTAATGATTTTATATTAAATGAATAGCATCTGCTACCTTGTCTTGCTGGATGATTTCAGCTCTCAAAGAGCTGAGCAAAGAAAGATGTTTTTCATGGCAATAAAGTGAAAAGACATGAGTTAGACAAAGCCCTTATTGCCTTGCCAGAAAACAATAGCACATTCATAAATTAATACTGTGGACCAGAACCTGGGCCTCTGAAGTCCATAAAAACTGGTGAAATACGTAAAGGAGAAAAAAATGAACTCATTACACTCCAATTCAATCTTAGAAATTTCTATGTGGGAAATCCAAGTTAGCAGATTCCTGGGCTGTCCGAAATTACTGGGCCCCAAAAATAATGACCATTGTATTTCATTTTTGGTGTCCTCGGGGCGACTACTGTGTAGACGCCACAGTTTGGAACCAAGTACTCTTTTTAGTATTTGACACTCAGTGTAGCAATACTGAGCCGTTCAAGGCTTATTTTCTGAGGTGCTGTTGGATAGAGACTCAGAACTCACCAAAGAATCAAATAACACTTAATAGGTTGGAGGACAGCAAGTGTGTTTTTTAAAAAGGAAAATCAATTTATTACACATAGAACTAATTATGATGCATACAATTAAAAATATGTATAAGATGGCAGGTGAAAATACCAATGTGGACATCCTCTAAACAATCTTGCGAACAACAGTAAGCACACAATATGGTCACATTTCCATATGAACCCCCTAATTGTATAAAAGGTTTCCCTTCCTGCACAAAAACAATCCTGCCTGCAGTGCAGGCACCCTTGCACACCATGGTGCAAATGTGACTGCATTGGAGCTTGGCAGCAGAAATTGCACCAGTGCAAGGAAAGAAAGGGATTGTCATATATGTCAAAATATATCACATTCCTGCCCTCTTCCGGTTATCAAACACAGAAAGGTATGTTGCTGCATTGAGTTGCGTGACATTTCAATACATTTGCCCCTCAGTATGGTGAAGTACCCTTAAAGTGTTTGCACAATGCAGACCCTACCCATGAAACACAACATACACATTTATTTCTAAGCAAATGTGATGTGAATTTACAAAAAGTCATGCCTACCAACTTTGTCAGGAGTGTGACCATATAACTACTAGAAAAACACAAGTTCTTCTAAAATAAAAGAAAACAAAACATTAAAGGATATTAAAAATTGCACATATTTTATCTTTCACTTATGACGTTCATTCTTCTGGGCGTTCAGATCCTAGCAGTAGCAAAACGCAGTGAAAGTGCCAGGGAACATTTCTAATTTTTACTTTAAACACAAGGGCATAGTTCCAAGCCCCTATATCCACAACAATGTTATGTTGGCGATAGGAGCTTCACCTTATTTACAAGGCAGCGTTAAGCCACTTAACGTGATTTCATTCTGACTTGTAAATAAGGCACCCTTTCAAGCTATACTTAGCATGAAAGGGGCAGGGCAATGAGTGTTGTGGGGGTCGTTCTACAGCAACACCTATTGATTTTGATGCTGCCCCATATATGCAAGGGTGGCGTAAATGATACAGATCAAAAGAGAAATATATAAATAAATTGCCTATATTTTTATAAAATTTTGTTATTTATTATTGCTTTTTCACGTCGTCATGTGCACTATATTGATATAGAGTCTCACCCCATAGGAAATGGCATATAATATATAAATTGTTTGCTACAGTTCCTTCTTTCAAATGGTAAATATGGCACAGCACCAAAATTAAGACCAGGGATAATCTTGTCTCACTCTGGCGCAACAAAGATAAATGTTTAATTTCTTCTCATTTTTGCTGTGTCCATGTTTGCTGCAGCACAAATAGAAACAGCAAAAGACCATTGATTGTTTATGTGCAGGAAGATGTCCCTTCCTGCACATAAATAATCATTTAAAAAAATTATGCATTAAGCAGCACACATAGAAGTTACAAAACGCCATTTCAGATTGTTTATGTGTAGAGAGGGACACCTTTGTGCACATAAAAATCTTCTCCCGCAACACAGGCATCCTAGCACTATGGTGCAAAGGTGTCTTAGTTGGCGCTGGGTGGCTAAATTGGAGCCAGCACAGGGGGAAACACAGGGCAGCACTGTATCCTTGTAAATATGGTGTAGCCTTGCTTTTCAGAAGTGGCAGAGTGTGGCATTAAGCCAAGGAGGCTAACTCCGTGCTTCTCTACTTCCTCGTAAATATGCCCCAAAGTCCCTAGTAATCAGAGAGAACGTGAAAACAACATTAATGGACTCCAAAATATCTGAATTCAAAAACAAAACTCTGATGGTCCTTGCTAAACAGTTTTATGTCCCCCAATCTAGGCCTAAGTAGCAAAGCAACTTTTCACCTAAATTAGTCGTACCTTGCTTTGCATAATGCTTCTAGCACTGAGCTTTTACCTAGTTACGTGCTGAATAAATGTTGAATGGTTTTGTGAAATTATCCTCATTTATTATGCATGAAGATTCTTAGTAAAATCCCCTGCACATGACATACATAACAGGATTAACACATTCCTTACAAAAGTCATTGATATCTTCCATCCTAGGGCGATCAGGCTTTGCATAAATGGCATTTATTGATTTAGGCTCATCTTTATAATCATACTCATAACATATTGATTGTAGTAGAACCCATGAGGCTACCTTTTCTGTATAAAAGATGTGCATCCTGACTAGTGAGGGAGAGGAGACGCTTCCACGCTGACACAAGCCCCTGGGGTCCTGCCCTGCAGAAGCTTCAACATGCAGCTGTCTGAAATACCCTGCAGTGTGTCCAACTCGAGATCAAGAGGGAGTTTCTTCATTCTCTCCCATCAGGTAATGAGGTTGGCTTTTTCCTAGGGGATCCTTGGCTTTACACCCACATACATGCCATGTACACTTAGGTGCACTCAGGTAGGGTCTGCGGTGCCGAGTAGAAATATCGCAGCAAAAATATCGTGGAGAAGAAATATCGACAACAAAAATATAGTTGACAAGAATATCGACTGACAGGTATGTAATATCGATTACATAAGTATCTTTGTAATAAATATAGTTTACAAAAATATAGTTTACAAAAATATCGATGTATTAATTATTTTATGTATTTTAGTGTTTTTTAATGAGAATTGTTTGTCATTTTATTATATGTTTTACTAGTTATTAATTTATTTTAAGTTTAATTCTGCATTTTTAGTTCCATAGAGGGTTTTGGGTTTATAGGGGAATAGGGTGGGAAGTAGTTTAATTTTATAACATTTACTGAATAATTAATGTGTTAATTGATTAATTAATAATAGTTTATTAATTAGTGTTAATTCATTTCAATTAGTCAATTAATAAATGTTTAGGTTAATTGCTTAATTCATTTTAGGTGTGTGTTTTGTTGCTTATATGTGTAAATTGTGTGAAGGGTGGTGAGAAATTGAGTTTTTATATTGATTAATTATTGAATACTTTTAAATGAATTACCATCAATTAATTATTAATTATTAATTGTAATTGTGTATTTAATTTTGGGTGTGTTTTATGGTGTTAATTTGTGTAACTGGTGTGAAAGGTGGTAAGCAATTAATTTTTCAATGATTAATTAATAAATAATAATACATTAATTAATTCATAATTAATAAATTTAATTGTGCAATTAATTGTATGTGTGTGTTGTGAATTTAATAGTGTTAAATAATGGGGAATCATTTCTTTTTATTATCTTAGTTAATAATAATATATTTAAATGTATATATTAATTATGTTAATATTGGAAATTAAATTTAATAAAAATGTTGATGCTTTTGTTTTTAATTGTTTTGGGATCCAGCGTTTTCCCTACTGTTGCACTCACTGGAGTGGGAATAGTAAATGTTACCCCTACGCTATCCAGCGCTTTCCCTACTGTTGCACTCACTGGAGTGGGAATAGTAAATGTTACCCCTCCACTATCCAGCGCTTTCCCTACTGTTACACTCACTGGAGTCGGAATAGTAATTTTTACCCCTCCGCTATCCATCGCTTTCCCTACTGTTGCACTCACTGGAGTGGGAATAGTCATGTATACCCCTCCGCTATCCAGCGCTTTCCATACTGTTGCACTCACTGGAGTGGGAATGGTAATATTTACCCCTCAGCTATCCAGCGCTTTCCCTACTGTTGCACTCACTGGAGTGGGAATAGTAAATTTTACCCCTCCTCTATCCAGTGCTTTCCCTACAGTTGCACTCACTGGAGTGGGAATAGTCATTTTTATCCCTCACGCTATCCTGCGCTTTCCCTACTGTTGCACTCACTGGAGGGGGAAAAGTAATTTTTACCCCTTCGCTATCCAATGTTTTAACTACTAATGTTTTATTTTGTTATTAAATGTATGTATTATTTTTTTTAATAGTTTAATGTGTTAATTAAATATAGAATATTTTATTTTAAATTATTTATGTGTTTATTTTATTTGTATATAATTAAAAAAGTTTATAAATTAAATAAAGATAATAGTTAATAAAATGTATTTAAGTAAATATGTGTATATGTAAATATTTTTTGTGTTTATATTTAATAAGTTATGTTTATTTGTTATACTTAGTTTAAATATAGATTAAATGTAATATCTTTTGTTAATAATAATAATAATATTTTTTAATTAATTAATTTTAATTTATGTTATTTTTTAAAGTCGATATTTTTTACATCTATAATTTTTACATCGATATTTTTAAGTTGATAGTACT
Organism: Lissotriton vulgaris; assembly: GCF_964263255.1. Lineage (NCBI taxonomy): Eukaryota > Metazoa > Chordata > Amphibia > Caudata > Salamandridae > Lissotriton > Lissotriton vulgaris. The sequence goes on along the minus strand of NC_141694.1, from coordinate 1,348,951,021 downwards.
GTACTTACCTGTTTAAGTATAGGAATTCGATATTTTTGTAATCAATATTTTTACATCAATATTTTTGTCATCTATATTTTTGTAATCCATATTTTAACATGGAACCAGGGTCTGCATAGGAGGAGTACGGTTGATTACTGTCATGATTATATGCCTGTATATATTCACTGTTTTAGCAAAATGGTAGAATTCTACCTGCTATTTACTCTGTTGGTGCTTGTAATCTTATATATTTGCTTCTGTCTAATGATTTTTGCAGCAAACATGTTTTATACTAGAATGACGCTGGTTCAATAAATGCTTTTTGAAAACGTCCCCAACATTTTTTCTGTGTATCTCTCTGAGACTAAATGAGCATGAGTGACTGAGTGAAAAGTACTGTACTGTTTCCATCATCCCTGGAGGGTCAAGAGATGTCATGTTCGATGGTTGTCAGAAATATTAGCTCCTTGGTAAGATTAGTGGGCTTATAGTGGCACTGTGAGCTAGCTGGTCTAAAGGCTACCATATCCTTTAGGGGTGTCCAGAATCAGTCTAGATACCAATCCCTTAGTTAATGTTGTCTAAACCTGCAGATCCAATGTATTTTTAGGAACTATACAACATGGTGCCCAATGTTGGTTTGGTTTTTATTTAATGGTGAAATCTGAGTAGTCCAGTCGTGCTTTCTCATAGACCCCTTTCCACATTAACCAGTGATTTCTGGAGTGGGAAGGGAAATCTGCCTCAGCTGAGTAGGTATATTCTATGTATTGGCTGTAGGTTTTTCAAGCTTGAAGGATTATAGTTCCCCACATTGTGCAGAACCTTATCTCTTTTCCATACTACTTCCTCTCACAAAGTCTGTCAATGGAGATGGTGTTGCGAATGCAAGGGAGGTATCACTGGATGTTGCTCCTAACATAACAGAAAATTGCAAACATGCAATTACTATGAAATTATTGGAATTTGGCCTCCAGGCAATGGGTGGAAATGTTACCTCTGTGATTCAGGCACACGTGGCATTCAGAGCAGAGGTATTCTTTTCTTGGGTTAAAGTCCCGTCTGCAGTTGCATGCACAATTTGTTTTCAAAATTACATTGAAGGTGACACACCTGAAGAATATCTTCCATATATGGATGTAGAAGTCCTGTTAACTTAGCAAGAACATATTAATTGGTTTAAATGTGCCCTCCCCCACACGACAACAAATCTGAGACTTGCCCCGCTCAGCCGACACGTAGGAACTTGGCCAGTCCTAGTTGCTTACACATTGATTCCAGAGTTTGATCTATTGCCAGCAGCAGAAGTATGTACACTTTACAGAGACGTAGTAGAACTATACAGAAATCTTACACAGTTCATAATGCAAACACTTACCATTCAACCTGCGAGGGCTATTCAAGCTGGTCAACCTCAAAATGACTACGATCATCAAACACACACTGAACGCGACTATGGGAAGAATGCTCAAAAAAGTGAGCAACTTGTGTTCTCGATAGCACAGAAAATAGCACAGCTTGAAGCAGTATTTCCCCATACTGGCCCACAGGAAAAACACTGAATACTAAGGGCCTCATTTATGAGAAATGACGCATCACTGCGTGAAATCAGCGATGCGTCACTTCTCAGTGCGCACTCCTTGCGACATGATTGTTGAGTCATATTTATAATATGATGCATCATGGCGCAAGGAGTTACAGATACGTCAGTATTTCTGACTTATCTGTAGGCACAAAAGTGACGCATTGCTGGAGTGTGTCACAAAAGTGACGCAACTCCAGCAATGTGTACTTTCACATGGGCAAGTCCCATGTTGTTAGTGCCTGCGTCAGTCTTACGCCTGGCATGAAGCAGGCGTAAGATTTTGATGCATTAGCGGCAAAGAAATGGTGCAGGGAAATCCTATAGATTTCACTGCGTCACTTCCATGACCCTTTCTTGCGTCAAAACGCCCCCCTTGCATACATTATACCTGGCGCAGGAATAATTGTTTACATCCAGAAAAATGACATAAAGAAATGAGAAAAGGACTTTAAAATATAATAAATAAATAAATACAAAAAAGTCAATATGTGGTTTGTTGTATGCCTGTGATATCAGAGGTTATACCCAGTTGCAAAGTGTTTAAAGGTCACGAGGGAGTTTCTTTTTGCTTCTATTTGCCTTTTTCCCATCTACTTCTTGACCTAACAGTACATTTGAGAGGGGGTCCCCATTTTTCTCTAAGCAGGTATAATGTGGCGCAGGGGTTTACAAAGTGACGCATCTACCTAGATGCGTCACTTTGTAAATATGGCGCAACAAGACACATTTTTTACGCCACTTGTGCGTCACAAAAAGTGACGCACCGGCGGTGTAAAAGTGACGCACAGCCTCATAAACGAGACCCTAACAATTTAGGGATAGTTTCCCCGATAGTGGATTGTACCACTTGGGGTACAGCTTTTACTGCTGTTTATACCAGAACTCATGGTACCCTCTCAATAGCAGTTATACCAGAGGTATTGAAACAAAAACAGATTGAGTACAGGGCAGAGCCTGCCCTGGACTTGGGGATGAAAGTGATAGGCAATTTTCCCTGGGCTTCAGCAATTATGTTAGGGAACATTAAAGGGTGAAACAGCAGCAGTGGCTATATACCAATGCCTGAGGAAAGTCACTCCTGTACAACAGGAGCAAGAACTACCTAAGATTATATCAAAGATATCTATGCTTGGCTAGGTAGAGATAACTTGGGAGCTAGACCTGTAAAACCACAGGTAATGAGTAATCCTGAAAAAGATAACTCAAAGCAAGCACCCAATTCTTCTAAAAAGAAATGAGATAACAAACAATCAAAAAATAATAAGAAGAATGCATTAAGATCACAGGGTGGGTCTCCTCAGCATGAACCCTTTGATAGAAAATTCAATCTTAGAAACCATGATAATATTAAAAAACCTGACAGGGATCAGTATACTGATACACATCCTCTTGTTTCTTTCAGGGTTCACCGAAAAACTCAGAGAGGGAAGGACGTTCAGAACACAGATCAGAAGAGTGAGTCAAGCCACAAAGAAAGACACATCGCACTTCAGACTACATTATCAAGCAAGAAGATGAACCCAAAACTAAACCTCAATTTAAAAAGAAGAAGGTAGCTGGCTTCAAAAAAAGAACTGATCAAGCTACTGAGGACTCTACTATTGAGCAGGGAATGGGCTCTGACGATTTTAGACAGCACAGCAGAGGTAACAATAGCTCACTAGAACCTGATGGAATTTCTGGTGACAGCAGCGTTTAATCAACATACGTTTAATCAACATATCATGGGGGAAACACGGGATACAACGGTAAGTGTCCCACATCGTTTATACAAATTAATGTTCCAAATGGAGGTAGACATACGCAGGAAAGTGAAATGTCTCTTTTGAGAGAACCAGTCATATAGATACGATATTCTTTTGGCTGAAAGAGATTGGCCGCCTGAGTTCATTATGGACTGCACTAAAGTGGAAGACATAATATTTCCTGGATTTTACGACCTCGTTCCAGAGTCACTTAAACATACATACGCACAGGAGTGGGTGTTAGGGCTAGCTCTCACACTTTACTGCAATCATGAAGGGTGGGATGCTGAGTCACCTCACCATGAAATCCCATTAAATTCTACTCCTACACCACAAAGGCAGTACCCTATAAAACATGACGCAAAGAAACCAGTCAGGGAGATCTTAGATCAACTCGAATACCAAGGTGTGATTGAAAATTGCACCTCTTTCATGAATAATCCTTTTTTTCCCGTAATGAGATCCAACTATTCATACCATCTAGTTTGAGACTATAGCCATTTAAGCCTATTCACATGCACATTTGCAGTACAAAATGCCCATAGTGGTGAATTAATGAATAACAATGGTGCAGAAAAAATACAAAACAAGACTAGATATCTCAAATGGATTCTTTTGCCAAAATATAAGATCCTGAAAGCAGATATTTGACAGCATTTTTAGTGCTCGTCTTTCAAAGCCAATTCTGTATACTGCCCCAAGGGTATAATAATAGCCCAGGGTTGTTCTCAGCAAGAGTATGAGAGTTACTTCAAAATTGTAATGAGGAGGCATTGTCCTACACAGATGATAATTATCTGATGGATGATGAGTTATAATTCAGGGGTTCACCACAATGGGTTACAAATGTAAAATAAAAAATCAAAAATTGCCCACCTCTAATGTCCTATTTTTGGGATATCAAGTGAAGCATGTAAAGGAAAAAGCATGGCAGCTATTTTTTCTCAAAACATGTGCGCTGCTCCAACTTTCAAAGACTTTGAAAAGTTTACAGTCCATTTTAGGATTCTCACATTTTGGCAGAACATACATTTTGAATTATGCAGAAAGGGTTAAACCTTTCTACGACCTAATCAGACTTGATTTTTCAATTCCACATTGAATCAAGAACACATAGAAATCATTTGTTCTGTACAAGCTGACATGATAGCTTCCAAATACTTACACACACATGTAAATACCACTAAATTGGTGATCCGTGTAGTCGCGGGTCAGTCAGTACACTTACCACACCTTCAATGAAGGCAAAACGGTACCCATAGCATACACATGCGTTTTGCATCCACAGAAAAAAAGACTGAGAGCAGTACAAACTGCTGTAAGAGAAAAAGAGCACTAGCAGAAGGGAAACACATAATTGTTGTCGTTCCAGTAACAACCTTAGAGGCTGTTACTAAAGCAAGTGTTCCACACGCAAAAGCACTGCATCCGCGATGGATACAATGGGCTAATTCTCTCACTGCAACATATGTAGACCACAAATTTGATTCTACATTAAGAACACAAGCATTCCTGCAGTACGAACAAGAATACCTTCTCCCGAATGAAATTATGCCTCTAGATCAGTATGAATACATAATTTACACTGATGGATCTGCCCAGCTTGCCTTAGGAAGGAAACAGCAATATAGCACAGCATGTGCGATTGTGAAGGGACGTATGTGGGATGGCAAGTTACGTCTTAGCAAATCACAGACACAGTCTCTAGAAGATTGCACAGCACAGCTGGCAGAACTAAAAGCCCTGATACTGGCACTAAAAATACAGATCGGGAATTCCCCACACTCATTGTGTGAGATTAGTTTTATTGTGTCTAGTGTTACAATGAAAATTTCCACTATTGGGGCCCGAATGGGTTTAGAGATTCCAAAGGTTGCGCAATAAAGCACAGGCTGCTTTGAGAACAAGCAGCAGAGCTGAAAAAATGCTTGCCACGGGCTCATGTAATTCACACAGTGAGTTATCAGCTTGTTGGCATGCACATTGAAAGGAATTCATTGGTTGATGAAGCTGCCAGGGTGGCAGTGCGAACTGCTGCCGCAGCTGCAATCACTTTCCTAGCACGAGGACAGACAGACAGATAATGATAGCTGTAAACGCTACACACAACAGATCGACCTTGCCAAAAGGTTTTCCACTGAAGTACTCCTACAAGTTAGATGTGCAAAACATTCTGTATGCTCATATTATAGGGTTTAACCCTTCAGACCCAGCCACTAATTAATATAGGCTTGCACCTACTACACCTGCAAAGAAAAATATGCTCACCAACATCAAGCTGATATACTCTGCTTCTTTTATTTCCCAACAGTCTTCTCAGGGTTTCAACTTTTGCAGGGACACTATAGACACAAAATTTGTCTAGGTGACTAAAGATTGGAAGGTTCTGAGAACTGAGGCCTTATTTACAGCATGCTACAGACCACGTCAAATGCTTTTCCCAAATGACACAGTCCAACAGCAGTCGTGGCTGGCATGACTCACGGGTGGAGGGTGAAGTAAGTGGCCCGTTTAGAGTTACCCGAGACACTCGCGACCAACTCTCACCCTTCCATACCAAATGAAGAGTCGGTCAGACAGTAGCGAATACAAGCCAATATAAGTTTATTTAGATACACTCAAGCGAAGACTGGCCTGCCAGTCTCTTAGGAGTGCTTCAGAGGGACTGAGATCAGCAAACATAGAGATACATTATGTAAATTTCAGAACCAAGCAGATGCAGCTAAACAAACAAGTACAGTATGATGGGTTTCGACTCTGAGGCCCGACACACATTATCTCACACCCAAGGGCACTCTGTCCATGCCCGTCACTAGACTAATAGGGGAGAAGGCCTCTATCTAGTGGGAAAGGTATGCACTAATAAGAAAAGTGTATTAATTAGCAGAGCAAGGCCTTGGAGAAATGAACATCACCAGAAACCGTTTTTCAGAGAGACAGACATTAGTTTCAATCCTGGTTCAAAATGGCAGCAAAACATAAAATGGTGCAGCGAATGCTAACTTCCATAGAATAATGCGCAAGCAAAGGTAACAACAACATTTTCATTCCAATAGACCCTCCTTTTAGCAGGAAACACCAATTACATCGATGTAAATACATCGCGGTGCTATCGCACCACGAATTTTACATCGCATGGTCGTTGACATCGCAGCCTTTTAGTGCGCATGCAACAACGACGCGATGCATTAACATCGCATGCAATTACAAGGCATGCGGTGTTAAAATGCCATTACAACGCACGGAAACTGAAAGAAAGAAGAAAATGGCCTTTTCCCTGCTGAACAGAAGGAAATGGGCTTTTCATGGACAGAAGGAAATGGCCTTTTCATGGACAGAAGGAAATGGGCTTTTCATGGAAATGGGATTTTCATAAAAACCGGAACGGATGGGCTAACATAGGAAACCGGAACGGATGGGCTAACATAGGAAATGGGATAACATATATACACGGAGACGGCAACATAGGAAACGGAATAACATATATACACGGAAACGGCCTAACACCAAAACGGTAATCACTGACAGTGAGAGGATGCTCAGGATGTGGCCTGAGGGATAGATGTCAATTATCAACAAACAGTCCCTAGCACTACTGGGTGGATGGGTGCATGAAGGAAAGATGGGCGGATGTGTGTGTGGTGGGTGGGTGGATGGATGGATGGATGAATGGATGGATGGCGGATGTATGGATGGCTGTATGGATGGATGGCTGGGTGTGTGGGTGGATGGATGCTGTGTGCTGGGTGAATGGATGGCTGTATGGATGGATGCATGGGTGGATGGATGCTGTGTGGTGAATGGATGGGTGGATGGATGCTTTGTGGTGAACGGGTATTATCAAGCACAGCTAGTAGTGGGCTGCACGTTTACCCAAGTACCACTAGATGGCGCTGTCGCTTTATTTGCACGGACGCAATAGAGACCCTCTCCTGACGCTGGACGCTGCACCTGTGTCTGTGCCACCGGAAGTATGGATAGCGCGCGGCTGATAGACTCGAGGCCGTGTCTGTGTGAGCTGTAGCAGGAATGGCTGCATCAGTTCATCCTACTGCAAGCTGTGCTTGGCTCTTCCACTCAGCCCTCACCCATCATGCTTGATTTACTCAACCTGAAGTGCCTGACCCGAGTATGTAAGGATGGAAGGTGTACTCTAAAGAACGGAGCCAAAAGGGATATGTCTGTCATTATGCAGTTTTCTTACTCAAATTGCCGCAGTATCTGTTGTGCACAGTGAAAACATTCATATGACCTTTATGTTTAATATGTGCATTGGGTCCGGAACAATCTGCACTGGTATGACTGCAACAATGATAAATGTTTTTTTTTGCACATGGGAGGAAAAAACAAATAATCTACAGATGACAGAAATAATTCTGTTTTATCATGCACATCTGCCCCCCAAGAAAATGTTTCTCCCACTAAATGTGTGCCTCCTAGCTTCACTCCCAACTGCAACCCCTTTCATTCACTGCTCAAATTGATGAGTACCTGCACTTATCTATTCCCATTTAAAGTCCTGGATACTGGTGAAGGAAAGTGGAAAGCTATGTCCTCTCCAACTCAGCTTAGCATCATTTTGAAGGCAGCTGGGCTCATAAATTGAGGGGTTTTCACTTCAAGGCTGCTATTTTGTCAGTGTTAAAACACTTCTGCGTTGTGTCACTTTGCACCAAGGGGGGATTACTGGAGCAGATTTGGTACCCATAGATTTTTATGCAAAGATAGATAGATTCGGTCCAGTGTCAACAACTAATGCTTCCTTGAAGCAGGCGCTAACAAGGGGAAGCACGCTTATTTTACGGGACCATCACAGCTCCAATGTATGTGAAACGTCTCAGTTACTCTAGACATAGGAATTTTAAGCGAGTGTATGTTCCGTGTACAAGTCCCGCTTTCACCTTTACACCATGGTGCAAGGCTGCGTGTTATGCAAGGCAGCCTGTTTTTGTGCTCACACAGGGGGTGGCACCGTCAGCTGGCCAGTTTTAGTAATTGCGGCTCTGCGCTGTGCTTTGCACAACACAGCGTCCCACATACAGTTGCTGTGTTGTGTAAAAAATCCAAAAATCTCTCTGCTGCAGTCCCACTGTTTCAAGTATTAACTATTGGCCTGCAGGTGCCTCATGGCATAGCCGGATTTCAGACATGACGCATGGTTAGTTGGATACTGGCCTTTCTTATGGCCTTAACCCACTGGGGGACACCCGTAAAATCCGGGATCATGCATTGGCTGCAAATATTTTAAACGTGTGGGCTCAAACATCGCGTTGTCATATTGCGGGATGTAAAGTTGCTGATGTGACACGCTAACCAATGACATTGCAACAACGTGCGATGACATAATTGCCGATGTGACTGCCGTTGCGAGGTAATTGCCGCGATGAGAACGCCCATGCTGTCATTGTGTGCGATGGATCGTCATACAACCCCTTTTAGCATGAGCTAACTAATTTCAGGAAATGATCAAAGAAAATAACATGTTCGTGGACAAAGGAACATCAGTATTCGGAACAATCCATATATTCAGTGTCCGGAATAGAGGCTGCATGGAAAGATGTAGTCTCAAAAATACCTTCATCAATCTGTATCAAATCATCAATGTCCTTTTGTAACATAACTGCTGTATTAGTATCATGAACTGACATTTTCTGCTTGGGAGTGAGGATAGTGACACAATAGGAGGAACAAGCTGGGAAACATTATATGCAGAGGCAAGATGTGAAGAAGATTGCGGCAACCACAGCCAGGAAAGTGAGGATCTTCCCACCCCAAGAAGTGAGTGTGTTCCAAAACCAAGCCGATAGTGTCCAAGCACCTGTCTCCTGGTGTATGTTAGACGGGAGTCTATGTAATTTTTATATAGCTGCATACACGTTGGGAGCATGATCAGGTATGTAAACACTACAGCTGCTGCCAATGACACAATAGGACCCTCTCCTATCTGCAAGTAAGACGTCTAGCCCCATCCTGTTCTGCAAAGTGACTAATCTCGTAGCCTGAAGCTCAGCAGTGATGTTTGTCACTATCCCAGAAGTTGTCTTGATGACCCCCTTCACAACTCTTGCTAACCAACAAAGTTGAAGACTATTAGCCATGGGGCTCCAAAAAGGTAGTAGACCCTTTATGGTATCCCCGAATTGCTGAGCAGTGGTGTCTGTCTGATCTAAAACCTTTGTGTTAACAACCCTTTTGACTGGGGACAGGTAAGTGCTCCTACGTTGCAGCTGATGATTTTTTTGATAATTGGACGGGGTAACATATATAGGGGAAAGAAGTAAAGAGAGATAACATGTGCCTGACCATCCCCTGGGGGAACAGACATGAGCTTGGGACCCACAGACAAAATAGACATTATGGGGCAGGATCAAAGGTATACTATTAGTCTTATTCTGATTGTAGGTGAAATTACATGTACTCTCCCCCACCCCTATATCCCCAGTCCCCTGGACACAAAAACTAGCTGTCTAATTGACCACTGACACCAGTATCATTTTACCTTTTGTAATATTGCAAGCTTGGAAGAATTGAAAATATTGAGAGGTGTTAAACCTTTGGAAATCAGCCATTTCCATTTGAAACAAGGCATTGTTCTTCACTTTACAAAACTTGTTGCCAAAGGACTTTTAGGACAATGTACTTAGGGTCCCTTGTCCTGCCGGTCCAATGGGGGTAAACTCTTGGTAAAAGCATAAATACTCAACTGCAGTGTGACAATCAGAGGGTGTCATACCCAAACTATAGAAAGTTGAAATTGGAATGACACCAGTCAAAACAATTTGTACCAATCTTTGCAGCTACCAATATACAACAGTGGCATGGACAATAAATTGTCGCTCTTAGGAGTAACTGAGGGGAGCAATCAACAAACCAGTTAGTTGTATTGGACACAATATGATTCTGATGCAACATGTGTATAAATACATTGTCAGTGTAAGACAGTCTATGCGCTTCCTTGTGGGAGGCTAGAGTAGCAAAAATGTGCTAGGGGGAGTGGTAGTAGCACCCACCAAGGAATGTATAGGAAATTTCTCCTCTAGAAACCAAGACATTACAAGTATTGTTGCTAACGTAATCACAACAATTAATATGCAAATTATTTTACACTTTGTCGACCAACCCCTCACTGAACATGGTGGTGCAAATGGCTTTTCCTAATCAGCAAAAGGCCGACCAAAGGGATGCATGATTAGGCAAGGAGGGAAATACAACAAAAATAATATTAAAGACAAGTATTTCCAGTGTCCGTCAGAGTTTCACTGGTAAAGGCTCCTATTGTTCATCAAATTTTGGTGCTCTTGAGCACCAGCGGTGGAGCTTGCCCTGTCACAAGCTCACGATGTATCCCACTCCGATCAGGATAATGTACCCACCCAAGGGAGCACATTCAACCTAATCTGTCCAATGTAAAAAACAGTGCACAAATCTCACTTTACACTAAACTCACTCCGTTGGTACTACAGCAAAGAACATCCTAACTTGCACAGTCCATCCCTGTCTAATCTGACTTCTCTTTTTGTGCACTATTCCCAAATCGGGCCGCAAATCGTACCTGACAGCCCCAGGCACCGTTGGATCAACAAACAGCGGCTCATTAATAGCTTGTATCTTCGGGGGGACCGCTGCATTCAGCACTTCATCATTTTCCTTCTTTGTTTGGGCCCAAGTCAGCTTTGCATCACTAAAAGGGTTGAACTGGGGCACATTCTTGCACTCAGAATACCCCACGCTGTGCCTCACCCACTGGTCATAGGGCAAGGGCAAAGGTATCCTTTGTCAGTGGGTGGAGTGTACCCATTTCTTTCAGCCGGCGACCTTTACAGCGGTACGGGTAGCCAGGAGGACCTGTCTGGTCCCTTCCAGGATGGCTCCAAACTCTTCTTCCTCTGGAAGTTCCTGACGAGTATGAAGTCCCCAGGCCGAATGTCTTGTCCTGGTCCCTCTGGTGTGGGTAGCAGAGACTTGCAGACCTGTTGGTGAATTGAACGCAAATTTTCAGTTAACTGGTAAAGGTAATCAATCAACTATGGATACTTAATGTCTGAGAACCTACAAGGACATGGGACACCCCAGACATTTGCCGTGTCCCCAAACACGACCTTGTATGGTGACAATCCTAGAATGTGCTGTTATTCTTGTCAACAAAAGAGCTAATGATAAAGCATCTGGCCACTTCAATCCTGTCGTCTCCTGAATATTGACCAATTTCAGTTTGAAAGTACCATTGTACTTCTAAAAAAAACCTGTTGACTACGGGTAGTTTGCAGCATGAAACTTCTGTTTTATGTGTAAACCATCGCAAATTAGCTGAATGACCCTGGTATTAAAATTCCTCCCGTTATCACTCCAAATCAAACCGGGCAAGCCGAAATGAGGAAAAAACTCCTACAGCAGTACCTTTGCAGTCGTAATGGCTGCATTGTCTTTAGTGGAGTAAGCCTCAACCCATTTACTAAATGCACAAACAACCACTAAAAGATACTTCAAAATATGGCATCTGTCAAGCTATATTGTCTATCTGAAGGACTTCAAAGGGAAAAGTGGTGGTGCAAAATTACCAGGTGGTGTAGGGTTACCTTTTCCAGGATTGTGCATCATGCATACCATTCAATATTTCACTAAATGCGCAGCTGTTTTTGAAATGTTGTCATTCTGCCACACCGGGTCTAACAACTTGCAAATACCCTTAGCACTGACAAGAGCTGGGCCATGGGTCATTGTGACCACAGGAAGAACACATACATCTGGTAACATCCATCTCTGCTTTCCTGACTTATCAATACAACATCCCTCAACATTCAATTGTGCTGTACTTTCTTGCCATATTGCTAGTTTTTCTATTGTAGCCTCACTTTGTATCTCTTTTGCGTTTTCAAGCGTATCCTCAAACATAGCACCTTCAGGCACCCACCTGGCGGAACTAGCTACAAACAGTCTCATCATTTTAGTCCATGCTGTTTCTTTAGCTGTCTGGTCAGCAAAAGCATTTCCCCTACCTACATCATCAGTAATTTTCCTATGGGTGCTACACGTTACTATTGACAACTTCTTAGGGAGTATTAGAGCAGACAAAAACTTCAATTTAAGGTGACCGTTTTGGATCTTTGTACCATGGGAAGTATGGAACCCTCTCTCAGCCGAGAGTCACCCAAAATTATGCGCGACCCCGAAGGTATACTGGCTGTAAGTATAAATATTGACTACCAGTCCCTCGCTCAATTCACAAGCTCGAATAAGGACAGCTAGCTCAGTTGCTTGGGCGGACTGACAAGGGACTTGTGAAGTCTCTACGACTGTACACAATGTGGTGATAGCATCAGCAGCGGTTGTAGTGTCATCTGGTAGTTTGAAACAAAAGCCACCAACATATACCTCCCCTTGTGGGTCAGATAGGGGAACATCAGTCAAGTCTACCTGTCCCTTCATCTCTTCTTCTGTCCGGAAGATACAATCATGTTTCTCCTTTTCATCATTTTCAGAAGGGAGGGACAATAACGTGGCTGGGTTCAGAGTGGCACATCGTTTGATTGTGATGTATTTCGCAAACAGGGTTAATTCATAGCCAGACAAACGTGCACTGCTGAGGTGCAGTGTCTTTGTTTTATTCAAAAGTGTTATCACCGCATGGGGTACCATGACCGTGAGATCAGTATCAAGTGCGAGTCCAGCCAATTGCTTTATTGAGATGGCCACAGCCGTGACCGCTCTTAGACCGCTTGGCAGGGCTCGTGCTACAGGGTTAAGCACAGCAGAGAAATAGGCTCCCAGCCGTTGCTTATCTCCAAATTATTGTGTTAAAACAGAAAGCACGCAACCAACTTTCTCGTGGACACACACCATAAACAGCTTGCCATAGTTGGGAATGCCAAGCACAGGAGCCGAACAAAGCACATCTTCTAATTGCTCAAAAGACTGCTGACATTTAGGCGTCCAAGGCAGGGGCTCATGTACCTCTTTAGTGGTTCGTGCAAGCAGGGATTGGTTAGTAAGGAGAAGTTAGGTATTCACTGCCTGCAGTAGGAAGTGATATCTATGAAAGCGCGCACATCTTGTTGAGTCTGTGGGATTGACATTTTAACAACGGTACTGATGCACTCAGGACTCAGTTTCCTACCCTCCTTCGACAGTAGGTGACCTAAAATAGGTGACCTCCTGTTGACAATACTGAAATTTAGAAAGAGAAACCTTATATCCGTGATGTGCCAAGTACAACAACAACTCAACTGTACTGTCCCTACAACCTTGTTCCGTGTCAGAAGCGATGAGCAAGTCATCAATATACTGTAGCAATACATTACCTGTGGGGAGAGACAAAGAATCCAACTGACCTTTCAGTGCCTGACTATAGATACTCAGACTTTCTGTATAGCCTTGAGGAGCGCAACGGAACCTAAAACTTCAACCAGCTAGGGTGAACCCAAACACATATCTGCTATTTGGATGAATAGGCATACTGAAGAACGCGTTTTACAAATAAATGACAGAAAATAATTTAGCAGACGAGGGAATCATTGTCAAAAGAGTGGTGTTGTCAGGGACCACTGGAAATGGGGAATCACTATTTTATTAACTTTGCGCAAATCAATCACAAAACAATAAACATCCTCATGGTCATCAGAGGAACCTGGGGACACCCTTTTAACAAGCGGAAGAATAGGGCTATTGCAAATATTAGCACTCGTGTCCTCAACCACACCTTTCTCAATCAAATCCAGTACGATCTGCAACAAGGCTCGCTCTCCTGCCTGCGGTATTTTATATTGAGGGTTAAGAGGTAAAATGGCACCATCCTTAACGCGTATCGAAACAGGCGATATCCACAGCAATCCCATGTCTGTGTTGCCTGTTGCACACAGACTGGGTGGTACATATTTAAATTCAGCAGGAAGGGGCTCATCTTTAGACATACACTGTGTAGCGCGTACCACATCCAGATATATTGCCATGTAAACACCTACTGGGGAGCAATAAATCATAGCATGCAATTTCTCTAAAGTCCAAACCCATCAAATTTTCTCCACAATTGGATTTAATAAGAACAACAAATCCACAGTCAAAGGACCAATAGTCAATACAAGAGGTTTTGAAATGGGTCTCACATCCGGTATATCGGAGAAACCTACAGAAACATTATTATAGCCAGACAGAGCCGCCACAGGGACCAAAGAACAAGCAATAGAACTGTTTGCTGCCCCTGTATTCACCAAAATTTCCTTAGCCGAGCTATGCAAATCCGCAGTAACGTGAGGACTGCGCTGATCTTTAGGTATCAGGACTGGTCCCTGACTCTGTCCCTGGCGGTCCTAGCTGTTAGACATTCCTGTCACCTCATCTGTGTCATAGTCATAATGATAATATAGTCCGCTCCGAGGGTCATCAAAGTAATTATTATCAGAATTACACTGTTAGGCTGTAGCATTCTGAGCCCTGTCAGCCCCACCAGCTCTACGACCTCATCCATGAGAACCTCATCCTTAGGGATTGCCGCCTTCTGCAACAACACAGGAAACTCGCTACGCCACTGACCCTCCTCCTTACAATACGTACACTGATTCGGTGCTAAAGGCGTAGTGTTAGGCTGCCTGTTGGTGCGTAGAGGCTGCCGGGCCAAACCACCATGTCATCTACCATTCACTCTAGAAGCTTGCAGCAGCAACATCTTTGTCTTCAAATCCTTATTCTTCTTCTCTGTCCTCTCCTTATCCTCATTTTCCTTGTGTTAATATCAATGTGCCCTATTCAAAACAACTGAAGGGGAAGAGGTGGATCAGGTGTTCTCGGAAGCCTGCAATCGAGTTCCTATTTCAGGAAGCAAATTAGAAACATATCTATTGACAAACAACCGTACACCTCCCTCAATAGACAAATCATTCCCACTATAATCCAGAAACACATCTTCAAACCGATTGAAAAAATCAGACAGACTCTCATCTTTCTTCTGGCGACAAGCCGACAACTTGTCCCAATCAACTTTTCTCAGTGGAATAAGAAAATGCATACACATGATAATGCTGACTGGCAAAGCAAATATCTCTGCTTTATTTTATATTTTTTTTTTTTTTTTTTTTTTTATGGAGTTTGTAGAGCGCGCAGCTACCCCCGAAGGGGTGTCCCGGCGCTAAAATCCAGGGGTTACTAAGTGAAAGGGGAAGTGAAAAAGAAGGCGATGAAAGGGAGACTAGAGTCAGGAGAAGAGCCAGGTTTTAAGTTTGGCTCGGAAGATGGTTTCAGAGGGACAAAACCTCAGCTCAAGTGGAAGGGAGTTCCAAAGTCTGGCAGCAATGACACCGAAACCTCTGCCACCGGTTCTGGACAGTCTGAAACGGGGCGAGATCAGGAGGCGGAGGTCATTGGATCTCAAGGATCTGGTGGAGCGGGATATCGAGACCCGATTTTTCAGGTAAGTAGGACCGAAGTTGTTGACGGCTCGATAGGTAAGAGTGAGGACCTTAAACTGGATGCGGCTAGCCACAGGGAGCCAGTGGAGTTTCCTCCGATATGCAGAGACAGATTGACGGTAAGGGATATTACCGATCAGTCTGGCTGCAGCATTCTGGACAATCTGCAGCCGACCAATCAGGTACTGGGGAGCCCCTGCATAGAGGCTGTTGGCATAATCCAAGTGGGACGTGATAAGGGCCTGGGTAACTGTGCGGCGGGAATCCATGGGGAGGTAAGGGAGGATCTTTCTTATCATGCGTAGTTTCATGAAGCAGGCGGAAGTAACTTTATTGATCTGAGTTTTACATGACAGGGAGTCATCAAATTGGAAACCAAGATTCCGTGCCGAGTGAACCGGGGATGGGGCAGGATCAAGAGCCGTAGGCCACCACCAAGAAGAGGGAATAGAGGTTTTCTGATTAAAAAACAGAACCTCAGTTTTATCTGCGTTCAATCTAAGGTGGTTCGTAGTCATCCAGCCACTGATGTTATTAAGGCATTGGCGAAAGTTGAGGAATGCGGAGTCCGAGTGGTCCCGAAAGGAAAACACCAGCTGTGTGTCGTCGGCGTAAGAGACCACCCTGACTCCGTAAGACTCCACAACGTCAGCCAGGGGGGCCAGATAGACGTTGAAGAACAGGGGGCTAAGGGCGGAGCCCTGCGGCACCCCACATGATAGAGGTTTTTTCTCTGACTTAAAAGGGCGTAGCAGTACTCTTTAGGCTTCTCACCGGGCTTCCTTTCCTGATCCCATACTTTAATTTGATCCCAGCTATCACCCAATTCTGCAACATGATCCTGTGTGTGCACTTGTCTCCAAATATCAACCGAAACCAGTAAACTAAAGAACATTTCAATGTCCGCACACGTCATTACTGTTGAAGAGGCTGCTTCAGTCAATTCTTTATAATATGCAGTAGGATTTTTCCTAGGATCAGGTAACTGAGTCTTAAGAGACAAAACCTCACTCCTTTTCCATGGAGTATATACCATTGTTCTTGGAAACGGGCTGCTATACCTGGTCTAATAACAGCATCGTGCTGATCCCTTAGCTCTGGTTTTTCGGGTGATATATAGGATGAACTTCCCGCATCGGAAACTGAGATACTGAAGCAGGGCTCTTCTCAAGTAGCCTACCCAGGTAAGCAATCAAGATCACAATTCTGCCAAAAACTTGATCAGGCCCCATATTAGTGACATCTTTAATGTCATATAAAATCTGTGGTGCTGCATCTTTGAAACACTGCTCCTAAAGACAATCAGAGTAGCAGACAATGGGCATGATGATGTACAAAAGGCTCATAATCTTTTCATCACGTTCCACACGTCTTCAACACGGTAAATCGGATTTTTAGCCCATTGGCAACCTGATTAGCTACTACCCTTTTCTCTTTATCTCCCACATAAGATCGTATTAACGGCCCCATGTGCTCTTTAAATTTCATGCAGTCGCTCTCCTCAAATCCACGTACTGGTGCCCCACTGCTCAGTAGTGTCAGGGATGATAGAACAGAGCGGGAGTAGCAACAGAAGTAACAGGCACTAACATCGCTGCTGGCTGACGAAAGGGTCGGTGAAACAATAGGTGTGGCAGGGGTACTAACAGTCCTCTTTGCTGCAGACGGGGAGGACAAAGAAAAGACAGGAGTTGCTGTCACCAAAGCAGTCTAATCAACAGTAGCAGGAGCAGACACAACAGAGACAGAAGGAGTGGGTGGTTGGGACTGTGAGGGAATAGCGGGATATATCCTCTGCGGGGCATATGGAGGAGCGGTCGAGTATCTAACAATTCTTCCACAAAAGTATCATTTTCTTCTCGTGCTTTATAAGATTTATAAATTTGTAATCAAAACCTCCTATCCTCACGCAAACATCCCTATCTCTTGCTTCTCTCTTTCATGTGCTACAGTTTCCTGAGTCTATGTTTGCATTCTCCCCTTCCGGGCCTCTTTCTCTGCTTTTATTTTGTCTCTGTTTAGCTTCTATTTGCCAAGTTCGAAGACTTTCAAACATAGACTGCCTACTTCACTTCGCAAACAATTTTTCCTGTAAGAAACCAATCTTTTGTTCATAAAATGTACCTGTCAATGGCCACTGCAACTCAGCATTGTCCCTCGTATATTTGTGCCATACTGTACTAAACATTATAGGGCCAAGGCCATGCTTCACATACATATCAAAAGGCGCTGACTGACTTTCTTCCAGTCGAGCATCAGCAGAACAACAAAGTTCACTACTTGTGCCTGGCAAAATAAACACTTTTCACCCAAAATCGGTCCTCAGACCGCACCAAATACAAACAAAATGGTACCATATCCACAAAGAACCAAAACACACGCAATCATAGGGCAAACAAATGTATTCTCCACTGCCAATTCTTCAGGCCAAACGGTCAGATCCTAGTGTTGTGCCATTCAGGACACCAGTCGGGAGGACCACTGGACGGGGCACCGTCCGGTGTGACGGAAGGGGCAGCTGCGAGTACAGGAGCTCTCTTGTGCAGGGATCCCTGATCCGTCCGTCCGACCTGACTATTGCCTCGACCTCCTAACCTGTCCGCGGGAAGGGATGGGTCACTCACTCAAAGGAGTCCCTGTTGGGGCGCCAACTGAAGGAAGTGGCCTGTTTAGGGTCAACCGAGTCACTCGCGACCACTTCTCAGCCTTTCATACCAAATGAAAAGTCGGTCAGACAGTTGAGAATACAAACCAATATATGTTTATTCAGATACACTCGAACGGAACCTGGTCTGCCCGATCTCTTAGGAGTGCTGAAGTGGGACTGATCTCAGCAAACATAGAGATACATTATATAAATTTCAGAATCAAGGAAGGCACGCCCATAATGGAATTTTCAAAGCAGATGCAGCTAAACAAAGAAGTACAGTGGTGTTCTACTCTGAGGCCTGGCACACATTATCTTACTGCCACTTGGTAACACCACATAACTAGGATATGTAAACATTCGAATCCCGGCTAGTTTTTGTGCGCCAAGGCAGGTATACAGAGTGTGTATAGTCTGAGTTTTTGGGTGAGCCTTTACTATTTTGTACACAAAAGAGTCTCTGTTCACTGTGAGAGATTGAAAGCTAAGTGATACACACATGTAACTAGGCAGAATAGACGCTTCTGGTCTCTCTCTTGGTTCTGAGTATCCCATTCCTTACTTTGACAGAGCGGGTCCTCCTACTTCCTGAGGATCACTGAAATAATATCGAAGGACAAAATATCGACTTGCCAAAATATCGTGGACAAAATATCGACAGTCAAAATATCGAGTTTGTATCTACAAACAGGTAAGTACAAAAATATTGAGTACAAAATATCGTTAACAAAAATATAGATGTAAAAAATATCGACTTTATGAAAAACAGTGTTAAATTAAATTAATATTAAATTTTAATTACTAAAATATACTTAAAACGACTTAAATTAAATTATAATAATTAAATAATAAATGAAAATAATAAAAATAATTTTTTAAAATCTTATTTGTTGACCCTGAACCCTAAAAATACCCCTTTACCCAAAAACCCTAAACTGACCCTGAACCCTAAAAATACCCCTTTACCCAAAAACTGAAAACTGACCCTGAACCCTAAAAATGCCCCTTTACCCAAAAACTGAAAACTGACCCTGAACCCTAAAAATACCCCTTTACCCAAAAACTGAAAGCTGACCCTGAACCCTAAAAATACCCCTTTACCCATGAACTGAAAACTGACCCTGAACCCTAAAAATACCCCTTTACCCATGAACAGAAAACTGACCCTGAACCCTAAAAATACCCCTTTACCCATGAACTGAAAACTGACCCTGAACCCTAAAAATATCCCTTTACCCATGAACTGAAAACTGACCCTGAACCCTAAAAATACCCCTTTACCCATGAACTGAAAACTGACCCTGAACCCTAAAAATACCCCTTTACCCATGAACTGAAAACTGACCCTGAACCCTAAAAATACCCCTTTACCCATGAACTGAAAACTGACCCTGAACCCTAAAAATGCTCCTTTACCCAAAATGTATCAATATTATTTAATTACCAATTAATTATTAATTAACAATAACAATAAAGTAAATATATTAGAACATTAGCTGTAATTATTTTAATAATTAATATTATTTTTTCCAAATTAATTACTTAAAAATAACACAAAATTATATATATTAAAAATGTACTCTAATTAATGTAATTAACTAATTACAATTAATTAATTAACAATTATTTACTAATATAAAATATGTTCAAAATTATATTAATTAATTAACTAATTAATATTAATTAATTATCAATTAATTATTAATTAAAAATATTAACAAACATATATTAATTAATTAATTATTATTAAATTACTTCCCACCCTATTCCCCTATAAACCCACAACCCGCTACAGAATTACATTACGCAATTATTATAAAAACAAAATTCATGTAATAAAATATTTTATAACATTAATACACACTATTCACACATATTATTACATAAAAATACACTATAAAATATTATATATTATTAAAAAATCGATATTTTTGCTATCTATATTTTATACAGTCGATATTACTTCACTTACCTGAAAAACGATATTTTTGTAGTCGATATTATGTCCAGTCGATATTTTGTCCAGTCTATATTTAAAACTCGATATTATGTCCAGTCGATATTTTGGAGTCGATATTTTGTCTCTATACCACTTCCTGAGCTTGGTCCAGGAGAGGTGAGGTCCTATCCCCGGTCACACTGGGTGAGTGAAATGCTAACTTATTTTAAATACTAATTTATTTTATTGAATAAAACGTTGAAAGTAACAGTGAGTTTTCTTCAGACCACAGACTTCATCATGTTTGTTTATTTGTTTGTTTTGCAGATGTGAGACACACCATGTTGACAGGGAGGAATAGAAAATTAGATCATTTATATATATCCTTTCTTGAAATTTGATTGATTCACTTAAATCTTAGTTTATTGTTTGGTTGTGATTTTTTCACGCAGTAGCAAAAAGTATAGCACAGAGGTCCTGAAGAAAGCCGCAGGATCTTTTCCCTTTCGGCTTAAACATGTCAGCCCGATGCAGCTATTGGCTGAAACTGCTTTTTTGCACTGTTCTTGTTTTCAATTAGGGAGAGGTCAATATCCATTAAAAATTATCCTTTTGCCCTCCACCTTATTTTAAGGCACCACTTTTCTCCTTTTGTTTACTGCACTGCACATGTTCCCATCAATATCATACTCTCACGGACGTAAAGTGATTATGGGTCTGACCCAGTTGACTCAGGGGGAATGGAATTAGTCTCAATGATCAAGAGACATAACATCCGTTTGTTGGACGACCAAGTGAGAAAATTGATCATTACAAGACTTTTGATGGGAATCCAATGTTTTTTATGAGTCTCACCAACAATCATATGTCGTTCTGTGGTTTCTGAATATTCTTTGTTTCTTCAACCTTGGAGACTAGATTGAAGTTTTTTCGTTTTCACTCTCCTAAGAGGGAGTACTAATCTGTTTGGGGTTCCATTGAGTTTTTCTTGGACCCCCAGGTTTCTGTGTTATGTACACATTATCTCACACCCAGGATCACTCTGTCCGTGCCCATCACTAGACTGATAGGGGTGAAGGCCTCTATCTAGTGGGAAAGGTATGCGCTAATAAGAACAGTATATTCATTAGCAGAGCAAGGCCATGGAGAAATGAACATCACCAGAAACTGTTTTTCAGCGAGATAAACATTAATTTTGAAAGTGGTTCAAAATGGTGGCCAAATATAAAATGGTGCTGAGAATGCTAACTTACATAGAATGATGTGCAAACAAAGGTAACAAAAACATTTTCATTCCAACAGGGGGTCGGGGTCGCACGGGGAGTGGTGCCTAATTTAATTTTTTTTTAAATAATAAACTTACCATCGCATCCGGTCCCGCGTTGCGTCATATTGTATTGTATTGTGGCATACTTGTATAGCGCGACCTGTCACCACCAAGGGCATCCTGGCGCTTTGACCCATAATTCAGCGAAAACAGTAGCTCAGCCTATCCTGGGAAAAAGGTGAGTTTTCAGAGCCTTTCTAAAAGCTAGGAGATCTTCAAGGCTTCTCAAGGATATTGGCAGAAAGTTCCAGAGTTTGGCCGCCGCTACTCTGAACGAGCGGCCGCCCATCCTCACTCTCTGGAATCGCGGGACTACCAGTAGCCTGGACGAGGAGGAGCGTAGAGCTCGAGATGGACGGTACCAGGCAAACATTTGCCGCAAAGGGATGGGGCCCAGGCCATGAATAGCCCTGAACACAATACACGCTGCTTTGTAGCGCACCCGCAGATGGACCGGCAGCCAATGAAGTTCTCGCAGCGCTGCCGTAGAAGAGCTATGGTAGGGGCGAGAGAGGGCGAGTTTGGCAGCAATATTTTGCACCCTTTGCAACTTGCCCAAAAGTGTTACCGGGGCCTCCAGAAGTAGTGCGTTACAATAGTCAAGTCGACTTAGGATGGTACAGCGCACTACTTCTGGTCTGGCTTGCTCAGGGAGGAGAGGTAGAACCTTACGCAGCATACGAATCAGCATCATACATGTAGAGGTGGTCTTGTTTACATGTAGATCCAGCTGCAGGTTGGGCCCAAAAGTAACGCCTAGATTGCGCGCTGATTGTGCAGCTGACACCGTCTCTGAGAAGGACGGAGGCCAGAAGTCAGCTGGGAGATCTCGAGGAACTCGATCGGTGGAGCAGTGCAAGACCTCTGTCTTTGTTCCGTTGAACTGTAACGAGTTCAAACAGAGCCATTCCGCTGTCGCCTGCATGCACCGGTGAAAAGTCTCCAGTGTGACTGCGTCCTGACCCTCCAGGGAGAAGACCAGCTGGGTATCATCCGCATAATTAAATGCGGAGATACCAAAGGATTTAATGAGCTGGACTAGAGGGCGGAGGTAGATATTAAAGAGTATAGGGCTGATGGCTGAGCCCTGGGGTACTCCTTGTCCCACTCTCCGCTCCTCTGAACTGAAGGGGGGTAACGAAACCCGTTGTTGACGGCATTCCAAATAGGAGATTAACCAGTCCCTGGCCTTGTCTTTGACCCCGCATTCTTCCAGCCTAGAGATCAAGGTGGGATGGCTGAACGTGTCGAACGCGGCCGACATGTCGAGCAGCACCAAGAATGCTGCCCGACCACTGTCGACTCGCGCCCGCAGATTGTCTAGCACGGTCACCAGCGCGGATTCCGTCCCATGCGCTGGGCGAAAGCCGAATTGCGTCTCATCCAACCAGATGTTCCCTTCTAAAAAGCCGGACAGAGCGCGGGTGACCAATTTTTCCATGATTTTTACCGGAAAAGGAAGCAGGGAGATTGGCCGGTAATTAGAAAGGCATGCAGGGTCGAGCGTAGGTTTTTTTAAAAGCGGAGATACCACTGCCTTCTTCCAGCAACTTGGTACAATAGCTGTCTCAAATGACTGGCAGCAGATGGCATGCAGGGGCTGGAAGAGATCCTCTTGAAACACCTTCCATAGTTTTGGAGGAAGAGGATCCAGAGGCGAACCAGATGAAATCGTACGGGCTAAATCACCGAACTCCTTCAGCGAGGGAAGGGGAAAACTACTCAGCTGGGGTCGACTGGCCTCGCTCGCCGGAGCTCCCAAGCTGAGAGCCGGATCCAGAGAAGAAGGAAAAGGACTACTCTGCTGGGGTCGACTGGCTGCAATCGCCGGAGCTCCCAAGCAAAGAGCCCGTTCCAAAATGGGAGAGGGGGAGCTACTCAGCTGGGGTCGACTGGCCTCACTCGCCGGAGCTCCCAAACTGAAAGCTGGCTCCACAGAAGAAGGAAGAGGACTACTCTGCTGGGGTCGACTGGCCACAATCGCCGGAGCTCCCAGGCAAAAAGCCGGATCCACCGAGGGAGAAGAAGAGCTACTCAGCTGGGGTCGACTGGCTACAATCGCCGGAGCTCCCAAGCAGAGAGCCGAATCCAGGTCTGAAAGGGAAGAGCTACTCAGCTGGGGTCGACTGGCCACAGTCGCCGGAGCTCCCAAGCTGAGGGCCTGATCTAAAAGAGGGGAAGGAGAGCTACTCAGCTGGGGTCGACTGGCTTCCACCGCCGGAGCTCCCAAGCTGGGGGGCTGCTCATCTGGTCGGGGTCGACTAGAGGGCGTGGCCGGAGCTTCCTGACAGGGGTAAGTGACCCTCTGCAGGGGTCGACTGGCCGCCTCCTCTGGAGCTCCCTCCTCAGTGGTGGAATTCCGTGGGTCCTGCAGACCTGTTAAGATTTTACGGATTTTTTCCTCAAAGGCGTCCGCAAGAGAATCACAAAGAGCTTGCGATGAGGGGACTGCACTAGCCACACACGTGGGGTGAGCAAGATCCTTAACGATTTTAAAGAGGGCCTGTGCCTTGTTTGGGGCCTGATTCAAAGTGCGTTCAAGAAAGGTCGCTTTCGCTATCTTTATTTGAGCTTTGTATTTATGCATAGCAGACCTAAATGCAATTTTCTCAGAGTCTAGGTACTGTTTCCTCCATACCCTTTCTGCGCGTTTGCAGTCAAGTTTAAGCTGGCGTAGTTCGCTCGTGTACCAAGGACTGGCTCGGTTCACCCTCCCTCGTGACTTCCGGAGGGGCGCCAACTTATCCAACGAGCTCGATATGGACTGGCAGAAGAGAGTATAACTTTCTTCAACTGTGTTGCCAAGCCTAAAGTCCTCACCTAAAATGTTCGGCAATGGAGCGATTTTAAGGATTCGTGACCAAGGTCTCTCTAGCTTAGCTAGAGGTAGTCCAGCCTTTCGCGAAGTAGGGTCCTCCGAACAAAGGGAAAACCTAATCAGAGAGTGGTCCGTCCAGTATTGGCACTTGATGTCAACTAATGATACCCATTGAGGGTCCGCAAACACCAGGTCCAGAGTATGGCCTTTCCGATGCGTGGAAGCGTTCACCAGCTGTTCTAAGTTGATGTCTATACAAGCTTGGCTGAGAGAGAAAAATGCATTGTCCAGCGTGCTGCCTGCCCACAGATTAAAATCTCCAAGAACCAATAGCTTGGAGTGGGAGCTAGCAAGTTCATAAATCAGGTCAATGAGAAGAGGTATGGATGGTGCCTGTCCCGGGGGACGGTAGCAGAGGACACCCGAAGAGCAGATCGACTCCTGCTGTTTGACTGTAAAACCCATCAGTTCAAATCCCGGTACCTCTCGGATCTTTAACTGGGAGAGGGTAAGCGAGTCTCTATAAATGTATCCGATTCCCCCTCCTCGGTTAAGTGGGCACGGTGAATGGCTGATTTTGTATCCTGAAGGGCAGGCTAGGCCCAGCTCGACCTCACAGTCCTCCCGAGTCCACGTTTCTGTAAGAAAGAGGACATCGAGCTGTTCAGAATCAATGAGGAAGGCTATTTCCGTGTGGTGCTTGCAAAGAGATCTGACATTAAGCAAACCACAGGAAATTGGCCTAGAGGTTGGAGGCCTGACCGGGTCCTGACCAGGTCTAAGTCTAAGTAGCTCAGCCCGAGTATAAGCTATACGATTTGGACCGGGGCGGCTCCTCCATATTGCATCTCCTCTTTATGCAGGAAGCAGGCAGCCTCCCTCCCCTCCCCTCTACAAAGCCAATCACAATGCTGCAATGACAGCATTGTGATTGGCTAGGACGCTGACCCCGCAGGTGTCTATGGGGAGGCCATTTTCTCTGTGTTGGCTGCATGCAGCCTACATAGAGAAAATGCAGAGTGTGCATGACAGGTTTGGTCTTCCCTTGGGCAGACAAAACAGTCAGCGGCCACAACAGTGGGCTAGCCACTCCTTCACTGCCTGAAGCAAGACTGTCCACCCGCCCACCCCCAACCAAAACCTGCCTTCTGCTTCCTCGCAGTGCAAGAAGCAGAAACATAAAATGGTATTTAAAAACCATTTTATGTTTCTGCTTCTCACACAGCAAGAAAGCAGTGAGGCAACGCTCCTTTGCCAACGTGGAGGAGCCGCCCCTGTGCAACAGACTTCCTGTCTTGGGCTAGCCAAGATCAATGACTTTAACACACCTCGTATTCCCTCACTTACACACTTTAAGGTTTAGCAAAATTATTCATCACACAGTGAGGATACATTGGATACCCTACTACATACATGCAATTCATCTGACCCCAATTGGAAGGGATGGTTGGTTTAGCCTATCAACCCAAATAGGTGTCAGTCAAGATCAGGGGTCCCACCGAAGGGGTAGGTATCCATAGGCCTGATCAACGCTAGTACAACCAGAACACTAGGGGTGGTAACATCTTACAGTGTCTGGAAGTTATGATTACAGTGGCTGTCCCAAGTGAAGCAACACTTGTTCCTTATCTCAGATGACATGGATCTTAGGGATTTTTTGTTAGGCCCTTAGAAGCCATGTCAAAAGTGTTTCCTATATGCGATTTACAACGAGCTATGGAAAATCTTTCAACAGGAGGCTGCTGCGAGATTGCGTGAGGTTGACAAGGTAAACCTAGAAAAGGTTTTCGTTGTGGTTGACAATGGTATGACCACTCTATCATGCAGGATTTATTCACTAGGCAACATTGTGTCTTCTGCAATAGATACAATGGAACAGGATTTCTCTATTTTACAACATGGGCAATTGCAATTGTGGTCCATCATATTGCTAAGCTGAACACTGCAATTTTAAGTTCTGGCCACGTGCCCTGGCGTTACATCAACAGCACAACTCTGTTTTCTGAATCCAATCTCACAGAAAGACAGATAGTAATGGTACGAAGAGATGCAACATATACCATGTTGCACATTGAAAACTTGGACCAACAACCTTTTACCATGGTTGAGTCAACTTCCACAGAATGGTTAATCCATGGATGCATTACGCTGCCAGTTATTACTTTCCAATTTCAATACTGTCTCCAGTATCACCAGGTAAGCAGATATGAAGCGCTAAGAGATGGATACATACATGAGTACTGGGATTTGCTGTACAGATTTAGAACTAGAAACTGGGCCGCGGTCATTTTTCTTAGCATTTCAAACTTCTTTAAGTTGTTCCTTAGTTTGTAAGGATGTTTCGCTTCATGGAGCCTGTAATGCTTCAGTTGCTAATTTATCCTGTCACTTGAAAGGTTCCCCAGCTGCTGTGATTGATCCGGTGTTTGAGCTGGTTTTAAATTTGAGCTACTTGATGCTGAATGATCAAGGCTGTTGTGGGATGGTGCTAGGCATCACATATCTGGTCACAGTAAGTTCCAGGGTTACTTGTTGTATGCAACTATTGTTCAACCGGCCCACACAGATATTGAGGCAACGCTATGGCCTTTGTTGAATGATCCTTTATATGGTTTAATTCTCTGAGCAGACTGAAAGCCATGCTTCTTCAAAAAGATGTGGCCCTAACTGCAGCCCGAGAGACGTTTGCTCTCCAGGTGGCAAGGTCTTCATCTGAGATAAAGGCATTAGTCCGTACGAATTTCCGGCTCCATTTTGGGGAAATGTTTCATCGTATCTTTAAGATGTCTGATATAACGAGGATAGTGCACTTATTTAAACATATAGGTCCTGGGCTATGGAGAACTTTTCAGACAATCTTCAGAGTTATTGCAGCATACATACACTGCGTATTGCGAAGCGTTATTGGAGGGATTCCGCTGGTCCACCTACTTGTAGTGGGCATCCTGGTTTTATTTTCCTGCTTCTCAATGGACATCCCAGTTCATCAAGAAATGGCAGTGGCAATGCTGGTGCGACAATGTCGTGACCGCATGGTGCTCTATCTGGGCACACCTTGGCTTTGAGAGCTGAGCGTGTATTGGTTCCTACCATTCAGACCAGCCTGGTTTGATTGCGTCTTGCCTCTGTTGCGCTGCCTGTTCTGCGGATACAAATGAGTGTCGGATTTATTTCTGACTCTTACATCGGTTGCGCCGCCGGACACAGACGTACTGCTGTACCCCTTAACCCTGTGCATGCGTCAGACGGACCCCAGCTGTCCGACGTCACGGTGGGCGTGTGCGTCGGATGCACGGGCCGTCTGATTTGCGCACGTGTGGAATTCCCCCGCACCACGGGGGAATTCCAGCCACGCCCAACGGGTTAAAGGTGCACGTGTATCAGTGTCCTCAGTATATTCCCATGTTAAAGATGGCATTCTTAGAGCCTCCACTGGATGCTTCAGCTCCTGGCAAACGGACAACAGCTCTACCACAGGCCTACAGGCTTCGAGTATTTCTTCAGTATTTCTGTGGGAACTGGAGAAGATCACCTTTGCTCCATTGACCTGATAAAGGAGGTGTTACATGGACCATCGTCTGAGAATGTGAGCGACAGTGATGTTGCGTCTGCCACACCGGACACATAAACATTTGGCTCTCTGTGTGATGGGAACAATTTGGATTTTTCCAAAACAAGACCAAATTGTAATGCAAAGCATTGTTTAAAAAAAATCTGCTCTCATTGAGCACCATGGCTATTGATGTGCTCAGTCAGTCTGATCATATATTGACTCTTTTTTTAGTGGGCTTATATAGCTTTAAAAATTTTAACAGCATCTTTTTTCCATGCAACATGCTTAGTAGCAGCTTGTAGTGGGAGTGATGCAGGGCAGTGGAGCGGGGAGGGGCAGGGTGGAGGGAAGTAAACTCCGGTATACGGCCGACCGGAGGTAAGTACATGAATAAATAAATGAAAACGAATTGCATTGCACGCGCTGCAAATCCATTTGCATTGTAATATACCTTCAAAGGTATATGGCAATTCGTGTAATTACACTTAGTTCGTACAACCTACCTGTAAGTTTCTAGTATATGGTAGAGCACGTAGGATTAGGGACCCCAGTGGACCTAATACACTTAAGTGTGCACTGCTGTGTTGTCTGGGTCATTTTCAAGCCAGCCCTACTTTGAAGACTTGAGAATAAAATAAAACTGTGTCCAAACTCGACTTTGGAATTAAAAGTACATCCAAAGTCAAGCAACATAATTCAAAGTATCAAAATAATACTTATATTAAATCCTACAACTTGCCATGGTCAAACTTATTATAACTATTGCAGATAGAAGTTTTAGAACTTACTTTCTTTAAGTTACCTAAAACGGACCCCCGTAGCAGCTTCTTTTGATTGGCCAGCCTCGGACAGCCAGAGCCAAGCTGCTCCTTGATTAGGTGTGAAGGAGCCTGGGGCTGAAATAATACATCATATCACTACCGTAGATTGGGGGTCAGGGAGGAACGTTTATAGACCGGTGGGTGTGTGTTCCCTCATTATTAACTATGTATACCAAAAGACACACCTACAGTCTCACTCATGTGTTTGAAAGCATAACATACAGTGTAGCCCTTCCTCTCTTGAACCTTACTCACGTGTTATTTGTCATTAAGGGGGAGACATCCCTTAAGGATTAGAACCCTCACTCACCCGAGGGTGACATGCTTCATCATATGGGTCCTCCTTACCAGTGTAGAAAACCTAGTCGCCACTGGGAGCTACTACTTCGAAATTTAAGGAAGGAGCTCAGAGATGTTTTGTTGGTAAGGGGATGGGTACTAATCCCATATGTGAGGATGATGAGTGTAGTCTAGACAAGTGAGTTATAACTGTCTAGATAGAAATCACTAACATTAGTTTTATTAATGTGATCTACCTGACAGGATTAAAATGAAACAGCACAGTGGTATGGATATATAACCACTGTCACATTGTGGTCAACATGTTTCAACCTATTGATCAAACCATTGTATCAGCGGCTTTCTTCAGGACCAGATATAATGGTGATATTGCTGCTGCAAAAAGTGAAAGTAATAAAGTATATACAACATCAGTATTCCTGTTTATCCTTTTTTTGTCAGGTTATACCCAAGGTTTCTATGGATAGAAGACAAAAAAAGGGGGGATGGAAATAGGGGAAGGGGAGAGAGAGAGAAGGGGGCACAAGCAATAAATCACATGGTAACTTAGGCATTGTGCATTGTCACAATATCAAAAGTCTATTTGTGCTTCTTTTAGTCACAATCATTATGGACTTACCCTCAATTGTAGGATAGCCCTGCCTCACCTCAACCTGACAGGCTGCTCAGGAAGGAGGCCCCGCACTGCGGGAGGAAAAGAAGAAAAATGTTGATGGTGTTAGAATTCTATACACCACCTACACCTAATCCTAATTTCTTTGTTAAACCAAAACTGGGGGCCAGAGGTACATCTAGGTCAAGTCGATCACGGGACCCACCAACCACCCACTCCCAGTATCTCTAAGTATTAAAATATTACAGCCATTTAGTGGAAATTTGCAACCTGTGGAAGCCAGGGACTGGAATAGGGGTGGCGAGATAAACTGGACTTCAAAGGTAGAAGCACAGATGTTACAGGATCTAGAACACCCCCCACTTCCTTGAGCCCCAGCCAGATAGGATCTACTCTAATTAGATTAGGAGAGGGGCTACAAGAGGAGTGTAGGGAAACGTTACCAACACCTGTGGGTTGGTTTAGCTAGACCTGAATTCCAAGGAGAGATTATTTCCCATTTTGAGTTTTTAAAAGTTGTGCATTCTGTGACAAGCATATGCCACACTTCTTAGGAAGTTCTTGTGGCAGAGGGTGGCATCTTAAACCCCATTGGTTGAAGTTTATACCCTTTTGCCAGCACAGAATGGAGGATACATATATGCGAGCTGCAAAAGCACCTCAGATCCTTGTCTGAAACATCTGAAGATGAAGGACTGCCCTGCTGGACCCTTGGACCGCACAACTGAGGACTGCACGCAGAAGGACTTCACCTGGTTCACTTTAACAGCTCCACACAAGAAGGACTTTTCCTGTCTTCAAGGATAAGGAGTGGCCTCCCTGAGCAGTAACAGGTCAAAGAGTGCTGGAACAAGTCACCTGCAACATCCACTAAGAGGACAATTCCAGCTGACTAGCTTCACTTTGATTTTCCTGGACAGACCAGGTGCATTGTGGAAGTTGGAGTCCCAGACCCGAAGAGGCAAACCAGAGCTTCTGATCCTTGGTGGTGACGAGGACCCTTTCTGACTCTCACAGAATCTTTCAGAAGAAGATCTGAGAGTTTATGAACTTTTTTGCCAACTTTTGGAAAAAAGCTACAGAAGAATACCAGCATTGACGATGAGAGTCAAGCTGGTGAAGTCGAACCGTGACTAGGCTTACTGCGCAGCTTTGCCCTGCTGAAAGCTCTGGAGTTCCTCGCCATCAACCATTAAGACAAAGACCTCCGGGACTTATTGAGGCTGCCATTGTAAAATTGAAATCCTAATCCAAAGACCTGATTGCTCAACGTCGAGAGAAAAAGCTCCAAAAAAGGGACAGAAAGTAAAAACCTGACCAGGCCCAACTGTATCCAACATGCGCTCCATCGTGGTCAGCCGGAAACTTTGACTGTGTCCCAGTCCAGCACTTTATGGTGTTGGAATGCACATTTTTTAAAATGTAGCCTTTAAAAATTCATATATCCGCTTCCCTAATTTGGTTGTTTGTCATTATGGTGTCATTGTAAAGATAAAAGTATTCTCTATTTTTATAAATTGGGGTTTGATTTTTTATTGTGTTGTGTCTTTTACCTATTTACTGTTTTGGTGGTAATATATGCTTCTTACACCTGTCTCGTAAGTTAAGCCTGACTGCTTATCCACCAAGCTAGCAAGAGTTGAGCAAGGATTATTTTATTGAGACTTGACTGAACCTTATTTTTGATTGTGGTGTTATTTCTAGCTGTACTGCACCTACTAATAAACCACTTTACAATAAGTATATATAAAGTTTGACAAATTCTCCAATGTAGGTTAAAGGTAAGATGTTGCTTATCTTGCAAGCAAAAAGTCCAGAAGCAGGCTTGTAAGAAGTGGAACTGCAATAGCTGTAGAATTTCTGGAGCTGATTCCATTGAAAAAGCAGCAGGACTTCAGTAGTCGAAGAGACGTCAAAATGGAACTTCAAATGAGGAACTGAGAGGGAGCGACCAAAACAAGAAATGCTAACATGGAGGGAGAGGTGGATGCGAACTGCTATGGCAGCAAAATAACCTGACAAGACACATAATTGCCAGGCAAGGAGGCATTGGCTGTGTTTTTTGTGTTACATTCTACCTGCAGTCCACTCTTTTGTGAATAGGCAAAGTCTTGTAGTCCACATTTTGAAAACAGACCATGATGGAATGGGAAAGATGGTAACACTCTTGCCATGCCCTGTTCAATGTATTTTCCAACATGCTATTGGGTTCCAAACTTTCTATGTTTTAATTTTGAATTTTATTCCTTCACGTCCCCTTTATAGAGGGAGGTTCTTACACAGGCAATAAACACCGTCAGGATGTTGATACTCTCTTTCAACCCTCTAAGTATATTTTACGATTGCCATAATTTTGGCTTTAATGTCTGAGCTTTTTGTTTTGTTTTTCCCCTCAATCTTTAATCCCTTACCCACATTGTGATCTTTGTTTGACTTTTTTATCTTTCATCTATATGACTTCCAGCTATTTTACCTATTGTTGTATTTTACATGGAGTGACATTTTTAGACGTATGTTTTTACATATAATAATTGATAGTTGTTTCATGGAAAGTTAATGGGCTAAACAACCCTATGAAAAGACAAAGAGTACTTTCCCACCTTTCTAGGATTTAAACGGATCTTTCTTTGTTGCAGGAGATCTATTTGTCAGAGAACGAAAATGTAAATCTTAAGAGATGTAGGATTGGTAAAATGTTAATTTCCTCAGCTTTGGAGAAAATGAATGATACAATTATTTTATGAAATCAAAGTTTAGACTTTACTGTTTTTTCTCAAGAAATAAATGACATGTGTAGCTGGATTGTGACAGAATGTATTATTGGTAAAATTCCAATTACCATTCTGAATATGTATGGTCCTACTCAAGCTAACAATAGATTTTGGAACACCATTGCTAGAAATCAATCTAGTATGCTGTAAAATACTTTATTCTCCGTAGCAATTGAAGTCAGATTATTGATCCTCCTTGGATAGAATTCAAGCTTTGGATTCATCCCTAATAAAATGCAAAAAGAGTTTCTCATCTAATATCTCTCAAAAGGCTTTGGTGGATTCCTGGAGGTTCTTTAACCAAGATTTACGAGAATACACTTTATTTTCCTCAGTGTATATTTCACAATCACGGAAAGGTAAGGTCATGCACTTGTCATTACACATTTGGGGCCTGATGTAGGACACCAAATACCGGTCAGTAACGGCCGATTTCGGCCGTTACTGACCGGTATTTGGTGTTTGACATGTAAGGGGCCTAAATTTTACAGAATCGGTAAATATACCGATTCGGTAAATTTACTGAATCGGTAAAATACCGAATCAGTAAATTTACTGATTCTGTAAATCAAGATGTAGGTGGCACTTAAAACAGTGCCACAGGCCCTTAAGAATTCGTTATTTACCACCAAATACTATTTGGTGGTAAATAACGAAATCCTGTGTTCATGCACATATTATCACTACCTTTAAATCTCCTCCTAAATAAATTTATGGGACATGAGCACGTTGGTCTCATGAAGATAGGCTATCCTCGGGTAATGGTAACTCATTGTTTATTATTTTGGGTAAATATATGTACACTTTGCTTCTTGCTGTGAATTTGGAACACAAATTTGAAGGTGAAAGAATGTTGGTTTGGCCAAGACTTTCTCTTTGGACACTCTGATTGCTGTCTGACGCTAGAAGGATAGTGAAGATCCGAGTGCTTCGAGAGCTGATTTAAGAACGCTGTGTGCCGGCATAAGATTGGTTTGCAGTTAAAAGAAATTGTGTCCAAAGAGGAAGTCTTGGCCAAACCAACATTCTTTCACCTTCAAATTTGTGTTCCAAATACACAGCAAGAAGCAAATCTGAGCTTCGTCAAAAATCACTTATTTACAGCAAATCTGTATTCCGTCAGAAATCATTTCTATCTGTGGACACTTTCCCACACCGATTAAGGGTTCATCGTCATATTGTAATTAATATAGTCCTGAAGATGGTTTTCAAAATTGAATAAGAAGACCAAAACTTCAGTGAAGTAGTGTGGCTCACTGGTTAGAGGCGGCAGACCCGAGAGCAGAGGACGGCCCGGGACCAGGGTTCGATTCCTGGCGCGGCAGGTTTCTGGACCAGGGTCTAACGGACTCGATAATTCTCTCGCCTCGGTGCCCACTCTGATCAGCGATCACACTCAGCAACTCTGGGCATTAGCTTGCCTCATCTTCACTAACGGCCCCACCAGACCGCCGGTGATGCCTGGTCCCACCCTGGAGATACCCATTAAGGGACCATCTCTCAGGGAAGCCAGGAAGGGTTTCGCAGCGGTCGAAGCGCCTTGCGACCCTCCGGGTAAGTAGTGCGCTATATAAATGCCTATACATTTACATTTACATACACAAAACGTCGACCATCAAGTCCATCTCCACAGTCTCAATTAATTTTGTATTTGATCCTCACTATTATCTAATAGGAGTGTTTGGTTTTCATCAATTCGGATTGGACTTGTGTAATTCAAATGTTCATCAGGAGATTTCTCTATTCCTTTGCTCATTTGTCTTAATGATTGAATCTTTCTGATCAGTACCCTTTATTTTATGTATAAAGATATAAAGAATAATTGTTTGATATGAAATCTTACCCGTGTAGCTATTAGTTCTTTTTAAATTGAACACGTTTGTCAGTGAATTAATAATTTGGCAAATAGTTGTAGTTCTTATAATTAATCATACAGACTCCAAATTACATTGGATCAGACAAATAACGAGATAGATCTGTGAAGTCTGAGTTCTGAGAAGAGAAACAAACAAAACCCTTGCAGGTACTTGTTTTTTTCTGCATTTGCCCGAACCCGCAAGGGTATATTGGGTCATCCACCTCCTTTTCACATACAGTCTTTGTAATGGGGCGGACGGAGTTTAAACCTTAGATGCCGATCGGAGACTTTCGGACCGACATCGGAATGAGTTCCTTAATCTCTCCTGAATGTTAATGTGTCTTTATTTGGTGCTCATTACAAACACCGGTGTTGATGATTAAGTTCTGGTGCTGAGCACCAGAAAACCCCTGTCTCAAATTTAGCAGTGCATATATGCTCTCACATTCTTAACAGATCTACATCTCATTTTTCAGAAATAGTGAGGCAAAGTGATGTGAGGCAAACTGAGGGGAGTGTGACGGGCACAAGTATGCCGAAAGCATTGCCCTCTTTCTGGGCTCCTCCTCCGAAGAAGGCAAAGCCTATTTTCATGGATGTCACCCTCTTTTCATTCATATTTAACCTCCAAATAAACAGAACACTTTCATAGGAAAATAATCTGCTATGCCATTGTGGATTGATATTACAAAATCATTTATGAAATAGTTTTCTTACACTTTATCTGTCACTTCCAATCTTTAATGATGCCTTTAAATTGTTATGTCCCTTTTTATCTGACACTTTACACTGAGCTCATTTGTTCTTACATCCATTTAGAATAATAAACAAAGTTAATTTTAATTTTAAAAGTCTTGGAAAGAGAAATGTGTTGCTTAGATATTTTATTAAACATCTTCCATTCCTATTCCTAATTCCAAGACTAATTTATTCCTCCTAAGTCTTTTAAAAAAGATAGGAATTCTTTGCTCAAGGTAATATCCAAATTCTATATTGTCTTCTAATTTGACAGATTGTCTCAGAAATGACAAATTCATTCATACCTTATCCTCTGGTCCTACAGCCTCTTTTGTATAAATGTTTAAACAAGAATCTAAAAATTAGAAGTAAATCAAAATGTTATTACTTGCGGAAAAGACCTTAATGTGTTTTGGCCTATAGAACTATGGACTTAGGGGGTCATTACGATGGCGGATTTCCCGCATCCTCCGGGCCGGCGGAAGCCACCGCCGGCCCGGAGGATGAGGGAAATCCGCCGCAGAGGCTTGAAAGACCCACCGCCAAATTAGGATGGTTGGTGGGTCTCACAATCTGTCCTCCGCTTTTCCGCCTCGGTCGGAAGGCGACCACGGCGGAAAAGCATTAACATGGCTAGCGGTGTCTATCAGACACCGCCATCCATATTACGATGGAGTACAAAGTATGCTTTTCCACGGCGGCTTTTCTGCCGTGGAAAAGCATACAGAGCTTTACTTCGGGGGCCTGTTGCGGGCCCCCTGGCTGAAGGGGGGTTGGGGGGTGCACATGGGGGGTCCCTATGGTACCCCCCTGCATTTGTGTGGACAAAGCGGCAGGCACCGCGCGGTGCCTGCTGCTTTGTGCACGCAAATGCCGTGCATGCATTTCTAACATTGCAGCGGGTGCAGCTTGAAGCTGCACCCGCCGCAATGTTAAAGATTGAGGATGTGACCGCCAGGGTGGCGGTCACATCCTAATTGCACAGGAGGGAACTCCGCAGGCAATGGGGAGGTTCCCTCCTACTCTATGGTGGCGGACAGACTCAGGTCCGTCCACCATCATAATCGGCCCCTAAATATGGTTTAAATTATCTACATTCCTGTGTGCAGATAACTCTACACAAATATTGCTATTTATGTGTATTAGATTAGATTTTATTTAATGTGGGTATTTATAAAGCATGAACATCACTCCGAAAGGATCATTCTGGTGCTATGCGGAAGAAGGGAAAGGCAGACAGGTATAGCCATTATATGAATGATAAGCACAGTACATTTGAGGATCCAAAGATCTAAGTCTTCAAGGCCTTCCTGAACTGGGTTTCTGTTTTAATCAACCTTAAGTGTGTGGGCATGAGGTTCCAGATTCTGGTTCCCAATGCTGCTAAGGATTTGACTTCTTTGGCTTTGCACCTAAAGGAAGGGGGCTTGAGAAGATTTGCAGATGAGAATCTGAGTGTCCTGTAATTAGTGTAGGGGGTGAACCTGGCCAAATGTTATGTAGGCCCTAGGTTCCTGGATGCTCTGAAGGTGATTAGAAGCACCCTGAATAAGATTCTTTTATGCATGAGCAATAAGTGAAGGGTTTTGAGGGCTGCCGAAGCCGAGGATCTGCATGGTAGTTTTAGCACTAGGTGAGCTGCAGCATGCTGTGCTACTTGTAGTCTCTTGAGTGCTCGTTTATTTACTCCTGGGAGGAGGCCATTGCAGTAGTCTAGTCTCAACAGAATAAGGGCAACTGCAACTGTATTCCTTGCAGAGAGTGGAAAAAAATCTAATATTTTTTGAGGGTTTTGATTGTGTTGAAGCATGTCTATGCCTCCATCAGGGTGTCAGGTCGGATCACTGATTTAATATCGACGGCCAAAATATAGACTACCAAAAATATCGTCGAAAAATTATCGACACCCATAATATCGATTCCTAATACCTACTTAACAAACAACCAAAATATCGAGTACAAAATATCAAAAGACAAAATATAGAAAGACATAATATCGTGAAACACTAAAATGAACAGCACTCAACTAAAATATCGACATCAAAATTATAGTTAATTCAAACATTGTAAATTTAAAAATATCGACTATGTTAAAATGTATCAAAAAATATATTATTAGGAAATACATATATATTTTTGAAATAATACACTCTACGATAAATATCTAACTTATAATACTAATTATATAAACCACAAACCAACAAAACTACACTGTTACACTGTTTT
Source organism: Lissotriton vulgaris (assembly GCF_964263255.1). Lineage (NCBI taxonomy): Eukaryota > Metazoa > Chordata > Amphibia > Caudata > Salamandridae > Lissotriton > Lissotriton vulgaris. The sequence continues at coordinate 1,348,913,700 of NC_141694.1, read as the reverse complement.
AGCAATATTTAGTAACTTACTAGCACTTGCTCTACGCAAAATAACCCAATTAACATAAAAAAATTCAAACCTGCCAATGAAAAGCTCACATTCTTCATTAAACCAATCAAACACAACAACTAATCAAGAACACAGTATAAAAGGAAAGACTTTCAAGCGTTACTTCCTACTTCTAACTCTAAAGAAGAAGGTGACACGCTGCCCAACTTTCTCCAGAAAGAAGTACCCTTCCTGAGAAGAATATTACAAACATACACAAAGTAAGTTAACCTATTTTAAATTTTTACCAAACTAAAAGGTTAAAAACTAATTTATTTTATCAAACATTGTATCTTACATTTGTTTCACACTATTTATATCTCCTCTACAAACACCTCCAAAATACAGCACTAAACATTTCATATCTTTGTAGAAGAAATACGTTTTTTCTTGATTTCTAAAGTAACAAACGACGATTATGTGAAAGCAAAATTGTAATGCAAATGTTATTTGCGTTCTACCTCCTTCACAGAACATTTATACACACCCAAAAACGCTATTTTCAAATTAAAGAACAACACAAATGAACAATGTAAGTATATATTTTAGTGATTGCTAAAACGTACCAACTACGTTTTTCAAATGCTAAATTGTAATGCATATTTTTTTCTTAACAATCTTCTTAACAGAAACTTAATAAAAAGCCAAAACATAATAGTTGCTAATAGAGAACTCTACAAATTACCTAAGTAAGTATAGATGTTGAATATTAAGAAACAGCCCAAATGCATTTTTGAAAAATAAATTATAATACACATTTTATTCTTGTTCTATCTCCTAAACAGAAAATCTATACACACCCAAAACTTACTCAGTCAACGTAAAGAACTCTACAAATTACCCACGTAAGTATATATTTTAAATAATACTAAACAACACAAACTCCTTTCTTTAATGCTAAATTGTAATGTATATATTATTTCTCTAATTTCTCCTTAACAGAAAATGTATAAATACCCTAAACCTACTGCCTTCAAATAATTTACTCCACAAATTTCCTTAATAAGTATATATTTTGAATAATGGAAAAAAAACCTACTACATTTTTAAACACAAATTCTAATTCTCATTTTATGGAAATTCTATCTCCTTAACATAAATTGTATACATCCCCCAAAGCCTACTCCGTCGAATTAAAAAACTCTACAAAATATCAAAGTAAGTATATATTTTAAATAATACCAAGACACACCTAATATATTTTTCAAAACAACATTTTAATGCATATATTTCTTTTTTACTATCTCCTTAACAGATAATTTATACATACTCTTAACCAACTCCTCAAAAATTAAGAAAAACACAAATTTCCAAAGTAAGTATCTTTTTAAAAAAATCTAACTAATTAAAATGGTAACTGAATACAATTTGCCTTCTAAAACAATCTCAAAATCACATAAAAGAATACAATAACTAAATAATATGTTTCTTCCACCAACAGAAAATACATCATCAAAATACAAGTAAAAGCTGTAGAAAATATATTTAACATTTGACATTGCACCAAAGATAAATAGTCAGTATAATAATTTGAAAAAAAATGCTTTTACAAAATTAATACAAAAGGGGGTGGTGATGGGCGGAGCATCTGAATCAATCAAACACTCACACCCAGTCAAAAGATCTGGGTTTAATCCATCACCGTTCTTTAGCCCACTCTGCCACCCCAGTTCAGACATGGCCATATTCAAAGCAGTCTGACCCTGAGCCTCATGGGAACAGTCCAGCCCGAACTGCCAAGCCATGTCTTCCCTGGACCGGAAACAAGCTTCCGAGGACCGGTTTCTGGCATTCCAGCCATCTTCAGCCCAGCTTGCTTGAATTCAGTGGCAAAGTGAGCAAGGGACTCACGTCTGAGCATACCCTGCCACACTTATGGCGGCCAAAAGCGGTACAAAAGGGGGTGGTGATGGACGGAGCATCTGAATCAATCAAACACACACCCAGTCAAAAGATCTGGGTTTAATCCATCATCGTTCTTTAGCCCACTCTGCCACCCCAGTTCAGACATGGCCATATGCAAATCAGTCTGACCCTGTGCCTCATGGGAACAGTCCAGCCCGAACTGCCAAGCCATGTCTTCCCTAGACCGGAAACAAGCTTCCGAGGACCGGTTTCTGGCATTCCTGCCGTCTTCAGCCCGGCTTGCTTGAATCCAGTGGCAAAGTGAGCAAGGGACTCACGTCTGAGCATACCCTGCCACACTTATGGCAGCCAAAAGCGGTACAAAAGGGGGTATTGATGGACGGAGCATCAGAATCAATCAAACACTCACACCCAGTCAAAAGATCTGGGTTTAATCCATCACTGTTATTAACATCATTTATACTTAAAATCTGTTTCTTTCTACTCTTTCATAGCACAACCAATACAAACATGACTGAAGGTGTAGAGTTTGTCATGTCTCAAAAAAATAAACTTTTACTATGTTATATGGGATATGTCTATAATCAAGAAAGACAGACAGGATTTAAAATATTTTGGAAATGCACAAAATACTATTCCAACAAATGCTATGGAAGGGCAATAACTGAAGAAGCCAGAGTACTAAGTACAAGAGAACATAATCAACCCCCCCAATATCACAGAAATAGAAATAAGATATGCCCTTGAAAGCATAAAAGAGGCAAGAACGAGCACTGACAAACCTACAACCCAAATAATAAAAGAGGAACTCTTAAAAGTTCCTCAGCACGCCTCGAAACAACTACCCTCTATTGACTCCCTTAAAAAAATAATTCAAAGACAAAAAAGAGTAACTAGTACAAGTCTACCAAATCCTAAAACACTACAAGAAGTTGGCATTCCCCCTGAATTGAGTATAACTCACAATAAAGACCAATTCTTGCGTTATGACAACAAAGACGCTACAAACAGAATTATAATGTTTGCTACTGGTAACAATATTAGAAAATTACAAGGCTGCCACCACTGGGTGATGGATGGGACTTTTCAAACATGCCCAAAACCATTTTACCAACTATACACCATGCATGGATTATACCATCATTCCAATATACCTTTCATATATTGCCTTTTACCAAACAAACAACGAATACCTACATAGAGGTACTAAACACAATTAAACAGGAAACAAATAATTATTTTCCACAGAAAATAATTATTGATTTCGAATTAGCCATGATTAATTCCTTTCTAAAAACTTATCCCCACACAGCAATACAAGGTTGTTATTATCATTTCAACCAAAGCATTTGGAGACACCTCCAAAAATTAACATTAAGCATCCAATATGCTACAGATAGCACATTTGCTTACCAAGTGAAAAAATGAATTGCTATAGCATATGTCCATGTCACCGATGTAGCGGAACATTATAATACATTAATAGATAGCCCATACTACAAAAGAAATGAGGAAAAACTATCACCTCTCCTCGACTACTTTCAAGATACATGGGTGGGAAGGTTACACCGCTCAGGACATAGGCGCCAACCAAAATTTCACATTGCTTGGTGGAATGTATATTTAAGCACACTTAACCAAGAAGCAAGAACTAACAACAGAGTAGAAGGATGGCACAATGCCTTCCAGGCAACCAGTAGCAGAGGAAAACCTACTGTCCAAAAACTACTAGAAGCTTTACAAAAAGAACATATCTACCAAGAACTACACATACAGCAATCAATAACTCAATTAAGACCTAAACTAACTAAACAAAGTAAACAAATGTTTAGGCTACTTCAAAGTCAGGTAACCTTATATCCTTCTACAAAAGGTCTAGACTATCTGTCTCTCATAGCTAAAAGCCTCCTTTAAATTTCATATACACACATAAAAATAATCAATATAGTACAATAAAATCATTAACAGACATAAATATATGTTTAAAAATATTATATAATTGTCATACACATTTATTGCCATGCAGTAAATATATAGACAATTTAATAATTTTTTTAAATGTAGAAACAAATTAGAACACAATTACATTCACATTTCCCACCCAAATAAAAGTAAAAAATACGAACTTACAATTCATGTAGCAGTCCAAGATGTAATCCATCAACTAGAAATCCACGAACTGCAGTGGTAATCCAATATTAATTCAAATTTTAGAAACCCTCAAAATCCCGAAAAATTATCAAAATTTAAAAAAAAAGCTCCAGGAAATCACGAAAAAAAAGTGTGGTAACTTTATTCATTAAAGAATAAAACACACACTTTTAATTGGGAAAAAAAGCTCTTCTTCTCCAACATCAAATCGAAACCCTTAAAAACCCGAAAACAAGTAAAAAAAAAAAAAAATCGCTCCAGGAAAACCAGAGAAAACAAAGTGTGTACACCTAAATAAATAAATAACATATACACACTTTTAGTTTTAAAAAAAAATGCTTGTTCATCTGCAACATCAATCGGAAACCCTTAAAACCCGAAAATAAATTTTAAAAATGAAGAACAGATCCAGGAAACTCCGAAAAAAGGGAACAGAGTGTAAAACTATTAGTTTAATAAACTACTACACTCTTCTCTCTAAAAAAAAAACGCATCCTTCCCCGAAACGGAACAGCGAAAACCAGGAACCTGTAAAGAAAAAACATAAACAAACCCACCCACACAAAACACCCAAAACATTTCAAAACACATATTAACATCAATATATCATTTACAAAGAAACATAACTTTAATTTAACAAACAAAACACACCAGGCGTAAAACACTTCCGTTAAAAACAACGAACAGCTAAAACATACCGAAAACCACAACTAAATAATTACACTAATACTAAACACATCCCAACTACAGTCAAACATTAGTAATCTCTAACAAATAGTACTTAAAAATAATCTTACCTTTACCAACGCGACGCACCATCCAACCGCGAGCTTCTCCACTCCTGAATGAAGCACAATAACATTTACGCGGTTAGAAAGTAGTCCCTGCAAAACTAAAACATTAACTTAAACATATTAAATACAATGTTATAGAAAATATAAAACATAATAGTAGACTCTAAAAATCAGAAATATTTTGTGTGCCTTTATAAATTACTATATGTTTAATTATCCTTTGTAAATTAATAATAATAAATATTAATGTATTATTATTTATTATGAATACTTTGTTTAATCTGTGAAAATACCACACAAAAAATATATGACAAATTACATATCAATGTATATATAATTTACATTTGTATTTAACATTAAAAAATGACTATATAACAATTAAACATTTGTAAATTAATAATACTTATTAATAAACGCATTAATAATTATTATTAATATTATATTTGATATCTATAACTTTTAAAACAATACATATAAACATTACACTTCAATGTACATATTATTCGACATTTTTTGTTGCTTTAAAAATTACTGTACAAATAATGTACCTTTCTATATTAATAATAATAATTAATATCACATAATTATTATTATTATTAATAATTTGTATAATGTATATAAATATTTGAAAAATGGATATCAAGCATTATACCTGACTGTAAAAATGTATTTACAATTATCTAACATTTGTAAATTAATAATAATTATAAAAAAAATTATTAATATTAATACGTTATATATATGTTAATGTTTATAATATATATGAAAAAATAAAAATATTCTAAATGTACTTGTGTTTTATTTTTGTTCATATCATAATATAATGGACAACTAGACTTTGCAGCAGCTGTCTATTGTTACAGCTTTGCACCTCTTAAGAGAACCCCCTAATTCCCTATCTCACTAACCAGAGGGATAAATCATCAGTAATCTTGCCATCGCGACCAGGGTGCACGTTATTTCGAACACTCGGCGCGAGCAGATCTTGTTTAACTACGCGTAGCCATGACTACTGTCTAAGCATGACGCACAACTGGGAGGAGTCTCGACCTTTGCCATAACAGTGTTGGTAACTAGTTTCCATACCTCTCTATAAAGTATCTCGACACATAACGTTGAACACAACAGTTGTGAAATACTACTCGCATAGAAACACTGTTAAGATTATGAACACAGTGATTCACCAGGGGAGTGGATACAATCCAACTAGCACTGCATCAATACTTAAACACATGTGATTCATACCATTCCAATATGGCTACCATAGCGTTTCATACTTGCAGGACCCACCGACACCATTAGTCCTTCCTTGATGTTTGTTCAGTGTAACTAACATAAATAATGTGTATGACTTTGTGCAACTTGTGTGATCAAGCACTCTCTGGAGTGCGAAACGCGTCACGAGATTTATGAAGTAATAAATCTATCGTCTTGGAAATCCTGTGGTTTGCTGTGTTGTCCTTCACCCGACTGCTCGTGAGGAACGCCGTTACTTTTGGATATTGATTTCCGGCTGCTCCGCCGGCTCGAGCCACACCCACGAAGGCGAAGGGTTGCAGTAGGAGATTTGCTGTTCGTGGATCATAATATAAATATATAATTAATAACATTAATATATATTATATATTAATAATATTAAGTAAATATTTAAAGAAAAACATAGGGAAATATATGTAACACTGTTAACCCCTTCAGTGCTGCGCGAATTCCGCTGCGGTGCTGAAGGTTCTAAAGAACCTATGGACTCATGACGGAACCGTTCCGTCATGAGCACCGAAGGGGTTAATGATTGTTTTGCAAAATTATAAATGTTAGGAAATCTGTGAAATGCAATGTAATAAAAAGATTTTGTATTTGAGAAAACAAACATTTATGAATAGAAATAAAAACTTTTTTTCCAAAAAACTTTAACATAAACAAAACATTCTTTTATTATCAGTTCAGTTCATTTATTCTTTATTTCGAATAAAATTCATAAAAGACAGCAAATATAAAAACATTTTTAACATTTCAACATTGTTACATTTTACAGTGGAACCCCAGGTATATAAAGGAATTTACTTTCAGACAATATACAAACATTAAAAGTCAAGTTAATTTAAAAGGGGTTACAAGTTCTTTGCGCGAATCAGCCACATCCACCCCAAGAATTTAGCAACACAGATCACAGATTTTTCAGTGCGCAAGTCACGTAATTTCAACAGGGCTACACGATTCCCCCCACAGTTTAAGGTTTTACAAATCGGTTTCAACCATTTTAGTCGAGGCAATCGATATGCTGGGCATGCAAAAAACAGATGGCCAATACTTTCGACCTGGTCAGGACAAAAAGGGCATTTGTTGCTTGTATTCTTTGCCCACTTTGCAGTGAAGGAGTTGATCGGCAAAGTGCCCACCCGAAACTGATGATACAGCTTGCGGTCGAGGGTTTTGCATATCAAATCCCAATAGGGCTCAAGGGACGGTGTTATCTTGTGTGTTAAAAACAGTCCCGTTAGACTATTTTCTGATGAAAGAGAGACCAGTGCAGATTTCTTTGCAGCCCAAAATAGCTCTTTGAATTCCACTTTAGATGGGAACCTAGAACATTCGGGGTGTAACCATAATTCGGGGAGGCCCATAGAATACAATATTTGTTTGACCTCCCGCAGCCATGGAATTTTCTGAGCACCCCACAATGATCTAATCTCGCCCAGTTCATGAGCGAAAAGACTAAGCTCTTGGGTCGTCCAGAGGCGTCGCCAAAGAGCAGCAAGGCGATACTGTGCCATCTCATCCAGCGGTCTGCAGCCTAAGTCTAAAAGCAATGGGTGACGATTGAGGAAGCCCCACTAAGTTCCGAAAAAAACTGTTCTGTGCTATGGTTAGTGCTGACAAGCCTTTGTAGCCCCATATGTCCGCACCATACAGGGTAGCTGCATTAACCTTGGCCTCATAGATTTTTAACGCTGGTGTAATGCGTTTGGTCAAGGTTTTTTTCTGTTCCTTCAGCAAGCATCCTGTAAGGCGAACAAATTTAAGAATTAAAACCTCCAACTGGGGGTTCCAAGTAAGTTGGTGGTCAAGGGTCACGCCCAAATAGGTCATGACTTTGACCTGTTCGATTGGAACACCGTCTAATAAAAATGAACTTCTGATATGTTTATTTTTGTTAAAAACCATAAATTTAGTTTTATCAGTGTTAATCTGAAGGTCATTTTCTGTGCAAAATTCTGCAAATCTATTTAGAGCTGCTTGTAAGCCACTCCGAGTCTTGGAAAGGAGCAGGGTATCATCGGCGAATATTAACATGGGGTACTTTGATCCCCCCAGGGTGGGAGCGTCTGTTTGTGTTTCGCTAAAGAATGCAACCACCCGATTGATAAACAGGAGAAACAGGGTGGGGGCCAGCACGCAACCCTGCCGGACCCCACGTTCGACAGGGAAGCTAGCGGTCACCTGACCCTGTTTCCCCCATCTTACACGGGCAAAGTTATCCCCATGTAAGCGCCTGACCAGCTCTAATAGTTCAGGTGGAAGGCCCATGATTCTAAGGGCATCCCAAAGTTTAGCCCTGGGAACCAAGTCGAATGCCGACCTAAGATCGACAAAGGCGGCATAGATGACACCGCCGCCCAAGAAGACCACCTTCCAATACAGCATGGTCAGATGAAACACCTGATCTAGGGTGCTGGTGCCTGATCTAAACCCTGCCTGCATGGGGGAAAGTATATTGTTCTGCTCAATCCACCCCTGTATTCTAGCTAGGGCCATTCTTGATACCACTTTTTGTATGGTATCGATCAGGCTAATGGGGCGATAGTTTTTCGGTGAAGATCGATCCCCTTTTTTGTAAACTGGAAGTATTTCAGCCCCTTTCCAGGAATGTGGTACCCTTGCCCCTGCTGCAATAGAATTTGCTAAAGTTGTTATGTAAGGAACCCACAGTTCTAAATTCAGTTTAAAAAGGTCTGCTGGTACTGCATCTATATCTGGGGCTTTCCCAGACTGGATAAAGCCTAAAGCATGTTCGGTATCTGAGGTACAAAAGGTAAGCCTATCCCCATAAGATACTGGTATAGTCCCCGCTAAGGGCTCACCTGCCAACTGGACGATATTAGGATCTTTAAATTGAGAGGGAAAAAATTCCACCCAATCTACAGCGGAAACATGATTTTCAGGGGTTAGTGAATCAGAGCCCCTGCCCCATCTGACTAACTCCCAAAACTTAATTTGGTTGGACGACTCACAGGCTTTAAGAAGATCAAGCCAGTACGAATCATCCCATTCCCTTTTAGCTTCCCAAATAATACGTTGGTAGGCCTGTCTCGCTATCCTGATGTCTGGAGTGTTTCTAGATTTAACAGCAGCAATTAAAATGCTGTGGGCTTCTCTACAATTTTTATTATACCAGCCTTTGAGTTGCTTCACTTTCTGTTTTCTACATGGCCTAGTGAGAAGTTCCCTAATGGCCGCAAAACATGCCTCATGGAGATCAACAATAGTGGGCTTTGCCCTGTCATTAAGTGATAATGCACTCATCTTATCTCTAGTATCTAGGACCAGTTCTTCTATTTGACAGACAAGCTCCTGATCAGCTATGACCCTCGACCATTTGACCCGTCTTCTGTTGTCACTCAAGACTAGGTCTGATGTGATACAAGCTGTTTCTGTCAGGGGGAGCCCTAGACCAGGGACCTTAAGTACAAGTGAGAGTGGGTTGTGATCGCTCTCTGGCCTGGTTTCTATTGACATATCAACTACGGTATCCCAGGAGTCAATGTTGACCAATATGTAGTCAATGCGACTCGCACTAGACCCATTATCAAAGGTTGGTTTTCCCGCCTTGTCGGATAGGCTACGGCCAATCACCGCCCGGAACCCCCATTCCAGGCAGAGCCCAAGCCAGTGGAGGGCAGCCTCCGTACCCCTGACACCCTTAGTTATTGTTAGTGGGGGAATATTCCAGACAATATCTTCATCCATCCCTACGTCCTCAGCAAGATTCAGGATGGGTTCAAATGAGCAGTTCAGGTAACCAGCCACTAAAATGAGCTGGTCACTTTTATGCTCATTTAAGAGATCTTCCAAGTCGTTAAGGATAGGTTGCTTCTTACCACCCTGACAACCTCGGGCATAGATATTAATTAGAACAATATCCTTACAATTCTCCTTGCTTAGAGATAAACAAAGGAGATCAGAGTTCTTCACCGGGATTTCCCTAACGCTGAAACCAAGTGAGTTTTTTATCCATATGGTTAGACCACCCGAAGCCCTACCCCTGGGGCCCTGCAATGCTGGTTTATAAAAATTTAGGAAACCTAGTCTAAACAGGGGATCAACTGACCAAGTTTCCTGGAAAGCGATGATATCATGTGTAGTAATGTAATCAACCCAATCCTCGTTATCCAGGCGACCCCTTAAACCTGCTATATTCCAAGAGGCCACTCTAATTACATTATCTGGATTGCTAGGGCTAGGAGTCTCAGATTGTCCCAGAACTCCTAACTCAGCCGGAATTGAATTATAAACAATGTCCAGTGTTATTCGTGGGCCTGATGGCGACATAGAACAAGCCATACTGGGTAGTGCCTGGGTGGACGGAATGAGATCTACTGAGTGTTTTAATGCATCCGCCCCCCCAAGTCAGTCGACCTCATCCAAGCAGCCAAACATATTTGATGTAGGAACCCCTTGCCACCAGGTGCTCTGGTTAAGCCCACCATTCCCAAATCCTCTGTGCCTGGGCTTTTGGATTGTCGTCCAAGACCCTCCCATTCCAAGCTGTCGTCGAGGTGGATAGAAAAAAGTGAGAGGTCTAACAACGACTGACTGGTCATCTTCACAAGGGGCCCATGAACAAAGATGCTGTGCTGTATGGGGGTCAGCAAATGACACCACTATACAGTCATCAGTGATGGTTTTGTGAGTGGGTCCAACCCATGGTACTCTTCGCACCATTAAAACCTGACTTCTTTGGTGACTAGGTAGCTGTCTATTCGTGTTTAGCCAATGAATGACCTTATTTTTAAGAGACCAATGGTTCTCTTTTGTTTGTGGGTCTAGAGTAGGTACACCAGCTAATACGATGACATATAGACTAGCCTCCGGTGGTAGGTTGATATAACCACCACGAAAATTCGGTCGGCTAGATTCTAAGGATGGCAAATTCTTGTTAGTCAATTGGTTAGGCTGTTGTACAACAGCTTGAGGCCTGGGTTTAGAGCGTGCTACATTCTGTTGAGAACAAGTTTGAGCCCTAGCATTAGATAGTGCTGTATTCTTTGCAGGGCAAGCTTGTTGTCTGGGTTTGGGTGGTATGGGGTCCTGGGACGGGAGACAGACGCTAAGATTGGAAGTAGTAATAGCGTTATCCCCAACTTTTGTGCGAGGTGTTGGTACAGGTTTAGGTCTTGGAGGTAGAGGGTCCGGGGGATCTGACTCTAATGGCTGGGAAGTTGAACCCTCACCCTGTGGAAACCTAGCTTCCATTTGCTTAAGACTAAAGCTAGCCAGTGTGACTATAGTCCTGTCCATTTCTAACAAATGGTTTTCCATTCTGGAAAGTCTAAGTTCCAGGGGGGTAAGTAACTTTTTAAGTGTGTCCCAAACAGTTTGTAAGAATTCCTCGTCCCCCCTCCTATCCCCCTCTACCACACTCAATCTACCCTCCTTTGACCCTTCCTTGTTCTTGTCTGGGAGAATTACCACCGGGGGATCAAGCACAACACCGCTTGAAGCAAGGCCAATGTCGCTGCCTAGTAAAGCTGTGTTGGCTGTATCTTTTACTTCCCCGAACCCAAATGTGCCCAATGGCCGTCGACTATTAAAAAACTGAGATTTCGCAATTTTAGCCTTTTTGCGAGCAAAAGTAGACCTAGCCAGACTTTTCTTCTGCTGTAGGGCAACCTTTTTAGCATTAACAGCAAACTTGGGCATAACAATTTTTACTGGGGAGCTTATACCAGCCACGAGAGTAGGTGGTGCAAGCTCCTCCAGGGGAGTTAACATAGATTCCTTAGCTTGCTCGGTGGAAATGTGGTTGGAGGGTGGTGTATATCAACCACTGCAAGCAGGGAACAAGGACCAGATATACGCTCTGGGGTTAACGCTGGGGCCAGGTTTCCTAAGGATGATTTCTTGGAAGAAGCTATATTTAGAGACAATTTACGCACAGCCTCTAGTTCTAGGGAAACCCTGTGCTGCATTTTATTGATTTCCGCATCAATGGCCAAATTGGTCTTTGCGAGGAAGTCATCCAGGGTCCCACTAGGATTATTAAGGCCCTTGGCAGTTTTGCTGCGACTGCCCCGTGTACACATGATGAAAAACAACAAGGAGCAGAGGCACAAGTAGAAATTAACTCAAGAAAAGAAGAAATAAAAATCAGCCAAGGGATATGGCCCAGCCCAGACCTCTCTGACCTCGAACGGCCTCAAACGGCCCGCTCTTAGCCCGGTCTTTGCCCCGGGCTGCGTCCCGCGCTGCGGGAGAACAAGCACTGTTTATAGTAGTTGGAAAAGGGCGGGGGGCGGAGCTACAGGGAGAGCGGACCGGAAGGTGGGCTCGGTCTCGCAGGGACACCTGGGTCAGGTAGTCCCTGCACGCTCGCAGCCCTGTAGCCTTACTGGTCCCACAGTCCAATCCAAGGTGCCCCCACGGCAACAGGCAGAGTCGGCACAAGTCCCAACACGAAGGGGCACCCGCGGAGCGGGTGTGGCGAGCTTCTAACAACAAGGGCAGCAGGTGAGCGCGAGTTCAACAGGGCACTAGCAGCAAACGGGTGTCCCAAGGGTCAGGGGCTACTCCAGGTGGTTTTAACGGCCCTCAGATGGGCGGGGGGCGGAGCTACAGGGAGAGCGGACCGGAAGGTGGGCTCGGTCTCGCAGGGACACCTGGGTCAGGTAGTCCCTGCACGCTCGCAGCCCTGTAGCCTTACTGGTCCCACAGTCCAATCCAAGGTGCCCCCACGGCAACAGGCAGAGTCGGCACAAGTCCCAACACGAAGCGGCACCCGCGGAGCGGGTGTGGCGAGCTTCTAACAACAAGGGCAGCAGGTGAGCGCGAGTTCAACAGGGCGCTAGCAGCAAACGGGTGTCCCAAGGGTCAGGGGCTACTCCAGGTGGTTTTAACGGCCCTCCGATGGGCGAAGCTACAGGGAGAGCAGACCGGAAGGTGAGCTCGGTCTCGCAGGGACACCTGGGTCAGGTAGTCCCTGCACGCTCGCAGCCCTGTAGCCTTACTGGTCCCACAGTCCAATCCAAGGTGCCCCCACGGCAACAGGCAGAGTCGGCACAAGTCCCAACACGAAGCGGCACCCGCGGAGCGGGTGTGGCGAGCTTCTAACAACAAGGGCAGCAGGTGAGCGCGAGTTCAACAGGGCGCTAGCAGCAAACGGGTGTTATTATCCTATGTACCATCACGAATATAAATAAATCATGTAAATAAGAAAAATGAAACTAATTTTTTTTAATCAAACAATACCATTATTTTTTTAATTTTGATCTCTCTTTTCATACTTATGTATTTAAATGTTATATTATATTTACAAACTTTCTAAATGCACTTTTTATTTACCAACACAAATGTTTTATAAATATTTAGCCCATTGAAACATAAAAAACAAAAAACGTACAATTCCAACTCAAAACAACAGAACAAAATGCTGGACACTAACCAAATACAATTTACTATTCCAACTCCAGTCAGGTCAAACTCAGAGAAGGTGCTGGACAGTGACCCAATATAATTTACTATTCCAACTCCAGTCAGATGAAAATTAGGGAAAGAGCTGGACACTGACCAAATACAATTTACTATTCCAACTCCAGTCAGGTGAAACTCAGATAAGGTGCTGGACAGTGACCCAATATAATTTAATATTCCAACTCCAGTCAAGGGAAAGTCAGGGAAGGTGCTGGACACTGACCCCACATAATTTACTATTCCAACTCCAGTCAGGTGAAAGTCAGGGAAGGTGCTGGACACTGACCCAATATAATTTACTATTCCAACTCCAGTCAGGTAAAAATCAGGGAAGGTGCTGGACACTGACCAAATACAACTTACTATTCCAACTCCAGTCAGGTCAAACTCAGAGAAGGTGCTGGACAGTGACCCAATATAATTTACTATTCCAACTCCAGTCAGATGAAAATTAGGGAAGGTGCAGGACACTGACCAAATACAACTTACTATTCCAACTCCAGTCAGGTGAAACTCAGGGAAGGTGCTGGACAGTGACCCAATATAATTTAATATTCCAACTCCAGTCAAGTCAAAGTCAGAGAAGGTGCTGGACACTGACCGCACATAATTTACTATTCCAACTCCAGTCAGGTAAAAGTCAGGGAAGGTGCTGGACACTGATCCAACATAATTTACTATTCCAACTCCAGTCAAGTGAAAGTCAGGGAAGGTGCTGGACACTGACCCAATATAATTTACTATTCCAACTCCAGTCAGGTGAAAGTCAGGGAAGGTGCTGGACACTGAGCCAACATAATTTACTATTCTAACTCCAGTCAAATGAAAGTCAGGGAAGGTACTGGACACTGACCCAATATAATTTACTATTCCAACTCCAGTCAGGTGAAAATAAGGGAAGGTGCTGGACACTGACCAAATACAATTTACTATTCCAACTCCAGTCAGGTAAAACTCGGAGAAGGTGCTGGACAGTGACCCAATATTATGTAATATTCCAACTCCAGTCAAGTCAAAGTCAGAGAAGGTGCTGGACACTGACCGCACATAATTTACTATTCCAACTCCAGTCAGGTAAAAGTCAGGGAAGGTGCTGGACACTGATCCAACATAATTTACTATTCCAACTCCAGTCAAGTGAAAGTCAGGGAAGGTGCTGGACACTGACCCAACATAATTTACTATTCCAACTCCAGTCAGGTGAAAGTCAGGGAAGGTGCTGGACACTGAGCCAACATAATTTACTATTCTAACTCCAGTCAAATGAAAGTCAGGGAAGGTACTGGACACTGACCCAATATAATTTACTATTCCAACTCCAGTCAGGTGAAAATAAGGGAAGGTGCTGGACACTGACCAAATACAATTTACTATTCCAACTCCAGTCAGGTAAAACTCGGAGAAGGTGCTGGACAGTGACCCAATATTATTTACTATTCCAACTCCAGTCAGATGAAAATTAGGGAAGGTGCTGGCCACTGACCAAATACAATTTACTATTCCAACTCCAGTCAGGTGAAAGACAGGGAAAATGCTGGTCTGTAATGCAATATAATGTACTACTCCAATTTTCAACGCATATACCAAAATACATCAAACTTGTAATTTTACAATTAAATGTGAAAAATATAATTTTTTAGAAAAAAATTAACAAATTCTAATTTATTACTCATTATTGTAAAACACTCGCCACCCTTATCCCCTATTAACACAACATACCACTCTTAAATAAACATACCTACAATTCGAAATTGAAAATTCTAAATTTAAATTTAATTAAATTTCGAATTTTAAAAAGAAATTTCAAATTTTAAAATTCATTATCAATTTTTTAAAGACACTCCCCACCCTTAACCCCTATTAACACAGTATCCCACTCCTAAGTAAAATGTATTCGAAATTTTTAATTCAATTAAAATAATTAAAATTATGTAAAATTTATATAAAAATTTACAAAATTTATAAATTATTACTAATTATTTTAAAACACTCCCCGCCCACATCCCCTATTAACCCAACATCCCACTCCTAAATTCTTTTATATAAATTCGAAATTTTTATTTCAAATTCTAAAAAAAATAATTCTGATTTTTTTTAACATATTTTACGAATTATTACTCATTATTTTAAAACAATCCCCACCCTTATCCCCTATTAACCCAACATCCCGCTCCTAAACAAACTTTTATAAAAATCGAAATTTTTATTTCAATTTTGAAATTTGAATTGTTTTCGATTTTTAAATTTTAATTTCATATTGAATTTTTTTAAATTATTTTAATACACTCCCCACCCTTATCCCCTATTAACGCAACATCCCACTCCTAAATAAACATTAATTATAATTTTTTTTTTTATTCAATGTCGAATAAATAAATATTTTAGAATTTCATAACAAATTTACATATTTTATAAATTATTACTAAATACTTTAAAACACTCCCCACCCTTATCCCCTATTAACCCAACATCCTGCTCCTAAAACACAATATTAATTACTAAAAATATAACATACAAAACATATATTTGATTTATAATTATTATACAAATATTATTAATAATTAAAAAAATTCATATTATAATAATTATATATATTTTCGATATTTTATACTTTCGATATTATATCTTTCAATATTTTTAACAGTCTATATATTACAATTCGATATTTCTAACAACACTGACTAAACAATATTTTGGTAAAACGATATTCTTAACACGATATTATGACCAACGATATTTATTACTTAGTTTTCTAAACGATATTTCGATTGACGATATACTCACAGTCGATATTGTGGGAGTCTCGATATTCTGACTTCAATATAACGTCCAGTCGATATTCTAGATTCGATATTTTGTCCATTTACCGTCAGGTCGAAAAGAGAGTGAGGCATCAAACTTCACTCCCAGGTTTTTTGCTACTTCTACTATGTTTGGTGGTGCTGGTGCGTCTTCTGACCACCATTGGCTCGGCTCAAAGGGTTTGTCTTTTCCTATCAGCAGGATCTCTGTTTTATCCGTGTGGCATTTAAGATGGTTAAGCTTCATCCAATGGATGACCTCTGTCAGGCATAATTTAAAATTGAGTTCTGCCTTATTGGAGTCTTTGTCCAGGGACAAAATCAGTTGTGTGTAATCCTCATATGATGTTGTTTCAATGCCAAAAGAGGCTATCAGTGAGATGAGAGGGACCATGTAGATGTTGAACAACAGTGGGCTAAGGGATGAGCCCTGTGGGATGCCTGATATGATGGGCCGTTCGGATTAGAGGAACGTTCCTAGGGCCACTGATTGCCTATGGTTGGTAAGGAAGGATTTTATCCAGGCTAATGCAGTGCTGGATAGGCGGCTGTTTTTATCTGTGTGAGGAGGATGTCATGTGAGATGGTGTCAAATGCGGCTGATAGGTCTAGTAGAATCAGCACCTCCTACCTGCCTTTTCTAGGATTGATTTTAATGTAGCAACTATTTCCAGAAGTTCAGAGTCCATTGAATGTTTAGAGCCGAAACCCAATTGAGGGGGGGAAGGGTTTGAGTATCCTCAAGTAAGTTGGATAGTTGTCTATTTACCAATCTTTCCATTATTTTGCCCAATGTGGGCAGTAAAGATATTGGTCTAAGGTTTGAAAGGATCGATTGGTCCATCTTCAGTTTTTTTAAGAGGAATATCTATAGCCAGTTTTTATTCATATGGGACTATACCGGTATCTAGCGAAGAGTTAATTATCTTGTTTATTACAGGGTTAACGATATCTATGATTTTGTGAAGGACCACTGGTGGGCAGCCATCAAAGGGGGAGCCCAATTTGCAGGCAGTTATTGCTTCATGTGACTGCTCGAGTGAGGATATTCCAAAGGCCTTAAGTGAGGGTCCAGTGTGAGTGGAGTCAGGCTCTAAGTCTAGATACTGTGTAGGGATTGTGTTGAAATCCTTTTGTATATTGTGGATTTTTTCCTCAAAGAAGATCGAAATCTGGTCACATAGAATACTTACTGCTTTTGGGTCGGTATAGGACTTTACAGTCGAGAAGATTGGTTTCTAGTCATGATGTGCTTTTAGTATTTTTTTTTAAATATTTTTTTTTGCTAATTTATTATGCAGATGTTTTTTTTTCTTGCTCAGTTTAAAGACGATTAGGTCTGCTGAGTCATATGCTCTTCTCCACTTATTTTCCAGTTGTTTACACTGGAGGTGTAGCTCTGCTAGTGTGGACTTGTACCAGGGGGCTGTGTTTTTAGGTTTTCGCTAATTTGTAGGTGGTTCAAGCGGGGCAAGTTTGTTGCTGCTTGATGTCATCCACTTGTGGAAGAGTTGCATGTCTTTCAAAGTGTCTCCTATTAGAATTGGTATACATGCATTAGCAAGAGTTGGCTGCTTTGATTTTGTTACCATTTTTGCCCATTTGCTCCTTGGCTGTAGGGAGAGTATTTGCTTAAGTGGGTATTTGGCCACTGGAATCCCAATGCTGAAGTGAGTTAACTTGTGATCTGACCAGACTTGAGTAGTGGGAGTGCTAAGAGTTAGCGACGTGGTGTTGGAGCAAACTCCATCTAACGTATGACCCGCCAGGTGAATGGGTGTTGCAACCAGTTGGTGGATTCCAAGAGATTCTAAGATTTCAAGGAAGTTGTCCACTCCTGGTTCATTCCAGCATTCTAAGTGGAGATTAAAGTCTCCTAGGAGGGTAAAAGCAGCGTACCGGAGCATAAGGTGACCGAATGTGTCTCCTAGTGATTCTAAAAAATCTGAGTTGTGGCCGGGTGGGGTGTAAATCAGATCTCCTGTGAAGGAAAAAGAGGCATTGAGTTTGAAGCAGAGCCCTAGGCTTTCTGCACCGTCCAGGTGGAGGAGATCAAACGTTGTGCATTGCAAGGAGTCACAAAAAATGATGGCCTGCCCCCCTGCTCTAGCTTCATCTCAGTCTTTCCTACAAATAGTTTAGTTGATGGGCAGTGCTAGAAAAATATCTGTATTGTACCATTCTTTGAGCCAGGTCTCAGTGAAAAAGAGAAAGTCGAGCTGTAGGTCAATTATCAGCTCTTTAATGTCTTTTGAATGTTTACAGAGTGAGCGTGCATTATTCAGTCCCCCCTATAGTAAAGAGTTACTCCGTGATTTGGGTTTAATACCCGTTAATTTGAGGCAGGTATCTTTAAATGTTTATTTTTTTAATTTTTAATTTTACAGAGCTTTATATAGCGCAAACTTGACCTGAATCGGGTATCAGAGCGCTTTACATAGCACCAGTTGCATTACATTGATCACTGTTCTGCCTTTGCGGCATGACACGGGGCCTTTGACTTTACCAGGTGAGATACGGCAATTACATTTAGTACCAGAGTTGAGAGTATTTAACAGATTTGATTACAACACAATACCTGGAGGCATTTGAACAGCGTGGCTGGCACTGGCGGTGTCCTGGATGTGGACGGGCGCAGACAGGCTTGCCTTTGGTGCGCCTTCGGTGCCAAGCGTCCACTGGGAGTCCGCGTTGGCAAGTTCATTAGGTACTGGAGCCTACCAACCCACTAGTGCGCTTTTGACCCAAGATGGTGGTTCCAACAGGCCTTTCTCCTCCCAGAAGGGGAGTAGTGGAAAAGTGCAAGTGCAAGTCAACTTCTGTTTTAATTAAGAAACCTGGGAATATTCGAAAAACGCTGAATCGGCACAGTGTCCAACTTCAGTCGCCACAAGTTCAAATTCAAATTCAGGTGAGCAATAATCCCTTCAATAGTATTAGGTTCAGTTAGATTCCCCCCACACTTGTTAAAATCACAGAAAACAGTAAAGTTAAAAAATAATGTTAAGAACAAGTTCAATCGTAAAATTCGTTCGTATAGCACTTAAAAAAATTACATTGGCATTTAAAAGAGAATCCGTTTTTTAAAAGCGAGGTAGTAGGGTATGCTGTCGGACCTTTCCTGTCTCCGCTGGGCATCCGCATTGACAGGCGCGTTAAGTACTGGGGCCTGCCAACCACTAGAGCTCTTTCAAATCAAGATGGCGGTTCTAAACGGGCCTTTCTTCTCTTGGAAGGGGAGGAGAGGAAAAGTGCAATTGTAAGTCAACTTTTGACTTAATTAGGAAATGCGGGAACATCCAAAAAACGTGTAGTCCACACAGTGTCCAAGTTCAGTCGCCACAAGTTAAAATATAAATTCAGGTGAGCAATAACCCCTTCAATTGTGTTTGGTTCAGTTAGATTCTCCCATACTTGTTAAAAACACAGAAAACAGTAATTTTAAAAAATAATGTTAAGAACAAGTTCAATCATAAAATTCGTTCTTATAGCACTTAAAAATTACATTGGCAGTTAAAAGAGAATCCGGGGCATATATACAAGCCCCTATCACACACAGGACATCCCTTTCTGTGATGTTCCTGTGGCGATAGGGGCCTTGCCTCATGTACAAGGCAGTGTTAAGCCACTTAATGGGGCTTAATGCTGCCTTGTACATAAGGCACCCTTTCACGCTATTTTTAGTGTGAAAAGGGCGTTGTGGTGGGCGTTCCACCGCAACATCCATTGTGTTTGACGCTGTTCCCTATCTACAAGGGTGGCGTACATAGGAGGCAGCGCCAAAATTAAGACCAGGAAAATCCTGGTCTTAAGCTGGTGAAACGAGGTGAAATACATTATTTCTCCTCATTTTTGCTTTTTCCACCATGTGCGCTGCCTTGTGCAGCACACATGGAAAAAGCAAAATGCCATGGTTTCTTTATGTACAGGAAGGTGCCCCTTCCTGTAAATAAACAAACCTTTTTAAAAAATGGCATGCCATTTTGTAACTTTTATGTGTGCTGCAAAAAAGAAGCACACACGAAAGTTACAAAACGACATTTTAGGATTGTTTATGTGCAGGAAGGGACAGCTTCCTACACAGAACCAATCCTCCCCTGCACACAGACACCCTTAACGCCATCGCAGGGGGAAATGCAAGGCTGCACCAAATTCTTCTGAATATGGTGCAGCCTTGCGTTTCCGAAGTGGCGGAGCGTATCGTTAAGCCCAGGAGGCTAACCACATGCTCCGCCACTTCATTGTACATATCCTCTAGTCCGTTTTTTAAAAGCGGGGTAGTAGGGTATGCTGTCTGACCTTTCCTGTCTCTGCTATTACTGACGCCTGTAAAGTATTACTGACTCCTGTATCAACAAAAAAGATCATTTAGAATTGAAATAATAATTGTTGGTTATGAAACACAGACAATAGTGATTTAAAGCATGTGCTTTTTACCTCTCTGTATATCTGTGAGTTTTAGAAATAGATTTTGAATCAGATTAGTAACCTTTTTCAAGTTAACTTTTCTTTAAAATTCACTACTTTATTTATGGGAACCTTAGCCAATGATTAGAAGACATATTCCATTATTAGTAAATTTATTGACCTTTTGCTAGGTAACGGAGACAACTACAGATTGGGAAACTGCATTAAATGTTACATGCAAGATTTGGTGGTAGGGTGCTTGTTATAGCTGTAAATTGACTAGAGCTTGTTTAATGCCTACGTCACTTGCTATAAAAAATGAAATATTATGATCTCCTGTTAGAGGGCTTGCTAACAATTCATGTTATGGTTCTGCTTGTAAACAAATTCAGAAACAACAAGTTGATGGACGGAATGCGTGAATTAATGTCAGCCACTGGCAATTGCTCGGGCTGTACCCCAAGCCATCATTTATGGCCCACCATGCCACCTCAATATTGACTCAGCCATAGGCAAATCAGTCTTGAAACTGCTCATCTTGGGTATAGTCCAGCCCAAAATGCGAAGCCAGATCCTCCCTGATCCGAAACATAAGTAGCCTAGGGCCAAATTCGGCTTAGTTAGTGCTCTTCAGCCAGGTATAGCTGGATTCCAATGGCACAGTGATTCCGGGACCCATGTCTGGACATATCCGGTACTACTTTCCTGTGGCATAGCAAAAAATACAATGGCTCTGAAGTAAAGAAGGAAAACAGTGCCACTACCTTAAGAAAGTAAGAAAAGATACACATTACTGGAGTACAAAAGCCAGTCATTCTCCAGTGTGCATTGTGTCTGCTGCACTAGTTACATCAACTCATTCTATCTCTTATACTCTTTCCCAACCAATCTCCATGCTTCTTTCATCTGTATTTTCTGCCATCTCTTTCTTATACCATTCTCTCTCCTCAATGCTCCAATTTACTTACTTGCTATCTCTCTGTCGTTCATGCATTCCTCTCTCACATTTATGTTTCCTCCATTTTTTTCTCCTTTTTTCATATTCTTCTACCACTTTCCCCCTAGCACCCTTATTTCTGGCCCCTTTCTCCTGCTTATCCCTTTGGAAGAGGTGTGGCACCGCGGCTAGGGCGACTGACTCCGGAATCTGGGGATCACGGTTCGATCCCTGGCACCGGCGGCAGATAAGCCCAGCACCATGTGACTCTGGGCAATAGCTTGCTTAATCTTCCCTACGGCCCCCAGCGCCTAGAGACCCTCACGGGTAATTGTGCGCTTTACAAATGTTGATTATTATTATTATTATTATTTGGAATCGTCCTTATTGCTTTTCTCTTTCGCCCTCATTCTTACCTCCTTCTTTCGGTCTGTCACTACCTTCTCCCTTCTCTCGTATCATCTCCATCCTTCACCGTCTCCATTTCTTTTAAATCTGTTTCTCCTTACCCGGCAAACCCCAAATAGTAAGGTTTGCGTGTACAAAGTTGTGAGTGTGTGGCCTGTAAACCAGCTGCAATTGGTGTAGGGCTCACTGGGCTTTCTCCCATCTCTGAGGTCAAATGCAGTTGTACCACTGACAGCTACACTCCTTTTTTCATAACATTGAATGAAATGCCAGTTTCAGGGTGAAGATATACTGTCTCTGCTAGGCAATCTTAAAGTAAGGGAGTATCTCACACAGACAATATTAATGTTTTACTCTGTAACTTCTGCTTCAGTATGGCAGCAATCAACTTCGGTTAGTCATACTTTGCCAGATGGCTTCTGCTTCAGATGCCTACTTTGGTTTATTTTTTAACAACTGCCAAATTAGGTGTGAAATTAAAAAGTAAGCATATTATATTATAAAAGTAAAAACATTGTGATTATGGAGGAAAACAGTGTGGTCATGCACCTGTTAGTAGTTGACTAATTCTTTTCAAAGCACTGGCTGTTCAGTTTTGAATGAAATTCATTCTGGTAATATGACTTGAAGACTGTTAGTTCAATCCTTACTTGGTTTTGAGAATATCATCATGGAGAAGTGTTTTTAATAATTAGAAATGATAGCATAATTCAAATAGGTTTAAGATAGCATGACTAGGCAATACTCGGCACGACAGGACTGCATTCAACCTGCATTGACATCTATTCAAAGGAAAATGTGCACATTCACTTTACATTAAAAAGCCTTTAGGGCATCCCTCTATGTACTTTTTCTATTTTATTAAAATAAGCTCTCTCCAGAGTCAGACCATCCTGATCATGCGCAGCAGCTCTCTAATTATTTAATCAGAGCATTTACAACCACGTACATAATTTCAAATGATGAATGTTCCTTATGTTATTAGAATGTGCATTTTGCAGAAATGGACAATGGTTGGTGATTACAATATTGCTGCTGGCAGGAAAACAAATGGTGCACACACTCCAAGAGTCCCACTCAGAAATGTTTTTTACAACTGTAGATTTACACCTACAATTAAAAATGCACCAAATTGGCTGTTACTATTCCAAATGTTCTCATATGTGAATCCTCCAAGAGCCCCCTCTTCAAGAGTGGGGCTTCGTTTGATCCATTTCATTTGAGATTGGCCGTTAAGACCAACATTTATAAATTTCAGAGGCAGCCTCTGTAGGATTCAACTTCAAACCGTCACAGGATTCACTGGTCATTTCTACAGCTTTCGAACAATTCAAAATAGCTCGCTCTCTTCCAGAATGGAATAAACCTAAGGTCTTGCACCAGCTATCCACAAGCGTCCCCAGCTTATATTGAACTATTCTTTGTTGGTTTGAGTACTGTTGACACAATGGCTCAGATTAACAAATGTGTTAAGCAACGCAGTGCAGCACCCACAGTTGCTGTGCTGAAGTGCATGACAAGGAGCGAGAAGGACAGCGTCATATCTACAGTCAAAAATGCTTTATTCGACGTAGTCATAAAAGCATTACAAATAAAAATATATTTATGAAAATAGAGTTAAAATTTAGACAAGCATTTAAAAAGTTTAAAAATCATTACAATAAGGAAAATTTCATCATGTGCAAATACATCAAGTACTCAAGAGAAAAGTGATTTTTCAATAGTTATCCCTTTACATTTTTATTTCTGATAGTCCATGCCCATCCTAAAAATTTCGCCACAGCTATATATATTAAAGGGCTTGGGTTTGTACAGAGGATTCTAGCAGAGATATGGTGCTCCCCTCCTCTCTTCCTAGTGCTCCCTTTTGCTGCTGAGCGCCACGCACACATCTTTGCGCCATAGTGTAAGGGTGTGTGCACGAGTCTAGCATAGATTTTGTACTGGAAGGATAGCATTCCAGTACAAAATACTATCACGAGACAAGCTTTAAAACTTTTCCTACAACTTTTTTATGATGTACATGAACTCCATCCATGTTACAGCCACTGATTGTCTTCAATTGTATCAGTTTTCTTCGCCCATATTGGACTCATATTTTTGGATCTTTATAAAAGACAAGAAATGTATTAACATATTGGAACTGTTGTTGTTCTGTCTTTGTGCTTGTTCTGTACCTATTGTTACTGTGCAGAATGATTTTAGAATGAATGAAGACACAATTGTTGTGTGAATGTGAACCATATATTTATAAAGCCTCGCTTGAATAAAATTATTTTTGCATTAGTTCATTATATGGTGTTGTTGTCCCTTAATGTTCATGTAAAGTGACATTATGTTGATGTTATATAATGTTTAGGCTGCCCCAGGTTTTACACTTAGTTTTTTCCCTACCTAGAGTAACTTTCACCCAGATGCAGGGGGCCCTTGATTTACACTTGATGTGCAGTGAAGCACACATGCAAAGTCAGAAAAGAAGGGGAAAATGATTTTTTTTTTCATTTTAATGCTATTTTTTATCTCAGAACCCTTTCTATTAATGCTAGCAGATGGGGGTTTGCATCAAAAGGCATAGGGGTGGCATGGGAACGCCCATGGACCCCCATGTAAAGCCCCCTTGATGCAAAGAAAAGCGAAGCAGCGCACCACGCTGGTTTGCGTTACTTTCCCATAAAAACAGATAAAAATACCAATCTGTGTTGTCTCTAAAACCCCAAAAAGGTTTTTCCATCTGTCTGCATTAAAAAGTAATTCAAACCAGACGCAAAATCTTTGTAGATCTTGGCTCAAGTCTTCCAATTCAAACCTGTGTTGTGCAGCAAATCTGTAAGCTATTTGGCGTGCTTTTATTTGATGTTTTTAACTAGGTAACTATATCTAGTTTATAAAGAATACTTACAATGCAGCGCACTTTTTTTTATTTGGGACACATTTTTACCATTAGCAGCTATGCATGCCAATGTCAAATGTAATCTTTATTTTGATGCTTGGCATTCTTTTTGTATTTTGATTTAACTGTTTTTTACATTTGACACATGTACAGCGAGCACTTACTCTAAATATTAGAATTGCTTCTCGGGTCACGCTATTGAAGGTGAGCCAAGGGTCCCATGCTATCGATGGTGAGCCAGGGGGTGCCAGGGAATGTCAGGGCATAATTTGCACCTTTGAGGATTGAAGATGGGACATAGCCAAACACTGTAGTTATTTAGGGTAAATTGGTCGAATGATAATAGCTTGTATTAGTGTCCCTCACTGAAAGCCAGCAGAACATACATTGTTAGGATTGATAGCTCCAGTTCTACCTCGTGCTATTTGGTACCACGAAGGTTGAATGATGTTGGCTCTGATGCTCATACAGAAACTGTGCCATAGAAGGGCTGTGGGACCAAGCAAGGATTCTTCAAACCCAGACAAGCAGAATCTTGCTTTGACTATCTTGCTGCCAGAGAATGGTCCCAGGTGGTGCTTGCTGTAGGCCCTTCCCGAATCTTCCTGAAATGAATCCTACGACTGCTGGTAAGTCCCTGCTTACATTTTAGCTAGTGTGGAGTTTGCTGCGGCCAGGTGTCTGAAACCAGTGCCCCAGTCACTGTAAACCTGACAACGACTAATTACAAAATGCCATGACCCCAACCTCGTTGCCAAAAATATTGTGCACCCGCGTTAAGAGCAATTAGGAAAGGGCCCAAAGAGGAGTGTACTGAATAAATAATGTTAATGCTCCCATTTAATACCAGGGGTAGCAGCAGTAATGGCTGGGGTATTTAGAGGTATAGAGATCCTCCTGTCCGTGGCATCAACAAAAAGGAACTAGAGATGTGTAAGCTTGTTATCCATCCTATGGCCCATTTTGTGTATTGTGCCACCCATTCTTGGTAAAATTCACACGTCACCAAAACGAAGCCGTGCAATCATCTCATGCCCAGGCTCTCTACAGCAATGAATTTTGAAAATAGTTGTAGCTAGAGTGAAAGACCTAAGAGGACAGAGAATGTACGTTATTGTTTTGTTCGTTGTTTGAATTTGAAAGGTCACTCATTTCACTTCATGTCACTACAGTCACCCACTGAATTGTCTGCGTTTTTGTCATTGTGTTCCCTTTTTTAATACAGGCCTCATGATTTTGTGTATACATTTTTTACAAAAATTATGCTAAGAATAGAAAATTAAAACAAATTAATTAAATCTATTTTTGATAAATAGTTGTAGGTGTGGTACATTCATGAACGTTTAATACAATACCATAGTGATTTTGAAGAAATGTTTTGGTTCTGAAAGAGTACCCCGTGGTGCCTACCCAACGGAACGACTTGTAGCTTTTTAGGTTTTGCCTGGCGTCCACTGCGCAGCAGTGTTCACGCAGGCGAAATCTTTTGTTTAGTAGTTGGGGCTTTGTCCCGCCTGTCTCTTCCATTCGCTAGCTCCATAAATGGAGGCTAGCCATTGGAAGAGAGATCTGTCAGTCATTGTCCGAGCAGATTCGTGGGCATTCCAACCTTTTTTTCTCTCTTCGCCCCTTTAACAACGTTATGCGGTGGGGGGCGGATTATTTTTATTTTTTTTGATTTGGCATGTTTTTGTTATTTTCGGCCTGCCTTTTGCAGGTGGGTTGCGCTTTGTTTCCTGTCGTCTCCGTGTGCGTGGCTGTTGTCTTAATTTCCTGTACCGCCGTGTGGCTGTTCATAATTATACACTTTGTAAGGAAACACTCAGAAAGTATGTTCCTTTATGTTTGTTGTCCGTCTTGCAGGTCAACTTTTGTTGATGGTTTGAATTGTTTTCTGTAGGGCCTTGAAGTGACCGAACGAGTCACGTGTTGGCACCTACAAAAGGCGCATTAAATAAATAAATTTTGTATAGATACATACCATCCGCTATTTGGTATGATACCTCCACAGCTGCGGCTGATGTTTATGTTGCGTACACGAGTCAGGCAGCCTGGAGAAACTATATACGTAGGCCGGCGTGTGTGTGTGGGGGTGGGGGGGTAGAGAGACTAGGCGGTATACACCTGTTACAACGCAACTTTTACAACTACCTACTATTACAACACAACTTTTACAACGCATACCATTACAACGCATTGCGCTGGGGGGCGCTCTAGGATAGGGAATAAGTATAATTTACTATCCAACACCTTCCCTAGTGTCCACGGGGACTGGAGTTAGAATAGTAAATTATACTTACCACTATCCAGCACCTCAAAGCGCTATGCGTTGTAATGGTATGCGTTGTAATGGTCGCGTTTTAATAGTAGGTAGTTGTAATGGTATGCGTTGTAACATGGTACATCCGACTAGGCTGCCCTGGCACAAGACCGGGCTTGCAGCGTGCCGCAGTAGGACGTAGGGTCACTGCACAAATTGTGCACAGACTTGGCCGGGAATGTCCGGGCTGCCTGCTCCAAGCTGCTCTTGTCAGCCGCCTGCCTCTGAGGAGAGTGACGGGCAGACCCTGGACCGGCTTAGCTGTGTGCATTCTTGCACGCCCGTCGCCTGCTGATGCTAGGGCGAACTGAAAAATCCCAGGCATGCCTGAGCATATTCTCGATGGCTCTCACTAAGCTTTTGTTTTTTCCATTTTCGAGAATAGAAAACAACAGAGAAACACGCTTTGTCACTGAGAGTTCAAGGATACATTTTGAAGTAGTCTAAGGCGTCGTCGGTGCTTTAATGAAATCCTGCAAAACTCTCAATGAGTGGCTGGGCAGCGAAGCCGAAAACGAATGTTAAGAGTTATGTGTGCTCGCGGCTTCCCTACTCATACCATCTGCAGCCGGGACATTGTCCCTGGCTGGTTCAGACTGCAAAAAGAAGCTGCAGCTAGGCACCATTTAACTGCCTTTTATATTCCCGTTTTCCAATCTGAAGCTCGGTGTACTGCAATCAACGAAACACCTACTCTGACTGGAAACATTGCACTTAGTACCATTTTAATGACTTAATTCATACTTCGCCGTGTGCACAAAAACATATTCCTTAAACATATTTGTTTTCATGTATTATACAAAGGGTGGATGGAATCCTGCCTTTACTTATTCTCGTCAGGACATAACATTACAGGTGTTCGAGAACTGTATGAAAACCGGGCGATTGTGAAAAATTGGCCATGGGGAGAGAATGTGACATCAGGGGGGCCTTGGGCTGCAGACTTCTGAGTGGAGAACCAAGTTCTAGTGTAGGCGTGGGCTCGATATCCTGGGCAAACCATGTCATCTTCCCGAGCCTACAAAAAAAAGTTTTATTGTGTAATATAACTTGTGCCATGTTCTAGCTGCTGGGCCGGGGATCCTGGCACTGGGACTGGGACGGTCGGACACAGACTGGCTCCTCACAGGTGGGTGGAGAGCCTCGAGCAGCTCACAGGCTACTCCTTGGAGAAGCCTGCTTTAAAGAGAAATCCCTACTGTGGCAGTTAAGGGAGAGTGTAACAGCAGACTGGGTTAGCAGGACACTGCAAAGAGCCATTGTCCGAACAAATCCACATCTACCACCACCACATCCACCACCACATCCAACTCCACATCCACCACCACATACACCACTACATACACCACCACATACACCACCACATACACCATCACCACCACATCCACCACCACATCCTCCACACCCACCACCACCACATCCACCACCATCACATCCGCCAACACATTCACCACATCCACCACATCCACGGCCACCACTACATCCACCACCACTACATCCACCACCACCATATCCACCAGATCCACCACCCCCACATCCACCACAAATGTGTGTATGTGTGTGTGGCTCTGTGTGTGTGTGTGTGTGTGTGTGTGTGTGTGTGTGTGTGTGTGTGTGTGTGTGTGTGTGCAAATGCAATAGGTCTCACATTTGCGAGAGATTAAGCTATTGGCATTGTAAATGACAATGGCATTTATTTATCTATTTTCAAATCCAACACATAAATTAAAAATGTGTCATTTACAATGCCAATAGCTCTACCTTTTGCAAAGGCGAGACCGTTGCATTGTAAATGCTTGTTATCTATGAACCCAGGTTCCAAGGGAGACAGTGTGACCCATTGAGCTTAATGGCATTTCCCACAGAGAGCATACTTTTTATTCTACTCAAGAAGGTGACAATCATTTGATTGATGTCTTATCTTGGAAGGCTACATGTTCTTCTCTGTTAACATGATCGTTTGGTACATGACACATACTCTGCTGTCTTTTGAGTTCAAGTGATGGTGATGGTTATAATGCCTAACTCGATAGCACTCATTTTGTTAAGACAAATGTTGTGTACATGACTCACTCATGCCTGTGTATGAAGGTTACACACATCTCTTCAACACCTGCTTTGCATAATGAGCACTGTTATGTACATGCGCTCTAACATTTTGCTGATACTATGTTAACGTACAAGGAGGATATCATCAAGCTGCAGCGATAATTATCGCTGGCCACGTTTAACGTGCACATAACTAACGTCGTCTATCACCAGATTCTATCGCCCGGTTAGCGCACTATTACCAACGCGCATCGTCGAGGCAATAGAAATCCCGGCAATAGCGGCAGAAAGAGGCAATATCGCAGGAATTCCAGCAATATAAAAGTGCGTAAGGGAGAACATTGTAGATAGGGAGATGTGGACTCAGCATGACCATCCACTTCCCATGATAGATATGGCTAAGTAGGAAAAATAGCTGGCGTAAGATGCCGGCGATATTCCCGGTTAGCGCTACTTTTTATGTCGCTAGGCGGCTTAGCCATTTACTTGTTAATAGGGGGGTGGCCGTGTGAGCGTTTATTTTCGCTGAATTACAGACGGGAACGCCTACCTCCATCTCATTAGCGATGTGAGGCAAGGCGCAAAGGAAATGGGAGGTAAGGCATGGATTCATGCATTAGCGTGTCCATGCTGATAGGGAGTTATAGTTATCGCAGATTTGTGCGTGAAAATGGAAGCAAAAGCGGCGATAAATGCTTTACGCCACCTTGATGGTATGCCTCTTAGGGGCATGTTATCAAGAACAGCGTTAAAATGATCGCCGGTTTAGCGGCAGAAAACTGCCTCTAAAGCAGCGATAATGGCCTTGATAATATGCTCTTGAGAATTTCAATAGAAGTCCATGTTCTGGTGTGAACATGGGATTTTATTGGAATTCTCCAGGGCATATTATCAAGCATCATTATCGCTGCTTTAGCTGCAGTTTTCTGCCGCTAAACCGGTGATAATTGTAACGCCGTTCTTGATAATATGCCCCTAATTGTCTTTATCATCACGCTCAAAAAGTTACATTTTCCTATGACGCATCCAAGGTTTTGCCTTTGGTTTACCTTCTTGAGAAGTGAATTTCAAAAAGAAGCATATTCTCATAAATGCTTGCACATATCTCTCGACAGTTTTTTTTTTTGGGAAGGAGTGTTTCAAAAACAGCTCATATTTTCAAATCTGAGCACTTTAATAGGGTATTCATATTCGTCTGGAGTAGCCTGTGCAGATTTGAAGATTGTTTTTGACACGTATTTTCTACACGCAGGGTTGTTTATGCAGCGCCGCCTCATTACATCCTAAACGATCACAACAAAAACCAGAAAGAAGGGCCATCATGTCTGCATGACTTCCCTTTCTGCAAATTGATCTGTGTAAATCATTCTGCCACAAAAATTATTGCAGATGCCTGGCTTCAATTCAATTCTGTTTAAAAAATAGTGCACATTTTTCAAAATGAGATTTCCTATTAATGATCAAAACACCCGGCTCGCTGCTCATGGCTGAGCAAGTGCTGGAGGGGACTCCGGGGAGATGAAAATATGGCTGTCTCAGAACATACCAATACCGACAAATGGCATTTTTCAAAATGGATGTATGTTTTCAAGCCACATACTTTTCATTGTCTCATGATAATGCAGTGTATTTGCCGTCGTCTGTTTACCCGTGAGAATGACAGCTATGGCTGATTGAAAATGTAGCTGCTCAGCCTAGCAAGATTTATGAAATCACTCGTCAAAACTTCACTTCAGTGATTGTAAATTCAGTTTGGAGTCGGAAAAAAATAAGTCTTAATTGGCATCTGTACAGAAAGAATATCAGAAGAACTGAGATTAACATTGAACTCATAAAGCAAGAACTGGTGACACTGATTGGATCCTAGTCTGAAGTCTCAATTGAAAAGGAAAGCCCTTTAGCACATTTCCAGTCAAATTGGCTAATAATTTAGTACATGCAGTGCAGCAATGATTAACTTTGGAAATGCCTAAGGCTGGTTGATTCATGGCTCTATTATATACGTGTTGGGTATGCCAAACTCAATTTAAAGCACATGGGCAGAGCAGAATCCTACCCTAAGAACATGCTGCGAATACTGTAACAAGGTAGAAGTCGTCTGCTTTTGAACATAAGTAACTCTTGGATGAAAGATACCTAGATGCATTTTACCCCTGATTGTGATCGTTTGGGATTTTGGGGGGAAACCATTTCCAAAACAAAACAAACAAAAAATGAAAGACGACGAACATGTTTTCCAATAAGGGATTAGAATATTTTTTTTCTTTACATGAAACCAATAAAAGCACCTAAGGAGTTTGCATAGTGAAATAGCAGCTCTACAGTAACTATATTTACAAACTGTGAATTGCAAAGCTTACTGCATATCTTTTTATAGTTAAACATATACAATTAGGGGCCTTTTGGGGCAGGGTGGGTAGTAGTCTAATCGATCCCTGATTTTCAGTTGGTTGGCACCATACAGATACTGAATCTCTCCCAAAATGTTTTAAAACCTCCCAAACCTATTTCCATCTCGAAAAGTCGAAATCCGAAATCCTCCCCCAACACCCCAGGCAATGCCAACATCCAGCACTAACATCCTTCCAGACATCTCCCAATACCTATAATACCCTTTGATGCTCATGACGAGCTCAGCTCGTCATGAGGCACGGTTGAGCTGTGCTGATGACGAGCTGAGCTCGTCATGAACAATGGGAATGCAGAATAGTTAGCATATGAGGAGAATTGCTGCAGCAGCGATGGTGATACCACATCCGTCCAAGCCTGCTCTGGCTTTCCTCTGCAACAACTACTGGTGATTCAATTTCCTACTCCTGGATGAAGAAGTTATTTTGTCAAGCAAGAATAGTATTATTTTACCTTCATGCACCATTGATCATTTTATCACCTGACCTACACAACATCAATAATTAAAAACGGAAATATTTTGCAAAGTTGCCTGCCTGGAGGAGCTAATTGCGGGGTATAAGGAAGTAAGGGGCATATTAACAAAGAGGGTTTATCTCCGCTTTTTGGCTTTTAACCCTTTCCATGCTCATGACGAGCTCAGCTCGTCATGATGCACGGTTGAGCTGTGCTGGTGACAAGCTGAGCTCGTCATGAATCAATAGAAATAATGAAAAGGTAGCATAGGAGGGGAAAACACCTAGCAGCCAAGGTGTTAAAGCCAAGAAAGCGGAGATAAAATTATCTCCCTATTACCTAGCTGTTACTAACACTAGTTAGCGACAGCTAGTAGGAGATAGTGACCATCTTGGGCCCCACTTTGCATGTCAGTGATATTTATCACTAATGACATGCAAAGTGGGCGTGCCAAGATGTTAGCGACTGGAAACAGTCGCTAACATCGCTATCTCCTATTACCAACTTTTGGAGATATTCGCGCTAAGCGCGAATATCTCCAAAAGCTAACACCTGCCCTGAGCAGTTCTTAGCCATGTTATCCAATGGGAGGTGGATAAAATGGCTGAGAGCATTAGCTCGGTAATGCATGAATATCGCGGACTTTTCAGCAATATTCATGCATTGCGGCCGATTTTTATCGCATTTGCGATAAACCTTGGTAATACCAAGGTTTATTTGCGATAAAAATCGCCGCAGCTTAGCCGTAAATTTTGGTCTCTAACCAAGCAATAGCGATAATTATCGCTATTGCTTGGTAATATGCCCCTGAGTTCTACTCATGATAAATGTTATTTTTTCACCGTTGTACCATTGATTTGGGGACCTCTGTTGTGACCTGTCACACCATATTGGCATCATTCCGCCTAATAAGGAGTATCATGTGTAAAGTTTCCATGGTACAATTTAGATTTTAAATTGTGGTTTATGGTAACTCTAGATAAGCAGATGGAACACAGATCAGAGTCATTGCCGAGTCAATACATTGTTGGGCCTGGAAAACGAATATGATGCCAATTTTGAGATATCTTGATCACTTAACAATTTTATAAGATGGAATATTTCCTACAGACAGACCTTTTTTCCAATATCATAAGGATTGTAAAGGTATACCGCGTTACAGTTCCTCTAGATGGCCCCAAGAAAACAGAAAAAGTTTACGGAGAAGAAAGTGCAGTAAAAGAAAGCATGTTTTTTTTTCTGAAAATGGCCTCAACAAAAGGTTTGCTGTGCTAGGATAACAAACTTCCCAGTTTTCAGGAAAAAGCAGAGTTGTATGAAAAATATATTTTTTTAACACAGTTTTGCATTTTCTAAGAGTTTGTCTATTGATCCTAATATGCGTACTTTGAACATACTTGCCGTTTATGGTGGAAACTGATGTGAACACCATGGGTGAACCTGGGAAGCTATACATTTCAGAAAAATAGGAACAATTATGAATTTAACAAGGGGTCATCCTTGAACTGAACATTTTCTCAAAGAAACACAGTGTTGAAATAAACCAATAACAAAAATAATTCGAAAAAAATGTCATTGGTAACAACAGTTTTATCTGTAGTTTTATGTTATGGTTGCTGATATACAATAATGATATACTGGTACATCCACCAGATTCTTCTCTTCTTAATGACATGTGGGACTTAAAGGTTTTCAAACAACATGCAATACCCACATCCAAAAACGATCTGCAGGTTATAATGATTTTCATTGTGTACAGACCATGCAGCAATTCATTTTTTTAATCTAATGATGGAAAAATGGGTTTGAAGGAAATTTTGAAAATATATTGAGTTTAGGAGCAGGGGTTAATTTTGACACCTCTGAATTTAGAGTTTCCCATGCTATGGTGTAATTAAGAGGTCATTTAGCTAACATTAGGAAGCCAAAGATATAAGAAAATCCATTTGATAATAACAATCAAATCTGTTTTTCCAGAAATTTCCGGGTAAAAATTGCACCCCATTTTTGTAGCTGGGTAAAGTGCCCCCAACACAAAACATCCCATAACATGACATGGAGACATCACATTTCACCGAGTAAAATCTGCGTTATTTCAATGTGGGTAGCTATGGTATTTGGGCCCAAAGTCTGCCAACACTCATGGAGACCTACCAAATGCACACATTTTGTAAAACTAATCATCCAGGTAGTCCGGCGAGGTGTACCTTCCATAGATCCTATGATGTTTTGTTACCTCTAAGGCCTTGCAAACCTCAAACCTTAACAAAAAAACACATCTGGTTTGGTGATGTATGTAGCTTTTGAATTTCAGGATGGGCTCCACCACCACACAGGGAAGCCCATCAAGCCCAGACATGTTTAAAAATAGACAATCCATGAGTCCAGAGTGGTTTGCCTTGCATAGATTTCACAACTTTTTTTTACCACAGTTCCCTGTAAACTTCAATCTTTGCCTAAAAATCACAAATGTTCCTAACTTTTCTGTTTTGGAAACTTCTAGAATCTGCAGGGAGCCACAAAATTACTACCACTGACTGTTCCCACACCTGTTCTGATAGGAATGCTGCCCTACTAGTGTAGCTAATCTTTTGTGCCATAGGCGCTAAGCCAAACCTTACAAGTGAGGTAGTATTTTTATCAATAGAAGTGTGAAAACGCTGTGTGGTAGAAATTCAATGAATCCCCACAGATTTGGCAGTTTAGGTCACAGAAACCTTGGAATAGTTAATGGTTATAGGCAAAGTTTGAGGCTTAGAAAACATTGATGGTAAGAAACCATTACAGGACCACGCAGGACACCTCTCTATGGACTCCCCTGAGTCTGATTTTCAGAACTGTCTTGGTTTAGTAAGTTTCCCATAATAGTGGCAGATCACATGCCTTAATAGTGCAGCCATTCAGCATGGCTGGTAAAAAGAAATTTGGATTCCCCCCATTATGCCAGTCCAAATGTCAAAACTATGCCCAAAGGAATCCAAATGTCCTCTTGCTTGCCATGGAAAAGGAGATGCGCTGTTCCCTATGTGAGTAGAAGACTGTTTGAAGTTTATGGTGGGAGACAGGCCCAATGCTAAGCTGTCCAACAACAGCCCTTATTTTCTTCCTAAATTGAAAATAATATATCCCTGGTGTCTAGGGGTATTTTTGCATCAACCTTTGAGGAGGCAGAAAGACTGTTGAGCCAGTTTTGGGGTGGGGTAAGGCCCAATGATATGATGGAACTCCCTTACCCATTTTGTCCCCATTGTAAAATTCCTAGTGTCTCGTGGGCTTTATAACCACCAAGGGATAGACTGAAGGCAATCGCCCCATTCGGGAAAGGGGCTTGAGTATGCACCAATGCCAGGGTGAGTAACCCCCATCTTTTTGTGTGCCATTTTGAAATCCCTGGTGTCTAGTTGGCTTTTGGCAACCCACAATCAACCCACATAGGTGGGGCAAAAAGACTGTCTTGGCCCTTTTGGGTTAGAGTATGGCCCAATATCAGGATGGAAAACCCCAATCCTTTATTTGCCAGATTGTAAAATCACTGATGAGTTGTGGCTTTCTACCCACCAATGTTCTGATTAGGGTAAATCCCCCAATTGGGGCAAACCTCCTACCTTCTCATGGCTCACAAAGACTCAATTGTCCCTCCTGCTGGGGGTATGCCCAATGACAGGGAGGGCCGCACTCATATTTATTTTTGGGTGACATTTTGAAATCCCTTCTGTCTTGTGGGGTTTTTTCCCTCCCGGGGGGCAAGTTAGGTAAACTCCCACTCTGCCTGGTGTTTAGTAGCATTTATGCGATCCTGAGAGTCTAATTGGGGAACCCCCAGTCAGCTTCTGGGTGGGCAAAAATAATGTATTGCCCCTTTAGACTGAGGGCATGGTTATATGCCAGTGTGGGCAGCCTCCACTCCTTTCGAAAGTTTGGCTGAAAATGTCCCTTGGGTCGTGTAGGCTTGTTACTTCCCTCTAGGGTGTAGCAGATGGGTGAGGGGTGGGGACTGAAGCAGAATTGATGACCCCTCGGCTCCTACCTTGAAGAAAAATAATGAAGTGCCCAGTACTTTCGCTGCATGCTCCTTTCTAAGCCCCCCCAGTGTCAAATGTTGGCTGATGGCTGTACTGGGCAGGTAGTGTGGGCGTTAGTCGACGGCTGATAGCTGATAGCTGCACTAAAGAGGTTAAAATTAATTAATTAATTTTGTATGGCTACAAACTTCAGACCTGCTCAAGGGTACACATAGGGCTGATGCCACGTACAACTAATGCAGACAACTTTCCAATAGAGTCAACATAAATGATCTCAATGAGGCTTCAGTAACAATTGTCATCAAAAGTATCTCTTTGTTAGAGGAATGGAAACAAACTGAAAGGCAAAATGACTTTTGCTTGTACATCAGAAAATACTGCATTGTAGCTGAATACTCACTGCCTTGCTAATCGAGAACTTTCTTGTCCAAGAATTCTTGAACACCTCAAGTTATGTGATAGCCTGCTCCTGCTGCTCTATAAGAAAGGTGTAAAGGTTGCAGCTCGCTGTTGGAATCAAGTTGTCCACTGAATGCCCTGTGTTTATCCGCCATTTTTAGTAGAGTCTGCTATCTGTAGTGCCTCAGCATTGCTGGTGAAGATGTGAAGACTTTGAAAACTAACATGAGGTGTTGCCTCCTCAGGTAGTTGTAGAAATTAAACTAATGCTTGTCATTACCTTTAATGATGCTAGCTAGGGAATGCAATGTACAGAATTGAGAGTCATGTTTAGAGTGTAATGGTGTGGAAGACTCACCTTAAATATAAGCACGTTTCCTCCCCCACCAAATATGTTGTTCCCAAACCTCTTTTGGGGAGGACTGCCAATTAGAACCGGAGATTGGTCAATCTTCAGAAACCAATGAACAGTGGTCCATCATTCATGGTCTGCTAGCATGTATGAATCCGCCTTGCTTAGTGCAGGCCATCAGATGCAAATGTTTCTGCCTTGGATAACCATGCAAGAGATAGTTGGCCTGTGCATGAAAGACACCAATGGCCTAGATTTCATGAAGTTTATTTATTGACAAGATTCTGCAGTGTCTTTTATACTTGTAAAACTGGTGTATTTCAGCATGGTGCCATTGTCCCACAGTTCTAACCGACAGTTTACATTTCAGTAAATATCTCTGTGTGATCCGCATAGCTTGATGGTGTCGCACTAGTGAAATAATCAGCACTGCCAAGAACCACGCATCAGGGTTAGCCCCTTGCATTTTTAGTTCCGATGTCTGCATCGCTGCACTAAAATGACTTAGCTGTGTATTATTGCTTCTCGGCCCAGTATGAGGTGCTAAAAAGGCTGCACAACAAACGTAGCCAGTGCATTTGAAATTGGCATGCTAGCAGGGCCTGTGCTGATGCGTCAGCCTGCTTGGGTAAAATAATCCTCTCGTTGACAGTGTGAGTAGGCTGGGTGGGGTCATGAGCATTCTGCTGTTGTTTTTGCTTTATTTACAGTGAGAGACAAAAGGCCAGCCTTTGTCTGCCTATCCAGCCCCACCTGCCCCAGTGGCTCTCAGCAGACCATGTGATCAGCAATGTGTGGTGAGAGTAGTGCTGAGTTAATAATCAACTACAGTCGCTTGGATCAGGAGGATGGCACCGTAGCCCCACTGGTTTCCTCAGGTGGCATCTTGCCTTCTGTTGGTTTCCGGCAGGGCACCCATGCAGTCACCACTACGCGCACCGCAGATGATTGGCCCATAGCATATATTTTTTTCCCATCCTTTTGAATTTGTTGACATCAATGCCTACTAGTGAAGGTGGTCAGCAACTCCTCACTTGCCCTCTGGTCACGTGTTTGGGGGGCTTGCCCAGGAGCACAGTGTGTCTGGTCCCAGCTGCAGCCACCGAACAATGCACACTAATAGAAATGCTGATCAGCCAGCCTCTGCCCTTTCATGGAGCTGAGGTTGAGAGAAACACAGACAGCAGAGCCTGCCTACCAGTGCAACCATGCCACAAGGAGCTAAGATCCCGGCAGCCAGGTGCACAGCTGGCCTTAGCGAGGAGCAGTCTTGTGACACAGCACTATGTCCAGACCTTAAGTTAAGCCCAAGAGAAAGTTTCTTCCCTGACAAGCACCAGGCTCAGTCTATGTAAAATAAGCGCAGTATAAAGCATCACATTCTGAAGTCTTGCATGTGGCTAGCAGTGAGGAACTGCAGAGGAAAATGGCGTGAAGGGGAGAACAGGAGTGACCATGACACACCAAATACCACTAACCCTTCCACAGACCTAGATGTGTTTAATTCATAGTCTAATATTTTCAGAATTAAAACAGTTTCACTTCTAATTAATAACAAAATCACATAGTTACTCATTAGTCACTTTCTGCTTATGCGAGTTGGCCAACACCAATATGCCTGACTTGTTTTAGGCATATGTGTCTTGCTGTTTAATATGTCTTGATGCAATGACTGAAAACTCACAGAGGAAGAAACTCAGATACTAGTCATTGCTTTGATTTACTTGCAAGAAAGTGTCACTCAAAGTGTCACACATTTGAAGATGGAATGTCACTCACAGCTAGTCTGAAACCATGGAAATGTACACCTAACCGATCTGAAAACTTGGCAGCCAGAATGACTGCTCTCAATCACTGTCTCTCAGTTGTGAAGTGCACTTCTAAGCAGTTTTACACTTTTAAGTGGGCTGGTCTAAAATGTAAATAACATACTTATTAACAGGGGGGAATCTTCAAGGATGCCAAGATATTTTATGGTGCACATATGGTTTTAACCAAGCCGTTTTAGCACTAATGGGAATCATTGTAAGTGGTACCCCTGGGAAAACACCAAGTATTTTCTCAAAATTACTATATTCCACCCACATTATGGATCTCAGAATGGGGTATCATATCTAAATACTACACATTTTCCACTGTAGTGAGGTGCACAACCTCCGAAAAGGCTCTTTTTGCCCACCTTATTCCCACCAGGATGTATCTTGCTCAAATCATGTAGGCACATACCCTTGGGATGTGCAATCATCCTTCACGTCCTAATTCAAAATTCTTCAAACTGTAGGCTTGTATCCTGAGGTCTGTAGCACCATCTTAAGAGGGATCACTTGCATATTATTGAAACACATTATTCTCCCTCCTTCCTGGGTGTGAAAAGGTAACCAAGCACAACTGCCTGTGAAAAAGAATAAAGAAAGCTTAACCTATTGAATTATGATGGTAGGTTTAACACCATCATTGGAGTTGCTTTAAACTTTTTTCTAAAGGAAGTTGCAGTTTTCTTGTGAAAGCGGCTCCACTAAGTATTGAGTAGGGGAGGGTGGTTCTCGCAGAGTGCCGCTGAGGTACATAAAAACTCAAAGAGCCCCAAGGAACGCACCAGAGGGTGCTGCTTCTTTCTGCTGCTTGGGTAGATTTTCTACTGAAGTTGCAGCTATCTCCACGCAAACTGTCGCAACCTGCCGTGACTGCCCACGCTGAGAATTCTCGCTGGGGAGCCGTTTAGCACCTGAAAAATGACGATCCGAGCTTGAGAAAAAACCCTAAGCAAAACTCAAAATAGGCAAAACACTGCCAGAGAAGCAGAATTTATCACCCACTTCTAGTATTGAGAGATGTTCTGAAGTAAGAGAGCACTGCGGGGTACCAGAGTCCTGAAGAGGAACTGGAGCCCAGCAGGAGACATTGTAGAAAGAGGGAGGCTAAAGAGATGGGGCTCTGCCTGAGTCAGTGGAGATGGGCTGATAATTAAATTGAATAGTGTAAAATAAGAAGTTAGCAAGTAGAAGACATTCGTCCTACCTCAATCGATATAGAGTGGATTATTTTAATCATAGTCAGGTCAGCCTCTAACCTGCTTACAAAGTACACAGGGCCCTATTTATGAGGCCGTGGGTCACTTTTACGCTGCTGGTGCGACACGTTTTGTGACACACCAGCGGCGTAAAAAATGTGCCTTGTTGCCCCATATTTACAAAGTGACACATCTAGGTAGATGCGTCACTTTGTAAACCCCTGCGCCAAATTATGCCTGCGCCAGGTGCAATGTATGCAGGGGGGGCGTTCTGACGCAAGAAAGGGTCATAAAAGTGATGCAGTGAAATCAATAAGATTCACAGCAGGCGTAAGACTGACGCAGGCCACATTGCTGGAGTTGAATCACTTTTGTGACACACTCCAGCAATGCGTCACTTTTGCGCCATACAGATATGTCAGAAATACTGACGTATCTGTAACTCCTTGCGACATGATGCATCATACAGTAAATATGACGCATCAATCGTGTCGCAAGGAGGGCGCACTGAGAAGTGACGCATCGCTGCTTCCACGCAGCGATGCGTCACTTCTCATAAATGACACCCACAGTGCACAAGTGCTATCCAGGCAAGTCCAATTTTCCTGTATACACGCAATGTAGTCTTCTGAACGTCAGCACTCAAAATTTAACTTTAACTCAGCTGTGGTTGAGAACTTAGTATACAAATACAATTTATCTGTCCCAATGATGTGTTTGTGATTGTGTCTCATGAAACCTGCGAGTTACAAATAGGTGAGTTCAGGTCGTGGATGGGTGTCCATGACTGGGCGTGAATTTCACTGGGTCATAGAAGGTGTTCTGTTTCTAATGCTCATCCAATCACTGGCCTCTTTCAAAAAGATACAAAGTGACGGTCATATGTGTGCTAATTGTACTTATCATTTTATTTAAAGAGTGTTAGGGAAATATTCAGGTGTTGCTACTGGTATGAGTGTGTGTGAGTGGGGCCAGCAGCCCCCATGCAGCTCAGGACCCCTGGGAACAAGGGGAGCCTCTGCAGCAAGGGCAGCATGTGTGTGCAGGGAGTGATTGTTGGTTGCGAGTTTTTTCGGCAGGAGGACGATTTTTGACTACCATTATGTGGGAAGTGATTGTGTGTGAATTACCTTTAGTCTTCATCAGTGGGGTTTGTGTTTATGGGTTTTGATACCATTCAAACATGATAGATGTAAAATATTGTAGGTTGAGGAGAGTTTTCAGGGTGGGAGAAACTGACCCATTTAGGTCAAATAAAGGTATTCAGCTTGTTGGGGTTACAAAATTGGGACACTGAGTGCGACACCCGCCAGATGAGGAGAGTTGAACATTATTTCTCAGTTGGAATATGTGCTGCAAGAGTCTGCAGTGCTAGAGCAGTGAAAAGAAGGAGGTAGAGAGCTGCGGGAAAAAGGAGGGCTGCCTACAGAAATTCAGGAGGTAGGAATGGAGAGTATGGGGGACTGGGAAAGCAATGCAGTAGTCAGCAGTAACAAAGGGCTGAAAGAAACTGAGGTAAAAAGACCATAGGAGTGGTCCACTCTTGTTACTCCCATGCCCCTGTACAATTTCCACTATGTAGTACAGTTGAATAAGCTTCCATCTATTTTTCATGCACTCGCAAAACGTTTGCTTTATGGGCCATATGTATCAAGCCTTTTGCGATTCGTTAAGGCAGAAATTCGCAGACTTTCTGC
This sequence comes from Lissotriton vulgaris, assembly GCF_964263255.1. Taxonomy (NCBI): domain Eukaryota; kingdom Metazoa; phylum Chordata; class Amphibia; order Caudata; family Salamandridae; genus Lissotriton; species Lissotriton vulgaris. Next base: position 1,348,872,008 of record NC_141694.1, on the reverse strand, counting down.
CTTAGTGAATCGCAAACGGCCTTTTTACCGATTTTGGAATGTATGAAAAAGTTGCAAAATAAGGAATCGCAAAAAATTGTGATTCCTTAAGCATTTAAGGAATCGCAATTTTGCGATTCTTTAAATGCTGTGTATGAAGCTTTTTAAAATTGTGATTTCAGGTTTAGAAATCGCAAATTACCACCAACTTGTAGTTGGTGGTAATTTGCGATTTCTTGTAAATATGCACAATTGTGCATTTGTGAGGGTGGCATATGACGCACATACATGCCCAGTGGGCATGTATGTGCGCCATATGCACACACATGTAATTTACAGGGATGCAGCAGGGTGTCCTTGAGACACCCCTGCACCCTTGAAATAATTCTCAAATTGCGATTAGCAAATTGCGAATTCGCTAATTGAGAATTATTTCACAGTCATTTCTATGGGCCTCCTGGCCCATAGAAATGAATGGGAAATTATTCCTTATTTGCGAATTCGCAAATAAGGAATAATTGGAAATCGCTAAAAAATACCAATTTTGTTCATACATACCATTTAGCGATTTCTAAATAGCGATTCCTTAAAATTCGCTATTTAGAAATCGCAAATGGTGACGATGATACATATGGCCCTTAGAGCTTAGCATTATATAGTTTGAAGACTACTGCCCTTTCCTTCTTCGTTCACACATAAATAATTGTGGCTGAATACAGATTTTCAGGCCAATTAGAAGGAAGGCCTAGTTCTTCTCTAGAACAATAAAAATCAGCATTTCATTTTCTGTTTCAGACAGAAGTAAGCTGTCAATAAAACCACACACCGCAACCATAATACAGGCTATCTTTTAATGTGGGTCTTGCCATGTTTAGCATGGCTTCTACCCCTTTTGTGGAGGAGTGGTGCCTAATTACAAGTATTAGGACAATTCAACTTCTTGCAGCTCCAATATCAGTATTGGCAAAACACTTGATTATTTAATTTCTACACGAATCAAAATATTTTGTAATCCTCGTTTACCCAAATGAGTTCTACACTTCCATGAAGAATTATTGACATATGCATCAGAAATATTTGGATTGCTTGTTGCAGATCTAATGTTGCACCTCACCGGCTTCAGCAGAGCTCCTAAGAAAATCATGCGCACGAATTACCAGGTGAACTCCCGGAACATTACCCTGTGAACTGTGCAAACATTAAGTACGAGGGGCGAACATTTTGGATTCCTATTTTCCTGGCACTCGGATGGGTACTCACTGAACAATATGTTTGCTCTGCATATTTTAACCACTTTGAGGAAGGCAGGTCAACTGGCAACGGAGTCCTTGACAAAACCTTTATCTCAAAATGTTCTTTCCCAAATACATTCGCATATTTGTTTCCTAAATGCATTGCTTTTCAGTGTAATGCCTGCAAAGTTGTCTAAAGATTACCTCCCCTTTGTTGGCAAAGATGGCACTTTCGGCTTGTCCCTTTAATACCTCATCCCTCATGTAACTATTTGTTCCCATCGAATTTACTTCCTGACTACACACACAGGACCCTTTTATGAGGATCTGGCGCAGGGCAGCGCACACGTCTTCTTGCTCCACTACCCTATGCCAATGTGAAAGAACAGAAATGCAACTTATTTATGAAATAGGGAGCATTCCTGTCCTTTCCCCCTGCGCTGGAGCACAATTTGCTCCCCTGCACCAACGTAAACTCCGATGCCTCTGTTGCAGGCAGGATGGTTTTTGTGCAGGAAGGGGCACCTTCCTGCATAAAAACAATCCTGATAGACGTGTTCCTCTTTGTGTGTGTGCTGCATGCAGCACACATAGAAATAGGAAAAAAGAGGAAAAAAGAATTTGCCCTGCTAAGCATACCCAAGGGAGGCATAAGGTTTCGGCGCTGCCCCAGGTTTATGTGATTCAGTAAGTCTGGGGCAGCATCAAAATCCCTGGACGTTGCATGGGAAAACCAACCACAATGCCCATGGAACGCCTCCTTCATGCAGCGTAAGGCAAAGCAGCGACATTTTGAGGCAGCCTGATGTGTTCAGTTTATAATTTAAATGGTATCAGCCTGCCTTAATACAGTATGTATCTTTAAAAAAAATTATAATAATAATGACAACATTCAAATTGCCTTTTTCTTCAGCATGAACCTCTTAGGACTCTATAATGATGTCAGTATTCCTCAGTGCACCAACCAGGATACAATAATTGACCCACCAGACACACAGACAGACATCTAATGTGATTGCATTAACCAACCGAGCTTTCTTGCCAGAACAGCACATTTCCAGAGTTAAACTTGCATTTATTTTTCATTTAATAATATATGCAGTTTCTGTTCTGTAGGTGAATGGCTATCAGATATGTTGTTCTATTAGCTAGGTGGCTAACCCCACACCTATTGTACCCAGGATCAAAATCGCCAAACGTTTTTGTGCACTTCAATTGCAATTATGAGTGAAGGGTGAGTGCAACAAAAGTAAGGAATCCCTTTTCATGTACTTTAAAAAAGAGACTGCAGTCTCATGGGATCCGTGTCAGAGAAAGGTGGTAGCACACTAAGTTGTATCTAAGGTTGTATCAGGATCGACAAACTTACAATTTCAATAAAGTAAATCCATATCAAGTTTTTAAAAAAAAACATCAATCCAGTTCAGCCAAAAGAGAATGTTGGGATAAAGGGATTTTAAAAAGAAATTTTCAAAGTTTATTGTGTATTTCTATACAGGTTGTTGGTTAAACATTCACATTTATTATTAAAAAAACATTTCATGGCTTAAAAAACAATAATACAATTACACAAAGAAAAATATGTCGACGCAGCTTTTCGGTGATACAGATGGTCACCTTCTTCAGGACAATTTTTCGATTTAAAACCACTAAAGTTAAAACAGAAAGTATAAAAACTGAATTATTCTCATATTCACTTTTTCAACAATTCATCATGCACATTATAATCCCTACATTCCCCTCGGCATTATTCATTTGCTCCCCTAGAGTTTTCGGATTGTTCAATACTTTAAACAAACATTTCATTACACTATATGGTAATCTATGTTCTCTCATTTTTACCATAATACACGCCTATAAGTTATTTGTAGATCCAACAACCTCCTTGTATCCACCATTTTCTCTAGATCCACGCTACATCTTAAAGTTTTGTTGGGACTGGTTTTAATGTCCCATCATGTACCTCTGTACTTGTACACTAAGCTATTGAGCGGTGTTGCTCAATTTGTTGCTTTCTGCGAGCTCTCTAGATGGCTTCTTTTGTCATTCTGCTTAGTACATGAAAAGGGATTCCTTACTTTTGTTTCACAGTACTTAACCCCTCCCTTTTCACATAAGGGTTTCTCCTTTAAAAAGTTTTCATTGAAAGGTGAGTGCAACATTCACCCTACATTCACAGTAAACACCACTCACATACAGGCTGGTGCCATTCCTAAACCCCCAGTGGGAACTCCAAAGAATTACGCTCCAAGCAAACAATAACACAAATCTTAGAAAGTAGTCTCTAGCCTCTCATGAGTCCCTGCATCCCAAGGGTGTCCATTCCTTAAGCACTACAAATTACAATTTCTGAACAATGCACCCTTGTACTCTCTAGGAAACCGTACAAAAACAGTGGCATTGGGACGGCCAGCAGAGCGACAGAGTTGATGCTTCAAGCAGGTCCACTGGACAGTGCACCGAAAATGGCTGGTACACATAAAAAAATTATTAAAAATAATTCATGACAAGACATTATACTGTTGGTCTCCTACGCCCCACACAGAGCACACTCCAACAATCTTCACTTGTATCCCAGAGCTTGCAGTGCATCAAACTGCCCTGAAACTAAATGACTGCATCATTCGATGCCATGCAAACCCATCCCCCCAAAAAAATACAAGCAGCACACACGCACAGGCACCTTCAGACAGACAGTGACGTACCATTCAACACGTGAACCACCTTCGACATCTATACGTGTCGACAGATTTGATGAACCCTTCATTCACTCTTTGTCCTTCATGAACAGCAAATGTTAAGGTCTGACGACAGCCTCAAGTCAAACCTGACCTAAAAAGGGAATCTTTAATGAAATAGGACTGCGGCAGCAATAACAGCACTGGCAACTGCATCACTAATTCAATAAACAGCTTGACAGCCAAGCAATCTCCGGTCCAGGACAAAAGGAATGCATCTCACTAATGCCAAGCTGCAAACACCAATCTTGTTAAACACAGCCTGAGAAGAACCCTCAGCAACTAAATGCTTGCCAATGACAAGCCACTAGAATGGACGAATAAATCTCATTCTACGTACCCCTTAAATTCAGAAAATGGCATCTACTCTTTGTAAGGACAAGTGGTCCTACCTTCCAATTTTCAAAGAAACTATAGATTTTTCCCACAGTTATATGTCAGAATATTACATAGATAACTATACTCTAACGTGAATATTGTAAGCATTGTTTATAAAAATTCCGATGCATTTGCTGAAGCAAGTTTTAAAAATCAAACGCGTTTGGATTCGTGGAGTTAAACTTCCAAAATGAATTAATAATATTAATGAGTTTATGCATGTTTTGTACTAATTCAACCTAGTTTAAAATGCATTCACAAACATGAGGGTCTAACATTATGTGCTCTTTGTTGCATTTGCGAGTACGCTGAAAAATAATAAACTAACTTTGTCTATTTGTTTTGTCAACATTAATTGCGGCTGTTTAAATAATTGCATGTGCTTATTTTAAATGTGCTTTCGTCTATGTCGTGTCTTTTATGCGACAGAGGCTCGTGGAGAATCCTGAGGCTGGTGTGAAGAAGGTTTTTATGATTGCTGCTTATTCGTGCTTAAAGCTAGATAACATAAACTAATGGGTTAACATTAGTAAAGGGGGTGGGTAACAAAATGACTTACATTACTCAAATTAATTAACGTTTTGTGTTTCTTTGCATACTAGTTCTTCGAGAAAGAGGCCTGAGGCCTAGCTTTTAAAATGGGTGTTTGGAATCCTGTTGTGATGAGCCGAGCACAGCAAAAAAATGAAAAAAGTTTGTCACATTCATAATCGTCAGTAAACAAAATATGAGGAACTGTGCAGAATGTGCTCCGTGTTGAATAATTTCCAAGGACAGGATGCGGCAGGAAAGCCAAGCTGAGGAAGCAGCGAACTGTTATTTAATAAGTTGTTGCAATAACCTCGGAAGCTAATGTCGCTTGTGGACAATAGACAAAGCCGTTATAGGAAGGCACGATTTTGGAATGAAGAAGCAATGATCTCATGTGGACTGACGGCTGTCAGCCAATCAAAGCGCTGGATGTCTTTAAAAAAGTATTCTTTTAGCTAGTTTTAGATAGAGAAAAGGTATAAAACTTGGCCTCTTGGGAGGAGCTTGGCTGGCTCGTTCCTGAATCCTGAAGGGCGTGAGATGCTGACGGACTTTTGACTCACGTAAGGGAAACGTGAACTATTGTCTTTTCTTTTAGGTTCTAATAAGTTTAGTCAGGGTAATAGGGTTTAGGGAATGAGATTCTTTCTGCTTAAATACTTTTCATGCTAATTCGTTTTGAACTGACAGTCAAATGTGCCTTTACTTAATAAAATGATTGCTTATTAAATGCTAAATTAAAAAGATTTCTTTATTAAAATGCTCTTTATTTGAAAATAAAGTTAATAAAATAGATTTTGAAATGTGTGTAAATGTGTGATTGTGTGTTAATGTGTAAGCATCTGTGTGTGAGTGAATGTATAGGTCAAATAGGGTGTGATATCACTTCAGCTACCCCTGGCCTTTCAGTGAATTGACGTTCATGACCATCACTGGCACCAATTGGAAAAATTGTTAAAAGAGAATTCTTCACCTGGCCAATATAAACCCTAATGCTCCTGCATCAGCTGAACTTGAAAGAATTCTGAGAATATGTATACATTTCTTCCCCAAAAAAACTGATTGTCATTGCATCAAATTTACTTTAGCGAATCACCTACACCATCATATATGGCTTCTGCATCAACTTCAATCTAATCATATGGTGAAGCAACACTGTCCATGATAGGACAAAACCCAATTATCTGCAGATGGTATGCCACAATCACCCACAACTGCCTGCATTTTTCTTATTGCCAATTCCTAAGCAGATTTGGCTTTCCATGTACTAAGTTCCCTTTTGGACCCATTTTGATTCTTCCTTAGGTTTTCGTATTACACGTTTTAGACTGCTTTGCTGTTCACAGCAACACATAATACATTTATTTTGTGCCGTGATAGTATTTTAGAAATACATTATACATGTTATTTGTTATTCAGTTTATTCTTCTCAGGATTAAGTTTGAACATGTCATACAAGGTCAAACAACATGGGGTAGTGTTTTCTTGTGCCAGGTCAGCAACATCTCTTAACATTTTAGACATAACATAGTAGCACAGCTGCTGCTTTCCAACACAGTAGTTCTTATCATATAAACTGTGACTCACGCCCTTGGAAAGCAGAGAGGAGAATTCCAGCAGAGGGACAGGTCTTGAAAATGGTGCACCAGCTTTGCGTAAATTGAGTTTACATTTATGATGGAGACCACTATAATACAAATACCAGGCATGGGGTCCGGTGCTAATCCCAGAGATCACTGATATATCCCTGTGCTCACATAGTGAGAGTAGGCCTAAACAGGTATATCATTTGACATGATAGGGCTATTCATTGTATACAGTTTGCTAATAATGTTGATTATTCTGCTTGTTGTAGATGTTTTGTAATCTCAGCACAACTGCTTCATAATAGACTACGATAGTTTCAATAAATATTGTAAACTTTCGCTGTGTCTTTCTTTTGTTTATTATGGACGTGCATGAGTGAGATGCGAAAGTGATGATCTGTTTCAACGGTTCCCCTGAGGACTAGAAGGTCATGTTCCAGGTTGCCAAATAACCTATTACTCTGGGAAGGTTAGGAGGTCAGATGAGGCACTATGAACCAGTCAGATCTTGGCTTACAGGTACTGATGTGGTAGAGAGACTCGATCCCTACATTCTGACATCCTGTTATCCCAAGGCACAGTTCTTTTTCCCAGCAGAATCCCTGCAACATGGCCCTACCAATGATCATATGGTACTTTGTCAGCAGGTCTCCTGAGCAGTACATGTGTGTGTCCATAGTATCCCTTTCATTAGGACTGGGCAGAACTCGCAGTGCTTCACTCTGTGGAATTCCCCAGAGTTACAGTTAATTCTATGGAGTTCCGCAAGGAGGCGGAGTAAGCAGACCTCCACAAAAAAGTATGTAGAGATGTGAAAGAACAGTTCTGGAAAGTAAACACACAAACACACACAGCAGGCTAACCCGACATGAGATGCTACAAGCCCTCAAGTGCCGTTTACAGATACTGAACCAGACAAAAATCAGAAATTACATTTAAAAGGGGCACGTGCGCTGCGCAACTTGAAAGCCCAGTCAATGTCCCTGCAGCACAGAAGCTTTGTTTGCTGGATTCCAGTGCATGCACTCTGCACAGTGATCTGCTCATCATCCTTCCACTGGCGCGTGATCAGCATGCACGGTGGCCAGAGCATGGCCTCGTACACTGCATGCATCCCGGTGCTGGGGCATCTAGCATGCAATGTAGAGCAGGCGGCATTCACTTAATTTTTCCGTCCACATGCTCCCAGAACATGTGAAGTGGTGCAACAGTATATGAACAAAATGACATGGAAGGAGTTAGCAAATTTATGGACATAGAGGACAGACTCATGGCTGTAACCATGGACATGGCGCAAGTGTAACCCTTGAAACAGAAGAAGAATTCCAGCTCAAAAACATCGGGCGTACTACTGCATTGGTGGTGTTCTGCAAGCACCAATGGGGTTCTTTGTGTGTCAGCAATGTCTGAACTAGTCAAGGAATATCCTTCACATATGGAATTGTCCATCCAAGGAAAATCCTTCACTGTGAAAGGATTCTCAATGGTGACCAGTCAGGGCTTTTTACTACTATCTACATCGTAGGGGTTAATAGTGAAGCAGGATGGCGAGGAGGGGACATAAGAGCCGCGATGTCCAGGAGAAGGCAGCCACGGGGCAGGTAAGTACCTTTTAATTAATTTTAATTATTTGGGAGGGCCAGGAGAGGACAGAAGCGAAGGTCCACGGAGTAGTTTTCCAACTCCGTAGAACTTCACGTAGAGGCACTTCGCCTGCTTTGCCCAGGGTTATAAAAATTACTATTCCCACTCCAGTGAGTGCAACAGTAGAGAAAGTATTGGATAGCGGAGGGGTACATATTACTATTCCCACTCCAGTGAGTGCAACAGTAGGGAAAGTATTGGATAGCAGATAAACAAAAATGACTAATAACATTTCAACAAATAAAAAAAAATTATATTCTGAAAATGAAATAAAAATATTTAAAAAATTTACAATTATATATATTAAACATATAAAAAGAACACATATTATAATGTTAATTACATATAACAAAAACCTACAAATATGAAATAAAAAATACATTTATAAACAATATTTATTTAAAAGGCTTAAATATTCACAAACAAACATATTATTTAAAACATAAACGTATGTATTTTATTTCCTACCCTATGACACCACACCAATAACAAAAGATATCACATTTTTATTGAAATTTATTTCCATAATTAACATAATAATAATTAATCTAAAAAATGTATATATTTTTTTGTCCTCATACTACCATGGCTTGCAATGTCTAGCCAGCCTACCGACTTGTAGCACCCCCGGCTGTTTACAATATCTTAATAATCCTGCGTACCAGCCCTTCCAGTTTCCTGGTTGCTAGTTCCACACAGGTGTAATCATAGGACTCGTAGCATTTTAGGTTCTGATGGTACCATTCCAATTTAAGAAATCATCACATAACTCAGAGTGTGCACTGTTTTGTAGTTCTATGTCCATTTTGGAGATTCATTTTACAACCTGGAGCCATTCCATTCATACCGGCGGAACAGCGTCTATCCATTTCCAATATTTTTCTCTCCTAGCGAGAAGGATCAGGTAAAACAGTAAGGCCTGCCTTTTCATTGCTAAGGGTGCAACTGGGTTCTCCTCTAACCCCAACATAACCTACGTTAAGATAATTTTTATGTTGGAACAAAGGATTTCATTTATCACTCTCTCCACAAACATCCAATAATCCTGAATCAAGGGGCATTCAAAAAATATGTGCCGATCATCCACACTCACCATTCCACATCTATGGCATCTTGGGGCTACTGCTGTTACGTATTTAGCCAGTTTCCTCGGTGTCCAATATAATCTGTTAGCTGTATAAAAGTGATTCCTTTTAAGATTTGCTGGCTTAACCACTTTATAGAGCAATTTAAAAGAAGGTTGCCATGTTTGCTGTGGTTTTGACAGCTGTATATCACCTGCCCAGATCTCATATGTTGCTTTCAACTTCTTTTCTTCTGATATCACCAAAGTCTGGTACCAGACAGATACTTCTTTCATTTTTGGAGCCTCATTCTGTATGTCCTATTTAAAATCCAGGAAATCTCCTCCGATCTCTCCCCTGTTTGCCTCCCCCAAGATATCAACTGTAGATATTTAAACCTTGAGAGGGACCCCCCTGTCTTAGCTGTCAGTATTTCCCATGGGACCACCTCTTTTAGCACCATGAGTTCTCCCCATCGCTCAATCCCTGCTCTCTTTAGAGGATTGCTAAGCGGATCCTGCAGAAATTCTGGTGTACCTGGTGAGTCCCATATTGGTGCGCCATCTGAGTAGTAATCCATTCCCTGTATTTTCCTTATCCCTACCCAAAGGATAAGTGCTGCCTTTAGTACCTTCAGTCTGATTTTTTTAAACTATTACTTTGCACCAAATTTGTATAGGAACCCTTTCTTGCCCCACTCTCTAAACATCTCCCCCAACAGCCTGCCCCATACCGTGGGACCCGGTGTTCCTAGGAGAGCTCTACAGTTCTTAATCTGAAATGCCATGCAATATAACCTTAAGTCCAGGAGTGCCAACCCCCCTTCTGCCAATTTTCATCGCAATTTTTTCCATGATATCCTAGCCCCCCTAGCAGCCCAGACAAAGCTGCCAAATTTGCCCCGTGTTTTATCTATCGACCCCATGGGAAAAGCAAGTAGAATACAGTTAAAAAGAAATGTCAGCTTAGGGAGCAGCATCATTTTTATTAGATTTACTCTGCCGTATATTGAAAGTGGGAGATTCTTCCATCTAGAGAGTGTTTTTTCTATGTCTTTTATTACCCTTTCCAAATTGTGCCAGGGGATTTTGTCTAATACATTAGTTATACTTATTCAAAGTTATCTAATCTCCCTCTAGACATTTCCCCTCCAATCAGGAACATTCCAACATTTTTTCCCAGTTTTTTTTGCTATTTACAAGATATCCTGAGAAGGCTCCATATTCTTTCACTAAGAGCTCCACCCTAGGAATTGTGACAGCAGGGTCAGCCGTATATATTATAATATCATCCGCATATAGTGCTATTTTCGTTTCATATGCGCCTGCCTTAAAGGCAATGACCTGTTCATCCTGATGGAGCATCTGGGCATAGGGTTCGATATATATACCTAACAATAGTGAGGAGATGGGGCACCCCTGTCTCGTCTCTCTTAGTATCGAGAAGCTCTTCGTAAGCACATCATTTAAAAGAGTGCTAGCTGTCGATCGTTGATATAGGGCCTTAAGCGTTGTTACAAAAAAGGGTCCAAACCCCATAATTTCCAATACTGCCCATAGGTAATCCCAACACACACAATCAAAAGCCTTGGCGGCGTCCGGAGTGACCGTCGCCAAGAGTATCAACCTAGATACAGCTATGTCGATGCAGCCAATGAACTGCTGGGTCAGCTCATGCAACTGCCTTCCGGTTATAAAGCCCTTCTGATCTTTGTGTATGAGCTGTGGGGCAATTCTAGACAACCTCCCTGCTAAGATGCTGACAAAGATCTTATAGTCAGCATTCAGAAGGGAAATTGGTTGATACGACTCAGCTTTTACGGGATCCTTAGGTGGCTTCAATATCAGGACAATAGTTGCCTCTCTCCATGATTCTGGAACCTGTGTCCTCCCCATATATATCCAATTAAACAGATCTTCTCACTCAGGCAAAACTTCCTCTATCAAGATTTTATAAACTTCTGACCCAGCTGCCTTTCCATTCTTTGCACTTTTGATTGCTCCCCTAATCTCTTCCTGTGTTATTCGAGCTTCCATCATTATTTTCCCATCCTCTTTAAGTTCAGGAAGACCAATTGTATTAAGCCAACTTTTTAACTTTAGCGAATCAGAGATGGTGTCCTTCTTATATCATTGTGAGAATAGTGCCACAACATGTTCCTGCATATCATCCCAACTGTCAATCACCTCTCCTTGATCCCCTCTAAACTCCTTAATCTCATTCCTAGTTCTTAGTACTCTTCCAGGCCCCGTCAATGGCGCCCACGGTCGAGAGCATCTAGCTCGGAGCTGCCATGTTCCCAGCCTTGATCCGAAAAAAACAATCTAAAATAGAAAAAGATAATAAACATTCATTGAGTACACATTGTTCAACACTCCAATATCCACAACACACACTGAAATTTATTTACACAATTACAATTAATAATTGCTAATTAATTAATTTAAACTAATTAACAAATAATTACTAATTCATCAATACAAAATAAATTACTTCCCACCCTTCTCACCATTTACATCTATAAATACCACAGCACACACCTAAAATTAATTGCACAATTACCATAGTTATTTACTAATTAACTAATTGAAATTAATAAACAACTAATTAATAATTTGTCAATAAAAAATAAATTTCTTCCCACTCTTCACACCATTTACACCTATAAACACCACAAAGCACACCTAAAATTAATTACACAATTACCATAATTAATTACTAATTCATTAATTTAAACTAATTAACAACTAATTATTAAACAATTATTGATAAATTAATTTACCCATTTAACGCTATAACATCACAATTAAAGAAATATAAATAAATACAAATATTCAATACATTTTATGTAATGAAATTACTTCCCACCCTATTCCCCTATAAACCCACAACCCACTACAGAACTAAAAACGCAAATTTCAAATAAAAATAAATGAATAACTACTATGAATAATCAATAAAATAAATATAATTGAATTACTTCCCACCCTATTTGCCTATAAACCCACAACCCGCTACGGAACTAAAAATGCAAAATTGAATAATTTTTTTTTATTAACTACTAAAATTTTAACACAAATAATAAAAATACAAACAATTTTTAAACAAAAAAAGAAATATCACACACATATAAAATATATACTGAAATACATAACATTAATAAAAAATCGATATATGTACGACTATATTTTTACTAACGATATTAAACACTTCACTATTTTTTAAATTGATATTACTTACCTAAAATCGATAATATTGACCACAAGGATTTTACTGTTGATATTTCTGACCCACGATATTTTTACCACAACATTTGTGCAATTTGATATTTTTACCTCAATATTCTTTCTTTGCACTAACCCTGGGTGTAGTTCACGTAGTTGCGCTACGCGTAGCCACGCAAAGTGCACTTCGCACTACGCAAGTTATGTGTGGCTAAGCGAGCTGCGTAGTGCAGTAGGGAAAATGCTGTTCGCACCTATTGCACAGTGACGGATGCTTGTCCGCACTGTGCAATCATTGCAAATGGCATATTGCACAGCGCAAGTGGTCGTTTTCTGATTTGTACTCGAGCGGCAGTTTTCTCAACGTGGACTGGTAGTTTCTTATAGCGAGCAGTCGCCAGAATACGCAACCACTTGCAATAAGGAACCTGACCTCCCCGGTTTAAGAATCTTGCCGGGCGGTTTATTTTCAACACTCGCGATCAGCAACTTGATGTTGCTGATCGTGAACGAGTAAAAAGTCTCACCGGGATGTAATTTTCCTCGCTCGCGGTCGCCAACTTGACGTTGTGGACCGCGAGCAAAAAAAACCCGCTACACGTTTTTGCACTGTGCTACGTGTAATCTGCGTAGCGCATAGTTGCGCAAATTTTGCAAATTATGCGAGCGTAGCATAGTCCTACGCTCAGGGTTACTCTGCACCGTTGCAGGGAATAGTCTGGCTGATGAAGTGGTAAAATCTGCAGTTGTGATTGTGACAGTTGCTGCAATTACTCATTCTCATACGAGAATAGATGACGACATATTGACTGCCATTAATGATGACCAAGATGGCACCCCTTTACCTTGGGATTTTTCAGCTAAATACACTCATTATTTGAGTGAACAAAATATTCCCTTTGTTACAATTCCAGGGGTTGGTGATCATTTGATGCCCAAACAAGACCGCAGACAAGCTTTAGTTATAGCTGTGCATGAAGTTGTTACTTCTGCACATGCAGGTGTGGCAGCTAGAATGTTGTTGCTACAGCAATATTAATAATGCATGGCTTATATCAACAGGCCCAAACATATGTCCTTTGTTGTGATATTTGTCAACAAATTAAAGCTTCTACCTTGGCTCACCCACCAGAGACACACCTGTTGATTTTCAACAAACCTTTCGGCTGCATTTATCTGGACCATTGTAGTCCTCTTAATTCGGATGTACCATTTAAATTTATCTTAGCTGAAGTGTATTCTTGCACAAGGTTCCTCCGTTGTCTGGCCACATTAAAGTGATGCTCGTAGTGTTCTTAAAGATAAGCAAATCTTTATCAGAGCACATGCATGCCCTGCATTCCATTCCAAAGTGTAAAAAATTATACTATGGCTTCCCTGAGTGTAATGGTGCATTACTCTTCTCCATATCAGCCAGAGGGAAATTCTGTTGTGGAGAGGATGAACCATGACCTAAAGCCATCGTTAACAGCTAGAGCATTAAGTACATGGTGTAGTTGAATCCACCACCTATATGGCGTACAAAGGACACTTAATGATTTCTCTAAAATATCTCTGGGTGGTCAGACCCTACACAAGGTTCTTTATGGCATCAAAATGTATGTTCCAGGACTTGACGGTTCAGAGATTGTGACAGCAGCCACAACCTTTGACGTAAATTAATGTTTTGGTGTCTTACAATATCTACAAAACGTCTATGACAGTCAATCCAATGAGCAGTTGAAGACATCTACCTCTGCAGGAATTAATGAGAAGCCAGAACCTTCTGACTTTTTTCCACTAGTTGGCAATTTCGCTTGTGAAAAGGTTGCAGTGAAAAAGGTGTTTGGCCCATCATACTATTCACCTCTGCCAGCCCTTGGTGTTCAAGGTACAAGAACCGCAATTGTGCCATCACTTGCTGGATTTAAATAGTTGTATCTCCATTAACCACATCAAGTTACATCAAGTGGTCGATTATAAACAGTAGCCCATGAGGAGCCCTTGGTAGTTCCCTAACTCCTCTCGCTACCATACAGCACATTTCTCTGCAGCTTGCAAGCACCACCAAAGCTGTTTCTCCCAAGTTGGTAAATGTTAAATAATGAAGTTCAGTTAATTCCAAATACTGCTACAAATGTCAGCAACATGAATTAAGTAAGTACTGTACTTACTACTGGGTCTTCTGCAGGTGATGTCATTTCTACAGATCCACCCTTATTGGAACCTACCAGTTCTCTTACTGCACCTGTGGCTCCTGTTTTTTAACAAACTGCTTCTGGTTATTATGTGGGAACAGATTATTTTTCATCCGATTCTTTTGAAAGTACCTACATTTTAGATACTTCGCCCTCAAGGGCCTGTGTTTTCTTTTCATGGCTGAAGCACACTTATCTGGTCCGTCCTTGGATATAAGTTTGGATAACACTTTTCTTGGTTTTTCTATTAAGGTGGATTGGATTTGTGATTGTTTTCTTCTTGCTCATCAATAGCCATTGCTTTCCAGAATGCTCTAACACAGAACTGGTCAACGAGGTGTTGACGCCTCATTCATCTACAGATAAGCTAAACAGAGACTTGTCTCTTGTGAACATTTCCCCTTTTCCAGTAACTGTTGGAATTGTTTGGGATAAAGTACCAAATGACATATTCAGTCCTACAGAAACACTGAAGATTACTAAATTTTGGGGAGTTCTATGGGTGATGTAATTGTACCTGGGCTACATTCTGATGATTGGGATGTTGAGACTGTAATCTCATGCTCTAGGAGCTGAAATGCTACATTGTTTTTGAATCAGACGCTCTGTACTTGAATTTTGCTAACAACGGTGAAATAGTCTGTTATTGTCATTATGAACATCATTATTTACATTGAGCTACTATTCAATTCACACTTTTTTATAACACACAATGGGAACATTATCAAACTCCCCCAAAAGGAAGCTCAAAAACATATAGGAATACATTCACATATTTTTCAGGATATGATACATTAGACCTGAAATATTTTTATTTAAAACTTGTCCCTATACCACCAAAGAAATATATGTCACACAATTAGCTCCACAAGGCTATGACTATTGGAAGGATTTCATTGGCATGACATCAATTTGGGTGCCAGATCTGGCAGGTTCAGGGTACAGACACCTTATTTTGAGCCTGCTTGATTTCAACAAAAATGATTTTTCTGCATGATACAATTCAGCAGACTCAGGGGCCTATTAGGATTGCGGACAGATTGCCACTGCCGGGCAGTGGTGGTGATCTGCCCGCCAGACGTCCCTGTTTCACCCCCGCCCTATTATTATGGTGAGGGGCACTGCGGCAGACGGAAATACCGACCGCCGCTTTTCCGCCGGTCGGATTGCCGGCTGGGCGGAAAAAGGCACACACTGTGGTGGCAGCCACCGCCATCCATATTATTATGCCCGCGGTGGAATGCCTTTCCATGGAGGTGACTCAGCCATGGAAAGGCATGCAGGAACTCACCTGGGTGACCATTGCGGTCCCCTGGGGGTGGGGCGGTGGCTGGCTGCACTGGAGGGTACCTATGGTACCCCCATTATTGTCATGCACAAGGTGGGAGGCATCGCGCAGTGCCTGTCATGTTGTGCATGGCAATGCACAACATGGGTTTTCAGCATTGCGACGGGTGCAGTTTACAGCACCACCCGCTGCAATGTTGAAGGCAGAAATTCACCCGCCAGTGTGGTGGGTGCATCCTAATAGACGTGGCGGGACTGCCGCACCTCTGGCGGTCGGCCCCGTGTTCCGTTACAGTGGCAGGTGGACAAAGTCCCCCGGCCATCGTAATAAAGAGATGAATTCACAAAAAATTCCTTCCAGTGCCTGATTTGACAATTGCCAAAATTATTACAAATAACATTGAAGAACAACTTGATAGTATGTTGCAAATGGTTGTGGGTGGGTATTGTGGCCAGTGCACACACATGGTTGTTACCCTCTTTTTTTAAATTCCACAGTAGAGTTTAAGGCCTGCATAAGCGGCCTGTGTTATTCCCAATCTCACAAATCAGGGATAGACACAACCTATTCAGTGGGGAAATTGTGTCAACAATGGTTGGAAAATTCCACCCTGTCCACATTAAAACAACATCTTTCCCTCATGTCGGAAGACATGGACCTATCTGATTTCTTGTTGGGTCCTAAGTCTACGTGTTCAAAAAGGTTTATTTATGCCATATATAATGAAATTTGGAAATTATCACAAATGGAAGCTGTCACACATTTAAGACAAATTGGTCATGATAATTTGGATAACGTGCTTGCTGTTGTAAATAATAGTATTAATACATTGTCTTCTCGCATTTACAATCTGAATAACATTGTATTGTCTGTTATTAATATCATGCAAAAGGACATGTCTGCATTGTACCATGGGCAAAGTCAGCTAAGATCTATCATGCAGTTCAGTTGGACACTCCACGTCTTAAAAAAAAATATGCCACATACAAAATGTTACATCTCGAGAAGTTCATAGCTTGCATGAAACACTTCCCAGTTGGTAGATATGAACGCCTAGCAGGCAGCTTCATTTGTGAATGATGGACACTCCCAATTTTTAATTGTTGTGAAAGAGCCAACAAAGAGGTCTTCTTTACTACAAAGGAATGCAACTCTTCTGTCGGACACTCATTCGTTTGTTAACAATTTTATTCTATTCAAGGCACATGTAATGCTTCAGTAGTAACTTTGGCCTGCTTTCTAAAAGAAATACCAGACACTTTGATTCCCCGCCTCATCACTATCCTTTCAAATGGAAGCTATTTTATGTTAAGCAGACAGGACTGAAGGCCGGGGTCCCAAATATTTATTGGTCTTCCAGATATTGACCTGCTTCAGTAACGTATTATTCCAGCTTTGAAGGCAAATTTTAACAAGCTAAGCTGACTCAAAGTCCTATTGTTTCAAAAAGATGTAGCATTATTATCTGCTCGAGAAACTTTTAAATTGCAGGTTGCAAGGACGTCCTGAGAAATACAGTTCTTGTTAAATGCAAATCTTCCATTACATTTCGGCAAGCTAGTGGACATGATTTTTAGTCAGTTCCTTCCAGAAAGATTTTGGAGTAATGCCAGCCTTTATTCATTAACTATTTTCCAGTGTGTTTGAGGGCATACCTTTGATGGTAATCATCATTTGCAGATTTTTTTGCTCACAATGGATGTCCAATTCAAAGACCACTGGTAATGGAATTACCACAGGTCCAGCTAAACCATAAGCACATGTTAGGAGTCTTTGGAATCCCTTTGCTTCAAAAACTAAACACTGACTGGTCATTGTCATTCCGACCTGCCTGGCTTACCTTCATACAACCCATTTTTTATTGCCTGTGGTGTCCCTTTGAATGGGCACTGGATGTCTGCCTAGCTCTGCAAATGCCAATTACTGTGGACATGAATATGTTGACGAGTCCTATAACTACCCATCATTGGAGTTGTCCCATGAACTTGCAGCTGCTTCAAGATGTATGGCATGAGTCACTCTTTCCAGGGGAGATGGGTGTTTTAGCAACAAGACTACCAAATTCTGGCTCCAATAACACAGATGCAGGGCAGCAGCCTACTTCCTCATCATTGGCTGATAACAAGGCTCATGTCTGCCATTTGATGCTTTGAAATGTGACAACTGCAGAATCATCATCTGCGGGACGGAATCCGTTCTGGATTCACTAACCATTGATCTTGTGGAAGAAATCTTTTTTTTTTTTTTTTTTTCTGTTTTATAAAAAAAATGTTATCCTCATTTGCCTGACCACCTCTTATTTAGCCTCCAACTGCCAACCACTCAATCCAGGTGCAGAGTTTCCTCTGCATCCTGTGCTCTATTAGGTGGAACTCGGCAATAGATGGCCCGAAGAGTATCGTGGGAAAAGGCTCCAAACTTGAAGTTTTATTCAGTTGAACTAGCCATTCTGAACCGACTGGGGGGGGCCTAGTTCTTGGAGTTTCAAGGCATAATCATAGGACCGGGGGAAAAAAAAAAAACAAAAAAAAAAAAACCCGGGTTATTGTCTCCAACGAACCAAAACGTCCCAAAAGATACGGCTACGCTCGCCGCCTGATCTCCTCAAATCAGTTTTAGAGGTTGCGTAGAGAGACGACAGCCAGTTTGCGTGGGTTGGTGCTGAATTTTCAATCCAAACCTTGCATATCTCTCTTCTTGCAAGCCGTATGGCAAAGAACAGAAATGTCCTAGCGTGGCCCTTTATATTGTTGTCCCATCCAAATATAATCAAGGAGAGTGTGATGGAGATCGAAATATTAAGAATAGAGTCCAAAGTTGCTTTAACTTCATTCCAAAACTGTGATATGTTGGGGCATTCTTTGAACATATGAATGTCTGAGGCTGCGATATGGCCACATTTATTACATTTCTTCCCTGGGATAAATTTAGAAAGTTTTAGCGGTGTAAAATATGCACGGTGAATTGTAAAAAAATGATTACGTCTTAGCCATGCGGGTTTGACACACTTATATAATAGGGTACAGGAATTCTGCCAGGTTTCGATGCTCTTGGCCCCCAGATCTGAGCCCCATAGTTGTTCCGGGAGGGTGAAATCTCCGTCTGTCTCTTCTAACAGGCACCAGTACCACTTCGAGACCTCTTTGCCCCCTGCAGGTTGCGCTACCAATTTCTCTTCAGTGATGCTATGCTTCCCTAATGGTACCCCGGACCTGTTTGTTGCCTTAACCCAACTATCTAATTGTAGATACTTAAACCTCGAGAGCTCTATCCCCCTCTGCTCCCGCAAAACCTCCCAGGGCCTCAGAGAGTCACCTGTCAACACTTCTCCCCATGTTAGTATCCCTCCTGCTCTCAACGGAATAGTAAGCCTGTCATCCCAGCAGGAAGGGAGCCCTGGGGATTCCCAGATGGGCGCAAGGTTGGAGTAGTATGACAAACCCAGGTTCCTCCTTATATGTGACCATAGCTTCGCTTGGGACATAGGAGTTTTTAATTTAACTTTCTTGAAGTATTTCTGTTCTCCAAACTTGAACATGTAGCCGTTAGTTGGTAAGCCAGCACCAATCAGCATTGCCATGAACATGAGACCTATTGATGTATTAGATGGCACTTTTAAGAGCATTCTCGAATGGGATAGTTGGAATGCCCACGCATAGTATTGTAGGTCGGGTAGGGATAGGCCCCCCTTTTCCCTCCTCCTCCTCAGCTTTTTCCAGGATATTCTTGCTGATTTGTATCCCCATACGAAGGAGTTAAGCTCTCTCTGGCATTTCTCTAGCGCTGTTTTATCGAATGCGAGGGGGATCGTGTTGAATAAGAAGGTGAACTTGGGAAGAATTGACATCTTTAACAGACTTACTCTGCCTAGGATAGTTAGTGGGA
Source organism: Lissotriton vulgaris (assembly GCF_964263255.1). Lineage (NCBI taxonomy): Eukaryota > Metazoa > Chordata > Amphibia > Caudata > Salamandridae > Lissotriton > Lissotriton vulgaris. Next base: position 1,348,852,282 of record NC_141694.1, on the reverse strand, counting down.
GATTAGACCAAGATTTTAAAGATTTTTTAATTTCCTTAAGAATTTTCTCAAGATTGACTTGGGCAATTTGTGCGATATCTTGCACTATCCGAATTCCCAAATATCTCATTGAGTTTGTTGTGTTTAACCGTAGGTCAGGTATGTTCCATGTCATAATGTCTGTTTTGGAGGCGTTTATCTCATAGCCCGAGATACGGCCGAAGTCTTCAGCTCTCTCGATGACTACTGGTAGAGCGATCTCCGGGTCTGAGGTAAAGACCAAGATGTCATCTGCGTACAAGGCTACCCGCTTTTCCCATTCCCCGAACTTAAAAGATGGAATAGAATCTTCTCGTCTGAGAACTTCCGCAAACGGTTCTATGTATAGGTTGAAGAGGAGGGGGGAAAGCGGGCAGCCCTGTCTTGTGCCTCTAAAGATCCTGAACGATTCAGACAGTTTGCCATTTATTAGAAGCCGTGCTGTTGGCGATTTATATATAAGTTTTATTGTTCGACAGAGTTTCTCCCCTAAGTTGACCTTCTTTAAAACGTCGTTTAAATAGGGCCAGTTTACCCTGTCGAAAGCTTTAGCTGCGTCCAGGGTGAGGGTTGCCAGTGGGATAGAAAAAGCTGAGGCGATGTCGATTGCCCCCACTAGATCATATGTTAGGTCGGAGAGCTGACGCCCTTTAATGAATCCCTTTTGATCTTGATGGATTATTTCCCCCATTACTGATCCCAATCTAGCTGCTAAAATAGAGGCATATATCTTGTAGTCATTATTCAACAATGATATAGGGCGGTAAGACCCACATAGTGTTGGGTCTTTTCCAGGTTTTAAGATCAAGACTATAGTTGCCTCGCTCCATGATTGAGGTGGGTCATTACCGTCCTTCAGAATACCGTTGAAAAGGGCCGTCAGGGTAGGGACAATTGTATCGGCCAAGGCTCTATACAGTTCTCCGGGGAGTCCGTCAGGACCTGTAGCTTTGCCATGTTTTAGTGCGGATAGGGCCTTTTTAACCTCTGTCTCTGAGATGTCCAATTCCACTGCCTCGCTTTGCGCTTGCGATAAATGTGGAAGAGATAACTTATCCAGCCATGACTTCCTTGCCTGTTGGTCATCTATAATGTCATCCCTATATATTTCCGCAAAAAACTGCGTAAAGGCAGTACTAATTCCTACATCTGATGACCTGAGCTGATTTTCCCCCGCGGCCATAATCCCTCTTATGTGGTTTTTTGCTTGGTCTGCTTTAACCCTCCAGGCTAAAATCTTACCTGCGGTTTCTCCGAATTCAAAACTGGACAGTTTGCTCGCCTCCCATTTCTTTGAGACCCTTTCTTGTAGGATATCTTCTATCTGACTTTTGAGGTCTGACATATTTTTTTGATCTTGTAGTGAGCCAGTTGTGCCCCCAAGCCTTTGTTCAATTATCTCCAGCTCCTGTTCTAGGTTTTGGATTTTTGATAGATAGTTTTTCCTCATAAAGGAAGCTCTGTTGGTAATGCAACCTCTCAGGTTAAGAGTTTCCCAAACTAAAGCAAGGGAGGTTGAGTTAAAATTGCTATCTAAAAACATCCTAGCTTCGGAATTGAGGTATGTCACTTCCTCCGGGACCAATAGAATAGTTCGATCGAATGCCCAGGAGGGATGTTTTTTTTGAGTTTGAAGTATTAAGGTGAAAGACAGAGCTGAATGATCGGATAAGTGAGAGGGTATATACTTAATACTGGCTATGGAGTTTTGGAGACAGTAGCTAAACAGGGCAAAATCTATTCGTGATGTATGTTTATATTTTAAATTCCTATAAGATACCCCTCTTTCTCTCCATAGATCTGCCAGGCCCAGGTCCTCCATAATCCCTTTTAGAGTCTGTCTAGACTTTGAAGGGGGTTGACAGCTATACCTGCTACTATTAGTGGTTTTATCTAGTTTTGGGTTCAAAATAACGTTAAAGTCCCCTGTCCAAATTAAGGGGTCAGAGGTGGTTGTTAAATTGTTCCTTATTGTTTCCAAAAAAGATGGGTCATCAGTGTTAGGACCATAATATCCGACTAAATTGTATTTCTGCCCATGTATAGAGAGGTTAACTATGAGCCATCTTCCACATTTGTCCTCTCTGAATTCAAGAATCCGCACATTAGCTGATTTTTTGCAGATTAAGAGAATTCCTCTTTTATTTGCATTATGGTCAGTGCTTAAGAATACGTCAATCCATTTTTGCTTTTTTAAAATTGCATCTGCCTCGTTTTTTAAAAGATGTGATTCTTGGATAATGATGATCTGCGCCGGGGAATCGCGCAAATATTGAAAAATGCGTTCTCTTCTCCCCTGCACGCGCAGACCATTCACGTTCCAAGATAAAAAAGGTATCGATGTCATTTTTCCATCCCATTACTCACTTCCATTCCACCCAGTTTAGTGTTTAAAGCTTTGTTTCTTTTAGTTATTGTATCTAAGGCGGTTGGACTGTTAAAAAGAAAAATCTGTTTTAAAGGGCCAAGCTTCTGAGGATAATTTTGAATTTTTATGCTTTTGTGCCCCCGCCCCCCCACCCCTTTGGAGAACCCATCCGTACTTACTCCGGCCAGTTGATGGGCCGGTTTGCGCTGATCTGAGCTCTGCTCTCAACACGGAGTTGCACTCCTTAAAGTTATCTGTGAAAAAAACATTGTTCTGTCATGTGCATTCACCATCACCATCACCTTCCCCCTATTGATTTATTATTTACTTTCTCCAGATAGTGCGGATTTTATTTATTTGTTTATCTACACCAATAGATTATTTATGAAATAGTGCAGTCCCCTTTTTTCCTTGGTAAGCCCTCTACCATTTCCTTTTTTTTTTTTTTTTTATTATATGAGGGTTTCAAAAAGCTCATAAGACGCCTACTTAATTATTTCGTTATTCAGCCTATTGAGTAGGGACAAGTAGACTGAGATGAGGGGGGGACCTAGTCGTTCAACATTTACCCTGCGAGTGGTTCTGAATAGACTCCAGGAGCTCATCCGCCTCGAATGGTGTTCTGACATTATACATCTTGTTATTATACATGATGCGCAAGAAGGCCGGGAATCTCATCTGGACTGTTGCACCAGCCGTTCTAAAACTGTCCATCTTCTGTCCCAACTCCCACTGCCTATCAAGTGTAGTCTTGGATAGATCAGAGCGGATCTCAAAAGGGAATTCAGAGCATTTTGTAGTTTTAAGTTTAAGCACAGAGTTAAGAATTTTCTCCTTTAAGGCATAAGTCAAGAAGTTGACAAGGATTTTCCGAGGTTTAGACCTGCCTGCGTTAAGACGGAACGGGTCACGATGGATCCTCTGGATGTCTTTCTCCAACACTTCAACTGTTTCCTCGAGATCCAAGGCTTCCTTCAAAAGATTTACAATGAAACTCTTAATGTCCCCGCCTTCTTTCCCCTCCGGTATTTTGAGAAGACGCAGGTTGTTTCTACGTGAGAAATTCTCTAAAGTTTCCATTCTTTCTTTCATCGCATCTCCCTCCTTGCGTAGGTTGTGAATTTTTAGCACAGCTGCTTCCAGATTGGCTTTTACCGCACCCACTGTGTTCTCCAATGCCTCCGTTCTTTCACCCAAGCCATCTACTTTCCTTTCCAAAGCTTCACAAGATGTGCGAATGTCGTTTTGGTTTGATTTAGAAACCAAAAAATCACTACGAATTTCTTCTCTCATTGAAGCAATTGAAGCTGCCAAAGCTGCCAATGCCGACTCGGTAGCAGTGTAAGTTGTGTTACTAGCCTCCTCTTCCTCATCTCTCTCCCCTAAAGCCTTTGTGGGACCTGTTGGTGTCATGTTCAGGGCCTCTCCTTCATCATCGCGTGGAGTGTTTACCCCCACCAACTGTGACGGAGCGGACTGTGATGGGTCTGCCATTTCTGTTTGTGGGGGTGAATTCACTGAGGGGATATCAATACCCAGAGGAGTGTCAGGACTCTCTTCCTGATTATTAACTGGGCTAAGATCCAGAACTTGAGGCAGGACTTTAAAAAAAGAGCATAAAGAGGGGGTGATTTTCACAGCACTGTTGGTTGAGACTAGAGTCTTAGCCCCTTCTTGGCTGTTTTTACTGATTCTTTTATTTCCCCTCCCTTTGGCTTTCGTTCTTGTAGCTGTCGGTTTGGGTTTCTGACTGGTTTTCCTTTTCCCTTTCTCTTTTGGTAAAGCTGGAAGACTAAAAGGGACAGGCTCACTTGAAGGGTTGCTAACAGCAGGGACGGGAGGCAGGGCTGGAGCGGGGACAGAGGACTCAATTGCTGCTGTTGTATGAGACACTGTCTCTAAACCAGGGGATTCTAGAGGCTGTAGTAATGACTGGCTGACCCTTTTAATTTCTTTTAGATTTTTAACTAGAGAGTTGAGGTTACTTGCCACCCCTGATGAGGTGCCCTTGCTACTGTCAAGACTTGATTTCCCCGATCCCTCCGAATGCAAAGACAACCCCACCCGCGGCACCTTACTGTCACAAGTGTCGCAAGTTGCTGAGCCTCCGGCACTACCTCGCGCCTGGAACTTGCTGATGGGCTCAGATTGCTTCTGTAGCAGCTGAACCACTGTGCCTCCGGAGCCCAAGCATTCAAGTCTGCCTCTAAGCAGACCTCGCGCCGAGCGACCCCGGCGAAGCTCCACGGCTGCTCTGCTCCACGAACTCTGAGGGGGCGGAGAGCTGCCGGAGGGCAGGGCGAGACACATCCGAGGTGAAACCGGCTGACAAGGCGAGGGAAAAACAAGCCGGCAATCCTTTTCTTCACGCTGCTGCTACTCCGACTCCGCTCACCACTCCAGCGGCTTCAATCACCGCGAGACCGGGGGGCAGGGCAGCAACACCCCCAACACCTCCGGAGCGGACCCGGCCAGGCGAGAGGAGTCAACCCGGCAGCCTCCGACCTCCGACCTTGCTCCGCTATTCCAATCCGACGGCGGTCAGTCCGGCGGCTTTAGATCATCACGCCGAGTCAGGTAGGGGAAACGAAGCAAAAACAACGGAAACTCAAAAGTGCCCGATCATCGTTCAGAGCGTAGATGAGTGCTTTCCCATGTCAGAGGAGCTCAGATGACCAGCGCGTGCACCGCACTAGCCTGCGGCCGCCATGTTCTCTTGTGGAAGAAATCTTGGATGCCTCCGGATCTACCTAATTTGAGCACATTTCTTAAATTGCTATATTGCATTTTCTATAATGATTATAATTGTGGATATTATGCTTATTTGCATTACATCTCATTGGATTTTCTTAGCTTGTGCCTTTCATTATTTGTTAGTCGCTAAGTTACTTTCCCAACCAAGGATGGGGTGTAGAAAGTTCTCTTTTGGACCCACTTTGTTTCTTCCTTAGTTTTTTGTATTACACATTTTGGGCCAGATATATGACCGTTTGCGAACATGTTTGCGCATGCAAAAACAGCATGGGCCATGTACAAAGCCTATTTAGTGAGTCGCAATTTATTTGTGACTCGCTAAATAGGTTTTGCAACTCGCTATTAGGAAGGGGCGTTCCCTTCCTTATAGCGAGCGCAAATCCATGTATGAATGTTTTGCGTCCACAATTGCGGGCGCAAAACACCCACAAATTACTACCCTCTTCCAGAGGGTGGTAATGCACTCGCAAAAGGGAAAGGATCTCCAGGGGACCACTTCCCCTTTGCAAATGCAGGACAGTTTTTTTTACGGGCAGGCAGTGGTCCCAGGGACCACTACCTGACCTTAAAAAATGAAATGAAAATTTTTAATTTTGTCATTTAATTTTTGTTTTTTAAATGCATCCTGTTTTCCTTTAAGAAAAACGGGCTGCATTAGGAAATAAAACTGCTTTATTTAAAAGCAGTCCCAGAAGTGGTGGTCTGACGAGCCCAGCAGGCCCCCATATCTGGGAGGGCCTGCCATTTTCAATGGAGTCGCAAATTGCAAGAGGCTCATTAATATTCATGAGCCTCTCAATTTGCAACCCCATTGGGAATCACAAACAGTGTGATACACACTGTTGTACGTCCAAAATAGCGCCTCGCAAATTGCAAGTCGCAGAAAACTCAATTTGCGAATAATGCATTTATTTTGTTCCATATTATTTTAGAAATATGTTGCACATGTTATTTGTTATTCAGTCTTCTCGGTATTCAGTCTGAACATTTTGTAAAAGATCAAGCAACATGGTGTACTGTTTACTTGTGCCCAGTCAGCAACATCTCTTAATGTTTTAGACACAACACCGTAGCACAGCAGCTTCTTTTCAACACAGTAGTTGTTATCATATGAACTGTGACTCGCCACCTTGGAATCCAGCAACGGTACAGGTCTTGGAACGGGCACCCCATCCTTTGCATACACTGAGTTTACACTTATGATGCAGGCCTCCTAACTACAAATACCAGTGGGGGGCTAATCCCAGAGATCACTGATATATCCCTGCGCTCACATAGTGAGGCTAGGCCCAGAAGGAATTATCAATTGCCAGGAAAGGGCTATTCCTTGAATACAGTTTGCTAGTAACGTTGATTTCTCTTCTTAGAGGTATATGTTTTCTAATCTCAGCATAACTGCTTAATAGTAGACTACGACTGGACTGGGCTTTTGCGAGGGTGTTACGTGGACAGCTGCTGTCGTAGGAAGTGATGAACCTACACACTTGTGTGCCACGCAAACTGGGAGGAGCTAAGGCCGAATTCAGTGCTGTGCAAGGTGCAGTGTCTCCCGGCTTTTTTCCATTGGGGAATTTTATCAGCCCTTTGTTCACTCCAGCTGAGTCCCCAACTGCCCCCACTTTTTCCCTCGACTGCGGCTCTAGGCGCAAGGCGCACTAGGGGAAGTGCTCTTCTGAGGAATACTCAAGGTGGAGAACAGAGTACCACCGAGCCATCCTCACCTGTCCAGTTCCCCCACCTGGATGCTCCATACCATCACAAGGGGCCAGGGTTTCCTGGGGACCTGACCTTTGGACCTCGAAAGTTCTTTTTTCAGGATTAGTGTCATCTGCCCATAATCCGAGCCCCATAGTGCTGCCTCTCTCCTCTTTAATTGGCAGACAAACTAAGCTGAGAGCTAATACCAAGAAAAAGGAGCAGTTGAGAGAGGTGTTCTCATTCCCTTGGCACTCTGCTACAACTTTTTCGTGCATTTGGAGTCTGCGTCTCACAACATCTTGCAACCGGGAGTATCATGCTGATTCAATTGATTTGGGCTAATCAGCGACCTGCATAAATTGAGGATTATGCATCCAGAATCAACAACTAAGGTGCGAGTTGTTTAAGATGGGAGCTCTGCTGTGAGTCTCACCACGTGTCTACAGTGAGGTGCAGGGTGCTGGTAAAGGCTGTACGATTAGAGTGCTGAGCCAAAGGCCAGTCCCTGCATCTGCGGAAGTAGACCTGCTAGGACTGGGTACGGCTTGCAGAGGCGGAGCAGTAGCAGTCCCGGCACCCGCTGTAGATTTACTGTTCAGGGGGGAAACAGTAGAAGCGATGCCTGCCCAATGTACACCATCATCTCAATTCAATTTAAATCCTCATGTAATCTTCACTCAGTTTATTTTAGTGATTGTTCCTGCCCACTAACTCAAATTTACCCCTAGAGGTTTACCACTCGGATTCCAGGCTTTGAAAGACTGCTCTCACTTTACTAAGATCTCTCAAACGCTCATTGTAATGATTGAAAGCAGCAATTAATCACAACTAAGGGAAGAAAAGTCATCCCTCCAACAATATGATAAAAAAGCCAAGGAACTGCACCGTCTTAATGAAGCGGTAAGAAACAGTACAATCAGTGAAGAGAGGCAGAAAAAAGTCTCAGCATATAAGCGCTTTAGAAGTAGTAACATTGATCCCTGAATTATTCCCTATGATAGATCCTACAACAGGAAATGGGAAAACACCCACAGGAAGTTTCATAATGATTGATGCAGAATTAAGTGCCAATACAGCAATTGGCATAGTAGAACAAGTGCCAAAAGCCAAAGTGAATGCAGGAATAAACAGCACCGCTCTTTCTACTGAATCAAGTAATCAGCAGATAATTCCAGAATTTGCCTGTATCCACACCTCGCAAATGGATTATACTCTAGCTGACATAGAATTGAGTCAGCTCCCTTATATGACTGGGAGCAGGGGAATGCCCTGAACAACGCAGCCAGAGCCACACTCTCCAGGACACCCCAAGTGTAACCACACTTGCCTTAACAAAGCATCTGCCTTAATCACCCATAATTGTGGTTAAGGCAGATGCTCTCTAGGGTTCAGAATGGGCGGGGACTCGGGAAAAAGGGTTGGTACAGGAAGCTCCAGACGTGAACAGGTATGTGGGGGTGGGTCTGGGGGTCGCTTTGAGGGGGAGGGGGTAATTTTCGGAGAAGGGAGTCACTTTCGGGAGGGAGAGGTCGGGATCTTTTGGGAAGGGGGCAGGTTTTTAGGGATCAGGAAGGGGGTCAGAGTACTTTTAAGAAGGGGCAGGTTCTTAGGGCTCAGGGCTCATGGAGAGGTAGTTTTAAGGGCTGGGTGTGGGCGAGTTTTTTAGGTAGAAGGTGGTTTTAGGCTTCAGCACAGTGGAAGGGGATGGGGTAGTTTTAGGGACAGTTCGAGGGGGTTGGAGTAGTGTATGTTAAGGGGCAGGGTTTTAGGCCTCAGGGGAGGGAATGGGGTAGTTTTCAGGGCATGTTTTTGACCTCAGGGCGGGGGTGGCTGGTAGGGGTTTGGTAATTTAGGGTTTAGGGCAGGGGAAGATGGGTCAGAGTAGTGGTGAAGTTAACCAGGCATACCCTCTTACCATATCTTTGAAGAATGGAGAGTGTGTGCTCCATGAGAGATCAATAGGTACTTGTTTGGATTAATATCCGTTCTTTAAAGTCGTCATACAAAGGCCAGAACTACTTCAGATTGCAGTGAGACATCTTTATTGTTTTATAGTGAAACATGGACAGCCGACACGTGTTTCGCCCCCTATTGGCGAGTTGCGCCGGGGCTTCCTCAAGGCTATTTCCACATATACAGCATATATTATTTCATTTCTGATTCCAAGTTGACAGAGTCCAAAAGACAAGAGTTTAAATACTCAAGGAGCAGAGTTCTTTTTTGAGCTGACAGATGCAGTACGGCCTTTGTATGACGACTTTAAAGAACGGATATTAATCCAAACAAGTACCTATTGATCTCTCATGGAGCACACACTCTCCATTCTTCAAACTTGTCTTCCTTTATGAAGCTCAAGAGGTCCAGAGCTTCAAGTGTGTCTCCAACTACCTACAAACGTAGCTTATCAAAGCGTTGTTTAAACCTTGGAATCCTTGGACCTTCCTGTCTTGCTGACCTCTTACCATATATGCCTTTGCAATTAAATTGCGTAGTAAAGGCATGCATGGTAAAGGAATGCGTGGTTAAGACACATTTGTGGTTCAGGCTGTGTGGTAGAGGCATGCATGGTTTAGCCATGTATGCTTCAAACATGCAAACGTGGGAGAAAGCTACTGAAAGAGACTTTAGAAATATTTTATAGTGCACCAAGCAACAGAGATGGAAGTGATTCTATCCCACTTTCCGGATTTTCCTCTATTGACATCATTTCAACCTGCAAATAAACATGTTATCACCTCTGAGTTGCTTTAATCATTTCAAAGGGTACTTGAATCTATACAACTACTGCTGGAAAAAGCAACATCTAATTCTGACAATGCACTAGAAATCAAAAGTGCACTGCATAAATCTTGAATTAATCAAAATGGCCTATCAACTGCCGGAAGGGCAGATATTGGAGTGGGAGTCCAAACAAGTGAAGTCGTTGATGGCCAAAAAACACAATCCAATATAGAATGTTCATAAAAATTAAAGTGCAGCACAAACAAGCAAAAGAGCACAAAAAGGGAAAAAAGTGGATGGGGAAGGGACAGTCTACTAACTAGATAAGTTATTTGCAGAATCATCACTTGATCTGGAGGCAAGTACTGAGACAGCTGCTCCTCCCTGTTACCCGACATTAAATTGCCTCAATGGAGTAGGTTCCTCAAAAATACTCTCTTTGACCTCTTCAACAATACAAAAAATAGACACAAAGAAGAAATAAGGCAAAAAGAAACAAGTCTGTAAGAAAAAAAAGCGCTTAGGTTAACGGAGCAACTCTTTTCGCAATAAAAAAGGCAAATTCACAGGATGCACAAGCACAGAATATGTCCCTCCTCCCATTCGAAAAAGTAGTACATGTGCAATTAAACTCACTGGTCCCAAACTTTGTAGACTCTCTGCTTCTACTGGATAGCAAATACCCTCCACATGCAGTCTTGACAGTAAGCTCTAACTGTGTGTCATCTTTGGCAGAGCAAATATTAAATCTGTATTGAGTCCTTGAGATATTGGACTTTACCAAATGGGAATTATTAGACCTGGCATCCTTGACGTGGTTCACCCCCGTAGTTTTGCCTCTGCCTTCTGTATTTTTTCTGTGTGCTGGACTCCGCTTTTGCTGGTCTACATGCTTTGGGCACTTTGCCACTGCTGAATTGTGTCTATGGATTGGTGTTTCCCTGATTGGCTTGTTTGACTTACTACTAAGTTGCTAGTACAGTGCACTATGAGCGCCCAGGGCCTGTAAGTCAAATGCTGCTACCTGTAAGTCAAATGCTGCTAGTGGGCCTGCAACACGGATTGTGCCACCCACACTAACAGCCTTGCAAAAGGTTCCCAGACCTGCCACTGCAGTGTCTGTGCCCAGTCTGGTACTGCAATGTCGACCTGGCAAGTGCACCCACTTGCCAGGCCCTAACCTGGACTTTTCATACATCTGACTCACCCCTAAGGTAGGCCCAAGGTACCCGTGTGGCCAGGGTTCAGCGTATGTGAAAGGTAGGACATGTCACTCGACTCAAATTGTCTAGCCCACATTGTGGCCAAAGTAAAATCCGGGTCACCAGAAGATCTTTGCCCCCCTTTGTTGTTCAAAAGGGTTATTCCAACAGTAGAGTCAGAAGTGCTGTCCCTAATGAATCTCTCCTTGACTACAGGGAAAGTACATAAAAAATGTAAGTAAGCAATGGTGATCCCACTGCAGAAAAAAGCTTAGGCAGACATGAACAACTTGAAATACTTCCGACCGATCTCCCAGCTACCTTTCCTGACCAAAGTTCTTGAGCAACTCGTGCTCAGAGCTCTCTCGACCTTCCTGGACAAATATCAGCTCTTACACATACGACAAGCAGGATTCAGAGCCCACAACAGGATTGAGTTGGTGATGCTCTCGTGCTGAATGAACTGAGGCTAGCAGCTGACAAGAATATTCCCTTAGCACTAATCTTATTAGATCTCTCACCTGCGTTTGACACAGCGGATCATATGCAGTTGCTGGCCCGTATCCGACAGCTGGGAGTTACTGAGACGGTACTTCAATGGATTATCTCCTTCCTGGATAATCGGTCTCAAAAAGTCCAACTAGGAGAATGTAGGTCTAGGCAGGGTGCTCTGCATTTGGGGGTCCCAAAGGGCTCCGTGCTGTCCCCATTGCTATTCAATATTTGCCTCCAGCCGCTGGTCGAAGCACTGGCAAAACTGGATTACCAGGTGTTCAACTATGATGATGACACCCAGTTAATTGTGCAAGTTGATAATTGTCCTCAAGCACAGCTCAACGTCCGGAAAATTCTATAGCTCACCATGAACTGGATGACTTCTAACTCACTGAAAGTAAACCCGGATAAGACAGAGGTGCTGGCTGTAACTAGAGAGGCCTCACCCTGGTCAAACCTCATCTGGCCCCAAGAGCTCAGCACCACCCGACACCAGTGCCAGCCGTAAAGAGCCTAGGCATTAAACTGGACACCAAACTACCCTTAAACAATCAGGTATCAGCTGTAGTGGGGGGCTGCACAGGTTTGTTGCAGCAACTCCGCAAGCTTGGGACCCTGCTGTCATTCTCTACCATGCGTGCCCTAGTGACGGCTCTAATACTATCACGACTGGACTACATCAATGCATTATACACATGGCTCCCTGACAAACTCCAGAGTAAACTTCAGGTAGTCCTAAATGATGCGGCAAGGCTGATTTTTAAACTTACCAAGTAGAGCACATGCCACCCGCCTACTAAAATAGCTACGTTGGATCCCTATCAAGCAGAGGGTCAGGTTCAAGGGTCTGTGGATTGCGCATAAAGCACAACATCGAGCTGTGCCCAAATATATCAAAGATCGCCTGAACCCCTATGTGCCTGGACACTACCTCCGGTCATCTGAGGCTAGACTGCTGGCCTGCCTGTGCTTCATTAGAGCTCCATTGGGGGGGCAGGTTTTCTCAGTTGTGATTCCCCAGATTTGGAACAAGCTGTTGGACAATATGCGTAGGGAAACCATGCTACTTCCATTTAGGAAGAAACTCAAAACCATCCCGTTTGCTGAGGCATTCGGTTAAATCCACAGATCATGCGCTGAATATCCTTGGGTCCGAGTGACTTCTGGCTCATGGTCCACACTGCAAGCGCCTAGAGACCCTTGGTGATTGGCGCTCTATGAATATATTCTAACATTGATTAATCAAAAAGAGACTAGCTAGGTATGGGGTTGAAAAGATTTTTATATTTTAAAGATCATAGTGGCTCAGTTTTTGTTTTGTCAGGGGGTGGTGGCACCTGATGGGTGTCCTTAAAAAGCCCTCACCCACCAACCTAGTTGGTGGCATGCTCCATCATCGGGTCCACCCAGTGACACCTAGCGTGTCCCGGGTGTGCTACGACGCCTGGTTACAGCGGAGCAGGTATGTCACTGTGTGTGCGGTGAAGGGTGATTAGGTTGTGAAATTAAAACGGCTTGGCGGGGGTCCCAGTACCCGAAGGGTGAAGACACTTTATTACCTGGGCCTCCGTCAGCGGTTAAAAATAAGGCTGTGGGACGTAAGAGGCGAGTTACGACCTCCAACGTCCTTTAGAGTGTCAACATGTTTCAGCTAGTGCCTTATCAATATGCTGGCTTTCTTCAGGACAGATAAAAGGGATAAGGGTGTATGCAATTAAAACTAGTGGGTGTATGAAACAGACTATGTGTCTACACACCCTAAAGTGTATCTATGTGTGAGAGGGGGGATTCCCTTCTCAAGATCACCTGTACATGTAACATGTAAGGACAAAGACAAAACATACAGGAGAGAAAAGAGTCACTGGACGGTATTTACCAATAGTTATGACAGCCGGCTTAATAGCGTAGGGGTGCAGGCTATAAGCGGCTCAAGTGTAATGATACTGGTGGTACCATTATGGTGAAAGATCGCACTTAGAACTTCGTAGGTGAAGTGGTTAAAAAAACGGTATTTACAACAGTGGTCAGAGAAGTGAGAATGGATGCGGCGCAAGAGCTATTTCTTACGCTAGTTTTAAGTTGTTTTCTCTTCAAGGTTATTGAAGTGGCAAGGGGTTGACCCTATGTTATAATCTAACATTAACATTAGCATGTGTAACATATTCTGATAGTGAACTACCATGAAGTCCCATTGGAAAAAATTGGAGTTTATTTATAACATTGTAGAAATATAACTATCCATAGGGACAAGATGGGAAATTAAAGTTTAGTATGCCTAACTCAGAATATAAAAATGCATATTTTAGTAAGGATGTTTTTTACATTCTGTTTGAAAATACCACTTTTAGAAAATGGGTATTTTCTTGTTTAGCCATCCTGTGTGTCTCTTATTTATGAATTGGCTGTCTGGCTTTGGAGTGACAGGGGCTGGGGATGTGCATTCACTGTAGACAGCCACTGGGGGAATTGAGGTTTGTCATGCCTACCCTGGATGAGTCAGGGCTAGACTGAATAGACCTGGGCTGCATTTAGAGTAGGAGGAGGAGATTTTCTTTTACATAAATGGGCCTGGTCTGCCTCTTACAATGCTGTCTCCACCTCCTACTGGGAAGCTGCACCAGAGCATACAGAACTGTTTTTGACTGAGCACAGAGCCTCTCTGACACCAGAGAACAAAGGCACATTGAATATAGTTTAAGTGTATTGCTTGATTATTTAAAATCATTACAAAAACCCCCCTAGCAAAATAATAAACAAAATACATCTGCACATGCAGCTGAGATTGTTATTATATGAGCGAAAAAGAAGAAATTGTACAATACAGTTTTAAAATCCAGTTATATAAGAGAAATAACGAGTATGTACCCCCAATTAAAGGTGTGAGGAGGTATTTCACAAGATTATATTTAGTCCGTGACTGCTTGCAATAGGTATCTATTGACAAGTTTTATATATTTGACTCCTCTACAGGCCAGGATGCATGATGAACCCTCCAGCCAGCTTATCACTGCTTGTTGAATATAAATATTGGTCCCAGGCCCCAGAACTTTAGATTACTTCTGAGCTCAAGAGAAACCTCTGCCAAGGAGAAAAGCTGGGTAAGTTGATGTAGAAGTACTGCCCCTTTGCTGTGTGCTGTCTGGGGTTATCCTTGAGTGGCTGTTTATGCCAAGGAGAGGATAAAGACTTTGCTGTGTACTGTGTCTTCTGCTTGAAGATCTCCAAGGGCACCGGACTGCACTAAGAAACCGATGCATCACCTCCCCGCACTGTAAGAAACCAACACATCATCTCCCCTTGAGTAAGGAACTGACGCATCACCTCCCCTGCATGACAATAAGGAACCAACGCATAACCCCCCCCCCCCCCCCCCCCTGGAGTAAGGAACTGATGCATCACCTTGCCTGTGTGTAAGGAGCCGAAGCATCACCTTCCCTGCGGCTGTTTTTGTTTGTGACTGTGACGCATCCAAGGTACTTTGTGTTGAAAGTGTTGCATCTATAGTTTGCTATAGACAGAGCTGTTTCTACCTAGTTCGATTTTGAATATTGTATTGTGGATCTCTGTCATTTTGGTCTCACTTACTTTTCTAAACTGGTGTGGTGTCCATCTGTAGTGTTTTCACTGTATTACTGTATGTGTGCAAAAATGCTTTATACACTGCCTCCAAGATAAGCCTGTCTGCTCATGCCAAGCTACCAAGGGAGTGAGCAAGGGTTAATGTAGAAGTGTAACCACTTTATCCTGACTAGGAAGAAGGGTCCCTATTTTGACAAAGGTGCAAACCATTGCCAACTAGAGATCCCCACTTCTGACAAGAATGATCCTCTAAATAGGCAAATAATTTTAAGGCTTTTGCATGACTTCCCGCAAATCCAATCCCTTACTTCCTCTGAAATGAAGTTAGTTCCTGTCCCAATAATCAAGATTCATTATAAGTCTTCTGCCCTGCTGCCTCTAACCCAGGCACCTGTCAGGGCAGTGAAACATCTGATTTCCCTATCTAGTCATAATGGCCCTAAGTACAAATATGGACCAGGGGAAACACTCATAAGCATATTGATGAAGGCAGCAGACAGAAATGGAACCAAAGCCTGAGCAAAGTGGATAACACAAAAAAGGATGTCTCTTGGTCTTGGTCCTCAGGGGAACCTAAACAAAATTAAATTAAGTAGTGGCACTAAACTTCCTTTTTAGCAAAACTCTGGTGATTATCTTTTGAAACCTGGCTGTATTGTAAATATCTAAGTTTCACAGCCTGATGAGATTCCCCCCAACTATCATTTGTCTCCAGGAGACCTGGTCTATACCTGAATTTGACGAGGACAATTATTTGGTTATTGGTGTTCCTGCTATGAGTCACAGCCTGTAAGACAAAATTCAAGATAAGAAGGTGTGTCATGCGCTCATCAAAGGACAGAGAGAGAGAGAAAGAAAGGGAGAGAGAGAGAGAGCGATAAAGAGGGAGAAAGAAAGGGAGATAGAGGGAGAGTGAAAGGAAGAGAGAGACAGAAAGAAAGAGAAAAAGAGAAAGAGAACGAGAGAGAAAGAGTGAGAGAAAGAGAGAGAGGATGAGAGAGAAAGATAGTGAAAGGAAGAGAGGGAGAGGGAGAGAGAGAGAGTGCTGACGGGGAACATCACTTACAACGCATTTTTTACAACACACTACCATTACATCGCAACCATTACAACGCATACCATTACAACGCATTGCCCTGGGGGGCGCTCTAGGATAGGGAATATAAATATAATCCAACACCTTCCCTGCTATCCACGGGGACTGGAGTTGGAATAGTAAATTAAATAATTCACTATCCAGCGCCTAAAAGCATTATGTGTTGTAATGGACTGCGTGGTAAAAACCGCGTTGTAAAGGCATGCGATGTAAAAGCATGCGTTGTAGTGACACCAATCTGTGCTGACACTGCAGAGCCAGGCCTCACTGCTCACCTGCTGCCACTGGTGTGTTTCCAAACACTTGCCAGTATACACTGCAGTCCACCAGGTCCCTTATCTGAAACAGAGTCCAGATTTATGAATGGCAGAGGTCATATAATTGCACACACCATCATTGCTTGCCCACCCCTGCGCACACAGGCTGCTGCATATCAGCCCCTCCCGCCGCCCAGCGGTGATTGCCCACCCCTGCGCACCCAGGCATCACTGCTCACCTTCTGCCACCAGCGTGTCTCCAAGAGGGCCCACCACGTGCCGGTGCAAGCTCCAAGCCCGGGGGCCGCGTTATTGGCAGCCTCCACATCATGCTGCCCCGCACCGCGGGCCACCAGGTCACACATGTGATTCTGGGTCTTGATATCGCACTGGCAGAGATATCAGTGCACACGGCATATTCACAGGCTGCACACCTACTCAGCTCTTTAGGTGCAACTAACTCTGTGAAATACGAAGCAACACCACGTGGCGGTAGGCCCGAGCTGCGTGCTGGCTCAGGCCTACACTGCAGTCCAGCAGGACTCACACAAATCCGTACCAGTCTGGACCGCCAGGATAGTGCATCATCGCAGGCTGCACACCCGCTCAGCACTAAAGGTGCACCGAAAGTCACCGTCCCATATCCGGTGCCACCAACTCTGTGCAACTCAAGTCATAGACCCTTTATGATTGAATATCATGGTGTGGACGCCATCATGTTACCTCTGGCAGTGGGGCATGTGATGTGGTATGGCCCTAAGCCCTCATGCATAAATAATAACCACACGGCTACACCCTGATAGAGAGTGGAAATGGTGTTGAGCACGTGAGCCCGGCCCTTTTTATTGGCAGGGACACATGTCCTGTGACGCCTGTGCTGGATAGGTGTGGTGTGGGTGTAAACAAGACCTCAGGGAGTGGCTGTGACATGCTGACAACTAGACCTGTGATCAGCAGATCACTACAGGGAAGACTTGGGATATGTAGCATTGTCATCCCCCCTATAAGCTTAAGCGGAGTGGGCTGGCCTGACGTATGCCAGTCCAGCACAGGGGTGTGAACAATGCCCCTGGGGCTCTAGGCGTGGTTCTGTTCTGGCCTGGACAAGGAAGTAACTAATACGTGTGTCTCTGTTGTAGTGTCAGCGCCACCCGGACCGCAATCGATAATGTCGCACCATGTGACTCAAGCCCCACAACCTGAGCAACATGGACATAAGGGCAAATCACTTACCCTACATTCATCCATACTTCCATACTTGAATGATTAAAGACATGACATATCTCTGTGAAAATTGATGTCTAATGCACATTCAGTGGAGTGTTGTAGCTGGAGCAGTACAGGGCCATGCAGACCTCACTTTACATTGTTGGCCTGTGGAGGCACAGCCAGAGTCCTTTAGGTAACGCAAGTTCATCGGAAGAGGAAATGTTCAGTCCACAGTCTGATTGGTGTGTCATTGGTAACCAAACAGAATATTGCAGTACATTTCGAGGTCCAAGGAGCGTGTTTCAGATTGTGTCGGGGGAAAGTGGAAGGTGATGATGCAAGGGGAAGAACCAAGCAGAAAGGGTCATATTGCCGAGATGAATGCTACTGTGTCCTTCTTACCACTAAGGCAGAATCATCCGCATGTTCATCCCCCAATGTTTCAGGTGTCTCACATGTGGGTGGTGGTGTTCTGTCTCCAGCACTGTGTGGCATTGACACCTTAGGGGCCGGAGGTGGAATGTCTACTGCACTGTGTGGCACTGACACTTTAGGGGGCGGAGATGTGGATCAGTGGTAGCAGCATTCATCCACGCCAGGCCTCGTGCCAGCAATGCCATGAGGAGGGCCTGCAGGGCATTAAGGAAACCAGCTACCTCTTGCTGGTGTGCAGCCATGGCAACTGCTCTTTCTGCCTGCGTCCGCTCCATGTTCTCCATGATCCTCCGCATGTGTTCCAACTCCTGGTTGACATCGCTAGAGCCACTCTGACTAGACAGTTGTTCTAGTCTCAGAGTAAGGACTTTAGCAATGTCAGCCATGAATCGTTGGAGAGCATGGAGCGGACTGTGGGTGTCCGTTAGGGACTGTGGGGGTCACTGATGGGACTTAGTCACTCACATATGGCATCTAGTTTGGCTGGCATGTGGTTGAACCCCACCTGCACCTGTTCAGCCATCTTCTCTTGGTACCCCAACACACGGCGTTGGAAGGCCATGTGTTGTTCGTGGGGGTCCTGGGAGACAGCCCTGGTGGTGGGTGCTGCCAGCTGGGTGATCTGTGCAAGGGCTGGTGTCTCATTAAAGCAGCTGGGCTGCCCTGTTCCTGGAGGTGGGTTGAAGTAGCTGTCAATGAACTCTTGGAGGGCTTTGGTGTCGAAGGTGTGGAGGTCCTCTTCATCATCAGAGAGGAGAGGTTCGGTCTGCTCTTCAGGAGGTGGTTTGCCCTCTGCAATGTGAAGGGGAGCTGCAGTTTAACATTGTGTTCACATGAATGTTGACGCATTGTACATGTTTACATACAGACTGCATGGCAGTGTACATTTAGACTATGTGGAAGGAGCTGTCTATTTGATGCGGGACAGTGGACATTTCAACAACATCATGGACGTGTGTTTGTGCTTACACATTATCAACTCACATTTCCTTGCTATGCCAAATGCGATTGGCCAGTTTCTACACACAAGTGGCACCAGTTGTGTCCTCTGTTCTGTTGTGGATGTGTTGCGGTTTGTACCACATTGTTGTCAATTTTGATATGCTCTGCATGTTTATGTGTGTGTGCTGCATTTTGAGACAGCCATCCCTGCAGCTCTGATTTTGCTGCCCCTTATCCCTTTCTTTCATGCAGCGTGCCTTTGACTTCTGTGCTTATACAGTGCTGAGATATTGCAGACTTGGGTAGATTGGTCTCTTGGTGTGAGTTGGCTGGGGCATGGTTTGTCAACAGGTGTGTTGGTGACGTCAGAGGTTGTTTGTGTACGTGAATGTGTCAGAGTGTGTCCTGCTCCTTTACAGATGGGGTCCACACTCAGCAACCTCAGTGTCATGGTGTGCAACATTTCTTGATATATTGAATTCAACACTGCTATTCGTCATGCAGCGTCACCTGCATTGTCAGTGTTGCTCACAGACACGCCACTTTGCTGAGTTTAACAGATGTGCATGGGTTGGTTGTGAGATTGGTTGTGTGTGGGAAGGGCCCCCTCTGGGTGCATAGTCGACGGGGGCCTACTTGCTGTTTGTAGGTGTTCTGCAGTGTGCCAAGGGGATCAAAGACATGCTCCAGAGTCATTGTGGGTGTGCACTGTGCTCTACTTAATTGTGCATGTTTGCCATTGTGCCCATCTTCCCCATCCCCCCAGTCCCTGGTCGTTACCCTGTTGCTGTTGTGTCAGGTCATGTTGAGCAGTGTCTGGTCCCTCAACTCCTGCCACCATCTCCACACTGATGACTGTGGACACTATTTCCTCCATCTCATCCAGCTCCTCCTACGGCACTGGACTCCCACCTCCAGTTTGCGTTGCTGCCTTCTGGTTGTTGGCGAGTTTCTGCTTGCTTTTGCGCTTCACATCATTCCAGCTCCTCTTGACCCCTTCCATTGTCCTCCTCAGCACTCCGACTTCATTCACCTTGTCTACGCTGGACTGCCATATTCCATTTTTTATTGCCAATGACACAGTGGAGGTTAAAATCAGTAGTTGATGGTGTTCTATCACCTCCGTTATCAGGATCCTGTTTTCCTGCGGACTGAGCTGCGTTTCATCTTCTTCTTGTCCTTGCCTTTCCCTGACCCCGAGGTCCCGGTCTGGGCCTCCGTGGGGCTTGTGGGGTTCTTGTTGTCCTCTGTACTTGCTCCGGCTAACTCCATTGTGCTTCACAGTTGTTTTGCTTTTGTTTGTATTTTTTCTACTTTTATTGTGATTTTTACCACCTGACATGTGTGAATTGCAGGCCTGGCACAGCTTATCGATTATTTTTTAATCGCGGTTGAGCCCATCGCAAGTTATTTCATGTTGGGGTTTAGATTTTTATTGTCATCCCGGAGACTTTATCGGGGACATTTGACACGCTATCAGGAGACTATCGCATGTTACTGCCGTGTTGTGCACTGAGTGATATTCCCGCGATATGAGACATTGTGTTAGCCGATTTTGGCGATGATTATCACACATTCCCGAGAATATCCCCTATATTTTTATTCAGCATTTATGTTCCATCCGGCTCCGAATTCAACTCATTGATGAATGAGATATTTGATTTATGGAGCCCACCCTCGAGTCAGTAGGAAATTCTCAAATGACAATAATGGGTGACTTTAATGCAAAAGCCTGAAATTCCATGATAAATGCATATGAAAATAAGAATATGGAATAAGCCTGCTCCATTCCCACCTTGTCTTTCCGTTGAAGATACATTTATTTATTTAATCGATTTTTAGAGCGCGCAAATACCCGAGGGTGTCTTGGCGCTATTGTTGCAGAACTCTCTGGCGGGGGGAATTAGGCTGGGAACAACCAAGTTTTCAGTTTTTTTTCTGAAGTTGAGCAGAGTTGGTGTACATTTGATGTGGAGAGGGAGTGTGTTCCACAATTTGGCTGTGGCAACAGTGAAACGTTTGTCTCCCCAGTTGGCCCTTCTTGTGCGGGGGACTCTTAGCAGGTGAGCCGAGGATGAACGTAATGTCCTTGGGTGTTCGAGCGGGTGGAAGGCTTGTTTTAGGAATAGGGGGCCGTGGTTGTGGATAGCTTTGTAAACTATGCATAAAGCTTTAAATTTGATGCGGCTCCTCATCGGCAGCCAGTGTAGCTGTCGGATGTAGGGGGAGACAGATGCAAATTTGGGAATGGATAGCAGGGTCCTGGCTGCTGCATTTTGTACTGTCTGTAATTTGTTAAGGACCTTTTGTTGTGCGTTTAGAAGCAATGCATTACAATAGTCAGTTTTGGAGAAAACTAATGTGCTGACTAAAGTTTTGCCTGCAGAAGATGGTAGGTAAGGGAATAGTTTTTTGATCCTTTTTAAAATGTGGAAGGAGGATGAAACCACCGAGTTGGCATGCTGCTGGAAGGACATTTTGTTATCAAAGATAACCCCTAGGTTTCGTACCTTAGATACTGGTTCTGGAGGCTGATAAACTTGAAAGAATGTTATTGGAATCGCTGAATTGAATAAACGAAGTGATTCTAAATGGAAGAATGGATGGATGGGGATGTTCTGGCTGCCTTTTACAGAAAGGAGGCTTCTCTATTATTGATTACATCATAACCAGTCATGACCTTTTTCAGAAATGTTCCCTCCTTAAAGCTGAGTTTATTCAAGGCAGTGATCCCGCAACACTATACTTTGAATTCGAATTACACCTACATCTAACATTGTCTTGGTCCTTAGCAGAAGGAAATAGGGAGGCTTTTATAGCCTGTAGGCAAGGTCGAGATTTATGGAACACTAATAACATAACCAAGATGAATGCAGTAATCATGCCATCATGTCTACACCAACCATTTGAAGAAAGAAATCCTATTCTGACATTTGAAACATCTTGGATGCTTTCTATATGATTCAGAGTAGGTGTGTAACTCGTAAAGACTCAGTAATTACCAAAAAAGGGTCAAAGGAAGCTGAACTTTCTTGAAAGTTGAATAAACTCATTCAGCACCAAATTATTGATTTCTCATTCTCAAGAAGTAATTAAATTCAAGCTCAACAAAAGAAAAGATGGAAAATTTGCTCCATAAATAGTAAAAACACCATAGTAAGAACTATGTAGAATTACTGCAAGCAGCCCAACAAAACAATAGCAAACACTTTTGACAGGTCATCTCCAAGTTGACAAGCAGTAGAAAAAAAAAACGTATGCATCCCATCCTACAGAAGGAATGGATTAATATTTGTTCTGAACTGTATGCACTTGCTGCCCTGTTGAGTTGTGAGGAGTATTCTAAGCCAGCTCTTGAGCTTAATCAGCACAATAATAGCTCCTAAGGAGAAACAGATAGAGTTACATGTAAGGAAAGTAAGATACTCTGCAGCGATAGGTCAGACAAGATTTCCATAAAAGTATTACAGGGAGAGCTAGAAAGCTAGAGCAGTCTCCTCACTCCAATTTTCCCCAACTGCTATGCAACAGGATAATTTCCAGGTTCATGGTATTAGAGTGTAGTAGTCCCCCTCCACAAAAAAGGTTCCCGCCTTGCTCCCAATATTTACCATCAAATTGCACTATTCTATGCAACCAAAAAGATCTTTGCCTCAAGTGTTCTGAACCATCTCTAGTACTTGGCTTTTTCAAAGGCCTGATACCGGCAGTCTAAGCAGGCTGCAGACCCAAACATTCTGTGATTGATATTATTGAAACAGTGCAAACTGTGATTGATAAGTAAGTGTTGCCCAAATTCAAGCTGTATACTGTGTGTTTGTTGACTTCTCTACCGCTTTTGATACGGTTGATTGGTCCACCCTATTGAGGAAACTAGTGAGATTGGGGATCCCTAGTGCTGCTTTGTTTGTGGTTATAAAGCCCATTCCTACTGCTTCTTCCACTATAGACCTTATGATGCTGGTTCGGTGGGGGTGGGGTTTTCCTCAAGAACCCTGTAGCTAATCTCATCCGAGAAGAGCCTTCTGCATTCTCTGTTAAACATTTCACGGGAGAGGGTCACTGAGGCTCCCCTTTTGTCTGCTGACTTTATCACTATGTTGTGGTTGTTCTCAAGTAAGCATGGGCAGAAAATCCATTCCGCTCGCGGATTTTGCGGATTTTCGGTAAATTCGCAATCCGCGAACTCTCGCGAATTTACCGAAAATCCGCAAATTCGCACGCAGCGGATTTTTTTTCTTGGTGATACAATATTGCGGCGTGCGGCGTTCACTTACCGTCATTCAGCGTTTGCCAAGTTGTTTTTCTCGGTATTTTGCGAGTGCTGCGCCATTTTGGATCTTGCTGCTGGATCCCGCGGGAGTTTGGCGACCGCGATTACGTAATCGCGGCTTGCCACCTTGCATCGCGAGAGTTCGCAATTGCGAACGCGTAGATGCGGCAGGCAGCAACAATCTCGCACTCGCGAAATGCAGAATTTGAAATTCTGCACAAGAAATCCACCAGCAAGCAGCATAAACCTTCTGAAAATGATGATTTTTATCAGAATAACTCCTCAGGTTGACATTTGCCTGCACTTTTTTTTGCAAGGAGTCCATTTTTTGGGGGGGGGGGAGGAAGGAAGTGCCCCACAGTCTCCAACTTCCTGTTCCTGTCCAGCAGGCTCCTCCCAGTGCTTTCTTCATGTGCTGGTCACTTTCATTCGGATTCTTGACCTGGAAGGATTACTTTTTGTGGATGCTGCTGGATATTTGGATTTGAGGCCTTTTTGACTTTCTTTGGATCACTTTTGGATTAGAAATTTCACAAGTAAGTTTGTTTGGGGGTTTACAGTTGCTGCAACTACATTTTGGAATTTTCGATTTTTGGGCTGTTGTTGGGGCCTTTTGACCAGGTGTAGTAGTGAGTGGTGCATGGGCCTAGTCTTTCTGTGGGGTGTCTTGAATTTAAACATCATGGAGGGCATGGATGGCATGGGATTGTGCTGATTTTTAGGTGTTTTTCGATTTGTGGGCTTTTGTTGTGGCCCTTTGACCAGGGGTAGTGAGTGGTGCATGGGCCTAGACTTTCTGTGGGGTGTCTTGAATTTAAACATCATGGAGGGCATGGATGGCATGGGATTGTGCTGATTTTTCTGTGTTTTTCGATTTTTGGGCTGTTGTTGTGGCCTTTTGACCAGGGGTAGTGAGTGGTGCATGGGCCTAGTCTTTCTGTGGGGTGTCTTGAATTTAAACATCATGGAGGGCATGGATGGCATGGGATTGTGCTGATTTTTCTGTGTTTTTCGATTTTTTGGGGTGTTCATGGGGACAGGCCATGTGGGTGGGGGCCATTTTGAGTGCTGCTACAGGCAGGCCCTGGCCATGTGCTGGGAGGCAAGGGGACATTTGTGATTGCAGGCAGTGTTCTTAGGCCTGCAACCATTCCGCCTAGCTTTCAACCATTATGCCCAGGGGTAGTGAGTGGTGCATGGGCCTAGTCTTTATGTGGGGTGTCTTGAATTTAAACATCATGGAGGGCATGGATGGCATGGGCTTGTGCTGATCTTTCTGTGTTTTTCGATTTTTGGGCTGTTGTTGGGGCCTTTTGACCAGGGGTACTGAGTGGTGCATGGGCCGAGACTTTCTGTGGGGTGTCTTGAATTTAAACACCATGGAGGGCATGGATGGCATGGGATTGTGCTGCTTTTTCTGTGTTTTTCGATTTTTTGGGGTGTTCATGGGGACAGGCCATGTGGTGGGGCCATTTTGAGTACTTGTACAGGCAGGCCCTGGCCATGTGCTGGGAGGCAAGGGGCCATTTTGAATGCAGGCAGTGTTCTTAGGCCTGCAACCATTCTGCCTAGCTTTCAACCATTATGCCCAGGGGTAGTGATTGGTGCATGGGCCTAGTCTTTCTGTGGGGTGTCTTGAATTTAAACATCATGGAGGGCATGGATGGCATGGGCTTGTGCTGATCTTTCTGTGTTTTTCGATTTTTGGGCTGTTGTTGGGGCCTTTTGACCAGGGGTACTGAGTGGTGCATGGGCCGAGACTTTCTGTGGGGTGTCTTGAATTTAAACATCATGGAGGGCATGGATGGCATGGGATTGTGCTGCTTTTTCTGTGTTTTTCGATTTTTTGGGGTGTTCATGGGGACAGGCCATGTGGTGGGGCCATTTTGAGTACTGGTACAGGCAGGCCCTGGCCATGTGCTGGGAGGCAAGGGGCCATTTTGAATGCAGGCAGTGTTCTTAGGCCTGCAACCATTTTGCCTAGCGTTCAACCATTATGCCCAGGGGTAGTGAGTGGTGCATGGGCCTAGTCTTTCTGTGGGGGGTCTTGAATTTTAAACATCATGGAGGGCATGGATGGCATGGGATTGTGCTGATCTTTCTGTGTTTTTCGATTTTTGGGCTGTTGTTGGGGCCTTTTGACCAGGGGTACTGAGTGGTGCATGGGCCGAGACTTTCTGTGGGGTGTCTTGAATTTAAACACCATGGAGGGCATGGATGGCATGGGATTGTGCTGCTTTTTCTGTGTTTTTCGATTTTTTGGGGTGTTCATGGGGACAGGCCATGTGGTGGGGCCATTTTGAGTACTTGTACAGGCAGGCCCTGGCCATGTGCTGGGAGGCAAGGGGCCATTTTGAATGCAGGCAGTGTTCTTAGGCCTGCAACCATTCTGCCTAGCTTTCAACCATTATGCCCAGGGGTAGTGAGTGGTGCATGGGCCTAGTCTTTCTGTGGGGTGTCTTGAATTTAAACATCATGGAGGGCATGGATGGCATGGGCTTGTGCTGATCTTTCTGTGTTTTTCGATTTTTGGGCTGTTGTTGGGGCCTTTTGACCAGGGGTACTGAGTGGTGCATGGGCCGAGACTTTCTGTGGGGTGTCTTGAATTTAAACATCATGGAGGGCATGGATGGCATGGGATTGTGCTGCTTTTTCTGTGTTTTTCGATTTTTTGGGGTGTTCATGGGGACAGGCCATGTGGTGGGGCCATTTTGAGTACTGGTACAGGCAGGCCCTGGCCATGTGCTGGGAGGCAAGGGGCCATTTTGAATGCAGGCAGTGTTCTTAGGCCTGCAACCATTTTGCCTAGCGTTCAACCATTATGCCCAGGGGTAGTGAGTGGTGCATGGGCCTAGTCTTTCTGTGGGGGGTCTTGAATTTTAAACATCATGGAGGGCATGGATGGCATGGGATTGTGCTGATTTTTTTGTGTTTTTCGATTTTTGGTCTGTTGTTGTGGCCTTTTGACCAGGGGTAGTAGGTGGTGCATGGGCCTAGTCTTTCTGTGGGGTGTCTTGCATTTGAACATCATGGAGGGCATGGATGGCATGGGATTGTGCTGATTTTTCTGTGTTTTTCGATTTTTGGGCTGTTGTTGTGGCCTTTTGACCAGGGGTAGTGAGTGCTGCATGGGCCTAGTCTTTCTGTGGGGTGTCTTGAATTTAAACATCATGGAGGGCCTGGATGGCATGGGATTGTGCTGATTTTTCTGTGTTTTTTTATTTTTGGGCTGTTGTTGGGGCCTTTTGACCAGGGGTACTGAGTGGTGCATGGGCCTAGTCTTTCTGTGGGGTGTCTTGAATTTAAACATCATGGAGGGCATGGATGGCAAGGGATTGTGCTGATTTTTCTGTGTTTTTCAATTTTTTTGGGGTGTTCATGGGGACAGGCCATGTGGGTGGGGGCCATTTTGAGTGCTGGTACAGGCAGGCCATGGCCATGTGCTGGGAGGCAAGGGGCCATTTTGAATGCAGGCAGTGTTCTTAGGCCTGCAACCATTTTGCCTAGCTTTCAACCATTATGCCCAGGGGTAGTGAGTGGTGCATGGGCCTAGTCTTTCTGTGGGGTGTCTAGAATTTAAACATCATGGAGGGCATGGATGGCATGGGATTGTGCTGATTTGTCTGTGTTTTTCGATTTTTGGGCTGTTGTTGTGGCCTTTTGACCAGGGGTAGTGAGTGGTGCATGGGCCTAGTCTTTCTGTGGGGTGTCTTGAAGTTAAAAACATCATGGAGGGCATGGATGGCATGGGATTGTGCTGATTTTTCTGTGTTTTTCGATTTTTGGGGTGTTCATGGGGACAGGCCATGTGGTGGGGCCATTTTGAGTACTGGTACAGGCAGGCCCTGGCCATGTGCTGGGAGGCAAGGGGCCATTTTGAATGCAGGCAGTGTTCTTAGGCCTGCAACCATTTTGCCTAGCTTTCAACCATTATGCCCAGGGGTAGTGAGTGGTGCATGGGCCTAGTCTTTCTGTGGGGGGTCTTGAATTTTAAACATCATGGAGGGCATGGATGGCATGGGATTGTGCTGATTTTTCTGTGTTTTTCTATTTTTGGTCTGTTGTTGTGGCCTTTTGACCAGGGGTAGTAGGTGGTGCATGGGCCTAGTCTTTCTGTGGGGTGTCTTGAATTTAAACATCATGGAGGGCATGGATGGCAAGGGATTGTGCTGATTTTTCTGTGCTTTTCAATTTTTTTGGGGTGTTCATGGAGACAGGCCATGTGGGTGGGGGCCATTTTGAGTGCTGGTACAGGCAGGCCATGGCCATGTGCTGGGAGGCAAGGGGCCATTTTGAATGCAGGCAGTGTTCTTAGGCCTGCAACCATTTTGCCTAGCTTTCAACCATTATGCCCAGGGGTAGTGAGTGGTGCATGGGCCTAGTCTTTCTGTGGGGTGTCTAGAATTTAAACATCATGGAGGGCATGGATGGCATGGGATTGTGCTGATTTGTCTGTGTTTTTCGATTTTTGGGCTGTTGTTGTGGCCTTTTGACCAGGGGTAGTGAGTGGTACATGGGCCTAGTCTTTCTGTGGGGTGTCTTGAAGTTAAAAACATCATGGAGGGCATGGATGGCATGGGATTGTGCTGATTTTTCTGTGTTTTTCGATTTTTGGGCTGTTGTTGGGGCCTTTTGACCAGGGGTACTGAGTGGTGCATGGGCCTAGTCTTTCTGTGGGGTGTCTTGAATTTAAACATCATGGAGGGCTTGGATGGCATGGGATTGTGCTGATTTGTGTGTGGTTTTCGAGTTTTTGGGGTGTATAACTGAACTGATGTTCCTCTGTCTTCCATTGCTTTTAGGTGCACAAGACACAAGAGAACCACCAGTGCCAGGAAGAAGTCCTGCAGCGGTGTGTGTGTGCAGCATAACGTCACACGACGTCACGTCTGGCCACAGACAACTCTGCAACTCATGCAACTGCGGCCTGCTGTTCTGACCTCTGAAGAAGATGGCCCCAAAAAAAGTTCCCCGTATCTCCTCTAGTAAGACAGTTGCCAGAAAGGAGCAGAAGAAGCAAGTTACCAAGGAGACTGGTGTGCCGCCCACCACATTTTTTTTGAGTTAAAAAAAAAGTACGCCTGCAGCAGCAGCGGGATCTGCTGGGGACCAAGCTAGGAGCAGCACCCCCGCACCATTGGGCTCAGTGCCACCACCACCACGCCAACTTAAGTCCAAGCCCTTGAGTGCTGCAGAGGCACTTAGTCTAGTTGTTCAATCATCATCGACCAGTGATGTTGGCTCATCGCAAGAAAGTAGCAGCAATGTCCCTCAATCAACACAGGTTCTTTTAACTCATCTGACGAGTGTTGAACAACCACAGCCGCAACAACAACCACATGTGCAAGTACAACAAGCCCAAGTACATGTGGAAGGAGAGGCAGCGCAAGGAGATGCGCAAGCAGAGGTGCATGGAGGGTCACAAGTGCCCACAATAGTTGTTCCTCCTGAAGTAGGGGCACATCAGGAAATCGACAATCAAGCCGAGGTATCATTTGAGGAAGCCACTCCTCCTGATGATCATTCATTGTCTTCCACATCCCTAGCAAGGAAAAGATCAAGGGTGGTGTCTACGTCTTTTTCACGCCCACCTCCTTCTGATGATACGGATCTTAATTGGGAACCATCAATGCCGTCTGAGAATGAGGCACACCATGATATGACAAAGGTAGTAGAGCTAAAAGGAAGGTCGTCGAAAGTCTCATAGTTATGGAGTGTGATGAGGCTCAACAAGAAGTGGCGGATACTCCTGCTGATGAAGACTCTCACGACGACGACGCAGTCATCATAGGCTTCACTCCAGCCTCAGCGGGCATGCAGCAAACAGACATTTTGACCCTAGCCGGAGAAGCTGCTGAGCGTGATGATGATGTTGTCGACGAGGAGGCAATGGAAACACCACAATCATTGGAGTTAACTAGTACACCAACACCTACCGCTTCCATATTTCTTCCTCGCCAGAAGGGACCTCCATCCACCTCGACCTCAATTAGTGGTGGTGAAAGTGCACAACGTAGTAAAGTTCGACAATCCACATCCTCCAGTTCATCTGGCATTAGCAGCATGACCACCACCAGTATTGCCGCCTCCTCCGGCCCCCACAGACATTTCAAGTCCGCAGTTTGGGACTTCTTTAGTGTTTGCCCAAAAAAGGAAAGCTTCGCCATTTGTAGCATTTGTAAGCATGCAGTTAGTCGTGGTAAGTTTGGTACCAACTATGGTACCGGAGGTCAGATAGGTCATCTTAAGAGACAGCACGCTGTCCAATGGTTTGCGCACCTAAAGGAGATCAAGGAAGCCCGAATTGCAAGTCAAGAAAACGTTGATGTTTCATGTGATGATGACGAGGAGGAAGAAGTGTCAAACACTTCACTTACACCCAGTACCCCTGTCAGCAGCACACCCCCTGTGAGCCACAATAAGAGTGTGGGAGAGAGTGAGAGACCAATGCGAAAAAGTTCATCAGCGAGCGTAACTGGGTCGAAGAAGTCATCATCATCATCGTCCCGTAAAAGCATGGTCCAGGCCAACATTAGAACCATGTTGTTTTAAGCAGCGCCATATGATCGCAACCACCCACTGACGCGTCTGTATAACTCTAAGCTGGCTAAAATGCTAGCTCTGGACCTTCTCCCTTTTTCTTTTGAAGAAGGGGTTGGTTTTCTAGAATTAGTGGCAGCGCTCTGCCCTAAATGGAAGGTTCCTAGCCGGTTCTATTTTGCCAGAGTTGCGGTTCCAGCACTACATGAAGATGTGCTGGAGGTGATTGGGGCAGCTTTGGAGAAGAGTGCTGTTCACACTATACATCTGACAACAGACATGTGGACCAGTGGCGCAGGCGCTGATTACATGTGCATCACTGCACACTGGGTCTCTTTTTCAGGGGTTAAAGCAAAGCTAAACGCAGGTGTTGACCCGGACCAAGTTTTTAAAGCTGTTTGGAAACATGCAACACTAGCCATGTTTGGCTTGGAGAAACTTCCTACAGCAGAAAAAATTTTGAATGAGTTTAACACAAAGGTCTTTCACTGGCTGTCCCCAAACAACCGCCAGATTGGTTATGTTTCCACGGATAATGGCGCCAATGTAGTTAAGGCCATGGATCTGGGTCACTATTTCAGAGTGCCGTGTTTGGCGCACTGCATAAACCTGGTTGTTAAAAAATTCTTGAGTGATGAAGACAGTCCAGCGTGCGAGTTAGTGGCCACCTGCCGAAGAATGTGCAACCATTCCAGCCATTCTTTTAAGGCCCGGAAGCATCTGAGGAGCCTGCTACATGAACGTCGAATGCCAGTGAAAGCAATCATCCAGGAGGTGCCAACACGTTGGAACTCAACCTTCTACATGCTTGAGCATCTGTATGAGCCGTATACGGTACTCGATCACTATTTCTTAACACTGGGTGCAGCTCAGAAGGACCTGAGGCTAGATGCGGCGCAGTGGAACCTAGTTAAAAGCCTGACAGACATGCTTCGTCCTTTTGAGGTCTTCACGCGTGCAGTCAGCAAGGAGGACTGTAATTTGGGAAAAGCTATCCCATTGTTGCGCATGCTGGAGCACCAACTGAAGGTGGTGTCTTCTATGTTTCAAAAAGATTTAAAAAAGCAAGACGCTTTTGTTTTGGCGGAGAAATTATTAGAGCGCCTACTTGGTGATAAACGTCTTAAAATGATCCACTCAGAACAGCATTACATTTGTGCTACTATTCTGGATCCACGCTACAAAAAGGCGCTGGTAGGTCGAGCATTCTTTCCTTTTGATGATGAAGATGTTACAAAGTCAAACATTGGCTAGCCCTGTCAGCCATGAGGTTTGAAAGAGAACGGCAGCAAATTGAAGGAAAAGGCAGTACATCAGCATCAGCAGGCCATCCCCAGTCAAAAGATCCACTTCTGCACCTGTGGCTGTGGCACAAGTAACCTCTCAGCCGTTAAAGACACTGGCAACCGGATCATCTGCACCAGACACAACAGTAACATTGGGTGAAGAAGAGGATTGGCTAACTTGGCTTGGGTTTGGTTCTAAAAAGGTCCCAGCAAAAAGTAAGCAAAGTGGAGGAACCTTGGAGAACCTTGAGTCGATGGTGCAGGACTATCTGAATGACTCAACTGAGGTCTATGTTAATGCTGACCAATCGGCGTATTGGCATGGGAAAAAAGAATTGTGGGCACAGCTCTCCAACCTGGCTATAAACTACTTGTCTTGGCCACTCGCAAGCGTGTCTTCTGAACGTGTTTTCAGTGCTGCTGGTGGCATTGTAACTTCCAAACGGACCCGCCTCTCGCCCAAAAATGTGGAGAGGTAACAATGATCAAGATAAATCAGCACCTCATACCACCAGATTACAAAGTACGAGAACACACGCCGGATGAAGACGAGGAGGACAGCTTAGAATTTCTTCTCTGTTAGGTGACACTGACCTACTCCTGCCTGAATTTGCAGAGTATGAGGACGAACTCTTATTCTTATTCCATGACACCGAGCCCTGAAAATGAGCCAATGAATCAATAACTTTCTTTTTCGTCCTTATTCACTTTTATTCCTCTGTGTCTGTCTTTCATTGTTTTGCACAGTTAATATAATTAAAACTTTAATCACCTAATCACAAAAACAAGCCCATCAGCAGAACTTTCTTCACTTGTTTGCTTATTGATTTGAAGGTGCCGCAGCCTGCATTCCTCAGGTTCACAAGTTGACAAGAACATGCTCCTCTATCCTCCTCCTCCAGACTCCTATTTCCCTCAAAGCAGAGGGCTGGATTACGCCCAATGAAGAAAAACTCTGCACTTGTGGGGGTGTTCTACTTCTTTGCGGGTGAGTTGGCGTGTCTTGGGGCATTGCTGGGAAGCTCTAATACCGGATAAAAGTGGTTTGGACCAAATCAGAGGCAATTTTTTTTTGCGTTTTTGCTGACTTGCTTGCCTTTGAGGTGCTCTTTGAGGGGGTTCCCGGTAAGCATGGGCGAATTTTGCGAATCTCGCGTTCGCGAATTTTGCAGATTTGCGAACTCGCAATCTGCAAAATCCGCGAATTCTCGCGAATTTGCGGATTTTTTTTTGTGTTCGCGCGGGTTTCTGCCAGTTCGCGAGGGTTTTGTACAATTTTGCAAACGCGAACTTACCTGTCGGGTCGCAAGTTTCGCAAACTTGTTGTTTCTACGTGTCCAGCCTGTTTGGGACACTCTTCTTCATCACTGCCACTCTCTGTCACCACTGCCACTCTCTGACTACTCATGCCACCCTCTGGCCCACCCATGCCACCCTCTGTTTCATCACAGCACCCTCTGGTTGTCCAGTCAGTGTACATTATTGTGGCAAAGCAAAGCACACCTTCCCTGCCTCAAGTGACTTGAATTAATTTGGGGCTGATTAATGTGTCACAGAATATTTTTTTAGCTGGCACCTGCTTCCTTAGTGCTTCCTGATTAGTGATCTTTTGCACTTGCTAAGTGCTTTCATTGTTGCAAAATTAGTTACAACACCTGCCCTGCCCCAACTGACAATAATGAATTAGGGGCTGATTAATGGATTTGAACTTCCAGCCTGGCTCCTGCTTGTCTCCCTTAGCTGTAATTCAGGACCTTTGTGGCATATGTGTAACTATTCTGAGGTTCAGAGCAGGGTCACATAATAGTTGCAACTAGCAACTGAACTCTGGAGGGGCCCCTCAGGAAGCACTACAGGAAATGGCTACTAATGATGAGCCTGAACTTTTGAACCTGGTAAGTAGTTTCAGTTTTGCTAAGATCGTATTTCTGCAATTTAGCGCTTATTCGCGGGGCGCGAAGTTGTACTGGGAAGCCGCGAACTCACGCGAACAGTGCGAGCAAGCCATAAAATCCGCTGCTCGCGGATTTGCGGATTTTGCGGGAGATTCGCGAATCTCGCGGATTGCGAATTTACCGAAAATCCGCAAAATCCGCGAGCGAATCGGATTTTCCGCCCATGCTTAGTTCCCGGTGTTTGTGGGTGGGTTTTGGGGTCTGGGGGCACTGCTGGGACAGTCTCATTTTTATTGCATTTGCTTTTCAGGTAATCCATGGTGGAAAACGCGAGTTATGACCTAGCTGCACAGCGCGTTTGGACCGAAGGCCGATAAATATTGTAAGTATGAGATTTTCCTTTTTGGCTGTTTGGGGGTGTTGTGCTTTTTTGCGGGTAGGTTGGCGGGTCTTGGGGCATTGCTGGGAAGGTCTAATACCGGATAGAAGTGGTTTGGACAAAATCCATGAGGAAAAAGTTTTTGCTATTTCTGACATTTCTCTCAATGTAGCGTTTTCGGGGGCCTGTTTGGGGGGCTTCCTGGTGTTTGTGGGTGAGTTTCGGGGTCTGGGAGCACTGCTGGCTATTGATATTTTTTATTGCAAGAGGTTTGAAGCAAATCCATGGTGGCAGAGGGGAGTTAGGGCCTAGCTGCAGAGCGCGCGTAGAGTGATTTTGGAAATTGCCATGAAAATGACTAAGTCCCCATTTTTGTACTTTTGATTTTTGGCTGTTTGGGGGTCTTCTTCTAGTTTTCGCCTGGGTTGATGGCTCTGGGGCCATTGCTGGGAAGCTCTAATACCGGATACAAGTGGCTTGGACCAAATCAGAGGCGAACTTTTTTTGCGTTTTTGCTGACTTGCTTGCCTTTGAGGTGCTCTTTGGGGGGTTTCGGGGTGTTTGTGGGTGGGTTTTGGGGTCTGGGAGCACTGCTGGGACAGTCTAATTTTGATTGCATTTGCTTTTCAGGAAATCCGTTCTGGAAAACAGGAGTTATGACCTAGCTGCACAGCGCGTTTGGACCGAAGGCTGATAAATATTGTAAGTATGAGATTTTCTTTTTGGCTGTTTGGGGGTGTTGTGTGTTTTTGCGGGTGGGTTGGTGGGTCTTGGGGCATTGCTGGGAAGGTCTAATACCAGATAGAAGTGGTTTGGACAAAATCCATGAGGAAAAAGTTTTTGCTATTTCTGACATTTTGCTCAATGTAGTGTTTTCGGGGACCTGTTTGGGGGGCTTCCTGGTGTTTGTGGGTGGGTTTCGGGGTCTGGGAATATTGCTGGCTATTGATACCTTTGATTGCAAGAGGTTTTAAGCAAATCCATGGTGGCAGAGGGGAGTTAGGGCATAGCTGCAGAGCGCGCGCGGAGTGATTTTGTAAATTGCCATGAAAATGACTAGGTCTCCATTTTTGTACTTTTGCTTTTTGGCTGTTTGGGGGTCTTCTACTAGTTTTTGCCTCGGTTGATGGCTCTGGGGCCATTGCTGGGAAGCTCTAATATCGGATAAAAGTGGTTTGAACCAAATGGGAGGCGAAATGTTTTTTGCGTTTTTGCTGACTTGCTTGCCTTTGAGGTGCTCTTTGGGTGGGTTTCGGGGTCTGGGAGCACTGCTGGGACAGTCTAATTTTGATTGCATTCGCTTTTCAGGAAATCCGTGGTGGAAAACGGGAGTTATGACCTAGCTGCACAGTGCGTTTGGACCGAAGGCCGATAAATATTGTAAGTATGAGATTTTCCTTTTTGGCTATTTGGGGGTGTTGTGCTTTTTTGTGGGTGGGTTGGCGGGTCTTGGGGCATTGCTGGGAAGGTCTAATACTGGATAGAAGTGGTTTGGACAAAATCCATGAGGAAAAGCCTTTTGGCACTTTTTGTAACTTAGGGTTCATTAGGGTTAGCCCTAGCAGCAGGATTGCATGTGTTTCGGGGTGTTCTAGATTTTTGCAACTGAGTTCTGGAGTCTTAGAGCACTCGTGGGATGTGTAATTTTGGTTGCAAGTGATTTGAAGAAAATCCATGGTGGGAAAGGGGGGATTTGGCATAGTTAAAGAAAGCATTTGTCACTATTCTTAACTTAGGGCTTGTTAGGGTTAGCAGTATTTGTATTGCATGTGTTTGGGTGGGGGGCTGTTTGTGGGGGGGTTTGCGAGTCTTGGAGCGATGCTGGGTATGGATACTTTTGCTTGCTTGCAAGTGGTTTGAATACAATCCACGGTGGGTAGGGGGTATTTGGGCCTACTTTTACTTTCAAAGTACGTTTTGTCACCAGTTTTCTACTAGGCCTCGTTTTTTGAGATCTGATTGGGGGTCTTCTACATTTTTGCGACTGGCTTTAGTAAGGGTCTGGGTGGGACCACTGCTGGGAAGGTCTAATTTTGTTTTAAAACACAGTTTACAGTACACCTAGCTTGAGGGGAAAGATACGCTAAATTAATTTGCCCATACTTATTTATCCTTCAAAAGGAGACTCAGACAGAGTACGCACTTTCAAAAATATTGTACTGTCTATTAGGAAACTCAAAGTGTGACTTTTTGCACTACACAGCGTACATACCTTATATTTATTTATCAGTGGTGTGCTAATATCACCTCCTGTTTTTCCATCAATAATTACAGGCCAGGTTCAGTCTGTGCAATGGGAAAAAAAGGATGAAGTTAGGCTTCACATTAGCGAGCCGCAATTTAGCATCCGCCAGGCAGGCAGTGGACAGGGTGTCTTCTGGTCACCAACATTGATGAACGAAGCGTCAGCTGGAATGGAGGAGTGCCGCTAATTAGAGGAATGGTTTGATGCGTGCAACTTACTTACCAAATTCAACAGGACAACTACAACAACATACAGATACAGTATCCATTGTTTTCAAATTATTTTTTAAGTAATGTTATTGCTGTGAACTTCTATGAGTTAGACTCTGCATTTCTTGGATCTCTCTCTGCTTCTAAATTGATCCCTACAGCCATTCTATAGGTTTTACTTCGGCTATTTTTTAAACCTAATTTACTGTAAGAAGTGTTTCTCTGAGTGCAGAGATAGGTAAGTGAAAACGCTGCAGCCCTGTACTGTCGCATTCTGTCATTCACGGTTGTCGAAAGTACTACTTTCTTTTCAGTAACAATGCATGCAGTAGTGCATGCACTTCCTTTATGTCACTTAAAAGATTTATGGTTAGCTTTGTACCCAAAGATTTCTTTATCTTCAATTATTGTTTGTCCATGCTGTGCTTTGTTTTCTTCTCTCAACAAAACTTACCCAAAAAGAAACCCCCATTCCCATCCATTTTCCAAACCCTAACCCTCTTCCCCCGGGCTGTGTGGTTTCGATTGATGTGTGACTAAATGACAGCAATAATTCCACGCACTTGCTGGGGAGGATAAGGTCATACCAACAGGCCGGTGAAGGAATCCGAGGATATATTCTAGACTTACTCAGCTTCAGTACTATTTCTTGTAGTAGTAGCCAATGTCAAAGAAATTCAATGCAAGTACTAGTTATACTTTCAATACTTTACCATTTGTTAGGCTACAATGTGGCACTGTTCTAGTGTACTGTCACCTGCTATATTCTCTATCGTACCGTTCTAATGCTACGGTAAGGACAAACAAGGTTTCATTTTCTTTATTTTCAGATGCTGCAACTGCCACTGTGTAACACCAGTAGTACCAACGCAATGATGACATTTCATCCGCCCAGGATTGCCATATCGCCATTTGACGTGCAGCCAGCCCTGTGCCTAGCCCTATTTCCAAACACAAATTACAGGGAAGATAAGCGTTTGGGGGGAGGAAGTATAATGGAGTATTACGAGAGACGAGAGACTGACGCTAGTACTAGTAAAGTCCTAGGACTATTGAATTCACTTACTCTGTGAGAGGCACTTAGTTTTGAAAACATTTGGGCAATTAATTACACAACTTGAATCAAGAGATGCCACTTAAGTGTCACCAAAACAAAGTTACTGTTAAACCCCCACCCACCAGCCTCAAAAGCAGTAAAAAAAACACGTATGTTAAGATAAAGTTTAAAGTATATTTACATCCCTGACAAAAATAATCTCCCACAAGACCCAACCCACCCCCACTCCCAAACCCCAACGAATGTCCGTGAAAAGTCCAAAAAAGTGAAAAAACCCAACTACCAATTCCCACCCCCCAGAAGTCTTTAAAAAAGGGGCAAGGGACAGTCTCCTCCTACTGCTGGCTGCTGCTGTTGAATTTCTGGGCCAGGTCGGAATGCTCCTTGCGGAGGGTCTCGAGCAGGGTTTTGGTGTTGAGCAGCTCCTGCTCGAGGTAGGAAACCCTCAGGGAAAGGCGGTGCATACGTTTCTTGCAACTGCTGTGGGGGTCAGCTGATTTCTTCGCTCGGCGGTGGCGGGTGGCTGCGGTACCCCGGCTCCGTGCCGCTGGAGACCTGCACCGTCTGGGTGACCCAGGGAGCACGGGGGAGGATGCAGCAGTCCCTGTAGATGTAGTGGTAGACTGCGTGTCCCCCTCCTCCTGGGCCACCAGCCGTCGATATTCAGCGACAGTGGCCTCCAGCCTTCGTTGCCGGGCCCGTGTAGCCAGCTCCTTCCGGGTTGGTTTGGAAGGAGCATCTATATGAAGAAAGAAAGACATAGTCTGTAACCAATGCTCTTTAAGATTAACAAAAAATTATTCAGCAGAAAGTTGTGTCACAGTAGAACTAGCAACTTACAAGTGCAGTACATAACTATTGTGGCCAGTATCTATCTAACCTCCCACTTCTTCACCCTTGCTCTAACATTAGTGGGAGTTTAAGGAATCAATTCTACGAGCACTATGGACTCACTCCATTAGAGTCGACTATGACAGTACACCAGTCGTATTCTTCTTCTTCTCTCTTGTTTAGCAAAATTGGTACGTTAACTTCTGCAAGCCGGCATAATGCCAGCGCAGTCAACTTGCACCCGAGGAAAACAGACGCCCGCCATGATGAGTGAGACAGACTTGCGTTACTGTACCAGTCCAGTACATACAGGTGGTGATGTTCTTACTTTTCTATTACCGGTGGCACTGAGAATACACTGTTACAAGGGCTACTGCTTAATTAATTTAAGTTTCACCCTACAGTGCCAATGAATACTAGAAAAGGAAAATAAAGAAGATAAATAATCTGATTATCTATCACTGCACATGGTATGTACATATGGGATGACTTTAGATGCTTTGCTTTTTATTAAGTGAACAGTGATACATCCACACATGAATGACCGAGTTCTACTAAACTTATTAACAGAGGTAGTGAGTGGCCATCGTAATAGCCGGATATATGCTGTGTTTGCAATACAAACTACTGTTACTATGCATGGTAGTATTCGGACAAAATTACAACTTCTTTTCCTTGCCTTTCCTACACTGGGACGGACGTGCGGGTGCGGTGTTACATGCTCTTCAAAGTAACACTTAGTTCATCCAGTGACCGTCTACTCTCTCTAGATACACATATGCTATCTAAGAGTTAGATAGTACCATGATCCAGGCATTCATCCATTCAAACTATGGGGCAGATTAGGATTGCGGATTTCCCGCATCCTTCGGGCCGGAGGAATCCACTGCCGGCCCGGAGGATGCGGGAAATCCGCAGCAGACTGAAAAAGACCCCCCGCCAGATTAGGATGGCTGGGGGATCGTTTTTCAGTCCGCAGCTTTTCCGCCGCGGTCACCTCCCGTCCGCGGCGGAAAAGCACTAATATGGCTGGCTGTGTCGATCAGACACCGCCAGCCATATTAGGATGTCTGGAGGAACACATGCCTTTACACGGCGGCATTTCCGACGTGCAAAGGCATACGCATTTTTGTTTAGGGGCCTGAAGTGGGCCCCCAGAGGTGAAGGGGGGGTAGGGTGTGCACATGGGGGGTACCTATGGTACCCCCCTGCATTAGCCTGCACAAAGCGGCAGGCACAACGCGGTGCCTGCCGCTTTGTTCATGCAAATGCACA
Source organism: Lissotriton vulgaris (assembly GCF_964263255.1). Classification (NCBI taxonomy): domain Eukaryota; kingdom Metazoa; phylum Chordata; class Amphibia; order Caudata; family Salamandridae; genus Lissotriton; species Lissotriton vulgaris. The sequence continues at coordinate 1,348,813,518 of NC_141694.1, read as the reverse complement.
ACTTACATTTTTATCATTGTGGCGGGTGCTGCTTCAAGCAGCACCCGCCGCAATGATAAAAATACACATCCTAATGGCGGTCACATCCTAATTACCATGGAGGGACCGCCACTGCACCTGCGGACGGTCCCTCCTACTCTATGGTGGCGGACGGACTCAGGTCCGTCCGCCATCATAATAGGCCCCTAAATGTCAATCATTCTTCTTCATGTCTCTCATCTGGACAAACCTTACGTTTTCTCACGGGGAGCAGCACACTATGCAGTCTGCAATCTCAATAAGTAAGGAATATAAGAGCTTACCACTGCCCGCCACTACCGTGGCAACCCGCACAGCAGTTTGGTCCGGCTCCGGCACTTGCACCGCCTCCTCCCCAGAGCTTTCCTCCTCCACCTCCGCGCTGGGCCCAGCACCAGATGTTCGACCTACAAAGTACATTTAAGAATGTTAGATGTCATAGACATACACCACTCACTAGAATTTTGTCTAGGAATGAAGAAATGTGAATACAGAAACCAATCTAATAATTTATGACTGTCTACTCTAAAGTAAAATTTTCCAGTGAAGGGTCTTGTCTTGCTGCACTTTTTGGCACAACTGATGAATGCTCCATTTTTCTCATAACAGACAGAAGCTTCACTTCTAAGAAAAAATCATCATCATCACCACTAGGACAGAGGGACCAACTATTCATCACCAAAAAGAAAAATTAAAGTTCAAACCAGGTGAGGGCTCGGCTCACCCACAATAAATGTGTGAAATAAATCACTATTAGCACTTTTACATTTTTAATCAACCGTTTCTGTTTTATGACAAGCTTGATTTAAATAAATATTTTTACTTTTAATAAAGCTTTAAAACTTAAATAGACTCTGTGGTTTTTGGTCATGAGTGAATGAGCAAAAGGTTTTGCAATTTGCAAGCATGAGCCCGTGCCTCTGACACTTCTGGACTCTGACTCCATACTCTTGTCCTGCGTTGGATAAACATCATTGGGGATCAATCATCGATGAATTCGGGAGCTAAATGACTCTGCCACACTATCTAGTCAGTAATGAGATTGGGGGTTCTTCAAAGTCTGATATCACTGAGGTATGTGGAAAGTCTACCTGCGCCTATTATAATTGATAAACAATGCACTATTTAGTGTCCATAGTTCTGTTTGTGCAGATTTGTCCCTGCAACAGTAGTAGAATGGATTGTCCTCCTATCCAAACCAAAAGTAAAGTAGTATCTTATTCTTTCTTTTTATTGTTGGCAATTGTCAAAGCATAAACATTTAGAAGACTTGAAAAGACATTATGGACAATCCCAGAGGACTGCACTCAGTGCATAGAGCTATTGCTGACTAGAATGGGAGTCCAATGGAATTGCCAAATGTGCAATCTTACTTAGCTACACAGACAGACTAATAAGAATAATCTAGTAATACCACAGGGAGTCATAGTCAAGGCAGGTTAAGAATTTAGATACAGTCTACAAGAAGATCAAAGACGATTTAGAAAAAATTGAATGAGAAACGCTAGGAAAAAATAGGTACTCTATATTAAAATTAAAACTTACCGGGGCCAGCAAAGGAGCCCTCGCCTGACCGATCCTGTTCAGCAGCAGCAGCAGCCTCCTCCAATGCCCTCTTGCCCCTGGGGGGTGCTGATGTACAAAATGAAAGAAAGAAAGACCAGAAAACATGAATGATATTTGTCAACCAAATCAAACATTTCAAAAGAACAATAACAAAATATTTTGGCGAAATAGCAAATAGACAACTATTCCACAGGATATATTGACCGATCTCATGTGGTCTACTACGTTATTAGTATTGCTTGATTTGCAGACCGTCGACTTGGATAGTTCTTATGTAACTCACTAAACAAAATACTAAAAAGGTTCGCCTTGGACTGGCAGGCAGCAGTCCGCAGCACGCGAAGTGACAGACAAAGTCCATCGTGATTGCAGATCAGCGACAACACTAAAAAGTTTCCTACTACATTAACCAGTCATTAAAATACTCAAACTATCAATCCACCACCACTATTTCTTCTTATCGCCATGTGTACAAAGGAAGGACTGGACTTGAGTCTGTAGGGGCTGATTTAGAAGCCCCTTGCGGCTCTTTTGCTCCATTGTTGCGTGACTTTTGTGACGCTGCAGCAGAACAAAAGAGGCGCCATGGTGCGGCGTATATTAACAACGTGACGCATATGGGAGATGCATCACGTTGTAAAGCCCTGCGCCATCAGGGGCGTTCCGGCGCAAGGGAGGGCGTTCCTGCGCAGGAACACATCCTAAAAGTGGCTGAGGGAAATCTACAAGATTTCAATCAGTCACTTTGAGGACAATGATGCGTGACTCAAACCCTGCGCCTGCTTGAAGCAGACGTGTGGCTTGACGCAGCATTGGGGAGATAGGGCACCCCAGAGCATTGCTGGAGCTGCGCCATCGTTGCGACGCAACTCCAGCAATGCGCCGCCTTTACGGCACAGATGCGTAACGCTTTGGTGACGTTTTGAGCCCATGGTGCGCCGCATTGTAAATACGGCGCACCATGGGTGGTGGTGGCGTGGCGCACAATTACTGGTGCATCCCTGCTACTTTGCAGGGATGCGCCGGTAATTAAAAATCTGACCCTTAGTGTCTAGCATTACGCAGTTCTTTAGACTACACTCATACATAATTTCACAGGCCAATGAAATGAACACAAAATCGAAAACAAATAAGCATAGTAGCCGCGCCGTTGCGCTACAAGCGGCTCGCTAAAACGCACAAAACCTTGCGAACTAACACGCCGCAAAAAAAAAATTGCATATTTGCATGAATTCGCGGCTTCCGAATTCGATCTCGCGCAAGTTTGCGCCCCGCAAATCCCGCGAAATTGCAGAAAAACAAGTTTTGCAAAACTGAAAGCACTCAGCAGGTGTAAAAGTTCAAACTCATCATTAGTAACCATTCCCTGTAGTGCTTCCTGACTGGGGCCCCTCCAGAATTCAGTTGCTAGTTGCAACTATTATATGACCCTGCTCTGACCCTCACAGCAGGCTCATAGAATAGCTACAAGTAGGCCACAAAGGTCCTGGAAAAAAAATTGCACTGCAACAGAAAGCAAATTACAGGTAAGGAAGCAGGTGCCAGACTAGAATTTTAAAACAGTGACACATTAATAAATCAACCCCAAATTAATTCATGTCAGTTGAAGCAGGGCAGGTGTGCTTGCTTTTCCCCCCCATAATCTACAGTGATGAACCAGAGGGTGGCATTGATGTACCAGAGGGTGGCATGGGTGAAACAGAGGGTGGCAGTGGTGAAACAGAGGGTGCTGTGAACCTGTGATGAATGAACTACACGTAGAAACAACATAGTCACGACCGTTTCGAGCCGACAAGTAAGTTCGCAATTGCAAACTGGTACAAAACCCTCGCAAACTGGCAGAAACCCTTGCGAACGCAAAAATAAAAAAGAGAATTCGCGGATTTTGCGGATTGCGAGTTCGCAAATACGCAAATTCGCGAACGCCAGATTCGCAAAATTCGCCCCTGCTTACTCTCAAGTCTTTAAGAGCATTACTATCTGAACTAGATAGCCTGTTAAAATGCTTGTATAGTGCTGGAATAGTTGGGATTGGGGGCTGGAAAGAACATGTATTTCTAAGCCCTGTGTTCTTGAAGTCAGTATCCATTGTGGTGGGGTTAGCAAAGTAGGCTTTAAATTCGAAAAATCTCTGCCAGCTTGCACCTCAATTGAAATTTGTCGAATCTGGGTGTGGGGACAAACCCCAACCCTTTGTTTAGGACCATGAGTTTAACCTCAGATATGGTTATCATGCTCAAATTCACCACTAAAGAGTTGCTCGACTCGGCCCAGCTTGGTTGTTGTCCTTGGTCATGCTCCTTGTGACTATCATTGATGGTTCCTTCCACTGCACTGTTGGACCGCCCTTTTTTCTGCCTTCCTCAGATTCTTGGTTGTCCTCTTCCTAAACAAGGTGGCCTTCCATATTGGAAAGGGAACCCCTGTTGGACCTGTGGGTATGGGTGTGGTCAGAAACCCATTGGGAATCCTTGATTGTTTGGGCCCACTGGTGGTGGAGGGGGCAGTACTGGTTCTGTTCATCACTACTATAAATACTGTTGAAAGCCAGAGCTGAATGACCAAATGTATCATGTGGATTTGGTTTTTATTTAGAACCTTTTGTTTTGCTGTGGTGCAGTGTTCTTTACCTTTGTGTAGTATTCATCTCCTATGTATGGGTAGGTGGTCTCTTGACTAAACTTCTTTAAGTCTTTCTTCAATTTATTAATCTTGCATTGTGTTAGGAATTCCCTGTGCTGGGCCATGTCTTTACTGATTTCGACTAATCGCTATTTATATGTACTGAGAACTGTAGTTTTAAAACTTGCCTTCACTAATCTGAATCTGGATAAGCCTTTAGTCTATTATCCTTTTGGTTGTATTTATAATTAAACCAAGCCAGTCTCTGGTGCTTTCCACATGATGTTAGGACAAAAGGTAACATCGTCAAAAAATATGGGTGGATCGTTAGTTACAATCAGACCTCTGGGTGCTACTTTAGCCCGTAAATATTCCATCTTCATGGAGCCATGTAATGCCATTTTTATTTGATTTCTTTTAAGTTAAGTGATTCCCAATCACTAACTTGTGCCAGTGTTTGTGCTATAATACAATCACCCAAAAGTGATGGAGCCAATAGGATGTATGTGATTACTTTATCATTGAATGCTTACTCTCTTGGTTCTGCCATGTTCAAGAGCGCGACGTGTCTACACACTACAAGAATGTATTCTCAAAAACCACTGGAAAATGTCTGGGAGTAGGTTGATAATCTGTGAGTTTATAACCTTATATTCATCGCACAATTACACCATACACAAACCTTTTCATTTGGAGGGCTGGGGGAACATCCCTGAATAGTCTCTCCATCTATAACTAGGACCGCCCGCCCTAGAACATTCCCTGGCAAGCGCAGGATGGCCAATGATGAAGCATGTGTAACTGCAACAAATGATGGACGGAATGCTGAATGATTCAAACATTCTCCCCCAGTCAAGAAATGTAAGTTAATCCATTGTTCTGTTGCCCACTACAACACCCCAGTTTTGACCCAGCCATATGCAAATCAGTCTTGACCCTGTGCCTCATGGGACCAGTCCAGACCGAACTGTGAAACCAGATCCTCCCTGGACCGGAAACAAGCATCCTGGGACTGGTTTCAGGGTATGTGACCCTTCATCTCCGAGGCTTGCTTGAATCCAGTGGCACAGTGAGTAAGGGACCCATGTCTCAGCATACCCGTCCCACTTAGGGTGAAAAGTGTAACTGCAAAAAATGATGGACGGAATGCTGAATGATTCAAACATTCTCCCCCAGTTAAGAGATTTGGGCTAAATCCATTGTTCTTTTGCCCACTACCTCACCCCAGTTTGGACCCAGCCATATGTAAATCTGTCTTGACCCTGTGCCTCATGGGAACAGTCCAGACTGAACTGCCAAGCCAGATCCTCCCTGGACTGAAAAAAAAACATCCTGGGACCAGTTTCAGGGTATGTCACCCTTCATCAGCGTGGCTAGCTTGAATCCAGTGGCACAGTGAGCAAGGAACCCATGTCTGGGCATACCTCCCCCAATTAGGGCGAAAAGTGTAACTGCAACAAATGATGAACGGAATGCTGAATGATTCAAACATTCTCCCCCAGTCAGGGAATCTGGGTTAAATCCATCGTTTTTTTTTCCCTCTACGCCAGCCCAGTTTGGACCCAGCCATATGCAAATCAGTCTTGATCCTGTGCCTCATGGGAACAGTCCAGACCGAACTGCCAAGCCAGATCCTCCCTGGACCGGAAACAAGCATCCTGGGACCGGTTTCAGGGTATGTCACCCTTCATCAGCAAGGCTTTCTTGAATCCAGTGGCACAGTGAGGAAGGGACCCATGTTTGGGCATACCCGTCTCACTTAGGGCGAAAAGTGTAACTCCAACAAATGATGGATGGAAAGCTGAATGATTCAAACATTATCCCCTAGTGAAGAGATCTGGGTTAAATCCATCATTCTACGCCATCCCAGTTTGGACTCAGACATATGCAAATCAGTCTTGACCCTGTGCCTCATGGGAACAATCCAGACCAAACTGCCAATCCAGCTCCTACCTCGACCGGAAACATGCATCAGAGGACCTGTTTCAGGGTATATCACCCTTCATAAGCCAGGCTAGCTTGAATCCATTGGCACAGTGAGCAAGGGACCCATGTCTAGGCATACCAGTCCCACTTAGGGCGAAAAGTATACCTGCAGCAAATGATGGACGGAATGCTGAATGATTCAAACATTCTCCCCCAGTCAAGAGATCTGGGTTAACTCCATCGTTCTATTGCCCACTACGCCACCCCAGTTTGGACCCAGCCATATGCTAATCAGTCTTGACCCTGTGCCTCATGGAAACAGTTCTGACCGAACTGCCAAGCCAGATCCTCCCTGGACCGGAAACAAGCATCCTGGGACCTATTTCAGGGTGTGTCGCCCTTCATCAGCCAGGCCAGCTTGAATCCAGTGTCACAGTGAGCACGCGATCCATGTTTCCAGTTCAGGGAGGACCTGGCCTGGCAGTTCGGGCTGGACTGTTCCCATTGGGCGCAGGGTCAAGACTGATTTGCATATGGCCGGGTCCAAACTAGAATGGCGTGGTGAGCAAAAAAATGATGGATTTAGGCCCAGATCTCTGTACTGGGGTGAATGTATGACATTGATCTGCCTTCTGTCCATCAATTGTTCTTTTTGCAATGATGAAGCATGACACCCCGGGGGAGGGGTGAGGCCATACTATTCTTTTGGGAAAATACCCCCCAGGATCCTCTTTCCAGTTTCCAGTTGTTGGGACACGAATCATCTTAAATTGAGGGAAAATGCTCATTAATGAGGATGTCTGGTTCCCATATTTAAGTGTAATTCTGGGGTACGTTTGCTTTGTAGTGGTTACGATATTATAAGGGAGAGTGCAAATGGATACCCACATAATTCCTATCTCATTCCCCCAGCCCACCAAATGAAAGGGGTCTTGTGTATGTTTTAAGTGAAAATAGCACCAAAGTGCCGACTGTGGTTATCTGGCCTCTCTAGACCAGGACAAAGTCATAAGCTAACGTGAATAGCGGTGGAAAATGGGCCGGATCCAGGGACCCAGTTAGGCCTGCTGATCAGAGTTCCTAAATTCTGTTTGTGGAGCAATGCAGAGTCCCATGACGAGGATGACTCATGCAACAGTGGCGATGCGAGGTGAAGCTGTGGAGATGTGTCATGCATAGTGGTCTTGGGAAGCTGTGGGGATGCAATTCAAGGCCCTGCATTGTTGTCAAATATGCTGGAAAAAAGGGACTTGAGTTGCAAAGTCCTTCGTCGAGGCGCATCTTGAACGCTGGTTCTGAAGATGTTGCGGAGCTTGTGATGCAAAATTCTGGATCGTCATTAGGGTACCATCAACAAGGGGCTTGTTATGCAAAGGCCTGCGTCTGGGATGCGTCGCACAGTGATGGTTTCAATGAGATGCGAGGCTGTGATGCGAAGTCATGTGTTGGGGATGCATCGCGCAATGGTTCTGATGCAGAGATTTACGAGGTGATGCCATGAGACTCTGATTAGGAGGCCAACCAACTAGTCATTTGAGTCACTCTGGTGGTCCAGGGTTTGAAGATGCAAGTCAAGTCCTTCTTGCTCAGGCAGGAAGGCAGCAGGGCTACAGGCAGCACAGCAGGTTAATAGGCAATATGGCAGGACAGCATTATGGCAGTCCAAATTTACCTGGTTCCTACTTTGAAGCCGGAGAATGTTCTGGAGGTTTCCACCCCCCTCCCATGATTTGTCAAGCATCCCCTTACTTCCGTATCTGGCCCCAGCTTATCTGAGGACACAAAAGACTAGTGACAAACCGTTTTTGATTGTGTTCAGGCAGTGCCTTTGTGATGTGCAAGTGTGGTAGGTGGCAGCTCAGCCCCCTCGTTAAGTCACAGTGGCCCATCCTGCCAATGCATATCTTCCCTTTTGTCTCACTGCTTGGGAGCAATACATAAGGGGAAACTGCTAGTTACACCTAGTCATGTGATCCAGGGACAGGCTGCAGGCATCAAATGGTTAGGACAAGAAAATGCTAACTATCTAAAATTGATATTTTTAGAATTGTGACTTGAAATCTGACTTTTCCATTAAAGAGGGTTTGCAATTACAATTCCTTAGACACCAAACTCGACTTGCCTACCTGCTTCCAATCAAAAGTTATCACTTATAAAATCTAATAAGGAAACCCATTGTTATCTTATTGGAGAGGTAGGCCTTGCAGTAGTGAAATAAAATGTAAAACTTAAAAGTATATGCCCAACCTTTTAAATACTCTGCACCCTGCCCTGTTATAAAAAGAGGGTTTCAGGCTGACAAAAGGTTTATTTTGCCAGGTCAAAATGAAAGTTTATAACTACCTCAAAGGCTGCAATGGCAAGCATGAGATATTTTTTACAGGTCTACAGTGGGTGGCGCAATCAGTGCTGCGAGTCACTAGCAGAATTTAATTTGCAGGTCCTGAGTACATGTAGTACGACTTTACTAGGGACTTACGAGTAAATTAACGTTGCCAATTGGGAATAAGCCAATTCTACCATGTTTGGGGGAGACAGCACAAGCACTTTAGCACTGGATAGCAGTGGAAAGGTGCACAAAATCCTAAGGAGAGAAGGCAAATAGTTTTGGGGAAGACCACTGCAAGGCTGACAGGTCTAGCAACTGCCCTCTTGCCATATTTGCTGCTGGCAGAGAAAGACAAAACACCATCAATTATCCAATTAGCTAAGAGACTTTAATATCATTACAATTGTATGTGTGTGTCCCTGAAAGTACAAGCTCTGGCTGCTGGATAAATATACAAAATGATCACAGTTGTGTGGAGGGCAAGCACTGTTTTGAGGAAGTACACAACTTCTGGCCAATCAAACATGTAGTCCTGGCTCCCAACATGTGTGCTCACGTAATTGTCTGGCATCAGGCTCGCTGTCAAGCCAGAAAATAGTGATACATTTTGTAATTTTTCCTAACTACAAGTTTTACACAGTTTAAATCTGTTTCATTATTATTATTCAAGCAGAAACAGTATTAAGGAATCAACATTACAGTACAAGTTACATTATCAAGTGTATATTACTATCCAATGTTCAAACTAATGCATGGGGGTGCATTGGTGCAAGGACTTAACACCACTAGAACATCACTTTTTAAGACATTATGGTTGCATTAAGTCCATTGTCTTATTTACAAGGCAGTGTTAAGCCACTTAACATTCTTAACGCCACCTTGTACATTCGGCCACCTTTCAAGCTGAACTCAGCGCAAAAGGGGTGGGCAATGGGTGTTGAGGTGGACATTCCACCGCAACACTGATTGATTTTGATGTTGCACCCTATTTACAAGGGTGGCGTAAATATGGGGCAGTGCCAAAATTAAGACCAAACAAAATCTGGTCTTAACATGGTGAAACGAGAAGAAATTATTAATTTATGTTTCTATGTGTGCTGGACTTGGCAGAACACATAGAAACAGCAAATCACCATTAAATTAATGAATGTTTAGGTGCAGGAAGCTGTCCCATCCTGCACATAAACAATCATTAAAAAAATGACAATTTGCAACTTTTATGTGTGCTGCATTGCCATTCTGGATTGTTTATATGCAAGAAGGGATACCTTCCTGCACATAAACAATCATTCCACCAAAACAGACACCCTTGCACTATGATGCAAGGGTGCCTGCATTGGCACTCAGCATCATAATTTAGCACCAGCATTAGCATTGGAAGTCATGTAGTATTAGTATCCTCGTTGGTATTGATAGGGATATTATGAAGCCCCAGGGTATCTTCTTGTGTAACTCAAAGTTTACAGCTTTGGCACACATGAGCAATGATTGTCTGAAGGCCACCAGCGGGGGAGACTAAGGTGACTTCCAGCGTCTCATGATTAGACTCTTAGCTACCAGCATGACCAGGTCTCGAAAGTGGGAAGTGACCCTCTGTTCCTTAGTCCTATGAAAAAAAGACCCGAAATACACATATCCCATGTGTGTGTGTCGCAGTGCACCCCGCACAGCTGGACAATTGGGGTTTGATGCCTCGCCAGTAAGTGGTAAGGAATGGGCAGGTGCATAACATGTGAAGGAGGTCAGCCTCTGACATGTGATATCTGGGGCAAGTGGCGTCATTGTGGTGGAAGTATCCATTTATTTTAGCACAGGTGCGATAGGCCCTCTGGACAATGTAGTACTGAATGAGGTAAAAGTGAACATTGCAAGTGACTCGGATTGAAATTTCTAGTATGGCAGCCCACTCTCTATCCACACAAGGATGGGCCAGATCGTCCTCCCAATGCTGCCTTAAAGGCAAGAGCGATATTGCTCTGTGTTGGCCAGAGAGGCTGCAAACTATCTCGTGAGGTGCCTGCCTGATCCCATTAAATGCAGATATCGGATAGTAAGGTGGGCTGGGCGTACCTCTGTCATGTCTCCCTACTTGCCACCCAGTGCCACAATTAGTGAGGCATGCAGCAAAAATTGGCCCAGAGGAAGGCCCTCTTCCTCCACTAGAATGTCGTAGGGTATTAGGGCCCTGTCTCGGTAGAGGTCACCTATGGTGTGTAGGCCACATTCCAGCCAGGTGGAGAGTTCCACAGATGTGTTGGCAGTGTAACCTCTAGGTGTGATGAGCAGGGGTGACACCGGTGCACATGGGACCGTGGAACATGTAAGGTACAGGCTTCTGCAGTAGGACATATATGTGACGCCGAGAAACAATAAGCAGCAGGCATGAAATAGCTGGAGAATCGCCAAGAGTGTCGAGGCCGGTGACAGCATGACAGTGTCAGAGAGCTGAATCCCTGTCATCCATTGCTTTTACCCATTGGAGCTGGGAGGCAAGATAATATTGTTCCATATTCGGGACTGCAAGTCTGCCCTGGTCTGTAGGTAAATCAAGTTCAGAGAGTGTCCCCATACAACTGAAGTATTTCCAGACGAACTCTCTCATGATACCTTCGAAAGAGCGGAAGAAGGGAGGTATAACATAGAGGGGCAAGTAAGTGAACTAATAGAGTAGCCAAGATATGACGACCATTTTGAGAAGAGCCACACAACCCAGTGGGAGTGTACATTTGGTTTGGTTATCTTTGCATGCAAGGGCTCAGAATACTCTAGGGGCTTCACCCTGAGTGCATATTCCGAGCGTTCTGTCCAGCTCCAGTCAGGAGTCGGCAAATGGCCTCTCACCTAGATGTGACCACAGGCATCATGTTTACCTCGACCAAGTTGTATTCCATACCTCAGGCATGCAGATGCCTTGTGTTTTCCGCACCTTTGTTGTATGTCTGTGTATTTTATTATGAATCGGCTATGACCACCTATGCGATTTAGTCTTGCCACTTGTTATCACCTTGAACTGGTTTCTACTAGCTATGTTTTGCTAGGTGTGTGGGTTTTGTTGGGACTCTCAAGCCTACACAACCCCAACCATTGACGGATTGTATGTTTTCTTTTTAAAACATATTGGCTGACTCTACCTCAAGCTTCACTTGAATCTCATTTTGTTCAGTATGTTTTTTCTGATCCCTTACAGGTACCATCAGTGTATCCAACTATCTGGTTAATCCTGGATCACTGGCTTATTGTCTAACTTAACTTACCAACATATTGGTTATTGTTATCAGCACGTTTGTTCACAGATTTCTTAGATATCACTTGTATAGCAGTAGCAGACTCTAGATCCTGAAGAAAGCTGCAAAACTTTTTCGGTCATAGCCTGAAACATGTTGATCTAACACAGTACAATTCGATCCAATGGTTCTCTTCGTACATCCTGTTTCTTTTGCTGTTTTATTCCTAGCACAGGGCAGCCAGAATAAAGACTACAGTAAACCCTGTAGCTAGATTTAACTCACTTCACTATTAGCACTGCACCCTTCACTACACCAAGCTAGCTCACACTGGGTCTTAGCTTTGCCCCCTCCGACAAAAAAACATCCCTGAGCTCCTCCCTCTCAACGAGGGGGTTGTAGCCTGCAATATGACTAGGTTTCATGGTGCGAGGAGGATTTTCAATGATCAATCATGCCACCTTTAGTGGGTGAGGGAAACCGTCCTTTTAGGGGACACCTCCTTTGTAGTCAGCCTCCTCTGTCTCTGTTCTTTCCCTTTCGAGACCCAAGGTCCTTTTTGTGTTTCATGTACTAGAGGAGCCATCATCACTGAAGGATTTCATGGTGCTTGCATCCAGGACCGGACACTAGGCATGATCTTGCATTGTTGATATGATCTGCAAGGCCTGACGTTGCTTGAAGATTACTTGTTCCAGGTTCGATGCAGCTCTAGGTTGAGAAGGATGAGTTGCCCACTTGTGACGTCCACAATGATTGCCTCCCGCAGCGTTGCGTGTTCTCCTTGTTTCAGTGGGTGAGGAGTGTGAAGTCATAAGTTTGGCGGACTCCATCCAGTCCCACACTTCCTCAGAGGAGTCGAAGAAATGCGCAGTCCCATCAACTATGGCGTGGAGACAAGCAAGGAACGGGAGTGAGTAGTGTATGTCCAACTCCCGGAGAGGCTGCTTAACAGCCAGAAATGAACTCCTCTGTCTCTGCACCGGTATAGTGTAGTCAGGGAAGATCATGACAGAGTTTTGTCCACCTTTATCTCCTGCAATTTATGTGCTATACATAGGACGGAGTCACGATCCCTGTAATTCAGTAGAAGGAACAGAAAGGCCTGAGTTTAGAGCTGGGTGGTGGTCTGTGAGTCGGCACCCAATGGACACGTTCAACAGGGTGAGAGTGTGACATCAGGCAGCAGGATAAGGATCCAGTTCTCAGCATAGGCCACTGCATCTTGGCCCTCCACATCCTCTGGAAGACAACTACCCATACATTGTTTCTTCAGGCCGCTGTCTTCTGCTCTATATTCCAGTCAAGGGATTTGGGTTAACCCGAGACCTATTGCATTGTAAATGCTAGTTTACAGTTCTAAGCACTGTTGGCCCGCTGGTCACCAGGTCACCGCAGGTGTCAGCTCACTGCCTTCCATTGCTTGTAGAAAGTGATTTACAGGTTGTTTGAGCCAATTAGCGTCTGCATTTTACAACGGGGTGGCTCATTAGTGCACCTCTGAAGTACAAATAGGTTGGGCGGTGGCTTAAAGGTGTCCTCCAGGTGACTGGGTCTTTGGAACAGGCAGTGTTGTCCTGCAGCTAAATCCACATGGGGAGGGGGCATGTCCTTCCAGGGAGCCCCTGCCTGTCAATACAGCTGCTGAGCCCAATCACAACACAGCTTACGCTGGATTTGTTTATTACAGGAGAGTTTAAGTAATGTCACGTGATAGGGAAAGCAGACACTACTGGTTCGGGTGCGCCAAGTAGGGTGCGTTCTAGAGACACCTTTTCTAGAGTTAGGTGTCAACACCAATGTCTCGCTTCTTAACTTCTGATTACTTAAACACATGATGTAGTTGTACACCATGTGCCAGTGAATTTGATGGGTGTTATCCACAGTGAATTCACTTCGGCAATCACGCTTATCAGGATGTTTTTCACGAAGCTTGGCTAACTCTTAAGATTAACCTAAGTGCTCTGAGTACCGGTGACCTTACGTCCAATGTACCTTCTTTAAATCTGAGACGGCCTGGCTGGAATTCGAACACACAAGTGACTACTGCATAGCTGAGCAGCGAACGTTTAACTCTCATTCAGCCTTAGCTCCTTGATACCGTTCTACTTATTGACATTATTACTCCAATAAGTATTTCACGAGAAATGTTCCCTCTTAATGGGTTGTAAACTGGAGACAGCAGTGTTATACAGGGCGGGGTGTCTATATTTCAATTTCATAAAAATATACTTTAGAAAAATATAATTGGTAAACACCATCACGAAGGCTATATGTGTTTTTAATTCTAGTAATGGTACGCTTTTTTATACCAATTACATATCATAAGAATGTCACTCCTGTATGCTTCCTAACCCTGCGTGGAATATGCGAGTGGTGCTCCGCGTAGTTACACAGAGCGTTAAAAGAACTCTGTGGAACTACGCTCCGCTCCGCCCCAAGCCCACGAAAAGGGTTACAAAAAACAAATGTTTTAAAACCCACTTACCTTCTCTTTCTGCCTGAGCATGCGCAGTTCACTCAAGACGTAATACGTAGTGGGATGCGAGGAGAAGGACGACGGAAGAAGGCAGGCAGAAGAGAAGGTAAGTGTTTTTTAAAATGTTTAATTAAGGCGGCTGGCCTCGTACTCATTCTGCCATGGAGTCAGGTGCGCAACACCCATTGGACTCACCGGGCTTCAGCCCCCCCCCACCCCGGTAGGTGTGGCAGTCCGGGATGAGACAGATTCCGGGCACACACTGAGCCGCACCCAAACGTTTCACAGGTCTTTAAAAGATTATTTGAATGTTAATTAGGCCTTGCAGTTGTTTCACCCTCTTCTAAGAGCCCCTGCAGCTCCACTCTGCCTACTGATTAAAGGTTCAGCCCCCCCCTCCCCCCCCCCCGAAATTATTTCTTAACCCCACCCTCCCGCCCACGAAATTCGGCTCTACTTGCGCCTCTGTATGGAGTCAGAGTTATACAGCAACTTTGCGTTCCCAACAGAGCGCAGAGTTGGTAAAACTCTGCAAACTCCGCTGGCGGAGCAGAGTACTAAGCCCGGGGTTAATGCTTTCCTCGTTTCCTTGCAGATAAATATTCTTCAGAATAACTTTCGATTTTTAATTCAGAAAGAAAGCTTTTGCTTTGTGCAGACAGTGGTACCCAAAGCACAACAATAGAGCACAGTGAGTTGGAGACGACCTTGTGGCCATGGGCAGGGAGGGGGCAGGCCGAGGGTGTACTTTGTTGGGCCTTACCTCCAGCCAACATCTTTTTTCCCTCTCTGTAGTAGTTACGTGCCAGAAAGCTTAGGTACAGTGGACATGTTATGGAGGCATCTAAAATAAAGTTTCATTTTCATATAAGCAGTAGTGCAGTAAGTAGTGTACTACAAGCCTGCTGCGTTGTTGCATTTAGTTCTTGGCTAGTCCTTTGCAGTGGCATAACACAGGCCCCAGCATCCTCCGCGGTGCGTGGGGGGCCGAGTATGGGGGGCCCCTCAAAACAGTAGTCAGGTCTAAAAGCTTTGGATTCAATCCGGAGCGGCCCCCTCCATGTAAATTGCAGGGGGCCCCCTCAACTTTCATTACGCCAGTCATCCTTTGTAACTTGAAATAACCGATTGGGCTATGAATTCAGCATCATTTCAAATACACATTCAAGGCCCCTCGAGCAGGGGGTTTGTTTCCCTGGTGCTGTGGTTCCCAAACTGTGCGCCGCGGCGCCCTGGTGCGCCGTTATCAGGAGCCAGGGGCGCCGCGTACGATGTGGGAAAGGAAGTGTGAAAGTCGCACTAAGAATGTGTCACTTTGGCCCCCCCTGCCTCCGTGATGAATAGGTTGCTCTGCCCAGGACTCGGCTACAGACATAGCTGTGAGGCCCGCCTGCCAATTTTGGAGCTGGGGAACCGGGTTCAACCCTCGGCGTCAGCTCAGAATCCTGTGTCATTCTGGGCAAATCACTTAATCTCCCAGCGCCTACAAAAACAGAATACACGAATGTATCCTTGTGTAACGTGACTGGTGCTCTTCGGGTCGAGTTTGCCCTATACAAATCTGCAGCCAAAAAAAAAAAAAAAATCCAGCTGACCAAAACACAGAAAAAAGGGTAAAACTTTTCAACTGTAAAATGACCTTCAGGAACGTTCCAATTATGACAGCTTTTTCAAATTCATGTGCAACATTGTACCAAGTCCATTATCAGGCCAAAAAATCACATTATTGATGACATATATTTTGGATTCTTTAAATGGTGGAATAATTTAATGATTGGGAGAGCAAGAGGGTGTTCGTGCGCTGCTTAATAAACCTGTGGCGGTATCCCAGTGTTCTCTCTGGGAGCACAGATACGCATAAAATGACTGTCTTTAACCTCCATTGGGTGGGTGGGTGCGTGGTCAGGGGCCTGGTGGAGAGCGTTGGGTGGGTGGGTGCAGGGTCAGGTCCTTGTGGAGAGCATTGGGTGGGTGGGTCAGGGGCCTGGTGGAGAGCGTTGGGTGGTTGGGTGCAGGGTGAGAGGCCTGGTGGGGAGCGTTGGGTGGTTGGCTGCAGGGTGAGAGGCCTGGTGGGGAGCATTGGGTGGGTGGGTGCAGGGTCAGGGTCCTGGTGGAGAGCGTTGGGTGGGTGCAGGTTCAGGGGCCTGGTGGAGAGCATTGGGTGCGTGCAGGGTGAGAGGCCTGGTGGAGAGCGTTGGGTTGGTGGGTGCAGGGTGGGGAGCCTGGTTGGGAGCGTTGGGTGGATGGGTGCGTGGTCAGGGGCCTGGTGGAGAGCATTGGGTGGATGGGTGCAGGGTGGGGGACCTGGTGGAGAGCGCTGGGTGGGTGCAGGTTCAGGGGCCTGGTGGAGAGCATTGGGTGCTTGCAGGGTGAGAGGCCTGGTGGAGAGCGTTGGGTGGGCGCCTTATGCCCTGCTGCAGCCGCACTCTGCCAGCTTCTGTCTTTGCCTCACTCCACGTTTAGGGGTCGTCACTCGTGACTTCTGCATGTTGGAGAGTGTGAGGGGAGAAGGATGCAAGGCAGAGGGGAGAAGGGTGCAAGGCAGAGGGGAGAACGGTGCAAGGCAGAGTGGAGAAGGGTGCAAGGCAGAGAAGGGTGCAAGGAGGAGGGGAGAAGGGTGCAACGGGGAGGGGGAGAAGGGTGCAAGACAGGGGCGAAGGGTGCAAGGCAGAGGGGAGAAGGCTGCAAGGCAGAGGGGAGAAGGCTGCAAGGCAGAGGGGAGAAGGGTAAAAGGCAGAGGGGAGAAGGGTGCAAGGTAGAAAATGGTACAAGGCTGAGGTGAAGTAGGGTACAAGGGGAAGGGGAGAATGGTGCAAGGCAGAAGGGAGAAGGGTGCAAGGCAGAGGGGAAAAGGGTGCAAGGCAGAGGGGAGAAGGGTGCAAGGCAGAGGGGAGAAGGGTGCAAGGTAGAAAAGGGTGCAAGGCTGAGGTGAAGTAGGGTACAAGGGGAAGGGAGAGAAGGGTGCAAGGTGGAGGGGGAGAAGGGTGTAAGGCAGAGGGGAAAAGGGTGCAAGGGGGATGGTGCTGAAGTAAAAAATGTGCCCCCCCCAAAAAAAAAACATTTCTGCGGATACCCATGATCAGAGCCCACCTCATGTAAACTTCTTGTAAAGCCACAGACCTCATTTAGCCTTTCTCTAGCCTGGTTACTTTTAGTGGGAGTGCTTTATACTACTCTATGTATGCATTGAGATGTACTTTATAAGATCTTTGTGATTGCAAATAAAGTTTTATGACAGTGATGGCTACTCTCTGAATCCTTCATCACGTCTAGGCTTGATTCCTCATGTAGACCAGTGGTTCCCAAAGGGTGCGCTGCAGCACCCGGGTGCGCAGGTAAAAAAATGGTAGGGAGCCACGGCCAACTGCCAATTAGGTCAAGGGAGCCACTGGTCAAAAAAGTTTGGGAACCTTCTGCCCAAGGGGGGCGCTCTTCCTCCCAGAACAGACTCGTTTTGCTGGTGGCCGCCACGTCTGCTGCTCACGTCCGACAGGTGAGGGCAGAGGTGTCCAGACGTCCTAATGAGATTTGTGAGTTGCAGAGGTGCTGTGCGTGGATGCAGTCTAACAGTGCAATGCCTAGCCTGGCATTTTATGCAGTTTCCATGTGTGGTATGCATGTAATTAAACAAGCATCTGCAATGCAATATGTCTCGCATTTACGCAAATTTTAGCTAGTGGAGTAAATTACAATGCCTTTTATTTATGTTTTGGTTTTTAAAACATAAATCGAAGGCGTTGTCATTTACAATGCCAATAGCACAAGCCTCCGTAAATGCGAGACCTATTGGTTTGCAAATGTCTGTTCTAATCATCTCCTCCTTTCCAGTGTAATCTCAACAATTTTTTGGGACCAGGACAATACATATATCAGCTGTTTTTGTATTATTCCGTTTTTAGTGAATTTAACCTAGTTTATAATTTTTGGACATTATGCTACATTCAAGTAACACAAAATGGGTAATAAAATGCAATGCTGGTCTAAATAGCAAGCCCCAAAATATGTCTTGCATAGGGCCACAGAGAAAGCTTAAAATGAAACTTCAAAAGCTATCTGAGCTAGTTATAATGAGGCCATGTCAGCTCTGTAACACTGTCCAACATCTTAGGTTTTGCACCCATTTCTCAAGGTCGTGTTGCTTTACGGCATAAAAGTTTTTTTTCTAGGTGTCATTTTCACTAGCTCCAGTGCATGGGGTGGGATTGATCAGCATTCTTAAAAATTACAAGCACTTATGGTGAACGCCCACTGACATACAGTTTAGTGCTTCTTTCTTGCACTTGAAACCTCTATGTATACATCAATGCATATCAAATTTGTCCAGTTTTCACATGGGACCTGCAGGAAGCAGAGGTGCACAGAGAAACATGAAAAGGAAAGACAGTACATTTAAAGATCGATGAAAATGTTTTCAGTTGCCTAACTCCATATCTGAGTATAAAATGCAATGCGTGTACTGCACAGTGGCATGGGTAGGGAAACGACCGTGTGAGACAGCCTTTTTTTTGTTATATTTTGCTAAAAGCAGTCTCGAAACATATAAGCTTTCACCTTTCTGAGTATGAAAGTTTGAGAAATGAATAAAAAAGTCAAGTTTGATATGGCTTAATTTCAAAATTCTTTTGTGATCTGGACTCACATGGGAAGGCAAGGCAAGTCTTGAACTAAGGGGTATATTTACAGTGGAAGTGGCAGAGCGCGGCGTTATCCTCCTTGGCTTAAAGCTGCGCTCCGCTACTTTTGAAACGCAGGGCTTCACCATATTTTAAACAATATGGTACAGCCCTGTGTTTCCCCCTGTGCTGGCACTAAGGGGCATATTTACAAGCCCCTATCACCACAACAACTTTACTTTTCACAATGTTGTGGCGATAGAGGCTTTGTCTTATTTACAAGGCAGCTTTAAGCCACGTGGCTTAACGCTGCCTTGTAAATAAGGCACCCTTTTAAGCTATGCTTAGCATGAAAGGGGAGGGCAATGGATGTTGCTGTGGACGTTCCACCGCAACACCTATTGATTTTGATGCTTCCCCATATTTACAAGGGTGGAGTAAATATGGGGCAGCACCAAAAATTAAGACCAGGGAAAACCTGGTTTTACCCTGGCACAACAAGGAGAAATGTTTAATTTCTCCTTGTTTTTGTTGTTTTCATATGTGCTGCGTTGTGCAGCACACATGAAAACAGCAAACACCAATGATTGTTTATGTGCAGGAAGGTGTCTCTTCCTCCACATAAACAAAAGTTAAGCTTTGCAATTTCTATGTGTGCTGCATTAAGCAGCAACATAGGAGTTACAAAACACCATTGATAGATTTTTTATGTGCAGGAAGGCACCCCTTCCTGCTCATAAACAATCACTCCCCTTATCGCAGGCACTCTTGCACTATGGTGCAAAGGTGCCTGCGTTGGTGCAAGGCAGCTAAATTTAGCGCCAGTGCAAGGGGAACTGCAGAGATGCACCATATTCTTGTAAATATGGTGCAGACCTGCGCTTCTAAAATGACGGAGCGTGTCATTAGCTTTCTAGGCTTAACAACATGCTTTACCACTTACTTGTAAATATGCCCAAAAAAAGCTTTTGTGAATAGTACTTATGTTGGCTGTTATGAACTACTTTCAAGATGGAAGGATCAAGAGGCACTTGTCTAGCTTGCTCACCTGTATGGATCGGCAGAGGGATGTTGTATTTAGCTTCCAGCATATAGCAGTTTCGGAGGTTGAAGAGACAAAGATGAAGTTGCCCAAGAATAAGAGGGAGAGCAGCCTTTATGGTTTTGGGCAACAAGGAATTATCGCTCGCCTTTAATTGCCTATGATTGCCTAATTTAAAGAAGGCACTTCTTTTATTAATTGTAGTGGTTTATTGGTAATACTGATGAGGCAGAGAATAATTTAATCCATTCATTATTTTTATTTTTGTTTTGAAATACTGACATGTTAATTGCAATGTGGGTATGTGAAAATGTTTATATTGTTATCTTTTACAATTAAAATGAACCAAAAAATATCAGAAGACATGCACAACGTTTGAGATCCAAGCTATTGCCTGTCATTATTTGATATACAGTTTGTACATTTCTGAAGGCACTTTCCTGTGAAAAGTGCTGCTTTACTGGATTTTATAATCTGTGCTAATTTCTTCGAAATTGAAGACGTTTGGGACCAGGTGCCCTCTTCAGAATCAGTGAGGTGGGGGAGGAGGGTCAGGGATTTTCCCTTGCTATGAACAATGTAGGATTTGGGTATTGGTTGAGGGGGTGGACGCCACACTCTGGCAACAATCACAATCCTTGTCAGGGCCTGTATGATACACATATACGCCCCAAACAGTGATGTTGGAGAGTTCTTGCGGTCAGTTATGCGCCAGATAGACCTTGCTCCAGATGTGGAACTGATTGTTGCGGGAGACCACAACTGTGCCCTGGATGGTACTCTGGATAGACTCCATCCCAGGCCAGAAGCCAAACCTAAAACCAGGGGAGCCATCCATCAGATGTTAATAAACTATAACTTGGTGAACAGTTTGCGGCATTGCAAACCCCACCAAAAAGTATACTCTTGTCACACAACTGCTACTAATACACATAGCAGATTGGACTATTTTTTCATACAGAAAGGGATGGCTAACAGGATTGAGGAGGCACAGTATCTAGCCCGCTATTTATCAGATCATTCCCCTCTAACTATAGTGTATGCTATGGGCAGGCCTGGTCTAAGATCCCGCTTTGGAGGAATAATACCAAAGCATTACCTGATCTGGGTTATAAGGCTACAGTTGGCAGGGAGCTCAAGGGGTATTTTTAAGTAAACTGGAACACCGCTACTTCCAAAGTCCTGGAATGGGATGCCATGAAAGTGGTGCTGAGGGGATTATGTATGTCTATGGAGACTGGAGTTAAAAAAGTGCTGGATAGATAACAAAAGATAGGGGAGCTATGGGACACGCTAGACAAAGATAATAGAAGGAAGTGTAGTAGTAGATGGTAAGCAGAAGGAGATAAAGCGGGCCGCCTCCTGGCAAGGATATTTAAAATGGAGACACAACCTCAACTGATCATGGCCATTAAAACTGACGGGCAGCAAATGGTCTATACACAGCACAAGATGAATGAGACATTCACAATGCATCTCACTAAAATATGCTCAGATTCCCCAAGCCCCACATGTAGCCAAACCATACCAACATACCAGGCAGGCATGGAAGGGCCCAGCCTGGAATCGGAGGCTCAGGAGGTTTTGGTGGTCCTATCCGGGAAGAGGAAATAAAACCGGAAATAGCCCATTTCAGAGCGGCTAAATCTCCAGGTATAGATGACCTGATGGCAGAATTCTACAAAGAAGATGCTGGGCTGGTGACTCCCAGATTGATAGAGGTCATTGATGAAGTGAAAGAGCGGGGTGACCTGCCACGTTCAATGCGTGATGCATTGATAGTACTGATTCAAAAACCGGGAAAGAACAAGAAGGTCCCAAGCTCATACAGACCTATCTCGATGCTAAATGTAGACATTAAACTGATCAGCCAGATGTTGGCAAGCAGGCTGCTTCCCTATATTCCCCAGCTGGTAAATCAGGATCAATCGGGATTTATACCCAGTAGGAATAGACTGAGAAAAATGTGCCGCCTGGCACATGTGATGCAGTCTCTTGGAGAAAAAGCAGGGGAAAGAGCGTTGGTGCATTTGGATATTGAACAGGCATTAGACTCGGTTCACTGAGATTATCTCGCAGGTCCTCCTGAAGATGGGCCTGGGTTCGGAGTTCATGGAATGGATCAAATTACTATATGTGAGACCCATAGCGAGGGTCTGAATGGGACGGTTTGTATAGGATGCTATGTTGATACAAAGAGGCACAAGACAGGGATGTCGGCTGTCCCCCTTGCTATTTGCCCTCACAATGGAGCTGTTGGCCTGTCACCTCCGGACGGAGCGGCAGGGACATGGCATCAAGATAGGGCAAACGGAACATATAGTGTCATTATATGCGGATGATGCATTGATTTATCTGCGATGCCCGACCCAGTTGGTTTCAATATGGTTCCGTGCATTGGGGTGGTTTGAGGAGGCCTCAGGATTACCCATCAATAAACAAATATCGCAGTTATACCTGATAGGGATGACTGAAGAGAGTGTAGCACCACAGGCCACTGAGCTGGGACTTCAGTGGGGACAAACGTCTGTGAGATATCTAGGGATTCAAGTGGCTCAGGAGAAAGATGTCTTCTATAAATACAATATGGGCAGGATAATAAAGGGCCTAGAAGGGAGTGTAAAGTTTTGGAACACCCTAAAATGATCCCTGATGGGAAAAATTGCTTTAATTAAATTGGTGATACTACTCAGGTGTTTGTACAGAATGCAAGGATCTTTTTACGAAATACCACATAGAATATTCAGGGAGTTGGACGCCCTTCTCACCCAGTTATTTTGGAACGGAAAGAGATGCAGGGTAAGTTTGGAGGTGATGAAAAGACAATGGGGCAAGGGAGGACTCTAAATACTCGACCTAGAGTTATATTATCTGGTGTCCCAATTACAACACGCAATCGCATGGGTGGACTCATACCCCTCCTGGGAATGAGCCTGGTTAGAGGGCACCTATGGTCAAAAACAGCCTGGGGCGTTTCTTTGGACAAACAGAACTCAGGGGGAAAACTACCTCCCATTAGTTGGTCTAATGGCCAGTATTTGGGATAGGACAACTAAGAGACTCATAACAAGTGTCCCTTACGCACAAGAGGCGGATATTTGGGTCATGCCACAGTTAGCACAAATAGAACAAGCTACATCCATCGAAATATAGAAGGAAGGGGGCTGCCTTATGGTCTAGGACTCCTGAGGCAAAACAGCCGGGAGCTTGATTTTAAAACTGTATCTTTGTGTATTTTGTGTATTTTACAAAGCCTACCTCAACTGCTGCTAGCACCTTGCACTTTACTCCTTAAGGGCGCCGTGTAGCGGATCCAGCGCTCACGAGTCACCCTCCACGCCGCTCCCTTCGCGCCTGGCCACGCCCACCCACAGGCCACGCCCCCTCCGCCCTACTTAAAGCGCTGACTTACAAGCGCCCAGTTGGTTCGTACTCCTGAGGCAAAACAGCCGGGAGCTTGATTTTAAAACTGTATCTTTGTGTATTTTGTGTATTTTACAAAGCCAACCTCAACTGCTGCTGGCACCTTGCACTTTGCTCCTTGAGGGCGCCGTGTAGCGGATCCAGCGCTCATGAGTCACCCTCCACGCCGCTCCCTTCGCGCCTGGCCACGCCCACCCACAGGCCACGCCCCCTCCGCCCTACTTAAAGCGCTGACTTACAAGCGCCCAGTTGGTTCGTACTCCTGAGGCAAAACAGCCGGGAGCTTGACTTTAAAACTGTATCTTTGTGTATTTTGTGTATTTTACAAAGCCTACCTCAACTGCTGCTAGCACCTTGCACTTTACTCCTTGAAGGCGCCGTGTAGCGGATCCAGCGCTCACGAGTCACCCTCCACGCCGCTCCCTTCGCGCCTGGCCACGCCCACCCACAGGCCATGCCCCCTCCGCCCTACTTAAAGCGCTGACTTACAAGCGCCCAGTTGGTTCGTACTCCTGAGGCAAAACAGCCGGGAGCTTGATTTTAAAACTGTATCTTTGTGTATTTTGTGTATTTTACAAAGCCTACCTCAACTGCTGCTAGCACCTTGCACTTTACTCCTTGAGGGCGCCGTGTAGCGGATCCAGCGCTCACGAGTCACCCTCCACGCCGCTCCCTTCGCGCCTGGCCACGCCCACCCACAGGCCACGCCCCCTCCACCCTACTTAAAGCGCTGACTTACAAGCGCCCAGTTGGTTCGTACTCCTGAGGCAAAACAGCCGGGAGCTTGATTTTAAAACTGTATCTTTGTGTATTATGTGTATTTTACAAAGCCTACCTCAACTGCTGCTGGCACCTTGCGCTTTGCTTCTTGAGGGCGCAGTGTAGCGGATCCAGCGCTCACGAGTCACCCTCCACGCCGCTCCCTTCGCGCCTGGCCACTCCCACCCACAGGCCACGCCCCCTCTCCGTCCCAGAGAACTCCTTTTTCAATGTGCAACCCCAGAACGCGCAGCGGACGTGCGCAGCGGGCGCGCCGTTTGCGCGCCGAAGGCGCGCCTAAGGCAAGCCTGTCTGCGCCCGTCCGCGACCGGACGGGACCAGGGGCACGTCCCCATGCCAATTTTATGTGCTACTCCTCTGAGGAGCTGACCTCTCTCCAGGGCCGCTGGCCACTCTCAGAATCCACTGTAAGGCACATTGCATCGTTAGATCTCATCTCCTCTTCTGCCCTTACACTGCTGCCGCCATTGTCGGCTCCACCCTCGCTTTGTCCCCCCCTATCTAACCCTCCCCCCCCTACTCCTCCGTTATCTGTCATCTTACTCAATACCAGATCTGCGGTCAAACACCATCATGAGCTATCTGCCCTCCTCGACTCGGAGAAGCCGGATCTATTGCTCCTGACCGAGACCTGGTTTTGTGACTCATCCCTCCCCGTCCTCCTGGCCACCCTTCCCTCTTCCTATGTTGCCCTACGCGCTGACCGCCCAGCGGGCAGGACAGGCGGTGGTGTGGCATTGATTGCTCGGGCAGACCTAAATTTTCAAATTCTTTCATCTTCTTCTATTCCTTCCTCTGAATTCCTTGTTGCCCGATCCCTCTACTTCTCTCCCCCCATCACTTGTCTCTTGATGTATCGCCCACCCCAGCCCTCGCCCCTATTCCTACCTGCGTTCCAGGACTTACTGGCCACCCTGGTGGTCAATTACGCTTCAGTCCTGGTCCTCGGTGATTTTAACTATTGGCCTTCCGATCCTTCCGAGTGCGCCACTTCGAAAGAATTCACAGAATCTCTTCTCTCCCTGAACTTTGTGTCGCATAATTCGGTTCCCACCCACTCTCACGGTCACATTCTCGACCAGGTATGGTCTCTCAACCTCCCAATCTCCCCGGTGACTGTTTCCCCCTGCCCCTGGTCGGATCATGCCCTCATTTCCTTTTTCATCTCTACTGAACCAGCGCCTAAAAACCCACGCGCCAAAAACACATGGGCCAGAAATTGGAACAGAGTTGACTTCCCTGCTTTGACCTCCCTGCTCCGGAATTCCACCCCGACCCTCGCTGGCCTCTCGTCAAACTCTCAAGCCGAGGCAATTAATGCCTGGCTAGCTAGAGGCTGTGACTCTGAAGCCCCCTTGCGCCGTATCTCCATCCGTCGACCCAAGGATTCAAATAGATGGTTTGATGGCAACTTAAAAGACCGTCCGTCAAGCAGAGAGACATTGGAGGAAGGACTATTGTCCTGTATTAAAAACCCTCTACCTCTCTACACTTGCCAAATATAAAACGGCTATCCTTGATGCCAAAACCGCCCATTTCTCTGCCAAAATCACGTCAGCTGAAAACAAGCCCAGGGAGATCTTCAACATAGTGAATGATTTAGCCTTCTCTGACAGAGCCACACCCCAAATCCCTCCATCCCAGTCTTTATGTGCCCGACTCAATTCTTATTTCCGAGATAAGATTGTTACCATCAAGGCCAATATCCCTCCCCCTTCATCTGCCTTTGTCGATCCTCCCCCTCCGACCGTCCCATGTCGTCTTACCTCTATTCCCCCCCTTACCCAGGAAGCTTTCTTGGAGATTCTCCCTAAGGTTAAATCGGGCTCCCCTGCAGATGTCTGTCCTGCACGCATTCTGCAACAAATATATTCCTCTTGCCCTGAACCCCCCGTCACTTTCCTGAATAACTCTTTGTCCCAGGGAGTCTTGATACCTGCACTTAAATCTGCTACCATAGTGCCTATACTGAAGAAGCCTGGCGCGGATCCATCCATCTCAGCCAATTATCGCCCCATTTCCTTACTGCCCTACTTGGCCAAGGTACTAGAGCGCCACGTCACCACGGTACTCAGTGCCCACGTAGAGGCAAATGGGGGACTGGCTTCCCGCCAGGCTGGCTTTCGTCCCAGGCACTCGACCGAATCTGTCGTGGTATCGGTCCTAGACGAACTCAGGAAGGGAATGGATCATAACCAACACCAGGCGCTGGTGCTCCTGGATCTCTCCGCCGCTTTTGACACGGTTGACCACAACATCCTTTTGTCCCGTGTCAGGGCGGCGGGAGTCCAGGGAACAGCCCTGGTTTGGCTCTCCTCCTTTCTGAGGGACCGTACCCAGGCAGTTCGGCTGGGAGCCTTCACGACCACCCCACTCCCCGTCACCTGTGGTGTCCCCCAGGGCTCTTCTCTTTCTCCTTTACTATTCAACCTTTATATCTCTCCTCTTATTTTTGCTCTTCAGCAGCTGGAGGTCACTATATTTAACTATGCAGATGACCTCCAGCTCATCTTCGACCTTTCTTCTTCCTCTCTCTCCGTTTCCAATTTTCAGTCCATTATGACTTTCATCAGGGATTGGATGAACCACAACCACCTCAAATTAAACCCGGAGAAGACCGAGTTGGTTCTCACTGGTGGTTCATCCAGTCCCTGGAACCCCCACTTTTGGCCCCCCACTCTTGGTCCCGCCCCTACCCCTTCAGTCACAGTAAAAACACTGGGAGTGAAAGTGAACAGTCACCTCACTCTTCATTCCCAAATCAGTTCCGTTGTCTCCTCCTGCTTCCTCACCCTTCGAACAATCCGTACTGTTTCCCGTTTTTTTTCCCCCCAGGCTCTCAAATTGATTATGGCCGCATTGGTAATCTCGCGGCTGGATTATGCTAATGCTCTCTATAATGGCATTCCGGCATACAGCTTACGGAGGCTCCAGGTGGTGCAGAACCACGCGGCCCGGCTTATCTACGGTCTCCCACGCTACCATCACTCCTCCCCCCTTCTCAGGGAGCTCCACTGGCTGCCTATCAGGGAGCGCTCCCTATTTAAGACCGCCTGTATGACCTTCCAGGCCCGGCAAGGCACGGCCCCGGCCTTCATTTCCTCGCTGATAAGCGAATATGTTCCCTCCAGAGAACTCCAGTCTTCCTCCAAAGCTTTCCTTCAAACCCCACGCTTTAAGCGAAAAAAGTGGGGTGGTGCCAATTTCTCTACCTTGGCCCCTGCTTTCTGGAATTCTCTGCCTGATCACTTACGTTTTGCCACACACTATGGCTCTTTTCGAAAAGACCTCAAGACGTTCTTGTTTAGACAGGCCTTCCCTTCATAAACTTGCTCACCCCTGCAACCCTCAGTAACTCGGACCCTGTTAGCGCCAAGAAACCGCTCGGTGAACGCTGCGCTCTACAAATGTTTTAAATTAGAAATTAGAAATTAGGACTTCTACCCGAAGAATAGGTTTATTACCTATCAGGATGCAGTAGAAACATTTGAATCAGGGGGCAGGTCAATTTTTGCAACACACTAAAATAGCAGTCACAGCCCGCCAGATGTGGCCCCGGAGCCTACACATACACTAGTCTCTATAATTGCAATGACAGGTGGTCAAAAACTTGTCTCTCATCTATATAGGGCACTGAGAGCAGATAAAAAGATTAAGCTCCTGAAAGTGGGAGAAAAATGGCAAGGGGTCAGTGAACACATGATAATGGCACAAGACTGGGGGAAGATTCATGAAAGTGTCCTCAAAGTATCACTTTGCAACAGATACAAACAAATAAAATATAATATAGTCCATATGACCTATCTTTCACCCTGGAGGCTACACACTATTAATATATCCAGGGACCCCAAATGTCCTCGCTGCCAGCATGTTCAGGCATATTTTATTCATCCGGTATGGCATTGCCAAATAATTCAAGGATACGGAGCCGAGGTTCTGACTCAACTAAATGGGAAACATCCTTTTCAACGTAACTGGTACAACGCTGTACCGTTACGACGCAGCTTTAACAACGAAAGTCGTTACAACGACTTTCGCTGGAGGGCGCTCTAGGATAGGGGATAGTTTAATTTACTATCCAACACCTTCCCTACTATCCACGGGGACTGGTGTTGGAATATTAAATTAAACTATTCACTATCAGCGCCCCCCCCCAACGCAAGTCGTTGTAACGACTTGCGTTGTTAAAACTGCATCGTAAAGGCATGCGTTGTAACGGTACGCGTTGTACCGTCATACCTCCAACTAAATAGAATCACTGGTTGGAAGATAACCCCAGAGATAAGGACATGCCTTCTCAGCTTGATCCCTAAAAATCCCAAACGTAAAACCACTAAGAGATTCCTGATATTGGGACTTACGATAGCCAAGAGGAGAATAGCAATTCACTGGCTGTCTCCGCAGGGCCCACAGGCAGAAAAATGGAAGAAAGGTCTAAAAGAACTGGCATTGGTTGAGGAAGGCCATTTGAAGAAGACTAGTAGAGATGATAAGCTCCAGGGAGTGTTGTAGGCATGAGGGGGGTAATGATACAAGAGATAGAAGAGATAGCTCTGCAGACTCAATCTGATTTAGGGGAGAGAGAACACCACACTCTGACTGCTACATGTAGCCAAGAAATACGGGCAATAGACATCTAACAGATTAACTCAGATATGGGGATGGGGTAACATCTGGCAGGAACCGGTAAAGGGTTTGGGGGGAGTTTGCAGGGGGATTCACACGATCATAAAACAATGTAATCTGTTCAGCTTTGTAGCTTTGTTAGAAGGAACTGTAATCAGCATTTTTTCTGCTCCTGTTGTAAATTATAAGTTTTCTGAATACTGTGATACTTTATTGCAAGGATTTGCAACGGATAAATGCTGTAACTTGTACATTGAATATGATACATTTGACAATAAAGATACGTAAACCCCCCCCCCCCCAAGAAAAAGGTTTACGCGTGGAAATGGTATAGTTTGCCAGGCTCAAACGGAAGCTTAAACCTGCTCTACAGACTGCAGTGACAGGCCTGAGACATGTCTAAAAGGGCTACTTTAATGGGTGGCACAATGAGTGCAGCAGCCCACTTATAGCATTTAATTTTCAGGTCCTGGGTACTAGTAGTACCATTTACTAGGAACTTACAAGTACATTAAATGTTTAATTAGGTGTAGGCAAATTTTACCATGTTTTAGGGAGAAAGCATAATCATTTTAGCAGATGTTAGCAGTGTTAAATTGCACTGAGTCGTAATAACAATACAAACAGGTTTTACAAAACCCAGTTCAAGCAATCTGCTAAATTGCAATATGGGTGGAAACTCCTGTTATCAAATATATCGTATTTTTGTGATAGTTTATTAGGGGGTAAAATGACCTATATTTACTGAAACTTGCATATTTTGCTGCCAAAAGCATCAAAATCTATGTTCTTCCCCAAATACCGATCAGTTTGATTTTATCAGTTGCAATAAATATCACGGCCATTACTGGTCTGCTAATAATGAAGGCTGTTGTCTTTTTTTCGCCTTGGGAAATATAGTCGACAGTTTATGACCCAAATGTCACACAGAGTTGAATCTTATATTTAAATAATCTATCTATATTTAACACTATATGTGACCACAAATTCAATTATTCCAATTCCCTCACAGATCACCTCTTTCAAGACACGATAGGAGTGTTAATGCACTTCCTCAGTCTATGCAACCTATTAAATATATACGTTTACTCATACTGTCACTTAAGTGATGTGTTCATCTCTGTATCTTCAATCAGCAATCTGGGATGCATTAGAACTTATGAACTCTACCGAATGACAGCCTTATTCTCACTTACTGAATTAGAGATAAAGATCTCTCCAGAGCTTTCCTATCTGAAAGGTCACTAGCCTGTGGCGATCTTCGTCAGTTGAATAAAACGCTGCATTTAGAAAAAATAAGTTGATTTATGAGTCAGTAAGTGCAGCTGAGCTGTCTGCCGTAAGGCAATGCCTCTTTTTTTTAATGCACGTAAATGTGTTATACTTTTTCTGCAACGCTTGACAAATGACATTTCATTTTCAAAACATGTGCAAAAGTATCCTCTTAAAGGATGACGATATTCAAGTCGAGAATTGTCCTTGTCAGAACTTCAGAATTAATCATCTGCACTGGTAGGTATTAAATATATTGACCAGAGTCTACTAAACAGCTACTTTCCAAAATCGGCAAGAACCTGTGGCAATAACCTTACCCTCCCTATTTTTCATCACTTTATGCATGTTGAGTTACCACTCAGGGCCGGATGTTGTGCTGGTGGCGTCAATGCCCTCTCCACAGGTCAGCACCCAGTGTGGATGCTCCAGCCGGGAAACAACCTTTACAACAAAACTTTTTCCATACAGTACCTTTACAGCGCAGGAATTACAACGCAAGTAGTTACAACGACTTGCGCTGGAGGGCGCTGTAGGATAGGGAATAGTTTAATTTACTATCCAAAACCTTCCCTACTATCCACGGGGACTGGAGTTGGAATAGTAAATTAAACTATTCACTATCCAGCGCCGCCCAACGCAAGTCGTTGTAACGACTTGCGCTGTAAAACCTGCGTTGTAAAGGCATGCGTGGAAAAAGCATGCGTTGTAACGACATACATCCCTCCAGCCTCACTGCCCTAAAGCCAGCCCTGTTACCACTTTTACCCTCATTCAATATACTGAATGAAATACTGGAAAGTAAAACCGACCATGGAAACACTGATACAACACCCGCGTGAGGTTTTACTTCCTAATTCCTGAGCATGGCCTGTTTGAAAGAGGGTCACATGCCATGCTAGGCCTAGATTACAAGTATAGGTGGTATTTATCACACAAAATAAATAAATACATAATTATACCATGCAGTACCTTTTTTTTCAAGTGTGATAAATACCACCTGTTAGGAGTTGTTGGGGAATAACATGCTGACTTTGATGTTGAATGCACCAAAATCTTCATGATACTGTAAATACCGAATTATTTTCCCCATTAAATGTTGCCAGGTTTGACCCACCAATATTTAATGACGATTGAGTTATTTAACCATCTGATACTTAGCCGATGCATTAAATACCTATCAACTCGTAATTCCAACCTGTTCGTAAGCAGGCGTCTACGCACGGGTCTGAATTTGCCGCCCAACTCATAATTAGGCCCTTAGTCTTATGCATTTATTTTCCCTCATTTTAGTCTTTGCGCTCTGTGCAAATTGATGGAGTAAAATGCGCAGGATCTTTTTTTTAGCTTTGAGGTATTACTGAACACCATGTAACACTGGAAATAAATGTGTATGCATCCAATCCCTGTTATTCTGAGAGCACTCCGAGTTAGGCTACTGTGTCTGGCGCAGCCATAAACTCAACAACCCGAGCTATAGGGGGGATTGGCTCCAGTACACCGCCATGGCCATCACCAATCCAGCCGGACAGCAGGCATGTCTTGTCGTTCCTCCGCTGCTTTTCTCCCTCCTCTACCTGTACTCCGGCTAATTGTTGATGGTTCGGCTATCGTAGGAACCAGTCTTGACAGTGTTTATGCCTCCTGGAGCTCCCTGGAAGGTTGGTGAAGAGCGGGGACGAGGTTCACCTCTCCTGATCATCCTTCGGCCTTTCCAGGCACGACCAGTTTCTTCCCCCACTCCCTGCTCTCCAGCTTTGCCTCGGATTGGACATCTGCGACCCGTGAGTCCTCTCCAGGTATGGGGGGGCAGTGGTGGTGAATCTACTCGGCGCTGTGGTGCAACGCTCCCAGGCTTTTCCGTACCATTCTGAGCCTGAGGGGTGCGACGCACCCCAGACTTCGCTGCTGCCTCCCTTTTCGCCAAGACTGCTCCCTAACTCCCATGCTGACTTCCCTGGACCCTCGTCTTGTGGATCGTCGACACCGATGACCCCATGGTCCAGAGCCAGCGCATGGATTTCATAGCCAGGTTTTGCGGCTGCGTCCCCCCTCTGGCTCTACTCAATGGAATCCTGCTCTCTAGGTTTTTCTTATGGATTCTTGACTTTGGTGCATCCTGCCATTTTTGGAGATGGTCTCTGTTGATACCCACGACCCAGACCCGCCATTTTGTCTGACCTTTGGCCGTTCCTTCTTCCCTCTTGATGACCCTCAATAATTTTTTGCTGGACTGCCTTAACTCCACCCCCCCCCCCCTCCCCCTCAGGTTCCCTTCTCTCCTCTCACCCACTCTCAGACTCCTATTCTTGTCCCCCTTACCTTCTCTGCCCCATATGATTTGCCATCTACTTTGTAATTACTGTGCAACAAATGTTTAAATTAATGTACCTTGCTGTTGCTCTTTGAAATACCGGACCTCTGGGCATCTCGACTGAAGGAGATTAACGGCCCATCTTGACCTTTGCTGCCTGTTTGCTGTCAGCGCCCGCCTGCACCAACACCTCTCGCGTTTCCCGCTTCGCGGGAAACGCTCGCAGCTGGGGTGACGTGGCCACCGAGGGGGAGCAGAACACCAACGCCCACAATCCACCTGGGCCTGAAGCCGCCTCCCCGTCACGCCCCCCACAGGTGGGATAAAGCCAGGAACAGCTCCGCGCATCGCGGTACGCGCGCGGTCGGCGACGGGAGAAGCCCGGGACAAGGGCGGGACAGTCTTAGACAGTCCTAGACTGGCCGGGACTGGACTGGGCCGGCCACTCTGTCCGTGGTACATCCAAAGTAAGCTGTCTGAAGTAAGATCTTACCACCCATTATATAAACACTGTTACCCTGAGACTGTAAGTAGCGCGTTCTTATCAGGTTGCTACTAGTCTGTGTTGTTTTGTAGCGCATAAATTTACTTGAGAAGATGTCAAAGAAAAAGGTTTATGCAGCTCCAGAGGCACTTAACACCATGGACAATTATATGGTCCAGGTGGTATATAAAATAAACAATGAAAGGAGGCAATCTTTGGGCTTGAGTCAATCTCTTGTCCTTCTTTCAGCGAGCCCCTCCATAAGCGCGCAAATGTCGGATATACCATTGCAAGACCTTAGCACGAATGCTCCAAATACCAACCTCCTTGACATTGGAAATCATGATCAAAGTGTTGAATTGTTGGTTGACATGGAGGCTAATGCAGAGTCTGACCACGAGTCTCAACCGGAATTTATAGCAGAAGAATCTTCACCCTCAGTCCCAGTGACCAGGGCGATGAGAAACTGCAGGAAAATACAGCCGAAACGGGGGGGGCCACGTACTGGGAGGAAAAGGACAGCTTTTCCACCAAAGTCTAAGGGGAAAAAACCGGAACACGAGGAAGATAACCTTAGACAAATCATAGACGATAACCTATTTAATAGGATCGCGAACATGATAGACCAAAAGATAAAGACCATCATTAAGCCACTGATCGGGAAAATTGATAAGCTTCCTGCTGAAGTGAAAAGGATGGGAGGGGCGAAATGTAAAGTGGTAGAAGAACTGGAGAATGTAATAACTATTGTTTCTAAACCAGTTGATATTATGATAGGAAACAATGGGGGCGCGATGGTAGCAGATGGAGGGCTGTCAGAGACCATCCCGCCTGGTCAGGCTCCAACAGCTGCACTCACACAAGAAGTAGCGAGTGAGGCTCCTATACTTCCACCTACTGTCCCAACACCGCCATCCCTAGGGGATGACCCTTCACAATTTATAATGGAAGCTTCACCTTTGGTATTGGTTCTAGCTAACGTACCTACTTTACCCCCTGGCCAGACAGAATCTATTGCATCTCTAACAAGTAAGGCGTTATATTGGTTGACAAATAACATGAAGATGACACATTATGGGAAAGATCAATTGGCAGGGGAAATTGTAATGGCGAGGAGGATGACATGGATAGGGAATAGGCAAAAAAAAGTTTAAAGGGGATTGCGTAGTGTTAAATTTCGCAAACGCAGATGTGCTCCCAAATGTCCTGTCAAATATTTCCCCCCCCCAACGAAGAAGTGGTTCTATAATCCCTCTTACCCTTAAATTCTTTTACAGTGAACAGCAAAACGCGATTCAGCCAAATGTTTTAAGATCAGGGTGGTCCACAAGAAACAACAGATGGGGTGGGGGCCTTAGATCCACGCATGATGACTATGGTATTGGCCCAGCAAATAGACTTGGCACAGGGCCAGGTGACCACCAGAATGTGTTATTTGCCAGGTCCCCTAGATTACACTGGAATACATCGAACAGGTGGGGGTCGGGGGCCCAGGTAAATGACCTTGGGAACTATGGAAATGGGTTTGGAGCATGGTTGGCCGACGAGCAGTTCCCAATGCGCCCTAGAACACCACTACCTGGGTGGAACGCAGTAACAAATGGATGGGGACTAGGGGCACCAGTTCACAATTGGGGGTTTGGCACAGCGAATAGGTTTGGGGTCTTGGCAAACTTAAATGATTGCGATTGACGCACGGATGGCCCAAACCTGACATCAAATGGAACAAGGGCCGTATGTTTAACAAGTAACTCCAAAGACAGGGGCAGAGGTCTTAGTAAAGGCATAAAAAGGAATGATGATATAAGGTTGGAAGGCCGTAAATTACTAGCCGCCACTGAAAGGGAATTTGTTCCTGACCAAACTCGGGACGAGGTCGTCGGTGGCTCCCTTAATAAGAATATTAGTATTTCCCACGACCAGATAAATACAGTAGAGACAGTGGGTAAACCATCGGTCGATGGAAGCCCGCATCTACGAGTAGTGGAGGGGGTACCCTTGACCGTACAGGTGGCAAAGAAAATCGGAGAAACCTGCAAGATACTAAGTTGGAACGTAGCGGGTCTCAATTCCAAACGCAATGATAAGGAGTGGTTAAGTTTTGTTGCAAGTCATAACATTATCGCCCTCCAGGAAACCTGGGATACCGCTACTAACTCCTGGTGGGACGGTTTTACCAGCTTTGCCAAGGCAGCTATTCCTAGCCGCGCTGGCAGAGCTAAGGGAGGCCTGTTAATGCTATTTTCCCTAGATCTGAAGGGTTCCTTAAAACAGATCAGTACAGACTCGCCCAATATCCTCATAGTAGAGAGAGAGATCAACCCCACTAGGAGGTCTCTATACATTAATTTTTATAACTCAGGGAATAGGGACAACAATGATAGTAATATTGCCACCTTAAACGTTATACTAGGGTTAGGCAGACAGAACACACAGCTTAACACAGAGTATATCTTATTAGGTGATTTTAACATTCATCCCTGCACGTTAGCAAGCAGTTTAAACAATAAGGAATGGGTCGAAGGTTATGAGGGACCTCACTTCGAACATACCATAGAAGGAGTGGAGCTAGAAGACCTCTTGGCAAATTTTGATTTTTATGAACCTGAGGGTGGATCAAGAATGGCAACATTCACTGGCACTAGCCCAGGAACCATAATTGACTATATCTTCATAACGCAAGGTATTTTAAATCAGGTGATCTCCTATTGTACAGTGCTATCTCACTACATTGACCACAACCCTGTCTTACTTGAGGTGGCTTGGGGAGATTATATGGGGCCTAACCCGGGGAAAGTGAGATTGGATCACACTTTGCGCACCACCGATCAGGGTAGGAGGGTTAAGTGGGCTAAGGTGGTCCCAGATAACTTTTACGCAGAGATTTTTCCAAAAATTAAGGAACAGGTTGAGGTGTGTCAGAACCCTCGTGCCCCGGGCTGTGAGATAATAGGGGCCTTTGAGTTAATTTGTGGCCAGGTGGCGCTGGATCTCACGGCAAAGCCAATGAAAAGAGTACCGATTAAGAAGCGCTGGTTTTATACTGCATGCTCTAATGCACACAGGTTACTGATGGTAGCACTGAAAAAAGTACCAAGGGTAAAGGGCGATATTGCTAGACTGAGGAAAATCTACAAGTCAGCTATTAAAACAAGAAAAGACAGTATCAAACGGGAAGCTTGGGAAAATCTCCTATCTACGGCTATCCTGAAGGACAGCCGGAAATTCTGAGAGATAATCAGACAACCATTCTTTTCTGATCAAAGCAATGAGGCCACAGATTGTGACATACCAGACGACAAGTGGCTGTCCCATTTTAAAAATGTGTACGGGGATAATGACCAGGTAATCTAAGATGCCTCGCTGGCATCTTTAGACGCTACTCCAATACATTTCCTTAATACAGAAGTGGAGAAGGCTATTCTGGCCACAACTAAGCATAAGACCCCGGGCCCCGACGGGGTGCCAGCCGACTTTTTCTTACACTCCCCAAAGCTGTGGGCAGAGGTGATGGCCAACGTTTTTACTGCCGTTAATAACAACCCTACACCATCATCCTGGGACATTTCAACTATTGTCCCTATTTTTAAAAAGGGTCAGCGGGATGATCCCGGGTGTTATAGGCCCATATCCCTCTTGGACTCCTCAGTGAAGATCTTAGGAAGAGTCCTTTTGTCCAGGTTGAGGGATAATGTAGAGAGCTGTGGAGGGTTGTCAGAGATCCAGTATGGGTTTAGAGAAAGGAAAGGCACAATAGAACAATGCTCTAACCTGCACCTGCTCATAGCAAAGTACACGGTGGCCAAGGAGGGGTCCTTATTTCTAGCATTTATGGACCTCTCCTCGGCCTTCGATTTGGTGAACAGGGCTAAGCTATGGACGACCTTGCTGAGGATGGGGATTGACGAGGCATTGGTAAGATTCATGGCTTCCCTACATCAGGAGCTTTTTGTGGCCGTACGGGTCACAAACGAGGGCAGGTGCACGGCCCTTTTCAAATCCCTTAAGGGGGTTAGGCAGGGCTGCATTCTGGCTCCTTTACTCTTTACCATCTACATCAACGGTTTGGGTGCACACTTGGAGGAGGAGGAAGTAGATGTTCCGCGTGCAGGAGCAGTTAAGATTCCAGCGCTCCTGTACGCGGACGATGCCGTGCTGATCTCGCGCACGGGTGTCGGCCTGCAACGCCTCCTAAATGCTTTCGGCACATTTATGGAACAGCTCGACTTAAAAATAAATGCTAGTAAGTCGCATACCATGGTGGTGGGTCGAGAAAGCAGTAAGAGGAGATCAAAAACCTTCACGTGCAGAGGGGACATGGTCTCTAGAGTTACAACGTTCCCCTATTTGGGGGTCCTCTTTGACCAGAGAGGAACTTGGGGCCCCCAGGTGAGGGCGAAGAGGTTGGCGGTCACTAGATCATCGTCTGCCCTCTTGGGCTTTGCGGGCAGGTTGGGGGCTAGGCCAATGGAAGCGTTGCTAAAAATGTATAAGAGTAAATCGGTTGCCATTGCCTCATATGGTTCCCCACTCTGGGGTTATGTTAATGTGGATCCAATTCAGAGAGCTGAGAACAGATTTATTCGATCACTCCTCTCTGTGCCGCAGTCAACTCCAACCTACTCTATACATATGGAGGTGGGCTTAGACTTTCTAACTGATGGGTTGAACATGGCTCCCCTGATCTTTTGGTTAATGACGTGGCTTAATGAAGATCTCCCGCTGAACCACAAGATCATGTCTGATGTCTTGTCCCTAGACCATTTTAAAAAGATACCCTGGTTGGCCTATCTGCAGAAGGCATTCTTGGATTTGAGGCGTCCAGAGCTCTTCATCTCCCCCCAAGATATCAAGGTTCAAGACATTGATTTCATCAAAAAGAACTTTATGGGGAGGGTACGTGCGTGCATCCCGTGAGGAAAGGGAGTTAGTGAAACCAGCAGTTAGGGGCCATTATTTACTTGTTAATTCACCCTCATTAGCTCCTTATCTTGGTTTTGTTACAATCCCATTCCATAGGTTTCTTTTAACTAAGTTTAGGTTTAATCTGTTACATTTTTATTTAGGCTCTTTTAAAACATGGGAAAAACCGGAACTAGCTCCTCCCTACAGCTGCGACCATTTCTCAGACCAAGATACTATGCACTTTGTTATGTTTTGCGGGTTTTATTTAGAGCCAAGAAAAAAATATCTGGTACCAGTCCTGAAGGAGGCGGGCTTCACACAAGTGAGACCGGCCTTGCTCTTTTTACAATCTTTGACTAACCCGCGCATTACTTTCTGTATAGCTAATTTCTTGGTTGCTGCAGCTAGGATGAAAAAATATACTCACTAGATCCATTGTTATTCCTTTTAACCTCTGTACGCCTGTATTTGTTTTTATGGATGTTTTTTAATATGTATGAAATGTAATTGATTTTTATTGTCATATTTTAACATGTACGAATTGTTCCTAAAAATTCCCGGTATGAAATGTACTTAATCTCTTTGTATGACTTTTAATTAAGTCGAATAAAGATAAATTGACTTGACTTGACTTGACTACCTTGTAACTAGCTATGTTATTCATATGTAAAGCGCTCTGATACCTCCGGGTCTAGACAGTGCTATATAAAACTCATGTAAATAAATAAAAATGAATACAATGCATGTTTATGTGCCGGCAGGGCATAAAGTGAATGCACGTTATTATCATTAAGTATGGGCGGAAAATCCGTTCCGCTCGCGGATTTTGCAGATTTTTGCTAAATTCGCAATCCGCGAGATTCGCGAATTTCCCGCAAAATCCGCAAATCCGCGAGCAGCGGATTTTATGGCTTGCTGGCACTGTTCGCGTGAGTTCGCGGCTTCCCAGTTCAACTTCGCGCCCCGCGAATAAGCGCTAAATTGCAGAAATACGATCTTAGCAAAACTGAAACTACTTACCAGGCTCAAAAGTTCAAGCTCATCATTAGTAGCCATTTCCTGTAGTGCTTCCTGAGGGGCCCCTCCAGAGTTCAGTTGCCTACTTGCAACTATTATGTAACCCTGCTCTGACCCTCAGAATAGTTACACATATGCCACAAAGGTCCTGAATTACAGCTAAGGGAGACAAGCAGGAGCCAGGCTGGAAGTTCAAATCCAGTGACACATTAATCAGCCCCTAATTCATTATTGTCAGTTGGGGCAGGGCAGGTGTTGTAACTAATTTTGCAACAATGAAAGCACTTAGCAAGTGCAAAAGATCACTAATCAGGAAGCACTAAGGAAGCAGGTGCCAGCTAAAAAAATATTCTGTGACACATTAATCAGCCCCAAATTAATTCAGGTCACTTGAGGCAGGGAAGGTGTGCTTTGCATTGCCACAATAATGTACACTGGACAACCAGAGGGTGCTGTGATGAAACAGAGAGTGGCATGGGTGAGCCAGAGGGTGGCATGGGTGAACCAGAGAGTGGCAGTGGTGACAGAGGGTGGCAGTGATGAAGAAGAGTGTCCCAAACAGGCTGGAGACGTAGAAACAACAAGTTCGCAAAACTTGCGACCCGACAGGTAAGTTCGCGTTTGCGAAATTGTACAAAAACCCTCGCGACCTAGCAGAAACCCGCGCGAACACAAAAAAAAAATCCGCAAATTCGCGAGAATTCGCGGATTTTGCGGATTGCGAGTTCGCAAATCCGCAAAATTCACGAACGCGAGATTCGCAAAATTCGCCCATGCTTAATTATCATATAGCTCTGAAACAGAGAGAAAGGCAAACCTAGGTCACTGTTTCCGAACTGCACAATCTGAAAATAATGTACTAACTCAGAGAAGTATATGATTAAACAAATTCACTATATGCCCAGGAAGCAGATAAAACAGACGCTTGGCTCATCACTGCACCAGAAAAAGCCCATTATGATACAGCCCTTGGTGTTTTTATGGAGGTAACAAATCATACTTTTTCCGTTCTGTAATGCAGTATTACTGCATTCATATAAGGTAGAATTACCAAGTCACTCAAAACAGTGGAATGATAAAAATAGATAACTGTGTCTCAGATATATCTATATTTTTTTACATTCAAGAACAATGTTATCTTGCAGCAGGCATTTTGCAAATTTTAATCTGTTAGTCCCAGCTGGCCATTAATTAAACTAATTGAGTAAACATCTTTATTTGTGAACTAATTGAGATTTGTGTGTAAAATAAAAATGTGCATGATTAACACATATGGTCGATCTCCAAATTTCCATAGATATGCGAAAAAGATTTGTGAATGTAGGGTTATGAGGCATATGTGATTTACAGGAAAAGGCAAATATCCACACGCACTCACTAGTATGTATGTGATGTATGGAGGTAAGAGATATAATAACAATTGTGTAAATCAATGTTTCTTAGCGTATGGTCCGGGGATCCCTGGGGGTCCAGAAGGTCTACTCAGGAGG
Source organism: Lissotriton vulgaris (assembly GCF_964263255.1). Classification (NCBI taxonomy): domain Eukaryota; kingdom Metazoa; phylum Chordata; class Amphibia; order Caudata; family Salamandridae; genus Lissotriton; species Lissotriton vulgaris. The sequence goes on along the minus strand of NC_141694.1, from coordinate 1,348,773,388 downwards.
TTTGTGACTATTTCACAAAATTAAATAATATTAGAACGAATCCATTAAAATGAATAAATGATATACAAATTAAGAAGCAACATAGCCAAATTGATAAAATTTTCTATAACTGATTGTAAATTACACAAAATAATTCATGATTTGAGCATTAGTTTGATGTATAATTGTGTTTGTATTTTTGTGTATTGTTTTGAGGGCCCAAGCTTAGAAATTGCTTAGCCTGGGGGTCCCTGACTTCCAATAATGACTCACTGAGAGGTCTCCGGATTCCAGTAATGATTCAGTTGAAGTCCACATAGGTCAAAAGGTTAAGAGCCGGTGGTGTAAATAACACATACGGAATCAGCTGTGAAAGCAAAGGCTCAGAACAACAATGCAAATTAATATACATAGTCCGAAATGAGTAAATTAAGGCTCAGAATTTGTAATTTTCAAAATTAGGACAACATTCCAATTAATATCCCTGAAAGTTTTAATACACACAAATCAAGTCCAGGCACAATTCGGAAGGCAGTCCCTTCAGGAACAAGGCAAGTTTGAAGGCCCAGCACAAACACAGTATAGCAGTGATTGCCTGCATAGTAGAAAGGAGGACGTGGTGCACAATACACAATCTACTAGTCTTAGGAAGATGTGAAGAAGTTGAAAGAAATACATTTCACAAGAATGAATTAATATAGAAAAAAGAAGCAAATCATCACATTTATCTCCAGTATACACTAAATTGGACTCTGAAACCACTCTAGCAAGGGCTTCCCTATCATCTCTGGCCTTCTAGAAGCCATTCTTCTTTCTGTAGCTGGACTGATTACCTCAGCTTAAAACTCAACCCTCCCCCAATTGACTGAGTTCCAATTGCTACTTTTAAATGCAAGCATTCCCTTCACATTCTAATGCATTGCCTTGAAAGAAATGTGTTTAAGAAACATTCCCTATCTCAACCTTTCCATTATGGTACATAACTCAGGTGGCATGAGGATCCTTTGAAGGCAGAATTCTCTGTGGATAGAGACATCCAGGCTCAGGACTTCCTTCACACAGAATGACTACTTCTCTTGGGTGCTGACGTCAGCCTGGGAAACGTTTAGGAATCGGGACCTCCCTTGTGGCCTTCAGGAAGCAGCTGCAGGGAATTTATCTTCCATGTGTTCCTGGAAATACACAAGCCCTCCCTTTCAGTTATCCTTATTACTTGACATTTTATTAAGTTCTGCCCTTTTCCCAATGTCCTCAATGTTATCACTGTGTCTGCTCATGTGTGCTGCTGTTCTACTCATATCTTCTCTTGTTGTGCTTCATCCTTCTGTTGTATGTGAAGTGGGATCTTCTCAACTGAAAAGTCGAACTAACTCAAGACACTACAATGGATTTACATCTCCCACTGTTCTCCGAATCCCACAAAGTGTGATTTTAGTCTACTCACTGACAGTTTCAAAGAAGAGCTCATTGAAGATGTGTCTCTTTCAGATGAAATTGAAGGGCTTCACTCCAAGCTCACCCTCTCTGCCAAACCTTTAGGCTTCATCGAAGACAGCAAAAATGTATTTAAGCTCCACATTGCCAGTAATAGAGATGGGCAAGGCTTTTTGCAAGACTTGCAAAGTTCTATGGAAAATTATGCGAATTTGGTTTCCATGACTTTGCCAGGGGTCTGATGTCTAGGAGTTAGCCATCATAGCCACGCAACGCTCCTCTTCATTTTCCACATGCCACTGCACACTTAAAAAGTAGGTGGAGGCAGGTGCAAGAACATAAGGCGAAAGTGACACAGACATACTGAAAGAGTCAGAATCATATGAGTAGTGGCTCCGGGCCGCAGTCGCAATGGCAAGGCTTGACCGAGCAGAAGGCAATATCTGGGCGCCCTTGGTGTGCTGAGGAAAGGCACTAAGGTTGGTTTAAGATCGTCCAAGGATTACACCAAGCCGCATACAAAGAAGCAGGCCTGGCGGCCCGTAGCGAATGCAGGAACATGGACCCAGGGTGCCCAAGATCAAGGGGGTCTAGTATGTTACGATTGCAGACGCATACGGTGGTATGAGGACAATCTAAATAAAATAAAATTAAAAAAGAAAGAGTCAGAATCAGAACTGTTTTCCTCAGAATACTGGCCAGTCAGCTATGAATCGTGATCCAAACAGCACTCAACCCTAGGAAGCCATGGTGGTGCCAAAGGTTGGCTTTTGGAAATGATAATGACTTGTTTCTCTATTTTGTTATGGAGGATCCTTCACAGGCATGATTGTTGTGTTCACTAACTATCCCTGCTTTATCATACCATCTATCCTATTGTCAAGGGGTATTTACTGAATGCCTATTCCTGGAATGATGTCTGTACTGATGCATGTTTGCCTTCAATGCAGGGGACATAGTAGTGAACTATGAGAGCAATGTTGTATTTCTGGTGGGAGATATTACATGTGGTCCTGTGTGGTGGTTCACACAGGTTTCTTGTGCACCTGGGTTACTTGTTTATCTGCGTGTCAGGCCATATAATACTGCATATTATTTTAAATAACAGGTATTTAGATTACTGATTCAGGCATGTTCAACCAGTGACTAGGTGCAAGTGGTTATGTGCACTGTTTCTATAGAGATTGCATGAAGTATAAGAAAGCTTGATCATGGGGCTTTAATCAAAGGTGTGTGCTTAAACCCATGACAGACATTGCAACTGCTAACCACATCCAGAAACACTTCTGCTTCACATGTTTATTAGCACACCATCACCCATTCTTGCCCACCCTCACTGCCTGCTTTTCAACACTGTGTGCATGACCCAAGTTAGTGACGTCCTGCCGCACACTGTGTATGGATGTACTTTAAAGTTGTGGGAACCAATTATGTAGAGCTCATTATCTTGTTACATGACATATAAGATAAGAAACGTGGAATCTCTATAGGTGAAATCCCACTTCCTTTTCACACACTTTGTAGGTAATTGGATACTATAATGCATGAGCATCCCGAAGGTGCACTACAGCTCTAGTGCAAGAACTTGATAATTTCCCACTGCTATTTAGTCGGTGAACGGATTGCTCATAAGTGAGTGGTTAATTCCCTTGTATTGAAAAGTTGCTGCATAATGCATCACATGTGCCTGTGTGTTTATGAACTTTTGTCGCCATCAGAATGAGATTTTCTGCAAGCTTAGATGTTCTGCATTTTTGTGATTGGCCACCTCTATTCATGAAAGATATAAAATATGTATCTGCTGCACAAATATTAAGGTTGCAAGTCAGAAACTCCAGGTGTGATTTCTATGGCCATTACCTAGAGCTAAGCTAAGCTAAGCAAACACAAAGAGATGATGGACAGAGCGCTGAAAATTTCCAGAGGCTCACCCCCTGTCACAGATCTGGGTTGAATCCTTCATCTGGGCTTCCTCAGGCCCATAAACAGATAATGTATGTTGTTTTCATAGAACTATTAACTTCTTCCATAGGAATGTACATCCGTGTGATGTCCTCTTTCAAGTTCAAATGTCGCCATCAAAGTCTCCAGATACGTAAACAGAGTACGATGTTTTGGACATGATGCGTCACAGATAAGCGTAGTGTTTTAAAATTCGTATGAGGATTTGATTTTGAACATCGTACTCGTTTTACGTATCTGGAGACTTTGATGGCGACATTTGAATTTGAAAGACGACATCACTCGGATGTAGATTCCTATGATAACAACGCACAATATCTGTTTCTGGCCCTGAGGAAGCCCAATTGTTGGGTTTAATGCGTTGGCTGTGCTGAACTGTTGGGCATAAATAAGAAGACTTTGAATAAAAGAGCTAATACAAGCAAAAAAACAACCTCTTGTATCATCTGTTTGCTTTGAATACAGCAATGAGCTGAAGCATGTTTCTTTGTTGAAAGTTGCCTCTATATTTGTTTAAATGTGTTTGAAATATGAAAGGCTATCGTTGGTAGCTAGTTTATTGAGGTGGGCCATTATCAGTAGGGTATTGAACCTTTTATGCTTATTGAAAACATACAACACACAAAGTGGTGCAGTATCTAGGTCCCCTTGCTGCCAATACTAGTTTAGTCCTCTTGAATCCATCATCATTCTTTAGCTCACCCCACCACTGCAGTGCAGACCCAGCCATATGCAAATCAGTCTTGACCCTGTTCCTCATGGGAACAGTCCTGTGGTGGTGAACCTCAGCAGGGCCTACCAGTGCAAGGGATTTGCCCTTCTCTGCAAAGAGTCTTTATATCAATAGTAAGACATTGGCACAGAAACTGGAATAGAAAAGACAAAGTTTATAAAACCTCATGAGGTGGAACTACATTCGCACAACACCCTTCGGTAGTGTATGAGGTAGCACACTAACTTATTCCCACACAAGGGCTCAAAAGAAGACAGTACAAGGTATAGAACACTGGTTTCAAATACATACAAGGTCATACAGAGAGTGTGCAAGCAACAAGTGGGAAGGGCTGACAGTAAGCTAATTCGGGTGGACACATCCTGACAGTTACAAGTTAGGGACAGCTGTAAGCTTTACTGGGCATGTGCAAAGCAGAGGAGGATAAATATATCTCGTCTCTAGGCAGATTTCAAGAGCAGTTAACAGGAAGGTAGGACAGAGCACATGGTGAGCACATGGCAAACAAAATGGCTGCCAGGAATACAAAATGGATTCCATCAAACGGACAAGATAGTCTCTAAATACAGGATGTCTTCTGCTAATGCTTAATCTAATCGCTGCTAAATTATGACAGACGACCCTTTCAGCATTAGCTGAAGACATTCGTCTACCTAGGGTAATCTAGATCTGCATCCTGTACATTGATGTTCATTATCTCAGTAATTTCTTGATTTAACATTTTCTGTGTTTTTATATCTGCAATATTTCTTTTAGCAGGTATACAATCAGTGATGCACATGGAGCAAAGCATGGGACCACATTGTATACAAGTACAGCATATAAATAGTATCACCAGTAGTATACATAGAATAGTCTGTAGTTTCCAGCCCCAAGTAACAAAGAGTGTCCATATCCATTTCGAAAATGTCCATGTACTAGTCTCTGGGTGAATGTCTGCAGCAATCTTATGCGGTTTAGAGATTGCATCATAAACTGAAGGTGAGTGGTTAGGTATAAAGACACAACAACTGCTACCGATGATGCGACATGTGCCCCTTCGATAAGCCAAAATCACGTCTAATACCATTCTATTTTGGAGTGCTACAATCCTTGCAATTTGCAGTTCCTCTGTAATGTTCCCAAGTGCCATGGCTGTCTGATTGGTGACAGCGTCCACAACACAAATTAATTGCCTTATCTTTCTGCTATTCAATGCAACACCCACAAAAAAGAGCAAACCCAAATTGAAATCGACATATTGTTGCAAAGTGGTGTCTCTCTGGTCGACCTCATCTGTTCTTATTGTTCGTTTGTATCTATTCTTAGAAATATCATTGTACAACTTCAGGTCAAGGTAATATGATGCAGGTGCTAAAAACACAGGGGGTAACAAAACTGATATGTAACATACCCCTGACCACCCAACAGGTAATTTATAATACCCTTTATTACCACATACAAAATAGGTGTTGTGCGACGATGTAAAACTACTGTTAGTAGCGCCTTCAATGTTTAGTGTAGAAGTACATTCACTTTGTCCTACGGGAATTCTCCCAACACTGCCAATACATAAATCTGCTTTAGCTCTTGTTACAGATATCACAAAGAGTCCATTAGTTTTGATAGTCCTCACATTTGCGAAGACACATGGTGTTGAAATATTGTCCGGTTGGTACTCTTCCCATTCCTATTTAGTCCCTTTAGCTTGAGGATAAACTTCTTTATCTTGGTAACATTCTTTATTCAACCGAAGCGGTCTGAAGAAGCGTCCTCATCTGACTCATGAGGAGCGGAAGGGAAAATATACGGAGGTGGAGAACGATCTAATAACAAGAAATCTTCTTGAGGTTTATTAAGGATAGGATAAAGGGGTTGCCTAACAGCGTATTGGCCAGTTACATGTAAGTGGCGCTCCTTATCTTCCCTCTCTTTAATTTAGTTTTTATTCATTTCCAATGCTTTCGCAATGTCTTTCTTTGTTCTTTTTCAATCAAGGCTTGCTCATGCTTCATTCGCTCACGCACTTCTTTCTCCCACATTCGCACACAGTCAAACATGTCTTGCCTAGCCTTTTGCTTAAACATTCGTTGCTCCACATACTGAATCTTTCGCAAATCAAATGACCCATGCACAGGCCAGCGCAACTCAGGATCTTTACAAGTATATTTATTCCATAACGTGCTGTACATATGGAAGAAATACCATACTTAATATACATATCCCTATTAGGCGTCTCCTCCAGGGGGGCGGTTGTGCTTAGTCAAGTTTCAAAGTGGTACCACTACAAAAGCAACACATCCTACGAAGTGTGCTGGAAACAGGCATGCCAAAAATAGTGCAAAATATGCAATATTATAAACAAAGTAGCGCTTAAAGCACTCTGCGTATGTTCCGCCATTCAACTAATCAAAGTAGAGAAAAGTCTCCTCATTACCTGCCTATATGAATTGCAATGCATATACGTACTAAGACATCAATCATCAAAAGTTGGCCAACACATACTTAGATACTAAGCCACAGTAAGCGTTACTAAACAACCGTAGCAGTCCAAGGCATCAACATAACCCAACAGCAAGTGTTGCATCAAACGACTCTTACCCATCCTTTGGGTCCAGATTCCAACTGCCAAGTTCTCAAATCGTCCAAATGGTCACTGCACGGCGAATCAACAGAAGAGATCTCAGTCGAGGACCGGCGCCACCTGGATGGTCAGATCAGAAAGAAAGGAAAAATGCTGTGGGTGCCAATACTCTGGTCTCCTCCGGCAGTGATCACGTCCAAAGCGAGATTCCAATCCTTCGTGGCGACCAGTCCTTCGAGCATCCTGGTCGCCGATGAGCCCCACGTTGGAAGCGCCAATTTGTGGTGGTGAGCCTTAGCAGGGCCTACCATTGCAAGGGATTCGCCCTTCTCTGCACAGAGTCTTTAGACCAATAGGAAGAAGCTGGCACAGAAACTGGAATAGAAAAGACAAAGGTTATTAAACCTCATGAGGTGGAACTACATTCACACAACACCCTTCGGTAGTGTATGAGGTAGCACACTAACTGGAAGGAGCTTGGCCCTTTTATTCCCACACAAGGGCTCAAAAGAAGACGGTACAAGGTATAGAACACTGGTTTCAAATACATACAAGGTCATACAGAGAGTGTGCAAGCAACAAGTGGGAAGGGCTGACAGTAAGCTAATTCGGGTGGACACATCCTGACAGTTACAAGTTAGGGACAGCTGTAAGCTTTACTGGGCATGTGCAAAGCAGAGGAGGATACATATATCTCGTCTCTAGGCAGATTTCAAGAGCAGTTAACAGGAAGGTAGGACAGAGCACATGGTGAGCACATGGCAAACAAAATGGCTGCCAGGAATACAAAATGGATTCCATCAAACGGACAAGATAGTCTCTAAATACAGGATGTCTTCTGCTAATGCTTAATCTAATCGCTGCTAAATTATGACAGACGACCCTTTCAGCATTAGCTGAAGACATTCGTCTACCTAGGGTAATCTAGATCTGCATCCTGTACATTGATGTTCATTATCTCAGTAATTTCTTGATTTAACATTTTCTGTGTTTTTATATCTGCAATATTTCTTTTAGCAGGTATACAATCAGTGATGCACATGGAGCAAAGCATGGGACCACATTGTATACAAGTACAGCATATAAATAGTATCACCAGTAGTATACATAGAATAGTCTGTAGTTTCCAGCCCCAAGTAACAAAGAGTGTCCATATCCATTTCGAAAATGTCCATGTACTAGTCTCTGGGTGAATGTCTGCAGCAATCTTATGCGGTTTAGAGATTGCATCATAAACTGAAGGTGAGTGGTTAGGTATAAAGACACAACAACTGCTACCGATGATGCGACATGTGCCCCTTCGATAAGCCAAAATCACGTCTAATACCATTCTATTTTGGAGTGCTACAATCCTTGCAATTTGCAGTTCCTCTGTAATGTTCCCAAGTGCCATGGCTGTCTGATTGGTGACAGCTTCCACAACACAAATTAATTGCCTTATCTTTCTGCTATTCAATGCAACACCCACAAAAAAGAGCAAACCCAAATTGAAATCGACATATTGTTGCAAAGTGGTGTCTCTCTGGTCGACCTCATCTGTTCTTATTGTTCGTTTGTATCTATTCTTAGAAATATCATTGTACAACTTCAGGTCAAGGTAATATGATGCAGGTGCTAAAAACACAGGGGGTAACAAAACTGATATGTAACATACCCCTGACCACCCAACAGGTAATTTATAATACCCTTTATTACCACATACAAAATAGGTGTAAAACTACTGTTAGTAGCACCTTCAATGTTTAGTGTAGAAGTACATTCACTTCGTCCTACGGGAATTCTCCCAACACTGCCAATACATAAATCTGCTTTAGCTCTTGTTACAGCTATCACAAAGAGTCCATTAGTTTTGATAGTCCTCACATTTGCGAAGACACATGGTGTTGAAATATTGTCCGGTTGGTACTCTTCCCATTCCTATTTAGTCCCTTTAGCTTGAGGATAAACTTCTTTATCTTGGTAACATTCTTTATTCAACCGAAAAATGATTCCACCTACTAAGGGCTTTCCGAAAGCAAACAAAAAAGGGCATACCAAGCTTGACATGAATCATTATGGGAAAATAGAAGAAGAATAAAAGGTGTTCTACCTTTCTTTTGGTGTGCAGGTATCATCCCACACACCCAACAATTGGTGGTATTCGTGGCATTGTGTGTATGATGCAATATCTGGATGAATGTGTTATTTAGGTAGGATTGTCGATGCTTCTGCTCATGATAAGGAAGCGTAAAATAGTTGTGTTCCACTGGAACTGGCGTAGTGGCCACATAAAGCTGTTGAGCAGGAGCCACTTTCTCACTAAACCAGGTGATTATCGCCATAACCACCAGAGCAACAACAAACCCTACTGCACAAATGATTCACTTGTTGAGCATTTTAGGAACAGTGATAATTTAATCGTTCTGCAAACTCGTTGAAACAATCGTTGGAGCTCTTATCCCTTGGGCAGACGCTGATTTCTTCACCGAAGATCAAGACGGGTGTCACCCGCCTTGTCATATCGGCATTCCGTTCCCGCTAACCCAGGGCGGTAGCTCAACCAGTCTTTTTCAAACCTGCAGATTCTTTCCTCGGTCTCAAGTGGTATCGCAATGCTTCAGGAATCGTGTGGTCTGGGAAGACTTCCGCAGATTTGTCAGGTGAGATAGCTTGACCTTTCTCTGTCTCCAGACTGTCTCGATGGTCGGTCAACGCAGCAGGTTCCACCAAGGTAGGCAACACACGTTGGCAGTGTGTGCCCTGGACCAAGTTCTTTTTATTCATCACTCGAACTGCTGTCCTCGTTGCTAGGAAGACTTGCTCTGGTCCTCACCACATCAGCTCCAAGCTGTTCGATCGGTCAAAGACCTTGACCATTACGTGGTCTCCAGGCCGGTGATCATGAACCTCACCTGCAGATCTGTCAGGAAGAGCTTCTCGAACCTGTTGATGAATGGAAATTAAACTGTTGGTTAACTGTGCCGAATAATCATTCATCAGAACACAAGGTACATCATGTATGGAGCGTGGCTTAGGAACTCCCTAAATATTCATCGGTCTTCCAAATACCATCTCGGAAGGTGTGAGCCCAGATCGTGAGTGTGGCACCGATCTTATGGACAGCAATGCCAGAGGTAACGCATCTGGCCACTTTAAGGATGTGGAAGCCAGAATTTTCGCTTACTTTAGTTTCAGAGTAGCGTTGTACCTCTCCACTATTCCTGCTGATGGTGGGTGGAAGACTGCATGGAACTTCTGTTTGATCCCTAATCCTTTCAGGACATGCTCAGAAACGTGTCCAATAAAATGAGGTCCGTTGTCACTCCACAAAAGTTTACAAACACCATATCTTGGGAAAAACTCCTTTAAAGCATCTTGGCTGTAGTGAGCGCTGTATTATCCTTCGTAGGGTATGCCTCTATACATTTACTGAAGGCACATACCACCACTAGAACATACTTTAGATTGTTACAGTGTTCAAGTTGGATGTAATCCATCTGCAAAACTTCAAAAGGGGCAGTCGGTGTAGCAAACCCTCCTGTAGGAGTTTGTGTCCCTTTACCAGGATTATACTGCAAACAGATCAAACAGGACTGTACTACTCTCTTATCTGTGCTGGCAATCTCAGGATGCTCCCAAACTCGTGTAAGTAGTTTCGTTATTGCTAGAGCTCCAACATGTGCCAGCCCATGTGCCATTTGAACCATAGGTTGTAAATAGGCTGCATGTAATTTCCACTTATCCATGTCTTTGTTGCGCCAACAACCCTCATCGTCCAATATTCCTTCTTTGGACCATTGCTCAAGTTCTGCTACAGAGGCAGATCTCTGTACATCTAGTACTTCCTCTCTAACATCATGCCATCGCTCAGCTTGAGATTTCACTACGTACATGGAAGTAGTGCTTCGTTGCATTGCAGTTTCATGAGCTACGCGATCAGCAAAAGCATTGCCTTGCCCTATCTTATCAGTCACTTTCTTGTGTGCGCTACACTTCACAATCGCTATCTTTTTTGGATATGTCAGTGCAGTCAAAAGGTTATGTACTAGTTCTCCATGCATTATCTGCATCTCGTGGGATGTAAGAAAGCCTCTTTCCTTCCAGAGTAGGCAAAAATCATGGGCCACTTCAAAAGCATAGCGGCTGTCTGTGTAAATGTTCACACACAAGTCAGTGCTAAGTTCACAAGCTTGTGTCAAAGCTATTAGTTCAGCTGCTTGAGCCGACTTCTGAGGTATGCGAGCTGTTTCCACTACTGTCTCAAGCGTGGTGATTGCATATGCAGCTGAGTTCGTGCCAGCAGGTAACTTCAAACAGGACCCATCAACTCACAGTTCCCCATCTACATCTGGAAGGGGCGTATCTTGCAAATCGATGTGACCCTTTGTCTGTTCCTCAGTAAGGAATATACAATCATGAGGCTCCTTTGATTGAGACTGAGTCGCAGGATATGGCAACAAAGTGGCTGGGTTTAGTGTGGCGCATCTCTTCAGGGTAATATGGGGTGCTAACAGTGTCAATTCATATCCTGTCAGGCGAGCACTAGTTAGGTGTTGCGTTCTGGTCTGATTCAAAAGGGCATCTACTGCAAGGGGTACTAGCACCAACAGTTTGTGTGACAAAACTATCCCTTCACTCTGACGTATGGACACAGCTGTCGCTGCAACTGAATGAAAACATCCAGACAACGCACGAGCAACAGGATCAAGAACTGCAGAACAATATGCACAGGGACGCTGCTTGTGACCGTGTGTCTGTACTAAATCTGACAATGCACATCTATCTTTCTTGTGTACATAGAGTGTAAAAGCTTTTGTGTAGTCTGGTGTGCCTAACACTGGTGCAGAGCAAAGAGCTTGTCTTAACTGACGAAAAGCATTTTGGCATTCTTCTGTCCATGGAAGAAGGATCGGAGTGTTTTTAGTCAAAAGCGCTAGCAGGGGTTTAACAATGTGTGAAAACCCTAATATCCACGGCCTTCAAAATGAAGTCAAACCAATGAATGCATGTACATCTTTCTGTGTGGAAGGTACTGGTGTGTCTAAAATTCCTTGAATGTGATCTGATGTCAGTGCACGGCCCTCCTTAGACAGAAGGTGTCCTAAATAGGTCACCTATGGTCTACAATATTGCAATTTCTTTCCGTGATATTTTATGGTTGTGTGTAGCAAGGAAAGAAAGTAAAGACAAAGTACATTATTCACACTGCTCAGGCGTATCGGCTGCCAACAACATGTCATCGACATATTGTATGAGAGCCACTCCTTTAGACAAAGTAAAGGAATCAAGTTGTCGTTTTAACGCTTGACTATAAATACTAGGACTCTCAGTATAGGCTTGACGAACTCTACAAAATCTGTACGATTGATTATTCAAAGTGAAACCCAACAAATATCGGCTATCAGGATGAATAGGGATCGAAAATATAGCATTCTTCAAGTCTATAACAGAGAATGTAGTCGCTGTTGGAGGAACCAAAGTAAGTAGTGTCCTTATGTCAGAAACCACAGGGTACTGCGGTACTACAATCTTGTTGACTTCTCTCAAATTTATGATAAATCTATAAATCCTAGTGTCAGTATCTTTCTTCAAAATGGGAAGAATCGGACTATTGCAAGCATTGTAAGGAACTTCTTCCACAACCCCCACTTTAATCAAATCATGAACAATGCGTGTAAGTGCTTTTTCTCCGTCTTGAGAAATTTTATACTCAGGCAGTCATGGCAATGAAGCACCCTCCTTCAAACTAATATGCACTGGCGGAATAACCATTTGCCCTACATCGGTGTCTGAAGTAGCCCACAAAGTACTAGGGAGTGAGGCTAGTGCAATGTCCTCTTTAACAATACAAGATCTCTCAATCACAGGGTAGTTGTCGTTCAAAATACCCTGTACTCCTTCCGGAGAACATCGTATCGTAGCCCTGAAATATTTGAGCATATCAAGACCCACAATATTGTCTGGTGTGTTTGGAGAAAGCAAAAACGGACATGGAGCAGTAAACTTATCAACATGGAATGCAAGTGGTTGTGACAATTGGCTGAGGGAAGGTGTTTCATCGAAACCTATCGATGTTATGGTGAAGCCAGGCAGAGGAGCCCTAGTAATCAAGTGTTTAGACAAGGCGCTACGAGTAGCTCCTGTATCAACCAGAAACTGATCAGTAGAACCCAAAACATGTGCTGTAACATAGGGACCCTTCTGATCTACTGGAACTTCAACTGATTCCTTACCCCATCCTAGGCAATCCTATGCATAAGCAGAATCTTGAAACTCAGATGGCACATAATCGGACATTTGATATTGGTTCCGTCTGTCAAAAGTATTAAACCCCTCCTGTCCACGTGTATGAGCATCAAACCTAGCCCGATCATTTGTGTTTCCTTTACGCCCTGAATATCCAGAACGATTCCTCATTTGTCCCCGACCACGTGAACCCTGCTGAGCATGCAGTACTGGACAGTCAGAAATCCAATGACCAAACTGCCTGCAGTATGCACACTGAATAGACAAATTTTGACGATCAAAAGACGAAGTATAAGATCCACGTCTACCTCTGTCATTATCTCTGTCATTTCCTCTAAAAGGCGGACCATAGGCCTGAGCCAATATAACCTTTGTTTTTAAATCTTTCGTTTTTTATCCTCATTACCCTGTGCTTCTAGCTCCTGGCGTTCATGGTATTGAGCCATAGTCAAAAGAGAAACCGGAGAAGAAGTTGTCCATGAGCTCTCACTGGATTTTAGGCCTCACTGGCCTTTAGGCGACTAGCTATTCCTGGCAACAAGTTGGCAACATATTTATCTATGAACAGATGTCTGCCCATGTCATCCGTTAATGACTGGCCACTAAAATCGTGGAATGTTTCCTCAAACGCGTAAAGAAATCTGACACTGACTCGTCTGCCTTTTGCTTGCATGACGCTAACACAGTCCAATCTATCTTTTTAGGGGGAATAATCGTCTTTAATTTAACTAATATAGCAGCAGGGAGATCTAATATTAATTTACACGTTTTTTTTGCAGGCTTCCGTTCTACATCCATTTGTTCTAACTCTGTCCATAATGCCCCAAAAGTTGCACGATCATCAACTTTACGCACAGTTCTCCACATATCAGGGGGTAATATCAATCCGAAAAACAGGTAATATCTGGCAAAGTCATAGTACAAGAGCTAATGGCGCCTTCAACTTCCTCATAAAAAGCTGCTGGATTTTTTCGCGGATCAGGCAATGCATTTTTAAGGGCGATGACATCTGCTCTATTCCAAGGAGTGTAAACCCAATTATAAATAAAGTACCCTTTCGCGTCGGTAGAAGTCTTATCATCATTTGTACCCGCACCCTTAGGAGGAACATATAAAGGCGCGGCTTCCCGCATGGGTTTCACATTAATTACAACATTCTTATCTGTTTCAGGAGTAGAAGTTCATGCCATGCTGATGTAGGATGTTTGTGCAGCTGCGTCAACTGCCTTTTTCTCCTCCAGCAAACAAGCTGCTTCAACACGCAGTTTAACCAAGCGTCTGATCGTGTCAGCCACCTGGGAGAAGACAAAAAGACCTTCACGTAGGTTTTTACAATCAGCTGCTACATCATCGGACTCTATTTCTACAAAATGTTTCCTAAATCGATTAACAACCTTTGCAGCAAATGCATCGGTAATATATATTTGCTCCCTTTCCTGCCAATCCTGTATGCCAGTGGTTCCCAAACTTTTGACTCCTGAGGACCCCCATTGAGTCACCACTGGAAGCCGGGGACCCCCAAGCAATTTGATTGAGTTAAATTTCAAAATTAAAAGAGTAATTCGAAAAAAAATACACATGTGTGCACACAAAACAAATACTCAAAGTACTAAGGATTTTGGGGCCAGATGTACAACCATTTCATTTAGCGCCTCGCAATTGGCGACAAATTGCGAGTGGCAAATTGGGAGTCGCTAAATGAAGTGTACAACAGTGTGTTTAACACTGTTTGGGATTCCCAATGGGGTCGCAAATTGTGAGGTTCATTAATATTAATGAGCCTCTCGCAATTTGCGAGCCCATTGGGAATGCCAGCCCTCCCAGTTATGGTGGCCTGCTGGGCTCTGCAGGCCACCATGTCTCGGACTGCTTTTAAATAAAGCAGTTAAAAAAAAATGCAGCCTGTTTACCATGCATTAAAAAAAAAAAGAAAATGAAACGTTTTCGTTTCATTTTCTAAGGGCAGGCAGAGGTCCCTGGGACCACTGCCTGCCCTTAAAAAATAATTTTGCATGCATTTGCAAAGGGGAAAGGGTCCCCTGGGGACCCCTTCCCATTTGCGAATGCATTACCATCTGCTTGAAGTAGGTGGTAATTGCGACTGTTTTGCGACCGCAAAACATTTGTACATGGTTTTGAGACTCCCTATTTGGAAGGGAATGCCCCTTCCAAATAGCAAGTTGCAAAACCTATTTGGCGAGTCGCAAACAAATTGTGACTCGCGAAATAAGCTGTGAACATGATTTAAAAGGTTTTTGCATGCATAACAGAGTTTGCGAACCCGTTCGCGCATATAAAAACAGATTGTACATCTGGCGCTTAGTATTTGATATTGAAGTAATAGCCTCTCTGTCACTTGTATTTCATTTGTTTTATAGCATCTCTCATACCATTGTAGGATGTCAGAGCACTTTACATCACACACATATAGCGACATTGAATCATACATGTAAATCAGTGTGTATATGAAATGTTTAAAGAGTGTTTGGTCTGGAAAAGCACAAACTCAGGATTCAGAACATAACCCAGTGGCTAGCACTGACTTTAACATTAAAAATGTTTTTCCACCCAAATAAATCTTTTTAGCAGCATCAGGATAATGAATAACTGGGTACAAACATAAGTTACTAACTGGCACCATGCAGTTTGCAAGCAGCTCTTTGATGACAGTTTATAGGTCCCTCTACTAGATTATGATTGTCACTTATGAAGTGCACAGTAACAAAAGAATTGCTGTGACAAATGCATGATACACGTTCTTTGCAGTAGGCACATTAAACCTCTGTGCTACATTAGTTCAATCAAAGCTGCAACTGAACAGAACTCTCCTCAGCTCCAGCAGGTACATTAATTACTGGTATTCTCTTGACACTTTTATTGTGGCTGGAAAGCTGCTAATTATACAAGAAATGTTTCTGTGCTTTTAAAACTGTTGCCTGCGGACCCCCTGGGTATGTGTCATGGACCCCTGGGGGTCCGCAGACCACAGTTTGGGAAATACTGCTGTATGCTATCTAAAAGTTCAGAAGCAGTGGCAGTACCACGAACGGCTTTACGCGCGGCAGATCTAATCTGAGACGCACATTCTGCAGATAACATTGAGCGAGTTTCTCAAGCTTTGTCCTGGTCTGAAGAAGCGTCCTCATCTGACTCATGAGGAGCGGAAGGGAAAATATACGGAGGTGGAGAACGATCTAATAACAAGAAATCTTCTTGAGGTTAAGGATAGGATAAAGGGGTTGCCTAACAGCGTATTGGCCAGTTACATGTAAGTGGCGCTCCCTATCTTCCCTCTCTTTAATTTAGTTTTTATTCATTTCCAATGCTTTCGCAATGTCTTTCTTTGTTCTTTTTCAATCAAGGCTTGCTCATGCTTCATTCGCTCACGCACTTCTTTCTCCCACATTCGCACACAGTCAAACATGTCTTGCCTAGCCTTTTGCTTAAACATTCGTTGCTCCACATACTGAATCTTTCGCAAATCAAATGACCCATGCACAGGCCAGCGCAACTCAGGATCTTTACAAGTATATTTATTCCATAACGTGCTGTACATATGGAAGAAATACCATACTTAATATACATATCCCTATTAGGCGTCTCCTCCAGGGGGGCGGTTGTGCTTAGTCAAGTTTCAAAGTGGTACCACTACAAAAGCAACACATCCTACGAAGTGTGCTGGAAACAGGCCTGCCAAAAATAGTGCAAAATATGCAATATTATAAACAAAGTAGCGCTTAAAGCACTCTGCGTATGTTCCGCCATTCAACTAATCAAAGTAGAGAAAAGTCTCCTCATTACCTGCCTATATGAATTGCAATGCATATACGTACTAAGACATCAATCATCAAAAGTTGGCCAACACATACTTAGATACTAAGCCACAGTAAGCGTTACTAAACAACCTTAGCAGTCCAAGGCATCAACATAACCCAGCAGCAAGTGTTGCATCAAACAACTCTTACCCATCCTTTGGGTCCAGATTCCAACTGCCAAGTTCTCAAATCGTCCAAATGGTCACTGCACGGCGAATCAACAGAAGAGATCTCAGTCGAGGACCGGCGCCACCTGGATGGTCAGATCAGAAAGAAAGGAAAAATGCTGTGGGTGCCAATACTCTGGTCTCCTCCGGCAGTGATCACGTCCAAAGCGAGATTCCAATCCTTCGTGGCGACCAGTCCTTCGAGCATCCTGGTCGCCGATGAGCCCCACGTTGGAAGCGCCAATTTGTGGTGGTGAGCCTTAGCAGGGCCTACCATTGCAAGGGATTCGCCCTTCTCTGCACAGAGTCTTTAGACCAATAGGAAGAAGCTGGCACAGAAACTGGAATAGAAAAGACAAAGGTTATTAAACCTCATGAGGTGGAACTACATTCACACAACACCCTTCGGTAGTGTATGAGGTAGCACACTGACTGGAAGGAGCTTGGTCCTTTTATACCCACACAGGGGCTCAAAAGAAGGCGGTACAAGGTATAGAATACTGGTTTCAAATACATACAAGGTCATTTGGAGAGTGTGCTAGCAACAAGTGGGAAGGGCTGACAGTAAGCTAACTCTGGTGGACACATCCTGCCAGTTACAAGTTAGGGACAGCTGTAAGCTTTACTGGGCATGTGCCAAGCAGAGGAGGATAAATATATCTCGTCTCTAGGCAGATTTCAAGAGCAGTTAACAGGAATGTAGGACAGAGCACATGGTGAGCACATGGAAAAACAAAATGGCTGCCAGAAATACACAATGGATTCCATAAAACGGACAAGATAGTCTCTAAAGGCACGATGTCTTCTGCTAATGCTTAATCTAATCGCTGCTAAATTACAACAGTCCAGCCCGAACTGCAAGCTAGATCTTTGCTGGACCAGAAACAAGCATCCTGGGACATATTTCGAGGTAACATGCCTCACCAGGCAGGCTAGATTGAATCCAGAGGGAAAGTGAGCAAAGGACCCATATCGGAGCATACCCTGCTAACTCAGGGTGAACAAAGCAAACACAAGTAGATGATGGACAGAGAATTCCTCTTCTAGTGGTGCTGAATGTTGTTTTACTTTTTCTAGAAAGCACTCATCACTAATGTGTTCATGTGTTCAGTTCTGTACCATAAAAACACTCGAAATAAAGGAATAAAAAAACACACAGAAAAAGTTCATTGCAATCTGATCCATTTTGGGCAATGTGGATATGTCTCTCAATTATGTCATATGAACCCTTAGGGGCAAATACAGATCCTATTTTGTCTAGTTGGCTCTATTTCAAATAGGTGGTGCCCTTGTACCATGATTCTGTTTCACTCCCACAACAAACAAGCATTGGCCATGCCAATCGGTCTCGCCATAATAATGTATTTTGAGAATTTTTCGTTTTATTAATTTATTATAGTAATAATACAGTATGTTAGACATAGTACTTTTTAATAAATGACTGACAGTGCTTTAGTATTATGAAGACTTTTTTATTTTAACTGCAAGCTTTACTGTGTTTTATTTGGTAAAGTATTTAAACAGTAACGTAACATACATTTTTTTTCTACAGATAAAATATGCTAAATATGTATGGTAAGCTCTACTGGACCACAAGCGGTGCCTTGTTTCTTTTAGCCTTTAGGTATTGGGATTTTAACGTAGTATATTAGAAGACATCCTGCCCCCCGAGTAGGCGTCTGCTAAAAAGATGCCATCAATTTAGAGCAGCTTCGTGCAAATTATGGTGGTGGTATTCTGAGACTTAGTCGCTAGTTCAAGACGTCTTAAAAACATACTGTGTCAGCTTTCCAAATGCGCATTTGTTGCAGAGCGAGTTTACTGTGTACACAGACATGCTGCAAAGGTTAGACTCTGGCAGCAGTGTGAGGAGGTGCCAAGTGTCACTGTTTTAAGGCCACTGGTGATGTGCGCTCATTTTCCAGGTACACTACAGCCGCCTGCGAGCAACACCAATACATACACAGTGTCTACAGAGTAAGGCAGAATAGTCTAGTCAATTTTGAAGACTTGGACATTTCGCTGTATGTACACAACTCATTGACAGACACCCTGCCAAGAACCCTACTCAGCCTAGGCCCACCACCAGAGTCTGTACCATCACTACGGACAGAAAAGAACACTGGATGCTCCCACCTGCCCCCTAACAGACTGGTGCAAATGTACCAGCCGTCCCCACCACTCATTCAAAGCTTCTGGACTAAGAAAAATTGGCAGTCACAAAACTGCACAATTCACTCGCCTCCCCATTCGCCCTCCACCTTGCTCCAATTAAAATTACTCAACTACCCATAGATCCAGCGTGAGTACTCCCAGAAGGAGACACAAAGACAGGAGCATCAAATCGTAAGTTGTAAACTGACATGGGGTCGATTCATCACTGCTGAACGGGGTGCGTGTTCTGGGGTGGGTGGTGCCCCCAAACAGCACAACACCAAGGAGACTCCAACGCCAGGTAAACAGCTTGCATACACCCACAGAAATGGAACTGAGGAATTGGCTTCCAGTGGGTCTATGCCGGTGGCCGATGGGCTCTCACCTAGGGAGTGGAGCCCGCATGTTTACACCGCAGGCTGAAACCTCGAAGCCTACTACTCTGCGGGAGCTCTCCGCCGCCCTCGCGTGGAGTAGCCGGATATTAGTAGGATTGTCAATAACGCCCGAGGTTACCACCTCAGTGAACAACATATTACAAAAAAACAAACAGGAGAAACGTGAGGAGAGGCCTTCACAGGTCACCAGGCACAGCCCCATCTGGGAACGATGGGTGTCGGATCTGACCCTTGATGTGAAGCGCCAGTCCAAGATGTGGTGAGTCATGAAGTGTATAATATAACGGTAAGTAGTAAAAAGTCAAGTCTGTTTGAGACATGCAGTGTGGTGAGACAATCTGTGGTAGGTATGCAGTGTGTGCTCATATATGCATTGTGTGACTAGTGATCCAATAGTGTGTGGTAGGACATGCTGTACTTCGTAGAACATGCAGCAACGGTGAGACATACAGCACTAAACAGCTGTGATGAGACAGGCGGTATGCGGTGAGATGTGAATTACTATGCAGCTGTGGTGAGACAGGCAGTGTGTGGTGAGAGTCAGGTAGCTAACACACGCCACGTGTATTAAGAGACGATGTGTTCCCACCTGCAGGGGTGAAACAGGCAGCATAGCACACGGTGCGCATTAACATCAGATGAGGTGCTCCTGCTGCAGGGAACAGTTACTATATTTAAAGTCCCATCACAAACCGCAGTCCTCCGATCACACTCACCCTGTAGGAAGGGGTTGGGTTGCACCATGTACAAGAACGCCTTAACGATTTGAAACAGCAGCCCGATGGCCCCGGGCTCATAGTGCGCACTGGTCTCATAGGTCCCCGCAGGTACAAAGCCAAAATCCAAAGTTGCAGCAGCGGCTACGGCAGGAGATGTTTTCCGGTGCACAGGTTGCATGTCACACACAGTCCTCAAAGCCCTCAAGCCCAGAGCAGCAGTAGCAGCAGGCAGGGCCTCGCAGCCATGGTTAACGTCCGCCACGGGGCATGGGGTGCAGGGAACGGAGCAGTGCGGCTAGGCAAGCGAGCTTCCCGGGGGCTCCTCTGGAGTGGTCATGGCTGGCTCCTCGATCAGCACTTGGATGCAGCTCTGACCTCAAAGACTGCCCTGCTGCTCACTGCTGTTACCACTATTTTAAAAAGAAGAATTTGCAATGCACTATTCCAAGTCACACACAGCCCTTCGCTCAAAGGAGGCCGCATACAGCGCCTGGCACTCAGGTTCACAACTGAGTAGCGTCTGCTAGTGCCTGCGCATGCATGTGAGAGAAACAAGCAGCCCATGCGCTGCAATGAAAAACTAGTGCTAATTCAACCCACCAATCACACAACAAACAAGCATTTAAAATGCAATTGAACTCATATTTACTTGAGACCTATTGCATTTTAAACTGAGGTATGTGTGCGTTAAAAAAGGCACAAACGGGAGGGTGCAGAGGGGTGGTGGTGGTCCCAGAAGTCACAGAGTACGGGAAGGAACGGGGGGAGGCAGGGGAACAAAACTGTTTTAAAAGTAAAGGGGCCGATAGCCATGGAAGGACAAAAATGACGACATGCCTGTCAGGAGGCAAGATTAAGTTGTCCAAAACCAATGAGATTGCAGCATTTCGAATTTCAGCCAATAAAAAAGTCAGGTGGAAAGTGGGCGGAGCGTCCCCCGCTATACTGTACACAGCATCTCTCGATGAGACAGCGCATGTGCAGCTTAGGCGAGACCTAAGAAGGAGACATAGTCCAAAAAGGACTGGATTACACTAAAAATTGCAAAGTACTAAAGATTGGTGACCATTACACTACCCTCCTTTGCTTATTTGAAACACCCAACTTGCCCATACTGCAACACCTCTAAGAAAAGACTAGTCAATGTGAGTTGGACTGGATTACTCTACAGGGGGACCCTCAAACTTTTTGCATCTCTCCTCATATTTTTGCTGAATTTGTTTTTGTTGCCCTTAGGACACTGAGTACTTTACATTGCTAACCAGTGCTAAAGTGCTTGTGCTGTCTCCTTTAAAACATGAGAATATTGAAGTACATCGAATTGGGACATTTATTTTACTGGTAAGTCCGTAGTAAAGTGCATTAACCCTCATCTAGGGAAAAAGATACAATTCTCAGTAGGCCTATCCTGGGCTCTGTATCTGGCCTGTGCTCCATCGCAGTTTACCTGAACTTGTGACTTTTTCCCAGTCCTGGTCTGACGGGACAAAGTAAGCATTCTTTGTGCTTTAGGCAGTAGTCTTGCCTGAAGGTCTAAAATTGCATACCTCTGGTTCTACTGACTGTATTTTTCTCACTTTTCCACAAAATATGTCCAGTTTGGCGGTCACACCCCTACACTTTAACAGTGCGGAGTGGAAAAGGCAATTCGTGCAACCACAAGGAACAAAGCCCCCGGCCCAGGCGGGGTGCCGGCCGATTTTTATATACATTCACCAAAATTATGGGCTGGCATCCTGGCAAACGTGTTCACAGCCGCAAACAGTACACCTCCCCCTACTACATGGGCGACTTCCACAATAGTCCCCATATTTAAAAAGGGCCAAAGGGACGACCCAGGGTGTTACCGGCCCATATCCCTTTTGGACTCTGCTATAAAGATCTTGGGCAGAGTCCTTTTGGTAAGGTTAAGGGACAGTTTGGAAGGATGTGGCGGTCTGGCCGACATCCAGTACGGCTTTAGGGAAAAAAGAGGCACGATTGAACAGTGTTCAAACTTACACCTGCTGACTGCTAAGTATACGGTGGCCAAGGAGGGGTCTTTGAACTTACCGTTCATGGACCTCTCCTCGTCCTTCGACCTGGTCAATAGATCAAAGTTATGGTAAATTCTCTTGAATTTGGGGATTGATGAAGATCTGGTGGGGTTCATAGCTTCCCTTCACCGGAATCTATTTGCCGCAGTGAGGGTAACAAAAGAAGGCAGATGCACGACCCGTTTCAATTCGAAACGGTTTGTTAGGCAGGGCTGCATATTAGCACCCCTGCTATTTACAATTTATATCAACGGCCTAGGCAAGCACTTAGAAGGGGTAGCAAGAGACGTTTCGCGTATAGGAGAAGTTAAGATCCCTGCTCTCCTATACGCGGACAACGCCGTACTCATACCACGCACAGGGGTGTGTCTCCAAAAGCTGCTGGACGCATTTGGCTCCTTTATGGACCAGCTTGATTTGAGGGTCAATGCTACTAAATCCCACACTATGGTTGTCGGACCACAAAAGAAAAAGGCTAAGGCAAAAACATTCTTTTGTAAAGGAGAGGTAGTCTCTAGCGTTCCCGTTTTCCCTTACCTTGGTGTGCTCTTTGATAGCAAGGGCACCTGGGGACCTCAGATACGGGCCAAAAGCCTAGCGGTAATAAGGACATCAATGTCCATTCTGGGATTCGCTAAAAGGTTGGGCCACAGACCAATGCAAGCTATCTTAAAGGTGTACAACAGCAAATCCCTCCCTGTGGCTTTATATGGCGCGCCTTTATGGGGTTATGTACGCTTGGACAAAATTCAGCTGGCGGAGAATAGATTTTTACGTTCCCTTTTGTGCCTTCCCCAATCTTCACCAACTTTTTCTATTCATATGGAACTGGGTTTGGATTATGTTCAGGATAAACTGAGATTGGCACCTTTAACATACTGGCTCAAGACCTGGCTAAACACAGAACTAACGCTAAACCACATGATTATGAGGGATGTGATGAGTTTGGAGAATAGTAGCATGATTCCATGGCTGGCCTACCTAAAAAAATCTTTTAATGACCTGGGACGTCCAGACTTATTTACTGCTCCCTCTGGTATTACAAAACAGGATGTGGATGTAATTAAAAAACAATTTATGGCAAGGGAAAGTTTGTTGCGAGAAGAAACAGAATTGTTAAAGCCCACAGTTCGACTGCATTATTTGTCACTTCATTCACTTGCAATTGAGCCCTATTTATGTTTTGTCACAAACCCTTTTCATAGGTTTCTGTTAACAAAATTCAGGTTCAATCTTATTCACTTTTATTTGGGCAATTTTAATTCTTGGATTAAACCAGAGTTAGCAGCACCCTGCACCTGTGACAACTTTTCAGTTCAAGACACGATGCACGTTATTATGTTTTGTGATTTCTTCTCCGCACAAAGAAAAAAATATCTGTTACCTGTTTTAAGGGAAGCTGGTTTTTCCCAGGTGAGACCAGCCATGCTTTATTTACAATCGCTGGGAAATATACGTATCACATTCTCCATGGCAAACTTTCTAGTGGAGAAGCGTGGCTCAGTGGTTAGAGGCAGCAGACCCAGAAGCTGAGATCGGCCGTGGACCAGGGTTTGATTCCCCACCTCGGCGGGTCTCGGGCTCAAAAATTCCACGGAGTCGACAATTCTCACTCTGGTGCCTACTCGACTCACGGGGTCACACTCTGCGACTCTGGGCAATAGCTTGCTTAATCTCCACTACGGCCCCTCGCGGCGGGATGCCTGGCTTTCACCTTGTGGATACCCGGCCGGGGTATCTCACAGGGGAATACCAGGATGGGTTCCCTAAGCAAGCGCCTTGAGGCCCCTGGGTTAAAGTGCGCTATATAAATTGAAACACATTTACATTTAGTGGCTGCGGTCAGATCAAGAAGATGTCAGAACCTGTCAAATCAGTGTGTATAAACCGTTTTTAGTGATTTTAAAACTGTTTTTATTGTAATACCATGTCAAATGAACTTGATTGCAAAGAAACTGTTTAATTCTATTTTATTCGTATATAATACTGTTTTTATGTCCTTTGTATGATTTTAATCGAATCGAATAAAGTTAATTTGACTGACTGACTGACACTTTGGTATCAAATAATTTAGTTTCCTTTACTCTATTTTTCAGAATTGTGGTATTTGTTTTTCTTGTATTATATTTTCCCTGTATTACTGTTCGATTGCTGCATAAATATTTTACACATAGCCTCTAAGTTAAGCCTGACTGCTTTTGCGCTAAGCTACCAGAGGTTAAGCACAGGTTGCTTTAATGACTTTAGTGGTTCACCCTGATGGGGATTGTGTATTTTGCTTGAGAAGGGCTCACACCCTTCTCAAGCAACAACACCATTTCTCACAATGAGGGTGTAACTAGCAGAGACCACCCATCCCGAAGACTTGCCCCAAACCCAAAAGAGGGCAACCTAGTTGCAAGAGTCATATTAACATGCAAGACATGAAATATAGACAAACCTTCGTGTTTAACATTTCCAAAGAAAAATAACAATAAAAGTATTATCTCCTCAAGTTACTTTTAACTATTTAGGTCCTTCTCTATAACAGAAAAAATCAACAACTGCTACTTCCTGGACACAGTACTAGGAAAAAGATAACAGCCAAAAAGAACTGCTCATTCACAGGAGGCCATCGTAGACATGCATTGTCTGGAATGAGCTGCAAAAAAAGATAATGAAGCATGCCGCATTAGTAGGTGAGGGTTTTGCATCCTTTTAATAATGGAACCCATGCAGTCAGTCTATGGAAATAGTGCACATTACCACTAGCACCTGGACAGGGCTGTCTCATCTTGTTGTCTGTGATGTGTGTTGTTAACGAAGCTGGCGGACAGGTCTCACTCACATTCCTTCTCTTGTCTCCTTTTGTGAATAATTGTTTACATTGTACACACCACCCAGTACATTTTTATTGAATTTCACTAAATGTAAATCAACAACAACAATAGTTGTGACAAGAATTCATAAGATGCACAGTGCAACCAGTTGCCCCATCCCTTTCTGCCTTCACATTCATAGATATACAACCCAACTGACAGAATAAGGCAAAGAGCGCTGGCATTAGCAGAACAGCATCCCAAGGCTGAGAAGGTTTACCCATGGGCATATTCCACAGGCAGTCATCGAAGCAAAGTGACCAGAGTCTCAGCAGTATCCAAGCCACCCCGAACAGTGTGGCAATGAGCAGCAGAGAGGGACTGTCATCCAATGACGCTGAGGGAGTGGCGTGCACCAGCAGATATTTGCGTAATTGATACCAAATGTCTCAAGGCCAGGAAGTGGGGGGCACACAATGTCAATTGTTCATTGGAGTAGATTAGATCTGTGAGCCAGTCCTTGAATGTAGGTGCCTGTCCATGCCCCAATGGCAGGCAACTCGTCTGTTCACTAGTAATAGAGGCAGCACCACCTACCTCCTGAAGGCAGCACACAGGTCTTTGACGTGTCCAAGAAGAGTTATAAGTGAGAGGTCTTCCCTATCTATCATGGTGAAAATAGCGGCACACTCTTCCTGCCAAAAGGACTGCACAGGTCCACAGGACAAGCCAGATGGATGAAATAAGCAATGGCCATCCTGCATCTGGTGCATGCATCATCTATCCTAAGGCCAAATCTATGCATTCGGGCAGGACTGAAATATGCCCAGTGGAGAAACTTGTAGTGGGTAATGCAAAGTCTGCTACTGGTTGCCATCTGCCCCATATGTTTACAGCAATACCTCCACTGCTCATCCATGAGGGTCTATCCAAGTCCTATCGTTCACTGGGACCTTGCCTGTCCATGATACCACGATAACCTGGGTATTCTGCTGTGTTATAGTGGCTTGGAGCAGGGTAAGTAAGGTATTAAAGATGGGAGGTTCAGCAAGTAAGTCCGGTATAGTAGCCTTGGTATTATGTTTCAGGCGAATAGTGGAGAAATCTAATGGGGCGGCTGGCTGCTTGCATATAGATTCAGCCTGTGGAATGAAAAGTCAGTCACAATACAAATCTTTTCAGGATATAAAACCATGCCATTTGAGCGGTAGCCTGCACAGGAACTCATGGGTGACTGATAGCAAAGGATGGTAGGTTAATGGAACCAAAGGGGAGTATAGAACTGCCTTACCCTCCCTGTGACATAATCTCTGCCAAGCACTTGAGGTACATGCCACTGTGGGCAAGTCAATAGAGGGAGTGCCAAACAAGGTGCATAAAAAGGAGGGCGGAGGAATTGGTGCCATTTATCCTTGCTCAATAGACAAATAGGGAAGAAATGGAGCGGGATGGTACCAGTGACCAGCATGATGAACCTAAGCAGCCAGGAAGTAAAGCTCCATCTCCAGGGCTCCAACCCACACACAGAGAAGGGTATGGTGAGAGTACGCTTTTGTTTGCAAGATTGTCTTCCCGCCCATGCTAATCGTATCAGCTGTGCTTTTAGTGCCTGAAAAAATTAGCGATTCAGCGGTATGGGGATATTCATGAAGAGATATAATAGCTTAGGCAAAAGTATTATTTTCATTAGGGATATGTGTCCTGCTACCGGCAGGGGCAAATATATCCAGCAAGTGATGTAATCAGTGAGTACAGAAAGAACCTTGACATAATTAGAATGTATCACTTGCTCCCTGTCCCGGGAGACCACAATCCCCAGAAACTTAAAATCTGCCAGGCCATCACTATTGCGAAAAGTTCGGGGTGATTGGTATGGTGACCTGAGTGAGGGGAAAGAGTTGAGATTATTCCTAATTGATCTGCATGCCCGATAACCCCTGAACTGCACAAACTCCCCCAGGATATTGTTTAGACTGAGATGCTGGTCTTGTAGAAAGAGGGTATTAGTGTCTGCATAAAAGAAAATCAACAGATGATGACAAGGGTAACTCAGGGCAAAGGCGCAATAGTGTTGCCTCTGCTTGGCAGCCAGTGGCTCAACGCCAAGGCAAAAGGTAAAGGTGATAGCGGGCAACCCTGTTGTGTACCTCATGTGATTTCAAAGTAGGGAGAGATCACGCCGTTAATGTGCTCCCAGGCAACTGAATAGGAATAGAGGAGTGCAAACCAGAACAGGAAAGACTGAGCGAGTCCCATCCAGCATAAAATAGGCATTGGGAAGTTCCATTTGATGGAGTTCAAAGGCCATAGTAAGATCTAAAAAATCCACCACAGTGGGCAAGCCTGAACTGATATCCTGCAGCACTGCGAATAGAGTTCTCAAGTTGTAGGAGGTGGATCAGCCAGGGATAAAACCTGATTGGTCCACTCAGACGAGGATTATCATGCAGAGAGCCAATCAATTAGCAAACAATTTAGCTAAGATTTTAACCTCACAATTGATCAGGAATAGAGGTCTATAACACTCACAGCAATCTGGAGGTT
This sequence comes from Lissotriton vulgaris, assembly GCF_964263255.1. Taxonomy (NCBI): domain Eukaryota; kingdom Metazoa; phylum Chordata; class Amphibia; order Caudata; family Salamandridae; genus Lissotriton; species Lissotriton vulgaris. Next base: position 1,348,745,861 of record NC_141694.1, on the reverse strand, counting down.
TACCCGGTTTAAGTAGCATGATAATCAAGGCTTTGCACGTGGAAGGGGATCTGCCTCCTTTGCTTCTTGAAAGACAATCATCAGTACCGGTGCCTTCCCAGCTTGCAACTGCTGTATCAGCTACCGGACCTCGTCTGTAGTGAAATCTTGGTCAAGAAAAGTGCACTGTGCATCACTGAGCCTTTTCCAAAGTCACATCCTTTAAGTATGAGCCCAGCTCAATAGGGTCCCCCTGTTGCGAAGTGTAGAGGGACCTATAGAAGAATGAAAATGTGTAAAGGATGCTGGAGGTATCAACATGCACCTGATCCTGTTCCCCTCAAATTCTCAAGATATCATTACAGGCCAGGGGACACCTAATTAAAGTTGCCACCTTTTTCCTGAGTACTCACCCTCCCAAAAGCATGCAAAGTAGCAGAATTACTGTGAAAGATGCATTATCTATTGGCGACCTCATGGATCTCCAATAGCACTGTCTTTAATTGTTGAGCTAGCAGGGTGTCGGAATCTGTGGCCTCTTGAGTTTGTAATTGCTTAAGTTCCCTCTCCAAGTGGACTAAAGTATCTCTTAGGGGGCACAGTACTCCCCCGATCTTCACGAGTCAGAGCCCTTGGATGGTGATCTTGAAGGCGTCCCAAACCACGCCAGCAAGAGGCATTGTTCCTGCATATCTTGTAAAGAATTCAGAGATATCTTGTCCAGCTCTTCTTTGAATTGATGGTCTAATAGCATGTATGAAGAGAGGTGCCTGTTAGCAACCAAGGGTGTCTGCGACAGAACTGGATAACTCAATGTCAGGATTCCCCCTATTTCAAGGCTAAGTACTGCACTGGAGCCTCGCAGGGCAAGGAAGTGGGGCCGGTGTTTAGACACTTCCTGGTCTTGCCTGTGGAATGTCTGGAATGCACGAAGTCGGCATTCTAGTCTTTTCCTGGCTCGAGATTGAGAGCCCAGGTGATGCGCGCGCTTCATTGGAGGTGCGCACTTCACCGTGGAATCGAGTCATGAAGGTTCTGTTTCTTAAATGTCCCTGAAAATCGAAGCGAAGCCATTTCCAGTATTAATTGAACTTCCCCAGTGTTTACGTGACCTGCGCGGCAGCAGAGAAGAAGTCAACGGGTCAGAGAGGTGTTTCAAGTTCACGGTCGGGTTTCTGAAGAAACGCGAGCCGGAAACCTTCTGACTGGAGTTCTTCCTTTCAGCGCTCAGTCAGCAAGGAAAAGAAGAGAGAGAGAGAGACGAATTTCGGAGTACGGAGTCAGCGGAGGAAGTCCTGAGCTAAGTGGAGCTGTTTTCCTTGTTAAGCTGAAAGAAAGTGAACAGAGAATATTGCAATAGCTTAATGAAGCTAAGAGACTATAGTTGTTAATGAGATTAAACCAGAGTCATGCAATAGCTTAATTAAGCTAAGAGACTATAGCTTATTAATGAGATATAACCAGAGGCATTAACATGTAAAGCGCGAAGACCAGAATTCAAAGTACTTACCTGAGTAAAGCAGCAGAGTTAAACCTAGGAAGCAATAAGAGGCAAGTCAGATTGGGAAAATTCAGTTCTATATACAGAAATTAATAGAAGGCAAGAACTTACCTGGTACGTTGGGAATGAGAGTAATTCTTCAATGTCAGGATGGAAAAACCTGTAAATAAGAAAACAAAACTCCTTGAGAGAGAGAGAGAGAATAATAAGCCACAACATAACATTAAAAAACCTGGTAGGTTAAAAGTCAGAGAGATTAATAAGCAGTACAGGGTATATGATTAAAGGCATTAAACAGTCCATTATTTTGCAGAAGTGAGTTCCAACAGCAATATAGCAAATAACAGAAGGCAAAAAGGAGATCTAAAGTTGCATATTCGGAATTAAGAGTAGCAGCCAAACACTCCAGAACTACACTTCAGCAATAAGAAGAGTGGCAGGTCGTTAAAGCCCATTGGGTAGGTTAATCCAGAAGAAGAGAAAGAAAAGTTAGAATAGAGTAGAAATACAGGAAATTGATGGTCTTGCATATGTTTAGTATTCCTAGAACTCTTCGAGAAGCTGATCAATAGCTGATTGAAGATTCAGACGGAACGCCAGAGGGTCCGGACCAGTCTCTTCTGTTTCTGTTTTGTTATTTTATCCACTTTTCCCCCTTCCCCATTTCTAACCAGTTGGAGTCATGATGTCATTCTGATTATGATTGGTTGGAAGCGGGAGTCGGGAAGCTAGCATCTTCTGTTCCTGTGCAAGTCTTCAAGAAGCTAAGAGTTGGTAAGCAAGTGGACTCTGACAGAGTAAAGTGCCCACGTTGTAAAACTTGCACCCGAACAGAATGGTTGAGGGAGTTAATTTGCAGACTCTAGGGGCGGTCTTAGATGCTATACAGAAGGAATTAGTAGGGGTGAAAGAAGAGAACCAAAGTTTGCGGCAAGAGGTGATAAATTCCAGGAAAGAGACCGCAGAGTTAGCGCAGAGAATCAGGCAGTAACACCCAGGAAATAGGGAGGCTCCCACCACTTCTACAGGGGAAACCAGTGGATTAATAATAAGCATGGGCGGAAAATCCGTTACGCTTGCGGATTTTGCGGATTTTCGGTAAATTCGCAATCCGCGAGATTCGCGAATTTCCCGCAAAATTCGCAAATTCGTACGCAGCGGATTTTTTTTCTTTGCGGTGTAAGTTCGCAATTGCGAACATGTACGTGCGGCGGGCAGCAACAATCTCGCACTCGCGAAATTACAAAAACTGCAATTCCGCACAAGAAATCTACTAGCAAGCAGCATAGACCTTCTGAAAATGATTATTTTTATCAGAATAACTCCTCAGGTTGACATTTGCCTGCACTTTTTTAGATTTGAGGCCTTTTGATTTTCTTTGGATAACTTTTGGATTAGAAAATCAACTTTCTCATATAAGCTTGGTGGGGCATTAAAGTTGCTGTAATGCTGCTCTGCGGAAAAACGAGTTTTGCAAAAGTGAAAGCAGGTTCAAAAGTTCAAACTCATCATTAGTAACCGTTCCCTGTAGTGCTTCCTGACAAGGGCCCCTCCAGAGTTCAGTTGCTAGTTGCAACAATTGTATGACCCTGCTCTGACCCTCACAGCAGGCTCATAGAATAGCTACAAGTAGGCCACAAAGGTCCTGGAAATAAAAATTGCACTGCAACAGAAAGCAAATTACAGATAAGGATGCAGGTGCCAGACTGGAATTTAAAAACAGTGACACATTAATAAATCAACCCCAAATGAATTCATGTCAGTTGAAGCAGGCAGGTGTGCTTGCTTTTTCCCCCCATAATCTACAGTGATGATGAACCAGAGGGTGGCATAAGGCATTGATGTACCAGAGGGTGGCATGGGTAAAACAGAGGGTGGCAGGGGTGAAACAGAGGGTGCTGGGAACCTATGATGATGAACCAGACGTAGAAACAACATAATCGTGACCGTTGCGAGCCGACATGTAAGTTCGCAATTGCGAACTGTTACAAAACCCTCGCAAACTGTCAGAAATCCTTGCGAACTGGCAGAAATCCTTGCGAACACAAAATAAAATCCGCAAATTCGCAAGAATTCGCGGATTTTGCGGATTGCGAGTTCGCAAATTCGCAAAATTCGCGAACGCCAGATTCGCCAAATTCGCCTATGCTTAATTAAGAACACAGGTGATACATTCCTTGTCCCCAGTCATTCCCCTTGCTGCACCCAAGAGGTTTAGTGGGGACCCTCAGAAGGCACAAGTGCTTATCACGCAATGTTCCTTGCATTTTATGTGTCGCCCTTCTATCTTTCCTGACGCACAATCTAAAGTAGAATTACAGTAAGAAGGTGAACCCGGTAGTCAAGGGACCTGGGTAGTAATATGTTATAGAAAGAGTGGTCCCAGACCTAATGGAATTACTTTATACAATGACAAATTTTCTTAAACCAATTCTTTTACGAAACACTATTGTTTATTCAAAATAGTGTATATACGTTTTTCACTGTATTTTTTTCTTTTTAGTGTATATATACATATAAATAATTGATACACAACTTAACAGTGCCCACTGTACAGGAAAAAGAGGAAAAGGGGGTGCAGTGTTGGGGAGGTGTGGGTAGGTTCAAGTGACAATCCAATTGTAAATTGCTTCTAACAATTGAAAAATAGCTTCACAGGGGAGCCAAAGTTGAGTTAATCAAAACACTCATGATAAACATTAAAACAGCATCATAAATGACAGGTGTACTTAATCACACTCCGATCATGTGCTGTGGCTGATAGTCGACGTTTCGACCCTCGTTGTTAATGTTAATGTTAATGTTATGGTGATTTGTATAGCGCACGGCTGCCCCAGCCAAGGGGCGACCCGGCGCTGCGAACAGACAAAATGCAGAGAGAAAGAGGATTATGTTGGATGTATGTTGTTCCATTTTTATTTTACCACCTTACGAGTACCTAATATGAACTATTAATTACTAATAATCATTTGCTTGGTCCATTCTGCGTATAAGGATTATGTTGGGTATATGAGGTATGTTGCTCCCTTTGTTATTTTCACCACCTTAATACCCTGTGATGGTAATTACGTGGTTTCATTATAATACAATTCCTATGTGGAGAACATAATTCAGGTTCTTAACAAAGCTGAAATTCTCTACTATGCCAGTGATAACCATTATCTAGTCCGTCTAATGTTGGCACAATGTAAGAACACTTGTCTCATGAACCTTTCCATTCGCTTTAATTCGGCATCTACAAGTATCTGAATCAATATACGATTTTTCTATTCCCTACAATAGACCCTACAAATCACGCTCGCCGGTACAGGTTGTCCGGGTTACCATACGAACAACGTAGTCTTTCCTTTAATACCCTCCTGTTCTCGTGATGATTTTCTGGCAATCTAAATTACATTTAAATCCCTTTCTCATATACCAATAACCTTGTATATTTAGGCCATTTTTACAACATAATGTCAAATATGCCGTAACCACGCGTCTTGGTTACCATGTCGACCAGCGTAGGCTTTTTTCTATTGCCCTCGCGGTCACATGATGCGGAAGTGTTTGTAAAACTTTCACCCGGCAACCCGTGTGCTATCCGTACGTTTACCACGGGAGTTGCAGGATGCCGGTACATGAAGGAATCTGACCCGCACCCCTAGGTAAGAAACCAACACCACCCCCCTCCCTCCGCCCCCTTGTACAAGCAATTGTCTAAGCCTAAGTTTGATCGTAATTTTTACGATCTGCCTGAGCGTAGTGTTCACGAATTGTTATGCCTCCTTGTTTACAGCGACCGAGTCATACGAATTAACACCCGTGCCACGACCAGTACGTCTTGAAACAGGTAATCGGCCATTACCCTGCCTCACTTTAACTAAATTGTCAGCCCTGTAATTTTCGGTCAATTTGATTATCTTACAACGCCCAATTATTTCATTTATATGGTCAACCCACGAGTTATACCGGCCAGTGGACCGAGTTTTAAGTGTTCTGCTTCTGCAAGAAATCAACAACTTTAGGGACTGCTTATCAGGAATGTTCCTCTTAAGAACTGTATGCCTTTTAACGACAGACCAATCCATGATTTGAACATAAGGTAATCAAATGGTAATTGTGTACCAATGTATATTTTCTTGTACATGCCAATATCTTTAAAATTGAGACTCTAATCTGGTCAGGTGTCTTCCTTTTAGCTAAATCTACAATGTCCATAATCCCATACCGACTTCATTTAGCCTTTGATCCCTGTCTAAGGTTCCCTTGGTACTTACCTTGGGATCTATCGATGTATGCTGTAATCCTTTGTATCTCTGTGTAAATAGTTGTCATTCGGTGATCATCTAATAATCCCTTGTAAATTACCCTTCCTCGTAGGAACCGCCCACCAACAAGCCCCCCCTCCTTCTCACTGTCCTGAAGAAGACCCGCCATGTAAGGGGTAATATCCCTACAATGAGGGTCGAAACGTCGACTATCAGCCACAGCACATGATCGGAGTGTGATTAAGTACACCTGTCATTTATGATGCTGTTTTAATGTTTATCATGAGTGTTTTGATTAACTCAACTTTGGCTCCCATGTGAAGCCATTTTTCAATTGTTAGAAGCAATTTACAATTGGATTGTCACTTGAACTACCCACACCTCCCCAACACTGCACCCCCTTTTCCCCTTTTTCCTGTACAGTGGGTACTGTTAAGTTGTGTATCAATTATTTATATGTATATATGCACTAAAAAGAAAAAAATACAGTGAAAAACGTATATACACTATTTTGAATAAACAATAGTGTTTCGTAAAAGAATTGGTTTAAGAAAATTTGTCATTGTATAAAGTAATTCCATTAGGTCTGGGACCACTCTTTCTATAGCACAATCTAAAGTGGCATTCTTCTTATCGTATTTGAGTGGAGATGCGGCCGCCTGGTCTATGCCCATTGTGTCAAGAGACGACCCCCTTTTACAAAACTATGATGAATTTAAAAAAGAATTCTTGCGAATATTCGATCGAAGGAGAATCTCCCAGGCTGTGGACAACGAGGTTTTGGACCTAAAGCAGGGCAATAGAGACTTATTGGCGTACTTGGCCCAATTTAATAAGTTAATTATGGAGACCGACTGGCCGGAAAGTAAAAGAGCTGCAATCTTCTATCGTGGCTTGCGTAACAAATTAAAAGATGGATTGGCTCAAATACCAAATCGTCCCACTGAAATCTCTGCCTTAATTGACCTGGTATTAGAATTGGATTTTCGCCAAGGGGAACGAAAAGGTGAGAGAAGGCGCGAGTTTTGGAGCACAGTACCCCGTTTTGATAGAGCAAAGGCAGATGCTGGAAAAGGATTGGAAGGATCCAACGGCCCAGAACCAATGCAAATTAGGGCGATACGGGGTCTGCGTTCTAAGGAGGAAAAGGAAAAAAGACGAGCCAGCAATTTATGTATGTATCGTGGTACGGGCGGACATTTTGTGAAGAATTGTCCAAAGAAACCAAAAGGATCATATAAGCCAAAGGAAAACTAGCTGCTCCACCTGTAGAAGGAGTTGTACAGGTGGAAGCGAGTCAAGAACCAACTCCACACGAGTATCAATTGACCATCACCCTGCAGTCATCTTCTCCACATTTAATATTATCTATGACCATAAAGTTTCGTCAAGAAATGCGGAAAGGAGTAACAGTCATGGTGGACTCGGGGGCAACAGGAAACTTTTGTGACCAGAAATTTGCAGCCAAGATAGGATTGAGAGCAATAGCCAAAATCAAGAGTGAACCAGTCAGATCCATCGAGGGAACAAATCTATCTTCAGGGCCCATAGTAAACCATACAGAGTTGGTACAGCTAATTCGAGAAGATGGTCACCAAGAAGACATTCACTTTAACTTAATAGACGCTCCACAGTTTCAGCTTATTCTAGGGCTTCCATGGCTCACAGAGCATAATCCGACTATAGATTGGGCAGCCAGAACAATTGAGATGACTTCAGATTATTGTAGGAAAAATTGCTTTGGAGACCAAATGGAGACTAATAAAGAAAATCTGGCTCATGCTTTATGTTCAGCAGATGCAACGGTGTGTGTGATCAGTACACAGTCCATACCACAAGAATATCAAGATTTCAAAGATGTATTTGACGAGCAAGAAGCGGAGCAATTACCACCACATCATGTCTATGACTGTAAAATTGACTTTGAACCAGGGGCAAATATGCCATGCAGTCGAATCTATGCCTTGACAGAAAAGGAGCATACTCATTTAAAAGAATATATCAACAAGTATTTGGCAAATGGATTTATCCGTCCATCCCAATCCCCGGTCTCGTCGCCTTTGTTTTTCGTACCGAAAAAGGAAGAAGGCGAGTTAAGAACTTGCATTGCCTATCGTGCAATCAACAGGATAACGAAGAAGAATAGGTACCCACTTCCCCTCATCTCCGTCTTGTTAATTCAAGTGAAAGGGGCACGGATATTCACGAAGTTAGATTGAAGAGGGGCTTACCACTTTATCCGAGTAAGAGCTGGAGATGAGTGGAAAACAGCATTCAGAACCCGTTTCGGATTATTCGAATACCAAGTGATGCCCTATGGGCTGTGTAATGTCCCTGCGGCATTTCAGCATTTTATAAATGATCTCAGTGAGTTCATAGACCAATGTGCCATCGTGTATATAGACGACATTTTGATCTACTCCGTCGATACACAGGAACAACAGAGGCAAGTGCGAAGAATTCTAAAGAAGGTCAGGGAAAACAAGCTGTTTGTCAAGTTGGAGAAATGCGCCTTTGAAGTTACAGAAGTAGAATTCTTGGGCTTTGTGATCTCGCCGTCAGGAATCCACATGGACAAGCGAAAGATTCAAGCTGTTCTGGAATGGAAGTCTCCGACCAGTGTAAAAGAGGTACAGGCATTTATTGGTTTTGCAAACTTCTATCGCAGGTTCATCAGTGAATTCTCCCGGCGGATTCTTCCTCTTACTCGATTACTGAGAAAAGGAGTACGTTTTGAGTGGTCAGAGGAGGCAGAGTCAGCAGTCAAGGCCTTAAAGAGTGAATTCACCTCAGCTCCAATTCTTCTTCACGCAGACCCATCAGAGCCCTTCTATGTAGAAACGGATGCCTCCGATTTGGCGGTTGGAGGTGTACTTTCCCAAAGGAACAAGGAGACAGGTCAGTTACATCCGGTGGCCTACCGATCGAGAAAGTTGCCGCCTGCAGAAATCAATTACACAATAACAGAGATGGAACTGTTGGAAATCAAAGATGCCTTCAAACAATGGAGACACTACTTAATGGGAGCCCATCATGTAGTCACAGTTTACACTGACCATCGTAATTTAAAATTTTTGAAGTCGGCCAGGACCTTAACACCACGACAACCTCATTAGTCTTTGTACTTCGCTGATTATGACTTCGTCATCACTTACAGGCCGGGGGCTCAAAATGGAAAGGCAGATGCTTGTCCCGAATGGGAACTGAAGAGGAAAAGGGACAAATTAAGACTCAAGCAATCATTCCTGATTCTAGAATCATTGGCATCATAGACACCTTGGGTGTAAAGGAACAAATCGTGCACATTTTGTCACCAGAGAAAATGCTGGAGTGGGTTCGGCAAGGGAACGGAAGAGAAATTATTGATTGATTGCCCTACCAGACAGGAGCCTTGTATTTGCCTACGTCAAGCTTACAGAGACAAGCCATGAACGAATGTCATGATCACTCGCTGGCCGGACACAAAGGGGAACTAAAGACAACAGATTTAGTTAAAAGGAGTTATTGGTGGCCACAAATGAATAAGGACATTGAACAATATATGCAAACGTGTGAGATCTGTGCGCAGGGGAAATCGTAACAGCAGGCACCCAAGGGATTGTTACAGCCCCTGCCCATTCCTCCCTTTCCCTGGCACACCATCACTTTAGATTTAATAACAGATCTTCCTTCTTGCCAAGGGTAATACACCATTTTAGTGGTAGTGGATGCATACACCAAGATGACACATTTTGTAGCATTGAAAGGAATCCCAACTGGTAGGCAGTTAGCAACACATTTTAGTGCACAGGTGGTGAGAATGCATGAAATTCCTAAGGTCATAATTTCCGATCAGGGAGCACAATTTATGTCTCACTTCTGGAAGGCCTTTATGAAGGGACTTGGGGTAGAGACACGTTTTTCCACCAGTTTCCACCCGGAGACTGACGGACAAACTGAACAAGTGAACCAAGAGGTAGAGCAGTACTTAAGGCTATTCACTTTAAAACAGGGCGGGGAATGGCCAGATTACTTATGGACTGCAGAATTTGCCCATAACAATGCAAAGAATGTGTCCACTGGTTATTCACCGTTCTATTTGAACTATGGAAAACATCCAAATTCTACAGTGCAGGATATTCCAGTCCCAGTCTAGGCTGTTCAGGATATAGTAACCCATTTACGCCAGGTTCATGACACTGCATCAAAGAATTTAGAACAGGCTAAAAGTACATATAAAAGGTATGCGGACAAGAGAAGGAGAGAGTTCCCGAACTTAGAAGTAGGTGATGAGGTCTGGTTAAACACTAAGAATCTACGACTAAAGGGCAATCGAAAATTTCAGCCTAGATTCATAGGTCCTTACCCCATTGAGGAACAGATCAATCCAGTAACCTTCAAACTGACATTGCCCTCTAAACTCGAGATTCACCCAGTTTTCCACGTCTCTTTGTTAGAGAAATCTGTTGAGGGTTTGCGGAGAGAAGGAGCTCCACCACCAATACAGTTTGAAACTGGATTAGAATTCGAGGTTAAGGAAATTCTGGACTCCAAATTAGTAAGGAAGAAACTATACTATCTTGTGGATTGGAAAGGCTATGGGCCAGAGGAACGGTCTTGGGAGCTAGAGTCTGATGTCCATGCTCCTAGATTGGTACGACTTTTTCATCAAAGAAATCCTACCAAGCCCGTACCGGGAGGACTCTTCTTGGTGGGGGGTAATGTCAGGATTCCCCCTATTTCAAGGCTAAGTACTGCACTGGAGCCTCGCAGGGCAAGGAAGTGGGGCCGGTGTTTAGACACTTCCTGGTCTCGCCTGTGGAATGTCTGGAATGCACGAAGTCGGCATTCTAGTCTTTCCCTGGCTCGAGATTGAGAGCCCAGGTGATGCGCGCGCTTCATTGGAGGTGCGCACTTCACCGTGGAATCGAGTCATGAAGGTTCCGTTTCTTTAACGTCCCTGAAAATAGAAGCGAAGCCATTTCCAGTATTAATTGAACTTCCCCAGTGTTTACGTGACCTGCGCGGCAGCAGAGAAGAAGTCAACGGGTCAGAGAGGTGTTTCAAGTTCACGGTCGGGTTTCTGAAGAAACGCGAGCCGGAAACCTTCTGACTGGAGTTCTTCGTTCAGCGCTCAGTCAGCAAGGAAAAGAAGAGAGAGAGAGACGAATTTCGGAGTACGGAGTCAGCGGAGGAAGTCCTGAGCTAAGTGGAGCTGTTTTCCTTGTTAAGCTGAAAGAAAGTGAACAGAGAATATTGCAATAGCTTAATGAAGCTAAGAGACTATAGTTGTTAATGAGATTAAACCAGAGACATGCAATAGCTTAATTAAGCTAAGAGACTATAGCTTGTTAATGAGATATAACCAGAGGCATTAACATGTAAAGCGCGAAGACCAGAATTCAAAGTACTTACCTGAGTGAAGCAGCAGAGTTAAACCTAGGAAGCAATAAGAGACAAGTCAGATTGGGAAATTCAGTTCCATGTACAGACATTAATAGAAGGCAAGAACTTACCTGGTACGTTGGGAATGAGAGTAATTCTTCAATGTTAGGATGGAAAAACCTGTAAATAAGAAAACAAAACTCCTTGAGAGAGAGAGAGAGAGAGAGAATAATAAGCCACAACATAACATTAAAAAACCTGGTAGTTTAAAAGTCAGAGAGATTAGTAAGCAGTACAGGGTATATGATTAAATGCATTAAACAGTCCATTATTTTGCAGAAGTGAGTTCCAACAGCAATATAGCAAATACCAGAAGGCAAAAAGGAGATCTAAACTTTCATATTCGGAATTAAGAGTAGCAGCCAAACACTCCAGAACTACACTTCAGCAATAAGAAGAGTGGCATGTCGTTAAAGCCCATTGGGTAGGTTATCACAGAAGAAGAGAAAGAAATGTTAGAAAAGAGTAGAAATACAGGAAATTGATTGTCTTGCATATGTTTAGTATTCCTAGAACTCTTCGAGAAGCTGATCGATAGCTGATTGAAGATTCAGACGGAGCGCCAGAGGGTCCAGACCAGTCTCTTCTGTTTCTCTTTTGTTATTTTATCCACTTTTCCCCCTTCCCCCTTTCTAACCAGTTGGAGTCATGATGTCATTCTGATTATGATTGGTTGGAAGCGGGAGTCGGGAAGCTAGCATCTTCTGTTCCTGTGCAAGTCTTCAAGAAGCTAAGAGTTGGTAAGCAAGTGGACTCTGACAGAGTGAAGTGCCCACGTTGTAAAACTTGCCCCCGAATAGAATGGTTGAGGGAGTTAATTTGCAGACTCTAGGGGCGGTCTTAGATGCTATACAGAAGGAATTAGTAGCGGTGAAAGAAGAGAACCAAAGTATGAGGCAAGAGGTGATAAATTCCAGGAAAGAGACTGCAGAGTTAGCGCAGAGAATCGGGCATAAACACCCAGGAAATAGGGAGGTTCCCACCACTTCTACAGGGGAAACCAGTGGATTAAGAACACAGGTGATACATTCCTTGTCCCCAGTCATTCCCCTTGCTGCACCGAGAGGTTTAGTGGGGACCCTCGGAAGGCACAAGTGCTTATCACGCAATGTTCCCTGCATTTTATGTGTCGCCATTCTATCTTTCCTGACGCACAATCTAAAGTAGAATTACAGTAAGAAGGTGAACCCGGTAGTCAAGGGACCTGGGTAGTAATATGTTATAGAAAGAGTGGTCCCAGACCTAATGGAATTACTTTATACAATGACAAATTTTCTTAAACCAATTCTTTTACGAAACACTATTGTTTATTCAAAATAGTGTATAGACGTTTTTCACTGTATTTTTTTCTTTTTAGTGCATATATACATATAAATAATTGATACACAACTTAACACTGCCCACTGTACAGGAAAAAGAGGAAAAGGGGGTGCAGTGTTGGGGAGGTGTGGGTAGGTTCAAGTGACAATCCAATTGTAAATTGCTTCTAACAATTGAAAAATGGCTTCACAGGGGAGCCAAAGTTGAGTTAATCAAAACACTCATGATAAACATTAAAACAGCATCATAAATGACAGGTGTACTTAATCACACTCCGATCATGTGCTGTGGCTGATAGTCGACGTTTCGACCCTCATTGTAGGGATATTACCCCTTACATGGCGGATCTTCTTCAGGACAGTGAGAAGGAGGGGGGGCTTGTTGGTGGGCGGTTCCTACGAGGAAGGGTAATTTACAAGGGATTATTAGATGATCACCGAATGACAACTATTTACACAGAGATACAAAGGATTACAGCATACATCGATAGATCCCAAGGTAAGTACCAAGGGAACCTTAGACAGGGATCAAAGGCTAAATGAAGTCGGTATGGGATTATGGACATTGTAGATTTAGCTAAAAGGAAGACATCTGACCAGATTGGAGTCTCAATTTTAAAGATATTGGCATGTACAAGAAAATGTAAATCGGTACACAATTACCATTTGATTACCTTATGTTCAAATCATGGATTGGTCTGTTGTTAAAAGGCATACAGTTCTTAAGAGGAACATTTGTGATAAGCAGTCCCTAAAGTTGTTGATTTCTTGCAGAAGCAGAACACTTAAAACTCGGTCCAGTGGCCGGTATAACTCGTGGGTTGACCATCTAAATGAAATAATTGGGAGTTGTAAGATAATAAAATTGACTGAAAATTACAGGGCTGACAATTTAGTTAAAGGGAGGCAGGGTAATGGCCGATTACCTGTTTCAAGGCGTACTGGTTGTGGCACGGGTGTTAATTCGTATGACTCGGTCGCTGTAAACAAGGAGGCATAACAATTCGTGAACACTACGCTCAGTCGGATCGTAAAAATTACGATCAAACTTAGGCTTAGACAATTGCTTGTACAAGGGGGCGGAGGGGTGGGGGGTGGTGTTGGTTTCTTACCTAGGGGTGCGGGTCAGATTCCTTCATGTACCGGCATCCTGCAACTCCCGTGGTAAACGTACGGATAGCACACGGGTTGCCGGGTGAATGTTTTACAAACACTTCCGCATCATGTGACCGCGAGGGCAATAGAAAAAAGCCTACGCTGGTCGACATGGTAACCAAGACGCGTGATTACGGCATATTTGACATTATGTTGTAAAAATGGCCTAAATATACAAGGTTATTGGTAGATGAGAAAGGGATTTAAATTTAATTTAGATTGCCAGAAAAACATCACGAGAACGGGAGGGTATTAAAGGAAAGACTACGTTGTTCGTATGGTAACCCGGACAACCTGTACCGGCGAGCGTGATTCGTAGGGTCTATTGTAGGGAATAGAAAAATCGTATATTGATTCAGATACTTGTAGATGCCGAATTAAAGTGAATGGAAAGGTTCATGAGACTTGTGTTCTTATTTTATGTGCCAACGAATGTCATGATCATCTGCTGGCCGGACACAAAGGGGAACTAAAGACGACAGATTTAGTTAAAAGGAGTTATTGGTGGCCACAAATGAATAAGGACATTGAACAATATGTGAAAACGTGTGAGATCTGTGCGCTGGGGAAATCGTAACGGCAGGCACCCAAGGGATTGTTACAGCCCCTGCCCATTCCTCCCTTTCCCTGGCACACTATCACTTTAGATTTAATAACAGATCTTCCTTCTTGCCAAGGGTATAACACCATTTTAGTGGTAGTGGATGCATACACCAAGATGACACATTTTGTAGCATTGAAAGGAATCCCATCTGGCAACACATTTTAGTGCACAGGTGGTGAGGCTGCATGGAATTCCTAAGGTCATAATATCCGATCGGGGTACTCAATTTGTGTCTCACTTCTGGAAGGCCTTTATGAAGGGACTTGGGGTAGAGACACGTTTTTCCACCAGTTTCCACCCGGAGACTGACGGACAAACTGAACGAGTGAACCAAGAGGTAGAGCAGTACTTAAGGCCATTCACTTTAAAACAGGGCGGGGAATGGCTAGATTACTTATGGACTGCAGAATTTGCCCATAACAACGCAAAGAATGTGTCCACTGGTTATTCACCATTCTATTTGAACTATGGAAAACATCCAAATTCTACAGTGCAGGATATTCCAGTCCCAGTCCCGGCTGTTCAGGATATAGTAACCCATTTACGCCAGGTTCATGACACTGCATCAAAGAATTTAGAACTGGCTAAAAGTACATATAAAAGGTATGCGGAAAAGAGAAGGAGAGAGTCCCCGAACTTAGAAGTAGGTGATGCGGTCTGGTTAAACACTAGGAATCTACGACTAAAGGGCAATCGAAAATTTCAGCCTAGATTCATAGGTCCTTACCCCATTGAGGAACAGATCAATCCAGTAACCTTCAAACTGACATTGCCCTCTAAACTCAAGATTCACCCAGTTTTCCACGTCTCTTTGTTAGAGAAATCTGTTGAGGGTTTGCGGAGAGAAGGAGCTCCACAACGAATACAGTTTGAAACTGGATTAGAATTCGAGGTTAAGGAAATTCTGGACTCCAAATTAGTAAGGAAGAAACTATACTATCTTGTGGATTGGAAAGGCTATGGGCCAGAGGAACGGTCTTGGGAGCTAGAGTCTGATGTCCATGCTCCTAGATTGGTACGACTTTTTCATCAAAGAAATCCTACCAAGCCCGTACCGGGAGGACTCTCCTTGGTGGGGGGTACTGTCAGGATTCCCCCTATTTCAAGGCTAAGTACTGCACTGGAGCCTCGGAGGGCAAGGAAGTGGGGCCGGTGTTTAGACACTTCCTGGTCTCGCCTGTGGAATGTCTGGAATGCACGAAGTCGGCATTCTAGTCTTTCCCTGGCTCGAGATTGAGAGCCCAGGTGATGCGCGCGCTTCATTGGAGGTGCGCACTTCACCGTGGAATCGAGTCATGAAGGTTCCGTTTCTTTAACGTCCCTGAAAATAGAAGCGAAGCCATTTCCAGTATTAATTGAACTTCCCTAGTGTTTACGTGACCTGCGCGGCAGCAGAGAAGAAGTCCACGGGTCAGAGAGGTGTTTCAAGTTTACGGTCGGGTTTCTGAAGAAACGCGAGCCGGTAACCTTCTGACTGGAGTTCTTTGTTCAGCGCTCAGACAGCAAGGAAAAGAAGAGAGAGAGACGAATTTCGGAGTACGGAGTCAGCGGAGGAAGTCCTGAGCTAAGTGGAGCTGTTTTCCTTGTTAAGCTGAAAGAAAGTGAACAGAGAATATTGCAATAGCTTAATGAAGCTAAGAGACTATAGTTGTTAATGAGATTAAACCAGAGACATGCAATAGCTTAATCAAGCTAAGAGACTATAGCTTGTTAATGAGATATAACCAGAGGCATTAACATATAAAGCGCGAAGACCAGAATTCAAAGTACTTACCTGAGTAAAGCAGCAGAATTAAACCTAGGAAGCAATAAGAGACAAGTCAGATTGGGAAATTAAGTTCCATGTACAGAAATTAATAGAAGGCAAGAACTTACCTGGTACATTGGGAATGAGAGTAATTCTTCAATGTCAGGAAGGAAAAACCTGTAAATAAGAAAAGAAAACTCCTTGAGAGAGAGAGAGAGAATAATAAGCCACAACATAACATTAAAAAACCTGGTAGGTTAAAAGTCAGAGAGATTAATAAGCAGTACAGGGTATATGATTAAAGGCATTAACCAGTCAATTATTTTGCAGAAGTGAGTTCCAACAGCAATATAGCAAATACCAGAAGGAGAAAAGGAGATCTAGAGTTGCATATTCGGAATTAAGAGTAGCAGCCAAACACTCCAGAACTACACTTCAGCAATAAGAAGAGTGGCAGGTCGTTAAAGCCCATTGGGTAGGTTATCACAGAAGAAGAGAAAGAAAAGTTAGAATAGAGTAGAGATACAGGAAATTGATTGTCTTGCATATGTTTAGTATTCCTAGAACTCTTCGAGAAGCTGATCGATAGCTGATTGAAGATTCAGACGGAATGCTAGAGGGTCCGGACCAGTCTCTTCTGTTTCTCTTTTGTTATTTTATCCACTTTTCCCCCTTCCCCCTTTCTAACCAGTTGGAGTCATGATGTCATTCTGATTCTGATTGGTTGGAAGCGGGAGTCGGGAAGCTAGCATCTTCTGTTCCTGTGCAAGTCTTCAAGAAGCTAAGAGTTGGTAAGCAAGTGGACTCTGACACTCAAGCAATACAGGGTAATGGCCCGAGTAGATATATGCCAAATGGGTTACCTCCTACACCCAAGATCCCACCCATCTAGAGACGATCCAATAGTACAACTGGGACCACACCGCATGTACCCCAGAATAAAAAATGTATTTTCTAGCATGTGTGTGGCGAATCCTCCATATGTCTAGCAGCTCATGATCCGTAATGGTATCATGAAGGTGAGGCATTACTGCAGTAGCTGGGTGGCATGTGTGAATGATCCACGTTCACAGTGATACCACTATTAAAGTCACATTCCCAGAGCAGCAGAGATTGCCCCATGGATTCAAGTAAGCCACAGAGACAGTCACAAAAGATGGGGTCATCCGTATTGAGTCTGTAGCAGTTTACTATGGTTATGTTGTGAGAGATTAGTTTACCCCATTTTATCATGTAGCGACCACGGGAATTGCTCAGGGAACCCTGTGTTATATGGTACTCTGTTTTAGATCAGTGTGACTGTACCATGTGCGACGGAGAAGTATAAGGAAAATACAGTGTTGAAGTCCCATTTCCCATTGAATTATGAGCAATAAGAAAAAGCCAAATGAGTCTCTTGCAGTAGTAGGGTTGAATGTTTACCATGCCTACCTAGAGATGATAGAATAAGTGTACATGGGTCTCCTACACCGCAGATGTTCAATGTGATGCATTCATAGAGCGTTTGGGGAATGGTAGCATTACATTGGTGCACAGTGGTCATAATAAAACGTGAGAGGGGATGTGTATTGAGCTTACAATGGGTATCGGGTAAGTGACATAGGGTGAAAGCACTGCAGGGCAGCAAAAACTTCACATGCAGCACAACAGTTAACACTGCCAACCCAAACCTATCAGAAAGACACTCTCCCATGTGGCTCAAAACTGACATTTTTGGAACATTTCAGAAATTCAATCAAGAAAAATTGAGCCAACAAACCATATCTAGGGCTACCTGCAAGGTGCAGCTAGAGAATCCGCGGGGGTCATGTTCGTCAAGTCGAGGGCGACAAGGGAGATCAATCGTGACCTCGCCAAGCAGAGCAAATATAGGGAACAGAGGTCTTAGCAGACCACAGGGGAATGACAGGGTCCGAGCATGTCAGGGGCCTAAAAAGGGTCAGCAATCAGAAATGGGATAATAACAATGATTACCCCAAGTCTTCAGATGTAGAGGAGGCGTACAGTGAAGTGGCGGGTGATCATCGAGTCAGCGTTGCGGATAGGGTGATTATGGAGGAATTCTGTAACATATTGAGGGCTGGCGAAGAAATAATCTGTTCCATGCACTGATATTCAAAGGCTGGCAGGGTAGAGCATGGCATACTGAATGGCGAAGGCACAGTGTTGTCCAGAAAAATGGTACAATAAAACTTGTAGAGTCGCGCATAGCGAATTAATTAAAGCAGTCAAATCCAGGATCATAAGTGATATAAAAGAGGCACGTTTAAGGTACAAAAAAGTACAGTGGGAAGCGAAAAAAGAGTGGGATGAACGCCACTGGTCTGATCTTTTAGAAGCTAGTAGCTCCCCCAACCAGGTTAAATTTTGGGAAATAGTGAAGTGGGGTAGGAACCCCGATTCACAAATCCCTGTTAATCATGTGTCTGTGGAAGCATGGGTCGAATTCTATTCTAGTCAGTTTTGGATCCTGATTCGGAATCTCGTAATGGCCAAGTCAAGTGGGAAACCTCCCTCCCCACTCATAACCAAGTGCTAACTTTTACTTCATCAGAAACCGAGTCTTCACTTCGCTTGGTTCAGTGTGGGAAAGCGCCAGGGATGGATTCCATCCCGGCCGACTTATTTCAAACTAATCTTGAACTCTGGGTTCCCTACATAACTTCGGTAGCTAATGCCATTGCTAAGGGGGCACGAATCCCACGGTCCTGGAAGGGGGCAATTATCGCCCCATAAGCTTAATTGATTCCTTACAAAAAAATTACTGCCAGGATGGTTCTTGCCGGAGTCCAGGGTTGGATGGAAATGGAAAGTATTCTTTCTCCCCTACAGGCCGGCTTTAGATCAGGCCCCAGCACCATCGACCAGGTCTTCAGATTCACTCTGATATACTGGAAGGTGGTGCTGTTGGGCGGCGGATCCATCTATGCCGCATTTGTAGATCTAAAGTCGGCCTTCGATCTTGTGCCAAGGGCCAAACTGTGGGCTGTCCTGAAAAACCTGGGACTGCCGCCGGAATTGCTCGACCTGGTAGTAAGATTACAAAAGGGCAACTTTGCCAGAGTGAGGTGGGGAGGCCAAGGGCAGGTGACCGATTGCTTCCCCGTAACCCGAGGCGTCCGTCAGGGCTGTGTATTGGCACCCACGCTCTTTTTACTGTTTATTGACCAGGTGGTGAAGTTCTTTGCTGACACCCCCACTGATGCTCCTTCACTGGGTGGGACTAAGTTCCCCATGCTCATCTTTGCCGATGACACCCTGCTCTTCTCAAAGACCCGTAGTGGCCTGCAAACTGCACTAAATAGATTTGACGAGTTTTGCAAGGTTAACGACATGAAAATTAATGTGAGCAAAACCAAATTTATGGTTTTAACTAAAAGTCGCCCCATCAAAAGTTCAGTGAGCATGAATGGAGAAAGTCTTGAACAAGTAGAGGTCATGACCTATCTAGGAGTAACCTTGGATCACCGCCTTAGTTGGAAACCACAGGTTGACACTCTTCATCTAAGATTTGCACGCCTTACAGGTTGTGTCCTGCAGGAGCAAAAAAGAACTCTAACAAAAAGGGTTAAATCCGCTCTTAGGATTTATGATACTAAGGTCAGCTCTGCAATTTTGTATGGGGCAGATCTCTGGGGTATATTGACCTATCAACTCTGGTAAAAGTTCAAAACAAATTCATGCGTAAACTTCTAGGACTTCCCCAATCTGCTCCGACTAAACCACTCTGTTTGGACCTGGGTTGCAAACCTATCAATGAGATGGCTCGATATCGGCTAGTAGCTCTGTGGAGACGCATTTGGACGTCCCCAGACTTAAGCCTCTTTGCCAGGGAATTAGAGGAAGTAAGATCAGTTTGGGGGTCCAGTAGTATACCCTGGCTGCGCGAAGTTAACTAATTTTGGAAGACATGGGTTGTAACCAGCTGTGGGCCTCCCCAGGCTGCACTATCTTTCCCTCCAAGCAAGATTTCAAAGCACTATATTGGGCCTTTGTTCGACAAGAGTCTGTTATTAGTTCCGATGCTACTAGCTTAACAGGTAGATTCCTGTCTCATAAACTGGATCCCTTTGATGAGAATTATTGGGACGTTATAACCAAGTCAACTGATAAAAAGCTGTACCATCAGTTTCGAGTTGGGTCTCTGCCTTTAAGGTCTTTTACCAAGAAGTGGTCCCCCCTTTTAACTGATTCCTGCCCATGGTGTACTGTCCACAAGGAGAGTGCTTGTCATTTTTTATTTGCATGCCCTGCCTACCACGCACCAAGAAACAAATGGATTAGGCCCATGTGCCGCTACCTTAAAGTTCGAGGGAGTGCTGAGGCTTTGTGGACGCTACGTACCACCACCTTTGAGGCGGTAGTCGTAGGCGTTGCTAAAAACCTGGGGTGGGCATGGGTTATCAGAGCCAGACATTTGCAGGCATCCTGATTCCTAAATTGTTTTAAATGGGTTTTCATATATGAGGTCTTTATTATACTGTTTAATTCTCTACTAACGATGAAATGTTCTATGTGATTACGATGGTCTTAACTTATTACTTTTTAATGTATGTTTTATTTTATTTTGCCATAAGCTGTCTTTTATGATGTAAAAATCGTAATAAAGACTTTAAAACCTGAAACCTGAACCTGAATGGAGGTCTGCCGTAAGTTCTGTATAACCAGAATAAACTTGAGGCGCGCCTTCTGGACCACTGCCGTGAAGTCAGGGAATTGAGGGACTTCAGTGCCATTGAAGTTCAGAGAGCATTTCACCCGGGCCAGCTGAAGAGCAATACCACACTATCGAAAACTGAGGGGTCTGGCAACAATCAGGCCCCCAGTGGAGGTGGAGGTAAGGACCAACAAGGTAAGTTGTGCACGTTCCACAATGAGTAATCTCAAAAAGGAGTCGCACCAAAAAGAGTCAATAAAATCTTCTCCCCCTTGCCTGTATTGGTGGAATTCGGCACACTCAAGATGTGAAGATTGTTGCGGCTGCATCATGCATCTAAATCTTTGTTTCTGCTGCTATGACCTTGAAGATATTCTTGATATAGAACAGTTTGCCACATCAAGAGGAAACCATATCTTCAACCATAGAAATGCACCCTTTGGCCTCCTAGGGCTGTCCATCTTGCTTTTCTAATTTGAGTGTTATGGCTGATGGCTCCCATCCCGTTGCACATGGAGTCATTTATAATTTCGATGAAGATAAAGCTTTGTTGCATCCCTAGCAACATGGTTTTCATGCCAGCTGAGTCCGAAGGTATCTCCAAGGACAAGACAGCAGTGTCTAGTTTCTCAGCCCCAGTCTTGACCACTTGCTGGGCCCAGCGGGAGTCAAAATGGAGGTTGGACTGACCGCCATTGAGATGCAATCCATGCAGGACCAGGGATTCTGGGAGATAGTGGCTATATGGGTGAAAGCCCAATAGTGGCTGGTGTGCTACATGCAGTAGCCCAAGACATAAAATCCAATAGAATGTATGATCGAGTGTCAGAGATGAGCAGCTCCCACTAATCCCCTGCACACAGGGCCAGGTGCGGGGGCACAAGCAGTCCTGTGCCTTTAATAAGTATGTGACCCACAATACAGCCAGAAACACAAGGCACTAGGTCAAAAGAACTCCCAGCTGGACAGTAAACTTCAGGATAGGGTCCCCCACCAACATTGGCCTGGGCGGTCCACTCTCACCTGAATAGGGCCCCAATACAATGCTGTGGCCCTTGAAGGTGTCAACCAGGGCAGTGATTACACCTACACAGTGCAGGGAGGCAGTGATAAAGGATCTGTGAAGGAGTGACCTGGTCCTACCTAAGCCCCACCAGTTCAGCAAATGTGGGAGGCCATGAGCAGACACCCGGCCCCAGGTCAGCCAAGTGGTATCTGGCAGGTGAAGGCCATCCAACGGCTGTTCAGGGAGGTAGTGTGTCTTGGCCCAGCAGCAAGGGGGGTCACAACACCTCCACAATGCTAAGGACGGTGACAAGATGGTGTCTGTGAGTGAGAAGGCCATGTCCAACCTCAACCCCACAAAATCACCAGGTACAGGGGGCACAAGCAGACCCAGGTCTTTTATGTTATCGCAGTGGCTTCATGCTTGTGCCATGACTATGTCCGTGCCACAGGTGGGGAGAAGGGCCCAGTAGGGCACCCTGGGAAGGCTCACCCCCACTTTCGCCCCAGGAGATGCAGTGAAGTAGGCTCAACAATCACCCAAGGCCCACCTCTGACAGCAAGGCAACTAACTAGAGGCCTCTAATTAGTCACAGCATATAATAGGTAAACAGGAAACAGGGCGCAAGCTTGCACAGTAGGTGACTGGTGGTGGCCGACTCCCACCTCTACAATGGGCTGCAACACAGAGCCCGCAGGGTTTGCAGACTCTGGCAGCTACTTAGCTCTTCAGGGATGTTCCCCCACTGCAGTATCCGGTGTTGGTGAATCGGTGGGGGGAGCAGTCAGGGGATTGGGAAAAATGCCATTAGGTCTCACTCAAGCAAGGAAGGCCGTCCTGTACAGCGTGGTTGCAGGGCTGTAGCTCGGCGGTCCTCCCAGTTATTGTCCAACAACCTGGCTCTAGCAGGCCAAAGCAGTAGCTTTCCAGTCGGTCGCCATCAATAAAGCGGGGGCCCTCAGAAGAAGGGATCTCTTGATGAGGCAGAGGGATGGTGGATAATATCCCTGCACTGCAGAAGCCTCTTAATAGTGCAGCCATCATGCGCCCCGGCTTAAGCATGGGCGAATTTTGCGAATCTCGCGTTCGCGAATTTTGCGGATTTGCGAACTCGCAAATCCGCAAAATCCGCGAATTCTCGCGAATTTGCGGATTTTTTTTTTTGTGTTTGCGCGGGTTTCTGCGAGTTCGCGAGGGTTTTGTACAATGTCGCAAATTGCGAACTTACCTGTCGGGTCGCAAGTTTCGCGAACTTGTTGTTTCTACGTGTCCAGCCTGTTTGGGACACTCTTCTTCATCACTGCCACTCTCTGTCACCACTGCCACTCTCTGACTACTCATGCCACCCTCTGGCCCACCCATGCCACCCTCTGTTTCATCACAGCACCCTCTGGTTGTCCAGTCAGTGTACATTATTGTGGCAACAAGCACACCTTCCCTGCCTCAAGTGACCTGAATTAATTTGGGGCTGATTAATGTGTCACAGAATATTTTTTTAGCTGGCACCTGCTTCCTTAGTGCTTCCTGATTAGTGATCTTTTGAACTTGCTAAGTGCTTTCATTGTTGCAAAATTAGTTACAACACCTGCCCTGCCCCAACTGACAATAATGAATTAGGGGCTGATTAATGGATTTGAACCTCCAGCCTGGCTCCTGCTTGTCTCCCTTAGCTGTAATTCAGGACCTTTGTGGCATATGTGTAACTATTCTGAGGTTCAGAGCAGGGTCACATAATAGTTGCAACTGGCAACTGAACTCTGGAGGGGCCCCTCAGGAAGCACTACAGGAAATGGCTACTAATGATGAGCCTGAACTTTTGAACCTGGTAAGTAGTTTCAGTTTTGCTAAAATCGTATTTTTGCAATTTTGCACTTATTCGCGGGGCGCGAAGTTGTACTGGGAAGCCGCGAACTCACGCGAACAGTGCGAGCAAAATCCGCTGCTTGCGGATTTGCGGATTTTGCGGGAGATTCGCGAATCTCGTGGATTGCGAATTTACCGAAAATCCGCAAAATCCGCGAGCGAAACGGATTTTCCGCCCATGCTTACCCCGGCTCTCTAGCATCTCACACCACCCGGTACCTGATCTTTTCAGCTTTTTGGATAGGGAGGTTTTAATAAGGAAACAACAGCCTGATTCATCATTCTCCCGTTTTGCGAGCCCCTAATAGCGATTCACAGCGAATCGCTATTAAGGACTCGCAAAACGGGATTCATGTAGAAATTGCATAAAGAAATGCGATTCCTACATAATCCTTATTTGCGATTAGCAAATTGCTAATCGCAAATAAGGAATAACTCGCCATTCATTCCTATGGGCCAAAAGGCCCATAGGAATGAATGGGGAGTATTCCTTATTTGCGATTAGCAATTAGCTAATCGCAAATAAGATAGCGATTTGAAGGGTGCCAGGGGTGTCCAAAGGACACCCTGTAGCACCCTCAAATGAAATTTTACACAGGTGTTGCACACACACATGTCCAAAGGACATGTTTGTGTGTAACATGCAACTCAGAAAAATGAATTTAAAAGCATTTTTCTGAGTTTTCGCAATTTACCACGAGGTCTGACCTCGCGGTAAATTGCGGCCAGAAATTGCGAATTCGCAAAACAAAATTGGATGATGAATTGCATTTAAGGAATCTCAAATAGAGATTCCTTAAATGTAATTCCTCGCAAAATTGCGAGATCGCAATTAGCGATTTTTGCATTTGGGATGATGAATCCCAAATTACAAAAATCGCACTCGCAAAGGGCCAGATTCTCAGAATCTGTCCCTTTGCGAGCCGATTTCGGCTTCATGAATGAGGCTGCAAGTCCCCTGGGATCTGAAGTTCATAAGGTCCAGACGGTCCCCATGCTCATGGACGGTACTCATGATTCATACCTATTTGTGGCATCGCTGCTCTTGGAGTCTGTCTCCGTTTCCACGCAACACAAACCCGAGCGCAAGGCAGACAATAATTAAAAATGTCCCGTTTTTTAATAGACTGAGGAGTAATGGTGCCGCATTGCCAAGAGATCAGTTCCACGTCCGTCGAGGGACGGCGCCCTCTAAGGTAGATCGATCTTAAGTATTTTTTCATGCAAATCATAGAACATAAGCTCGCCCAAACCAATCGTACAAACAACTCCGTTTTTTTTTTTTCACATAGGAAGGACAAATCATACAGAGCACTAACCCCCAGAAGTAAAACACTAACAGAGCACAGAAGAGAATAAGGAGGAAACGGAGACAGACTCCAAGAGCAGCAATGAAACAAATAGGTATGAATCATGAGTACCGTCCATGAGCTAGGGGATATCACCCCACAATCACCATCACGCTAATAGATAAAACTATTTTACAGAGTATCCAGAGACACAGAAAAAGTAAGAAGGCTGTTGAACCTTTTGGATCCGGCTACACGCAAAGTTACAGGTACACAACTGTTTACAGATAGAAGTGAAGTGAAGCGAAATGGGTGAGAGTAACAAAACTAAGGTGTTGTTCTCTTTCTTTTTGCACACATTTTCTAGATATAGAAAGGATAGAAGTGACAAGGCCCTGATGAGACCCCGTTTATTGAGTTAACGGGTTCGAAACGAGTCGGCACCAAGAAGGCTACAAAGTGCACAGGACTCACTGCGATATTACATTTATTGATTTGTACCTATTAGCCCTCTTGCAGACTCTTTGTCCTTCAATGATTCTATGAAAATCATCATTTTTGATATAGGCATTTTTGTTTAAAAAAACTTCTGAACATTTGCCGCAATCGAAAACAATGTGCAATGTGTTGTTTCATTTATGTTGGATTTAATGTTTTGAAATTAATGTATTGTCATTCATGATTTTCATATTTGTTATTAAGTGTTATATGTTTCGTGTGTTTCTCATACATGCAATAGAGATCCACTTTTGTATTTGAATGAAAAAAAGTAAAGGGTGAAACTAAATAAACCCACATAATCAGAAATAGTCCTGCTGTATGTGCTTGTATTATCAAGCAACAAAGAAGTGTGTGAGGGGCATGTTGTATATTAATCGAATGTGATATGGTCTAGCTCCTCCCATGTCCCAGGACCTAACTCCTTAAGCTTCAGCACTTTTGGGCATTTTTCTGCTCTTAAAGCTCTGTGTGCCTGCAACCTGTCTCCAATACACTTCTGGGGTGGTGGACAGCTTGACTTTGTGCATTCCCCATGGACAGCCACACACAAAGGAAGGTTAGGTGTGTCTGAGTGCCCCTCTGCATTCTGATGGCTCATCCTATGCAGGATGGGAGGGAGGAGCTGACTCACCTGAATAGGAAGTGTTCTGTCCCCACCCAAAGGGTTGCTTACCCCCCTGAAGTGAGTCTGTAGCCAGGGCTTTAAAAAAAGGAACTCTGTGTACTTCAAAGACCCTTCTTTGAATTCACTCCCACCTCAAAGCCCAACTGAGTATACTTACTAGGTCTCTGGCCCCACCAAATCAGACACTTCTGGACATGTAAAGAACCTGTGTCAGAAAAACTGGTGTGCTGTTACAAGGTCTGTCACTCTGCTGGCTGTTGCCCTAGAAGAATTGCTTTTCTGCTGTGTGGCCCTACTACCTACTGCCCTCTGACTTTGTTGAGAAAGAGCTAACTCTGCCTTGAATCCTGAGTGATCTCCCAAGTCTTTTTGGTTTGCCTTCTGTTTCTGACACTCAGGGAAATCAAAGTTTAATCACCTGCTCTTGTGCCTGGCCCATTAGAAGTGGACCCAGGTGCTTGCTCCACTCAAATAAAGGCACTGTGTGTAGCAGAACTGACACATCTGTAATGTTGCAGGAGCAGACTCTGGGTATCGCACTCGGAACCAGCACATCGCCTTAAAGAACCACTGCATTTGAACCAACTTATTGTGGCTCCTGCAGTGTAGAGAGATTGACACATACCCTCGACTGCATGAAGACATCCGATGCGTCGTCAATTGAACCAACACTTCTGGGCTTGACGCTTTGTCTTCAGAACGGATACATCATTGCCACTGCATGAAGAAAAGCAATGCATCAACTCGACTGAGAAATCAACATGAGGCATCGTTCAGCTGCACCCTGCATCTCGCTGTTGCAACCAGGATCATGGTACTGTGTTTACCGGGCCTATGTGGATCCAGTATCCAGCCCACTCTTTATCGCGGTTGGCCTAAACTCTTGACTTTGCCCTGATCCAGCGCAACAAGATAACCCCATTGGCGCATATTGCTTCTAAGCACCACAGAAATTTTTATTCTTTAAAAAGACTTATCTGAACATCTACTCATTGGATTTTTGTTGTTTTGATCTTGTTTTAGTTATAAAAAATCATATCTATGTTCTAACATGGTGTGGAGTCTTTTGTGATGTTTTCATTGTGTTACTGTGTGCTGTGCAAATGGTTTACAGATTGCCTCCTACGTTAGGCCTGCCTGCTCAGTGGCAAGCTATGAGAAGGTGAGCACAGGATAGTTTATGGTGTATAACTGACTTACCCTGACTAAGATTGTGGTCCCTACTTGGACAGGACAAGGTGGGAATTCTGCCTTTTTTCCATTTCTACTTCTGAGCAGTATAGCAAATTTAAAAATGGACAAGGTTGAAATGCCTCTCTTGCCAAAATGAAAATATGTTTGCAAAACATTATAGCCCGTGGAAGTCAGATTTAATCACAGAGAACTCAAGGGCATGGCTATTTCTGTTGCTGAATATTGGGCACTTTATTGTTGATGCACACTAGATAGGGTGTTTGAAAATCTGAAGTACTCAAAGCATATTAGCTTGCTGGGCTGGAGGCCAGCAAAATATCCAGATATTGCAGAAACCACCGAGGGCAGTGAAATGAAGCTTTGAATAGCACTTCTTGAATCTTAGATAATGCCTCCAGTACAGCCATGGGGCCTTTTTTAGGGAGAGGCATAATGTTGGCTCCCACTAATAGTACTGGAGGAGGTGACTGGGTGAGAAACTCTTGTGGACCTCATCAACTTCTTTCCACAACTTCCCCAATCATCCTGTACCTTCAATCCCTTGAAAGTACCCGTAGGTATTTCTTAAAGGGCCTTCTAGTTTGGACACATTATGATTGATGACGATAAGCGCTTACCCTTTACTGTGCTGTACTTGTACGGTACTTACGAAATAATTAGCTGTTTAGTTTCAGGAATCATAAACTTTGCAAATCTGAACTGCATTTTCTACATGCTTATTTCTCATGGTACATTAGTTTGTAAATTGCACTATTTTTTTCAAAAGGTTGATCTACTATGGTTACTTGAGAAGACTAATTACTCTGTCACAATTGTAGTTCATAAAGTACACATATATTCATCTTGCAACTACTTTTTGAATATAAACTTTCAAAATTAACTGGTGTGTCATAACATAACACATAACATGCACTGTACAGTGATTTATCATTACTAATAAACCTCCGATCATACATATATATCCTCAAATGTAAAAAATTCTGACAAATCACCATGCTTTGTGTATGCACACAGAACATGAGGGCTTAGCTGCTTTCAAAAATACACCACTCTAGGACTCACACATTCCTGCTGATCCCTTTGACCCCTGACTTTCATCCTCTTGTTTACTCACTCCAGCGAACGGACTGCCGTGCTCCCGCTCCCGCTGTTGCTCCCGCGGCTTGCGGTTTGGCTGCCTGTTTCTCAGCGGTTCTTTCCCGCCATTGAGTACACTGCTTCCAGAACTTGGTGTCGACGGACCTGGATGCGAGCGGACTGCTATACTCCCGCTGCCGCCGCCACTGCTGTTCGCGGCCCGCGGCTTGCGGTTTGGCTGCCTGTTTTCAGCAGTTCTGCCAATGGCCACCCGGATTGCCTGTCTGCCGCTGAGAGCTCCAGAGTGCGCCGCCGCTGTTGTTTGTGGTTCAGGGCTTGACTGCCTGCAGCCTGATGCTGGCTGTTCTGTCCCGTGGGGTTGGGAGTACCCGTTCCCGCCGTTCATGGTACGCTGCTAACAGGGCAGACACGCAAAAGTGAGCACAGAGGCATTGAACAGCATGCACAAGAAAGTGGGTATTCACCTGGGACAATCTGGTATTCAAGGCGTCTTCTGGCCACACATGCTGTAGGAAGTGCTGCATCGGGAATATTAAAGTGCACACCTGTCAGCGAACCCGATAGACTCCTTCGGGCTGTTGTGGGCCCTGCCTACAGTGGATTGTGGTCCCTGTAGTTTCTCTCTCCACCAGGGTTTCCGGGGTTGCTGGGGTCGAGTTGAAAGGGTTGAGCAGGGTCAAGCCGTGCAGATCAGTGCGGGAGTGGCAGCTCTTCCTGCTCCCCGCTCTCAGTCCCTCAGGTGCGCCCACCATCTTCCATGCAGCGTGTAGGTTGAGCGGTGTAGAGTGGTAACAGAGCAGGAATTAGAGCAACGGACGAACCCCGGCAGATCCGGACTGGACTGGACCGTATACCATCAGAGGGGGATAACCGCTTCCACACCGCCTTCAGCACACAAGATTAATCCAGTTGGGTGGCAATGAGGGGAAAAAGGGTATCTTCCATTGCCTGAACCCATCCATGTGAAGACTGTTGGGCAGCAAGGAGTGAGGAGTGGCTTAGCTCACCTAGCTCTGCTCACCTATCAGCAAAGAGGTGAGGAAGGCCTCGCAAAACACCATAATCGCCCCTAGCGCCGCCAGTGGCAGAAAGTGCCTTACAATCTACAGCTAGTTTGCCACCCTAACTGGCGTAAGCAATCACTGGACAGTGCGTGGAGGGTTTGCTGACAGGGACAGCGCAAGCTCCGAGCTCCAACTCGCTAATTTGTAAGCAATACCCCGCGGGAGCTTCATGGAGGGGCAAGTCACTATGCCACTTAGGAAACTTCCCCGGAGAAAGGGTACCACCCTTCGAGCTGTCTCCCCCGGAGGTGCTCTACAACAATCATCGTCACCCCAAGATAAAGTGTCATACCCAGGTGGCCTACTGTCACAAGCACGGATTAGTGAGTTTTTTAGTAAACCTGCTCCTCAAACTGGCTCTACCCCTACTTCGACACCGCAGTGAGATGCGGAAACCCAGGACCATGACCAGCTCTCTTTCCACAGCCCCGGTCATATCAAAAGATCACTTTCTGAGGGTCCTCGCTTATGCTCGCCTGAGACTCATGTTCCACATGAAAATTACCAGCCATATAGGCCTTTCCAGGAGGATATCATCACGATCCAGGACACTTTTATTGACCCATTAAGAGTTCATCCCACCGGCGCTGGAAACCTTCCTGCATCAGACCCTGGCTTAGACTTTACAAAAACTATTGTAACAACTACTGTAGCCAAATTACAAGTTCAAGCCCAAGTCCATGGCAGCATCTTGCCCGCCCCTTTAAATCTTCAAGAAAGCTGCAGAGACCCAGCAGCAGCTAACTCATTATCGAAGCCCACATTACGATGCAGCCCAGGTGCACATCAAATTGAGCCCAGTGACTCCTCATCTTCAAGGAAGAGCCCAAAGTATGAAAGTCCCATTTCATCTATAAACCTATCTGATCGATTTTTGGCTTCCCTAGAAGCCCGAATCTAGGACTCCCTAGCCCACACACCGGGCTTCAGCCCTCACTAAAAATCCTTCAGCACTGTGCAAGAAGACAAGGACCCACCTGTGTCTACCCCCTTGGGATCTATTAGTCCTATCTCGGTCTCATTGACGTCCCTTCACGTAAAGCAAGACTCAATTGCAACAGCTCTGTTATGGCAATCTCAGAAAATGGAAGTAAGATTGACTTAATTCAAACTTTGGCTTCAGCACTGTCTGACCTGGGCTCTAGGCTAAGCTCTCTCGAAATATATGTAGGGCCTCCCGATAGTTCGAACTCTTGTTCCTGCTGTCCATTAATTAACAAACTCTTATCCCTTCTAGAACTTCTGGGCGCGCTTCTGGACAGCGCGAGGCTCCACACCAATAGAAATGGTAATCCGAAATCCACTCAAGAGACTCAAACTGGCTTTTCCTTTGAAGAGTCCTTGTGTATTGCAACATTGGATGCCCCATCATCAGCGAGAAGAACTATCTCCCCTTCCTTGGAATCAGAACTCAAAAATTCACCTTTCTTGCCTTGCTTGTTATTGGCGACCGGCCCAAGCGATCCAAAAGCTGGCTCGGAGTGCACTAACATCAGCAGTCTAATGCCTATTCCATCAGCGATTACACAGTCTGATCTCACTGACACAGCCCATTTAAACATGGCCTACTTGCCATCCAATCTTTCCACGAACCCACCACTGTCTAGGAGGGAAAGAACAATCCAAAAAACGATGTCTTGCAAAAGGAGATCGGGACTCGACGGGTATGGGGCATCTAGTATGCCAGCTTCTGAAGCGATGGGGGCTCTCCTACTTCCCCATTTTAAACCTGGCCTCAAAACCTAAATTGAAAACCCCTGCGACTAGAATGATTCTCATGAACAATAATGACGCCACTGATAATCTCCGGCCATTAACACAGGAAGTGCCTAAGGGAACGCCCTGGCCTCCGGAATCACTGAACTTTACTCTACAATCGCGATGCATGGATCTTTGCCAAAAAAAACTAAAGGGACAGCCTCTCAAGAACAAAGCCTGGGCAGTCAAGACAACATAGCACAGCCCCTATGGAAAGTCCCATACACATGGAACAGCCCAAACAAATGCTCAGAAAATGCAAAACAAACCAACGTAGACTTCCAAATTACAACAGAAGGTATACTGACGGGCCCTTCTCTGTGTCACTCGTCAGGTGACCCAACCAAAACTCTTTGGGATCACCCTATACAAATACAGAGGCCTTCTAAGTCCCAATTGATACATGTCTCGGGAGGGCAAAGCTAACCGGTGGGGAACAATCATCCATCTGAAGTTCGACCCCAACATCTCAAGGCCCCCGCACCTCTATTTGAAATAGCCGGGAGACAGAAATATCAAAGTCCCGAAAAAGATGCAGAACTTGTTTTTTTTCCTCACTATGTACACAGGGACCCTCACGACATCCTCAATAGAAACAACTCATCCGCTTATTCAACCACGTTCCGGCGCTTTCTGGGGTCACTTCTTCAGATCTCACATCGGTCAAGTTTGCCTCAATACCAGGAAAAGGGGGTTTGGAAGCAACTGTAACAGCGTGGTCTCGAGAATCACTAAGAGGACTTGGGGTGCAACCCATGTCTGGCTTCCAGATGCTTCGAAAGTGGATAACCTCATAAACATCTCATGTAATGACAATCAACGTCTGGTGAGCTGTAAATCCAGTCGCCCTGTCTCCCACACTACTCACAGCTGCTATGGGTACTCCCATCGAGAGCCTTCAACCGCATGCTCCCAGCAGCCCTCCTCCTAACGGGGAAGCCAAATGGTCAGACTCCAAACTGACCATTTCTTCTTGGAACGCGGCTGGGTTAAAGTCAACCTTCTTATCCAAATCAGCAGTGGAATTTCTGAATAAAAGTGACATCATTTGTTTTCAAGAGACTTGGAGGCCCATTAGGATGGCGGGCGGATTGCCCCCGCCAGGATGGCGGTACCGCCAGCCTGGCGGCCATCCTCACCTAAATGACGGGGGGACTGCGGCGGACAGAAAGACCGTCCAGCGCTTTTCCAATATGGTGGTGGTGTCTAATAGACAATAGACAACGCCAGCCATATTAGCATGGGCTTTTTTAGATGCCTTGGAATGCGGTCTTCACTTTGGGGGCCCCCTGTGGGCCCCCAGAGTGAAGGAGAGGTGGGGGGTGGACACAGGGGTACCTATGGTACCCCCCTGCATTTGCATAAACAAAGCGGCAGGCACTGTGCGGTGCCTGCCGCTTTGTTTATGCAAATGCATACGTGCATTTTTAGCATTGTAGCGGGCTAGTGCTACAAATGCAGGATGCACCCGCCACAGTGGCAGGCGCATCCTAATACCCCCGCGGGACCCCCACCCTTATGGCGGGCAGTCCCAATAACCGAAAGGATGGCGGGCGGACTAAGTCCGCCCGCCATCCTAATGACCCACTTGGTCTCTATCCCCATCGCCTCTCCAAGGCGATTAAAAACTCTTTCAATCAGCCTCCCAACCCAATTTCTGTGGAAGACCTTCTGGGGGCCTCTCCATTTTCATCAAACACAGGTGCAAGATCGCAGCTACTCCTATCTATCGGAACTTAACGGCAGGGCAAACTGTATTAAATACCGGTCTTTCAACTTTAAACAGGGCCTTTCCCTTGCTCTTAATTAAATGTTACCACAACATAGCTAAAACATCAAAATCAGGGGCAACAGTCGTATTGGTCAAACATCTGGAAGAACTTTTATTGGAATTCGCCTCTGCAGAAGTATTGTTACTAGGGGATTTCAACATCAGAGATCTGGCTACCAACATTCATTCAGTCACCAAAACTAAAAAACAAGAACTCATGACTACTTTTCTAACCAATTACAACTTACGTTTCGCAAAGCAAATCACATTGCAACAGAATCCTGGTGCCCATCTGTCGCCAACATTTAAGAATCTTTCGGCCATCAACTATATTTTTTTATCACCATCTCTGGCGAATAAATTAATCATGATGGAAATCCCCACTCATACTGAGAGCGACCCTAATCCTTTGACTATAGCAATGGACCTGCAAGTGCCTGCCGCTGACTGCCGCTGCCGAAATAACTGAAGTGGGGCATTCAACGCAGGTCGAACTCCACACTCTAGTCAGACGAATCAAATGGGATACCTCGGGTTCTGATAAAGTGGGCACCTGGCTCATGGGAACAACTCCAAACTCCAAGCACAATGCCCCCACAGACTTCCATCACTGGTGGGACAATGTGTGAGAAGTTGGCTTGATATATAGTGCTCACTATTCTAGTGATCACTGTGTATCATACCAAACGACCCTTATTGATGATTAGTTGTAAGTCAACCTTATAGACCAGCTATCCTAGTAGCATGGACAAGAGCAGTCTTTAGGCTAAACTCTAGAGGGCGTGTTAAGCCAGCTGTTATACCATCACATATACCCCTTGAACACCAAGTGAAAGGACACCACACAAGTTGTTATGAAAATAAAGGATATTTATTTATAACAAGTCTACCCTGATCTCTTTATGAGTCAGGGAGCTAAGCACACAACAAAACTCTTACGAAAATACTTTAAGTCGCACAATTTACACAAATGCCCGAGGGGCACGAAAAACCATATACACTAAAAGTGGAATGCGAAATACTAGCAGGTAAGTAACAAGATCCAGAGGCTTCAGGATCGCAAGGACTACACTACTGAACCCTAAGGTTAGGAGCAGGAGGCCTAGGGAGATCGGGTGCAGAGTGTGCACTCTCACACGGGATGCGGGACAAAGTCTATGGAGGCTAGTATTTGTAAAGTTACTGTTATCGGACGAATCCGACTAGATAGACTGAAAACGAAAAAGGATCTGGACACTTAGATAGTGAACCTACATTGGAGCACCGAAATGCTCGGGTTACCTAGCCCAGGGGCTGCGGCTGCAGGGTTCAAAAGACGTCGGGAATCCTCGTTGTAGTCTATGGAGCCTGAAAGAAGAAGTTGCTGGCAGGCGACCAGTGAAGATGTTCGATGTGATCCAAGCCTGGATCGATGATGGAGACGACCTGAAAGCAGAGGGGACTCAGTTCTTAATCACTAGCCAGTGATTAGGTGGGCACCAGGATGGCACCGGATGAAGTTACCTCGACCAGGTGAGTGGGCGACGCTGGACTCTGCTGTCCCTCGGACCAGGAGGCGTTGTCGG
This sequence comes from Lissotriton vulgaris, assembly GCF_964263255.1. Taxonomy (NCBI): domain Eukaryota; kingdom Metazoa; phylum Chordata; class Amphibia; order Caudata; family Salamandridae; genus Lissotriton; species Lissotriton vulgaris. Next base: position 1,348,711,491 of record NC_141694.1, on the reverse strand, counting down.
CGACCAGGCTGGAGGTGCGAGCTGTCCCACGAAGGTGTCTGCTGTCGGTGATGCTGGACCCAGGATTGGGGCAACAACCCTTGGCAAAGTCAAGCCCACGCGGTGGAGTCAAGATGGCGTCTGGAGTGGACCAGGAGGGTCCGGGGTGCTCCTCTTTTGGAAGGGAGCAAGGGCCAGTCTGGAGCAACCAGACCAGTGGTGTAATCGTCGTGGTGCTTCGTCAGGAGGGCCACTAGCCAGCAGGCAAGTGACCGGACAACGCGGTGAGCAGCAAAGAGCAGAAGGGCCCCACGCAGATCTCGTGGATGCTGGGGGGCTAGACTTCGGTGCTGGAGCTGCTCAGGGTTAGGGCTTCTCAAACCCCAAGGCATTCACTCGAGGATCCCTCGGCGGTCGTGTTGGTTAAGTGTTGTGCAGTTTTGAAGATGGTCGGTCCCTCAGGTCTCGTCACACCCACGAATCTCAGCTGGGCTGATGATGCAGGTAGAGGTCAGAGATGCCAGGGAATCCGGGTCTCGTCGAGCTGGGCAGTCTTGATCCAGAGGATGGACTTACAGCAAACCGCGATGCTTAGATGGTGCCTGCGGGTGCAGGGTGGCTACTCCTTAGCCACAAGGGAGAGTCTTCAGAAAAAGTTAAGAGTCCTTTCGTGGAAAGTAGTCAAGATTCAGAATGATCTAATTTGGGAAGGGGGCCTGCTCCTACCTTTATTCTAAAAGGAAGGGGCTGGCCCGCGACTAGGTCCTGCCCATGGGTGGGACCAGGAGGGGGTTGGTTACACCCCCCTCCCTTGTCCGAACTTTCCCCAGCTCAGGGGCTGGTGTGCCCCTGGAAATGGTTTAAGCCGGCACATGCACAGTGAGCACCGGGGTGCCACTTGCAGTCACCTTCCTCTCAGCCCTGCCTACCTGGGATACACAAAACCCTGTCTGGGATGGTGCTAGCACCGCCCCTGACAGGAAACCCTTTGTCCAAGCTCTCCTCGCTGGAAGGACTCCCAGCAGCAGGAGTTCAGACTTGTGTCTGTGGTGGCAGCATCCATTTTGTGATGCTGAGGCTCGAGTTATCTTTAACCGGGGTTCACAGTTACATACATGTCGTGTCCCTCTAGAAGGGTGGAATGCTAGCCCCGCCGCCAGAATTGGTGAGGGGTTAGTATTCCAATTCGTATGACACCTTACTCGACATGTTTTGATAAAGCGATACCAAAGTTGGCAAATAACAGCGAGGATTATAATGCACTTAAGAGTATATGGTTCGCGTTATCATGGAACAGCTATTAGGACTTGGTTCCGCAAGCTGCAGACGGGCTCAGCTCATGCCAGAGCACCAACTCACATAATTCCAAGCACTCTGCCTTCAGGATTGTTAAGGCCTGCATAGGAGTGACTGATAGGAATACATGTGTCCATTTTAGGGTTAGATATAGGAATACTATATCTAAAGCAAGGGGTATTTACACCACCTTGCCCCAGCTGTCATGCAGCCAGTTATGTCAGATTTGAGTGGCCAGCCAGGGGTGGCATAATACATGCTGCAGCCCCTGGTAGGCCCTGGGTACACCTATGCCCTGGGTACTTATAGTACACTGTACAGGGACTGATAAGGTGGCCCAGTACCAATTGGTAAATGCACCTAAGGTACATGGAATCCATTTTACAGAGAGAGCAGTAGGCCTGGGGCCCTGAATAGCAGGGTCCCAGGTCAACTAAGTCGAAAAACCAGCAAAACACCAGGCAAAAAGTTGGGGGTAACCATAGTCAGATATCCACCTTCCTACACAATGCCATTGTCAAATTACGAGACCTCTTAACAGGCCCTGAAGCTCACCACAGACCCCACGGGCCTCGCCCGAAGCAGTCTTTTGGCCCGGTATTAGTTATCCAAAGAAGAGCTCTAAGAAGGGCTGTGCGCCTGCACAAATCTAAAGGCACTATGCAGTGCTAACAATATGGCCTCACTGCGCAAAGCCTTTAAAAAATCATCATAGGAAGCTAAGAGACAAAAAGAAGAGAATGAGTGGCTAAAAATATTTGCCCTGTTAAAGGAAAAAAACCTGACCCAGTTTTGGAACCACATAAACAAGCTTCGTTCTTCTAATAAGAACAGAGGGAACGCGGTCTGTGAAGAAGATTGGGCCCAGTGTGTGATTCAACAATGCTGCTGTGACACCCTGGACCCTGTGGTGGGCGAATTTAGAGATTGTGTCGATAATACGCAGATAAGAACCCATGAGCTGACTACTCGCGCCGAGGTCTCCAAGTATTTGAAAGCCATGAAAAACGAAGGTGCTCCCGGACCCAACGGCCTTCCATCTATGGTATTCAAATGTGCGCTGGAAGAGTGGGCTAAGCTTTTGGTCCCCTTTTACAACAACGCATATACTACCTATCGGTTACCAGACTCATGGGCAGGCTCGATCTTATGCCCAATATTTGAGAAAGGAGATCCCTCTCTTCCAGCTAATTATCGACTCATTGCCCTATTAGATCTTGAGGCCAAGGTATATGTCCGGTGTCTTCTCAGGTCTCTAGAAAAATGGGTAGCAGAAAACAACATTGTACCATACTTTCAAACTGGGTTTCGATCCTCGGCCTCCACAATAGACAACATCACCACCTTACCTATCCTGAGTCAACAAGCAGCACAAAAAAATCATCTCCCTCTTTATTGTTGCTTTATAGACTACAGCGCTGCCTTTGATAAAGTGTCTCGCAAAACCTTATGGAGGAAATTAGACAAGTGGGGGATCCCTCAGAGTCTGCTAGGAGCCCTTATCTCCTTGCATAAGAACAAATGGGTACGAGTTAGAACTGGCCCAAAGACAGTCTCTGCAAAAATTCCAACCTCAGACGGCCTAAAGCAAGGTTGCATTCTCGCTCCCCTCTTGTTCAACTTTTACACCGCCGACCTGGGAAGATTCCTGGAGAAAAGTAATCTCCTTCCGCCAAAACTGAGCCTTGCAAAAACAAACCTGCACATTTTGAGATAGGCCGACGATATTGTTATATTGGATCCGGCAAAATCTGGCCTTCAATGAGCTTTAAGCACGCTTCACAAATATAATACTGCTAACGCTTTAAAAATCAACCAGGAAAAGACATATGTTTTGATATTCGGCTGCTGCAATAACAAGAAACATTTAAGGTGGAACATTGAGCCCGCAAAGATCAAAACAACATCTAAATATAATTACCTGGGGTCTGGTTTAGCGAGTCCTCTAGACCATCAGCTCACCTAGCCGCTTTGAAAAAGAGAGCTGGAGCAATAACATACTCTCTGATCCGACTTAACCAGTCACTGAGTAGTCCTTCTGCAGTACCCATTCTGAAGGTGATTAAAGCCACTCTTCTCCCTGCCTTAAGCTATGGGCATCAGGCCTTCCCTGGCGCATGCTCGGTCAGTCTCGACCTCGCCCCAATTGTGCTGGGATGCCTGGCTTCACCTTGGAGGTGCTCAGGAGTGGACATTTCACAGGGAAAAGCCAGGAAGGGTTCCACAGCGGTATGCGTACAGCGCCAGGAAACCCCGGTTGAGTATAAGTGCGCTTCACAAGTACAAATTCAATTCAATTCAATTCAATTCAAGTTTCCATTTATAAAAAAATCTTCCATCTTTCGAATTTTATCCACAGGGCAAGACTACGGCTGGAGCTGGGACTTCAAAGACAAACTATTTTCTGTGAGGCTGATACCCTGAAATACTTTATAAGGACACTAAAAGCCACAGACAACACCCGAAAAGCCTGGTTAAAAGAAACTCTTGCCAACCCTGGGAATCCGTGGAATCGTCAAATCATAAAGGCCATAAGAATGCTTGACATCGATAACTCATTACTAACCACAGACACTATTCCTTACACAGTCTGGAAAAAGATTATCAATAAACAGGTCAGACAAATTTTCCACCGGATGGACACCCAGGTTCTAAAAACATCAACTATCCTGCTTCCCTTGAATATCTCATACCTTCCTGGGGTACCTTAATCTTACCTCATGGAAAATCTGAACACAGTGGCCCAGAAGAACATAATGTTCATGCGTCTCCTAGGTCTGTGCTCCACTGCCTCCAACCGATGGGCTCCAACAAGTGAGGAGGGGCCCTGCAGACTGTGCAACTACAGGTCCGAATCATAGTTGCATCTTCTGTGCTGTTGTCCTGCCCTTGACACTCCCAGAAGACTTCTTTTAAAACCCTTATATTTAAAATGGGGCATCAGATCATGTTGGGAGGCATCGGCCCTTTGCTTTACTTCCTTAGACACTCAAGTCCTTGTAAGGACTGGAAAATATGTGACACTCCTGGACAATCTCTTTTTATCCGGGAATGTGCCATATCTGATAGAAATGGTGCATTCCTGCCCTTTTCTTTTACCGTGGGGCAGCATAGCAAGAATGTCTGCTCTATGGCAAAACCTCATATATGAGGCCCCAGGTCCATATAAATCAGGAAAAACTTTTCACACCAAATACACATTCAGAATATTTATGCTTAGATGGCTGTGTGTATATCAGACAATATTATTTGGGTGTGTGTTTAAATGTGAGTCGCTTTATAGGGGGCAACAAGTCAACCAAACTTTGCATATGCTCTCCTCATTATGCAGTGTTCCAGGACTGGAGCATCCAAGCAGCGATCACAAAATGCGGTTATCAATTTTGGACCATTTTTATAGATACTGTTCTGAATCCCCCGCAATAACCAGAGATCCATTGCTGGAATATATCAAGGACATTTATCAATGTTCTGTTTCTGGTGAATTAAAAGAACCAGTTTTGAGAAAAGCAATGGTATATCCGAGGACATAAAAGGGTAATTCCAGGATTTCAGACTTTTAAAGCTCGAATGTGACAACAGATTCCGTCCCAAGATTCAATCTAGATTTGGCAATCTGGCAGTCCCATGAAATCGTACACCAGGAAATAAATATGTCTACTTTGGGGATTTCGTGATGAAATTGTTTTTGTGTTGTTAACGCTAGGGTGGCTCCTCCGCTATGGGGAAGGAGCGTCGGCCCACTGTTGAAATGCCAGCACAAGAAGAAAAATAAAATGAAAATAAAACTATAATTTTGTCAATGTATTTTTCCCATCTGGTCTACGAGTGTGGGTCGGACGGGCCATGTCTCCGTGTCAGCAGCACGGCATCAAGTGGTAGTTGGCACTGAAGTAGGCAATGAAGCCATCCACAGCCAGTCAAACTAACATGCACACTTTGATATCTCCAGGCTGTTCCTGGGAGATATCATCAGTGCTCATGGGCACTGGCTCCCTGTCCTTACTGGAACATTAAACTGTTCCATTACACCCAATCCCTGCGCTTCTCTCATGCTGGGAGTAATTGCATGAGAGAAGCTCTGGGATTGCTTAGATTGCTTAGGGAGTCTGGGAGCCTGTGCTCCTGGGGATTGTAGTGCCAGGAGCAGCGAGGCGCAGCACAGCGCAGGCCGGCAGCAAAAGGTCAGTGTTTAAACAAATCTTTTTTTTTTTTTTTTATAAAATTTTTATTTTGAGAAAAACAAGAAAACAAGGAAGGCCACCGAGGTGCCGCACATTTCCCCACGCAGGGGGCTTAATCCGAAGACATAAAGCGTCAATATCTCAAAATGACATAGGCATATCAAAACCAAAATCACGTCTTCACAGCCATACAGCCGCATAGTAACAGTTCGGTGAAGCTATCAACGGGCTTGAGCGCTCTAAAGGCCAGGTAGGAAAGTTTTCATGCCCATGCTCGCTATGTCCAAGTCGGCCAAGCTACGGACCCAATTACATGCACCTCGGTGAACCACGAACCAGGAAAGGTAAACTCCCCCCCTCCCCCCCTTCCCTCCCTTGGTGGCGACTCCATTCATACCAACTCACATTCTATCATTCAGCTAGACTTGAAACAGGTGTAGTGACCGTAAGGATGCAGGGCATACAGCTGAAGGCAAACCCTTAGAGAGGAAGGTAACCAAGGGTCCCCACTGATACTGAAAGTTCTTGAAATTGCCGAGGAAGATGTCCGCCATTCTTTCCAAGCTTAGAAGCTTCCATAGTCTCGCGTGCCACAGAGATATTGCTGGTGCCTCTTTCTGCTTCCAGGCAGCGGCCAGCGTGAGCTTAGCAGCTCCTATACAGAGCCACATTATCTTCTTGTCTGCCCGGGTCTGATGTTCAAGGCCGGGTTCACGCAGGCCTAACAGGATAGAAGCCATGGAATCCTCAACTGGGTAACGGAGAATATCCCTAATGTGTGAGAGGATTTCCTCCCAGTACGGCCGGATCGCTGGGCAGTCCCACCAGATGTGGCGGAAGTCCCTGAGAGACCCACAGCCCCTCCAGCATTTATCGGAGGTGGCCGGATAGATGTGGTGGAGCCTGGTTGGGCATAAATACCATTGCATAAGGGTCTTGAGATGGGCTTCCCGTAGATGTAGTGAATGGTTAAACGTTGTCAGATCCCGCCATAGCGCCGACCACTCGATATCAAAGATATCTCTCCCTAGCATCTCCTCCCATTGCTCCATGTAGCGAGGCCGAGGCGACACTACCGATTTAAGCAGGAGCTGGTACAGGAAGGAGATGACCCCCTTCATAGCAGATGTCCGCAGAAGGAAGGCTTCGAATGGCGACGGAGGTCTTGTAGCTGCCTCTAGTACCCCCGGCAACGTGGCCCAATGAAGTAGTTGTGCGTGGCGATATCGGTCGGACAAGGGGACCCCGTAGTCCCTCACGCAGTTAGCAAAAGTGAGGGGATCCTGTCCGTGGAACAAGTGAGTCAAGGCCCTGCAGCCTCCTTCCCTCCAGGCGTCAAAGGCCCCCTCCCGACATGCCGGTGGAAAAGCCGGATTGAAGTGCAAGGGCGTGAACGGCGAGGGGAACGTAGTCCAATGTTCATCCAAGGCCAGGGTGTCCCACACCTTCAGAGTGGTACTCGTGGGGGTACTGATATAAGCGTTCAGAGGGCGGTCCTTCTTCGGTTTCCACGCCAAGTCCCAAACCGATCTGCCAGCCACGCTCCGGTCCATGTGCAGCCAATGTTTTTCCGACGTTTGCTGCGACCACTCCACCAGCACTCTCAATTGCGCCGCTTTATAATAGAGCTGTAAGTCAGGAAGTCCCACTCCGCCCTCGGACTTTGGCCGACACAGTACCGCAAAGGAAAATCGCGCCTGACCCCCTTGCCACACAAAACGCAGTATCTGGGTCTTGAGACGTCGAAAATAATCGCTGTCCAGAGGAATGGGCAGGGCTTGAAATAAGTACAGAAATTTAGGGAGGAGGACCATTTTTACAGCATGAATTCTACCCAGCCAGGACAAAAATGTAGGTTTCCACTTGTCCAATTCCATTCGGGTCTTTGCTAACACGGGCGGGAAGTTGGCTGAGAACAGCTTGCCCACTGTTGGAGTCAAGTGGACCCCCAGGTAGACAATTGAACCATCGGCCCAGGCTAAAGGCGTCAGGGGCGGCACGCGTTCCATCGCAGCCTGCGAAAGAGTAAGATTCAAGATATACGATTTACTATAGTTAACTTTGAAACCGGCCACCTCTTCATATTGCAGCAGGAGCTCCCTGATACAAGGCAGCGAGTGTTCCGGATCCGCTACGGAAAATAGAATATCGTCCGCGAAGAGCGTGATTTTATGTTGCTCACCTGTAAACGGGAGACCCCTAACTCCTTCATGCTCTTGCACCGCCACCGCCAGGGGCTCTATGCTCAGCGCGAATAGGAGGGGGGAAAGGGGGCATCCCTGCCTAGTGCCTCTGGAATGCGGGAAGAATGCCAACAAGTGGCCATTTACCGCCACGCGGGATCTAGGACCGGTAAAGTTAGCCCTCACCATGGTGATAAATGTTTCCGAGAAGCCAAAGGTCGCCATCGTATTAAACAAGAAGTTCCAATCCGCACAATCGAAAGCCTTTTCGGCGTCCAGCCCAACCAGGACCGCCGGAATGCGAAACCTGTCTGCTTTTTCAATCAGGTGCACCACCCTGCGCGTGTTATCATGAGTCTGGCACCCTTTGATAAATCCCGATTGGTCAGGATGTATAATGGCCGGCATTAAGTCTTGTAGCCTATGCGCCAGGATCGCCGAGTATAGTTTAGCGTCTATGTTAAGGAGCGCTATGGGGCGAAACGAGGCACACTGGGCGGGGTCCTTCCCAGGCTTCGGCAAAACCGTAATCACCGCCTCCGCCAGAGAGCCGGGTGAGGAGCCGGTCTCGGCCATACCATTAAAGAGGGATACGAAAAAATCACAGAGGTCGGTGGCGTATGTTTTATAGAAAATGGCGGTGTAACCATCCGGCCCAGGGGCCTTGTGTAACGTAAGATTCTTAATGGTGTCAAGCACCTCCTCCCTGGTTATCGGGCCCCCAACAGCTCGTTCCACTCTTTAGATACCTGTGTTAGGGGCAGGCGCCGCAAATACTCCCTCTGAGCTCCCGCGTCCAACCTGTCCCCCGCGTAGAGGTCCGCATAAAAGCGGCCAAAAACGGCTGCCTTTGCTTCGTCCCGATGTTGTAACACTCCCGCCGCATCACGAATCCCACCGATATATTCTCGTTCCCTCCTGTCTCGCAGTTGGCGCGCCAAATGTCTGCCTACCTTGTTCCCACAGGAGTAGGATTGTCTTCCCAGCCGCAGCAGGGTGAGTTTGGTCCTGTTATTGTAGTGGGCCCTCAATTTCCCTCGGACCGCTGTCAGGGGCCGGAGAGTCACTCTCGAAGGGTTGAGCTTGTGAGCCCGTTCAAGTGTCAGCAACTCCGCCTCCAGGTCCTCCCGATCCTTTCGCCGCAACCTATTAAGGTGCGCATTGAGGCCCAGGCACGTGCCCCTGATGGACGCTTTAAAGGCGTCCCAAGTGTTGGAGACCGAGGTGTCAGACGAGGGATTAAGCACAAAAAATTCCCTGATGGCCTCCCGCAACGCCTTATTTGAGGTATCGTCCCTCACTACCGAGGCCGGGAAGTACCATTTCCGTTGCCCGTCACCAGATGGCGACCAGCGGAGGCTAAGCACCAGCAAGCTGTGGTCAGAGATTGAAAGCGGAAGAATGGTAGAATCAAGAACATCTCCCCTAAGGGCCTGGCTAAGGAAAATGTGATCCAGTCGGGAGTAAGAGTGGTGTACATGAGAGAAAAATGTGTAATCTCGGGAGGTAGGATGGAAAAAGCGCCAACCATCGACCAGCCCCAGCTCCCCTACCAACTGTTGCGATAAGGCAGAGAACATCCCCGTGTCAGCCCTATGGGTCCCAGAGCTATCCACTGTCTTATCCCATACCAAGTTAAAGTCCCCCAAAAGGAATAAGTGCCCTTCAGCAAAATCGCCCACCCTCTGCAACAAGCTTTGTAGGAACTTGTTTTGGCCAGCGTTGGGGAGATACACTACCACAAAGGTACACAGCCGTCCCTGAACATGCCCCTTCACCATCAGCCAGCGGCCATCCTTATCATTGCGCACGTCAACAGGCTGGAAGTGCAGCGCAGCGCGGAAGAGGAGTGCAACCCCCCTGTGTTTCGTAGACTCAGAAGATCTGTATATAAGGGGATACGCCCTATGCCTAAGGCGCAGCTCGTCCTTGCGCGCTAAATGGGTCTCTTGGAGCCCCACAACATCCAACTGATGATCAGTCACATATTTCCATACTTTCTGTCGCTTCTGTGGCGAATTCAGGCCCTTAACATTCCAAGTACCTATACTAACAGGCATATTGGAGTAACAGATCAGAACGCTCTACAGCCACCTCATGACTCTCCCACACCGTCGCGCATTCCACACTCACCCACACCCAATCCGGCCACACAAGCCAAAGAGCACCCATGTCGCCACCATCGAACCCCCATGCAACCTCCCCCCCCAAACCCCCCTTCCCCCGAACACTCCCCTCAAACAAAAGGACAATAGAAAAGAAAACAAGGCACTACAACCCAACACACTTGAGACTCCCAGTAGAGGGTAGAACAGAAGAATCCTCCTGGGATGGGGCCGGAAGACCACATCAGGTGCCCCCAGGGACAACGGAGCGGGGTGTCTTCTCCAAAAGTACATTCAAACCCACAGTACCCGATGTCATGCACCCCTCCGGCGCCTGCCTGCTGTCGGCCAAAAGTTAGGCAGCTCCAGAGCTCTGTTGGGAGGACGCCAAAGTCGCCGAGGCCACCGAGGCCACAGGTATCCAAATCTGGGCCCACCCGTTGCCAAGAGGAGGAGCGCCTGCGCCTCCTGTGCGGAGAGCCATCCGTGGCCTGCGAGGAAGGCACATCATTCAAGCCTAGGAGATCCTTCGCCACTTGGAGGGAGCGGATCTGCGCCAATCTGTTCTCCCACCAAAATATAATGCGGAATGGATGACCCCAAGAGTAGGAGATGCCACGCTCCCGTAGGAAGGCAGTCACTGGATGAAACTCCCGCCTTTTCTGGAGGGTCGTTGCCGCTAGGTCTTGGTACAGCTGCGGCCTGTGCTCCCTAAACTGCAGCGATGTAATGGTTCGGGCCTTCCGCAGAATGCGTTCTTTCAGTTGAAAGTCATGGATGCAAACTAAGATGTCCGGCGGCGGCCCCCCTCTCCTCGGCAGCCCAACTCTATGCACCCTGTCCATCCTGATTTCCTGGATGTCGTCGTCGCCTAGCACCTGCAGTAGAAGGGCCTGGACATAGCCCCAGAGGTCCCCCGCCTCCCCGTCCCATGGTACCGCTCGAATGCGAATATTGTTCCTTCGAGAACGGTTCTCCAAATCTTCGGTATGGGACTGGAGGTCCAGGTTTTGTTCGGTGAGACGGATGATGTCTTGCTGCAGCTGATGCACATCATTTGCAACACTCAGATCGTGGTCTTCCAAGGTAGCCACCCGCTCCCCGATACCATCCACATCTCTCCGCACCTCTCGGAGGTCCAACTCCAGTTGGGCACGCAATTCCGAAATGTCTTCCTTGATGGAGGCAAAGAGCTCCGCCATGAAGGCCTTAGTCGCAGGGGCCTCATCATCCGACTTCTTAGGCTATGCGCTGGCTCCGGGGGACGCCGGGTGCAGGGTAGATTTCGATGCGCCATCCATACCAGCCTTCCCCTTGTTGCGGGATGCATTCGACATTGCGGCACTTCCAGCAGGGCGCAGTGGTCCCCTCGCAGCCAGGGACGACTCCGGCACTCCAACTGACCGCCTCCTCTCTCCGTCACCAGTGCTGGCATTTCACCCACGCCGCGTTATCCAAGCCACCGCAGCCGCTCTCTTTGGGTGGTCCCAGCGTCCACTCAGGCGTCCTCGGGACCCCGCTCTGCAGTACAGCGAGACGAGGCTCAGGTGCAGCGCAGGTGCAATGCAAGGCCGGGGATCACAGGCCCACGAGTTGTAAACGCCCCCCTTCAGTCAGGGCCGAACTCTGGTGCACCCCTCCTGTGCGGCCGCGGCAGACTGTGGGCGCCCGGCACTCACGACGTGCCCCACTCGTGCGGTGCGGCAGACCCCTCCGCAGACCAGGCAGTCAGCGCCAAGCAGGACCAGCCAGACCTCAGTCCGATGCCCAAGTCTCAGTGGCAGCGCTTCAGTCGGGTTCCACCCCTATCCAGGGTGCCTCGGGGTACCTCGGGCAGAGCCCGGGGAGGAAGAGCAGCGCAACCGGGCCACTCAGTGACCACCTCCGCTGGGCAACAACATCCACTCTTTGGGCAGCTCCCCAGGTCTGCGGGGTCTACCAGCTCAGCCTCCAGGGATCAGGGCCCTCCCGCCCCAGGCCCTCTCCTCGTCCCCTCCTGCGGGGTGCAGCTGTCCAATTCCGGGCCCGCCTGGCCCCCAAGGCCAAACAACTCGAGTCCGGATCGCCAGGGGTACGGGGGCCCCCCCAGAGCTCGGCCAGGTCAGCCGGGCCCTCCAACAGTCTCCGCTCCGCTACGGAAGAAGCAGCAGGAGAAGCCTCGCTCGGCCCGCTCCTCCCGAACGCGGAGACCGGGCCGGGGGGGAGGGGAAGCCGCAAGCCCGCAGCACTCACCAGGTTCTGCCGCTCCGATCCGCAGCACCCCCCACCGGTCCCGGCCCCCGACGTGACGCTGAGGCACTGCGTTGCTCCACAGGCTGATCGTCCGCTCCACGCTGCCTCTCCGACCAGGTCTGCGCCGCTCCGCCGCGGACCGGAAGTCCGGCGTCTCACCCCACGGCAGGCCGGGGATTGCAGGGCCTCTGCTAGGCCGCAGGCCGCCGCCGCCGTCAATTCCACACTTGGGCCTCCGCGGCACTCACCGAGGCACCAGACCCGCCCTCTCGTCTCCAGGAGTACAGCGGGGCCCAGGCAGGGGAAAGCAGGCCGCCAATGGTGCTGGAACAAGGCTAAACTCGGGCTAGGCACCGGAGGGACTCGAGAGAGCGTCCTACTCCGCCGCCATCTTGGCCACGCCCCACTAAACAATTCTTTTAAATCATTTTTTACCGCACTGCCTGACTACCTCCCCAAGTCTGATTGACAGTAGCTTCCTGCTGTTAATATGACAAAAGTCAATACTTCAGTTTTTTACACCAATTTTTAAAACTTTCAAAGAATAGTACACTTCAAACTCTGTCAATTATAAGTGTAGGAGGGTAGGTGTGACATGGTAGGTGAGTGTGTCACCAAAACTGCATGTACAGTGAAATGTCATTTTGGTTCTGCTTTGCAAAGTAGAGAAGGTGCAAGTCATGTAACTAGCACTGATGCGTATATGGAAGTACACATCACCAATTGACTCTCCTAATTATATGTAATCTTAGGTAATTCCTTGTAGGATGTAAAACTTTTGTTTTCTTTTTAGCTGCATCAATTTGCAAAGTTTCTAATTTTGCCTTTCATGTAATTGTGCAATTGCCAGGTGAATTTTAAATTTGCCCTCAAAATATTTATCTTCTCTTAATTGTCATCGTAACTGAACTCCGGCACTCCGAATATGTAGATTGTGATTAATGCTACTTATTTGCACTTACGTTCATTGTGTTAAATTCAAACAGAATGTTTCTCTATAGGCTTACTTTTTTTGTGCCTCTTTATACAGAATGGCATTTTCCGAAAGAGCACTCAAACCCCCCATAAAAAAATGAGGTAAAATTGCTCAACATAACATCTGTTACTGTATCTGTAAATCTTGGCCACATTAAGATCCCACATGGAAGATGGGTCACACAGCAGCGGTTCCGAGGAGCTCAGAGGCTGTGATGCAGAGTCCTTTCCATCTTCGCGGATGATATTGACGAGGGGCTTGCGATGTGAAGTTCTGTGTTGAAGATGTGTTGTGCACCAGAGATTCCAGAGAAGTTGCAATGCTGAAGTGCAGAGTCCTGAGTTATCATCAAGGATGCCATCTACGAGGGGCTTGTGATGCGAAGGCCTGCATCGAGGATGCATAGTGCAGTGAAGGTTCTGATAGGACTGCTGGCTGCGATGCAAAGTCCAGCATGGGGATGCATTGAGCTGTGGCAGTTCCGATGAGGCTGTGAGATGTGTTGTGCTCACAGGACCATGACTGTATTGGCAGAGCACCTTCTGGCACTACTTGGAGGGCAAAATTCACAGCAAGTAGAGTCCAGGTGTGGGGTTCAAGGGGGTTGGAGCCTTTCTGTCCCTGAGGGTTCTGATCAGGAGGACAGGCAATTAGCCTTTTAAGTCACTCTGGTGGTCCTGGGGGGTTATGAACCAGTTCCAGTCCTTCAACTCAGGCAGTAGGGCAGCACAGCAGTCCTTCTGCATCTTCCACAGGTCCAGAGGTGTACTGAAGAGTTGGGTCTGAGGGTCCATTATATATACCTTGTGCCAGCCTTAAAGTAGGAGAAGATTCTGGAGATTTCCACCTTTAGAGGTGTTTGGCATTTCTTGCCAACATGCCCGGGCCCCAGCTTGCCTTGGGTCACAAAAGACTAATGCTATAGCCTTGTTGAGTGGGCCCAGGTAGGGACTTTGTGGTGTGCAAGAGAGGTGGGTGACAGCGCCTTCCCCTCAGCATGTCAGAGATGGCCCATTCTGTCAAAACCTATGACCCTTTGTCCCACTGTCCGGGAGCAATACACAAAAACCTACTGCCAACTACATCTTGCCATGTGACCCAGTATACAGGCTGCTGACACCAAATGGTTTGTACAAGAAAATGCCAACTTTCTAACAGTTCATTGTGAAATAACAGGCCCCAGAAGGAGTCACTTATATATACCCTGAGTTGAGTTGATATACAAATCCAACTTATATTGAATTAAACATAAGACATACATATAATGAGGTGTTCCAAAATTAAATTGTAGAAACATTTTCTTTTTTATATGAATGAAACATTGTAAAGACCACCGACGACCCACATTAATCCCAAAAATCACCTGATGAAGGTCTTGTGGACTCGTTAGCCACTGATGGTGCGAGATTACCAATTCAGAACACCATACTCACCTGGGTCCATAAACATGCACACTTTGGACCGGAAACCTAATGTTAATACCTGCCTATCAGTGTTTTACTCACCTTTATTATGATGTATACCTGTACAGCATGACTTACCACATCCTTGTCACTTTTACTCTAATTCCTAATTCTAATAGATCAAAAGTTTTTAGAATAATAGGTGGAGAATAACATTCAGTTTCGCATGGAAATAACCACAGACTCTGGAAAGTTTTAAACACTTTATATATGCAATATTTTGTGAGCCAAGTACGAAAACAGAGACATTAAGGACTTTTCAAGTAAGAAAATAATTATTAAAGCAAAAATCTTGTGAGACTTAGCAAATTCACTTTCAGACATTGGTACCTGGGACGGGTGAGAAAAGGAAACGGCACAAGGACATACCACACAGATTACATTTACCTAGAATGGTGAGAGGACCAACCCCTGGCCAAGGGCTGGGAAAAGGGGCTCCCGACTAATCAGGAGCCGACAGGACAGGTGCGAGACAGGACAGGTAACCTCCGCTAAGTGCAACACCAGCATCACACACCTCTCTGCAGCTACTCTTGTTCCCTTTCTAGATGACAGAGACTTCTCCCGATTGTTCTTTCAGAGTGCTCGACCAGCCCTCTGAGGTCTGCGGCATCCACGATGCGTCTTCAGCATACGTTGGGTCGATGACAGGTCTGTGACAAGTCAGACAACCTAAGTAACTAAACCTTCCCTTGGTTATACAATTTTCCAGAGTATGTACCGACCCCCGATGTTGCAAATTCGTATATTCCCTTCATTTGATTGGACAAAAAGATGAGGAGAGGTCATCACACCATACCAATATGAGATCAATTCCAGTCGATGTAATTGATCAATGTTCCCCCCATATTTTACTTTCCCAAGATTTTTATTCCACCCAGCACTTTTTATTTCATTTAATATACAATGTTTAACAATTTAGCAATTTGTCTTCCCCTCTCCGGGTCAAGAGGTGATCTCGGGTACATCGTGGGTAAGACAGTCTTGGCAGTGTTTCAATGCCACCGCTCAAGGTCTCTCAGTGCTCCCAGTACATGCGCAGAAGGATTTCAAAATGGCGATTCAAGTCACCCTTCAGGCCCAAACATGAGCTATTAATAAAGTCAAAGAAAAACATGTTAGAATACAAAAATAAATGAATGCTCTGTATACCACTTATTTCTACAATAACCCCATTACTTTATTTGAACTATAGCATTAATGTTTTAGAAGAACACACAAGTTTTAGTTTAGGCAAATGCATATGCGCTAGTATGTGGAATTCGACGCAGCCATTTTAGGCACTATTGTGCATCTGCAAAGAATTCCAACTGAAAGTAAAGGTATGTCACACTACGTAGATGTAGTAGACGCATGCGCAGAAGAGTTCCCGCATTTTCGGCAGCAATATTAATACACTCGGGTTACAGTTAGTAAAACCAAATTGACAAGCTGCCCCTAGATACTAAAATGTTGTGTAATGCAATTATTAGTACTTACAAAACATGTTGTTTAATAAATTGCATGTTATTTCGAGAGGACTGAGTCCAAGCAAGTTTCTTTACATATGAAACATTGCTCCATCAACCACCTGAGACTGAAACGTCTACAGTACATCCTCTCTAACTTCCATCCTTAGACTTTGATAATTTGCAACCACATTTCACAGTCTTGGATGTACTGTGGTCAAAAACTCTGTATGTTAGGTAGATATACCAATCCACATTGATCAATACTAAATACAGTACAAACAGATGTTTGTGCTTAATAGGGTTTTATGTTTTTTTTGCACCCTGATTGAACATTGTTGTGATAGACTTTGTATGATGTATTGATATTTATAGCTGAAGTCTTATTTAATCTTGAAAAGACTTTTCTGCAATTTATTTTTGGTACGCCTCATTATAAGTATACGTTTTTTTTAACTCAAGTTGGATTTTTATAGTAGCTCAACTCAGAGTATATATAATTTACTCCTATAGGAGACTGTTATTTTATGGATGAGGTTCAAGGATTACTGTACATAAATTGTTGCAAAGTCACTCTTTTCATGGCAATGTCCCTAAGCAAAAATTATTTTCTTTGAAAAATGTGCATGGTTACAAAGTAGCTGATAGACCTTGGCATATGCTTGAAAACATAGCCTTGCAACATTCCAAATGCCAACTAACATTCCTGTATGAGCCAAATTAAACATTTCAAATCTTCCTTTATTGAGCCTTGCTGAACAAGAAGACTAAAAAAGACTTGGATGCATATCAATGGCTTTGAGCACTGTCAACAATTTGCCCTAATCTACCACTTTAAATGATGTGTAGTTAATGTTGAGAGGAAGGCATGATGTCCTAAAAGTATACTATTTAATGGTAACAACATGTAACTGTAAACCCTTGCTCAAAACAATTTGTGATGGGCAGATTTACCACCATCAGTGCTGCAGCAATTCCCCCTCTGTGCTGCAGATCCTTTACTCCCATTGTTCATGACGAGCTCAGCTCGTCATGAGCATCGAAGGGGTTAAGACCAATTAGCTATGGATTCAGCTATGAATTCTGGACAGCGTTAACCTGTTGTAAACTTAACCCAGTTAAAATATGAGACTTTTTACTAATGAGATATGACTGATCACAATTTCCTAGGCTAGATCTCAATATCTTCCATGTGAGTAGGATGGTACCCACATCAGCACGGCCATTTAGAGGAGCACATATATCAAGACCTACCATGATGAAATAGATAATGATCCGGTTCCAAACTTGAGGTTTGCTTGCATTCTTGATCTAAAACACTTCTGTAACATTATGTTTGTATTGTATCTCTTCAATGGTAGTGGGGTTTGTGAAATATCATGCAGTTCAATTTACAGCTATCACAGTATGGGTCAGATAAATCATGCTTGCTAAGCTAAGATTTTCCAGAAGATAAACGTGGGCCAGATGAATGAAGCTTTTTTCAGTTCGCAAACGGTGCGATTCAGGTCGTTTGCGACCTTAAAAAGGCATTCTCAAATGTACAAAGCCCAATTTGCGTCTCGGTAAGCTATTACCGAATCGGAAATTGAGTTTGGGAGTCGCTATTAGGAAGGAGTGTGCCAAGGGCGTCCCTTCCTAATAACAAGTTGCAGGAGCATGTATGAATGTTTTGCAACTGGAATGCGTTCACACTTTAGCGACTCTGGTAACTCACTCGCAAAAGAGACCCCTTTCCCTTTGTGAATGTGGGCACCAACATTTTTTAAGAGTAGGCAATGGTCCCACAGACCACTGCCTACTCTTAAAAATTGAAAAGGTAGCTTTTCATTTTTAATTTTGAAATGCAGACCGTTTTCCTTTAGGGAAAAGGGCAGCATTTCAAAATTAAGAACTGCTTTATTTAAAAAGCAGTCGCAGATATGGTGGGCTTCTGACCCCAACAGGCCAGCATCCCTGCTAGTGCTGGCCATTCCCAATGGGTTGCAAATTGTGACCTGCCTAATGAATATTATTGAGGCAGGTCCCTTGCGACCTATTAGGAATCGCAAACAGTTTAAAACACACTGTTGTACATATTTGTTTGCGATTCGTGAAAATTCGCTATTAGGATTTCGCAAACGGAAGTTTTTACACATCTGGCCCCATGTTTATTTGAGACATAGCTGAATATTGCTCAACCCACATTTTTGGGGAATCCTATTATTTTGTATTCACTACTAGGACTTTTATTGTTTCCAAACATTAGTGAGAGCTTCTACATTTGTCTATTTTTGATCATGCAATCGTGTCACGTTTAAGAATCTTGAATTCCCCATTGTGCCGTGACTTAAGGAACCAGCGTTTAAGTCTTGTATCTTTGCTTTCTAAAGAACCAAAACAGTAAGGGCCACATGTAGGTAAGTTAATTTTACCGATTTATAAATACCGAATTTTACCGATTCGGTATTTATGAATCGGTAAAATAGAAGGGGGGAGATGTAGGGAAAATCGGTAATTGAATTACCGATTCTGTAGGAATCGGTATTTACCGAATCGGTAAATACCGATTCGGTAATGCCCATTGATTACTATGGGCATTGAAGCCCATAGGAATCAATGGGCATTACCGAATCGGTATTGACCGATTAGGTAAATACCGATTTTTGCAAGGGTGCAGGGGGTGTCACTTTGACACCCTCTAGCACCCCGATTTAAGGCATGTGTGACATGTGGCACACAGACATGCCCTAAGGGCATGTCTGTCTGTCACATGCCATAGGTGTGCATGCACACATATGCATGCACACCTTGAATCGGTATTTTACCACCCAATTAGATTGGGTGGTAAAATACCGATTCGGTAAGCCCTGTGGGACTCAGAAGAGTCCCACCTACATTTCAAAATTACTGAATCGGTAAAAATACCGATTCGGTATTTTACCGATTCGGTAAATTTACCGAATCGGTAAAATAGGCCACCTACATCTAGAATAGCCATTTACCGGTCGGTAACGGCCGAATCGGCCGTTACCGGTCGGTAAATGTCTACCTACATCTGGCCCCTAATGTGTTGTCCCAGCAAGGGTGGCCATGTTGAGGATTTGCACAAAAGCTCAGGTTCATGAATGGACAGCAAACACTTGAGAATCTCCCAATAAAAGCATTGTGATTCATAAAAGATAAAAGATAGAGCATAAAATAGGAAGAATATGACGTTTTTAAGATAGCATTTTAGGGTAGAAATGTGAGATGGGGATGTGATTCCAATTTTCTCTGTTCACTCACTACCTCAAGCATCCTTCACCGTCTTGCAGTCATGGGGGGTACATTTATGTAATCTTCATGCAGCTCATTGCAGCAAGCCACCTTCCTGCGCTGTGCTGCATTAAAGGGTGAGGGGATGAATGCCTTGTGGTTAACATTGTACTACAAATTCCTGCTCTCCACTTGTGCTGGAGTACAATGTGCTACCTTGCACCAACACAGGTAAAAGCTTTCTAAGGGTGATTCCTTCTACATGTACTGAAGAATGCAGCACACTTGGAAAGAGAAAAAAAAGAGGAGAGAAAAATATATTTCTCCTTGTTGCACCTTTGGTGGGAGGCATATTATTCTGATGCATTCCCAGGTATATCAGTGTTGGTAAATCTGGGAATGTGTCAGAAGATTGGTGGATGTGTGGGAACACCTATGCTCCATGCAAAGCACGCCTCCCTGCCACAGAGTCACAGGAGGCAGCGATTTGCGCAACTTTGCGTTAATCTAGATTTACCAAGCCACACAGGCCCAAACAAGGTGGCCATGCATGGTTTGGTAAATCTCATTTTAGGTTTTGCATCATCCTGTGAACCCTTGCCTGTCACAGGGTGATGCAAACCCTTTGATAAATTTGGCCCCTTGTTGTCCAAAATCAAGACTTCTCCAGCAGTGTTATAAAAAGATGACACTCTATGACTTTGTCAAGTAGCAAAGTTTATCATCTTCTCACTAAACTACCAAAAGGTGAATTTTTAAAGAGTTTTTGTAGAGGTATACATTTTTCTTCTTAGAAATATATTATGCTAGAATGTATACCTAAAAGTACGTAATCATCTTCTCCAATTTCATAAACTTACTGCAGTTGGCAAAGATTTTAAAACACTTCCCAAAACGAACCTCAGCATATACCGACTTCTGCTATTAGCTTCTTTCATATTTATGGCTTTGTCAGTATGAAAGCTGCACTTTCATGAATAGGAAGTAGGCCTTTGGGACACTAACACACTGAAACCACCCACTGATTACATGCAAGCCAAGCATGTCCTGGCTGAAACCTAAGTAGTCATATATTGGCTGGCTACACCTTTTATTTTGTTTTTCATTCATTCATATTATATTTTATGCACAGTATTCATCTTATACTGAGCCAAGAGCTGAAATAGTAAATTTCCATTAATTAAGTAAATTACTCAAGAATGTTGATTTAAGCTGGTAATCGTAGGTGTGCATGTATGCTTAAGCAACTTTGTAAATAGGATTGTTGAAGCACTTCTCATGGTTAAGAGGAAGATGTCTAGATGTTGTAGATCCTGGAGTCTTAGATGGAGAAGGGCTGTTTCCTCCTTTTTTCTTTTTTGTCTTCAGTTTTGTGATGCCAGCTTTGTATATGATAAGAGCCATTGGGGGGAGTTGGTTTGTTAGCTAGCTAAGCAGCAGTGCTGGTTATGGAGGTCTTGTGGAGGACACAGCTAGACTTGAAGAGGACTAGAACACATTCAAAAGGAACCAGTAGAGTTCCATGAGGACTGTGGTGATGTGCCATTTATGAAGCATGCTCCAGCATGAAGGAGGTCTTTCAGGCAGGCCAGTGAGATGTCAGCCAGGACATGGAGCAGATCATTGTCTTCTTCATAGTGCAAGTACAAAGGCTTGAATGGATGTTCTGAATTTGCTTTCAAGGAGGAATAGTTAGTTTTTAGGTCGAGCAGACGTACTCTCAATGCGTGAGCATTGAGAGTGTCTGCTACAGACCTAATGTGGCCCGTATTTAGGAGAGTGGACACGAGTCAGACGCGCGCTTTTGCAGTCTCAGTTTTGACCGCGGGAGCGCGCGTCTGAGCCGCGCCTGCGCAGAGTAAGTCACAGCCCCTGCTCACACACAGACACAGCCAGCCCCCACCCCTCTGCATGCACGCACACACACACAGGCGCGCGCGCGCGCACACACACACATACACACGCTGCCGCCCCCCACCCCCTGCATACATACAGACACGCAAGCACAGAGCCCCACTCACCGGGACACAGCCAGCCCCCACCCCTCTGCATGCACGCACACACAGGCGCGCGCACACACACACACACGCTGCCGCCCCCCCACCCCTGCATACACACAGACACGCAAGCACGGAGCCCCACTCACCGGGACTTCTACTCCGCAGGACTCCGGGCTGCTCACTCCGATGTCAACAGGGACACCGGCACTTCGCTCTTTGGCTTCCCGGGCGGACGCCGGCTGCACGCAGGGCTCTCCTCTCTCTGCACCGGAGCCATGCGCCAGCCACTGCAGCCTGCCTCCTGGGAAGCTCCGGTCGCGTGTCCGGCCCCGCCCCCGTCCCAACAAAGGTTGCCTGGCTTCCTGGTATCGTAACGCTGTTTAGATCTTTGACAGGTCACATGACCCAGCTAACCTATCCAATTCTGGGAGCATCCACGTGACTAAGATAATCTTATTTCTTATTATCTCATTGAGTTATTTAATAGATATCGACCACTTGACGGGTTGCCTTCACAATAACTATTGTTTGTCGAAAACCAGATATGCTTAGAAATACCCAATCTTTGTCGACTTTTGTTTCGACGTTACACCCAAGATGACGCTACTCACATTCACTGGAAGGTCACATGACGTAGCCAACCAATCCGAAGATGTGACATTGTTTAAAATAGCACTTCGATGTAGGTTAATTTGAATGCATCTCCGTGACTTTGCCGGCTGAAGCATGCCTTTTTCGATTTTGACAAACAGACTAATTAGTAAGTACTTGTATCTAGCCATTACCGGCATGTTATCTTCATTCTCGCCTGCCGACATAAATCTGTCTTTACATTTGGGCGGCGGCTTGGATTTGCTGATATAGCAACCGCGCATCTGACATGCTCTGTGCTTACTAATGCTGGCGTTTTTATTCAACGCTATTACACTGACCTGCTCTCTGAAACCGAATAATCTCGCGAAAAATCTAGCTAGTTCCGGCATGGTATTTTCACTCTCGCTTGCCGGCAGAAGCTTGGTTTTACATTTGGGCTGCTGTTCAGATTTGCTGATAGAATAACCGCGTATCTGACATGCTCTGTGCTTACTAATGTTGCCGGTTTATTCTTAAGCTCAATGTCGTAAGAAACACTATTACACAGAGTAGCTCTTTGAAACTGAAAAATCGTGTGCAGTACCAGCAGTATTGTTTCGCACTGTTATGCATAATGTCAAATTAGCAGTGTGATTCATATTCACTATATGTCCATGTTACTAGTCAACGAGTGGAGTTTATATAGCTTAAACAACCATTGATTCACTATGAAACAATGTGAACACTGAAGTCCGACCATTGTTCCTAAAAGGTTGGGTGCCTTAACGCATAACTTACTCTCAGTTGACACCGACGTTTTATATAGTATTTGTACTGACTGGTTGTTTAAATGTAAATCATTCCATATCAAGCCGTGTGCTTCCAGCCTGCAGGCGGCTGCACCGCTCTGCGACCAGGCGTTTGAAGCCCATGTTTTGGGCCAAGCAGTACCCTGTCACATATAAACACAGCCACGTGTATTGGAAATAGATAAAACAACAGAATGCATCTTGTGACCCTAGAACTGGATGTACAGAAGATTCAAGGGCTTCCAAGGGGTTTATAATCCTGCAGTGCCGGTCTAAATCTAGCTGCTATGAAGTGCAGGTGCGTCATTCATGCTGAAGTAACCAGGGCCTTCCACACATTGGACACTGCGCTGCCTCACACACACTGCGCTGCCTCACACACACTGCGCTGCCTCACACACACTGCGCTGCCTCACACACACTGCGCTGCCTCACACACACACTGCGCTGCCTCACACACACACTGCGCTGCCTCACACACACACTGCGCTGCCTCACACACACACTGCGCTGCCTCACACACACACTGCGCTGCCTCACACACACTGCGCTGCCTCACACACACACTGCGCTGCCTCACACACACACTGCGCTGCCTCACACACACACTGCGCTGCCTCACACACACACTGCGTTGCCTCACACACACACTGCGTTGCCTCACACACACACTGCGCTGCCTCACACACATACTGCACTGCCTCGCACACACACTACGCTGCCTCACACACACACACACACTGCGCTGCCTCACAAACACAGTACGTAGTCACACACTGCTGTGTGTCACTCACACTGTCCTATCACACACACTGCGCTGTTACACACACTGCCCTGTGACACACACACTACACTGCCTCACACACACTGCGCTGCATCACGCACACACTGCCCTGCTACACACTGCACTGCCTCACACACACTGCACTGCCTCACACACACTGCACTGCCTCAACACACTGCACTGCCTCAACACACTGCACTGCCTCACACACACTGCGCTGCCTCACACACACTGCGCTGCCTCACACACACTGCGCTGCCTCACACACACTGCGCTGCCTCACACACTGCGCTGCCTCACACACACACACACACAAACACTACGTAGTCACACACTGCTGTGTGTCACTCACACTGTCCTATCACACACACTGCACAGTTACACACAAACTGCACTGTGAGTCACACACTGCACTGCCTCTTACACACACTGCCCTGCTACACACCACACTGCCCTGCTACACACTACACTGCCTCACACACACACTGTGCTGCCTCACACATGAACTGCACTGCCTCACACACGCACTGCCTCACACACTGTGCTGCCACTCACACACTGCGCTGCCACACACAAGCTGCCTCACACACACACACAAGCTGCCTCACACACACACACGCTGCCTCACACACACACACTGCGCTGCCTCACACACACACACTGCCTCACACACACACAATGTGCTGCCTCTCACACACACACACACTGCGCTGCCTCACACACACACTGTGCTGCCTCACACACTGCCCTGCCTCACACACACTGCACTGCCACATAATTACACAGCTCTCAATGCAACATACACTCCAAATACCACTCAGTGCCACATAATTATATGCCACATAATTACACTGCACTCAATGCAACATACACTCCAAACAATATGACTCAGTGCCACAAAATTACATGCTACATAATTACACTGCACTCAATGCAACATACACTCCAAATACCACTCAGTGCTACATAATTACACGCCGCATAATTACACTGCACTCAATGCAACATACACTCCAAACAATATGACTCAGTGCCACAAAATTACACACAACACAATTACACTCTACTGAATACAACATACACTCCACACAATACCACTCAATGCCACATAATTACATGCTACATAATTACACTGCACTCAATGCAACATACACTCCAAATACCACTCAGTGCCACATAATTACACGCCACATAATTACACTACACTCAATGCAACATACACTCAAAATACCACTCAGTGCCACATAATTACACACCACATATTTACACTGCACTCCATGCAACATACACTCCAAATACCACTGAGTGCCACATAATTACACTGCACTCAATGCAACATTCACTCCAAATCCCACTCAGTGCCACATAAGTACACTCTACTAAATGCAACGCACACTCCACACAATACCACTCAGTGCCACATAATATGCTACATAATTACACTGCACTCAATGCAACATACACTCCAAATACCACTCAGTGCCACATAATTACTCTACTGAATACAACATACACTCCCCATATTACCACTCAGTGCCACATAATTACACCCCATATAATTACTCTTCTCAATGCAACGTAAATACACTCCACATATTACCACTCAGTGCCGTATAATTACACACCTCATACTTACACTACTCGATGCAACATAAATACACTCTATCTATCTATCACACTCACTCTATTGCCCTCACTCTATCTATCTATTGCTTCGCCACAGCATCACTCAGCACCACGCAGCATCACTCATGGGAAATACAACTCACTAGGTGCTACCACAGCATCAATGAACGCCACAGCATCACTCGTCGCCACCACAGCATCACTCGTCGCCACCACACCATCACTCGTCGCCACCACAGCATCACTCGTCGCCACCACAGCATCACTCGTCGCCACCACAGCATCACTCGTCGCCACCACAACATCGCTCGTCGCCACCACAACATCACTCGTCGCCACCACAACATCACTCGTCGCCACCACAACATCACTCAGGTACCACCACAGCATCAATCTATGCAACCATTCAACAACTGGTTCAAATATGTTCTCTCAATGTTTCAAGCTTTATTACACAAAAAGATGTTAATATTTCACTTCTGTTCTTGGATTTTCGTCACAATAAAATACAATTAACATATTCTTCACAATTTTTTTTACAAAAGTTTAAGCTACTGCTATTATAAATTACAATAACTTTTATTTCAGTATTATTAAAAACTGTAAAAGCCATTGTTATTTGAAATATCAATACATCTAAGTCACGTAAATACAACACATATTGCATTACAAATGCTATAGGTGTCACATTTGCAACAGTTAAAACTATTGGCATTGTAAATGACAAAGCAATTAAGTTTGCTATTTTCAAAACCAACACATAAATAAAAAATGTGTCATTTACAATACCAATAGCTCAAACTTTCCTAATGCGAGACCTATTGCATTGCAAATGCTTGTTTTTCAAGAGATAGAGTTGGTACCAGGACATCTTGATTTTCTGGTAGATGTGTTTGAGGGTGGTGTTGGTATTGACTATGAATCCAAGTGAATTGGTGTTCGATGATAGTTGAGTATTGAAGCAATTCAGATTCATACAATTGAGCAGTGTTTGGGTTTTTATTCATAAATTTTATATAGTCCGAACATGACCCAAGAGGGTATCAAAGCGCTTTACATAACATTGTTCAGATACATTAGAAGGTAGAGGGTAATATACATTCATTCAATTAACAGTTAGAGTGTGGTAGGTAAAGATAACATAGGTTGAGACCCAGTAACGTGATACTTAGGGCCACATGCAACAACCTATTTAGGAAGTGCAAACGGTATGAATCGCAAAATTCGTCAGTTTGCGATTCCTAAATAGGTTTCTGGGACGCATCAAGCATTTTTGGTAAAATCGCTATTTTTAGCGAATTCCAAAAATGCGATTGCTTGTAAGGAATCACAAATTTGCGATTCCTTAAAAGCAATGCATGATTACTTTTAAAATTGCGAATTCGCAATTAGGGGGTGCAAATTACCATGAGGTTGAACCTTGTGGTAATTTGCGAAAATGTGTCAAAATGCCCAAAGATGCATTTTAAAACACTGTCATGTTACAGACACACATGTCCTTAGGACATGTGTGTGTGCAACATGCACTTCAAAATACATTTCAGGGGTGCACCCATGGAATGCATCAACATTTTGCGAATTCTAATTTGCGAATTCGCAATTCCCATTGATTCCTTTGGGCCTTTTGGCCCATAGGAATCAATGGGAATTGCGAAATCGCTAATTGGAATTCGCATAATATTTGCGATTTGGTAAAAATTGCGATTTTTACCGAATCGCAAATTTTATGCAATTTCAATCATGCATCCCGTTTTGCGATTCCTTATTTGCGATTCCCTAAAAATCGCAAATAAGGAATCGCAAAAACGGACTTTGATGAATGTTTCCTTTAAAGTCGTAAGATATGAGTTTGTTTATTAGAAACATTTTCACTTCTTTTTTGAAGGAGAAGGAGGAAGGGATCCTGCGAACATCTGGTGATAATAAATTCCAAATCTTTGGTGCGATACTTGAGAAGGCTCTGCAGCCTGTTCTCTTTTTGTGTAATGCTTGTAGTTTCAGTAGTAGTGAGCTAGCGCTTCACGAATGTCTGCAACCTCCAGACAGCTCTAGTTTTTGTGCTTAATAACTGGGGGTTTTGGTGTGAAGGGCTTTATGGGTCATGCAGGTGATCTTTAAGTGTATTCTTGCCTCATAAGGTAGCCAGTTCAATGCTTTTAAGGACGCGGAAATGTGGGTGTTTCTTTTTGTTCCAGAGACCAGCCTGGCCGCGGCGTTAAGAGAGGCCCTCAGGGGGGCCATCTCGTACTTGGGAAGTCCGTATAGAGTGCTTCTTCCGTAATCAAATCTTGGTAACACCAGGGCTTGTACTGCCATTTTTAAGTCGACCGGTGGGAAGAACGGTTTAAGTTTCCTTAGGATATTCATCTGATGATTATCTCCTTTGGTGGCGTTACTGAAATGTGCCTGGATATTCAAGTGTTTGCTTAAGGTGATTCCCAATGATTTAGCAGAGTCAATGATGTAGGGAGAGCATGTAGAGGTTGATAGATGCTTCAGCCAGAGATCTATTTTTGGTGTGTGGTTGGGGGGGCGAGCTGAGGAGGAATTCCGTTTTGTTGGTGTTAAGCATGAGGTAGTTGCCAGTGAGCCAATTTTGAGTGTTATGTAGAGTGGCGTTGAGGGAGATGAAATCATCAGGGTAGGAGATGTTCATAAACAATTGTGTGTCGTCTGCATGCATGTGATATAGAATGTTTGCAGAGTTCAACACTTTTGCCAGGGGTTCCATGATTAGATTGGAGAGGATGGGTGAAAGTGCCCTGTGGAACTCCTAGGGTGACAATGGAGGGTTGAGAGAGGAATTGCTTCACCTTGATTCTTTTCGGTCTGTTGTTTAGGAAGGCGGTAAACCATTGTAATACTGGATCAGATAAACCCATACTTTGTTCCAGTAGGGACAAAAGGTTGTCATGTTTAACTGTGTCAAAACCAGAGGATAAGTCAAGAAGTATCAAATGACACGATTCTTTGTGGTCTAGCATTTTTAATATGTTGTCCGTAATGTGGGTGAGTGCTGATTCATTGATGTGTCCTTGGCGGAAGCAGATTGGTATTGGTCTAGAAGATTGAAGTTCTCAATAAATTTGCATAGTTGAGTTTGCACGCATTTTCCAGTAATTTCGCCAGAGTGGGGAAGTTGGATATGGGGCAGTAGTAGTTTAAGTCTGAGGAGAGGGAATTGTTTTTTTTTGTATGGTTGTCACCTGCCCTACTTGCAGGAAGTCAGATATAGTGCCTTGGTTAAGAGAGGTGTTTACAATTTTTGCCCATAAGGGAAGAATAGAAGTTTTTATAATTTTGAATATGGCAAGAGGTAGTGGATCAGTGAAGTGATTGAAGTGATTAATCACTAGAAGGATTTTATAAATGTCATTTTCAGAGTAGGTCTTGAAGTTGTGTCAGGAGGCATTGTTTTTTGGGACTCCCACCGCTGTAGTGAGTTGGTCCTTGACCTGGGAGTGGGATGTAGACTCATGATTGGTAGCTGGTAGGAGAGCATTCTTAGATTGTAGGTTGAGTTCAATAGTTTTTGTATGTTCTAAGAAAAGTTGGCCAGGTCCTCGCAGTTGGGGGTAGTAATCTCTCTTAGTTCCGTAGAATTTGATGAGTTGAGTGATTGTTGTTTAACTATTTTAAATAGTTTTTTGGGATGGTTGATGGCTTGGTTCAATTGAGCTTAAAAGAAGACCGCCTTTGCCTTTAAGATTTTTGTGTGTGATGTTTTTCTCAGTGCTCTAAGGTGATTTGAGTGTTTCATAGAGGGTGCCACGCTCCATATTCTTTCGGCTGTTCTTAGTTTGCATCAGTCACAGTTCAGATTCTCATTAAACCATGGCTTAGAGATTTTAGTGGACACATTTTTTTGTTGAAGGGAGGATGTTTAGTCAAGTATTTCAAGAATAGTGGAATTGTAGGTGATGGACATCCACCATGCCTGCTTTGGGGATCAGGTCGGTGTTGCATCGATTTGCTTATTCTACAGGGTTAATATTTTGAGTATTCCTTTTCCATTGTTTTGTTTTCATAGGTTGACCTTTTTTTCAGGGTCACCTTAACCCCTTGCACACGTTGTTAATAATCCTGCTGTATCTGTTCCATGAACAGAAGCGTATCACCAGGGGGGTGATATATTATGTGTAGTTTGCTGATGATGCAGTTGTTGTTTGTGATGTTGATGCAAAGATATTTACAGGTAGAGAAAGAGATGATGTCTGTTTGATTAACTGAGATTGTGTTTCGGTGAATGCATGCTACCTCACCGCCAGGTTTCACGGCTCTGTTTAAGCGGATTATGTCATAGCTGGAAGGGACCAATAGGTCTGGGATAGGTGACGAGGAGCTATTTAGCCATGTTTCAGTAAGGATAACAATGTCCAGCTCATTTGATAGGATGTAGTCATAGATGTTGGATGCATGTTTGCTGGCTGATCTGCAATTGAGAAGTATGCACTTCAGTTTGCTAGTGTAGTGAGTGAGGTCTGTCTGCACTATGTTGATATTTTTGAGGTTTTTGCTATTTATAGATATGTGGTTGTGTGTGGGTTTTCTGCAAGGATTAGTTTGAATGGTTTATATACTATTCTGAGGAGGCTCGTTATTGTCTAATGGAGTGGAACAAGATAGGAGGAGGCTACGTATGTAATTGTCAGATAACTCAGCAAGTGGTCTCTTGGGACGAGAAGGGTCGTTTGTGGAGGGTATGTTATTATGAATCATGAACTTGGGTGAGGTTTTCTGGCGATATATCTGTTTGTTTGGTCATAGATTTGGTTTGTGGTGGTTCTAGTGGCTCTGTGATAATATAGGAGCTCATGGTGATGGTTGATAGATTCTGTACTTCGTAATTGAGGTGGCTATTTCATTGAAGCGTGCGATGCAATCAGAGATCGGACAACTAATTATGTGATGAGGTGTGCGTTCTCTAAGGGGGAGAGTCTGCCTGTTGGGTCTGGTTGGATGGGGGTGACAATATTAGGTTCCAATTGGGTTAGTGTGTCAGGATGGATGGGGGGGTCCATTTGGGTATGGGAGATGGTTTGGGTAGGAGGTAACGTGGGAGGATCTGTGACATGTGGAAGAGATATGGTCAAAGAGTGGTTAGTTAAATTAGTCGGTGTATGTTCCAAGATGGAGAGCGACCATTCATAGATCAATGTTGCTAGCAAGTCGTATGTGGCCTTGAGGGCCGGTTCATTTATAGGTGAGTCGAGTAGATTAGCGGGGAAAGATTCATATTTAGATGACTTTACATTGTTTGTCGAGGGTGTTGGTGTGTGTGGGCATAATATCGGTCAGTAACCGATTGGGTCTCTGACTCTTTTGGGCCTGGGGGCAGTCCAGTGTTTGTGTCCGGTGTGAGGGATGGGTGGTAGTCATTGGGGCTGGCGAAAACTTATTTCAGTTTCAGATGCAGTTGATGAAGTAACAGTCCTTTGTGGTGGAGTGTGAACACCATCAGGACAGTCAGGGTGATTTGTGATGGGAGGTGAGGGCTTCTTGCTCAGTGCTTTCTTAAGGATAGGGAAGATCTTGTTTATATGGGTGAGATTGACATTTGAGGCTTGTATAAGGATATTAGCGTTGTTGTATAGGATATAGTTGTGTTCGCATTGCAGAAGTCTGAGGCAGATACCAACAATTTGAGGGCATGTGGGGTTTTCTTAATATCGGAGAATTGAAGCATGGTGTAGAAGAGATTTCCCCACTGTGCATGTTTTTTGGTATAGAAGAAGTCATTAGTTAGTATGTCCTTGTTGGTGCAGAAGTAAGGATCAAAAATAAGTGTTTCTGAGTGATTTTTAATTAGCCGGTGTTTGAACTTTGTAGCTGCGTTTTTGGATAGGTTTGCTGGATATTTGATGGTGTAGGCATGTAGACCAGAGGGTTTTAGGTTTGGATCCATAAAAAAAAAATAATAATCTTCTCTCTCTTTCTTTTTTCTTTCTTCTCGTCCCTCTCTCCCTTATTCTTTTCTTTTCTTTTCCTTACTTCTCCATGCCTCGCTTCATTTATTTCATTCCTGTCTTACTTAAAACTCCTTTCTCATTCTTTTCTCCTTTTTTTCTCTTCCTGGTGAAGGCACTGGTGTGGTTTGAGACCAATCAAAGATGGCCGCTACTTTTCTGATGCTGTGTGTGCGGGTCCTCTTTTTATTTCCATTTTCTCTAGGGAGAGGGTGCCATCTTTGGAGAGAGGAGAGCTAAGGGGGAAGATTACCGTTGCAAAATGGAGTTCTGGGCCTCTGAGGTACTAGAGGCCAACTCCCTACCGACAGACATGTTGGTTGTACTGGCCGATGGGATGAATTCTGCCTTTCTAGGATTGAGTTTTAGGTAGGCACTATGCATCCAAGTTTTAATAAAGTGTCAGCGGTGCTGAAGTCAATGAATGCGAAAGTTAAATGAGTTGTTCATATAGAGTTGCATGGCATAAGCATAATAGTACAAATTGAGATGGCTATCAATAATAGTTGCACATGGCTCCAAATAAAGGCTGAAGATGATGGGAGACAGGAAGGAGCCCTGAGGTACTCAGTAGGATTAGTGGAGCTTCTCAGATGGAATGGAATGGAAGTGGCCTTGTAAAGCGCAACTAAGCCCGGAGGCATCAAGGCACCTTGGCATACCCTACTTGGGTGAGCTGATGTCATCCTGTTAGGAAGGAGGAGATCCAGTAGAAGACATTACTGGGAAATATTTTTTGACATTTCAGGTTGTGAATGAGAGTAGAATGGTTGATTGAGTTGGAGGCATCAGAACAGTCCAAGTGTATCTGGAGGCTGGGAATATCTTTTTCCATGATCAGAAGGGTATAGTCTATCTCTTGCATGATGTCTGTTTCTGTGATGCAGCATAGTATTGAGCCTTATTGGTACCCAAGGAGGAGATCATGGGTGTTAGTGTATTCCTGGAATTGATTTAAGGTGCTTTTTTGTTGCTCCTGCTCATGCAGTGTCATTAGTCTAGATAGCTTAAGAGCCCTTAGTTGGTGAGGTCATTAATACCAGGGCTGGGCTCCCTAGAAAGAGGAGAACCTGAGTAGTTTTGTGTGCTTCCGGGAAGATGCCACAAGTGAGTGGGGAGTTAATGAGGAAATCGGACGGCAAGATGGTTAGTCAAGTCTCGGGGTAAGCACAGTCTACAATGCATTGGGTAGTGCATTATCCTCATAAGTGGTGGCTATGAGGGAGATTAGGTTGTTGGAGATACTTCAACGATAAAAGAGGTTGACTGATGGCAATTGTAGAAAGATGAACAGTGCTTTTAGGGGTGTAGGGGCTGTTGGCCTGGTGCAGTTGATATTCTGTTGGATTTCCTGTACTTTATCACTGTAGAATAGTTTGAGGTGCAGCATGAATCAGTGAAGTGTTGGATTGATGGGTCAGAAAGGGGAGACATGTTTTTAGATCATCTTGAATGACATTGTGACCCTATTGAATTCTTTGTTGGCAAAGTAGTTAGCTTTGGTTTGCATGATAAGTTGCATATGTGTGTTGAGTAGATCAGTTTTAGTAGTGTGATATCTTTAGGGGATTTCCTTTTATTGCATGCCCTTCCTCATAAATGATGCACTTTTTGTCAGTGAGGTTTTTAGATTACCACTGTGCTGTTGTTGTGGATTTCGACTTTTCTCATTTCCATGCAGCTGATTTCTAAAATCAAGTTCAGGAATAGGATGGGCTCAGATCTGTCATTCAAAGCATGGAGCCCCAACTGCTTTAGAACAGGGACTAAATGTTTCCCTATTTTGTCACAATGTTTTGTTTATTTAGTCTCCTGAAGAGGGATTCCCTGTTGTTGATTCTGTTCAATAATCATGTCATCAGGTTCAGAAGTGAATTTTAGATTCATGTTAAAATCCCCTGTAACCAAGTGTTGTTCGGGTGTTTTATCCCCTACCCTTGTGTCCATGATAATAGAAGTTAGGTTTCCAATTATTTCTTTCTTCTTTTTTGTTTCAGGGGGAGCGTATATATTAACCAATAACAGTGGCTTATGTGTGTTCTGAAACAAGACTTCTAATGACACGCATAGTGTATTAGGATTATCCTGCATCAAGAATTACAGGCCAGCTGAGGTATAGATGGCAAGACCCCCCCTCACACATCCATACTTCATGGACTTGGTGTCAGAAGTAAAACATTTGAGAAACCCTCGCATCATGATTCGGAACATTGACCATGTTTCTTGCAGAATAACCACATGGAAAGGATTCCAGTATGCTATTAAATCAGCACCCTGTGGTTTTGAGCACAGACCACTAAAATTCCAGGAAGAGATCCTGAGGTTATTTTGGGTACTAACAGGTGGAGTAGGGAGAGAGAGTTCAGGTCATTGTGTTGGCTTAATGTGCACTGCAAATGGTAGCCTTGACTCATTGTGCAGTGCAGATGGTATCCAGCCCCAGTCGTCTGTTCATGGCGTAGCCCTGTTTTTTTTGGTAATCTTTAATAGGTACCAAGACTCTGGTTCTGCTGGGCAGGTCTTTACCAAGAGCATTTTTAAGTACAGCCTATAATGCCTTTCTGCCATCTTGGGGATTGTTAGTGTGGAGATCCTCCACCGGGCTTAACACAGTCGGGTAGCCCAGAGCAATGTATAAGAGGACAGCCATACCCCAAATACCGAAGGCAGTTTATTCCTGACAACTTCTGGTGAGGTTCATTTAATGAGAGTTGCTTCGTTAAGGTGGTTTGCTTGAGTGGAGTTAATTAAGCTGATTCCATGTCCAACTAAGTTATTTCCACCAGAGTGGGAAGTGCATAAAGTAGCTTCAAAATGTTGCCCCCTATGACATGTGTCCCAGAGACCCTTTGAATTACATTTTGGTTGCAGCAGGGTTTTCAAATTTTCCGGATTTTACTCTAAATGGCCGCTCAAGGGGAAACTTGTCAGTAGGAGTGATGGGCAACGGTTGCCATTATTACTAATCATGTGGGCCTGCTGATCCTGCTGGGCTGACTGTACGCTCCTTGAAGAGCTAGTTGAAACTGCTGTACCCATGGTGGATAAGTTTAGCTCAGAATGGAGAGTCATGTTTTTGCCTATTGCAGGGGGACATTGTGATACCCATCTTTTTATGAAAACACTATCGGGAAGGGCTAAAGGAACAGATGAGAGGGTGGATGTTGGGATGTTTAGGCAGAACTCTGGGCTTTTGATTTGGGATTGATGTGGTTCATTGGGTCTCATGCACCCTGAGGGAGTTGGACTGTTGGTACTGATACCTCGGATGCAAATACTACGAGCATGGTTGTTATCTATTTGAGAGTTCCTTGATCTAGAGAGTCTAGTCAGCCTTGAGGTACTTGGGCTGTTAGTTCTTGCACTTTGTGTACAATCCTTAAAAGAAGGGCTGTCATTTGAAAACTTTTTTGAGTGGAGTTACATAAAAAATCAGTATATCGACAATAGGCCGAAATAGGCAAGTAGTGCTGCTCGCGCTGTGATCAGAGTGCATTCCATGCTGAAAATCAGCGCAAACAACACCACACGGCACACCAGAAAGCACAGCTACTTGCGTTGATTTTGCTGCACCTTGGGTAGATTCTCTACTCGAGTAGCAGCCATCTGACTGAGAATGGTCATGAAACAGCCTGTGTTTTAACGATCTTACAGGATGTCCTCCTAGCACCGGGAATTGAGGCTAGGGGACAAATCTTGCTTGTACTTTCCAACTTACCATTCTAGAACAGTGATTGGCAGAATTTGGCTGAAACTCCACGTTACAATAGTAATGCGGAGGCACCAAAATAATGCTAGTTATGCCAGAGGAATAGAATATTTCACCCATCCCTATTTGTGAGTGCCCTGAGTTTCCAACTCCCTAATTACCTTCCCAAAGTGAGCTGTGTGAGAAATTAAAGCATTAGAGTTGCCATAGACCAAGTTGTTAGAAAGGAAGGGGCAACAACAGGGTGCTGTGTTGTGTGTTCCACTGTGCTTTTTATGTATTCCACTTTGTTTTGTAAGTCAACTGACACTGGTTTAGTTATTTCAGGTTTAAAGATGGGAAAGAATCCCGTAAGAAGAGCTTCTTGTGGGTTTGTTGTTCCAGCTATCATTCCTTTCTGATGTTTCTGGTGATTGTGCTCAGAGAAAGAAAGACCCTATGGAGCATCCTCAAGTGAAACTGTACGACCCAAGAAATCACCAAAGAAGGAACTTTTCTAAATAAATAATACCTAGTTTTGCCTTTCATTCCTGGATTTCCATTGTTTTTTCCTTTGTTTTGTTGTTATAGGAAGATGTTCCGCAATAACCTTACCTGCTTTCTGACATATAGATACTACAGGAGATTCCTGTTTTGAGACAGGTGCCCATGGTTTCCTCATCTGGGTGAGATATCTGTTAAGTTCACCAAGGTGATGAGTAATTGTGCATCATCTTTTGTTTGGTCAGCAACTTGATATTCCCCCTGACTAGCGGAGAGTAGGCAATCAGCAATGTTTAATGAAGATGTTTGGATTTGGGGTTATGAGGGAGATTTAGAAGGGCTTTCTTTGGGTGCTTGACCTCGTTTTGCTGAGTAGAGTTCTCAGATTCACTTTAATTTCCATAGTAAAGGTATCCAGAGGTGAGGGTAAGGTGTTACATTTGTCAATGAGCGTACAGGAACTGACTGTCTGCAGGAGCACGTGCTCTGATTGCGCACAAATTAAGTTTTTTAGCTCTCCAAGTTTTGGTGGCTATACCAGCGGCAAATATGTCCAATGTGTTCAGAAGGTCAACTTGTAGATCCATTTGGTTTGAACGGTAATTTATAGTATCCATCGTAGACTGAACGTTTGAAAAGTAAATCACAAGCCGTGGGAATGGGGTGACAGAATCATTACTTGCGTCTTTTAAAGATAGAGTGTATGCTGGAGGTGAAAGAACGGTGTTTGCCATGAATGCCCCACCAAAATGCTGCTCCATCTCATAGTCAGATGACAGTGGCCACTCTAATGAAGGTGATCCAGACACATATGCCGGGGACGTGGCGGAATTCAGCTCAGGGCTACAAATGATATAACAATTTGACTGGGCTGCCCCACTAGGTCAGTGACAAGCCGGTACTTCCTGATATCTGACACCAATATTTCTAATCCCCCTGGAGGACAACTGCAGAGAATAATTTGATTTTAAAAAATGTAGATAATTATTCAACAGGAGAGCAGGCTGGGTCTTTTGTAGAACATGTTGAACATGATTTGTTGGTGAAAGCACAGGCTAACTCTTTTGAGGAGTGTTTCACTGGGCAAGCAGTATCCAAATTGCCAGGTGATGTTAAAGACATAGAGGTTTTTGTGGGAGGCTTTAGAATGGTTGTTAGGTTTGATGTCTCCAATGGCGAATGGCTCACTGTTTGCAACAGATATTCGCACTTTGAACTGAGGTTGAGTTCAAGTGTAACAAAGGATTTGGTGCTTGTACAAAGAATGGATTTTACGGCTCCTAGGGCCAGATGTATCAAAGGGTTTTGCCCATTCTGTGTCTATGGGGAAATGTGTGGATACATATGGCCCCTAGGTCCTTAAGGAGCGAGAATTTAAAAGCATCTGTTCAACTTTTTTCAAACATCATAGCTATGGGAGATATGAGGCACTGCGTGTCCTGTGACCCTTCACTGGGGGCAGTTGATGTTTTCATCCTCTCTGTACAGTTATTTTAGAGGAGGCTCTAGTTTTTCCTGATGTCAAGGTTGGAGTGATTAGTGTGCAGTATGTGCTGCCTGGCCTGGGTGGATACTTAGCTTCCTTTGAACTCCTTTTATGCAACAATATCGCTACTCAGCAAAATGGCAGGAATTACAAGAGTATAACCTGGCATTGTGTGGCAGCAAACTTTTACAGACACTATTTGTGCGTTCACCCAATAAATGATTCTATAGGTGCAGAGTTCCTGCTTGTCAAACATTGACTCACCAGACCCTCTGTGACCTTGCAGTGGCAATCATTGAAGTTCCTGGCAAGCGGGAGAGTCTGCCAGTGGCGGCTAGATCCTGAAAAGTTCCAGGGAAGCAGGGCCTGCTGACCTCCGCTGTTGCTTACAGCACATGTGCTTCCTCCCCCACCTTAGTGCAGCTCTAGCTGCTCCATGGATTCCAACTGCTGCACCATGGCACTTCAGGTGTCAGGAGTCACCATGCAAACACCAGGTGTCAGGAATGTCATGGTTGAAATGCAACTGATGTGGAAGATGGCAGGGGGCAGGGGGTGGGGGCCAAACATCATAGGCAACTTCACTGGAACCTTGTTCAGCCTCTTCCACTCTCCTCAGTCTCAACCCTGCGGACACTGTGTTTGTGCTGCTGCCACGCCTCAACCCATTCATTTTCTCTTCCTCCACGCTGCCTTACCTCATCCTCACTCGTTCCCTCCTCCCGGGTGCTGGTGAAAATGCCCAGACAAACCAGGACAAGAGCAGAAACAAGTGGCAAAAGTGTGAACGCAATGCCCAGGTGGGAGCTAGAGAGGTGGCAAGCAACAAGCCGTAGGTGGTCGGACCCGCACAGCACATGATTACGGAGTGAGCAGGCAGCATCTGGCAGGGTCTGGCATCAGGCGTCAGCATCAGTGTGGGATACATATCAATAATTTAATAAATCTTATATTATCTGACATACATTTAGAACACATAATCATTTCTTTATCACATTCACATCTACATTTAGAATTGTTAATAATTTATTAAGATTCATTTTATTCAAGTGAAAACATAAACACATTGTTAGACCTGGGATCCTTCGAGTGGCCTTCCTCCAGACCTTTTGCCTCCTGTTTTTGCTTATTATTTTGTTGACTTTAGGACTCTGAGCACTTTACCACAGCTAATCAGTGCTAAAGTGCATGTGCTTCTTCCCTAACCATGTGTGTAATTTTTGTATACCTTATTGCCATATTTAATTTACTTGTACATCCCTTGTAACGTGGTATACCATATCCTCAGCGCCTGTAAGTTAAATGCTACAAGTAGGCTGTAGCACCAATTTTGCCACCCACAGAAGTAGCCTTTCTAAACCTGTCTCAGGCCTGCCACTGCAGTGCCTGTGAGTGCAGTTTACTGCCACTTCATCTTGCCATTTAAAACTACTTACCAAGCCTTAAACACCCCTTTAATTACATATAAGCCACCCCTAAGGTATGCCCTAGTTAACCCTAAGAGAAGGGTGCTATGTAAGTAAAAGGTACGATATTTACTGTGATGCTTTACATGTCCTGGTAATCACAAAAAGTTACATTTGTTTTTTACTACTGTCAGGCCTACCCTTCTCCTAGGTTACCACTCTGAATTACCTTATACCTTTTTGAGTGGTAGACCTGTTTCAAATATTTATGTATACATTTGTTGTTGATTGTTTTCAATATTGTTTTAAGAAATGTGTTTTAGATTTTTCTAAATGTATTATAGAAATGAGGTTCTGGCTGGTTAATGTATGTACCCAAGCCAAGCCAAACCCACCACTTTAGACAGGGTTAGCCAGATACACAACTGAGATAACCTATCTTCACCCTTTGGTAACTTTGCACAGAGCAGGCAGGCTTATCTAAAGAGGAAAGTGTAAAGTATGTGTGGAACACACATACAGTAACACAACAAAAACACCACAATTAGATCTCACACTGGTTTATTAAAATAGACCATCATTTTATAAAAAGATCAAGACCAAAATAACAAAAATCCAATAAGTTGAAGTCGAGATATTAATTTTTAAAGAATAAAAAGAGTTATGCCGCTTAGAAGCAATAAGCGACAATGGGGGTTATCTGGTCAGGCTGGGCTGGGGTAAAGTCAACAGCTCACACCAACCACGATGGAGCGCAGGCTGGGAACAAGAGCTACGAAGGCCCAGTGAGCAGAATACCTTGGTCCTGGTGGCAACAGTGAGATGCGGGGTGGAGATAAGCAATGCGTCTATTTTCTTCATGCAGTGACCACAATACATTGGGTACATTGAGCGAAGTGCTGGTTCCGAGTGCGGTGGTTCTGAAGATGATGAGCCAGGTTAATCCATGCTGAGGGGTGATGTTTTGGTCTTTTCCACGCAGTGGCGGTGATGCATTGGTTCCGAAGTGGTGGTTTCAGATGCGCTCCTCAATTCTGAGTGCAAAGCGCTGATTCTACTCTGCAACAGATGATATGCGCACGTTTTGCTACACGCAGACCGGAGATGCGTTGATTTCTCTGGTGCAAGTATCTGAGTCCATTTCCAGTAAACCAGGCACAGGAGCAGAGGTAGAGACTTTGATAGCCCTAAGTCTCAGGCAACATAAGGTAAGCCAACAAGACTTTGGAGATCACTTTAGGTTCCAAAGCAGAGTCAAGTTCTCTCTCAGCAGGGTCAGCGATCAACAGGCAGCAGGACAGTACATCAGAAAATCAGGTCTTCTGGATCAGCAATCCAGTAGAGTGTCAGTCTTGATGCAGCACAGCAGTTCTAACAGAGTTCAGTTACAGGTCCAGAAGTGTCTGATTTGGTGGGGTGATAGACCCATTACTTATACCCCACTGAGCCTTTGAAGTGAGGGTGACTTCAAAGAAGGCTCTTTGAAGTGCACAGAAGCCATTTCCTCCCAGCCCTGGCTCAGGACTAGGTATAGGGGGTTATCATTCCTTTTTGTGGGGACAGAACCATGCCTATTTAGTGTAAGTGTCAACTCCTCTCTCCCTTTCTGCCCAGGAAGAGCCATCAGAATGCAGATACATACTCCGACATGCCTAACTGTTCTGTATTTGTGGTTGTCTAGAGAGAATGTACACAGTGAAGCTGCCACCCACCACAGACATGTATTGAAGACAGGCTGCCGGCACACAGAGCTGTAAGAGCAGACAAATGTCCACTTTCTAAAAGTGGCATTTCTGAAATAATAATGTTAATTCCAACTTTACCAGTAAAGAAGATTCATCATTACCATTTCAAAGACATAAAAAATGATACAGCTACTCATCTTAATCAGGAATATCAGCTTTAAGGTTTATTAAGAATTCCCAATGTTAACCTATGAAAGGACTAGGCCTCACTGTAGTGAGAAATTAATGTATCTGTTTGTCACTACCAGGCTTTCCAAAAATTAGAAGTATATGTCCTACCTTTTACCTACACATCACGCTGCCTTATAGACTACCTATAGTCTACCTTAGGGGTGACATATGTGTAATAAAAGGTGGATTTAAGGCTTGGCAAAGGGTGTTACATGGCAAGTCGAAGTTGCAGTGAAACTACACAAACAGGCTTTGTAGTGGAACTTCTGAGACCAGTTTGAAAGGCTACTTGTATGAGAGGCACAATCAGTAAGCAGGCCCACTAGTAGCATTTAATTTACAGGCCCTGGTTATATGCTATACCACTTTACAAGGGACTTACCAGTAAATTAAATATGTCATTTGGGTATACACCAATGTTATCATGTTTAACGGAAAAGCACATGCACTGTAGCACTGGTCAGCTGTGGTAAATGACTCATAGTCCTAAGGCCAACAGATAGATGCAGCCAAAAGAGGAGGTAAGCAGGCAAATAGCTTGGGGGATGTCCACCCTAAGGCTGACATGTCTAACAACTGCATTACTCCCAATATAGTTTGGGTGAAAACTCCTGTTTCTGCCTAAATCTGTGTTGGGAAGTTACCTGTAATGTAGACATAATGTAGGAAATGCAATTGTTGCATAAAATTAGGTCACTTTCCTTGCTCTTGTCTCATTTTTAAAATGTATCTAGCATCAGGCATTTCAACCAATAAGTAATGTTTTAGTTTTTCAAAAAGATAATTGAATATGTGAGTAGCAAGGAAAATGTGGCACCCTGAAATTCCTGGAAAAACAGCAATAAAACTACAAAAAGCAAATGTTCTACCAGGAATTTCAGTTCAAAACAAAAATTCAATACAGTCATGGATTTTGCACTGATTGAAAGAACAAATCAAACTTCTGCTCACAACACAAAAATGCAATTATACATACAACTATGGTGCAGATAAATCAATATTGTATTTTAGATCGTTCTTGCAAGAGACTGATACTCATGCTGTTTACAAACAGCTGTTCTAAGTGATGGCACAGTGAATAGTGAAAATCAAATGAATGAAAAGAGTACACAACGCCATAATAATTTACAATATGTATAGATTGCCAAAACCCCTGGATTTACAGACTTAAACAAATCCAAACACAATGTAGAGAACATTAGAGTTTGAGTATCCAACAATGAATGAAATGGATGGACACAAAATAAGTCAATGTTTCGACCCTGAATTGGACGAATCCTCTGGGGATCTTCACCAGTTCAAACATATAGTAGTCACCTAACTTGACAAATCAAGGGCAAGTTCCAATAAAAGGTAATGGGGATGTCACAGTGTACTACAACACCGTCCATGACATGCAACACATCTCATCCACATTCAATCGAAGCAGGTTGGCATCTTCTCAATTGAACACAGACGAGACACGTTGCTTGTCACGGACGCTGTTGCAGTACACAGTGATAGCCCAATATATTAGGAAATAGCCCAGTTGAGAATATGGATAAAAGATTGGTACACTGCATAAAAGAAGCATATCACAATTAGACTTCATAAATGAAATGGTTATGCTTTGCATAAAATAAGATAAGATATCATGAAAAGTACCTCATATTCCTATGAACGGTGATATGAGATCAGGAAGTATGCAAATATTGGAAACAGGAAAGCAACTATATATATACAGGTATTAGTGTCGAACTTAGATTTTTATCATGCCCAAGTTTTCCCTGCCCTTTATTTTGATTATGAATGTTTTTTAAAACTCTCGGCTGGGAGTTCACACAGCACATGATTACACAATGAGGAGATTATTTTGCACTATCTTCAGTCATCTAATGGAGTTGTAATATATATATGCGCAACATTGCCATTCGGGGCTTTATGAACAAATGTTTTTACTACCCGATGAAGGTTTATTCCAGATGAGGAAGCACTGTTCCTTTGTTAGTAAACCCCTCACTCACCACCTAGTGGTGACTTGCTTCATCATCGGGGCCCACCCAAGTGGCCTAGCGTCACTTGGGTGTGCTTCAACACCTGAGTTGCAGTGGAGCAGGTAGTGAAGTGTGGGTTGTAAACAAAAAATAGTGTGAGTGTTAAAATTGTCCTGGTTAATGCTTTTATATAAATTTTAATAAAAAAGTAACTGGACAATGTTAAAAAAGAACGATGAGATAATAGTAGGGGAGTTACGGCCTACATATCTCGGCTATGTGTTGGTCGACATGTTTCTACCATATGGGGCAATCCCCGGTATTCTTCAGGACCAAAACAAGGAAGTGGGAGGTGTGGGTCCCCTAAAAGACGCACCCTGTCCTAAATCCTTGGTCATCCAGAAGGGAAATATGCTTCTGGGCAGACACTCCTAAAATGTAGGGTGCCAAAATGAGAATAAAAACCTGAGTCGAGGGACATAAGATAGAGATGGAGTTATTTAAGTACAGAGTTCCACGGGATATTGTCGTTAAGACCTTGTGTATGTGTGGAAAGTCTGTAAATCCATCTCTGTTCTTTTTCAAATAGACTTCATATCGTTGGTGGTGTGATGGACACTTCCTAACTGTCCATCACACCACCAACGATATGAAGTGGACAGTGATTGAACAATTGCAAGCGGGCCCCAATATCCAGGCTCGTCTATTTGACCCTTTCACC
This sequence comes from Lissotriton vulgaris, assembly GCF_964263255.1. Classification (NCBI taxonomy): domain Eukaryota; kingdom Metazoa; phylum Chordata; class Amphibia; order Caudata; family Salamandridae; genus Lissotriton; species Lissotriton vulgaris. The sequence goes on along the minus strand of NC_141694.1, from coordinate 1,348,668,936 downwards.
CCAACCACACCATAGCTAGTTTGCCATATGGTGAGTTCTTGAGAATCAGAAGAGCCTGTAGCACCAATAAAGCTCTCTCAGAAGCACAAGCAATAGCGAAGGGTAGAATGCTTGAGCGTGGCTATAAAGAAAAAAACTTGAATGCAGCCATGCGAAAAGCTAACCAGATTGACAGAGCAATGCTTCTCTAGAAGAAACCTGTGGTAGAAGCAAGTAGTCTAAGTAAGGAACATGGGGCAATTGAAACCACTCAGGAGGGTAAATCTAGTAGAACCTGCAGATTTATTACAACATATAGTCGACAGTCCCAGACTATTAAAAAGATAATCACAAAAGAATGGCCTATGGTGATGACCGACAATGTTCTTAACGGGGTGTATGTAAATAGACCTAACTTCACATTCCGCAAGGCTCATTCCATGAGGACAGATTTAGTCAAGACTAGCCCAGAACTATACACCAAAGATAATTGGTTAACCACCAGGAACGGCTTCTATAAGTGTAGCTCGTGTAGGGCCTGCAGATTTGGTTCTAATACCACCACATACACCAATGCATTTTCAGATACCCCTATCAAAATCAAGGGGCACTACACGTGCAAAACGGAATTTGCCGTGTATGTGTTGACATGCATTTGTGGCCTCAAATATGTAGGCAGCACAAAGCTACTGGTACAGGCTAGAATACTGCAGCACCTGAGAGCCACGGTCAATTCTGACCCAACTTACGCAGTGGCCAGGCATGTAAAAAGTGACCATGAAAATAACGTAAATGTTTTGCATTATTTTGTGATACACAGCGTTCCGTTAAATAAAAGAGGGGGCGATAGAGAAAAACAGTTGCGCCGATTGGAGACAAGGTATATAGTGGAACTTGAGACAAAGACCCCTAGGGGGCTCAACATTTGCGAAGATTTACATCATTTTTTGTAAATAGTTTGTCGTAAAAAAATCGCTGGTCTTGAATACCTTGGGGTGGGGTTTTGATATGGACTCATTATGAATTTTATATTTATGTATTTAATAGAGTCGTTAGTTAGACACATTTTTTAACATATTTAGGGCTAGATGTAGGTAATTCGATTTTACCACTTCTAAAATACCGAATTTTACCGATTCGGTATTTAAGAAGTGGTAAAATAGAAGGGGGCACATGTAGGTATTTCAGAATCGGTAAATACCGAATCTGTAAGATTCGGAATTTACCGATTCAGTAAATACAGAATCGGTATCCCCCATTGATTCCTATGGGCCTTGAAGGCCATAGGAATCAATGGGGAATACCGAATCGGTATTTACCGATTCGGTAAATTCCGATTTTTGCAAGGGTGCAGGGGGAGTCACTTTGACACCCTCTGGCACCCCAATTCCGGACTTGTGTGCCATGTGGCACACAGACATGCCCTAAGGGAATGTCTGTGTGTCACATTGCACAGGTGTGCATGCACAGATGTGCATGCACACCTGGATTCGGTATTTTACCACCCAATTGGATTGGGTGGTAAAATACCGAATCTGAAAGGCCTGCGGTACTCAAAGATGTGCTACCTACATGTGCTTTTACAGAATCGGTATTTTTACCGAGTCTGTATTTACCGATTCGGTAATTTTACCGAATCTGTAAATACAGATTCGGTAAAATACCGATTTTGTAAAGCATGCTCCTACATTAGAAAACCCTAATACCGGTCGGAAACGGCTGAAATCGGCCGTTTCCGACCGGTATTAGGGCTCCTACATCGGGCCCTTAATATCCTATATGTTTTAATTGTTTTTAAATCATATTTATCATAATGGGTGATTTGTCCCCAATAATGATATAAGTACTATCATGGAGTTGTCAGCTTATGAAGTCTTAGTGGGATATGTGTTCATTCTTTCTTTCTTTCCCTGGTTTGGTTATAGCCTATCACAACTACCGGTAGAATGATATGAAATGTATAAAGTATTAGTACAGGTATTAGTGTCGAACTTAGATTTTTGTAATGCCCAAGTTTTCCCTACCCTTTATTTTGATTATGAATGTTTTTTAACACTCCCGGCTGGGAGTTCAGACAGCACATGATTACACAATGAGGAGATTATTTTGCACTATCTTCAGAAAACATTGCCATTCGGGGCTTTATGAACAAATGTTTTTCCTGACAGTATGAATAATGTGCAGGCGTTTTTGTATGATGTTTTTATTAACATTACGTATAATATGCAAGCGTTTTTTGTATTTGCACAGTAAGATGAATTATTCCCAAATGTTAAATTCGGCGTATATTTAATTTAGTATACATTGAATTTATATGAATTGTGCTTTGTTTCAAAAATCAAAAGTAATATTTAAGCACAGGGGGATTTTAGACAGTAACCGTAAAGAAGGGGTCTGTCTTTGCATTGCAAGTTTGTCAGTACTAACAGGCCCGTATGAATCTGTTCTCGATGTCTATGATTCTGTGGTGACTGGGGATTGGAGGTGCGATTATTTAAAAATTAAGGGGATTGTGAGCACTTGTTACCAGCGAGCAAGGTGACTGGGATCGCCGAAACGCGTTTGGTTGAGTACGGCAATGCACTGAATAAATGAAAAAATAAAAATACCAGCGGCTGCTGAATGAAGGAAGAGTCCGTCTCTCTCGTTTTCGTTGGCGCATTCAAAGCGGCGCTGAGGGTGGAAACTGGATATATATATATATATATATATATATATATATATATATATATATATATATATATATATATATATATATATATATATATATATATATATATATATATATATATATATATATATATATATATAGCTCCAACTTGTCGCCAGCAACCGTCGGCAAGCAAACAGGTACACAGACTTCAATTGAATTACCCAAGCCAGTCTTCTCTTTTTCCAAAAACGATTTATTTCATTTGCATGGTGGTGGTGCTAGTCATCAGACACGTTTCGGACTGGCGTCCTTGCTCACTGATGAGGGGAAAATGGAGAAGCCATGTTTATAAGGGGGAGGAATACATTTCAAATTCGTGCCTTTCCAACAAGTGATCGACATAAACAAAGGACTACAAATTCGAGTCTCTTACATCTCGTATTTCTACGGTCGCCATGTTGATCTAGTGTGGGGCGGTCATTTCATGTACATCTTTACATTTCAATCCATGATAATTAGTGGTTTAAATCCATATATATCACATTGAGTGTCAAGTGGCATTTTAGTTGTATAATATGCGGTAATTATAAAAAGACAATTTGACATGTTCAAACGTAAAACTTTTTGATTTCAAAAAACTCGGTTCTGATGTCACAAAAGTGTACTTGTGTGTCTGTTCAAATACAGAATTATTCGTTAATGCTCTAATATGTGTTCAATATTACACAAAATCATGTACACAGAGTTTCATAGCGTAAGATTTTACGTTTCTTCCTGTAATTTTATCAATACAAATTGTGACACTTGAAAAACATTAATATGTAAAGGTTGGGTCAGGTTTGTAATTATCTGTACAAATACAGGATATATCGGTCATTCGTATGGACAACCTGTAATATATAACCACTAAGTTCGTTACTGTACTACCATTCTACTGTACCTTCAGGTACTGGTTAGTCAGAATTCATAATAGTTTGAATGTGCGTCATAGGCATGTGTGCAACCCTACTACAGTTCAGTGCAGGGAGCTCTATAAACATGAAGCAAAATCATGTCAAGGGGAATTGTCCCATTCAAGGCCCAGCCTTTTACATAAACATGGAGTGAAGTTTGACCCCTTAAGAATGATCTCCTCAATTATGTGGAGGCTAAAAAAGGACAACTCACCTAACTATCATGAAAGCCTTAAAGTGAAGTGCTATTAAGTGATTAAATGTGATTAAATATGAAAAAAGTTTCATACAATAGAAAAAAAGTTGATTACATTTATTTTCGATTGTTTGACTTATTGATACTGCCCCTATCTTATGCATTTTTAAATTTAATTTACATATATATACTCATGCTATTAAGAAGCACTATGTATTTAGACTCAAGCTGACGGAGACGCTTTTCATTGTCGCCTCCCTTTTTGTTAGGTGTGATCACATCTATGACAAAGTACTTAAGATGATTGAGATTCTGATTATGTACTAGTTGGAAATGTCGGGCGACCGGGTATGCAGGGTCAGCATTGACTATAGCCCTGAGATGTTGGAGTATGCGGAGATACACTGCCGATTTCGTACTGCCAACGTAGACAAGTTCACAGCTGCATTTTAAAACATATACTGCCAGCTCCGTACGACATGTGTAGTGAGCTTTGAGCATTATAGGTTTAGTGTCGAACGGGGTAGGGCAAGATCTGGTATTGATTCCGAACTTGCAGGCTCGACAACTAATGGAACGAAAGAACCCCATGCGGAGGGATAACCAATTGTCTGTGGGTGTCTCAGGGCTACTGCTGACCAGCTCGTTACGCATCGCATACGCTCGTCTAAATGTGATGGTGGGGGATCGTGGCAAGATGTTTTTAAGCAATAAACAACTAAGGGTTGGCTCTAATCAGTATGGCTGAGCCGTCATAGAACATAACAAAAAGGAATTGCCAGTACTGATAACACCACAGTAACATGAATTCAGACACAGTACTTGAGAAAACATTCAAGACTGGGGGCTAGTCGATAGCTTTTATTTTTGTTTCTGATTTTATCAAGAGATACTTTTTTCATATTCAAAAAACAAACATGTAAAACACATTTATCAAAAAGTCAAAACAGGGGGGAATCATTCATCATATCAATCATATCACAACCATACCATATGCAATCATTCATGGGGAGAAGGGGTGCACTGGATAAGAGAGCTACAAAATTTACCAAACCTACAATATTTACAGTGTAATATCCAACATAAGACAAGAAAAGCCAAAGTCTGCAAACCACTTAAACAATATTTTCCTTTGGTGTGTAATCAATTATACCGTACATTCCTAAGGTCAAGTATACAAAAAGTACTTTGTAAATCATTAGAGAAAGGATAATGTACAAGAATTAGTGATAAGCAACAATTATAATGACATTCACGCTTATCACTAGAGCAGACAGTTATATGGCTGGGGCCTACGCGTTTCGAATCCCAATGACTTGTGGGGATTCTCTTCAGGGCCTTTGGAGTTCTCTGCATGAATAAAGAAGAAGAAAGAGAGGGGAGAAAAAACAAGAATTAGAAAAGACTCGGACAGGCATAGTTAGTTTAGTCACAAGATCGACAACATTACAAAAACTAAACGCGTCGCCAATTTTCAACCTTTCTAAAAAAGTTTTGACACTGGATGAGGAGAGTATCCTGGCAAAAGGGTTGTCATTCGTACCCTCTAAAAGAACCGACTTCGTAAAAATGAAGTCTGAGTTCATTGAATTTTGCAGAAAACTACGTCTGACTGTGTTCTTCAGTGAAAATCCAACCATCCAACCCTTAGAGGTCACAGGCCTTAGAAACAAGTCTACTTTTTGCCCCCCAGCCAATAAAGTTCCGAAAAACCTTTTGACTTTTGAGAAAAGTGTATTATCTGCAATATCGGCCATGGAACAAGAGAAAAAATACATCAAGTTCAATACCACTAAAAAAGAGATGACGGCTTTAAATAACCTTAAAACTGATAACACGGTTATAATTAAGCAGGCAGATAAGGGCGGGGCGATCGTGGTGTGGGATATTCATGACTACACCACTGAAGTATTGAAACAGCTACAAGACACTGCTTGCTACCGCAAGATAAATAAAGATCCTACCATGGAACTACAGAATGAGCTCTTTGCAATTGTGCAAGAGGGTTTTGACCTAGGTTTCGTCGGCCCGAAAGAAGCTGAATATTTGAAAAACAAACATCCCATAGTTCCTATGTTTTATGTATTGCCAAAAATACACAAAGATCCAAACCATCCACCAGGCAGACCCATTGTGGCAGGGTGTGGTTCAGTATTAGAGCCAGCTGCGAAATATGTAGATTGCTTTCTCAAAGATTTCATGATTGAGGTTAGATCCTACCTTCAGGATACCACTGACTTCATTAAAAAACTAGAAAATATAGATTTCAGTGAAGGCAGTGACAGACTTGTCACCTTAGACGTTACTGCTTTATACACACAGATCCCTCAAGATGAGGCTGTAGCAGTACTCACTTACTTTCTTGACTCTAGGCCCAGACCTATGCGGGTGCCCACTAAATTCATAGTGGACTTGGCAACATTCGCCTTAAAAAAGAATTATTTCTGCTTTAACGGTGAATTTTACTACCAAGTTAAGGGGGTGGCCATGGGCTGCCCCTTTGCTCCAGAATTGGCAGTACTGTTTATGGCCATGTATGAGAATGCATACATCTACAATAATAACCCTTTTTCTCAATACATCGGAACATGGATCCGTTTTATTGATGATGTTTTTTTGACATGGAAAGGTGATGGTGACACTCTAAACCATTTTTACCAATGGCTTAATGACAGAACAGCTGACATAAAATTCAGCATTTCTGAATCTACTAGCAGGATCGCGTTCCTAGACGTGGAGGTCTTTCCTTCTGAAGGGAAGCTAGCAACCACTCTGTACACCAAACCTACGGACCGCAACAAGTCTCTTATGTTCAACAGCAACCACCCCAGAAATTTAAAAGAAAACCTCCCTTATGGGCAGTTTCTGCGAGTCCGCAGAAACTGCACCTTCAAAAAAGATTTCCAACAACACTCAGAAAACCTTACATCCAAGTTATGTGAGAGGGGTTACCCTAAGAAACTTGTTAAAACCTGCATGAAACGAGCTCAGTGGACCCCACGTGAAATACTTTTGGAACGCAAATCCAAACCTGCTTTAGAAAAGCAAGTATGTGTCACAACCTATTGCCCCAACGCCAACCGTCTAAAAAGGGTTATAAAACAGAACTGGCATTTGGTGAAGAACCTTGATGCAAGTCTTGCAAATGAGCCTTTATTTGCTTTCAAGAAAGAAAATAATATTGCGAACCACATAGTTCGAGCAGCCATGCCTGTTGCCAAACCACAAACGTTACGCCAAATGATGGGGATGCCACCCATCCTTGGACACCACAAATGTGGAAACTGCTTATGCTGTGAATCAACGATGGAAGGTTCTTTGTTCCAGCATAATGGAGTGTCATGGAAGCATGACACGGTGAGTAACTGTAAGAGCAAATATGTGGTATATGGCATTATATGCCCATGTCAATTGCTTTATATAGGCAAAACTAATCAAGAAATCCGCCAACGGATCTCGCAACATAAATCGAGGATTAAAAGGAAAGTTGAAAATGCCCCCTTGGTGCAACATTGGACGCGATTGCAGCACACTGTGAGTGACCTCAAGTGGACAGTAATTTCGAAAATTGAAAGAAATCCCAGAGGTGGCGATTTAAATCTGACATTATCAAAACGTGAGGCTTTCCTTATCGTTAAGTTTGATACAACAGTATCTGGACTTAAAGAATTAAGTGAAATCTTCAAATTGTAATTATCTGTCGTAAGCCAATTGTCAGCTCAGTGGGTGACCTTAGCGTCACATTCCCTGCCCTCTGGTAATCACCTGTTATTTCAACATCCGGTCCATAGCTCACTCTGAATCCGGTCCGGAATCCCTATGCAACCATGGCCTCTGAGAGGGCGGCCTTGCTGCGCAGGGTCCAGGTATAAAAGCAGAGTAGTTCAGCCTCAGCCTGCTACTGCGCAGGAGCCTGTGTGTAGTGCTGTCATAGACGCCGTCGGTTTGAAAACTCGCTCGGATCCTAATCTGTAAGTACTGCGCCCTGCTAATCCGCTTAGCAACGTCAATTGTTTCCCCCTTTTTTATAAGTTCTAAACTAGTTCTTCACTCTTGCTTCCGTTCTCTTTTAGTTTAATAATCACCGCTGACCGCTTGGAATAGATATGCCGGTAAGCCCTCAGGTCTTTTACCCTTCTAACCCCGTTGTGATTCTGAACGAGCACCAATATCCCACGCGTTCATTTATTTTTGTTTAGAGGCACCCCTAACTAAAATAACACTCACGCGTTGATTGATCTTTTACTCTTTCCCAAAGGCGCCTTGAATTGAAACATTTCTGTGCTCTATCCACCGCGGTCACACTCACGTGACTTGCTATCTCGGTAAGCTGCCGCCTTTATTTAAACTTATTTCTCTAACGAGAATGCATGCTAGCGGCTAATGGTGTGCTTTGTTTCTCCAGATGAGCGCCGCTTTGAACGTCCCTCACTGACAGGGTTTCCATGAATAAGTGCAACCTTATTTCCCTGCAAATAACGAATTCCGGTAAAGAGTTGTATTTTTTGTGTGTTTTCGACCATTCGTGTTTTTCATGGTCTGTTACAAATTTAAAGCCCATTCTTTTCCTTTTATTTATTTTCCAAGACGTTTCTAGCAATTAAATACGGGCGGCTACTACACACACGGCCTCCTCAACCTGCACTCTACTAGGTGAGATCCTCTCCTAAAACCGGTAGTGCACCAAACCAATATAATTTCCCATTTTGACACATTCCCATTTTCCCCTTATAGGTTTACCACCATCTAATTGTGTCAACTAATCCCCACCTTGAGACTATTTCATCTCCAAACACTGAAGGTGAGTAAAAAATTGCTACCTTCGCCTAAACAGACCGCTCGTCCACCCCCCCACCTGCTGACTCCTGTATATATACTTTTTTCAGATTCGGGAACACCCTATACTAAACAGTTGAGGCCCCTATGCCCTTTGCACCCTAGCCTAGTGGTAAGTCTGTGGAGATAAGGGTGGTAACTGAGTTACGTGACTGATGTTGATCTTGTGACTAAACTAACTATGCCTGTCCGAGTCTTTTCTAATTCTTGTTTTTTCTCCCCTCTCTTTCTTCTTCTTTATTCATGCAGAGAACTCCAAAGGCCCTGAAGAGAATCCCCACAAGTCATTGGGATTCGAAACGCGTAGGCCCCAGCCATATAACTGTCTGCTCTAGTGATAAGCGTGAATGTCATTATAATTGTTGCTTATCACTAATTCTTGTACATTATCCTTTCTCTAATGATTTACAAAGTACTTTTTGTATACTTGACCTTAGGAATGTACGGTATAATTGATTACACACCAAAGGAAAATATTGTTTAAGTGGTTTGCAGACTTTGGCTTTTCTTGTCTTATGTTGGATATTACACTGTAAATATTGTAGGTTTGGTAAATTTTGTAGCTCTCTTATCCAGTGCACCCCTTCTCCCCATGAATGATTGCATATGGTATGGTTGTGATATGATTGATATGATGAATGATTCCCCCCTGTTTTGACTTTTTGATAAATGTGTTTTACATGTTTGTTTTTTGAATATGAAAAAAGTATCTCTTGATAAAATCAGAAACAAAAATAAAAGCTATCGACTAGCCCCCAGTCTTGAATGTTTTCTCAAGTACTGTGTCTGAATTCATGTTACTGTGGTGTTATCAGTACTGGCAATTCCTTTTTGTTATGTTTTAAGATGTTTTTAAGGACATTATCAGTGAGAATAATGGGCCATTCTCGTTTAATGAGTTGGGTTATTTGTCGTGCCTGACGACTATACCCTGTTATAAGGCGTATGGTGTTAGGTTCTTCAGCCTCTACTGGGGTAGTTTTGGTCCTGGGTCTTTCAGGGTTAAGGAGTTCTTGGCGATCTAAGCGATTTGCCTTAGCCATGCTTATTTCGAATTTCTTAATATCGTAACCCCTTGCTAAGAGTCTATTTTTGCACTCTTCTTGGTGTTTGTCCCTCATTGCTGTCGTGCTACAAGACCTGTGGATTCTCAAAAATTCCCCGTATGGAATAGCAGTTATGGTGTGTTTAGGATGGAAGCTGTGGGCATGTAGGATGGTGTTGCCAGAAGTTGTTTTTCTGAACAGGGTAGTTCTAATTTCATTCTGCTCTATTCTGACATGCACATCCTAAAAAGTTGCCTCCTCTCTATTTATGTCAGCTGTAAATTTGAGGTTCAGTCGATTCATGTTTATATCCTCAATAAATTGTTCAGCTTCCTGTGTTGTGCCATTCCATATTATAAAAACATTGTCTATATATCTCCAGTATTTGACCACATTGTTGTTCCACCATATATATATATATATATGTGTGTTGCTAATGCACATGGTGTTTGTGGAAAAATAAAGTAATTGAACTTACCTACTGCTTTGGTGCCGTGACTTCTGTGTAAACTACGTGAACCCAGGGGACTTGAGGTGATATATATATATATATATATATATATATATATATATATATATATATATATATATATATGCACCAAGTTTCTCCTCCAAAGAAAAGAGAAGGACCACAGCAGGGGAATATATATATACATCAATGGCGATGTCCTTGGTGGGATGAAATGCTTTGGGTGCCAGTAGATTTACTACTTTTTATTCTTCTTTTGCAGTAAAAGAGTACATCTCACGCTTGAGCGAAGTGCTGTTCGTTTGAACTGACCGGTTTAATGAAAGTAAAACAAACTATATTTCTTTCTATAGTCAGATAACATGTTTTATTTATACATAGTTAAAAAATCATAAAATTGAATTACAAATTATGTAAATTATAATTTCTGATCTGAAAGAAAATATTCTATTAGGGCACGATCTACATCTAAAAGGTTTAATGTGCATCATTGTTTTTAGTAAAATACACTTTGCTCAAAATGATCTTTCATTCCAAAGCATATGCTGGTGGATTTCATATTAAGGTTGATTAAGTCTTTGAGTTATTTTCTTCACTGACATAGCAATGTCATTGCCATTTGTTTTGCAATGCTGCCGCAATCCTGAAATGTATGTAAATTAAAAACAGATTCACGCTATCTATCATCATTTTATACTTAGACAAAACTTATTATTGTAGGAGAAACTTAGCTCCGGAAAGGTCATTCGGTGAGCAGTGTGTCAACAGCAAAACAATATTATTTTCTTTAAAGTGGCAGCTCGGTGGCCTCCTGAACCCCCAAATAGACGTAGAAGAGGAATGTGAATTAATTCACGTTTTCAAAATACAGAACAAATTGAATTAAATGTGTGTGATTAAAATTAATGATGGCAGTCTATTGTGAAAGCCAATATGACATAATGCGACTGCAGTTTATTCATTCCAGGAACTGGTAATGCTAGTTTAATCAAAACAGTATGGCTCCTGCCTAAAAGACATGCAGGGCCAAATGACAAGTTTCATCGCAGCTGTAAGTTGTCATGGGTTTCAAAGTTAGACAAAACAAGAGGTATGTGACAACTGTTATTAAAAAGGAATTGTATTGGGTATTCACAATGTCTGTTTATTGATTTATTTAGTTCTGTGAAATATTATACTCATTAAAAAATCAAATTATTTTGGTAAATCTGTATTTTTTACATTTTTGCTTGAATTGACACGGCAGTAAATGTTTAAATATAGCTTCAATAAATTTAAACTGGTGTAAATTGCTTTATAATATGCTTTGGAGGCAAGTTACAGTAGTGAATTGTATTTGCACTTGAAATGAAGCAATCTCTGAAACAGTGCCGGTAACATCTCATTAGTCTAATTGCATCCATTTTAACTCCGCGCATGTATTATTTTGCTACTTTTCGAACCATTATGTGTGTATGCTAACACGTTTAGCACTGTTGAAATAATGATCTCAAGTGATTCGAGCGAGAATAATGCACATTTGTTAATGTGTGTTCCTATAAGGATAATTTATAGTTAGATACAATGAACCATGTTTAATATTAAAATAATGCCTTCTTGAGTGAATCAGTGAGAGGTATAAGAGAATTACCTGACATTTGGGGTCAGTGGTAATCTTGCCATTATTTCTCATTCAGAACCCACCACAATGGGGAATACTGAAATACGTTTCAAACTTCACTGAATTCAATGTCAACTCTTTTTTGTAGTAACGTAGGGGTTTATTTATGAGAGGCCTGCGCTGCCACTGTGTCACTAACATTGATGCACCCACGGTGCAGGCAGTACTGTACGCCTGCATCGGAAAATACCTGCACCAGATCTGTCTAAGTTACACAGAGATTAAAATATGTAAGATAGACGTTCTCGAGTAAAATCCATTGTAAAACCAATGCCGTGATATTTATGGCTTTGTCAATGTGTGATCCATTGTCAGCAAGCCTCACGCAGAGCCTGAAATGCATACAAATGTAAGCACAACTTTGCCATGGAGGGACTTATTTTGCAGCTGGGTGTTGTGAGGAGGCCCCTACCATATAGGCAGCACAGGAGAAGAGAGCACATTTTTGGGCAGCAGACTTACCTCATTGACCTCCGGGAGAATGAGGTCATCACATACTACCGACTCAGGAGAGAGTCCATAATAGAACTACTGAACCAGATAAAACCAAGGTTCCAGCAACCAACTGCTATACTCACTAATATCCTTGGCAGGTCAAGCTGATGGCTGTCCTCTACATGTTGGCATCTGATTAATTTCAGATCACAACAGGCAGAGTGGCAGGAATATCGCAGCCATCTTTTTCTGCCTTCCTATCCTCTGTCCTGGATGCCATCATCCGTCTAACACCCCTGTACCTCCTCTTCTCCAAGACACAAAAAACTGGAGACCAAGCAAGGTTCCCATGCCATTGCTGGATTCCCACATGTGGTAGGTGCCATGGAATGCACACATATGCAACTGGTTCCCAGTGCAGCAATATCGGACCTGTACAGGAACCAGAAGCAGGCCTACTCTATCAACGTCCAGTCCATTGTGGACCATCAGGGATGCTCACCAGTCTGCTTGCAAAGTACCAAGGGAATGCACATGATGCCTACATCTTCAGGCACAGCATAATCACTAAGCGCTTCCAGAATGGGAGACATGGGAATGGCCTACTTGTTGGTAAGCAAATCTAAAGTACATAACAGAACTACTAACAGTAGTAAATGTATGACAAAATATCCAATCTCTGTGTCTGTCGATGGAGATAGGGCCATGTGTACGAAGGGTCTGCGTCATACGTGCACCATGCATCATGGGATTTATGTAATGCAAACCCCCAATGCACACATGCTAAGACATGCAAAGACAATTTTCGCACTTCTGAATGGCATAACGATACATTGCTATGTGTGCAAGGGATGTGTGCCATGGGTGTTGTGGGTGTGTCTCTATGCAACTCCCATGGTTCATGAGTCATGTCATGTATCCCACACCAGGGAAACTTCGAAAAGTGACAAATCAATTGGTCTCGCCAGTTGTAGTGCAGCAAGAAATAAACACAGAAGATCTCCCGCTTTGTATGTGTGCTGCATGCTGCGGCACACATACATCGACGATCAGGCCTCTGTGTTCACCATGTGCAGGTAAGTGGCCCCTCCTACACGAAGACCATCCCACATACAATGTAGGCACCCGACCACCATGGTGCATCTTTGCCTGTGTTTGTGTTAGATAGCACATTGTGTGCCAGTGTGAGCTGAAAGATCAGGAACGTTTGATATGGCTAAAAACTGTGCACTTCTGCCCTTTCTCAGTGATGCCGTTCAGTGTAGACAGGTGACCTGCTGCATTGCACAGTGCAACTTCCCCAAATATCTGGGCTTTGGTGTCATGTGCACTTTGTGTGAACAACGCACTGCAATTTGTAGACAATTATGTGCCACATTGAAATGCATTTACTCATCTTTCAATGGCAGTGCCGACAGAACTTCAGTGAGTAGCAATATGTACTTTAACTCTGTGTGGAAGTATGGAACCACATCAACTGCACTGGATAACAAATCACAAAAGTAACCATGTGGTATGACAGGCAAGCCAACATGAGTACAAAGGCAACACAAGAGATTCATGTTTCCTCAATGGCATACCTTTTCCTGGTATCAGTGAAAGGTCAACAAGGTAAGTGCTGTGAGAACAAGGATTGTGGAAATGAGCAAGTGTGTCACACATGGCAGTAAACTTGCATGCTGACCAAAGTGTCAGTAGCAACACAGAAAAAAATATGTGGAAAGGCCATATGTGGCATGCTATCTCAGAGTAGGCCCTAGATGTGTAAATGTCAACACTGGATAACATTGTGATGCCAACAGCACAAAACACACATATGTCTCAGCAATACTGACAGTCTATGTACACATATACACGTAGGTTGACGGCTGCATTGAATGATGTAACCAATTTGAAGGTTCACCTCTTCTGTGGAGTAAGTAGCACAAATGAAAACCATATGAATCCAGCAATGTGAAACTTACTAAGTCAAACACAATGCTGCCAAATATGTCATACACCAGCAATCAACATGGACAAGGCACCACAATGTACTCAGGATAACAATCTCAACATACATTTGACATAGCAATGAGTAAAAAACAAGGCATAGAAGTACACAATCCCCCCACAAGTTAGAGTCATACACATACATGTAAAAACAGTATGTATTTTGTCTACTTTTCGAGTAGATATTTCCTTGTAACAACATCAGTGTTCCGGTCCATGGTTTCACTTTGACCACAACGCACGCCCGTCTCTCGCAGAACGACGAGCGAATGAGGGAGACGCCGCTGTGGCCTCAGCCTGCCTGCCTGCCTGAAGCACCCTCTGATTTTCACGCGGCCAGTGAGCTGCAGCGGTTGGCGGGGGAAACAAGGTGATTCTGCCCCCCGCGGTGCACGGTCCTTGAGCCAGCCCTTGAGCCGCGGTGGGCGCTGCGGAGCCCTGGCATCTGGCAGACGTCCTCAGCGCACCCAGACCAGCCCAAGGCGAGCATGCGGTAAGCCAGGACTCCCCCCGCACGCCTTTCTGGAGCGGCGTTTAGGGTGACTAAGCCCCCAACTTCCCCTACCTCTATAACCTCACCAGTACAAGGATCGGAGTGTGTGCATCGGGGGGAGTGAGTCTCAGCAACCTCCAACAGGCATTAGTGTAGAAAGGGACCAACAGCAGTGGTGAGCGCAGCTGCACACAAGCAGCTGCAGTAAGTGAGCACTCTGTGCAGGTACGGAGGTGGCCTGACTAGGTCAGGGGGGAGTCTGTGACCTGATTCATATTCAATTGTCCCCTCACAGACAGATCCATCTGCCCCCCAGCACCTCCACCCCAGCCGCACCGGGGGAAGGGGAAATCTGGCATCATCAGGGCAGTAGTAAAGACCCAAATTATTTCACCTTTAACTCAAGCATCAGCTCAAGTACCTTTTAAAGGAGCACCCAAAGGAGCAACAGCAGCCCTTGCAACTTCCGCAAAGAAAGAGTGTAGAGCGCGAAGAGAGCCAAAAGATAAAAGCATTGAAAGGGCAATAAGGGATTTGGGCTTGGACCAGGAGCAGCCGCTCAGCAGCCGGTGGCCAACCCCAGCTGATCCCAGCGAACCATCTAGCACATGGGGTCTAAAAGGAAGGGCCAATTGTACACGACCCCGGAAGAATTCCTCACAAGCAACCCCCCAACAAATGGACCAAAAGGATTACAAGGAGCAAATCATTAACTGAACGACTAAAAGAAATGCCTCAAGAGGCAGATCAAAGGGGTTCAAGGGGTTCAATTAGAAATTTCCTTCAAATCAGCAGCAATAAAGAACACAGCCACAGACAGCCCAATTACACCTACACACCGAAGGATAAGACCCCCCCCCCCTGCGATAAACTCAGGACCACCCAGGGGTAGAACCCTGCTACTTTTCGAAGAAGATTATGGGGCAGGACACCAGAAACAACATGACAACAAGACATAGTAATGACGACCGTGCACATCCACCAGCCCAACACCCCTGTCTAAACCCCCAGACCAAGGAGCTCAGTAACCTCCTAAACGATTTAATAGCGCCAAAACCAACAATCTTCCGGCCCCAATCAGCTCCCTCGGCCCCTGTGTCTGCAGTGGCCGGGGAGCTTACATCTTCCTTCCTCTTTAACCTCGAACATAAGATCAAAAGAACCCTCGAGCTAACTCCTAATCCGTCATGGCCTTCAGCGTCCCCATGGGCCCCTAACTTAAAAACCGAATATCTTTCTCATAACATCAGCGCTGAAGAGGATTGGGAGAAATCACTCTTGACCGTGACAAATAGCGCCACAAATAAAGCCCTCTTGTGGCAATCGACCAAGATGGAAGTGCAAATAGACCTCCTACAAGCAATTGCAGGACGCCTAGCCAACATTAGCTCCAAGGTGGAGGACCTAGACAAAAGGATCTCCCAATATGTGGCCTCCAACCGGGGCGAATGTTCCCGTAGCTGTTCAAATCTCATCGAGAAGTGGGCCTCCCTTCCGGAGGTTCTAGTTGACATAGTCGAGATAGTAAAAGGTTGCATGGAGGCAACGACTTTAAATAACACAGACAATCGGGCAAGGCCCAATAGTCATATTCCAAAAGCAACAGAGTGAGCAGGAGTTTCATCAGAACAGATGATCACGGGCGACAAAGGAAAAAGTGCAGTGCACACGATCAACACTCCTGTTAGCAGTCCCGAATCATCCAAAGATGCACAAAGTCCAAACTTTAGGGCTAGCGACGCAGTTGGAACAGACTCGCAGGCACATACTTCATTGTCAACTAAACCCCTGCTATCAAGGAGAGCAAAAAAGAAGCTGAAGAAGCAACGAAAAATGTCACAGCTTAAAGTGAGACAATTGCAGCCATCAAAGATCACCCAACCACCCTCACAAGGGTCACAAAAGTCACTCAGCTTTACCCAATCTACACTGACAAAAACTAGGGCAAAAATGTGCCCCCAGTTTCTACATCTTCGGAAACTCAGCACAAGCCAACCCCACCACTAAGCACCTCTAATGCGAATGGCCAAAGGTCACCAGAAAGGATAATTCATCCCACAGACAACGATTCAACGACAGGAAAAAGTCCAACTACTGCAGAATCCCTCATCCAGATAGCTTCGGCAACACAGACATTACAGTCGGCTATTCGGAATACTCCACAATTAAGTCCGGGGCTTCAGACTGCTACTAGGAGTAATCACGGCCAAAACAAGCGGCCACTAGCAGGACCTACCTCAAATCACCAAGGAAGCTCTAGCTTACGATCAACCCCAGCAGAGACAGCCACAGAAAGGGGAGAAAGGACCCATAAGAGTGGGTCCACCAGCAGTGGCATATGAGGTGGTCCTCACACCAAGATTCCCTAGAACGGGACAGCATGACATCTTGAATCGGAGCAACATTCTACGTCTCTTCAAAAACCTAGATATCTTAGATAAGATACAAACAGGAGACCTCCCGGGCTGTCCTGCATGGGACAAACAGCTCAGGACCCCTGGATAGAAGCCAGGCGGGCCAAAGGGACCTAATGGGCATCAGGATCTCATGCCAATACAACCATCGGGTCATACGCACCATCTCCCCTAATACAGACCAAAAGGGACTCGCAAGAAGGAGGCCACAGTATACCTAACCATGACAAAAGCCAGCTGGTCAGCGGATATGCTGGGCCAGGTCTAACCCACAAACAGCAATTAACAGTAATTTCCTGGAATATAGCAGGGATTCGCAAAATCTGCAAAAATGAAAATCTGAAGCAGTTCCTGGAAAGCGGGGACATAATCTGTTTCTAAGAAACATGGGCCTTTTCCAGCACTCCCCTGGCTGGGTACTACGAACATCAGGTCCCAGACATTAAACGGAACCTCTTTGGCCGTCCAGCCAGTGGTTTATCGGTTTTCATAAAACATGAATGTGCCCTTGCAGCCACAGCTATCAACTCGTACTCTAACGGACTACAAGCCGTACAGATCAGAGGTCTGAATTTTAATAAACATCCAATGCGCCTCTTATTACTAAACTGTTATATCAACCCAGCACAGACACTTATGAAAGACCAGCTTGAGGCAATGGCACAGAACCCCGAAGACTTGCTAAACAAATATAAATCACACCATGTCATCCAAACCGGGAATTTCAACCTGAAGGACCTTTATGAAACTGCTTTACTTCCTCTGGGCTCAGGCAGGGCAGCTCCCCTGCACAACCTTCTGAACAATTACAAGCTGACATCAACCCATGTACTGAAAAAAGCTCGCTTGGCCTCCTGGCATCCTCAGTTCACCTTCCGGAACGCGTCAAGAATAGACTACATTATGACCAGCGAAGAAATGGCGTCCAGAATGGATGATTTCGAAGTCGGAGACCGGAAGGATAGCAATCACAGGCCATTAATAGCAGCGTTTCAGCTAGAAGTTCTGCCAGCTACTATCTACCAACCCATTGGGGTGGTAAGTGGGGAGGAAAAACACAGTGTTCTGAGGAGGATCAAGTGGTCAGACAAGACCAGGAACAGACTTCAA
This sequence comes from Lissotriton vulgaris, assembly GCF_964263255.1. Classification (NCBI taxonomy): domain Eukaryota; kingdom Metazoa; phylum Chordata; class Amphibia; order Caudata; family Salamandridae; genus Lissotriton; species Lissotriton vulgaris. Next base: position 1,348,650,703 of record NC_141694.1, on the reverse strand, counting down.
TCTTGGTTGGCCCAGATTCAGGAAGGGAGCTTGCTCACCGAGCCTTCGCCCATAAAAGGATGTGAGAACATCATTGAGGACCTACAAATCAAGTGCGGGAATATCAAGATCTATAATCCGAGACTGAAAGGGCAACCAAGACCAGGAATCATCTACCCAAACAATGATAGACAAGGCTTCTACGCAAGGCCCTCGCAGAAAAGAAAAGAGGGGTTAGTCGAATAGAGGGGCCATCAATTGCATCACTGAGGTCATCTTTTAGGAAGAAATTGTGGGAACACAAAAAATCCAACATTGAAAGCAAATGGCTCAAAGTCTTTTCTTTGCTCAAACAAAGGAACCCAGTGCAACTCTGGAGATACATAAACCGGTGGAGTAATCGAGGACCCTCAAGAGAAAATGGAGTGTCTGAAAAAGAATGGTTGCTACATGTCAAACAGCTATATGTAACAGCGGCCTCCAACAGAGACCCAACAAGTGGAAGGGTGAACCCAGCCGGGCAAGCAGAGCCAGCCAATACAAAGCCAGGAGTCAGGCTCTCAAGCCCAGGCAAGGTCTCCATGGACAATAGATCCCTGGCTGATGCCCAGGGCCCCTTACCAGCTCAGATAAAACCCTAACAGGTCATCAATATCATCAAGAGTATGAAAAATGATGGAGCCCCAGGGCCTAATGGGATCCCAGCACCTGCTTTCAAATTGGCACTAGAATTCTGGGCATCACTCCTAACCCCGCTCTTCAATTACATCTACTCGACCGCCTTAACTCCGCAGTCCTGGAGGGGCTCCATATTGGTCCCCGTTTTCAAAAAAGGAGACCGCCTTAAGCCGTCTAATTATAGGCTCATCACCCTACTCGATTTGGAAGCTAAGGCTTACACCCGTCTACTTCTGACAGACTTGGAGAAGTGGGTTGAAGAGAGAAACATAATACCATTGCATCAGACTGGCTTTAGGCAGCAGGCATCAACCATCAACCATGGACAATGTCCTGGCGATATCGTATCTTTCAGCTAAGGTAACAGTGAAGAAGCAGCCTCCACTTTTCTGCTGCTTCGTGGATTATAGTACAGCTTTTGAAAAATTAGACAGAAAAAGACTATGGTGGAAGTTAGAAAACTGGGGTATTCTATCACATCTCCTGAGGGCAATAAGATCATTATATGAGGATACCTGGATGGGGATTAAAACAAGTGCCAGCAGAGTATCCCCCAAAATAAGCACGGAGAATGGGCTGAAGCAAGGATGCGAGATGGTCCCCATTCTCTACAACCTATACACAGCGGATTTGGGGGAGGCCCTAAAAGGAGCCAGTTTAGTTTCGCCAAGACTAGGAAGCATGAAGCTGCCAGTGCTACAGTATGCTGATGACACCGTCATAATGGTCTACATGAAGGTGGGCCTACAAAGAGCCCTAAACGCATTAAATAACTTCAACATCACTAATAACTTGACAGTCAACCAAGGAAAAACCTCGGTCATCATTTTTGGGTCCTACCATCTGAAAAAGAAGGCACAGTGGCAACTGGGAAACGTGAACATCAACTCAGCGGCCTCATACATTTACCTAGGGGTCTGGCTGACGGAACTTTCTAAGGCGAATGTACACCTAAAACAGTAGAGCTCCAAGGCCAGCAAGGTTATACATCTATTAGATCAACTAAGCCAGCATCTGATTAGCCCGTCCGCCAGCCCAATTCTTATAGTCTTAAGAGCGAAGATCCTTCCGGCAATTAATTACTGTCATCTTGCCTTTCCCGGGAAATTGGACACCCTCTTTAACATAGCCCAAGCCAAGGCGTACAAGGCAGTGCTTCTGATACGGAGGACAGCCAGAAAAACAAGGCTAAGACTGGAGTTAGGTCTGGCAAGGCCAGATTTGATGTTTCAGGGGGAGATTATAATGGCATGCCTAAGGACATTAAGGGCACCGGCCAACTCTTTAAATCATCTGAGACTAATCTTTGAGACGCCGGCTCGGTCTGGCACTCTAGCCTAGGAAACGCGATGAAAGCATTGAAAATCGAGGAAAAAAGTAACCGGCAGCTGGACATCCTCCTGAATGCCTGGAAGAGAGCAATCAACAAACAAGTGTGCAAAATCTACTTTCAACAAGACTTTAAATCTCTCCACCGCAGCTCTCATTTAGACCCGTTGAATAATTCCTACACAGTAGGTAAAGCACAACCTTACCTAAGTGAGTCCATCACCACACAAGTCCGATGCAAAATCTTATACATGAGGCTGACCATGCTAGGGATTTCAGAATTCAACCCTGCATGGGCCCGAAGAGGGGAATCCATAACCTGTAGACTATTCCCCTACAACAGGGAATCCTGGCTGCATCTCTTGTGCTGCTGCCCCAACTTTAATAACGAACGTCGGCGACTTCTTATGCACCCGATATGTCTCAATAAAGGCCTAAAGTCATGCAGCGAAGCATCAGCCCTGTGTTTTTCAACCACCAACACCGCAGCAAAACCCCGGGGAAGAACACCTTAATCTCTGTGGAGGATAGCGGATGTGTTTTCTTAACGATGCACCAAAGATCCACCGACAGTACCCCTCCCACATGGTCTCTAAAGACAGCATCACCCCTCGAGAGAGACCAATTGAGCCATAGAGGGCAGTTCAAGAGCTCTGCAAAGCAGTTCATCTTCAGGGCATAAACAGGGGCTCCAAGAACACGTGCCTAAATGCCAGGGAAAGCCTAAGTGGGACTAGGGGAGGGGTGTCAAATTTTATTTAGTACTGAGGTCTGAAACCACTGTTTTTAGCTTTTCTATACTGGTTGTTTCCACTGTAAAGACTTTAATTAATTATACAGTTAATACATTTCAAATTTCAAACATCAGTGTGTCCCACATAATGATGACCCACATTGAAATACATATGTGTCAATCAAAGTGCACCATTACAACTTCTATGGCAATTGAAGCATGACAATAAATAGCATAACAATCCATGTGATATGTTTGAAATGCACCAAATGTAGGCACCAAAAAGGCATGTTAAAGTAAGTAAATTATGAAACGGCTGTGCCAATGTCATGTAGTATACCAACATCAGAGGCTTTACAAGGACATAAGTATGTGTGAGTGTTAAACATGTTGGCAGTGTCACAAACTACCTAGGGAGGAAAAATAGCCAAATATATGATCAAAATCAGTCAATTCAAACATGTAGTGAATGCACATAACATAGAGTGATCAGGAACAACATCTTTAAATACCCATCACAGTAAGCTACTGGATAAACATAAAATTCAGGATGTAAAAGTGTACAATGTATCAGGCAATGCTTATCATTTACTATTGCAGAGAACTGGAAGAGATATGTGTAAACCTATGTCAAACTGTATAGGTATCATACATTGTGAAATACCGTAAGAAACGTGTAAGAGTTATTCAGTAAACATAACACACATGGACAAGAATGTAGCTGTAACAGAGAGCAGAATCAATGACAGTTGTAATTTCTTTTGAACTTTCAGCTCACCAAGGACACAGCCTCCAGCCATGGGTCATGAACACAATTGCACATCCCCAGACTGAGCTGGAACAACAGTACAACCAGGCACTGGTCAAGACCCGCAACATTGTGGAGATAATGTTTGGTGTCAGAAGCCTTGACATATCAGTGGGGATATTGCTATGCTCACCAATATTATTTTAGTATATGCCATTCTGCAGAACATCTTTGTCTTGACAAATTTCCTAAGTTATGTGGACCATGATGAGCAGGACTCAATGGAGGATGAAATGTTGGCACAAAATTAAAGGCGATAAAAAGGGAACCCTGAAACACCAGCAAGCGTTTATCTTGAGGAATCTATTAAATACCTAGGTTTAAGAGAGATATGGGATGTTCAGGCAAACCATCTAACATTCAAAAAAACGGTGACAAAGGTAACTTGTTTACTATCTGCAATCGAGGACAAGAAAACATTAGCCAAACGATCACACGGCTGGATGGTCCTACACAAATACAACAAATTAAAACCCCAGTTTTATCTGAAAATGGGATTAAAAATTAACATCAAGGAAAAATTCCTAAGACTCCGACTGGGGGTCGGCCCTTTTAAACAATTTCTGCCGCCTTGGGAGAGAAAGGAAGGAGCCCAGCAGTGTCGTTTATGCGGCAGCGGTGTTGAGGATGCAATTCATGTTATATGCATCAGGTTAAAAGATATAAGGGTCACCCTGTTAAAACCAGCACTCAAACAGTATGGAGCCAGAACATGTAGACAAGTGCTAATGTTGTGCTTCAACCCCGATCTGGTTCAGCTAAACTGCCGGCTAATGAAATTCCTCAATATAACCGCAAAAAGAATAAAACATGTGAACGAGCTACAAAAAGACTAATCATTACATGAACTGACTGGAACGTAACAAGAATACACATATTCAAAATAATATTAGTAATGAGCAAGGCTAATGTATAAAGTGTTTTAATAATTTGTGTCATTTTAATATGATGTAAAACCATTTATTATAGATTAATTTTAACACAAGAATCTTTTATATTTTGTATGCAACGGTTTTAATTAATCAAGCATAATGAAATAAACTTCCAATGGAGGATGAGGATGGAGGAGAGATCCAAACTACAATGACTGGGTGTCGGCGACGCACCCACATAGTGCTGAATTTCTTCTATTAAAGTATATGTACTTTGATGGACAGAATATCTGAGCATAATTGGAAGGTTCAACATGGAAATACATGTTTGCATCTATTAATTGTGTAGGCGTTATTGTCACAGTCCCAACAAACATCAACTCACCCACATTTTGTAAAATGTAAGTAGGCCTCAACATGAAATAATGATGTGTCTCATCTATTAATTGCATATATAAAAAAATGTAATGTGAAGCGGTGTAGTCCATTAAAGGTACAGGCCAAGCATGCCACATATTCTATTCCAAACTGATCATTACTCTTCCCTTACACTTGAGCAGTGAAGAGCTGCACAGCTAGCAGTCTTGCTGTGTTGCTCAGCAACAACGTGTATAACAGATAGCACTCAGTGAAGTTAGGAATACAAACCACCAACTACCATACCTAAAAATAATCTCACATGGTAGTGTGTCTCATCAAAGTGTTATCATGCAGAATGATGGCATTTTGTTGGAACTAATGTTGTTGCAGATACCATCAGAGATCTTGAGTGACCATTGTCATGAACAAAGCCCTACTATCATGCATACCGTCAATCTTCGTTTCTCACCGTCGTCTACTCCAACTCCAAAGCCGAATTTTCCTCCGCTTTTACTCTAAACCCCTTATTGTCCCCTCACTTTAGAGGCAAACCATCCTCTGCTACCGTTGGATTATGCTAAATGTAGTCCTTGCCTTTCCTTCCAAATTTTGCACTGATGGTCTTTTATTTGCCTGCTGAAAGTGGTTGAGGGGAATAAACACTTCAAAACTATACTTACAATTTAGCCATGCTTACAAGACCACAGACTCCCAATTCCAGTTCATGGATTTTATACTAAAGGCCAAAAATAATTGGATGTACACACATCTGGGAATTAGCGAATATAGGTATATAAAAATCAACACAGAGCAAACCTATGCATATAATTAATTCAGCAAAGGAGGCATACTATAACAAATTCGAGAATTAAAATACAACATAGGATTGAGGCTGAATCTAACTCTTTATTCATTAGGAAGGCAAGCATGAATTTCTCTCCCTACACTATTCTCATCGGGGTTCCTGGCTGAGTACCCTAACTTCTTTCACAAAGGTGTCAGCACGTGTAGACTTCCAAAGAAGTACTCACGTCAAATGGGTCAAAATGGCTTATGGCCATGGAGCTCGATCTTAAAATGCTCCTTCTCCTCCAAAAATGTAGAAGTCTGGGTTTTCTGTCCCTGCGTATCATACAAAAAGATCAAATTTCAGCCCCATCCCTTTAAATACTTTATCCCTAATCCCTAAAATCCCTAATATATCACATGAGGAATTGTTTAATTTCAATATTCTTCAGTAGATTTCCATGGACTCTTTTAATTAGGTTCTTCTTGTCTTCTGGTGGCCTTGAGGTTCAGATAGGCCAGGCACAGAAGGCATCCTCCCCTCCCACTTCTCACACTCTTCAAAGACATTCCAGTTATCTCCTTAAACTAAGATTAATAAGGTTGAATTCTTGTACCTGCAGTGAGATGAGAGCATCCTGTTCTGACACACACATTTAATTATTTCTTTTGTGACCGAGGATTCGAAACTGTCAACAACTTGTAGCTCTGGGCCTACAGTGCAGGCAACAAACACACACAGTTACATTGATATGAATATAATGTCATCCTGCACATTATGCATACAGAAATATTAGTGTCTCTAATACATGTAATTGTTACTTAAAGGTAGATATTACATTTCTAAACTTAAGTGTTTAATAAATGCGTTTAATAAAAATATTACACTAGAAACAATAAAATATATACAAGTGTGTTTGAGCCATGAATAAAATGCACCCATACAAATTAGAGTGCTGTAAGCACTCTATGAGTTTCTCCCTCTTATGACTAGTGTTATAACATCAACATCTTACCCTCTTACAGTTTCTTTTTGCAGAAGAGATTGATCTAAACAGAAGTTGTAGCTTGCCGTCCCTGTCTGAATCTTTCTAACCCCTTAAGATGCAGATAATGACTGTCCTGCAGTCTTTCTAACTGATGCTCTCGTTTCTTCAAGGAGTTTTCATTATGGCATGCCTTTTGCCATTTGTAAGCTTTGATGGCTCCCAATAATACAATGATACAAATGACTGCTATTATGATGGGTTTTAAGATGTATCCCATCACCCCTTGTCCCACGCTTCCAAACCAGCATCCAATCTTCCCAAATTCCTTGCCACTTTGTTCCCAAATGTCATCTGAGGCCAAATCTTGATGTATTTCTGAGATGTTACTGATATACTTTCGTACATCCCGACTATTGTCAGGAATATACTTGCAGCACTGTCGAACTTTCAATAATTTACCGACTCCTCTGGCTTTTGCCAAGAGGATGTCTAAAGCAAGACGATTTTGAAGAACCACGGCCCTTATGGAGACCATCAACAAGTAACAATATTTGGGCCGTATTCACAGAAAATGTATCCACTATCGTTGCCAGCTTTCTAATTTTCACATCATTAAAGATCACATCCACACTTGGTATCACAGCTCCAAAAACATGTCTAACAATTTCTCCAGCACTTGCACCACGTTTTCCTCTCTGTGTGCCTTTTTCCTCTAAGGGCCATAAATCATCCACATGGAATATTTTAGGAAATACCACTGCTAAGTAGCATGTACCATACCAATTCTTGGGAAATTTCACATAAGCACTTTTTCCATACACAAAATACACATTTGGTACTATGGTTAATTTATCCAATAACGCCTTTCTTATTGCCTCTTCTATTAAGAAAATGTGTTTACAATCACTCTCACCCACAAATATGTTGACTAGTGTCTAATGCACAATTTCTCTTTCTGCTGAAAGTCTAAAGTTATTGGACCAGATCTTCCTTTTGCCTTATGATCTGATTCTTCCTGTGTCCATGGAATAACATTATGCTTTGGGTCTGGTCTAAATAAGGTCTGTCTATGTCGGTCATCTATCTGATCTACAAATTTCTTTTCGATGTCAGTCAACATGCAACTTAAATTGTGTCTATGAGCATATGATGTATCCAATGTAATAGTGGGCACAAAATACTTATACATTCTCTCTACCTCCTTATAGTAATCATATTTATTCATATATTTCAGGACTGAAACTTCTTAGAGTACTGCAACATAATTTGAGAAATAGTGCTCAAAATGGGCCGTACTATAATACATGCTCAGCAACATACTACATGTGATGCCATAGGTTACTGGCAAGTGGTGATATCTAATTCCCTCTCCTACTGGCGCTGGTAATTGCTTACACACATAACAATCTTTCGCTTCCAATGTATCAACATACTCCTACAACAGATGAGCATAGGCCTTCAGCGTGAAATCTCCCTTTGACAAATCTACGTGTAACATCCAACTAATTTCTCTAATCATGTCTCTATCTTTGGCAGATGCGCCCTCTACTATGCCTACGGTAGATGGGGTAGATATTTCATTCTTCTCAGCATCGTGAGACCCAACCAAAGATCTAACAATCACCACAGCTATGACAATATACCACAACGATAAGGGTACCAATTATCCATTTTTGCTTGCTTCCTGACTTTTTGTATTCCATTTTGAACCACTGTTTTGATTTAAAACATAGCTGAATTCAACAGGTCTCTGGTCTTCTTTTCTTTGATTAATGTGGTTATTTAAAATGTCTTTTTATTTTCCTCTTTCCATTTGATTTTTGCAATGTTCAGTTCAATGATACTAACCATATTGAAGAGAAGTAGTCAGCCCTAACCCTCAATTCTTCTCTCTATTTAAAGTCCCAAAATTTAAATCTTCTTCCTCTTCGGGCTAGGTTATCTTCTTTCTAAGGCTAATAAAATTTTTTTTACAGATCAATCTTCATCATTGATTGTTAGATCCCAACATAGCAAGGACACGCTGTAATATTTCAGCACAAATTTCTCCCATTTCTTGTGCGGTTGGCTATCGACCAAAAGTAGGGAAAACAATCTGGTTGAGGATCAAAAAGCATAACCCACTCAGCCTTGGTTGATCAGGAACTGTCAGAGTCAAGATTCCGAAAGCATCACTCTAGGGACTATTAACTGAAGGGCAATCATCAGAGTACAATCTCCGTGACTCACTGTGCCGGTCCCCAACCTCCCGGATCTTTCCGGTCTCTGCATCTACAGCCGGGTTTATCCAATCAGGAGATGTGTACTTTCGGGACGGTACTCTTTCCCTTCTGGATTGTCTTAGGCCATCCGGTCTTTCCTCGGTTTCACTTTGATCGGATTCAGATGTTTCAGGAATCGAAGAGAGATTTTTCTCAGGTGCAATCCTTAAGTTTAGCCTTTGTTTCTTTGTTAGCCACTTTGCTGCTGCAGCATCTGCTCTCCTCTCGTCCTCTTGATCTGATCCTTCTGCACCAGACACTTCACTCTGCTCTGGTTCAAAGTTCACATCCACAATGTCATCTATTTATGAGCCTGCATTCACTTCGGAAGCTGTTTGATTTAATCTTCCTTGCTCAGTTGATTGTCCTGTCTCATCAAGAGTTCTCACAATCTGGTCTGTTCTTTCTGTTTCTGTTGCACTCTCGATTACATTTCTGGGAATAAGAGGGGTCTTGTCCTCAACAGGTTCTGAGACTCTGCGAGTATGTGAAGCGTGGATGCAGTTTGGCAATCCTCCACACTTCAACTCTGTACTTGTGACAAGAAGCACTTGGTATGGTCCTCGCCAGCGAGCGTCAAGGCAGCTCTTCCTCACATGCTTTTGGACAAGCACCCAATCACCAGGGTTAGGATCGTGCAGCAGGTCTCTCAAGGTGGAATCAGTTGCAGCCTCGACCTGGTGGAACACAGAATTAACCACATCAGCCAGTCCCTTACAATAATCCAAAACCAAATCATCTTTTATGTTTATCAAGGCTGTATCTGGGACCATAGGCAGTCACATAGCTCTTCCCATCAATATCTCGTGGGGAGAGAGCCCTGTCCTCCTATCAGGAATACTATGCATACTCATCAACACTAGTAGCAATGCATCTGGCCATTTCAATGAAGTTGACGAACACAAGTTTGACACCTTCATCTTGATTGTGCCGTTTATCTGTTCCACAAGACCAGATGCCTCAGGCCTGCAGCTACAATGCAGTCTCTGATCAATCTTCAAAGCTGTACATAATAATTTCATGATTTCATTATGGAAGTGGGATTCTCTATCTGAGACCACCGAGGTCACAAATCCAAGGTATGATTTCCCTTAAGAGCATTTTTGCCAACGTAAGACTGTCACATTGTCTAGTTGGATATGCCAAAACACAACGTGAAAAGATACATACCACCACCAAAACAAATCTTAGTCTATTACATTTTGGCATTTCAATAAAGTCCAATTATATCCTATTGAAAGGACCTCCTGATCTTCCAATGTACCTCTTGCAACCACAGTTCTTTTACCAACATTCATTTGTTGACACATAACACACCTGTAACAGACTGCTTCAGCATGCACACGAAATCGGGGGTTAAACCATGTTTGACTGAACACTCGCACCATGGCATCTCTTCCAAGGTGAACTGCTCCATGAATCTGCCTTGCCATTGGGGTCAATAAACTGTTAGGTAACACTGCCCTTCTATCTGCCAATATCCAAATGCCATCTTCTCTCTTCTCACATCCTGCTCTAACTCATGATGCAGCTTCCTCCTCTGAGACCTTCTCCTGTAGCCGCTTAACTTCATCCCAAGTATCGGCCACAGCTAACATTATGCTGAGCTTGGTCCCTTCTGTGCTGTCTTCTACATACTCTCCATTGAAAACACAAACATGTATTGCACAAAAACTAGATACTTTGTCAGCAAAATTATTACCCTTGGTGACAAAATCTTCTCCTTTCCATGGGGCTGCACATTTAACAATGGCTTTTGCCTTGGGTCTCTGTAAGGCTTCCAGTAACTGGTGTAGATATTATCCATTTCAGATAGGGGATCCAGATGATGTTAAAAATCCCCTTGGAGACCACAACTATAAGAAATCGTGAACCACTCTAAACCCATAATGGCTGGCCATATAGATAGTCACTCGAACTCCATCTGCGATGGTACATTCACGTATCAGAGTGATAATTTCAGACACCTGAGCAGAATATACTCTGTTCAAACAGGCAGCTTTGACCACCCTTAAGATAGTACATACAGCAAAAGCTGCTTCCTTCATTGTATCTTAGGAATGAACTTTCAACAAAAAGGATCAAATCAGATTCGGGCAATGGTTCATCAACAATTTCAGGTCTGGGTTTGGTAGATAGTTCAGTAACATCCAGACAGTCATGCTCTTCACAATCTTCTCCATCCTCTTGTGGAAGAGGCAACAATGTAGCAGGGATCAAAGTTGTACAGCGTTTTAAGGTGTCATTTTCAGAAGCCAATACAAACCTGCTCAAACTTAGTAAGCCTGTTATTTGTCAAATTCTGTTTTTCTGTTCTTGTCACTAACAGTTCCATTGAATATACAATAAGCTGGTGACCTATTACTGTGCTTTCACATCTCCCAATGCTGACACCTGTTGCAGCAACGGATTTGAGACATCCGGGCAATGCAAAAACTACAGGATCTAATGTAGCAGAAAGTAAGCCACTGGTCTACGGGCACTTCTATGTGTCTGTACATGAACCGCTAATGCACATCCTGCTTTCTCACAGCAGAAGAGCAAAAATGCTTTATTGTAATCTGGCATTCCCTTAGCTCGAGCACAACATAGGCTCGATCTCAGCTCAGGGAAGGCTCAAAAGCAGTCATCATCCCATGGTACCAGATCACTTATGTCCTTCCAAGTCAACCTCAACAGTGGCTTTGCTTGCAAGGAAAAATTTGGAATCCAATCTCAACAATAGCCAACTATTCCTAAAAACATGCGGACCTCTTTCCGTGTTTTGGGACTTCCCATTTGCAGAATTGTCTCTATGCGATCTGGTGACACCCTTTGTTTCCCCTTTTCAATTTGGTGACCCAGACACTGCACTTCGGTTTGACAATACTGTTTACTGTAGCATGTTTGGGGACACCTTGTGTCCATTCTCTGCCAAATGATTGAACAAAGTCACTGTATCGATCCTGCAAGTATCCTCAGTCTCTGATGCAACCAACTGGTCGTCTATGTACTGGACCAGGACTGAGCTCTTTGGCATCACCAGCCCTTCAAGATTCTTTCTCAAACACTGGCTAAAGATAGAGGGACTTTCTGTATAAACTTGAGGGATTCTACACCATGTCATCCAACCTGAAAGCAAAAATATATTGGCTATCCTCATGCAATGGTACGGAGAAAAATTCCTGACACAATTCGATGACTGTAAACCATTCGGCCTCACATAGTATCTGAAATAGTATAACAGCTGGATTCAGTACCACAGGACAACATGGGATCACGATTTCATTGACCCTGCGCAAATCCTTCACTATTCTGTACTTGCCACTAGGCTTCTGTAGTCCCATGATAGGTGAATTGCAGGGACTTCCTCTTATCCCGTTCAGAATGCCTTGTGCAATCATGGACTCAATTACAGGTCGCATTCCAGCCACAGTTTCTGGAGTCAATTTATACTGCGGGATTCGTGGGAATTCAGCATTGGGTTTGACCTGTATCTTAACAAGTTCAACCCCTCGAATCAATCCTATCTCCTCACTTGTGAAATCCCACACCTTCGGATAAACTGAATCTCTCAAGTCATATGGTAGATATTCTATTGTAAGAACCACGAACAGCTCTGCACACAAACTCATATTGGCCATTTTAAAATCAGCATCGTCATCATAAGTTTGCAACTCCACACCTCTCGGAGTGCATGATATGGTACAATTTAGCTTGCACAAAAGATCTCGTCACAATAGACAGACTGGACTGGAATCACACACCACAAAATTGATGTTTATACTGAAGAAGGCAAAATCTCACACTTATGCAAACTTTGACCAGTGAAAATCAATACGTTCAAAGATATTAAGCCTGTCAGATAAGAAAGGAAGAGCAAGGAAAGTGAGACCAAGTTGTATGTACCTTCATTTCACAATCCACTACAGTGTATCCTAGACAGTAGACTTGTGTGGGTCTCACCTATAATTCATTTGTGAACGGATCTGTCATATTCAAATTAGTTACTCCAACCATTTGGATCGATTTTCCTGACAAGGATCAATCTGGGACCACTTCTATCCACACTATGGAGCGCGCAGCTCCAGTGTCTAACAAAAAGACAACGGGATGTCTATTCACGTCTGCATCTACAAATGGTCCACTCTGATCCACATCCAGGGCAGCACCCAAAGTGCACTCTCCCAGCACCCCCCTCTGGCACTCCTGAGGACCTTGTATTTGATCTAGTCTGTCTTGTTTTTCGAAGTAAGGCATCTAACAATATGTCTGATTATTCATGGATATTCAAATGCCTCAAATTGCATTTGTCTAGGTGGAGGCTTCAGAGAAGACATCACTCCTCTCAGTTTGCATACCACCTCCATTCAAAATGACCTACAACGAAGCAAAGCCAATTTTCCCTCTTTCTCTGTAATTTTTGTGCCAATTTTGCAGCCACACTATAGTATAAAGTCCTACATTAGGTGCCATATAATGTGCTGGGGTATTCTCGGGTGGAGCTTCTTCTCCCACTCGAGTTACCACCCCTGTATCGCATCTACATGTATCACGCAACACCTTAAAACATCTCATTGTGAAAATCGATTATTTGAAATCCAGAATTCATTATTAAACTCCGGACGGACTTCCACCAATCCCAGCATGGCGTTACACCAACCAACCAATCCCAGCACGGCACGCACTGATGTCATAACTCCATCCTTGCAGCGGCTCACCCTCGTTTACAATTTCATTAACCAAGTAACGGCTTCCTTCTACAGCCACAATAACTTACAGTCACATAAACAAGTAATTGTCCATCTGCTAAAAGATCAATAGAACACTCTTACAAGAACATCTGCTGTGACCTCTGACCTGTGCTGGTCACCCAATCGCTGTAGTCTACCCCTAGTACCTGAGGCTTTCAACCGCGATGTTACTACTTCATTCACACAAAGTTCCCTATCACAAGTGGATCGCCGATAGGGCTTCACAAAACACACGATTTTGATCAGACAATCACATATACAAAACTATCCTGGGATCTTGGACTTTTCTTGAGTCCGCTCACCAACACTTCCTGATCCGCAAGTGTTCAGACCAATACATCGATTAACCCACAATCACTTGACTTGCATTCTCATTTCACAATACAACACACAATGAATTCATCACCGCAGTCTAGCACACCACACAGCTTCATATTCACGCTACCACTGCTTCCACCACACCATCAGCAACCGCCGATCTCTGTCAATCCTCGTTTTTCGTCATCGTCTACTCCAAGTTCAAAGCCAAATTTTTCTCCGCTTTTACTCTAAATCCCTCATTTTCCCCTCACTTTAGAGGCAAACCATCCTCTGCTACCATTTGATTACACTAAATGTAGTCCTTGCATTTCCTTCTGAATTAAGCACTGATGGTCTTTTATTTGCCTGCTGAAAGTGGTTGTGGGGAATAAACAATTCAAAACTATACTTACAATTTAGCCATGCTTAAAAGACCACAGACTCCGAATTCCAGTTTATGGATTTTATTATTAGGCCAAAAATAATTGGATGTACACACATCTGAGAATTAGCGAATATAGGTATATAAAAATCAACACAGAGCTGAACCTACACATATAATTAATTTGGCACAGGAGGCATACTATAACAAATTCCAGAATTAAAATACAACATAGGATTGAGGCTGAATCTAACTCTGTATTCATCAGGAAGGAAAGCATGAATTTCTTTCCCTACACTATTCTCATCGGGGTTCCTGACTGCGAACCCTAACTTCTTTCCCAAAGGTGTCAGCCCGTGTAGGCTTCCTAAGAAGCACTCACATCAAATGGGTCAAAATGGCTTAAGGCTATGGAGCTCACTCTTAAGATGCTCCTTCTCCTCCGAAAATGTAGAAGTCTGGTTTTTCTGTCCCTGCGTATCATACAAAAAGACCAAAATCCAGTCCCCTCCCTAATGTATCACATGACAAATTGTTTCATTGCAACATTCCTCAGTAGATTTCCATGGACTCTTTTAATTAAGTTCTTCTTGTCTTCTAGTGGCCTTGAGGTTCAGATAGGCCAGGCAAAGAAGGTATCCTCCCCTCCCACTTCTCAGACTCTTCAAAGACATTCCGGTTATCTCCTTAAACTAAGAATAATGAGGTTGAATTCTTGTGCCTGCAGTGAGATAAGAGCATACTGTTCTGGTAACACACAAGAGATACATTTAATTATTTCATTAGTAACTGTGGATTCAAAACTGTACACAACTTGTAGCTCTGGGCCTGCAGTACAGGTAACTTAAACACACACAGTTACATTGATATGAATATAATGTCATCCTGTACATTATGCATACAGAAATAATAGTGTCTCTAATACATGTCATTTTTACTTAAAGGTACATATTACATTTCTAAACTTAAGTGTTGAATAAATGCGTTTAATAAACATATTACACTATGAAAGATAAAATATATACAAGTGCGTTTGAACCATGAGTATAATGCACCCATACAAATCAGAGTGCTGTAGGAGCTGTATCATGTGCATGGCGGCACCATGTGGCAAACAGTTGTGCCTGTGCAAGACATACACAACAGAAATCCTGCAATGTGTAACAGTCTGCTGATACAGAGATTGTGTGTGCTGCTACAGTGCGTTCAGCTACAGACCCTCTGCCACAGTCCAAAGTGAGTGTAGTACCAAAAAATGTGCAATGACTGAGTATGTGTCCTGCATTTCATGTTTGTTGCCACCTTACATGTGTTGACCACGTATAGTTTACTTGATGTCCGATGAGTGTAAACAGAGAGGCATATAAGGGGCATGCCCATACAGTGCAGCCCAGATAGTCTCTCTATGACACAGCAATGTTTGTGAGAACATAGCAAAGATTGTAAGGTGTCTAACATAACACTTTAAATGTTGCCTCGTTACCTGTCTCAGTGCAGGGTTGGCTACCTAGTCCCAATGCAGGCTCTCTTGCCCCATGAGGCAAGGATGCAACTGTTACATGTAGGAATGGATGTCACTTTGATGGTGCATCTTACTGATAACCAAAATGTGCTGTGAGCCCTATTGCTATGTGTGCTGCTGTACATCGGACTCAAATCAAATTGAAATTAAGATAAGATGTTAAGGTCTACCTAAATGTAATATCACTACTGTGAAAGTAGTAATTAATGATACATTTCAGGTTTGCCTAGTGTCATCTGTTAGTAAATGCACATGTTACAATTTGATGGGAATGCCTACCCATAAGCAAAGGTCAAGGAGCTCTTCTCGGGTAAAGAGTAATGCAATGCAGTGATTAGCTATACATAGTGGCACACCTGATTAATCACACTGGTCTGGGCTACTCAAGCTTGAGGTAAACAGAATCGGTAAACACATTTTTGAAGGTGCATTGTGCATGTGCCACACATATTGTTTCACACTAAAAGCCCAGACAGCAGATGTGTGTGTACCACAACATTCCATGGTGGAAGTTGCCTAATTTAGTGTGCAAATTGACGTCTGACAGACAATCACAGGTGTCATTTTGGCTTAACACCATACCTATCATGTCTTACATGTTAACCCGTAAGAGGGATGCCACACACAGTGTAGACTGACTGAACATCTAGTTTCTGTGCTTCCCTGAGTGTGTATGGATTCCATAACACATTATGGGAGGAATCCAGGCAGATGGTATGAATTTAGATATTGTGCATTATAGGGAATACAATAGTTTATCTCATAGGCATAGCAGCACAATATATGTGACCAAATATATGCCTACTCCACAGCTACCTAAATTCACCCAAGCATACTACAAAAAGCAAAAGGAACAAAAAGCTTGGAATGTCTCTACATGTGTAGGAAGGTGGCTACCTGACTATGGTTACCCCAGATTTTTTGCCTTGTGTTTAGCTGGTTTTCGACTTAGTTGGCCTGGTTCCCTGCTAATCAGGGCCCCAGGCTATCTGCTCTCTCTGTAAAATGGATTCCATGTACCCTAGGTGCATAACTAGATTGGCTTGGGTCACCTTATCAGCCCCTGTACAGAGCACTATAGGTGCCCAGGGCATAGGTGCATCCGAGGCCTACCAGGGGCTGCAGCATATCTTTTGCCACCCCTGGCTGGCTATATAAAATTGACACAACTGGCTGATCACCCAGCTGGGGCAAGGTGGTGTAATCACCCCTTGCTTAGATATAGTATGCCTATATCTGAACCTATCTGGACACATATAAACCTGTAAGCCACTCCTATGGAAGGCCTTATCAATCCTGGAGGCAGAGTGCGTGGTTTAATGTGAGATGGTGCTCTGGCATGAGCTGAGCCTGTCTGCAGCTATCGGGAACAACTCCCTAAGCTGATCTGGGATAATGCTATACCATATACTATTAAGTGCATTATAATCCTCGCGGTTATATGTCAACTTTGGTTTGGCTTTATCAAAACATGTCGTGTAAGGTGTCATACGATTTGGAATACTACCCCCTCGCCAGTCCTGGCGACGGGGGTAACATTCCACCCCTCTAGAGGGAGACGACATGTTACTTTGCTAAAACGCGGTTGATTTTAAAAGAGCCTCAGATCCACAAAATGGATGCTTCTGCCACAGACACAAGTCTGACCTCCTGCAGCTGACTGAAACTCAGCAGAGGAGGCCTGGACAAAGGCTTTCCAGTCGCAGGGAGGTGTTACACCAACCCAGACAGGAGATAGTGGATTGTAGTAGGGAGGTTTGAAAGAAACCAGACAGTGCCTGGGGCGCACAAGGCTGCCCCTTGCATAATCTGGCCAAACCGGTTCTGGGGCACACCAGCCCCAGTCCCAGCGCAGCCTGGATCAAAGGAAAGGGGTGTATCCACCCCCTTCCTGGGTCCCACCCATAGGAGGGGACCTAGCAGGTAATCCAGTCCCCTATATTGGTATAAGAATGGGAGCAGTGCCAACGCACACAGATTATCCTGATGAATCATAAGAAACAAAACTCTGGACCTTCCGACATCCTACTCAACGTAGAAGACTGAAGAATCTCCCTTGTGGTCAAGGAGTGACCACCCTGTGCAAACAGGCACCATCCAGCACCTCAACGTCTGCTTTGTTGCAGTTCCCGCTGGAACTCGAGCAACAGAGATCAACGAGATCTAGCTTGCCTGCCTTCTTACAGGCCGATCCACAGTCCCTGCAGAGCTGAGACCCTTGGAGGCGACCGGAAGCGCAGGGTACGCCATCTTGAAAGGACCACGAGACGCTGACCGTGCAGCCCACGAGTGATCCTCGAAGCTGTACACCGGGGTTTGAGAAGCCCCAGCCCTGAGCCACTCTTGTACCGAAGCTCACCCCTCCACACTCGACGAGTGCTGCGTGGGGCCCTTCTGCTTTCTTTGGCTCAACGCGTTGGCCCGGTCACTTGCCAGCTGGCTTGTGGCCCCTGTGCGGGGAAAACCTAAAACCGACTTGTGATTCTGGTTGCTCCAGACTTTCACCAGCTCCTCTGAAAAAGAGCCCCCGCTCTGACCCTCCTGGTCCGAGTGAGAAGCAATCTTCTAGTCCTGCGTGGATTGCTCTTGCCAAGTGTTGTTGACTCCGATCTTGAAGCTGACAGCGCCGACTGTGAGAGCCTGCGTGGGACAGCTCGTGACCCACTCCTGGACGTCGCAGATGCCCCAGAGCCCACGTGGCAGTGGAGAGAAGCTCCTCAACAACCACCTGATTGCGCCCAACATTGCCTGGTTCCGTCCTGGTTCCACCCTGGTCACTGCTGAGTGACCCAGACTCTGTCCCCTCTGATTTCAGGTACTTTTCTACTGTGATCCACCCTTGGATCACACCGGACACTTCTCCTTCACATCGCCTGCAGCATCTTCAGCTCCAAGCACCAAGAACCTGCGTGACGAAACTCGACGCCACTTCGACCCTATGCACCCGCTTCCTGTGGGTGAGGTAACATTGCAACGCCGGTGTTCCCACACTGGTACACACCTCTAGGGCCTGTGTCTAAAGTTTTGTCCTTCTAGGTTCAGCGGAAGTATCCTTAAACTCTATTTGTGTAACTTTTACCCACCATTGACTTTGCATTGGTGCATGCGTGTAATTTCAACACTGCACCCGAATCCCGCGGGCTTTTCCCGACAGCATTGCTTGTCCCGACTGCTCCCAGCGATTCCCTAGGCCCTAGGCCTAACCACTGTTCGATTGGTATCTCTTATACCACTTTTTTAATATATGGTTTGAGTGGCCACCCGCCCTCATCCATAATTGTGCAACTTTGTATGTTATACTGTGCTTTTGATTTAACACTTGTGCCCC
Source organism: Lissotriton vulgaris (assembly GCF_964263255.1). NCBI lineage: Eukaryota > Metazoa > Chordata > Amphibia > Caudata > Salamandridae > Lissotriton > Lissotriton vulgaris. Next base: position 1,348,631,643 of record NC_141694.1, on the reverse strand, counting down.
TTTGCTCATAAAGAGTACTGGCGATTAATTTTAGTAATAAACACATATATTTTTATAATATATACTTGTGTGGTGTCCTTTCATTTGATATTACAGGATTGTGATTGGTAAAACAGCTCGCTTAACACGACCTCTTGAGTTTAGCCTTTAAGGCTGCTTAGTCTATGCTACCATTAAGATAGCTTGTCTATAAGGTTGACTGACAACCAGACACCATAAGGGATTGTTTGGACTGATACAAGGTGGTTCCAGAATTGGAAACATCATATATCAGGCCAACTTCTCACATTGGTGTGCAGCGGTGCGGATTTGAGCTTGCTGTTGTTTTACCATTGCAATCTTTTTTATCAAATTGAAAGATCACATAAAGTACCCTAGGTACATATAAATCAAAAGCTTAGCATATTAAGTTCTACTGAACTTAGTAGTTGTAGATTAAAGGGATTAGCACACCCTGACTACAACTCACTAGCAAGGTACAGTAGGAAAACACTTAGTGGAGGTAAGTGCACCACTTGCACCTCACTAGCAGTCATGTCTGACGCAGGTGGAGCCTCAGGCTCTGTCCCTGCGACAGTTGACCTTACCAAGGCAACTGCCAGCTATGACAAACTTAGCCACAAAGACTTGAGTGCCTTGTGCATTGCAAGAGGGCTAAAAAGGGGCAGACACCCCACCATTCCTACCCTGATAGCCATCCTGGAAAAGGATGACTTAGATAAGGCGAGTATAGCTCCCTTAGATTTAGGAGATGGAGTGACCCACCCTGAGAATGAGACAACTCCAGAAGAGGAAGAGGAGAAAGAGGAGTATGGCTCAGCAGTAGATGAGCCTGATCAGGATCAGAGGGGTAACCAGGTTATAGTTGGCAGGCTTAACCAGACCAACTTAGACCTACATGGGAATGGAGAGGGCCAGCACCTCCCCAGATCCTATAACATAGTTCCCACAGGCAATAGAAGGGTGAGATCTCCCTCAGGGGATTCTCACATTTCTAGTGTCTCCAGAAACTCTCAAAGGGGAATGACTTCCCCCCAGAGAAGAGAGCATAAGGCCAGGATGAGAGCTGTAGAACTCCAGATAGAGAGGGAAGAGTTAGCCCTGGCCCAAGCTAAACTTGCTTTATCAAGGGAACAGAAAATGTGTGGCTTAGATGCCACTGGTGGCAGCAATAATCCTAGAGAGAAAGACAGGTTCTATAATACTAGAAACCTGACAAAGATTGTGCCCCCCTACACAGAAGGGGATGACATCCACAAGTGGATAACTGCTCTTGAGAGAGCCTGCATGGTACAGCAGGTTCCTGAGGAACAGTGGGCAGCAATCTTATGGTACTCCTTTTCAGAGAAAGGGAGAGATAAGCTCCTCACTGTCAGACATGAGGATGCTAAAAACTACAAAGTCCTGAAGAGTGCTCTTATAGATGGGTTTGGCTTAACCACTGAACAGTACAGGTTGAAGTTCAGAGACACCCAGAAGACACAGACCCAGGACTGGACTGATTTTGTAGATTGTGCTACTAAGGCTCTGGAGGGTTGGCTACATGACAGCAAAGTACATGACTTCACAGGATTGTATAATTTGATTATGAGGGAGCAGATCCTAAGTAATTGTCAGAACCAGCTCTTACACCAGCACCTGGTGGACTCAGATTTGACCTCTCCCCAAGAATTGGGAAAGAGGGCAGATAAATGGGTCAGAACCAGGATTAGGCCTAAGAATCAGGACCATAACCAGAAGAAGGAGTCTACCAAGCCTCAAGATAAGAGTGGGGATAAAAGTAAGGAAAAGACTTCCCCAGGGCCCCAAAACTCCAAGAATGGGGGTGGGTCCCAAGACACTTCATCAACTCAGAAGAAGCCTTATTGTCCTGCCTGTAAACAGGTTGGGCATTACAAAACAGACAGCTGTTGCCCCAAGAATGACAATAAAGAGAATATACCTCCAAAGCCAGCTCCAACACCTCCTGTTACTGTCAGGAGTATTCCCCTAGGAAGTGGGAACACACCCAGGAATCTGGGTGGGTTTACTTTTGGAGCACAGGTGGACCCTGGCCTATCCAGGTCCCCATCCCCAAATAATCTTGTTTATGAGACTGGCATGGGGTTTGCCAACTTCTCTGATTGCCCAAATACTTTGAGCAAATATAGACAAGAACCCATCATCAATGGTTTGAAAGTTGAAGCCTTTAGAGACACAGGGGCTAGCATCACCATGGTGGCTGACTGTATAGTCCCCTCTAAGCAACTTTTACCAGGTGCCACATACCAGGTAACAAACATTGATGGAATCCAAACAAATCATCCCATGGCAGTAGTAAGTCTCAGCTGGGGAGGTGTCACTGGTCCAAAGAGAGTGGCAGTGTCATCAAACTTACCTCTAGACTGCCTACTAGGAAATGATTTGGAAATCTCAGCCTGGGCTGAGGTTGAACAAGAAACCCATTCTAGAATGGTAAATGCCAATGGAAAGGTTAGTGGGGCTGTAATGGCTACAGCCCCAACCCAAGATATCCTTCCTGAAAAGGTTGGTAGGGCTGAGCAACTCTCTGCCCCATCTTTAGCAGAAGCTCTTCCTAAACAGAATAGCAAAGCTGTTATGATAACAGCAGATACCCAAACTGAGTCTCCTCCTGAAAAGGTTGGGGGGGCTGTGATGGCCACAGCCCAAACTCAAACAGAGATGTGTGTTGTGAAGCCTGAAATGATGGATAACTCCACCCAAACTGAGAGCATGGAGGAGGAAGAGAAATCTTCCCCTCACCAGACATTAGGACAGGATCAGCCTCCTCAGGGAACTGATCTTACCCCTGATGAAGGAACTGCCCCAGAGGTTGTTGGGCCTGGCCTGACAGAGCCTCTGATGGCAGTGGACCCTTCTCAGGTGGGACCCAGTCTGGAGCAGGTAACCTGCCCCTCTCTACCTTGCCTTAGTCAGCCCAGGGCTGCAGAGGACAAGAAGGAAAGTGAGACCCAGAGGCCCCCCTGTCAAATAAAGCACCCCCATCAACAGATTAGGGGCACCAAAACTAGTAGCCCTAGTAAGGTGAAAACTTTAAAAACTCCTGAGGGAGCCCCCTTAAAAGTAGTTAGGGACCTCCCACAGATGGATTCTGTTGGGCACAACCAAACCTGGGACCCAAAGGGCCCAAACCTGAACTGTCCCTCCAGCAAGCCAAACAGAGGGACCCAGCCTCCAGCTTTAGGTAGCCAGAGGTTGACCCTGAGAGCACAGTGCAACTCAGTTGAAGAAAGAAAGGCACACATGGTGGAAGATAATTGGAGGAAGCTGAGCCCTAAATTAGTGGAGCCTCACTTCAATACTCCATATCCAAACCAGCCTTTAACTTTGCATAAACACACCCAAGGTAGTGATTCCCTATGGTGGAGACCCTCTAATACCCCAAGGGTGAGGGACTGCTTAGTGGACCATGAGACAGGGGGTACCCATGCTAGTGCAGGTACTTCCTTATATGGCCACTCAGGCAATATAGGCTTACCTGGCCAAGGATAGCCTTATCTCCTCTCGTTTGGGGGGGGGGGGGGTTATGTAGGAAGGTGGCTAGCTGACTATGGTTATCCCAGATTTTTTGCCTTGTGTTTAGCTGGTTTTCGACTTAGTTGGCCTGGTTCCCTGCTAATCAGGGCCCCAGGCTATCTGCTCTCTCTGTAAAATGGATTCCATGTACCATAGGTGCATAACTAGATTGGCTTGGGTCACCTTATCAGCCCCTGTACAGAGCACTATAGGTGCCCGGGGCATAGGTGCATCCAAGGCCTACCAGGGGCTGCAGCATATCTTTTGCCACCCCTGGCTGGCTATCTAAAATTGACAAACTGGCTGATCACCCAGCTGGGGCAAGGTGGTGTAATCACCCCTTGCTTAGATATAGTATGCCTATATCTAAACCTATCTGGACACATATAAACCTGTGAGCCACTCCTATGGAAGGCCTTATCAATCCTGGAGGCAGAGTGCGTGGTTTAATGTGAGATGGTGCTCTGGAATGAGCTGAGCCTGTCTGCAGCTGTCGGGAAAAACTCCCTAAGCTGATCCGGGATAATGCCATACCATATACTATTAAGTGCATTATAATCCTCGCGGGTATATGTCAACTTTGGTTTGGCTTTATCAAAACATGTCGTGTAAGGTGTCATACGATTTGGAATACTACCCCCTCGCCAGTCCTGGTGATGGGGGTAGCATTCCACCCCTCTAGAGGGAGACGACATGTTACTTTGCTAAAACGCGGTTGATTTTAAAAGAGCCTCAGATCCACAAAATGGATGCTTCTGCCACAGACACAAGTCTGACCTCCTGCAGCTGACCGAAACTCAGCAGAGGAGGCCTGGACAAAGGCTTTCCTGTCAAAGGGAGGTGTTACACCACCCCAGACAGGAGATAGTGGATTGTAGCAGGGAGATTTGAAAGAAACCAGACACTGCCTGGGGCGCACAAGGCTGCCCCTTGCATAATCCGGCCAAACCGGTTCTGGGGCACACCAGCCCCAGTCCCAGCGCAGCCTGGATCAAAGGAAAGGGCTGTATCCACCCCCTTCCTGGATCCCACCCATAGGAGGGGACCTAGCAGGTAATCCAGCCCCCTAGATTGGTATAAGAATGGGAGCAGTGCCAACGCACACAGATTATCCTGATGAAACATAAGAAACGAAACTCTGGACCCTTCGACATCCTACTCGATGTAGAAGACTGAAGAATCTCCCTTGTGGTCAAGGAGTGACCACCCTGTGCAAACAGGCACCATCCAGCACCTCGACATCTGCTTTGTTGCAGTTCCCGCCGGAACTCGAGCAACAGAGATCAAGCTTGCCTGCCTTCTTACAGCCCGATCCACAGTCCCTGCAGAGCTGAGACCCGTGGAGGCGACCAGAAGCGTGGGACACGCCATCTTGAAAAGACCACAAGACGCTGACCGTGCAACCCACGAGTGACCCTCGAAGCTGTACACCGGGGTTTGAGAAGCCCCAGCCCTGAGCCACTCTTGTACCGAAGCTCACCCCTCCACACTCGACGATTGCTGCATGGGGCCCTTCTGCTTTCTTTGGCTCAACGCGTTGGCCCAGTCACTTGCCAGCTGGCTTGTGGCCCCTGTGCCGGCGAAAACCTAAAACCGACTTGTGATTCTGGTTGCTCCAGACTTGCACCAGCACCTCTGAAAAGGAGCCCCCGCTCTGACCCTCCTGATCCGAGTGAGAAGCAATCTTCCAGTCCTGCGTGGATTGCTCTTGCCAAGTGTTGTTGACTCTGATCTTGAAGCCGACAGCGCCGACGGTGAGAGCCTGTGTGGGACAGCTCGTGACCCTTTCCTGGACGTCGCAGATGCCCCAGAGCCCACGTGGCAGCGGAGAGAAGCTCCTCGACAACCACCTGATTGCGCCCGACATTGCCTGGTTCCGTCCTGGTTCCACCCTGGTCACTGCTGAGTGACCCAGACTCTGTCCCCTCTGCTTTCAGGTACTTTTCTAATGTGATCCACCCTTGGATCACACCGCACACTTCTCCTTCACATCGCCTGCAGCATCTTCAGCTCCAAGCACCAAGAACCTGAGTGACGAAACCCGACGCCACTTCGACCCTATGCACCCGCTTCCTGTGGGTGAGGTAACATTGCAACGCTGGTGTTCCCACACTGGTACACACCTCTAGGGCCTGTGTCTAAAGTTTTGTCCTTCTAGGTTCAGCGGAAGTATCCTTAAACTCTATTTGTGTAACTTTTACGCATCATTGACTTTGCATTGGTGCATGCGTGTACTTTCAACACTGCACCCGAATCCCGCGGGCTTTTCCCGACTACAGCATTGCTTGTCCCGACTGCTCCCAGTGATTCCCTAAGCCGTAGGCCTAACCACTGTTCGATTGGTATCTTTTATACCACTTTTTTAATATATGGTTTGAGTGGCCACCTGCCCTCATCCATAATTGTGCAACTAATGTATGTTATACTGTGCTTTTGATTTAACGCTTGTGCCCCTTTGCTCATAAAGAGTACTGGGGATTATTTTTAGTAATAAACACATATATTTTTAAAATATAAACTTGTGTGGTGTCCTTTCATTTGATATTACAGGATTGTGATTGGTAAAACAGCTCGCTTAACACGACCTCTTGAGTTTAGCCTTTAAGGCTGCTTAGTCTATGCTACCATTAAGATAGCTTGTCTATAAGGTTGACTTACTACCAGACACCATAAGGGATTGTTTGGACTGATACAAGGTGGTTCCAGAGTTGGAAACATCATATATCAGGCCAACTTCTCACAATATGTTCTTCACATATATGTATATGTATATATAATATATATATATATATATATATATATCAAACAAGAAAAGGCTCCTGCGAGATACTGGGACCCAACGAGGGGTGGCGTACACTCCGGCGGAGCGTGCCGGCAATCATATATCAAAATCCTTTTGCAAAACTCATTCGTACGCTCTCAGGAAAATGAGTCTGAAACCACAAATGCTGGAACACAGGTTTATTCCACACAACGTGTTTTGCCTTGCGGCTTGTTCACGTGAACAAGCCCCAAAGCGAAACGCGTTGTAAAAGGATTTTGATATATATATATATTGCCACTCGATATGTCACCATGAAGAAGGCAAAATATCACACTTATGCACACTTTCAACATTGAAAATCAGTACGTTCAAAGATATTAAGTGTGTCAGATAAGAAAAGAGGAGCAAGGAAAGTGAGCCCAAGTTGCATGTACCTTCATTTCACAATCCACTACAGTGTAACCTAGACAATAGACTTGTGTGGGTCAGAACCCAAGCATTGACTCACTTGTGTATCACATTGCACCTGTAGCATTGGTGGGAATAAGTGCATCAATGCCAATCCATTGTGGCTAATGCTTTGAGCGTTGATCAAGCATTAGCTATTTATTTACTGAAGCATTAGTCAAATACGGGTGGGATACACACAGGAAATGATGCAATGGCTGTGGCAGGCTACAAACTAGAAGGTGGGAAGTTCTTTCACTTTCACTTACAGTCTGTGATTTGTAAAGTGTAATGGTGATTGAGGGGTATTTTGGTTTTGTTGGTGTCTGTGCTGTCCCTGTGTTGTGCTAATTGTGTATTGTATTGTATTGTATTTTATTGTATTTGTTAATTGTTTTTGTCATTGTCTTCTTATGTGTTTGTTCATTTAGAGGTTCCATATTTTAGGGGTATGGATTAGGATAAGGGGTATTTGTATAGTTTTAAGGGAGTGGAGTGCAGTTTGGGCAATGTCGGGGAAGGAGAAGGCCAGGAACCTTTCTGAGGGAGAGTTTGGGGCCTTCTTTGACTTTAGGCACATTATATCTCAATGATGAATGCTTCAGGAGTAGGATCAGCCTGTGCTACCCCACCAAGGAGCACAAGGAGTGGTGGGAGGGAGTGTGGTGGCACATGACCAATGTGTTTGGAGTTGAATGCACTGTACAGAAGATCAAACATTGATGAACAGATGTGGTGACCTGCGAGGTCGATCTCCTACTCCACCTTGGCATGGAAGTAGTTGGCCCTGTAGGTAAGTACATATTTACCGTCTGATTTAGTTGTGTGCGTATCAAAATATTGTAACATCTATTTCTTACCAGTAAGGTCAGATCATTTGATAAATTGCTTTTGTTGACTTAAGTGCAACAGTGCAACTTTTTTACTAGGGAGCATTCCATGATATGGAATAGGAAAATTCATTTATTGTACTAGGTGATTACAATTAAATGCTAAAAGATTAGCCACTCCCAGTAATTCAGTGGCATAGTCAAAGGAAATCAAAGGTTCTCTGCACATGAAGTGAGAGTACTGTCATGTTCATCGTTGCCCTTTGGATCATCAATAGCTAATTTAATAGGATGTCATAGCGTATGCCTGGGACCTAACTGCTCATACATCATGGTTCCACTCCATACTTGGCTTTGGCTCTGATTCCATTCACTGCTGAAGGAAAAACACCTCCCCCACATTTAGAATTAAAGAATGGAGTCAATTGGATGCTCGAATTCTAGTGGTCACAGTTGAAGCCTGAGGCTACATTTTAGAAAGTGAGAAGTTATCAGAGAGGCACAACCCAAGGTATTGAAAGTGGCATATGTTGGGGCGTGGCTAGCTGCATGGCCGGGTAGGACGTGCCTGCGCGCAGCTCCTGCTGAAGACTGCCCATAATCCGTCATAAATGCGTTAATTGGTCCCCAACCGAGAAATCCACTGCACAAAACAGTGTCTGAAGGTGCCCTGTAGGATCGGTGAGGCTCGGCTGGGCCTCCAAGCAGTAGAAGCGTCAGACATCGACGTAAAGTTTCCTGCCCGGTCCCGGCCTGGGGGACTGACAAGATGGCGGCGCCCTGAGCCCCGGTGGAAGAAGACGCCTCCGAAACATAGCGGTGGCCTGTGGGAAGCGTCCTGGCTAGCGGCGGAGGTGGGGACACATCGTGAACGAGGTCCGGCGCTTGCTCAGGGGAGCGGACGGCCCCCCACCTATGTGCTGATCCGCCGCGAGGAGGAGGGAGGACGCCGGGAGTGCCCGCCGGGCGGAGAGAGCCCAGAGACGGAAAGATCAGGCCGACGCACCCGACCGCCGGTTGCCAGAGGCTGCAGTGAGGTGCGGGGCCGAGCGACGCGGCCCCCTTGGTGAAGCGGAAGGTACGAGGCCCCCCCCCCCGCGGATATCCTGCGCACCCAATAAACCCCCCCCCCACCCAACAACTGAGGCCTGGGGGTCCGGGAGAGGAGGGGTGAAATCGGAGGGCACGGCCAACAGGGGCACGGGGGAAGGCCTGAGATCCTGGACACCGACCTAGGACACCGAACTAGGACACCGACCCTGGACACCGACCTAGGGTGACCCCCCTGGGCCCGGGGAGGACCGGGAGGCACGGAGGAAAACTACCGCTGTGCAGCGCGGTCGGTGGGGGCCTGACTGGAGGAGGAGGCCTCGATAGTGCTCCCGCAGAGAGGCTGCAGCCTACAGGGCATCCCCATTCGAGGTGAGGAGTAAGGTGGCAAGACACGGGCCCCGGTGAGGGAGAAAGCAGAGGCTTACGGCCGACATCCTCCGTGTACCCCCCCCCCCCTCCACTCAGGTGGATCGGGGGCTGCGATAAGGAGAAGGGGAGATCACTGTGTTGGCGGCCCGCCGCGACGAAGGGGGAGGCCCAGGATCTGCGCTCAGGGACTACACTGTGGCCTCTGGAAACAACGGGAGGGCCTGGGGACACCCCTACCCAAGTCTGTAACGGTGAGAGGGGACGGTGAAGGCCTGCCAACCGAAGGGGTCTCTGCGCTGGAACCTATAAGACGGCGGTAGAGACTTGGGGAACACCCGAACCTGGAGCACCATTATCCTCCTCCCCCACTCACTGAGTAGGCTCCACCATAAGGGATATCTCTGCCGGTTCCTGGCCTTAGCTGCCCATAGGGAAGGGGCGGCGGGGCGATCCGAAGTGGCACTGGAACTAGGAGCTAGGCCCAAGGAGACACTCCCTGCTCTACGCCGGCGGAGGGGCCCTGAAAAGACAATGGTGAGGAAAGACCCAGCGCCAAGGTCGGCCAGGCAGGAAACTATGGAGACGTTCACCACTCCCAAAATGCAGAAAGACCTGGCCACTGGGGGTAAGGAGAAGCCGTCGGACACGGCCATGCTCCTGGAAGCCATACAGGCCTCGAGGTCAGATATACAAAATTCAAGGGCGGCCCTGGAGACTAAGATCGGCGAGGTGGGGTCTGAGGTCCTCTTGCTCCGACAAGACTTCCGGAACCTGAAAGACCGGGTGGGGACGGCCGAAACTAAGATCTCGGAGGCAGAGGACTCCATCACGACACTCCAGAGAGACATGGCGGAGCTACAGGCCTCTCACAGGCACCTACTGTGGCGCGTGGATGACGCTGAAAACAGGGCGCGAAGAAATAACCTCCGCTTCGTGGGCCTGAGAGAAGGGATTGAGAAGGCGGATACAGCGGCCTTCCTGCGCACATGGTTACTGTCCACGTTTCCACAGGCCTCCTTTTCAAACTGCTTCGTCATTGAAAGGGCGCACAGGGCCCTCTTGGCGAAACCACCCGAAGGGGCGAGGCCGCGCCCGATTATCGCCAGATTTCTTAACTATGCTGATAGAGACCTCATCCTACGGGAGGCGCGTAAGATGGGGGAGATCAGGTTCGAGAACACTTTAATCATGATCTTCCCGGACTATAGCCAGGAGGTACAAAAGCAGCGCCGCTCGTTTGACACGGTGAAGGCAAAATTGAGAGACCTGCACATTTCCTATATGCTGCTTTTCCCGGCAAAGTTAAAGGTCATCTTCAAAGGCAAGTCTCTCTTCTTTAACCGCCCAGAGGAAGCATGGCACTGGCTGGAGGAGAGACCGATGCTGCACGAGGCAGAAGAGGAAGGCCGCAGGATCAGGGAGGAAATGGCGGCAGCCAGCTTCAGGAGGAGTCCATCCAGAAAGGCGAGGTCGAGGCGTCAGCGGGCAAAACGGAAGACGCAACTCACTCCATACCCCACACAGCAGGGATCGACGAGAGGAGACCGAGGGGAAGCAGACACCATCAGTAATCATAGCGAGGACTCTGCAGGGGGACCAGGACCCGGGAGCATACCCCCGAGGTCTGAGACCGGATCGGACTTAGAGGAAGATGCGACCCCCTCGGACATTGAAAGGCAGACGGAGGAGTCACAACACCCATTGGCAGAGGCTATAAGGGAGCTTGAACGGGGGGAAAATGGGAACACAGAGGCGACAGATCCAGACACACAAGATTCGCATTCATGAACAGTTTGGGACTGTGATCCTTTAAGGCAGTACTTTGAATTGGGACACGCAAGTATTCTTTTGTGGTTCTTTGGGGTAGGCATTGACTATTCCATATTCTCAGAGACTAGAAAGTTGGTTATAATTTAGTGGGGTTTGTTTCAAGGGGGGGCGACAGACCTTGCTAGCTGGTGGTCCGCACCGTCAATGGTTGCACGGGCGGGTTGGCCGGGTAGCAGTGGTGGGGTGGGGAGGGTGGTGGTGGGGATTGTTCTCCTGGTTGTTCTGGTTCGAGTGGGGAAGGGGGGGGGGTACTTCATTGAGGGAATGCAGTCATGGCGATAGGTACACAATGTGGTTTCTGATGAGAGATGTCCGCCCGCACCCCCTGCCCCGGGGATATGGGTCAGGGAAGCATGGATGGCCGCAGTGATGGATAACACTAAACTACAGGTAATGACATGGAATGTCAACGGCCTGGGTAATAAAATTAAGAGGGGATTAGTGAATAACTTCCTTAAGCGTATAGGCCCTGATGTCATTCTGCTACAGGAGACACACCTACGAGGCACGACATGCACTTTTATAGCTAGGGGACGGTACACGGTTCTGGGACATGCGGGGTACACAGCGGACTCCAGGGGGGTGGCCATACTGGTTAAGAACACTGCGCCCTTTCAGATCACACGCACCTGGGGGGACCCGATGGGGACATGTGTGGGGGTACAAGGGATCTGGCACAGACGTACTTACACTCTGGTCTCGGTGTATGCACCACCCAAACTGCAGGCAACCGCAATGAAGAAACTGGCGAACATACTTTTGGAAACAGCGGACATGACTCAGATTGTGGGGGGCGACTTTAACGACGTACTTGATAGAGGTCTAGACAGGTCGGGAGAACCACGATCGTCGGGAACCCAAACGCCCCTCGCCCAAATGGTTTCCACGCTGGGCTTAACAGACGTGTGGCGGCTGAGGCACCCGGACACCAGGGCTTATTCTTTTTATTCGGCTGCGCACAAGGTGTTCTCCAGGCTGGACTATGTCTTCATGCATAGACAGGAGGTGACGATGGACGGGACAGCTAACTATCTGGCGAGAGGCCTTTCAGACCACTCGCCGCTGTTGGTGTCGGTAGGCGCGTCTACAGATGGGAGGGAGAGGACGTGGCGACTGTCTGCCTGGGACATGACCAATAAGACAATCCTCAAGGGTGTCAGGGCGGACCTCCGGGTCTACCTGGCTGAAAATGAAGGGTCGGTGGACTCGGCTGTGACCATCTGGGAGGCGCTGAAGCCGGTAATGAGAGACAGGATAGCCGGTCGACTTAGGGATGAGAGGAAGAGAGTACAGGAAGAGGTAGGAGGGGTGGAGAAGACTATAGTGGAGCTAGAAGAGGAGCACTTGCGTACTAAAGACCCAATGGCCCTGCGTAAATTGCTAGACAATCAAAAACTATATAAGGAATTGGTCACGGACGAGGCCAAAACTCAAAGCCTGGCGACCCTACATAGGCTGTATGATGTGGGGGATAAGTCGGGCAGGCTTCTGGCCTGGCTTGGCCGTAAGGAGAGGGCGGAACGCTGGGTGGATAGCATCGTAGACCAGAAGGGAGGGCTAATATGCTCGGACCCCCATATCGCGAACGTGTTCGCAGACCACTATAGGAGTTTTTACGAGGCCCAACCTTTGGGAGACCAGGCAGACGCGTTGAGGTACTTGACTGAAGTCGAGCTCCCAGTCGTGGAATCGGAGGCCTTACCGGCCTTAGAGGCCGGCATTTCTCTGGAAGAAGTTCGAACAGCCATCGCACGGTTAAAACCAGGAAAGGTACCGGGTCCGAATGGCTTCCCACCGGAGTTCTTTAAGGGCACCAGTGACATGGTGGCCCCCCGCCTACAGAAACTCTTCATCACGGCGTTCCACGAGGGACACTTGCCGGCAGACCTCACATTGGCGACCATAGTCCCTATTTACAAGGAGGGAAAGCCGCGGGAGGAGTGTGCCTCGTACCGACCCATATCCCTCTTGAACATGGAGGCGAAGCTCTTGGCCTCTATTCTGGCAGTGCGGCTGAGGGGTGTGCTCCCTGACCTGGTACATTTAGACCAGACGGGATTCCTGCCGGACAGGGCCACGAAACTCAACCTACGGCGGGCACATAACTGGATACAAGAGGTGGGGGACAGGGAGAGACCACACTGGTTTCTATCGTTGGACGCCGAAAAGGCCTTTGATTCAGTTCACTGGCCGTTCCTGGATGCCACACTACAGAAAGCCGGCCTTGGCCCCAACTTCCGTAAGTGGGTCACCCTGCTATATGACAACACACATGCTAAGGTCAGAGTGAATGGGAGGCTCTCTCGGGAGTTTCCGATCAGAAGGGGGACCCGTCAAGGGTGTCCCCTCTCGCCGCTATTATTTACATTGGTCATTGAGGTTCTGGCGGCCAGGATTAGGCAGCACCCTAGGATCTCGGGGTTTAGGATATCGGAAGCGGATGAATCACAGGAGAAGCTGTCGTTATATGCGGACGATGTCCTCCTGTACATCACCACCCCGGAGGTAACGGTTCCCGAAATATTCCAAGAGCTGGAGTCATACGGCCGCCACTCGGGATATGCCATCAACTGGCATAAATCAGTGTTATACGACCCTAAAGGAACGGCGGCAGGGAGAGCCCTCCCTGAGAAATTGGTGGTGTCCCTAGAAGGATTCAAATACCTGGGGGTGTACCTTACGAGGGACAGGCAACGGTCCAGACAGGCGAACATAGAAAGGATCATGACGAACACCAAGGCGGACATGGACAGGTGGCGTCAGCTCCCCCTGACGCTTCTTGGCAGGGCGGCGATTTATAAAATGATTGCGCTACCTAAATATCTGTACGCTCTACAAAATGAGTACTACCTGATACCGGACGCCCTAATACGTAAAATGCACGCGGATCTCCGGGCCTTCATTTGGTTGGGGAAACAGCCCAGGATCGCACTCTCCACCCTACAACGACACCAATACAGTGGCGGTATCTCCCTGCCTAATTTGGAGGCCTATTACTGGGCGGAGCATGTGTCACCCATAAACGAGTGGCTGCATGCACCGGCGGACCACCCCACGTACGCACTCGAACGGGCAAAAATGTCCTCCTCCACTCTGTGGCAATACCTATACGGGGCAGCGAACTCCTCGTCCTTGCTCCCGGCCACGACTATTACCCTCCGGGCATGGAAATTGGCCATGAAGCGCACGGGATGGGATAAAAAGCCAACCCGCCAGACCCCACTCTGGCACTGCAAGTGGATGACCGAACTGTATGGCCTCACTGGATTCCAGCGATGGGACGACATAGGCATTTCGACAATAGGTGACGTCATCGCAAAAGGAGTCTTGAAACCCTTCGCGGTGCTGAAAAGGGAGTTTGGGCTGCATAAATCGCAACAATTTAAATATATCCAACTACGCCACGCATGGAGGGCGCAGAACCTGCAACTAGAGGGGATACAGGACTTTGCCCCCCTGGAGGGCAGATTGCTGCAGGAAAAGATACCGAATAAGGCGGTCTCATTGACCTATAAGACCCTCACAAACAACATGCTGGGGGACCTGGCGAGGCTTCGGTCTGCATGGGAGGGTGAGGTTGGCCCCGTAGAAGACATAGATTGGGAATTAATACTAATGCATCCAAGGGAGGTGGCAATCAAATCCCGCCTCCGCCTCATCCAATACAAAATACTACACAGGGTTTACTTTGACAGGGCTAGGCTCTATAAAATGGGAAAGACCACGGATGACAGGTGTCTGAGATGCGGGCAAGGGGGCGGAGACTTCTATCATACTCTGTGGACATGTGACAGGATACAGGCCTACTGGTCCCTTATCTTCACTGAATTACGGGAAGTGCTTGAGGTACCGTTAGAGCAGGACCCGAAATTGGCCATCCTGGGCATGACCAATGATGTGGATCTACCCAGACCACACCTGGTTTTCCTGACGTTGGCGCTGGTTGTGGCAAAGCGTGATATCGCACGTCATTGGGGGGCGGAGAACGTACCTGAGATAGAGGAATGGAGGAGGGGCCTAGACATATACATGGCTGCGGAAAGGGTGACGTACAAGGCAAGAGGCTGCCCCAAGAAGTTTAAAAGAGTATGGGCAAAGTGGAGGCACTACCACGGGCTAGACGGGGGCCTGGGGGGGGGGGGACACACTGAGCCCGCCCAGCACTGTTGAAGAGGGAGGAGCAGGGGTGACTATGTGAGATACTGGAAGGGGAAAGGAAGGAGCATGATGCACAATTAACCGGCTACTGTTAGCACGCTGAGGGGGGTCCCCGGGGGGGGGGGGATGAGGGGGGAGATAAGGGAAGGACACATGGAAACACTGCTATATGACTGCACAGTTAAGTTACTATAGGAGTGGCAGTTTAAGCCACTTCACTGAGTTCTCGTGGGGTGGGGGGAGGGGGGAGGTGTTGATAGTTGGAAATGGGAACTGTTGGAAGAAACAAAACAAAAGGAAAAAAAAAGAAAAAAAGAAAATATTGCAGATATCAGAATGGCCGGAACAGGGATCTTGTTTTTGTACTGAAGGACTACATATGATTGACTTTTACTGTGTTCCGTGGGATGAGATTCAATGAGAGCTGTAGACGTACAAGGTGTGGTGGCCATTGTATTACAAGTGATAATCTTGATGCTTACATCCTACTGTTTATGGAACTGTGCCAATGCTGATTGCATCATCTGTATGTCTGCAAATAAAAAGTTTAACTTAAAAAAAAAAGAAAGTGGCATATGTTGTCTATGTTTTTGACTTTAGATAAACAAGTAACTTTCAAGTGTGTTCTTGGACAAAAATATACCTTTTTTGAGAGTCACTATGAAGAAGCAATTTATACTTCCTAAAACTGCAAGAAAGTATTAACTAGTCAGTGAGTTCAATGCTCTCTTGTGACAATTAATGCCACATTATCAACAGAGCAGATGGGTATGTGTTGTTAGTAAGTAAGTTTTTATTGCACAATTAATTAAAACCATTGCAATATACACACACACTAGAATGACCATTGCGTACGGAGGGTGAAAAAATAGACTGAACACTTAAAAACAGAAAAAATTATTAATTAATGGAGAAAATGTGCAATAGTGTCAATGGGAGATGAAAAAAAAACTCAAGCTGGGTCAGAAAGTGAGTTAAGAGAATTGATTTCTAAAATAAACTTGACAAAACGAGCCGCCAACTGCAGAAAGTCTCCCCTCATGCAAGCGTCGAGTGCTTCCTGACAGGTCCTAACGTTAAGAAGAAGCCAAATGGGACGCAACCAGAAGTTTCTTTGGGCTCGAAGTTTTGGGCAAATGCAAAGTATGTGGATAAGATTTTCCTCCTCCTGCTTGCAAAAGCGGCATTGAGGCGATGCCTCTTTCCTATACCCCTGGCCAAATTTGTATGCCATCAGCGGGATTAAACCAAAGCGGAAACGCATTAATTGAAGTTTTATGTATACTTTCATAGGAGCTGCCAGATATAACGGAAGAGTTTTCTGGGTGTATAATTTAGAGGCCCAGGAGCCATGAAAGAGCTGGGCGACCCGTTGCTCATCGTGGTCGCTTGATAGAATTTTTGCTTGTTTGGTTAGAAGTTTTGTTTTTGCCGCAAAGGGCAAAGGGGATGACCATATGTCCTTTGCTTTGAGGGATTCTAAACTTGATGTCAGATATTTGTTCCACGGTGTTTTGTGGTTGCTGATGACTGACCATAGACAGCTCTAAAAGGAGTGGGGGCAAGCATGCTTTATTTTTAAACAATAGTTAATGTAGCGTGCACTCATTAACCACCTCTGGGAGGACAGCGAAAATTCTTTCCGAATTTGGGCATGGGCAGTTGAGTTTGGCAGCCGGAACACCCTACGGTAGCAAGACGATTGGGCTCTGTCCAACCAATTATTCATTTTGTCCTTGAATATTATTGCACCAAAGGAGATAGTGGGGAGAATTTTTGCTGCAATCAGTTTTATTAATGGTACTAGGTTTTGAGAGTGCAGAGCACTTTTCGTTCTTATAAAAGCCCCTGCCAGACTACGGGCAACTGCCTGCATTTCGGTTGTATGCACAGAGGGTCTCCCTTTGTGGTCGATCCACACCCCCAAATACTTGTAGGCAGTGACAGTTTCCAATCTTTTCCCCTCAATGAACCATGTGGTCTTTTTGATTTTACCAGAAGATATTATCATTGCTTTGGTTTTTGTCACGTTTATCTTAAGCATGTTCGTATTGCAATACTGGGCGAGGGAGTCGAACAGTCTCTGGAGACCAACCTGTGTTTGGTCTAGCAGGATGGTGTCGTCTTCATATTGAAGAGTTTGGATCTTTCTTGACTCTATTCCTGAAGGGAAAGCACAAGTGCGTGACAACCATTCGGGAAGGTCCGCGAGGTACAGATTGAAAAGCATTGGTGCAAGGGAACTCCCTTGCTTTAAACCTCTGGTGGTATAGATTTTATTGGAAGTCGACCAACTCGATGTAACTCGCACTTTGACCCAGGTGTCAGTATGTAAAGCGATTAATGCTTTAAGTAACGACTGTGGGATGTCCTATCTTGCAAGTTTTTCCCATAATTTTGGCCGACTTACACTATCAAAGGCTTTTCGGAAATCGATAAAACCAAGGTGTAAGGTTTTACCTTTTACGGCTAAGGTGGATTCCATCAGATGAGCAATGCATATCAAGTTGTCTTCAATGTGGCAGCCTCTTTGGAAACCGGTTTGAGTGAAGGGAACTAGGTTGTTGGTTTCCGCCCACGTAGTAAGTGCAGTTAGAAGAATGCTGGCATATGCCTTCCCATCCACGTCTAAGAGAGCTATCATCCGATAATTATCGGGGTTAGAACGCGATCCTTTCTTGTGAAAGGGGACAAGAAGCGATGCTTGCCAAGACGCCGGAATGGGGCCGCCCAGTATTCCGACCTCGAAGAGGGGTGTCAATATCCGGGCCCATTTTCCAGCAGAATCTTTAAAAACTTGGGTCGGAATTCCGTTGGGTCCAGGGGCGCCACCCGAGCGCATTTTCTTTATTATTCCAGTTATATCGTCCGTTAGTGTATTGACGAGGGTGGTGATTTCGTCCTGATTAACTGGTTGATCATGAAAGGCCGGGCTATTAGTAATCTGGCCATGTGAAGCTGTGTAGAGCATTTTAACATAAGTTTCCCAATCCGCGGGGGAGATGTTAGTTGCGGTAGGTGGTTTGATGGTTTTACTGGCCTTATTGACCCAGTTCCAGAATTTCCTTTGGTCTTTAGATTGTATAATCTCAAAGGCTATTACCCAATGCTGATCTTCCTCCAATTTCTTTAAGGCAAAGCGTTCCTTCCTATAGGCTTTCCGTGCAGCAGTGATGTCCTCCTTCAAAAGTTTATGATCATTTTCGTTGTTGGCAGTTATTCTTTGTAACTTGTTTAATTTGCTCTTGGCGGTTCTTGTGTGTTGCTGTTGCATTGACAGAGTTGTCGGAGTGTCCCTGGGGAGGTAGTTTGGCGGATTTGAGGCAAAAAGGTCTCTAAAGCTGATCAATATAGCTTCCCAAGTGGGAGCTGTCGCCTGAATGCAACCATCTGGGGGGCCTCTGGTCATAAGTTTATCCACCTCCTTTTCGATTGCGTCCTGGTTACTTTCTGACCATCGGAGTTTCCTCACATTCTGCAGGCCGGAAGCAGTCCCTATTGGATTTATATTTGGACGATGTAGTGGCCCAAGGGCAATGCTGCATGTTAAAATGGCATGATCGCTATCTGAAGACGGTGTCACCAAAAACTGGGACACCAGATGGAAGGCCATTAGCGATATCCATATATAATCTAGGGTGGCCAGTCGAGAGGGGGATATGTGTGAATAGGCTGCCGGTTGATCTGTAGCCATCCTTCCATTGAGGATGCGCAGGCCGAGATGGTTCAGTTTTGTTGCCAGCTTTATTCCAATCATATCCTTTCGCTGATACTGGGATTTTATCTCCGGAATTTCCCACATTGCATTAAAAGATGTAATTTCGGAGGATTGGGTAGAATCGATTTCCATTAAATTTGCATTGAAATCTCCCATTATCAGCCACAGGTCAGTTGGATAGAGAGCTTCCAGGTTGTTCATTATTGGTAGTAACTTGCTCAAGGTGGACTCGCGACTCGTTTTTGTTGGATGTAGATAGACGCAGCCAAGGATCATCTTTTGCTTTGGGTTCCCCTTTACCTGGCTCTCAATCTGGGTATGTGTTGTTATCCACCCTTATTGGAAAGTGGCTTTTTGGTAGGTGTAAGTATGCAACTACCACCAGCAAAAATGCCACAAACAAAATACCAGGTCCAGTAACGGTCTCAGTAAATGTAAACTAGAGCCTTGCTCAACCCTTGGTAACTGGTTGCAAGAGGTCAGGCGTAACTTAGGAGACAGGTATGTAAAGCATTTAAAAATACCAATACACTAAATAAGTAGAATGCAACTCACAATAAAAATACGACACCAATTTATAGAAATAATGTTTTTCTTTAAAATGACACCCCAGCAACAAAAAGCTAATGTAGGAATCTAGAGATATACATTTTTAAAGATTAACAACTTTATAGTGCTCACAAACATATAGAGTTCACTTGGTCGGGAGGCCCTGGTCAAAATTTTACCTTCACACTTCGAAACTTTTATGAAGCTTTTCCTTCTGAATTCAGGCCTGGCACTTCACCAGGCCCGATTCGGTGCGGCTTCGTCGGCTTAAGTTTCTGCAAGGCCCTGCCCGAATCCTGGAAGTATGGAACTTTCAGTGGGACAAACCTGAAATTGAGGCCCGGTTGCGGTTGAAGGTGGCTAGCTTGAATCTCGGCGTTGGGTCAGTCCCCATAAGGAGCCTTTTCACAAAAGTTTTCAAAACTTCTCCAAACGTCTGGAAGTCCTTCCCGAATATTTCCTTGTAGGATCAACATGTCTAAAATACCAATCCAAAGGTCTCGATTCTCCTAGATGGTCTCGGTGATGTCTTGACTACAATTCCCACAATCTTTAAAAAAGTCCACTGGACCGCTCTCTAGGCTATGGACTAGTGCGGAGATGATTTGGGTAGGCTCTTTTAATCTGTAGTTGGCAGGGAGTCTACTCCTTAATTCGTCTTGAAGCAACGCAAAGTCCGTGGGTTGAAGTACCGGATTGTGCAGCAGGTGCAGTCACTCAGCGTCCTTTGGAGATCCAGATTCCAGCAGGGCATTCCTTCTTCTACTTTCAGGCAGCAGATCTGAGAAACTATGCAGATCTCAAATATTTATACAGTGTTCTGGGGGTTCCTCTGTCGAATGAGATGCTGGGTGCCACCCAAAAGCGTGACAACGTCCTTTAAAGAGTGGCATCTTCTTGCCCCACAAAGCACTAGACTTCCAAAATCCAACAAGGACAAATTCTTTCCAGAGGAGTAAGAGTTGGCTAACGAAGGCCACTATGTGACTCACTTCCATTAGCTCTCATCCTTTTGACCTCTGCAAATTCCTGTCCTACATTTGCCATCTAGCTCGGGGTACATGATGTGTGAGTAGGTATGCCTGGGCTTCCTTTACTGTGCTCCTCTCTTTGAAGCTCAGGATTTATTTTCTGTACTAGTTACTGGTGGCAAGTTGTTGAATTCATCAATACCAATCTTTAAAGTCCTTGAATGCTCTGTCCAGGCCACTTCTCACGTAATCAAAACCTGACTAAGCCTTATAGAGCTGATTAATTGTGGTAGACTTCTAGAAGGTTGGATTTTGGATCACAGAAAAGAAAGTCTTATAACTTCTTTTCTGTACTAGTTACTAGTGGGAAGTTGTTGAATGTATCAATACCAATCTTTTAAGTCCTTGAAGGACATTTCACTCCTTTCCTAGCAATTGTTATACTTAAATAAAATATTGCAATGTTATCCTATGGAGCTAGGTACAATGGGGGAAAGAAATGGGCAGTTTTCTCCTCACCTGGGCATATAAACCTTATTTTATAAGGTCCATACTAATAGTTACATGACCCCCACCCTGGGATGAATGTCTGACAAAATATCGAAGTCACAATTATCGATATACAAAAATATCGGAACCAAAATATCGATGCCAAAAATATCGGAATCCTATCCCTAACAAGGTAAGTACAAATGTATCGAGAAAAAAAATATAGAATGACAAAAATATCGTTTTTTGTAAAATATCGTTTTTTTAATATAAAATAATAATTATGTAACATTAACAAAAATATACTTATTAATGTAATAAACATATTTAAAAATGTACTATGATAGTTAAAATTAATACATAATTTAATACAAATTAATATTAATAAATATATAATACATAATATTTTTTCATTAATAATAACTCTAAATTAATTATTTTCATAACTTATAAAGAATATAATAATATAATAAATTACTAATACATTTATATACATTAAATAATCATATAAACAACAATTAATAACAAGTAATACAAAACCAAAATACATTTTAGATAGCGTAGGAGTAAAAATTACTATTCCCACTCCAGAGAGTGCAACAGTAGGGAAAGTGTTTGATAGCGTAGGGGTAACAATTACTATTCCCACTCCAGAGAGTGCAACAGTAGGGAAAGTGTTGGATAGCGTAGGGGTAACAATTACTATTCCAACTCCAGAGAGTGCAACAGTAGGGAAAGTGTTGGATAGCGTAGGGGTAAAAATTACTATTCCCACTCCAGAGAGTGCAACAGTAGGGAAAGTGCTGGATAGCGTAGGGGTAACAATTACTATTCCCACTCCAGAGAGTGCAACAGTAGGGAAAGTGTTGGATAGCGTAGGGGTAACAATTACTATTCCCACTCCAGAGAGTGCAACAGTAGGGAAAGTGTTGGATAGCGTAGGGGTAACAATTACTATTCCCACTCCAGAGAGTGCAACAGTAGGGAAAGTGTTGAATAGCGTAGGGGTAAAAATTACTATTCCCACTCCAGAGAGTGCAACAGTAGGGAAAGTGTTGGATAGCGTAGGGGTAACAATTACTATTCCAACTCCAGAGAGTGCAACAGTAGGAAAAGTGTTGGATAGCGTAGGGGTAAAAATTACTATTCCCACTCCAGAGAGTGCAACAGTAGGGAAAGTGTTGGATAGCGTAGGGGTAACAATTACTATTCCCACTCCAGAGAGTGCAACAGTAGGGAAAGTGTTGGATAGCGTAGGGGTAACAATTACTATTCCCACTCCAGAGAGTGCAACAGTAGGGAAAGTGTTGGATAGCGTAGGGGTAACAATAACTATTCCCACTCCAGAGAGTGCAACAGTAGGGAAAGTGTTGGATAGCGTAGGGGTAACAATTACTATTCCCACTCCAGAGAGTGCAACAGTAGGGAAAGTGTTGGATAGCGTAGGGGTAACAATTACTATTCCAACTCCAGAGAGTGCAACAGTAGGGAAAGTGTTGGATAGCGTAGGGGTAACAATTACTATTCCCACTCCAGAGAGTGCAACAGTAGGGAAAGTGCTGGATAGCGTAGGGGTAACAATTACTATTCCCACTCCAGAGAGTGCAACAGTAGCGAAAGTGTTTGATAGCGTAGGGGTAACAATTACTATTCCCACTCCAGAGAGTGCAACAGTAGGGAAAGTGTTGGATAGCGTAGGGGTAACAATTACTATTCCCACTCCAGAGAGTGCAACAGTAGGGAAAGTGTTGGATAGCGTAGGGGTAAAAATTACTATTCCCACTCCAGAGAGTGCAACAGTAGGGAAAGTGTTGGATAGCGTAGGGGTAACAATTACTATTCCAACTCCAGAGAGTGCAACAGTAGGAAAAGTGTTGGATAGCGTAGGGGTAAAAATTACTATTCCCACTCCAGAGAGTGCAACAGTAGGGAAAGTGTTGGATAGCGTAGGGGTAACAATTACTATTCCAACTCCAGAGAGTGCAACAGTAGGGAAAGTGTTGGATAGCGTAGGGGTAAAAATTACTATTCCCACTCCAGAGAGTGCAACAGTAGGGAAAGTGCTGGATAGCGTAGGGGTAACAATTACTATTCCCACTCCAGAGAGTGCAACAGTAGGGAAAGTGTTGGATAGCGTAGGGGTAACAATTACTATTCCCACTCCAGAGAGTGCAACAGTAGGGAAAGTGTTGGATAGCGTAGGGGTAACAATTACTATTCCCACTCCAGAGAGTGCAACAGTAGGGAAAGTGTTGAATAGCGTAGGGGTAAAAATTACTATTCCCACTCCAGAGAGTGCAACAGTAGGGAAAGTGTTGGATAGCGTAGGGGTAACAATTACTATTCCCACTCCAGAGAGTGCAACAGTAGGAAAAGTGTTGGATAGCGTAGGGGTAAAAATTACTATTCCCACTCCAGAGAGTGCAACAGTAGGGAAAGTGTTGGATAGCGTAGGGGTAACAATTACTATTCCCACTCCAGAGAGTGCAACAGTAGGGAAAGTGTTGGATAGCGTAGGGGTAACAATTACTATTCCAACTCCAGAGAGTGCAACAGTAGGGAAAGTGTTGGATAGCGTAGGGGTAAAAATTACTATTCCCACTCCAGAGAGTGCAACAGTAGGGAAAGTGTTGGATAGCGTAGGGGTAACAATTACTATTCCCACTCCAGAGAGTGCAACAGTAGGGAAAGTGTTGGATAGCGTAGGGGTAACAATTACTATTCCCACTCCAGAGAGTGCAACAGTAGACTAAGTGTTGGATAGCGTAGGGGTAACAATAACTATTCCCACTCCAGAGAGTGCAACAGTAGGGAATGTGTTGGATAGCGTAGGGGTAATAATTACTATTCCCACTCCAGAGAGTGCAACAGTAGGGAAAGTGTTGGATAGCGTAGGGGTAACAATTACTATTCCAACTCCAGAGAGTGCAACAGTAGGGAAAGTGTTGGATAGCGTAGGGGTAAAAATTACTATTCCCACTCCAGAGAGTGCAACAGTAGGGAAAGTGTTGGATAGCGTAGGGGTAACAATTACTATTCCAACTCCAGAGAATGCAACAGTACACCCATAACCCGCTACAGAACATATTTATCAATTATTCAATTCATTAAAATTAAATAAAAAATCTCAATTAATTTATTAATAAATCCTACTAATTATTAATTATTTTAACATAATTAATTTACTTCCCACACTATTCCCCTATAAAACCATAACCCGCCACAGAACATATTTATCAATTAATCAATTAATAAAAATTTATTTAAAATTATTCTAAATTAATTAATTAATAATTCCTACTAATTAATAATTAATTTAACATAATTAAATTACTTCCCACCCTATTCCCCTATAAACCCATAACCCGCTACAGAACATATTTATCAATTAATCAATTTATTAAAATTAATAAAAAATTATTCTCAATTAATTAATTAATATTTCATACTAATTATTAATTAATTTAACATAATTAAATTACTTCCCACCCTATTCCCGTATAAACCCATAACCCGCTACAGAACATATTTATCAATTAATCAATTAATTAAAATTAATTAAATATTATTCTCAATTAATTAATTAATAATTCCTACTAATTAATAATTAATTTAACATAATTAAATTACTTCCCACCCTCTTCCCCTATAAACCCATAACCCGCTACAGAACATATTTATCAATTAATCAATTAATTAAAATTAATTAAAAATTATTCTCAATTAATTAATTAATAATTCCTACTAATTAATAATTAATTTAACACAATTAAATTACGTCCCACCCTATTCCCCTATAAACCCACAACCCGCTACAGTACTAAAACACAACTTTTAATTAAATTACATTAAAAATACATGATAAAACATAATAAATACTATATAATATACACTAAATTTATTTAAAAATCGATATTAGTAACATCGAAATTATTTACTTCGATATTACTGACATCGATATTTAAAACTTCGATATTACTAATATCGAAATTAAAAGTGTCGATATTACTTACCTTCTATATTATGTCCCTTCGATATTTAAACTTCGATATAATTGTATATCGAAATTTAAAACTCGATATTTTGTCTGTGTACCCCCTGGGATACCTTGGGGATGCCTAGGTAGATTATCACTTATAGAGTGCCCATATCATCCTATTCCAATTTGCATACAATGTACTTTTAAAGATAGTATGCAACGCAAGGCTGCCTTTAAAATTACAGCAGGGACTTAGCACTGCACGTATGCAAGTACAAGAAACTGCTGGGCCTTTAAACTTCCATGCCCTATTATAAACTAGGGAGTTATAGGCAATGTTCCCTCTAATTTTTTCCTTTCATGTGCGACACTAAAGGTGCTTTGTGCACTACAGTCAAGGCTGTGTGCCCTGAAGACAAGAAACAACTTAATATGCAAGTATGTGCAGTGTGCTAGCTACCAAAATCAGTAGCATAGCAAGATTACCATTAGTCCTAATCTAAGCCAGAAAAAAATTACCCCTCACCTTTAGGTTGGTATTTAAAAACACCCATTACAGGGGTGCAGTGAGCTCCTCTGCGCTCTGGTCACACTGAATCTTGTGCCCTGATCATTCTGCGTGTTATTCCTCTCTCTTAACTATTGTTATTAATCCCTTATCTCCCCCTCACACCTTTTTCTTATCCCTATTCACTTCCACTCTCTCTCTTGCTTGTCCTAATCTCATTCCTCCCTTTTTAAAGTTTTTATCTTGTCCCATTGCGCCTCCTTATCTTTGCCACTTTTCTTTCTCCCTTTCTGCTCTCCTCTACTTCGCCCTCATCCTGCCTCTGCTCTTCAATCTACATCCTACCATTCTGTCTTCTACAAACTCTCTCTAATCTCCCTGTCCTCTCTTATCTCCTTGTCCTCTCGCACTCTACCCTACCCTTTCTCTATCAAATCTATATCTTGAATATCCTTCACTCCTCCTCATTTTGTTTATTATCTCAGACCTCTTTGCCTCTCACATATGTCTACCAATCCCCTTTTTAAAATAAATTGTTTTATTCAAGTTTTCAATTTGTATAATTCGAGGAACATAACTAAAATATAACCTTGCCCTCGAATGACAGCTCCTACCCATCAATCATGTGCAAAGCCACTTGACTACTGTAATAATGGATTTCGTTCCCTAGGAGATTAATTCACAGTGGTTGGAATTGGCACCAGTAGTCAGGGTTAGCTTTACAAATAAGAGTTTATTTTACCCTAAAAAATTCTTTTTAGCAATATTAAGATAATGAAAGGACAGGGAAAAAACATACATTGTAACCTATACCATGTAGTTTGCAAGCAGCTCTTTGATAACAATTCATAGGTCACTGTGCTATATTACAATTGTTACTTATGAATTACAAGTAGCATAAGGATCTCTTTGACAAAAGCAGTACCCCACTGAACTATCTGGATAAATACAGTTCGGTGTTTTGGATGGTGCAGAATGCAAAACGGCCACTAGACAAAGATCCATCTTTCTCCAGCAGGAACATTAATCACCAGAGTTGTCTTGAAATTTATATTGTTGCCTGAAAGCTGCTGAACACACAGCACAACCCTAAAACCAGCCTTGTCCATAAGCATCCTGAACTCGCATATTTGAAGCAGCTCTCGTATGAAATAACGAATAAATAAGAGGCTTAGTGAAAATGTGTTTTCTATGTGGTTGAACAAAATAATCCAGTTCCACATGTTTATTTCACACAGCCCCAGATTTGCCTCCTGAAATGCTCCATTTTTAAATTACAGGAAGCAGCAGCCCCTTTGTTGCATGTCCTGGGGCTCCTGCAGTGTAGCCTGACACAGGGGCGTAACACAGGCCCCCGCAGCCCACGCGGTGCGGGGGGCCCGAAGCTCCAGGGGGCCCCATCAGCACTGCACTCTGTCTGGAGAGCTCCTAATTGAGCCCGGAGGGGGCCCCTCTACATACCTGGCAGGGAGGTCCCCTAAATTTTCGTTACGCCAGTGGCCTGACACACAAGAACGAGGGGTTTTCACACCTGCCAAAAGAGGAGTTTTCATTCTTGCCACCGTGGATTTGGCAAAATGTCTTTCTATTATCCTGTGGCCAGGGGGCTCCCAGAGACATTCTTGGCGCATGAAGAGCAGCCTAAAGGGAAAATAGCTTATAAGTAGTTTGAAACCCTGGCCCTATTATATACTAGGGATGTATAGGGTCTGTCAGTACCAATTGTGAGAGTTTACTTTTAAAGACAGGCTGCAAGTGTAGGAAATCCACTAGGCCTCCAAACCTCTTTGCCCTATCAACTACTAGAGACTTATAGGCAGATTGAACCCCGCCGGCTCTATTGTATACTCTGGACCTACAGGGGTCTGTCATTGCTAATGATAAGGATGCGCAATTACATGTACCTTTTTAATCAGAGCAGTGGACCCGAGCCTGGTTAGCAGAGCCCAGGGCACAGTCCGAGTCCGTTACCACCAGTACCAGTCAGCAAAAAATGGGGATAAACAAGGCAAAAGGAATACATTCCAACAACCCTAGTGAAATGTCCTGCTATCTAAAGAAGCTAAGAATATAGAGGCATATTTATGAAGAGATCATGCAGCATACTGCAGCAAGTCACCTTGATGTGCAGTGTGATAACAAAAGGGAAGGAATTTAACATAATATGTTGCATTCCTGTCTTTTTCCTGCACTGGCGAATAATGTGCTGCTTAGCACCAATGCAGACACCCTTGCACTATGGTGCAAGGATGCCATCATTTAAGCAGGATTGTTTTGTGCAGGAAGGGACAAAAACAATTCTTTGTCGCATTTTCCTCTTTCTATGTGTGCTGCAGTATGCAACACACATAGAAAGAGGAAGCAACAAGGAGAAATAAAGATATTTTCCCTCGTTATGCTTACTTAGGAATGGGCAGCATTGTGTTGCAATCCGGGGTCTACCAGTAATGGTAAATCTCAGAATGCACAAATATCCATCGGGGGGGGGTGCATGGAACAGAGAAACACAGCACAGTGATTTGCGCTGCTTTGAGTTACTCTAGATTTATTAAGCCACACTGGGCCACGCAAAGTCATCTTGCATGGCTTGATGAACCTCACTTAAGAGTTGCATTGCTCTGGCACTCCATTCCATGGCACAGGGTCAAGGCAACTCTTAAATAACTATGCCCTCAAAGAATCTATGACTTATTGTGAATTTGAGTCACTAAACGTTCTCACTAAGGTTGTTTAAAGTTTCAGATTTCATTCATGAAGCTGTAGGAAGTGGACCGACTTCAAACAGTAGGAGAATGTTTCTAACTTCACTCCTCTTCAGGTGCAAGAAAAACTTTCATGGAAAATATTTGCCAGAGACCTTTCTCGCAAACCTTATTTTAGCAAAATCCAGAAACCTCCAATGTTTTTTCTTTAAATCTATTTATTGCACACCTTCTTTTTGCATAAATTTCCACTGCTCATACGTATTGTATTTCTAGTGATTACAAGAAATTAAAACATCTTGATGAAGTGCAAAAGTAGACACTGTGGGGCATATTTACAAGGGAATGGCAGAGTGTTGCATTAAGCACAACATGCTAACGCCACGCTCCTCCATTCCGGAAATGCAGGGATATGCCGTATTTACAATGGTACAGCACATCCCTGCATTTTCCCTAGTGATGGAGCTAAAGTAAGCTGCCTAGTGCCAACGCAGACACCCTTGCACCATAGTGCAAGGGTGCCTGTGGTAAGGGAATGATTGTTTATGTGCAGGAAGGTGCCCCTTCCTGCACATAAACAATCACAATTAGCGATTTGTTACCTCTATGTGTGCTGCATTGTGCAAATCTTAATTTCTGTAATGATTGTTTATGTGCAGGAAGGGTCACCTTCCTGCACATAAACATTAATTCATGGCAATTTGTATTTCTATGTGTGCAGCACAATGCAGCACACATAGAGACAGCAAAAATTTGTAGAAATAAAGCATTTCTCCTCATGTCTGCATGTTAAGACCAGGTTTTCCCTTGTCTTAATTTTGACGCCACCTCCTATTTACACCAACCTTGTAAATAGGGGGTAGCGTCAAAATCAATGGATGTTGCTGCAGAATGCCCACCGCAACACCCGTTGCTCACCCCTTTCACGACAAGTATAGTGTAAAAGGGTGCCGTATTTACAAGGTGGCATTAAGCCACTTTAAGTGGCTTAACGCCACCTTGTAAAGAAGGCGAAGCCCCTATCGCCACATGCACGTCATTAAAAGTGATGTCCTTGTGGGAATAGGGGCTTATACACATGCCCCTGTGTTTATTTTACATCCCAAATTAAACCAGATGGATCCATTACTCCTACACGAGAATACTTTTTGAGTGATACTAAAACCAACATATTCAAGTTTTCACTTGTTGAGGGAAAGGCGTTTATTTCTAAAACCTGGTAAAATTTATTGTGACAAATTATTGTTATTTTATATTTTTTTCTTAAACAATCTTAATCAAAGTAAAACAGCAAAGTAACATTTCTGTTAAACAATATTCATCAAAGTAAAGCAAAATATTATCTGCTTTAAAAACTGACTAAAATGTCAGAAAGTCAGCCGTTTATGTATGAAGATCTCTGGCTCCCTTAATGGAAAAATCGAATTCATTTCACAGGCAAGTGTTAATAGTGTTTCTTTCCATGGCTGTTTCGTTATTCCCTAATATGCTAAATGATTCCCTCAGAGATCCTAATGCTGTGAACATTTAGTATAATTGCGCGTTTGCCCAGGCTGCATTTTAACTGCTAAAGTAAAACTGCAAGACTCTAACTCTTCCAAACTGCTGAACCATAAAGTACTCTTAACCATCAATCATTTCGACACTCAATTTGTGCTGTGGCACCATGATGCACTAAGGATTAGCATTTAATGAGAGTCTATATTGAAAATGATCACCATCAGCCTGTCCAATGATGAGCTTGGCAAGGCATCTCGTGTATCATGATTTCCTGTTTTGTTGCTGCTATTCTGTCTCTTAACCCTCACAAGGCCACGGGTTGGTAATAAAACAAGTGTACCACAGACATGAGAGTTAATGCATGAATGAGTCCATAATATAAGCCAGCAAATGTCCCTTGGCAGTTTCCAAAACTTACATGCTAGAAAGTTTGACTTCAATACAATTTTGCAAACAACTTAAAATAGAGGTCCTCCAAACATTAGCCTTCTTTCTATATGTTTTACATCCACTATTACGGACACTTCCAGTCAATGTATCACTAGTTCAGTTTTTGTACAAACTACCAAATAGTTTGAAGAGGTAAAATAAATACTTTATTTTATCAAATGATTGATTTGAAAGAGACTGGACACTGCATGCAGGTTAGTGCATGGTAAATGACATCTATTCCATCAAGGATTGTAATTGTTTTTTATTCATTTAAATTTATGATGTCATAGGCTTACACCTTGTGGTTTCAGAGTGCTCTGTATCCAGAAGTCATTTAAAGTAGTGTATACAGCATGTGTAACAGGTGACGTTCGTATATTACAATTTTAGTACAATTTATAATAAGTATATCTCTACATTTCAGTTCACATTTTGTTTCCATTTACTAAATTTCCTGCTTGGATCCTTCCCCATCAAATAAAACAAGTTCAGTGGCACAATGGGCAATGGATAGTTGACTTCAAGGGACCATTGGCAAGCTATACATAGATTTTTTGCATTCACAAAAAGGTCCGATTCACCGAATCAGGCGGATTGCGACCCCAAAAATGGTTTAGGATATGTAACAAACACAAATTGCAATTCAATAACATGTTACTAATTTACAATTTGTTGAGACCGAAATCCATTTGCAAAAGATTAATGTTTTACTGACTGAAGCAGTGGTCACAAATTCGTACACTGAAAGGGGTCCCTAACGGACCCCATCCCCCTCCTTTGTGAATGTTAAAAAAACATTTTTTTAAGAGAATGGACCACTGACAAACTTAGTTGTCCACTGCCCTTCAGACAACTTCCTACAACACAGGAACTTCTATTATTGCTGTTACTGTCAGTACAAGAAAGGAAGAGTTTGATGAATGGTACTGGCAACCATGAAGGCCTGTAGTCAAAAACAAATTACCAAAGTAAGAGTTAGTTTTTGAAAAATGAAAACCTAATGGCCTAAAAATATGTATTACAGAGTGGCAATAGCCACTTTTTAGTGATAGTTAGGATTCCTAGAGATAGAAATTCTTCAGACTTTTGTTTGGCAATAACTTTGCCACCATTTTGATAAATCTCCATGAAACTTTGCAGACCTATTGCATTCCTACATTGGCTGACCTTGCAAAGTTTAAGAATAAACATGACATTTGGCACGAATATAGATTATGTTTTGGAAAGGGTATTTTCTGTTGTTATTTGTTCGGAATTTTCTCCATTGCTTTTAAGTAATGTAAATATCGGTGAATGCGATGTCAATGTGTGCCATATTATATGCATGCATAACAATGTCAATACCAGTGAATACAGTGTTGATGTACGCTATGATAAATGTACGCACAACAATGAGAATGTCAGTAAATGTGATATTAGTGATCTCCATGTTATATGTACACTTAATAACAAGCTAACATCAATGCTGTCCAATTTACCCAAGATGATCTCTCCATCAACCCCGAGCCAGATATGCGTGGTCAGACAAAACCTGCGACCCAAATCAAAGCCTACCAATTGATAGGTCACAGGCGGGGTTACACTCAAAGATAAACACTCCAACAGGGAAAACCCACATTGATCTTATAGACAGACAGTTACACCACAACAGGCCCTTGGAGAGTGACCCCCAAAAACCATGTTTGGCCAAAGATGTGCGTTCCTAAAATACCACAAAGTCAAATGCCACATGTACTTAAGAGCACTCAGCAAATCAGAACACAGCACGCACACTACATTCAGTGATCACACATCTGGGCCATGCATACTGTCTCACACTAGTGTTGTGCTCAATTTTAGATTCTGAATGAATTTCCTGATTCATGCCCTTATATAGGTACAATTCACATTGCCCATATATAGGCATAGCAATCCAGTCCTTATTTAGGCATAGCCCATGCTGCCCAAATACAGACATGGCTACTTCTATCTGTTCATCTACGTCTAAACGATTTCTTGGAAAACCAGACTCTTAAGCCGTTAGGGACTTCCCCTTGCTTGAATATTGATTCATCCAAGGACTCATTATTATGCATGAACATCTATTCCTTAGGGGTTCGTTCATGATGTTCATATGCCCGACTTTATGTCAAAGCTGGCATTCCTAAACACCTTCAAGATATAAATATACCTTCACTTGCTATGGCAAAGCACGGTGTGGTTCAGTGCAGTTCAACTACCTATTTGCATGACACAGCTCGCTGCAGCAAGTGCCGAAGAAAGCCAACTCTTCAGCTGATGCACAAACCCGAAGCTTTCATCTTGCTGCCGAGAATCCAGCTCCAATGTTTCTGACTCCCCTTGCAGGGTGTTGGGAAATCAAGTCCGTGAAAGAGATACCAACCTCTCTCATTCTATGGCATGGAACTGTTTGGAACCTAGAGAAACCTTTGGCAATTCTTGGCAAAATCTAAAACTATGCTAAAGACAGCACCTACTTCTTCCCTCATACTAGACCTAGGTTAGGTACACTGGGATAGGCGTATTTTAAAAGCACCAGTTGAGTATTTTAGCTTGTGTTATTTATGTATGTATTTTTTACATGTCATGGCAACAGACAATGCTATTACAGTATTATTTTACATTACTGTTTACGCTTTACGCATTATGCTTTGCATTCTGTCTGACGATTGTAGCAGTTCACCTCTCTTGCATGAGAAAGAAGACTGTTCAATAAACCCTTTTATTGAAACGTCCGTCTCTCTATTTCTGTGCATACTCTGTAGAAACGAAGCATGCACGATTGACTGAGTGAACTAGTTATCTATTGTTTCCACAACGCTGAAGATATGTTTTGATTCTAAGGGAAACAAAGTTGCCATGTTGATGCGGTTGTCAGAAACAAATCCCTTCTTGTTTACTTGAGAAAGTTTCTAGTGACCTCTGAGTTAGCTGGCCCACACAATTAAGTTTAGTATACTCAATATAGACATACTGACCTCAGTCCTATGTCAAATCTATAGTGTATATTATTCCAATGTGCAGAGCCTATTGGGAATATAGGAACTACACTACACTAGGTCTCAACAAAGCAGAGAGTCACCTGTGTCCCCCTTATCAGGTGGTTGTGCTTATGGTTCATGACTGGACCTGGATTTACTTGCTTCACAAGAATGTGTAATTGTTTTATTGTACCTCAAGAACTGTATATAATACAGGTCTAAACTTCTCCATGCAAAGACAGTCTTCAAACATGGTGCTGTCCCGGCCGCTGCATTTATTTAAACCAACTTGTTCCTGTTTTTCCAAATGCCTCTTGTCTTTTCATTTTTTCAAGGTAAATTCATATCCGAGCAACAGCATTGATGAAACACAATATTATTGGTTAATTAAAGCCCTTGCAAAATAAAAAGGCAGGCATATTGTTTCTTATATAAACATATTTTATTGCATTGTGTATAAAATCAGTAAGGAGAAGGATATCAAGACACAAGTACATTATCCGTTCTGGAGAAAGCACACTAAATGACCACAGTAGATCATGATCCACATATATGTTTAAACTGACATACGAATATTAGTACTCAGATTGGCCCCCTATATCCCACCTTCTCCACTCCTCAAAGAAGCCAAATAAACACTCCTCAACTCCCACCCACTTTCCTTTACCTTCCTCCCATCATCTGCGCTAAGCAAGTAAGGCAATCCTTCCTAATACATCAGGTCAAGCATGTAAGTAGTAGGGGAACTGCAAAGTAGCCAAAGAGTGATGTCAAAGACAGTCCATGCGGGCATAAGGAGAAGAGGAGCCAACCCACTCCCTTAAATACTGTATGATGTGCCATACTGGGGCACAGCACCCACATGAATCAAGACAAGTGCACATTGTTTTGGTCTTGGGCGCTGGCTTGTTTGAGGTCATCCAGTAGTCAGTGCCAAGCCCTGCCCATCTCCATCAGGGCAATTCCTTGCTTTGCATCCTGCATGAGGTCCATGGACTCATACTCAGCTCATCTTCGCCATGTCGCTGTGCCATTTCAGTAAAGTGGGCCCTCTGGTGCTTTTACAATTTAGTGTTATCAGCCACCTAATAGCAATGAGAGCTAAGTCTATGAACTTAGTAGTCATTTTGTATTTGCAGGCCTAGGGAACAGTCCCAAAAGACGTACCAACGGGAAAAGCGGTATGTTACAGTCTCTGATATCATGCAAAAATCCACACTCCACTTCAGAAGTTGCAGAGGTGTGGGCAGTACCAGGTCATATTTAATAGTTCTGATCCCACCTCCTCACATCTGGGGCACTTAGCCTGGGTGGAGTGAGAGTATTTGTTATTTTTACCTGGCGTGTGATATGCTCTGTGCAGCTAATAGCAAATAATTTGTTTCGAAGCGGGCATTCTGTGAAACCCAAGGTACAGTAGTAAGTATCTTGGTCCAATCATTATCTGTTAAAGGGGCCACAACTTCCGTCAACCATTTGTCCCTTAGGTGAAGGAGGGGTGTAATAGTGCCTCCCTCTAGAGACCTATAAAGGTTAGTGATGGCCTTATTTGTTGCCGATATTTTGCAGTGATACAACTTGAATGCAGTTTGGGTTCACCACACAACTGCCACATTACTGCTGATAGTTATCTGAACAGTGAGAACTGTTCCGTAGGTAGCTCATGTGTGAGTTACAGTTCTTCAAATTGCTGAAGCTGACCCCCTGAATAGAGGGTGGCAAGTGTTTCGATGACACACTACATCCCCTCCGATAGTCGCAGGCACACACCTAGTTGTAAAAATATAGCCAGCTCGCGGAGGGGAAATGCCAGTGAGTAGGGGGCTACAGTGTTAGTCTTCTGTAATAATCGGAACCAGCAGTGCCTGGCCATTTTTTATAGACACCCTGCTTGATCTGCAAGTTTCCTTGTGTTGAGGAGTATGTGGGCCAGCCATTGGGAAGGTGGGGCTTGCAGACTAGCACCACCAGCGTCCCAATCCCTCTCCACCACCCATCTTGTTACCTACTGCAACTTTGCCGCTATGTAATAGGATTCAAAGTCTGGGGCCGCTATGACGCCCCCCCCCCCCCCCCACACCTAGGCAAGGGCTTTGGAGTTTTGCAAGAGAAATTTACAATGACTATTCCAAATTAGATCTATCAGCAACATACGGAGTTCCTGAAACCTACTCCTTGGAATAAATATTTGGAGTGTGGCACAGAAGTACAAAAGTCAAGGCAGAGCAACCATTTTAGCCATCACTACGCTGCCCAGCACAAATACTGGCAACATCTTACAGAACACAATACTAGAACGGAAGGCTGTTTTCACTTTCCAGATGTTACCCTCCAGAATATCCAACTCAGTTCTGTGGAGCTGTTAGCCCAGACAGAGTAAATATGAGGGTTCCCATCTGAGGTCCCTAGCATCTAAGCCATCTACCACTGTTGTGCACAGCAGGAAAATACAGGTTTCCCACAATTCTGATTTGAGCTTGGGGACAGTGAGCAGGCGGACTTTGCTATCTTATAAACTTCCAAGCGTCAGGGCGCTAAGAGCTAACTGTATGTAGTACAGAACTCCACTGAGAGTTCATCGGAATCCAGTCCCTGCCCCTAGGGATTGCAGCAATGGCTGCCTTAAATTTCTCAACGGTGATGTCTGCTTCCTACTCTTCCGCCACCTCGGTACAGAGGAATGGAAGGAAGCAGAAGGCGTTCTAGATAAGCAGTCAGTGGCACAAGTGCATCCCAGTCCCCATTAAACAGGTTATGTATTGCTAATTGCCTGTTGACCCTGCATGCCTGCTCATCCACCATCTCCAGGATCACAGCTCCTCTCCTGGATGGGTTCATCAACCAGGCCAACAGCATCCCTGATTTGTCCTGTTTAACACAGGCCCTAACCATATGTTCCCTGCAGTTAAAGCACTGCAATTTCTCCAGCAGTTACGCTAGAGATTTTCAAGCTTCTATGAGTGGCTGCTTTTTGGTGGTATTGTGGTGTCCATCACACTCAAGTTCTTAGACCAGGAGCTCTTGAACCAGGACTTCCACCAGCAGCATCTTGCATACTCGCCAGCATTAACTATGCTGTGGCCCAGTATTACCACCATAAAGGTGTCTTGTTCTGTCAGTACAGAAGAAGCCATGCCCATGTTTTCCCGTATAGTGTAGCCTTATCCTGTCCTCTACGCTGTGTCCTCCAGGGTATTGCTCTTCAAGTGCCAGGACAATATACCACATCGAGTCGGCACCCAAAATAAAGTCAACAGTTCAGGGTTATGATCTGAAATATTATGCACTAAGTACTCCACTTGGGATACCAATGTACCCACCAGCAGCGTGCTTCGGAAGGCTTCCAGATGCACATGTAAATCATGTAGTGCCTCCCTAAACTCCTGGACTTGGGTATTGTCCCAATAAATCAACTTATTATATCTTGAGTCGACTCTCATCCCATTATGCGCTGGCATTGACTGTTGCCTATAGATGAACTAGAATCCAATAGAGGTGCGATTATGGTACTTTTGAAATCTCTGGGTTGAAAGAGGATGGCTTGGTTTGCCTACATGCTATATGAAATAGGCCTGCCTTTACTGTAGGACACCATAGATATAGCAAAATGAGTATCTTGCTCCCTGGTTAAAGAACAACTAAAGAAACATCTGTGGATGAGGGTTTTAAAACATGTTACAGAGGGGAGTCAAACTGACCATTTTTAGACATCAAGCTAACCCCTGCTTATGATTTGTTCTTTGATATCCTCGTGTCCCATACTGTTGCAACTTTTATTGAGATGGAGGAATGGAGTTCTGCCGTTAAACAGCGTTTGTATAAGATGGGGTATGCAGTACCGTAGCTCTATTAAGTGTCCTTCGTGTAACTTAGTGGCCGAAACCCCAGAACATTTTGCCTTTTTCTGTCCTGCTTATGATAGACCATGCAAACTATGGATTAAGCCAGTATGTAAACTTTTGGGCTTCCATGATCATGAGCCTGTACTAAGCACTTTACGCTTGGACACTAGAGGGATGACAACATTTTAGCATGCTGCTTGATTTATCCATATGCATAGTGTCAAAGTGATGAAGCAATGATGCCTCAAAAGCGTGGTATCCATGCTGAATGTTCTTTTAACCTTGTTTGGGTTTCGCCCTTCTCTACCTTTATAATACATTTTATTGACTGATGCCCTGCATGAGATTGTTATTTATTGTTTTTACCTTATTAGTTTTTTCTTTTTTTTACTTTCTGTATTATGTTTTATGGATCATGTATTCGAAATAAACATGTTGATGATGAGAAACACGATTAAAAATGAAAGCATTATGTGATTGGTTAATAACACAAATTGGGCTATAAACAGAGCCCAACACAACTAAATACCGCTAAGAACCATAGAGAATGTTGTGAAGCAACAGACCTCTTTTTCTTCTTCAAAGAAATTTTCCAAAACAGTATAGGCCACATTGAACACAAAACATAAAAAACAGAAGAGAAGAAGGAGGCCGAATGTATGTGTTGGTAATGACTTTGTACTTTTAGATGTTACTTACTGATAAATATATTGTACGGTCATTAGAATTACTTCAGGTTTTCAAATTATGACTTGAATAACTGTTGTGTAAAGTATGGATTACAGGGAGAACCATAACTGATGATTTCAAGTGATTATTTGTTTTAATTTGTAAACAAACTCTGCATCAACTGTGTTTTTCAGTGAATTTGAGACTTTTTTTAATTATAGAATACAAGGGCCGCAGAGGTTGGGCGTGAATGAACCCATGTTTCCCCTACTCACCATTCCTTACATTGTCTACATCTCTTCATTGGAATCTTTCAGCCCAGCCCCGCCCACTGTCCTTGCTCCGGGAAGTACATTTGATACTGTGGTTGGTGTGGCGCCTCAGCTGACTCCACGGATAGCCTGCTCAGTGCCCCTTACCGCCTCTCGGCCGTCACTGCGCACATCTTCCATCTCGCAGTGACCATTATTGCAGACCTACTTACCAACAGCAAGGCCTGCTCCTTGGACCTGGGTCAAGCCTGGGAGAGCACTGGGGCGGTGCTCGGGTGCCCTGTTGCCTCCATTGCAGTTTACTGGTACCTGGCGGCCTTCTACTGGGTTGGAGGGGACCACAGGGCCTCCCCGCTTCCTGGCATCTTTACGCCTACCGGCCTGCATTCTATGGACATGGCGCTGGTGGCCTCCCCCACTTGCTGACCGGTAGACTGCCTGAGCTCTCGGGTTGTGACCCCTTTCAGCTTTATGGGATGAGCCGTCCTAGTCCTCCCGGTCATAGCAATACATGGATACTGACGAAAATCTCACCCAGTGTTTTAACCTCAAGATGGCGCCTGAGAAGGAACGGATCTGCTTTTTGAATGATCAGAAGCATATCCATGGGAACTTTTACTGTACTACCTACCCCCTACCTCCCGGCTCTACTCTTCTCCACTTTCCTGCTACTGACTTCTGCCTTCACCTGTCCTGGCCCTTAGTCCCCACCCTGTTTATCTGTGAATTTTCCCTCGTCATTTGAGATCCAGCTATTTTGTCTGATGCCCGATGGAGCTACCTGGTTTAGCTATAGGGGAGACAGATCGGGGATGCCCTCCTTGGATGTCACCTACCCAGTCGTTCTTTAGCCAGACTTTCTTTCGTCTCTCCTGTCGTCTCTTCCCGCATCCTACCTCTATTTATGTCTCTCCTTCTCTCCTCTCTCAATGTATTGAGACTGAACTATTTTGTCTGATGCCCGATGGATCTACCTGGTTTAGCTATAGGGTAGATGGGCCATGGACTCCGTCCTAGGTCGACACCTACCCAGTCGGCCTTCAGACAGACTTCATTTCGTCTCTCCTTGTTGTCTCTTCCCCTATCCTCCCTTACTCACCTTCCCTGCCCCCTCCCCTCTACGCTCCATTTATTTTGCCCTCCATGTTCTTTAAATGTTTTCCCATTGAGACCTAGCTATTTGGCCAATGCCCGGTGGAGCTACCTGATATAATCTTGTAATTTTGTGGAATCTCATTTAAAGCGCTCTGATGCCTCCGGGTCTAGCCAGCACTATATAAAACTCTTAAAATAAAAAATAAATAAAATAACAAAAAGAAATGATATTGTTTATGATCATTTCCTGTAATGTTGTCCTTATAGTTGAAAGCCTGTACTGAGAGTGAGGAATATCGCTTATTTCTGACATTGTTTGTGTAGTGCCTTTAAGCTTACTTGAGTTCACGAAGGCAGGTTACTCTACTTTTTTGGAAGTGAGTTGTTTGGTTACTGATCATGCCAACACCTGCTTATACTACAGCTGTTTCATACATACCACCTCTGTTTACAGATTACATAATTAGTCAAATGTTAGCCTATCAGAGCTACTGTTAGGATACAGGCATTTTTAATATAGCACTCCAATTAAGATAGTGAACTCAAATTTTAATGCAAGACAATGGGGTGGTGTAATATGCGAGTACCTTTATTACTATTACCAGCAGCAGAAAGCTAAATTATTTTAATGGTGCCACTGCATGTCTTTAACAAGCAGTCATCTCCAGCAACCTCCTCTTCTACAGCCAACAATAGGCCAAATGGTGACCTCATCTTATGAAGACGGTAAAGGAGTATTAAGGGCCAGATTTAAAATTCGGTGGAGATTTCACCCAATCACAAACATTATGGATTTGCTGCCCACTTTATTACAATTATATTACATTATTTGCCTCCAACAAAGGGGATAGTGTGATTGTCAAATGTGTTACAGAATAAACTGTGTGTCAAACTTTGAGTCATGTCCTTAGTTATTCATGGACAAGAAACATTTAATCAGGAAGAGGCCTGACTTACGACGTGAAGCAGTCGACTTTTAATTCTGCAATCGCAGGAATGGCATCGAAATAAGACATTCAGTCTCGCTATTCCTGCGGTGAAGGCCCGTAATAAAAGAATTTGCATATTTTACTTGCATGGTTGTCTTTAATAAAAATCTCTGCACTAAAACCGGGAAAATCACATTATCACGCTCATCAACCAGCTACTGGTGTATGAATATGGGCTGATAAATATGTGAATGACGCGCATAATAATAACACATGGGTGAGGCAGGTTGAACTTCAGTTACTCAAAGGAGCTCAGACTCGGTTCTATTACAAAAGAGTTTATTCATTCTCCAGCGTAGAAAGAATCTTGCATTTTTAGGAGCTATTTGACTCTATGACACTCTGCTCTAAGGTCCATGCTTCCCTATCTATGTTGTTTTGCTTATCAGCTCTGCTATAGGTCAAGACTCTTTACTGCTACTCCAAAGGACCAATTACAAGTTACTCAGTCCTCTGGAGGAGGTACTGTAGTGTAGGTCATATGGATCTCTGGTGTTCGTATTTAATTGTGGCAGCGATGGGGATTGCCTGAGGTTACAGTGATCCTCTGTCAGGATGCCAACTTAAAATGACATCCTTTCTCCTCCTTCATTCGATGCTCATCACTTCGCACCTTCCTGTTTCGCTTGGGCAGTCTGAATCTCTTGACCCAACTCAAGCTGACTTTTGTCCCTCCTGCAAGCATTGATTCAGTCTTGGCCTTAGTAATAGAGGACTTACACTGAGATTTGGATATTGAGATAATCACTCTTCAACCTGTCAGCAACTTGTGATACTGTCAGACATTTCAGCTTGCCACCCTGGCTTAAATCTGAGACATCAAGGACATGGGGCCTCATTTATGAGGTTGTGCGTCACTTTTACGCCGCCGATGCGACACTTTTTGTGACTCACCAGTGGTGTAAAAAATGCGCCTTGTTGCGCCATATTTACAAAGTGACGCATCTAGGTAGATGCATCACTTTGTAAACCCCTGCGCCACATTATACATGCACCAGGTATAATGTATGCAAGGGGGGCATATTGGCGCAAGGAAGGGTCGTAGAAGTGACGCAGTGAAATCTATGAGATTTCACTGCGTCACTTTTAGGACGCCGTTGCGTCAAAATCTTGTGAAAGGACGCATTGCTGGAGTTGCGTCCTTTTTGTAACACACTCCAGCAATGCGTCACTTTTGCGCCATACAGATAAGTCAGAAATACTGACGTATCTGTAACTCCTTGCGACATGATGCGTCATACATTAAATATGACGCATTAGGAATGTCGCAAGGAGGGCGCACTGAGAATTGACGCATCGCTGCTTTCACGCAGAGACGCGTCATTTCTCATAAATGAGGCCCATGGTCTTCAGTTGGATTCAATTCTTTTTTTCTGAGAGAACCCAGGCTGTGGCTCACTCCTCAATTAAGGCAGCACTTCACGCGGTCCTCCAAGACTACCTTTCATCATCTATTGTACACTTAGCAGGCCCTATTTTCACCATCCGCTCTTCCTTTAATGCTCATGTGGATGATACTTGATCACCCTCTACAATGGGAGAAACAGGAGCGACAGAAGAGTCATTACCTTTCAGACCTGCGTGTGGTCCAACCATGAGATTGTTTGTTATTCTCATTTTAAGTTGATATTTTGTTTGATTATTTATTTTGCGACCGTGACTAGAAACTGCTACTAAAAACTGTATTTCCTGGAACTAATTCGATATTCTTGCACTCTTTTTAAAACCATCTTCATATTCAGGAGTTAGTTTGAAAGCATAACCAAAAGGGGTGCTATAATTGGAGTCAAAAACAGATTAAAAAAAGTAAAGTGCTTAGCACACAAAAGGATATCTTAGTCAAGTTAGAGACATATGGAAAACCATTTGGAATTCAGTCTGCGAGGGATTACAATAATAATGAAAATGTACTCGCAGCCTTTCAGTGACACATGCTGTGCAGAGCTTCCGTGGAACGACGCAGACAGCTGACATATCAAAAATACAGTTCTGACTACTCTGAAAAGTTTAAACGATGCTCCATAAATTACATTTCGGTGGGTATTTAAAGAATGCCTTTATCCCACACAGTACAAGAGGAGGCAGAATTGGGGGTAGGAGCTTGTGTTACTTTGCGTTATTCAAGTCCATATTAAACAGCACGCATTTACACATTTCTTGCATTATTTTGTATTGCTTATGAGTAAGCGGCGATTTCCCATTATTATGCTTATTGTTGTTATTGTTAATATTATTGTTAGTGATTTTAATAAAACCATGATCAACATCAGAATCATCATCATAATGTAGCCTACAGTTCGACTTCTATTGTTGTTTTTATGTCTTAACTTTTTATTATTTAAACACATAGGGCCCAGTTCACAAACTGCACTTTCAGTACATTATGTAGCATTACAAAACTATAAATTGCAGTTCACAAACTACATGCAGAATTTTACGCCTCAGCGTTTCTATACTTATGTGTGCAGAGTACTAGGCCCGCCTGCAGAATGTCCGCACATCTAAGTATATATTTTAATAGTAAATTTAGGAGGGACACAGGGGAGAGACTTAATGAAGGACAGACTTACTACAAATGGGTGTGTGTTAGGGAGGAGTGAGAGGGGTATAGAGAGGCCCAGACAAGGGTTTAGGGATGGACAAGAGTAAGCCAGTTGCAATACTCAGGAATTATAGGCAGGTAACTTACACTTCTTTAGTAAGTTTACATTTGGAGTTTGTGAATAAGAAAAGTACTAATTTTACTGCGAAGTGTAAGTTGTCTTTATGAATCAATAGATAGTAAAGCCATCAGCTGATGAGCACGGAGGTTAGGTATGTGATAAAGTCATCTAATAATGAACAAGTATCTGGACCAAAGACCACTTTAAGTCAATGTAGTGCATTGGAAAAGGTAAGTGTTGCTAACAGACAGCTGATCGTCTGTGCCCAAGTCCTTAAAACGCCCATCAAACCCAGTCCAAGCTAATATTTAGGGCTCTGTGGACTGCCTATTAAACCACTGGGCTTGTAGAGGCCACGTTTATTGTAATCCATGGCAAACTGCTCAACATTTTCAGAAATCATGACATAGCAGATTCACTCCTGGTGAAATTGCACCCTCATAGCCGGCCTGTCATGCCACAAAAGCATGACAGATGAGCCAGCATTTGTTCTAAGACAAACCACCAAATGTGCGCATTGTTTTAAATGTGTAAAGCCCCTGGCTCTCTAGCCATTGTCGTGCATGGATGACCAGGTTAGTAACAAACAGTATTTGAATCCCCACTGTAAATATTTTCTGGAGCCAAAACTTCTTTGATGGCTTGCCAGCATGGGCAGAATTTCTGTTGGAAGAATCAGATGTGGCTCCATAGATGTAAGCAAAGCCGAATTCCCACTTCTAAATAGGGTATCTGAACTGAGAGGTCAGACAACAATTAGATAGAATTTATGTTGGGTGCCCCATTGACACTGTAAATAAGGCCAACTTTCCTCAAACAGCCAGATCTCAGGAGCAAGGAATAACAAGTTGATAGAACAAGCAGTCACAAAGACAAGACAGACTAAATGCATGTGATCCCAATAACTCACTAAAACCAAGTCATCAAGCACTGCAAGTATCTGTAATTCCCCTTTCTTGAAAAATTGTAAGCCATTGTAAAGTAGGGATTATGCGGGTGTCTAGAAATAAGGTGATGCAACTGCAGCAATGTGCTTGATGGATTTGGACCAGTAGCATCATTGGACATTGCGTGAGAATATGGATGCCAGCTTCATTCCTCATTGGAGTCATTCGGGTGAACAGTGGTACAGGTCTAGTCGCCAGGTGCTTTGCCCTTGTTAGTTGCAGCCTTTGGGCCGTATCCACGCTCTGGTGTACAGCAGTAATGCAAATCTTCTCAAGATATGTTGCACATCAAGCAGTGACAGCAACAGTCCCTCCATGTTGTTGCAGGAGTGCCGAACACCATTATTATGTTATTTGTTGCAAATGTTTTTCATGCAGTTTGTCACATGAGCCATGTAGGGAGATCAGGAAACTCTTCACATGTCTGTTGGTGCTGGTTTCACTCTTGATGGCAGCCAGCTTCTTTTGGGTGCTCCACGAGACAAAAACAAGGCTGGGCTTCCCCTCCTGGACAGTCATTTTCACTGCAACCTTGGGGACTCTCCTCTCTGAACAGGAAGATCTATGAGCTAGACAAACTCTCTTCAGCAAGGTGAGTAGAGTTCAGGGTGATATCTGCTCACCTTTGAGATACAGGCTGTAATGCATACACTAGCCCTGGTTTCACAGTTGCACTTCGCGTACTCTGCTGATCACTCCATTGGTTGGTCAATAAAACAGACTGGAACTGGAACAAGAGCTGGTGTGAAGTGGTTCTCTTTCAAATGTCATTTGATGACTGTAGTCCAGGCACTGCCTTTGTGCAAGGTTACAGCAGGTAGCGATGATGCTGCATCAAAGCAGGAGTATCTAAAACATGGGCTCAATGAAGTATGAAGACTGCACCTGGCTGTCATTCAGACAAAGACGAAAGGGAAACTTCCTCACCTCGAACATTTACTGATTCACCACGTCTCCTTTACCATTCACAATGGGCAGTGTTAAGGAAACTTTATTCAGCAATTCCTTGCTAAAA
The DNA here is from genome assembly GCF_964263255.1 of Lissotriton vulgaris. Lineage (NCBI taxonomy): Eukaryota > Metazoa > Chordata > Amphibia > Caudata > Salamandridae > Lissotriton > Lissotriton vulgaris. Next base: position 1,348,587,334 of record NC_141694.1, on the reverse strand, counting down.
GATGCTAATACAATTTCTATAGGCAGCTCTGCCTCCAACCTCCCTTACTTAAGTGTTTAGGTCTTATCTAGTTCTTGGAATGCAGGCAATACACTTCCTTCCAATGAATCAAAGGGACCCCTGAATAATGTTATAGGTGGAGACGCAGGGTAGAGCGACAATATAATGAAACAACAAAAATATCCACTTGTACTCAGTCAACAAGTGCTTATAAAGTTACATTAAATACAATCTCCCTCCCAGGAGAAAGTAGATCAACAGACCAAAATAGGATATAATTCCATGAATAAGTTTTAATCAATATTCATAAATAAACAATTCATTAATTTCAGCAAAAAAGACAATGAAAAAATTAAATACCCCCACGCAAAACACTCATTCATACATTCACTCCAACTCATACTCATTCAATCACATTCGTCCTGATCCTAGAGGATCCATTTATTCAAATTTAGTAAAAAATCTTAAAATTACAACGGACCTATAGGCCTAGGTAGGACAGAAAACAAGAGACTAGGAAGTCCTACTGGGTACAGTGTTGCTATGTCTCCCAGTGAGTAGCAATCCAGAAATACAAATACAGAAGACAAGAAATTATAAAAAAAGGATGCTATCAAGAAGTATATTTTACAAAATTATACAAACAAAGAAAATTTAAATGATGATCCAAATGAAAATGATGACTAGTTGAACAGTTGAAATAGGCTTTGCCAGATTATTGTAGTTGTGCCGACGTATGTTTCAGTGAGTGACCTAGTGTAGGTCTCACCTTCATCAGGGCACGTGTCTCCTTGGAGACAGAGGTGGGGGTATCTGAACATTGGAGGTAAATAGCAGAAGATTGTTCAAGCAGCAAGAAACTGAAAGGGTCACTGCGAAAAATCGAGCAATGGTGTGAGGCAGATCAGAAAGGCGTGTTGGATCGATTTAACGGGTATTTTGGAGGTTTAGGAGAAATCGGGGTTCCGGATATTCCAGGAGCGGCTAGACTCCAAAAGGTGCTGGTAACTAAAGGTAGATGGTAGCGGAAGATGGAATAGGTGGAGTCATCATAAAATGGTAGACTCAACTTCATATGAAGGCGTCAGGTACTCGAGGAGGCTCAGTCCCAGTGCTTCGGGGGTAGATGCATACAGTCATCTAATCTTGATTCGTTTGGAGAGTGAGGCTAAATAAATGGCAGTGTCGACGGCACAAACGGCTACGAGAAAGCACTTGTTGACTAAGTACAGGTGGAGATTTTTGTTGTTTCATTATTGTGGCAATACACTTCCTGTCTGAAGAAGGTATATATCTTCCTCCATCATATGCCATGACAAATCAAAAGTAACCCTAAATGGATCCCACTTGTCTCAGACTCCTGCCAGGCATGGTGTTTGCTTTCAAATGTGTGAATTACATCCATGAAGTCTTAAAAAACACTGCACGCTCAGAGAATATCAGCTCAAGGGTCTGGGTTTTACATCTCATCAGGATCTTTACATGATTGGGACCCATAGATTGCACTTTCACAGAAGAGGAGAAAGGTCTGCTCATCATTATTAGTTTGCAAATATTAGTATGGTGCCACCAACACATTAAGTTAACAACCTTGAACCTGTGTAGTATTTACCATGGACAGTCGTAGACCTCAGTACATGCTAGGTAAACATGATAGCTAGGTAAAACAAATTTCAATATACCAGTTTCACAAGCAGTTGGACCACTCAGGGCAGGGATACATGCCCATATGCCATACAAAGAACATTCCTGTCCCAGCATGTGTGAAATGTTAACTAGATCAAATTCACCTAACTACAGAAAAAGGTTGGTTGAGGTACAGAAACACACCATTCTGCATTCCAAATATCTAAGATGTAAGATAGACATTAACAAAAGATGTTTCAGAGTAACTATATTTCACTTTTAAGATGCACCTACTTGTTTAACATTTCAAAGATATTGGGTGAGTCCTCACCATGAACTTATAGTCATTAAACAGCAGTGTTTTTAGTGACATGTGAACTCATGATGTTAAGCCAAAATAAACAAAAAACAAAAACTGGTTGTGGTCTATACTGAAGACTGAGCCAATGGAATAGAAGCAAGCGCATTTGTGTTAGACAACTAATGTGTGTGAATGAAAGGAAATGAATCCCATCAGCCCACCCATATGGCGGAACTTCGTCATCTGGGATTGAGAAGAGTCATGGTCCAGATAAGGAGACACACCTGATGATGTTGGTATTGTGGTCAACATGTTTCTGCCATGCAGGGGCATCTCCCCTACCAGGCTTTCATCAGGACCAAAAATAGAATACACTACTGCAATGATGTACATAAATCAAAATAAATTATGTTACCAAATAATAATCCTGGAGAATAGGCCCTCAGCGAGTTACTCACTGCGTCGGTATTTCCAGAATTCTCAAAAAGGATTCTTTCGCAAAGAGTCTTGGGAGTAAACCTTACCTCTCCTGGCCACGGCTCAGGATTTGGAGGACCCGCTCTGTCCGTCGGTACCTCTGGCCTTGTCCTGAGGCTAGGGGGAGGCCAGAGGTACCGACGGACAGAGCGGGGCCTCCAAATCCAAGCTGCCTGAGTGAGGGCAACATAAAATGGCGGCGATCACAAAATGGAGGCTGAGCACGAACAAATTCGTAATTTACAGAACCTCAGACCCTCCTTTTGCCATTACTCAGGCAAAAACAAACCAACTCATGTTAATCTGAGTCGGAATCAACACTGATGTTCATAAGATCCTCAATCTGTTGCTGCACCATCATTCTAATTTTCTCTGTCTTCTGAGTAGCAGATTGTGGAACACATTAAATAGCCAACAGGCCACAGACTGCAGGACCACATTGGACTCACAAGCAACAGGAGAATATGATGGCCAAAATTGCTCCAAGAAACGTTAAGATCTTCCATCCCCAAGTTGACAATATTCCCCAAAACCATCACATACAAGAACAATCTCCTTCGTCCTGATGAATCAACTCGGAGACCCTGTGCAATTTGGAAATGGCTCGGTATACTGCCGCGGCGTCATCTGGAATATAAGTGCAGCAACTAGATCCGATCAATCTACAGACACCTCCTCAGTCTGCTAAGATCACATCTAACGCAATTCAATTTTGTAAGATCATAAGACGGTCAGCCTGAAGCTCTGCTGTAATGTTACCTATCGCACCTGCAGTAACATTAATAGTGGTCTCAACCACTCGAACCAGTTGCCTGATGTGTCTGCTGTTGACCATCGGGCCCCAAAAGGGAAGGAATCCTTTAATGAAATCTCCTCCCTCTTGTTCTGCCGTGTCTTTGGCATCAAATACACCTCTGCTATGTCTAACTCTGTGATGGTCTGACGGAGCCGTATATGTAGGGGGAAGGAGGAAAGCTATGTAACAGGTTCCAGAAAAGTTGGAAGGTAGCCAAGTATAAGCTCGGTCGTTGCAGACAAAATATGTTCCTTGAGACGGAACTAACGGAGGGAAATCAAGGGCCAAAAAAGTATATGTATATGTACATTTCTGATTGACATCAGCTTTCATGCTGTTTACTTGGAGACAAAAATTACCTTGATGGGGCACAGTCCACACTGGAGAACACTCACCCTTTCTAGTTTTGTCACCAAGAATAGAGACATACAGCCCGATTCATCAAGCGAAATTGCGCGCGCAAAGGGCAAGATTCTGAGAATCTGGCCCTTTGCGAGTGCAATTTTTGCATTTGGGATTAATCATCCCAAATGCAAAAATCGCTATTAGTGAATTCGCATATTTGCGAGGAATTGGATTTAAGGAATCTCTAATAGAGATTCCTTAATCACTTGGCTGCTAGGCTTTCCCCCCCCCCCCCCTGTGCTGGAAATTGCCATTTTAGTGACACCAGGACGAGCTCAGCTCGTCATCAGCACACGACACCCGAGGGTGATGACGAGCTGAGCTCGTCATCAGCATCGAAGGGGTTAAATGCAATTCATCAACCAATGTGAAATTACGAATTTGCAATATTTGGTCGCAATTTACCACGAAGTCTGACTTTGTGGTAAATTGCGAAAAAAGAGGAAAAAGCACTTTAGTGCATTTTTTTCTTTTGCATGTTACACACACACATGTCCTTTGGACATGTGTGTGCACAACACCTGTTTAAATTTGCATTTAAGGGGTGCCACAGGGTGTCTTTTGGACACCCCTGGCACCCTTGAAATCGCTATCTTATTTGCGATTAGCAAATTGCTAATCGCAAATAAGGAATACTCCCCATTCATTCCTATGGGCCTTTTGGCCCATAGGAATGAATGGGGAGTTATTCCTTATTTGCGATTAGCAATTTGCTAATCGCAAATAAGGATTGTGCAGGAATCGCATCTTATTTTGCGATTCCTACATGAATCCCGTTTTGCGAGTCTGTAATAGCGATTCCTTATGAATCGCTATTAAAGACTCGCAAAACGAGTCTTTGATGAATCTGGCTATTGGTGGGTAACATTCCATCCATCATAAGCTCTCTTCACATCTAATGGAATCTTACTCTTTTCTATAATCTTGGCCATTACCACTATACCTTTAATCAAGGAGCTATGACTAAAATCTAGTCCATTCCCAGAAGTTCTCACAGGGCTTCTAAGTCTGTTGCGGTATGCGGCTGAAAACATTGTCAAATAGGCCCAAGCTGAACCTTCGTATGAAAAAGGAAGAACCAAATATGGCATTCCCTTTTATGTATTGTGTGGCATGAGTCCGCACACCCAACAATCAGTCATATTAATGGCCAACTGATGTTGGTGCAACAACTGAATAAACGTATTATTCATGTACTCGGCTCTCCTTATCTGTTCATGTGGGGTAGAGTATGCATTTTGTGTGAAAATACAGAAAGACGTGAAGGCAAAGAAGTTGTAGAATTAGCAACATTTCTTGATTGCAAAACATGTATGATCCAACCTGTGCAAGCTAATAAAATACACAAAAACATAAGAACACACAAAGTTACGCCAAATCGACTACGTAATAATTTACAATATTTTGATCTCATTTCCTGCTTCCTATTTTCCCTACCTACGATTGTTGTACCATCCATCTTTATCTAAAAAAAGGTCGCTCACGGCACTCTTCCATACGGAGCCGTATATGTAGGGGGAAGGAGGAAAGCTATGGAACAGGTTCCAGAAAAGTTGGAAGGTAGCCAAGTATAAGCTCGGTCGTTGCAGACAAAATATGTTCCTTGAGACGGAACTAACGGAGGGAAATCAAGGGCCAAAAAAATATATGTATATGTACATTTCTGATTGACATCAGCTTTCATGCTGTTTACTTGGAGACAAAAATTACCTTGATGGGGCACAGTCCACACTGGAGAACACTCACCCTTTCTAGTTTTGTCACCAAGAATAGAGACATACAGCCCGATTCATCAAGCAAAATTGCGCTCGCAAAGGGCCAGATTCTGAGAATCTGGCCCTTTGCGAGTGCAATTTTTGCATTTGGGATTAATCATCCCAAATGCAAAAATCGCTATTAGTGAATTCGCATATTTGCGAGGAATTGGATTTAAGGACTCTCTAATAGAGATTCCTTAACCACTTGGCTGCTAGGCTTTTTCCCCCCCCTGTGCTGGAAATTGCCATTTTAGTGACACCATGACAAGCTCAGCTCGTCATCAGCACACGACACCCGAGGGTGATGACGAGCTGAGCTCGTCATCAGCATCGAAGGGGTTAAATGCAATTCATCAACCAATGTGAAATTACGAATTTGCAATATTTGGTCGCAATTTACCACGAAGTCTGACTTTGTGGTAAATTGCGAAAAAAGAGGAAAAAGCACTTTTAGTGCATTTTTTTCTTTTGCATGTTACACACACACATGTCCTTTGGACATGTGTGTGCACAACACCTGTTTAAATTTGCATTTAAGGGGTGCCACAGGGTGTCTTTTGGACACCCCTGGCACCCTTGAAATCGCTATCTTATTTGCGATTAGCAAATTGCTCGTCGCAAATAAGGAATACTCCCCATTCATTCCTATGGTCCTTTTGGCCCATAGGATTGAATGGGGAGTTATTCCTTATTTGCGATGAGCAATTTGCTAATCGCAAATAAGGATTGTGCAGGAATCGCATCTTATTTTGCGATTCCTACATGAATCCCGTTTTGCGAGTCTGTAATAGCGATTCCTTATGAATCGCTATTAAAGACTCGCAAAACGAGTCTTTGATGAATCTGGCTATTGGTGGGTAACATTCCATCCATCATAAGCTCTCTTCACATCTAATGGAATCTTACTCTTTTCTATAATCTTGGCCATTACCACTATACCTTTAATCAAGGAGCTATGACTAAAATCTAGTCCATTCCCAGAAGTGCTCACAGGGCTTCTAAGTCTGTTGCGGTATGCGGCTGAAAACATTGTCAAATAGGCCCAAGCTGAACCTTCGTATGAAAAAGGAAGAACCAAATATGGCATTCCCTTTTATGTATTGTGTGGCATGAGTCCGCACACCCAACAATCAGTCATATTAATGGCCAACTGATGTTGGTGCAACAACTGAATAAACGTATTATTCATTTACTCGGCTCTCCTTATCTGTTCATGTGGGGTAGAGTATGCATTTTGTGTGAAAATAAAGAAAGACGTGAAGGCAAAGAAGTTGTAGAATTAGCATCATTTCTTGATTGCAAAACATGTATGATCCAACCTGTGCAAGCTAATAAAATACACAAAAACATAAGAACACACAAAGTTACGCCAAATCGACTACGTAATAATTTACAATATTTTGATCTCATTTCCTGCTTCCTATTTTCCCTACCTACGATTGTTGTACCATCCATCTTTATCTAAAAAAAGGTCGCTCACGGCACTCTTCCTTAATCACTCAGCTAGTCACTTCTGTATATCCTGAGGCACTAGCCACTTACTAAAGAACAAATCAGGATTCAGTCTGAGTCTCCTACCGTGAACCTGCGACGGAGACAGATGGCACATCTAATACTAATATCACACCAAAAAAGAAGCAAAAAGGACCCAAAAAGGAATGTCTTTAAATAATAAAGAGAAGTATTAAAAAAAAATATTCAGTTCTATTCGTTTGCTCTTGGTCTTAAGTTGTAACATGTTTTGCTCGGCACGGTCTGATCCTTGAACAATGTTTCTGGATTGGTAGTGTCTATTCGACGATGCATAGGCACAGCGGCTTGAAGAATATCATCATCTGCTTTTTCAGACTGAGTCCCATAAATGTAAGCATCACTGAAGGGAACAAAACAAGGAACCGCTGCAGTGTCCGATTCCCTTACACCACTGCGAATCCACTGGTCGAAGGGTAATGGTAGTGGCACCTTTTAATAGTGCACTTCATGCACCCAGTTACGCTTGCCGACCACTTTCACAGCCATGCAGGTAACGAGCAAAACTTAGTCCGTTGAAAGTTCTTGATACAGACCCAGTCACCGGGCAAGATGGTGTGACCTGGGTCTGTAGAGGCCTCCGGCAAAGCACTTTGCACCTGTTGGCGAATAACACTTAATTTAGTAGTCAAATCATGCAAATAATCAATTAACAGAGGATATGGTATGTCTAAGTATCTTTTGGGGCGGGGGACGCCCCAAACACTAGCTGGGCGTCCGAATACCACTTCATATGGGCTAAGTCCCATACAAGAGTGTACAGTAGTTCTGGTTGACAAAAGAGCTAGGGGCAACGCATCAGGCCAAGCAAGACCTGTACTGGCTTGAATCTTGGCCAGCTTAAGCTTGAGTGTACCATTGTAACACTTCCACCAAACCCGCTGACTGTGGATGGTTGGCCGCATGGAATTTTTGTCTAATACCAAGACCAGAGCACACTTTCTGCATAATCTGGCCCACAAATTCACTTCCATTGTCACTCCAGACAATGCGCGGCAAAACAAATCTAGGAAAGAATTCCTTAATCAACACTTTAGCAGTTGACAGATCAGTGTTATCTTTCAAGGGGTAGGCCTCTATCCAGCGGGAAAAGGCACATACCACCACCATAACATACTTGAGGTTGTTACAGCGATCCATGTGAATGTAATCAATCTGCAACACTTCAAAAGGGTATGACGGGGGAGCAAAATGACCTGCCGGAGTAGGGGTACCTTTTCCTGGGTTATGCCTTAGACAAAGAATACAATGCTTAACCACATTTTCTGCACATTTTGGGATTCCTTCATTCTGCCATACCAGAGCCAAGAGCTTACACATGCCTTTTGCACTAATGTGAGCTGGACCATGAGCCATAGTCACGACCGGTAACACATAAGCGTTTGGTAACAACCATCGCTGATGTTCCGACAACTCTGTCCAACAACCCGTCAAATCTAACATTCCTGTACTTTCTTTCGACGTACTCAATTCCTTCTCAGTAGCCTCTCCCTGAATCGTTTTCACACTCTCAATCGTGTCTTCACACATTCCAATTTCCCTCACCCAATTTGCAGGACCTGCCACAAACATTCGACTAGTGGTGTTTCTAGCTGTAGTTTTCGCTACCTCATCTGCAAACGCATTTCCACGACCCACATCATCTGTAACTTTCTTGTGTGCACAGCACTTTATGATCGCTATTTGTGCAGGTAAGGTAAGTGACTCAAGAAGATCAGTCACTAACTGACCATGCTGAATCTTTAGTCCCATGGGAGGTAAAGAATCCTCTATCCCTCCACAACTTTCCGAAACTATGCGCAACGCCGAAAGCGTGCTGACTATCTGTGTACACATTCACTCTCTTTCCCTTCAACAGCACACACGCTCTAGTCAAGGCTATCAACTCAGCTGCTTGGGCTGAATTATGTTCAATACGTGTCATCTCAACAATTGTGCGTAAGGTGGTGAAAGCATAGGCAGAAGCAGTTTCTCCATTTGGAAGCTTAAAACAAGAACCGTCCACCCATAGGATCCCGTCTGGGTCCATGAGCGGAGTGTCCTTTAAATCAATCCTACCCATCGTTTCTTCTTCTGTTCGGAGAAAACAATCATGCTTTTCCTGATCATCTTTCTCATCTGGGAGCGGCAACAGTGTAGCTGGATTTAACGTGTTACATCTTTGTATATGTACATGGCTCGCTAGAAGTGTCAGCTCGTAACCAGACAAAAGAGCACTCGTAAGATGCTGCGTCTTAGTTCTAATCAACAAAGTATCCACTGCATGTGGAACCATAACAATAAGTGTGTTATCCAACACTAATCCGAAAGACTGTCTAGTAGAAAATCGCCGCAGCTGCTGTAGCTCTGAGACAACTGGGCAAAGTTTTAGCTACTGGATCCAATGTAGCGGAGAAATAGGCACATGGCCTCTGCTTATCTCCTAATTGCTGTGTCAAAACTGACAATGCGCAACCTTCTCTCTCGTGAACGTACAATGTAAAGGACTTGCTATATTCTGGAGTACCCAACACTGGAGCAGAACACTGGGCAGTACGTAAGTCAACAAAACTTTTCTGACATTCATCCGTCCAGGGGAGCGGATGGGGCGTTTCTTTCAACTTTAATGCCACCAATGGTTTCGCCAGAAGTGAAAAATTGGGAACCATTATCTACAGTAGGAAGTGATACCCAAAAAGGCCCGCACTTCTCTCTGTGTAGTAGGTACAGACATCCGTGAAATAGCATGAATACGTTCTGGAGTCAATCGCCTTCCCTCCTTCGACAAGAGATGACCTAAGAAGGTCACTTCTTGTCGGACATACTGCAACTTGGAGGGCAATACTTTATGATTTGAAGCAGCCAAATGATGCAGCAATGCAACAGTCACACTCCTACACAATCTTCCGTATCAGCAGCCACCAGCAAATCATTCACATACTGAACAAGCGTAGCGCCTGGAGGCAAAGAGAAAGTATCAAGTTGAGATTTAAGAGCTTTGCTATAGATGGAGGGACTTTCACAATAGCCTTGAGGAGCTCTCTTAAATCAAAAACTTTGGCCACCCAGAGAGAAACCAAAGATATCCCTACTTTCTTCAGCAATAGGAATACTAAAGAAAGCGTTCTTGAGGTCTATCACCGAAAACCAAGCTGCCGAAGCAGAAATCATTGTCAATAAAGCTGTAATATCCGGAACAACAGGGAACTGTGGTACCACTATTTTATTGACTTCCCTCAGGTCAATAACAAATCGATAGACAGGAGGCTGTGAAGGATCCGTCCTCTTAAAGATCGGAAGAACAGGGCTGTTACAAACATTGCCTCTGGTCTCTTCGACCACACCTTTCTGAATAAAATCATCAATAGCCAACAATGCTCTTTATCCGTCACTAGAAATACGATATTGGGGAATGCGTGGCATCCTAACATTATCTTTAACTGTGACAACATACGGTGGGATCGCAAGATGACCCACGTCTTTCGGGCCTGTGGCCCAAAGGCTTTGTGGGAGAGAAAGCAACTCAGGTGGAAACTGGTCCCGGGACAAATACATGGGGGACATCAATCTCTTTCCCAACGTAAGATGCACACCAGAAGGGGAACAATACAATGTTGCATGCAGCCTTTTCAACAAATCCAGACCCAGCAAATTCTCCCCACAACCAGTTGTCAGGATAAGTGGAACTTCCAAATCATAAGGACCAATCGAGACAGGCAAGTGGCAAGAAACCGGATTACGGACTGGAGCGCAGAAAATCCCACAGAGGTATTCATTAAGCCAGACAAAGGTGCCCCAGGGAGTTTAGAATGAATGATAGAACTTCTCATCGCACCAGTATCCAAAAGAAACGGTTTGAAAAACACCCATAGTATTGACAATGACATATGGCCCATATTGATCTACTGGAATCGACACAACTCCCTTACTTTGTCCATGGCTGTCCTATTCAATCTGAAAATTGTCAGCCCTATCTTCTACATGATAATCATCATTGTAATATTACGTGGACGGAACTGTCTTTTGGTCAAAGTAATTCGAAGTAGATGAAGGGAAAGAACGCTGGTACTGAGAGGACGCACCTCGTCCTCTACCTCTAGATCCTCTCTGAAAATTACCACGACCTCGGGGAGTGGACATCCTATTATTACGCTGTAATAAAACTGGGCAACTATTCTTGAAATGTCCTTCTTCCCTACAATATGCACATTGATTAGGACCTAACGAAGGTCGCGGCGTAAAATACTCGGGCTTCTGCAACAATCTCTGAAACTGTGGAGGTTGTTGAAACTGGGAATTTTGCTGATGCTGATTTGAGCGAGGCGGATAAGCCTGCTGCAAAAGAATCTTTGTTTTTCCTTTCTTGTTTCCCCTTCTCCTCCTTATCCCTATTCTCGTAATACTGTGCAGTAGCCAATATTTTAGCAGGAGAAGAGACAGCCCATGCACTTTTGGAACTCTTTAATTTGTTTGATAATTCGAGAAGCAAATTACATTTGAACTTGTCCACAAACAATCGCTGACCACCCTCTACACTCAAATCCTGACCTATGTGGTCAATGAACGTCTCTTCGAAGCGAGTGAAGAAATCCGAGACGCTTTCATCTTTCTTCTGCTTGCATGCGGCCAGCTTATCCAAATTTACTCGCACCGCAGACATCATTGTCTTCATCAATTCAATTATTCTACCTGGAAGAGCTGTAATCAAATCCTCGGGTTTCGCAACACCCACCTGATTTGCATTTGCAGCTCTGATAGCAGCTCAATTACCGCCTAATTCAACCACATGATTTTCCCTACGAATCCGTGCCCATATACCTTGCGGAACAACATTTTCAAATAACATATCAATGTCAGCCAAATTCATAATACAGGCGTCAACTGCTTGGGACAATTCTTTGTAATATCCAGCAGGATTTTTACGGGGGTCTGGGAGAGTTTGCTTGAGTGCCAACACTTCAGACCTTTTCCAGGGTTCGTGGACCCATATACGCTGGAAATGAGCAGGGACTTGAGGTGGACCAATCACCTCTTCTCTCCATACGGGAGGAACTTCACGCATTGGATAATTCTTACTTCTTTGTTTATTAGCGAGATCAGCCTCGGAAAACGACAGGGGCAAAAACATAGTTCGAAAAGCAATGAGTCTATTCACTGCCTCTTCAACTCGATGTCCTACAATAAAACCTTTAACAAAATCAGGTTGTAATTTCAGTAGTTCCGAAGGAACTGTATCTGACTCCATATCTTCCCAACCTTTAATAAGAGTTAGACACATAACATTAAAAACATATCTCTGCGTGGGCACTCCCCATTGATAGAAGCAACACATGATATCTTCGGTACTATATTCTAGTCCATGCTCAATCCATTTACGAGCGCGAGAACCCAAAACTACTTTCTCGTCCGTAAGGGGAAGTTGACACCAAGATTGTCATTTAGAAAAAGCTGGGGACAGATTTAAAGACCTAACAAAAGGAGAAAAGAAACTTGAAACAGCATCTGCTATCCTCCTCTGTGAAGTAGGAGAATCCCTTGCGAGGATAGAAGGCAGTTCAGATGTAGAAGGCAACCGAGACTGAAGCGTAGCAGACTGAAGAGTAGGAGCGGGAGAAGGTGGGGGCTGAACCACAGACTGTGAGGATGGAGCAGAAGCAGGCAAAGTAGCACTAAGAGGCTAAGCCAGTTGTTGGACAATCGGCACTTGAGCAACCACTTGTTGGGCAGCGGGAGGGGGTAACAGAGGTGCATTAGCATTCGGGACATAGGGCGGAGGTGAATTCAGTAGACAAGACATTAGGGAATCTTCTTCTAATTCCTTATTTTTATCTGAAGAGGAAGTAGGCAACATCGGATAGCATCTATCTATCGCCATACGATGTTGTCTCTCTAATACCTCCTTCGCACTGTCTACTTCGTTGTCTTCAAACTGTTGGGCAGCCTGTAAAATCGACATGTCTTGTGCTTTCTTATCCTTTTTTGCTTGTTTGATTTCTTTCTGTTTGGCTTCTTTACGCCAAAGGTGAAAGGAGTCAAACATAGCCGGCCGGGCTTTTCTTCTAAACAGAATTGATTCCAAATTATCTAGTATAGCGGGGTCAAAGCTAGCATTCTGGGGCCATCTCAAAACTCCACTATTTTTCGTATATTGGACCCATGTCTCGTTAAAGGTAATGGGACCAATACCGTGTTTCAAATAGAGCTCATAAGTGGGAGTTCCAACTGGAGGGATCGGACATGATTCCTCCAACTGGGAATTCCTCGTACAACCTAAACAACAAAATCTTTTAAACTTACTCAGCCCAGGCATCGTCACTTCTCTAGACTGATCACAAACAACAAAGGGTATAGAACAGTAAAACAGTACAATCGTACCTACCCCTTGGTTTCAGCTATTGCAATACCTGAATAAAAAACCCAAAAATAAAACAAAACAAAGGTCTGGGGGAGCAACCCACCAAATACTTAACTAAGGATTGTTCTACACTAGTGAAGGTCCGTCTATCGTCTCACTTTACCAAACGTCATCAGAAGGATCCAAGGCAGGGCGACAGTCAGGGCAGCAGTCGTCAGCAGCCGTCGGAGAGGAGTAGCGGCGCTGTCAAAGACCTTCGGTCCACTTCCAACATACAGGGGTCGATCACGTGGTGCGATTCCTCCGGATTTTTCTTGCGGGGCTCCTAACGACCCTCGGGCTCAACCGCTACTGCTGAAGTCGCCCTACGTTGGGCGCCAGTTTGAGAACCGCAGCCTTAAGGCCCGGCGGCACAGGATACGCCTGAAATCCCCGGGATTCACCTGCCTTGTCAAAACAGAGACACAGACTCTTCGTCTGGCGTAGAAGATGGTATTTATTAGCTGCAACTAGTACAGTGGTCTTAGAAGTCGTCAGTACAACGAGGTTCAAAAGAGACTGCCACTTAACTCCGTGGCGCACAGGTTTTTATACGATGCAATACAATGCAAAATGCAATCACACACGAGCATGAGCTATAGGCAAACGTTATAGACAATGTTTTAAGACCAAAGCAACTCAAGTTCCAGGTTCTGTTTGTCACTTGACCCCTTAAGTAAATCACAAATGAATCCACACAATTCAATTTACAAGTAGAGAAAACACAGCTGCGTGTTGTAGAAGGACAGTCGTGAAAAACAGGAGAATGCATGAGACATGTAGCGAAGGATAGCAGAAAAGATAACTAAAAGGAAACAATGGTGTGAACCAACATGTAGTCCGGACGGAGATTAATCAGCTCAGACAGGAATTAGTGTACTCGGCCAGACCCTGACACTCGTTAGTAAACATAAGCAAAGAAGCCACCTGACACGCAAAGGCAGAAATGACAAAAACATCGTGTTCGCCGAGCTGCCTGAGTGAGGGCAACATAAAATGGCGGCGATCATAAAATGGAGGCTGAGCACAAAAAAATTTGTAATTTACAGAACCTCAACAGGGCGCTGTTTCATTGTAGGGAACGCTACTAAATGGTGGGCAAGACCTAACCTCATTCTTGTTAAACCATAGCGGTGGGAGGGTCTTGTTACAAGTGACAGATATGTTTGAAAGCCCTCAGTATCTATATGCAGATGGTAAAGCTGGTATGTGGATTGCTTCATTACTGTTTTCAGCCTGCATTCCTTCTTATGACTCAGGAAGGTGCTCTTTATGTCCTGTTTGGACAATCCTGATACTTCATTTGGGTTTTCCAGGATTGTTTGATTTAATAAGTCTCTATAGGTATTGGCTAAATATTTGAGCTAGGGGATCTTAGGACAATTATCCAGTCGCAGGCAGTAATAGATTTAGTAAAAATGATCTCCTTCTTTGACCATATGGATCTCCATAACAGAAGGCGTCTTAGTGCAGTTAAATCTGTCAGATAATTAAGGCCCACTTCACGGTGAAGCCGGCAGATATAAAAGGTTTTTTAAAAAGGAATTTTCTTCCGTTTGCAAGTCATAACTTGGGTGGTGTCCCCATAAGCCAGCCCCATAAAGTGCAACAGAGTTACATCTTGCTTTATAAATATAGGCCATGTCTTTAATGCAGCGATCCTCCAATTTAGATGCAAATTTAAAAAGACCATACACACTTTTGGTCATTTTGTCCCTAACATTAGACAATTCACGGTTCCAGTTCCCATCACAGGAGAAAGATAACCCTAGATAGAAAAAGTTATCTACATTTTGCACTATATTGCAAAAAAAGGTTTTCATTCTCTTGAGTTTCAGACCGCATACCATTGTGAAGGTTTTGGCCTTATTGATAATCAGCTTCCTCTTACTAATAAAATCAGCAAACCCATCCATTAACCTTTGGAGACATGCCGGCGTTCTGGATAGAAGCACAGCTTTGTCTGCATAATGCAAGACTGGAACTTCCTTGCCCTCCACTTGTGGGGAATCCACCTGTATCATTTTAAGTGCTGCGTCCACTTGGTTAATAAATAGAGTAAAAAGCAATGGTGCTAGGCGGATGCCGCGTTTTACATTAAAATTAGGGGTGCATTCGCCCATTTGGCCAAACCGTACTTTGGTCGATAGCTTCTCTTACAGCCTGGCTAAAACGTAAATAATGGGTTTCGGGGCACCAAGATTAAGTAAAACTGGCCATAAAATTGCATGATCCACTAAATAAAAAGCGCTGCTAAGATCAACAAAACACAAAAAGAGCTGTCCCTATTTAGCACATGTGTATTTTCCAACTAAAAACTCTAGGTTGATGCACTGTTCTAACGTGCCTAGCCCCTTTCTAAAACCATATTGTGCCTGGGCCAAAATTCCATGCTCCGCGACCCACTCTTCTAGTCTTATTAATAAAACCCTACTCATGATTTTAACTGAAGAGTCAAGTAGGGAAATGGGCCGATAATTTTTGGCCTCAGATTTGCTACCCTTTTTATAGATGGGGATAATAACAGATTCCCCCAAAGTAGACAGGGAACCCTCCATTACTACAGCATTAAAAACTCTTGTTAATATTGGGCCCCATAGTTCCGGCACAGTTTTGTATACATCGATGAGGACATCATCCAGGCCTCGTGCTTTTCCCCCTTTGCTGCTCCCAAGTAAGCATGGGCGAATTTTGCGAATTCGCAATCCGCAAATTTGCGGATTGTCGAATTACCGATCCGCAAAATTCGCGAATTTGTGCGAATTTGCATATTTTTGTTTTTTTGCGTGTTCGCAGGGTTTTTTGCGTGTTCGGGGTTTTTTTTGCGTATTCGCGGGGCTTTTTGCGTCTTCGCGAGCCGCTTGCATAGCGAAGTTACCCATGCAGTCATTTATGGGAGAGGGAGAGAGAGATAGATAGATAGATAGATAGATAGATAGATAGATAGATAGATAGATAGATAGATAGATAGATAGAAAGAGAGAGAAAGGGAGGGAAAGAGAGAGGGAGAGAGAGAACGAGAGAAAGAAAGAGAGGCCGGATCTCTGAAGGGCCAGATTCCAGAGTTGCCCCTACAGAACATACAGCTTTTTATTTTTAGCAAAATGCATATGAAAATTGTGCTGTAAAGGTCTCTTTTAGTTTAACCCCTCCTGACAACTCAAAATAGGTGTATTTGCCATCCTCTCCCTTCTTCCTGTTTTTTATATCTGTAAATGCTTCCTGATGAGGTTTAATTCCTTTGACAGGTGCCTCGTTGCCTACTTGTAACTATTCTCTGACCCTGCTTCAAGGGTCAGAGCAGGGTCAGAGAATAGTTGCAAGTAGGCAACGAGGCGCCAGGAAGCATTTAGCAGCAGGTGTCCAAGTTGAAGTTAATTTGTTTGTAACCCTTTTGTAAAAGGTTACAAAGAAATTAGGTTCAACTTTTGCACCTGCTGCTGTAACCCTTGCTTGGCAGAAAATTCGTCCCCGCTGATTCGCGGATTTTACCGCGATTTCGCGAGATTCGCTGATCGCGAAATCGCGGAAAATCCGCAAATTCGCCCGCGAAACGGATTTTACGCCCACCCTTACTTCCAAGGCCTAACTCGACCTCATCAAGGGTAATGTCTAGAGGAATGATTGGCCATTTATGCAGGTTAACAGGGTCCTTAGTAACTAAGTGGCATGGGTTAAAAATGCTAATAAAATGAACCCCCCACTCCTCACAGCTGACATGACATAGAAGTTCTGGGAAGGAATCATTTTTAAGGAATGTTGATTTCACCGTGTCCCAGAACAACATATAATTAGATGTATCTGCCGCTAGTGCATCCCATCCCTCCAGTTGGAGCTCTCCCTTTCTACGTTTTAAATTCGATATATATTCTAGTCTTAGTTCATGTCATAAAGCCTTATCCCTGGGTCTGTTGGAAAGTGCTTGTTTCAGCTGGTACAAAGAGATGATGCAAGAATGATTAAACCAACCCCAGGCCTGCATGTGTTTCCTACGTGGTGGCGCAGTAAATAATTTCGAGATTGAATTGTTAATTATACTAAAATTAATCAAATTCTTGTCTGGTTAGGTGTCAACCACTAAACTGTCTTCCATCTCTTTACCGCAAACCTGGACGATGTTTTTTAATATTTCACCTGGAATGGTACCTTTCCATCTAATTCTAGTGCTGCTTGGTCTACACAGAGCAATATTGTCAATGACTGTACATTGCTCTACTGTTTTATTCCCCCATACCAGCAGTGGCATAATAATACAATTGGGTCACTCAGCGACAAATCATCAATCCACAGTGTAGAACAGAGGTTTATAATATTGGCAGAAATGATTACATGGTCAATAGTGCTATTTGCTGTTCTTCCGGTTAAGGTTGGAATCTCCTTCCCAGACCCATCCCTTGCACATTGCATGATGTCAAGATCAAATTCTGCCAGAACAGCATTTAGGGTATCACCATAGGTGGTATATGGGAAGTGTATGCAGTCGTCCCCTTCATCATTTTGAAACCCGCAAGCTTTTATCATAGACAAAGGACAGATTGGAATATTAAAATCTCATCCATACAATATACAAATTAGTATTATCCGCAATAGCCAAGTTATTAAGTTCCAGCTTTAATTCCGTGAGTACATTATGGCCGGTAGAGTCGAAAATATTGTCATAAAAATTGATCAGTAGGACATCCTGCCCATTCCTGTGGTGTAGCCAAAGTAACCACGAATGGTGCCCTATGTTAATAGCTCTTTTGACTCTCAGTGGCAAATTATTTTTTAAAAGAATTAACAACCCGCCCTTTGCTTCACCAGATGGCGAACGAGTTGCTGGTAAATCTTAAGAAGTGAACCCTTCAAAATAAACAATATCAGTACTTCAGGTTTCCTGTAAGCAAATTATGTCATGTAAATTAATAAACTCCTTCCAGCATAACATATCTTTCTTGCTTGCTATGGTCCAGGTGACAATGGTATAGCTACAAGCCTAGGGTATTCCTGGACAATCGAAAGGTAGATCACTAGTATTTCTACCTATTCTGCTACTAGCGCTGGCAGCTCCCTCACTAAATTCTGTAGGCAATATGGGGAGTAGTGAATTTACTACCGTTCTATATCCTATGTTCGCATCTAAGATAATTCCTACGTTTGCAACTTGATGCTTTCCTAATAAGTGTGGGAGGTAATGAGCAGACATATTCACGTCACAATATAGGTCTTTAGACATGGTAAAAACATCCAAGGCCTTAATATACACACTTCCTGCAGGATGGTTATTGCAAAGGGTCCACAATGCAGATCAAGTGAATAATGACATTTTGGCTGTGAGAAGAGTTAAGTGGATGGGATATTCCAGGAAATCAAGTGAGGGTGATTGTGATGTTATAATATTCATCACCCCGATTTGGTTAAATGAATTTTAGTTACTTTATCCAATACGCAATCTGGTGATTCTCGTGTGGATGGTAATGTTGATGTTGTGCTTCTGGGGGACTTTTATAAGCCTGAAGTATTTGTAACAAATAAGCTATCTCACAACCACGAGGGAAGGTGGTGTCTCCGAGATCAAAAACACAGTGTGACCACCAACAATCAGTTCGCCCCCTAGAGTCTCATGACGAGGTAGAATGATTCACTGATATAAATATGGACATTAGTAGTAGTAATTGCTTATTTCAGATTGAAAATTCGTAAAACAAACATGAAATAAGCTCAATGATTTCAATAGTTAAAAGAGAAAAAATATATACATTCTCATACGATCAGCTTCAAACCTTCCGATAAAATCAATCAGCCTAGCTATACACAATAATTCGTATTTGCAATTTCTACAAAAAAGCATTCCATATAGTATTAGATGAAAGTTAAAAGGAATATAAGATTAGCAGTGCCTTCCTGGCTTATTATTGCACTTTATAAGACTAAAAACCAGGAAGAAATAATCATTTATAGTTGCCCGATCACTATTTTAAGTGCACTGATCCAGCAAAATTATTCTAAAGTACCAAACAATTTTGGATAAGCTACAAATGAATTTCCAAATGGCTCTCTTTCCACCTACTGAGAATTAGCCATGCAGTGTGCACACATTTAGCTAGACTGACAACAATCACCTCCTGTGTGTCTGTTTTTACTATTCTCAGAGCTGGATAGAAAGACCTTATGCCTAATAATTGACATAATGGTGTAATCCATTTTCTTCTTACCAATGTATAGGCCTCACAGAATAAATTAAGATGTACTAATGATTTGGGAGCATTGTCAGAGGCAGGGCAATCAGTGTTAGAATACTTGGATTTTGCTCACCTAGCTATGAACACTAGCATGGGTAGAGTCCCATACCTAAACTGTAAGTATAATTGTCTGGAGAGGGAACCTTGGATAACATCTAATATAGGTTCATAGAATGGAACAATCTTGCGGTGAAAGAATTGATCGGTCGAACTCCCTGGTTTACTTTCTTTGACTGTTTCTTATCAGAAATATTCTCTACAGCGGCGATAATGGTCTTGATAATATGCCCTTGTGAATTGCCATAGCAGCCCAGGTTAACACCAGAACCTGGGCTGCTATGGAAATCCACAAGGACATATTATCAAGCCCATTATCGCCGATTTAGCGGCAGTTTCCTGCCACTAAAACGGCGATCATTTTATCGCCTTTCTTGATAATATGCCCCTTATTTTCTACAACTGATAACTCATTGGTAGATCTATAACCACATAGTTCTGCACCGTAGAGACTGGCCCTTTTTGTCTGAACCTTGTTTACCGCTAGTTCAGGTGCTACACTTCTTGCTTTCAGCTGCCTTGCCACGCTTAGGATTGCCCCAGTCTCCTACTGGAGTATTATTGCGCTTTTGCTTCTTTCCCCTTCCGACTGAAATTTTGTGACAGGGTCACTCCCAAGTAAATGAAATCCAAAACCTGCTCTAAAGATATATTACTGGCAGGTATTCTTGTCTTGTTGATTTGTAGGGCTTGAACACCTAATATTTAGTCTTTATTGTGAGAAGTTGGCCCGATATGCAGCGTTCGCTATTCTAGCGACCGCTATGTATCGTTCCAAACGACCCTTATGGTGATTGGTTGTAAGTCAACCTTTAGACCAGCTATCCTAGTAGCGTGGATACGAGCAGTCTAAGGCTAAAGACTCGAGAGGGCGTGTTAAGCCAGCTGTTATACCACATATACCCCTTGAACACCAAGTGAAAGGACACCACACAAGTGTTATGAAAATAAACAGTATATTTATTAAGAATCACAACAGCCCTGTACTCTTTATGAGGACAGGGTACCAAGCACAAACCAAATCTCTTAGGCAAATACTTCAAGTGCACAATTAAAACAAGTGTCCGAGGACACGGAAAGTTTAGTGGTCTCGGGCGGACCCGATAAGGCAAGTCGGAAGCGAGGGACTCAGGACCCTAGAGTAAAGAGGCTATGCAGGCACCGAAATGCCGAGTTACCTAGCCACGAGGGCTGCGGCTGCACAAGTCTTACAGGCGTCGGGGTCTTCGCTGACGAGCCAGGAGCCGGAAGAAAAGGAGTTGCTGGCCGGCGACCAGTGATGAATAGTTCGTAGAGATCCAAGCCTGGATCAGAGATCGACGACACCTGAAAGCAGAGGGGACCAAGTTCGTACTACTAGCCAGTAGTCAGAGGGTACCAGGAGGGCACCGGTTGGCCGTCACCTCGACCAGGTGAGTGGGCGACGCTAGGCTCTGCAGTCTCACGGACCAGGAGGCGTTGTCGGCGACCAGGATGGAGGTGCGAGCTGTCCCACGAAGGATGATGCTGTCGGCGTCGCTGGGCCCAGGATTGGGGCAACAAGCCTTGGCAGATCTCGGGCCACGTGGTGGGCCTAAGATGGCGTCTTGAGTGGACCAGGAGGGTCCGGGATGCTTCTCGCAAAGATGGAAGCAAGGGCCAGTCTGGAGCAACCAGACCAGCAGTGTTGATTGTCGGATGTCGTCAAGGAAGGGCACAAGCCAGCGGCTAGTGACCAGCCAACGTGCTGAGCAGCGAGCAGAAGGGCCCCACGCAGATCGTGGAGATGCTGGGAGACTGCACTTCGGTTCTGGAGCGGCTCAGGGTCGGGGCTTCTCAGACCCCAGAGCACTCACCAGAGAATTACTTCGATGGTCGTGCTGGTTAAGAAAGCGTGCAGGTTTTGATGATGGCCGGTCCCTCGAGGTCTCGTCGCACCCACAGATCACAGCTGAGCTGATGACGTGGGTAGAGGTCAGAGGTGCCAGGGAAGCCGGTTCTCGTTGAGCTGGGCCGTCGGATCCTTGAGGAAGGACTTGCAGCAAACCGCAGAGTTCTTAGGTGGTGCCCGCTGATGCAGGGTGACTACTCCTTAGTCACAAGGAAGAAATCTTGAGAAGAGTCTCGAATGTCCTTTCGTAGAAAGTAGTTCTTGATTCAAAGATGATCTAATTTGGAAGGGTCCCCGCTCCGGCCTTTATTCTAAAGAAAGGGGTGGGTACATGACTAGGTCCTGCCCTAAGGGTGGGACCAGGAAGGGGGGTAGTTACACCCCTCTCCCCTGCCGGACTTTCCCCAGGCCAGGGCTGTCGCCCCTGGAACTGGTTCTGACCGGCAGATGCGTAGTGAGCACCGGGGTGCCACTCCGCAGTCACCTTCTCGCAAAAGCCCTACCTACCCAGAATACACAAACCCTGTCTGGGACGGTGCGAACACCGCCCTCGACAGGAAACCCTTTGTCCGAGCGCTCCTCGCTGGAAGGACTCCCAGCAGCAGGAGGTCAGACTCGTGTCTGTGGTGGCAGCATCCATTTTGTGGAGCTGAGGCTTTAGTTAACTTTAACCGGGGTTCACAGTTACGTACATGTCGTGTCCCTCTAGAAGGGTGGAATGCTAACCTCGTCGCCAGAATTGGTGAGAGGGCAGCATCCCGATTCGTATGACACCTTACTCGACATGCCTTGATAACGCGACACCGAAGTTACCGATGTGGTACGCGTTATCATGGAACAGCCATTGGGTCTTAATTCCGCAAGCTGCAACCGGGCTCGGCTCGGGCCTGAACCTAGCTCAAACGAGCCCACGCACTCTGCCTTCAGGATTGTTAAGGCCTGCCATAGGAGTGACTGATAGGAACTCGGGTGTCCATTGTATGGTTAGATATAGAACTACTATACCTAAAGCGAAGGGTGATTACACGACTTCGCCCCAGCTGTCGTGCAGCCAGTTGTGTCAAATTTAGGAGGCCAGCCAGGGGTGGCATAATACATGCTGCAGCCCCTGGCGGCCCTGGGTACACCTATGCCCTGAGTTACAGGGTCTGATAAGGTGGCCCAGTACCAATTGGTAAATGCACCTAGGGTACATCTCGTAATTTAGAAAGAGAACAGCCAGGCTGTGGGTCTGATTGGCAGGCCCACAGCCAGAGAAAGTCGTAAACCAGTGAAACAAAAGCAAAAAATCTGGGTGATCATAGGATTGCAGACCCTACTCTCCTACATGACCCCCCCCCCCAAACATCGGAACAATAAGCTAACCTTGACCAGGTGAGTCTTCTTGTTCTAAGTGGAAATATCTGGAGAGCCCATCGGCATTGCCATGATCAGTACCAGGTCTATGTTCCACTGTAAAGTCCATCCCCTGTAGGGAAATGGACCACCTAAGCAGTTTGGGGTTTTCACCCTTCATCTGATTAAGTCACAAGAGGGGCTTATGGTCGGTCTGAATCTTGAAGTGAGTGCCAAACAAGTATGGCCTCAGCTTCTTCAGGGACCAAACCACAGCAAAGGCCTCCCTCTCAATAGCTGACCAATTCTTCTCTCTAGGGGTCAGCCTTCTGCTTATAAAAGCAATGGGCTGGTCTTGACCATCAAAATTCAGTTGAGAAAGAACAGCTCCCACACCCATCTCAGAAGCATCTGTTTGGACAATGAATGGTTTGGAGTAGTCCGGACTCTTAAGGATAGGCGCCGTGCACATGGCCTGCTTTAGGTCATCGAATGCTTTTTGACAGCTCGCTGTCCACTGAACCTTTTTTGGCATTTTCTTGCTTGTCAGTTCGTTTAATGGTGTCACGATGGAACCATAGTTCCTGACAAACTTCCGGTAGTATCCAGTCAGGCCCAAGAAAGCTCGAACCTGAGTCTGGGTGGTTGGAGGAGCCCAGTCCCTGATTGACTGTATCTTGCTCTCCAGTGGCTGAACCTGGCCTCCACCTACAAGGTGGCCCAGGTATACAACCTGTGTCTGCCCTATCTGGCACTTGGTGGCCTTGATAGTGAGGCCTGCGGCTTGCAGAGCCTCTAACGCTTTCCGCAGGTGGACCAGGTGATCCTCCCAGGTGGAGCTAAAGACAGCAATATCGTCCAGATACGCCGCACAGAAGTCATCCAGCCCAGTAAGGACTTGATTCACCAACCTTTGGAAGGTGGCAGGTGCATTTTTCAGACCAAAGGGCATCACCACGAACTGATAATGCCCACCAGGGGTTGAAAATGCGGTTTTAGGCTTGGCGTCCTCAGCTAACCTGATTTGCCAATACCCAGCGGTCAGGTCAAACGTACTTAAGTAGTTGGCCGAAGCCAATCTATCGATAAGCTCGTCTGCCCTTGGTATTGGGTGGGCGTCAGTCTTAGTGACTGCATTGAGACCCCTGTAGTCTACGCAGAACCTCATTTCTCTCTTACCGCCCTGGGTGTGAGGTTTCGGCACTAGAACTACGGGACTAGCCCAAGGGCTATCCGAGGGTTCAATGACTCCCAGCTCCAACATTTTCTGCACTTCACTCTTGATGCAGTCTCTAACGTGATCAGGCTGCCTGTAGATTTTACTCTTGACGGGCAAGCTGTCACCAGTGTCAACCTCATGGGTGCACCAATCGGTCTGACTGGGTGTTAGAGAAAACATATGTCTGAAAGACTGAAGAACCTGTTTACAGTCTTTCTGTTGATGTTCGGAGAGGCTGCCACAAAAGACAACACCATCTACCGATCCATCGTCAGGATTCTGAGTGAGCAGGTCGGGGAGAGGGTCACTCTCCTCTTCCTGTCCCTCATCTAGGGCCATGAGCAAACTCATGTCCTTCCTGTCGACATATGCTTTTAGCCTGTTGACATGAAGCACCCTGTGGGGGCTCCGGGGAGTTCCCAGGTCGACCATGTAGGTGACCTCTCCCTTTTTCTCCAGGATGGTGTAGGGCCCGGACCATTTGTCCTTGAGTGCTGCTGGGGCCACTGGCTCCAACACCCACACCTTCTGCCCGGGCTGGTAAACAGTCAAGACAGCCTTTTGGTCATGCCAAGCTTTTTGAAGTTCTTGGCTGGCCTTAAGGTTTTCAGATGCCTTCTCCATGTATTCAGCCATCCGCGAGCGGAGGCCAAGCACATAGTCCACTATGTTGGCTGCAGGCTTTTTGAGAGGTCTCTCCCATCCTTCCTTCACCAAACACAGGGGTCCTCTTACAGGATGCCCGTACAGAAGTTCAAAAGGGCTGTAGCCAACCCCCTTCTGTGGGACCTCTCTGTACGCGAACAAAAGGCAGGGGATCAGGACGTCCCATCTACGCCGAAGCTTTTCCGGTAGTCCATGAATCATCCCTTTTAGGGTCCTGTTGAATCTCTCAACAAGCCCATTGCATTGTGGATGATAGGGTGTAGTGAACTTGTAGTTGACACCACATTCCTTCCACATAGCAGTTAAGTAGCTCGACATAAAGTTTGCGCCTCTGTCGGAGACGACCTCCTTAGGGAAGCCCACTCTGGAGAA
The DNA here is from genome assembly GCF_964263255.1 of Lissotriton vulgaris. Classification (NCBI taxonomy): domain Eukaryota; kingdom Metazoa; phylum Chordata; class Amphibia; order Caudata; family Salamandridae; genus Lissotriton; species Lissotriton vulgaris. The sequence goes on along the minus strand of NC_141694.1, from coordinate 1,348,562,329 downwards.
CACTCCAACTAGGGCTCTTGCCACAACAGGTGCTGTAGTGGTCCTAAGGGGAATAGCTTCAGGATACCTGGTGGCATGATCCACTACCACCAGTATAAACTTGTGCCCTGATGCTGTCGGTGGTTCCATGGGACCGACGATGTCGATCCCCACCCGTTCAAAGGGCACCCCCACCACAGGCATTGGTATAAGGGGGGCCTTTGTCGTGCCACCTGACTTACCACTGGCTTGGCAAGTGACACAGGAGCGGCAAAACTCCTTGGTATCTTCGTTCATGTGAGGCCAGTGAAAGTGCGAGACAAGCCTGTCCCACGTCTTCGTCTGGCCTAAGTGACCTGCTAAGGGAATCTCGTGGGCCAAGGTAAGTAGGAAACCTCGCTGAGACAAGGGTACAACCAGCCTCCTGGTCATGCCAGGCTTGGGGTCTCTTGACTCAGTGTACAGGAGTCCATCTTCCCAGTATACCTTGTGGGTACCTGTGGCGTTCCCAGCAGCCTCAGCAGCAGCCTGCTGTCTGAGGGGTTCAAGAGAAGGGCAGTCTAACTGGTCCTTCCCCAGGTTCTCCCTTGAGGGTCCCCCTGAACCCAAGAATTCAACTTGATCAAGTTCGAACTCTCTAGGCTCAGTTTCCCTCAATTCCTGTAGGTCAGCCTCCTCTGAGACTTGATCCACGACCTGGGGCAAGGGGGAAGGCGCAGCCTTAACCCTACCGCTCTTTTTCTTGGGAGGTGTCTGGTCCATTGTTCCAGGATCCAGCACCTGTTCAGTGGGGCATTTTCTGACCTGTGACCTGGTCACAGCGAACACATGTGCTGGCAAGCCTAACATTTCCATGTGAGTCCGGTGCTCCACTTCTGACCATTGTGATGACTCCAAATCATTGCCCAACAAACAATCCACTGGGAGGTCTGAACTAACTACAACCTTCTTTTGGCCAGTTACCCCTCCCCAGGAGAAAGCTACAATTGCCATACTGTGATTGGTAGTGACATTGCTTGCATTGGTCACCAGGAATTCTGTACCTGGCATGATCTGTCCAGGGTCCACAAAGTTAGGTGTCACCATGGTGACACTGGCACAAGTGTCCCTATAGGCCTGAGCCATTTTTCCATTTATGAAAGGCGTCTGTCTGTATTTGCCCAAAGTATTGGGGCTTACGTCAGGGGATATATCCACATCCCCTGTACTGACAAGGACAGCCTGAGTGAGTGTACCAACTAAGTTGTCACGCCCCTCAGAACCCAGGGTTAACCCTACTAAACCCTTGGGAGGTGCACTACCACTGCTGACTGTACTAGGGGGCACAGGTGCCTTAGGGGCTGCAGTGGCAGGAGTCTGCCCTCCTCCTTTCTTGGTGCACTCACTAAACCAGTGAGATTTACTTTTGCAGTACTGGCACCATCTTTTGGATTGGCCTTCTTTCTTCTTTTGGGGAGCCTGACCCCCACCCTCTTTGGGTTGTTGGGGACCTGTCGAAGACTTCTGGTCATTTTGTTCCCCCTTAGAATCTTTACCCTTCTGGTCTGCTTTCTTCTGACCACCTTGATTCTGGCCCTGGTTCTGTTTAACTCTTGTTCGAACCCATCTGTCTGCCTTCTTTCCCAATTCTTGGGGAGAGGTCAGATCCGAGTCGACAAGATGCTGATGCAACAACTGGTTCTGACAATTGTTTAAAATTTGTTCTCTCATCATCAAATTATACAATACTTTGTAATCAGTAACCTTACTGCCCAGCAACCAGCCCTCAAAAGCCTTAGTGGCACAATCGACAAAGTCAGTCCAGTCTTGAGACTGCGTTTTCTGGGTATCCCTGAACAGCACCCTGTACTGCTCAGTGGTTAGGCCAAACCCTTCAACCAGTGTACTCTTCAAGACGTGGTAATCATTAGCATCCTCTACCCTTGTGGTGAGGAGCTTGTCTCTACCTTTACCTTCAAAGGAGAGCCACAAGATAGCTGCCCACTGACTCTGGGGAACACCTTGCACAGTGCAGGCCCTCTCCAAAGCAGTAATCCATTTGTGGATGTCGTCCCCTTGTTTAAAGGGGGGCACTATCTTACCAAGGTGTTTCGTATCAAAACTCCTTTCCCTATTGCTAGGTACAATGCTGCCACCAGCTGGGACTGCCCCACTTAACTGTTGCTCTCTAGCAAAGGCGAGCTTTTCTTTGGCCAGGGCAAGTTCTTCCCTTTCGATCCTCAGATTAGCTGCCCTTTCTTTAGCTTCGTACACTCTCCTCTGAGGGGATGTCATCCCTCTTTGAGAAGAGTTGTGAGAGCCATTGGTTTGAAGGGATCTGCCAGAGTCTCTTGACAGAGATCGGGCTCGTCTATTCCCAATGTTAAGCTGACCTGATAGTGGCCCCAGGGGTCCCCCAGTACCACTGTCATGTTTGCTTAAGTTGGACCTGCTTAGTCTACCGACTTCTACCTGTCCCTTATCTGCCTCATCCCCAGAGGGATCCTCATCCTCATCATCCTCTACATCTTCATTCTCAGTTGAGAGGTGGATGAGGTCAGGGTCACCTCTGGTTCCCTCAAGGGGAGGCATGCCTCCTTCTGGATTAGAAGAGCTGAGAAGTTTCTCAGCTTTTCTGGCATCATAAGTCTCCAAGAGACCAATCAGAAAGGAGGTGGTGGGGTTAGCCCCTTGCTTAATCTTCCTAGAGGTACATACTTGTCGTAACTCATGGAAGTTAAGCGCAGTATATCTTGAAGGGATGACCTGTGGAGGGTCAACTGACACAAGGGGAGACTCAGAGTTTCCTCCTTTGTCCGACATACTGTTTCTAGTGTGGTGTAAGTGATGCACCTACCTACACTATGTGTTTACCTACTGATCCCTTGCTAAGAGTTGCAGCCAAGGTGTGCTAAGCCTTGAGGAGCTGCAACAGCTGGTTCAGTAGAACTCAGAGTATTCTAAGCTTAGTTATATGTACTAACAGTACTTATGTGATCTTTCAACAAGATATTCTTAGGATACGTGTGGTAAAACAACAGCAAGCTCAAATCCCAACCGCTGCTCACCAATGTGAGAAGTTGGCCCGATATGCAGCGTTCGCTATTCTAGCGACCGCTATGTATCGTTCCAAACGACCCTTATGGTGATTGGTTGTAAGTCAACCTTTAGACCAGCTATCCTAGTAGCGTGGATACGAGCAGTCTAAGGCTAAAGACTCGAGAGGGCGTGTTAAGCCAGCTGTTATACCACATATACCCCTTGAACACCAAGTGAAAGGACACCACACAAGTGTTATGAAAATAAACAGTATATTTATTAAGAATCACAACAGCCCTGTACTCTTTATGAGGACAGGGTACCAAGCACAAACCAAATCTCTTAGGCAAATACTTCAAGTGCACAATTAAAACAAGTGTCCGAGGACACGGAAAGTTTAGTGGTCTCGGGCGGACCCGATAAGGCAAGTCGGAAGCGAGGGACTCAGGACCCTAGAGTAAAGAGGCTATGCAGGCACCGAAATGCCGAGTTACCTAGCCACGAGGGCTGCGGCTGCACAAGTCTTACAGGCGTCGGGGTCTTCGCTGACGAGCCAGGAGCCGGAAGAAAAGGAGTTGCTGGCCGGCGACCAGTGATGAATAGTTCGTAGAGATCCAAGCCTGGATCAGAGATCGACGACACCTGAAAGCAGAGGGGACCAAGTTCGTACTACTAGCCAGTAGTCGGAGGGTACCAGGAGGGCACCGGTTGGCCGTCACCTCGACCAGGTGAGTGGGCGACGCTAGGCTCTGCAGTCTCACGGACCAGGAGGCGTTGTCGGCGACCAGGATGGAGGTGCGAGCTGTCCCACGAAGGATGATGCTGTCGGCGTCGCTGGGCCCAGGGTTGGGGCAACAAGCCTTGGCAGATCTCGGGCCACGTGGTGGGCCTAAGATGGCGTCTTGAGTGGACCAGGAGGGTCCGGGATGCTTCTCGCAAAGATGGAAGCAAGGGCCAGTCTGGAGCAACCAGACCAGCAGTGTTGATTGTCGGATGTCGTCAAGGAAGGGCACAAGCCAGCGGCTAGTGACCAGCCAACGTGCTGAGCAGCGAGCAGAAGGGCCCCACGCAGATCGTGGAGATGCTGGGAGACTGCACTTCGGTGCTGGAGCGGCTCAGGGTCGGGGCTTCTCAGACCCCAGAGCACTCACCAGAGAATTACTTCGATGGTCGTGCTGGTTAAGAAAGCGTGCAGGTTTTGATGATGGCCGGTCCCTCGAGGTCTCGTCGCACCCACAGATCACAGCTGAGCTGATGACGTGGGTAGAGGTCAGAGGTGCCAGGGAAGCCGGTTCTCGTCGAGCTGGGCCGTCGGATCCTTGAGGAAGGACTTGCAGCAAACCGCAGAGTTCTTAGGTGGTGCCCGCTGATGCAGGGTGACTACTCCTTAGTCACAAGGGAGAAATCTTGAGAAGAGTCTCGAATGTCCTTTCGTAGAAAGTAGTTCTTGATTCAAAGATGATCTAATTTGGAAGGGTCCCCGCTCCGGCCTTTATTCTAAAGAAAGGGGTGGGTACATGACTAGGTCCTGCCCTAAGGGTGGGACCAGGAAGGGGGGTAGTTACACCCCTCTCCCCTGCCGGACTTTCCCCAGGCCAGGGCTGTCGCCCCTGGAACTGGTTCTGACCGGCAGATGCGTAGTGAGCACCGGGGTGCCACTCCGCAGTCACCTTCTCGCAAAAGCCCTACCTACCCAGAATACACAAACCCTGTCTGGGACGGTGCGAACACCGCCCTCGACAGGAAACCCTTTGTCCGAGCGCTCCTCGCTGGAAGGACTCCCAGCAGCAGGAGGTCAGACTCGTGTCTGTGGTGGCAGCATCCATTTTGTGGAGCTGAGGCTTTAGTTAACTTTAACCGGGGTTCACAGTTACGTACATGTCGTGTCGCTCTAGAAGGGTGGAATGCTAACCTCGTCGCCAGAATTGGTGAGAGGGCAGCATCCCGATTCGTATGACACCTTACTCGACATGCCTTGATAACGCGACACCGAAGTTACCGATGTGGTACGCGTTATCATGGAACAGCCATTGGGTCTTGATTCCGCAAGCTGCAACCGGGCTCGGCTCGGGCCTGAACCTAGCTCACACGAGCCCACGCACTCTGCCTTCAGGATTGTTAAGGCCTGCCATAGGAGTGACTGATAGGAACTCGGGTGTCCATTGTATGGTTAGATATAGAACTACTATACCTAAAGCGAAGGGTGATTACACGACTTCGCCCCAGCTGTCGTGCAGCCAGTTGTGTCAAATTTAGGAGGCCAGCCAGGGGTGGCATAATACATGCTGCAGCCCCTGGCGGCCCTGGGTACACCTATGCCCTGAGTTACAGGGTCTGATAAGGTGGCCCAGTACCAATTGGTAAATGCACCTAGGGTACATCTCGTAATTTAGAAAGAGAACAGCCAGGCTGTGGGTCTGATTGGCAGGCCCACAGCCAGAGAAAGTCGTAAACCAGTGAAACAAAAGCAAAAAATCTGGGTGATCATAGGATTGCAGACCCTACTCTCCTACATTTATATTCTGCTCAAGACCTCTATCATCACAAAACTTCAGGAAATGATTCAAATTTGCTTGGCGGCCTCTTTAAGTCTTTGAAATAAGGAGGGTGTCACCAGAGAATATTAGCATGGGATATTTCACGGCACTGATCCTGGGAACGTTATTTTTTGAAAATTTAGGGTTCGTACAAGGTTGTTAACAAACAGAGAAAAGCGATAGCCTTGGAGCACTCACTTTTCTATTTTAAAGGCTTCTGTTTGTTCCCCGTTCCTCCCATAGCTCACCTGCGCGTGATTGTTCTTGAAGATTTTTAATAAGACTTCTAAAATATTAGTTGGTACTTCCATGTTGCCAAGCACTTCCCACGGTTTAGATCTTAGAACCATATCAAAGGCTGACTTAAGGTCAACAACAATTACAAAAAGTGACCTTTTCCTAGTAAAACGGTTTTCAAGTAGATCAAGTAAAACCTAAAAATATAATCTAAAGTACTTACTTTAGGGCGGAAAACCACTTGCAGATTTGTTAATATATTGTTTGTTAGTGCCCAAGCTGACAATCTTCCCAGGACCTGTCGAAAAAAGGGTTGTTTGAAGCCTGTCTATTAGGCTAAGAGGCCTGTATATCCTGGGGTCATCCCGTTGGCCTTTCTTCTGAATCGGGATGATCTCTGCACTATGCCAGGACTCAGGTATAGGACCCCCCTCTTAAAATTGCCTTTGTAATGAGATTTAAGTATGTGGCCCAAATATCTGGTTCTGAAGCATATACACCAGAGGGGATACAGTCTGTGCCTGGGGCTTTATTAGGTACAGTTGATTTTAATTCCCTAAAGGAGTCTGCAAGGGAGATTTCGAGAATATCTGCTTGTCCCTGAATGATAGTAGAAGAGATTTCACTGGTCTTGGTGTCTTGGTTGCTGACAACCTGTGTAGTGTATAACTCTGAGAAAAGGTTAACCCATTTGCATGGTTCAAAGTGGAAGGCTACTGGGCTCGCTGCAGAGCAGCTGTCATGCACCAGAACAGCCCAAAATGCGTTAGAGTTTCCTAACGTTGCTGCATGGGTAAAATCTGTCCAGACCTTTTCTTCCGAGGCACTTTGAGCTTGATTTAGCTCAGCCTTGTAAATTTTTCAAGCCTCTGGAACTGTCCCGGTTAGCAGCGACCAGATATCCCAAGAAGAGAATACACAAGCCACTAACCTTCAGGTACTAGCCAGTGGGGACCACAGCTCGAGGAAAAGTCTCCCAGTTCCCAATAATGCCCACTCTCCCTGCATGAAGCACACGCAAGGGACAGACGGCACTCCAGGAAAAAGGGAGGGAACAACGAAGGAGGACGTTGTTATGAAGATACCCCTCTTGGTCTGGTCAAAAGGTAAGGTGGTCTTCAAGTCACAACACAACTGGGGAAACACAAAAGGACAGACCGTTAGCCTGCATGGGACATGCCTATCGCTGTATATGTTAAGGAAAGACCTATACTTACAGGATCTTACGTGGTACGTGCCCAAAAGGATTCTGGTCGGTGTAGTAGTGGGTCGACAGGCTAGAGCCTCATAAGTCCATTCACTACTTCTGATTAACAAAGGATTTCCAATACGTCCCTTAAGCCTTTTAGTTACTGTTACTGTAGGCTGGGAACGAAGTTCAAAGCAAAGGGGCAGGGGACTCCACAGGAATGCTATTGCGGAGATAGAAAACAGTTTCTCTAGCACGGCCGTGCTAAACTACAAGAGCCTACCTCTAAGTGTTCGGTACGGCAAGTCTCGGCTTCCTCCAAGCGGGAAGGCAAGCGTCCGCTGCTGCTGGGCTCGGCGTCCTCCGAGCGGGAAGGCAAGCGTCCGCTGCTGCTGGGCTCGGCGTCCTCCGAGCGGGAAGGAAAGCATCCGCTGCTGCTCAAACAAAGTACACAGGCTCACTCTCTCAGGAATCATGAAAGGATTGACTAGCACCGGGCAGTGTCGGGGAGGTGCTTATAACGCTGTTCCCGCACACGACTTCCGGTTTGCCCGAACCCAGGTCATTCTGGGAGTTGTAGTGCCGTGGCGGTTTCTACGTGTTGCTAGTCTGCTTCGACCCCAAGAGGACAGTAGCGCTACAGAGCCCCCTCTCAAGGACTGCCGACTGGGAGGTCGTCCCGGTTTACCCGGATGCACCTGGTGGAAGCGATCCACCAGCTCAGGACAATGGAGATTATGCGCAGGCTCCCAGGTTCTGTCCTCGATATCAAACCCTTTCCAATGAACCAGGTACTGAACCCTACCCCTGTATAACCTAGAATCCAACAGGTCTTGTACCTCATACTCTTCCAACCCATCCACCAGTACCAGAGGGGGTTGAAGGGGCAATCTAGTATCCAAGGGACAAGGCTGGAGAAGGGATACATGAAAAACAGGGTGGATGTGCCAGGTACGGGGAATGGCTACTCTCATGGCTACGGGGTTAATAACCTCTTCGATACTGTAAGGACCAATGTATTTGGGCTTAAGCTTGTTTACACCCCGGAGATGGATATACCTAGTGGAAAGCCATACCTTGTCCCCCACCTTGTACACCGGCTCCGGACTGCGTTTCTTGTCCGCAACTCGTTTCTGTGATGCTTGAGCAGCCGACAGGTGATGAATCGTGTCGATCCGAACCGCATGCAGATGAGCATGGTGCTCCTGAATGCTGGGCAGGCTCGATGATACAGGCCATTCGAAAGGGAGAATGTTCGGGTGATATCCCAAAAGGCAAAAGAACGGGGAGCAGCCCAAGGTGGAGTGGTCAGTGTTGTTGTAGGTGAATTCTGCCATCCACAGTAGGGTGACCCAGTCCGTCGAGTTCTGTAGAGAAAAACAACGCAGATACTGTTCAATAGTCTGGTTGAGGCGTTCTGTTTTGCCGTCCGTCTGCGGGTGGTAACTCGTCGAGAGCCTGGCATCGATGGCTAACGTTTTGCAGAGAGCCTTCCAGAAACGGGATGTAAACTGCGAACCTCTGTCTGTAATGAAGACGCTCGGGATGCCATGAACCCTCACAAGATGTTGAAGAATCACGAGTGCCAGTTCTGCTGATGTTGGTAACCCCTCCAACGGTACGAAATGGCCCATTTTGGTCAAGTGATCTACGAGCACCAGGATCGATGTTTTTCCCTGGCACAAGGGCATTTCCACAATGAAGTCCATAGAGACCGTGTGCCATGGTTTGGGGGGAATTGGGATTGGGCGGAGTAATCCAGCAGGTCGATTATGTACCGCCTTACTCTGTGCGCACACCGAACAATTCCTGACGTATTTCTTAACGTCGTTTCTTAGTGTGAGCCACAAGAAGGACCTTTCTATGGTGGCGATGGTTTTGCACACACCCCAATGACCTCCCAACACTGAAATGTGTGCCCACGTGAGTACCTGCATCTGTAGGCCAGGGTAAGGGACGTACAAGGCATGGTGGTAATACAAAAGGTCGTTGTTCTGTGATCGCCCTTGGGGTTCTTCCTGAAGCCAGGCAGGAATATCGACGTCTGTTAACGACACCTTGATGTCCTCGAGGAAATCTGTGGACGTGAGCAAGGCAATGGTGCCTTCGGGAAAGGCACCCTCAGACAAGATAGACGGCGGTTCACTGTGGACAGCGGATTCTTGTTCAGTGGTGTCCTGGTTCCGGGAAAGGGCATCGGCCTTTCCGTTTTGAGGGCCGGGGCGATACTTGATTACAAAATCATAGTCCGAGAAAAAGAGAGTCCATCTTAGTTGTCTCGGCGTTAGGGCTTTAGCAGTTTTCAAGAACAACAAGTTCCTGTGATCAGTGTATATTTCAATAGTATGCCGGGCTCCCAACAAGCAGTGCCTCCATTCCTCGCAACCTCTTTTGATGGCGAGTAATTCTTTGTCCGTGATAGAATAATTGATCTCACTAGGGCTCAGTTTCTTGGAGTAGTATGCAACTGGATGTATTTGTCCTGTTGTTGGATGTCTTTGCGATAGAACCCCTCCCAAAGCGAATTGTGATGCGTCTGTTTCCAGGATAAACGGAAGTTGAGCATCAGGATGGCGCAAAATGGGGGCTTGAGTGAATCTCTCCTTAAGGGTGCGGAAGGACAGGTCTGCTTCCTCACCCCACTTGAACGGAACGTTTTTCCGTAGCAGACAGGAGATGGGATGGATGATTCTGGAAAAGTCTTTTATGAACCTCCTGTAATAATTTGCAAAACCTAAAAAGCTCTGCACTGATTTAACGCTCTGAGGCGTAGCCCAGTTCTTGATGGCCTCCACCTTTCCATTTTCCATTTGAAAGCCGCTGGCATTGATCACGTAACCTAGAAAGGAAACCTCTTTGGCATGAAATAGGCACTTTTCAAGCTTAGCGTATAATTCATGTTGTTGTAGGCGTCCTAGTACTTCCGTGACGTGTTTTACGTGTTCCTGAAGGGTCCTTGAATAGACGAGTATATCGTCGATATATACCATGCAGATGGTATCTAACAATCCCCGTAGCACCTCATCCATGAAATACTGGAAGGCGGCAGGGGCGTTGCATAGTCCGAAGGGCATTACCCGATATTCAAAGAGACCAAACTTGGTGCGGAATGCCGTCTTCCACTCGTCGCCCTGTTTTACCCGGACTAAATGGTAGGCCCCACGAAGGTCCAACTTGGTGAAATAGTGGGCTCCCTTGATTTGATCCATCAAAACAGATATTAACGGGAGGGGGTATCGATTCTTGACAGTGATATTATTCAAGGCTCTGTAATCGATGCAGGGTCTCAACTCGTCACAGTCTTTCTTTGGAATAAAAAATAAAGGGGATGAGGCAGGAGAAGTGGAATGACGGATAAATCCGGAAGCCAGGTTTTCATCAATATAGTTCCGCAAGTACAGGTTTTCTTTCTCTGCTAGAGCATAGACACGGCTGCAGGGTACTGCTGCCCCAGGTAGAAGGTCTATGCAACAGTCGTATACACGATGCGGGGGTAACCGGGTAGCCTTCTTTTTGTCAAATAGCGAACGGTATTCCTCATACTCCTCAGGTAGAGTGGTGGCCCTCTTAGGTACGTCAGCACATGACATGGCTAAGTGATGCGCACAAGGGATCTCCTCGTCTCCTGATGCCACCGGGGAAAAGATACAACAATGTTCCTTACAGTAGGTCGAGTTCAGCAACACCGTTCGAGCTGAACAGCTCACATCAGGGTCATGTAGCGTTAGCCAGGGCATGCCTAGGATGAGGCGGAATTGCGGAGCCGCAATCAAATCGAATTGGATGTACTCCAGGTGTTCATCGTGCTGCATGCGAAGAGGCAACGTATGTGTTGTTACAGGCCCTGAGGTCAAGGAAGAGCCATCTACAGCTTTTACGTTTTCGGGCTCATCCTTCTTCTCCCATGCGATTCCCAGGGAGGCAGCATAGTCGAGATCCATATAGTTTCCTGTGGCTCCCGAATCCAACAGGGCTTCTACGTGGGTGACATTGTCCTCAGCTATAAACAAGGTCACCGGCATGTTTATATGGGCCACTGCGGGCATCATCGTATTGGCTAGAAGTGAGGAGATCGATGTATGTCTCACGTCCAACCCAGCGATCTCCGTCTGGGTCAGACTTTTCAGTTTTCCGACGTCTCTTTGGTCCTCATTATAGCAGGTTTTCGTGGTCCGAGGTTTCTTTCTGGTTGCTGGGCCCTTGCTCGGCATTCTCTTATAAAGTGCCCTCCCTTGCCACAATAAAGACAGAGTTTCATCCTTCGTCTGCGGTCACATTCTTCTGTTGTCAGGGGACCTCTAATCCCACCGATCTGCATCGGTTCTGCCCCGTCTGGACTTTTGGTGCCTTCGTCTGGCGGCGCCTTAGGTTTGGGATACCATCCTTTCGCCTCACTCCTATTCCAATCTCCGCGTCTTTCCAGTAAGCGATGGTCTAGTTGCACGGTAAGATCTACTAGTTCTTCGCAGTTGGCTGGCATATGGACCACTTGGGACAAGACGTCCTTGAGTTCACTTCGGAGTCCTTGATAAAACAAGGAGGTACGCTTTTCTTGTGGCCAGTCGGTTTCGACCACTAGCCTGTTGAAAGCTGTGATATAGGACAATAGGTCCTGTGACCCCTGGCGTAACGTGATGAGTTGCTTATCTAAGGACAACATATGTGTCTTGCGGTCAAACAACCTTCGGAGGGCGGAACAAAAGTAATTGAAGTGATGCAATACCGGATCGTTCTTTTCCATTAAAGGTATTGTCCAGCTAGCTGCATTCCCGCTCATAAATGACATCATAAATGCGGTTTTGGCTGCATCGTCCTGGAACACCGCAGGTTTGCACAAAAACTGGAGCCTGCATTGATTCAAAAAAGTCTCAAATTTCTTGGGATCCCCATGAAAGCGTTCAGGTGGGGCAAGAGGGATGCCCGTGTTCTGTATAACGTGCACCGTGGGGGTGTGGTCGGTGGAGGACTGAGGTATGGCAGTGGAGGCAAAGAACCCACCCCCTGATGCCCCCGGGGGAGGGGGTTGCGATAGTGTGTGTCCGGGAGGAGGGAGTGTAGCTTCCCTGATATACGACCCTGCTCCCTGACTTTTACGCACCATGCCAGCAACTTCTCTGCGCATGGTATTCATTTCTTTCTTCATTTCTTGATTCTCTACACGAGACACTTGCACTTCATGCTGAAGTGCGTTAAGGCTCTCGACCAGCGAGGCTATCGCCTCACCCGTGTCCATGGCCCAGGCTCGCCTTGTCTACTTGGGCTTGTCAATCTGTCGCGGTTAGCAGCGACCAGATATCCCAAGAAGAGAATAACAAGCCACTAACCTTCAGGTACTAGCCAGCGGGGACCACAGCTCGAGGAAAAGGCTCCCAGTTCCCAATAATGCCCACTCTCCCTGCATGAAGCACACGCAAGGGACAGACGGCACTCCAGGAAAAAGGGAGGCAACAACGAAGGAGGACGTTGTTATGAAGATACCCCTCTTGGTCTGGTCAAAAGGTAAGGCGGTCTTCAAGTCACAACACAACTGGGGAAACACAAAAGGACAGACCGTTAGCCTGCATGGGACATGCCTATCGCTGTATATGTTAAGGAAAGACCTATACTTACAGGATCTTACGTGGTACGTGCCCAAAAGGATTCTGGTCGGTGTAGTAGTGGGTCGACAGGCTAGAGCCTCATAAGTCCATTCACTACTTCTGATTAACAAAGGATTTCCAATACGTCTCTTAAGCCTTTTAGTTACTGTCACTGTAGGCTGGGAACGAAGTTCAAAGCAAAGGGGCAGGGGACTCCACAGGAATGCTATTGCGGAGATAGAAAACAGTTTCTCTAGCACGGCCGTGCTAAACTACAAGAGCCTACCTCTAAGTGTTCGGTACGGCAAGTCTCGGCTTCCTCCAAGCGGGAAGGCAAGCGTCCGCTGCTGCTGGGCTCGGCGTCCTCCGAGCGGGAAGGCAAGCGTCCGCTGCTGCTGGGCTCGGCGTCCTCCGAGCGGGAAGGCATGCGTCCGCTGCTGCTGGGCTCGGCGTCCTCCGAGCGGGAAAGCAAGCGTACGCTGCTGCTGGGCTCGGCGTCCTCCGAGCGGGAAGGAAAGCGTTCTCTGCTGCTCAAACAAAGTACACAGGCTCACTCTCTCAGGAATCATGAAAGGATTGACAAGCACCGGGCAGTGTCGGGGAGGTGCTTATAACGCTGTTCCCGCACACGACTTCCGGTTTGCCCGAACCCAGGTCATTCTGGGAGTTGTAGTGCCGTGGCGGTTTCTACGTGTTGCTACTCTGCTTCGACCCCAAGAGGACAGTAGCGCTACAGGAACACGACTTTGCTCTCCTGCTTTTATTTAACCAGGTTAAGAGCTTTTGGTGTCCTACACTTATCTTTATACCATGGATGCTGTTTGGGGCAATTTTTTGTTGGTTTCCTATAGTTTCTAGAGAACAGTTCCCTCTTCAACACAAACAAATTCTCATGAACTTTTATATTTTGACCCCTCTTCAAGACAATTGTTAATTTTCTCAATGCCTACATCAGTGTAGCCCTGTTCCAGAACTTCACAGTGAGCCTGGACATAATCCCATTTTAAAGCCATTTTATAGTTGGAATGAACTGCATTCCCCAAAACACTGGATTTTGTTACTTCCGGACAAGAGTAGGATAGCCCAGTAAGTTCCAGTTTCAGGGCATTGTGGTGGCTATCCCCCTTACAACTACGGCCATATTGCCAGATACGTCCAAAGATATAAGGAAAGAAATATATAATCACTTCTGCGTGAGCTAGTCTCACCTTTGTAGGTCATGGCTCATTCTTGGTCTGACAGGGATCTCATGTTGCAAGCTCTCAGCCCTGTTCTTTATGTGATACTCAACAGTTGTAATGCCAAAGTTGAGCATTTCTTTAGTTGGGAGATTCATATTCTTAGAATATTCCGTAAAGCATCCTCCCCATCAGATATAGTCGAGACACAGCTATCCAATGGTTCTATTGTCACATTGAAGCCACCTGCCACTATTATAAGGGCTTCGCTTCATGGGACAGGGAACTTATCTGACTATCTAGGGGTGTTAAAATGGAAGATTCCTTGTTCACACCCATAAGCCTATTATAAACATTAAAAAGATAGTGGCTAATATTGTCTTTAATTAAAGACTGAGGAGGTCAGGAGTGGTTCCATTGAGTATGGCGATTTTACAGTTCAATTCAGTTTTTTACCCAAACTAATAACCCCCTAACTAGGCAGCCTCTCGCCTGGGTCAAAGTGGGACATACAAAACTGTAATAGCCACATCTGAAGCAAGGTTTGGAGTACTATGTTTCCTAAAACACACATATGTCATGCTCATCTATATAAGGACCCCAGTCAGGATCCATACATTTTTGCTATAGTCCGGCTAAGTTCCATGAAAGGATCTTCCACACTACTTCATGAGTGTTCAGGAGGTCAGATAGAGAAGCCTCCTGATCATCAAAATAGTTGGTCACTGGAACTCCAGGTTGGATATCAATTGTTGAACTATTTAAGTTATCAGAAATGGTGTTGCTATCAGGATTGATGCAAAGTCAGGCAATTTCAATGGAGAGGAGGGACTGCAGATGCTTTGGCAATGATCAGAGAAGCTTTGATTCCCAGGACAATATATGTCAACATCTCAGCATGACACCCTGCTAGTCGAGCCCGGTAATAAGGTTTTTGAATTGACCCTGATAATACCTGTGTTGGCATCCATATTTTCAACATGATCTGGCAATATATGCGAGGTCATATTACTGTGGGTTTGAGAGCAATCTTTGGAATGAATTGTATAGTCTTGTGCTTTCAGGTAAACGATTCCTTCCTGCAGATTTGACGGCAGTATATAAGATCTGCCTTTTGAAGGAAGGGATGGTACGTTCGGGAAGAGGTCTGAATTGGAATGCTGTGCTGGTGTCAAGAGCCTGAAGGATGGGTAGTGGGCATAAAAGCGAATACGTTATTGCCCTACCTTGGTCTTTTATGCTGAGCGCTGGCAGTTTCTATGGCTATGTTATTTGAAATTCGGTCACCTTGACTTTTGATAGAAGTAGGGTGACTGTGGGATTTTTGCAAGAGAAAGAATACCATGGGATTATTTTCCATCCTCCCCATCAGACTTTGAAGAACATCCACATAGGTGGCAATTTACATGATTGTGATTGCCTAATATTTTTCCACCTGGAGTTGGATCTTGCTTCCTTAGTAGAACCCTATTTGATTTTTGAAGACCCTTTATCAAGGAGCTAGGAGATTGCACAGCCCCTGTCAGGACTTTAAAATCTTCTTTTAGGGTAATAACCTGAGTTAAGGCCCACTCAAAATCCATACCCTTATCCTTAGCTGGGTCAGAAATAATAGAGTCTTGGTTTTCATTTCCTTTAAACATAAGTTGGGCGTACGGATTTGAAAAGGGGACTTTGATTTTGGTTAGCACTTCAGTTAGTGCTTGACTTGGGGGAGAATGAGTTGCTACTACAATGGGTGGAGAACACAGTGTCTTTGGTTGAGTGCACAGGTCAATATTGGTGGTAACTTGGCGTGTGAGGCGATCACTTCCAGAAGCAGCTTTCTTGTTCCTTTCCTTGAAATAGTGTGTTACTTTAGGTTGTGCTCTTAATATCTTATTCTGCTCTGATTTATCGCCTAATATGCTCTCCACCTCTTCTATTAAAACATCTATGGCTTCTAATGTACTGTTATCGTTTACGGATGTTTTAGCTAACTTTCCCTTTTGGCCATTATCATTATCCAGATTTGTCCTTAGTCCCATGATTACACTTTTGTACAATTAGGCAGAGTTAAGTACTTATGTTTTAGATAAATAGTCAGGATATAGCGTTGGTGTTGTGGATTTGATGCAGATTACAATGCTTGCTAAAGCAGACCCCTGCTTCCAGAACAAACCAGAATCGGGTGACCACCCTAGAGCAGCTGTTAATAAACTCCTCGTTGTCGACACTTCTCTGACAGAAAAGATCCCAGGGAGTTGCTGTTCTTCATTGTATCACAGTTAGTATCAGTGACCAATAACAGGACAAAAGAGAGGGGCCTGGCCTTGCCTCTTTTGGATGATGATGAGCAAAAACGAGCGCTTATGGTCTGTTGATACACTTTTAGTGTGTCGATATTGGCCCCGTCCCTCAGGCGCACGGTGGACTGGGGGACCGAGGCACTTGTAGTGACAAATTGCTACCTTTATCGCGAGGGATGGAAGAGCACATTTGACCATATATTGGTTTCAATAAATCCGATGATACTTCCTTCCAATTTTAGTGTTGATAAAAATTGTATAAGTGCCCTCAATCACTTGGTGGTATTTCTATTGATGGACAAGCAACAGCTGGCAGAGTCATCTAGGATAATGCAAATTGCAGCAGAAAGACAGAATGGGAGGAGAATCAAATGGCCCGGAGTAGACTAATCTAGCTTTATCAAGCCTTTAGCTACTGAAAATAATCACCATTTTATGACCTGCCAAAATCTGGAAGCGGATTTTGATTGTATTATTAAGGCTCATTAAGATAATTTATAATCAAATAACCTATCACGAAAAAGGAGCGTGAGGGGATATAAACAACTAACAAAGGGCTGGTTTGCTAAAACATGCTCTAGTGCACGCAAGCAGCTAATCAATGCCCTCCATTCACACACCATAGGGACGAAATTGCTATCCAGAATTCTAAACATAGTTAAAATAAAGATTTACTCACCAAGAATAGAGAACTAGAGGATGAGGCATGGGCTGATTTGATACAGGCAGCTGAGAATGGGCATATGTCTCTTTTCTGGAAAACATAAACATTACCTTCCTTACCGATAAGCAATAGTGCCCACACCGCCAGCGCTCGCTCCACACTGCGCACGTTAACACTTACATACCAAGGAAACTCGTGAGACATATTTTTGGGGAAAGCAGTGGTGCAGGTTTATTTCGCACAACAAGTAGCTGAAAAGGTGGGTCATCTTACAGGCGATCCAATGCGGCAGCCCCTCGCTGACCCGCATGCCTAAGGAGCCATTCTTGCATGGCGAGTCGATGCTCTGACGGTGCAGTAACTTATCACTTTATTTCGTTCTACTCCCGCCCCCCCTGTCAGGGCGGAGCGATGAGGCACACCCCCGGTCGGTTCAGGCCCCCCGACCCCCGAAGGACTAACGGGGCGCCGACGCTGTTTCCTGGAACCCCCTCGGCTCCAGGTTCTTGGCTCAGGCACCCTTACTGTGCCAGGCAGAGGTATTTAGACTCTATCCTTCTGCCGCAGAGGTACCCCTACTGTCCATCTGCTTCCAGATCGCCCTGTGACTCCGCCTGCAACACAAAACATGACCGTTAAAAGTTCACAACTTCCGCCCTCCGCTCTGCCGCTGGGTCAGGGTTAGGGTGGGAACAGCGCAGAGCAGCCCACGGCACCGACGCGGCAGGAAAGACCGAGCAACGTGCTGGCCCTGCTATAACAAACCCCTGGGCACGCCCCCCCGCCTAGGAGCACCCTCCCATTGGCCGTTAGTGAGGAGGGGGGGTTGGTGCCCTGTAGGCTCCTCTCGCGCGTCGAGTGGTACTAAGGCGCTGTCTCGCCCATGCTCCCCTCTGTGTCGCGCGGCCAGCGGGATAGTGCCCACACCGCCAGCGCTCGCTCCGCACTGCGCACGTTAACACTTACATACCAAGGAAACTCGTGAGACATATTTTTTGGGAAAGCAGTGGTGCAGGTTTATTTCGCACAAGTAGCTGAAAAAGTGGGGCATCTTACAGGCGATCCAATGCTGCAGCCCCTCGCTGACCCGCATGCCTAAGGAGCCATTCTTGCACGGCGAGTCGATGCTCTGATGATGCAGTAACTTATCACTTTAATTCGTTCTACCCCCGCCCCCCCCTGTCAGGGCGGAGCGATGAGGCACACCCCCGGTCGGTTCAGGCCCCCCGACCGCCCGAAGGACTAACGGGGCGCCGACGCTGTTTCCTGGAACCCCCTCGGCTCCAGGTTCTTGGCTCAGGCACCCTTACTGTGCCAGGCAGAGGTATTTAGACTGTATCCTTCTGCCGCAGAGGTACCCCTACTGTCTATCTGCTTCCAGATCGCCCTGTGACTCCGCCACAGCTCTGGAGGAGGCCCCCGTCGATGACAGAGCCCCCCACCCACCTAGCTACTTCACCTCACTGTTTCGTACCACTTGTACCCAGGAGGGATATGTTCACCCCTAGTCCAGACAGTGTACCCAACCTAAGAGCATTCTTACCAGGCAACAGTATGATAGCCCGCAGGTAGTGCGGCACGTGTAATCAGGGCGCCTTCAGGGAAGCCCCTCTTAAGTCCCAGTGGAAGATTTGCCACTGTATTTCGCCTCCAATTGTACTTTGTTTCTCTTGTAACCTGGCCCTTGTCACTTTCCCCTTCTGAATGCACTGTTAGCTACCTCATGTCTTTGTTAGCCTGATGGCGTTATTTATCCCCGCACATCACAATCGGGATCTATTACAGATGCACCCTTCACCTTGGACCCACCATTGCCGTTGTAACCCTTTAATTTAAGCCCATTATTCAGATACTTAGGCCTGACAGTGACCATTGCCTTTTGGGTGAGTCATTTAGTCTATCCTCCTTACTAAGCCTTTAGGTGCACCTCTATCGTAGTACCCATCACCGCACCACCATGGAGATTTCTTAGACGGTTCCTAGGACACACCCTTAGTTAAGATAAGCCGCACCTCTGATGGGGCTTGCTTAGATACGGTTCTTAGGCCACGCCCTTAGTTACTGAAGCCACACCTCTTACAGAGTTTCCTTGGCGGTTAGTTTATTCTTGTCCGGACTGTCTGGTATGTATTGCGTACTATACCTATTGAGCCCCACTCAAGTTGGCGTTTGCCGACCATGTATGGCATAATCGATTTTGCTGCACTCCCTTCGTCCGCCAAAATAATAGCGGTAATGTCAGCTCCCGGGGTTCTGAGCATTTATAATTACCCCAGTTTGAAATTTAACACTCAGGAAATTCGCTTTCAAGTTCTTCTCAGAAGTGGACTGTTTTTAGCCCCACACTAAAAGTCGTCTGGCCTTTGTGATCATGTCTAACAGGGATGATTGAGGTCAGAAAGATCGTACCCACCCATTGTGTGCTTAAGTACAGCCTGGGTAGCTGAAATAAAGTGATAATTTACTGCACCGTCAGAGCATCGACTCGCCGTGCAAGATGGCTCATTAGGCATGCGGGTCAGCGAGGGTCTGCCGCATTGGATCGCCTGTAAGATGACCCACCTTATCAGCTACTTGTTGTGCGAAATAAACCTGCACCACTGCTTTCCCACAAATATGTCTCATGAGTTTCCTTGATATGTAAGTGTTAATGTGCGCAGTGTGGAGCGAGCGCTGGCGGTGTGGGCACTATGCCGCTGGCCGCGCGACACGAAGGGGAGCATGGGCGAGACAGCGTGGCATGCCCAGGGGTTTGTTATAGCAGGCCCAGCACGTTGCTCGGTCTTTCCTGCCGCGTCGGTGCCGTGGGCTGCTCTGCGCTGTTCCCACCCTATCCCTGACCCAGCGGCAGAGCGGAGGGCGGAAGTTGTGAACTTTTAACGGTCATGTTTTGTGTTGCAGGTGGAGTCACAGGGCGATCTGGAAGCAGATGGACAGTAGGGGTACCTCTGCGGCAGAAGGATACAGTCTAAATACCTCTGCCTGGCACAGTAAGGGTGCCTGAGCCAAGAACCTGGAGCCGAGGGGGTTCCAGGAAACAGCGTCGGTGCCCCGTTAGTCCTTCGGGCGGTCGGGGGGCCTGAACCGACCGGGGGTGTGCCTCATCGCTCCGCCCTGACAGGGGGAGCGGGAGTAGAACGAAATAAAGTGATAAGTTACTGCACCGTCAGGGCATCGACTCGCCGTGCAAGAATGGCTCCTTAGGCATGCGGGTCAGCGAGGGGCTGCCGCATTGGATCGCCTGTAAGATGACCCACCTTTTCAGCTACTTGTTGTGCAGGAGGGGGGGTTGGTGCGCTGTAGGCTCCTCTCGCGCGTCGTGTGGTACTAAGGCACTGTCTCGCCCATGCTCCCCTCTGTGTCGCGCGGCCAGCGGCATACATTCAATTCAATTCTTTATTCAGGTACGTACCTATCCATAAAAGTACAGATCGCATATCAGCACATAAAAACTGTTACATTAAAATATAATATATGAAATCAGGTAAGTTAAAACAGTGTTCCTAAAGTGCACATAGTTTTACAGGATTGCAGTTTTCAAAAAGGCGCCACCTCGTCCAATTCATCATCGTCCAGGAGGAGAATGGATCTGTATGCTGATTCGAGAAGAGTGGGTAAGTTATTTTAAAAATAAGGTATTAAAAGCCATTTAGCATATTTATCATAAAACTTGCAGAATTTTTTTTTTTATATAGATTGCCCACTCTGGCCTTCGCACGGGCATGGGAAGAGATCTAGGTTGGTATGGAACCCAAGAGGGAAACAAAATAAAAATTTCACAGTGCCCGCTGTCAATCGAAGGAGGAGTCCCTTCTCTCACTGGCTGATGGGATTCATAAGATAACTAGCCAGCTGGTAGTAGGTGTTCTCAATTGGCAAAAAGCAGCTACGGTTGGTTTCTTTGCCTCCCTGTCTAGTCTTGCCTTAATATAGTGTGTGTAAAGTGCTATGCATATATCTCTTTTGCTAAGGGTATGTGCCTTATTTGGGTCTGTAGAAATATGATCATAGTTAAACCTGCTTAGGAGAACCTCTGCTAGCCATGCAATGTCCATTCCCTAGTTGCATTTAAGGCAATCTCCTATGATCTCCTGTGTGAGGAGTGCCTCTTGATTTTTCCAGATGGCTAGCCAAAATAAGGTAGGGCGTGCTGGTATATAATCTTCGATATAATGAAGGTTCAATTTGCTATGGCAGACCTATATGATGTAGACATAGGGTCACCTAAAGGTTTCCGACAGAACCTATTTTCTTCACGCTGGATACTGCAGCCCCAAGAGTTTTCCCAATTTCAGCGTC
The DNA here is from genome assembly GCF_964263255.1 of Lissotriton vulgaris. Taxonomy (NCBI): domain Eukaryota; kingdom Metazoa; phylum Chordata; class Amphibia; order Caudata; family Salamandridae; genus Lissotriton; species Lissotriton vulgaris. Next base: position 1,348,541,361 of record NC_141694.1, on the reverse strand, counting down.
ATAAGTAGCGGTGGGAAAACACTGAAGCCTAAACATTTTTAAAATAGCTAGGACGGCCCTTGTTATCCTTGGTTGTAGGAGGCTGAGGACTGAGTTAATAACTTTGGTGAACTTGTTCCTACAGAAGGTCATGTGGTAATACCAGGAACCATTAGCAGAAAAAACGAGTTCCAAATGGGGGAAAGTGCAAGGGTGTTTTAAACTCTTGTTGCCCACAGATATAGAATTTAAAATGCGCTTCCTTGGTCCACAGGCCGTTATAAAATAATTTTTTTAATTGGTGCATAAATCTAGGGTGGCAATGATATCAACAAAACCCCGTACTAACATGGGTAGGCATTTGGTGTGCGGCCCAATACATCTGCATCATCAGCGTATAATAGTGTGAGAAGTATGTTACCATTAACTCTGGGGACATCACTAGTTAACTCAATCAATGTTTTATGTAGATTGTTGATATATATAATAGCAAGGGAGCCAAAACGCACCCCTGCCTGAGTCCTCTACCTACCTTGATGTCTTTAGAAACCTCGCCCCCGATGTTGATCCTGACTCAGGCTCTCATGTCCTTATGAAGGTGTGCTAAAAAGTGTACCAGGGTCTTGTCTAACCTGCGGTCTAACAGAGTTGACCACCGCTGCGACTGATTTACATAGTCAAAGGCTGAGGTCATATCTATAAAAGCCAAGTAGATGGGTGACCATTGTATGATGGTATATATCCCTATTATTGACTTTAGGTTAAGACATTGCTCAATCGTGCCCACCCTGCTCCTAAATCCCATTTGACAAGGTTGTAAGATAAAATTGTCTTCGGACCAAGTTTTGATATTAATATATAAGACCCTCCCTAAGATTTTGAGAGTGTTCTCGAACAGGGAGATTGGTCTGTAACAGCAGGGATGGAAGCGGTCAACCTTTTAAAAAATTGGGACGATGGTACTAGTTGACCAAGTGCCAGGCAGTGGGGCACAGTATTGGTTGTTAAAGACATTCAAAAGCAGGGGGCCCCAGAATTCAGGTTTATATTTGATGAGATCAATTGGTAGCCCGTCGGGACATGGGGCCTTATTGCCGCGACTCTGATGTATGGCTTCCTCGACATCAGATAAGTATATTGGGATTCCTATGGGGATTTGGGACCTGGGGAGGACTTCCTTGTGTGAGGCGGCGTAGATCTTCGAGAAGTGAGCTTCACAGACCTCACTGTTATATTGCAGCTAATTGGTGTTAATGATAGCCCCATTGATCTCATGTCCTTAACAGCAGCCCAAATGTTTTCCCATTCCTTAATGTGGCGGCATTGGCGAGAGCGGCCCATCCATCTAATAATACTTTTGCCTTCCTGCGCGATAAGGCCAGTTTATACTTCTGTCTAAGTGTCTTGATTAGGAGGGGGCACCTCGGATTGCTTGATAAGGACTTTCATAGTTGTCTGTTGGCTGCTGAGCACTCGCCCTTGAACCATCTGGAGCCTTGGTACGAGGAGCAGAGAGGTTTTGATGAATGCGCTATCACCTCAGGATTGGGTTCTTGGTCAGACAGGCAGGAGTTTATGAGTTCCGGGTTATCCCTGACTATTGTGTGGAGCAGGTCCGAGTTGTTAACCCCTTGCCACACTAATCTTAGGTTGTCGTTTGAAGGTACCAAATCCTTTACCCCACATTCTTATGTTGGTGTCGGCCTCGGGTACAATTTAAACAAAACTTGGATTGGATTGTGGTCACCATGGTGAGTAAGGACAACTGAGATTTCAGTTTGATGATGGGAGAGATGAAAATATAATCTATAGAGCTTGCACAACACCTCCCTCTAAATGTTGGTTCAGGTGGGTTATTGTCATCGATTATGGGAGCTATATCCATGACATTGCTTAAAGCGCAATTCTGTAGGTATTCTTTTAGTTCCATGCCCCTGTGGCAAGTTTGTCCTCTGCTCCCTGGCCTTGAAGCTACAATGTTTTTGCTGGGGAGTTTGGCATTAAAAACACCGCCCGGGCAAATGCCGGCTTTTGTATCCAGACCGTTGCTGTTCCCTAAACTAGTGACGAAATCAAATAGGTTGGAAATATTTACGTTAGGTGAGTTGTAAAAATCATTATTATAGAAATTGAGTATATATAATATATAGAGACCCTCCTTTTATACAACAATGCTTGGAATTTGTTCTTTTAAGTATGAAAGACCTTAATGCTTCCCCGGGGACAACATTCACCCAGATAGAGAGGCCCCTAGATACGCGGACGAGTTTTGGGATTGGGTCCAAAACAATAAAACAGACAAACCCTTTAAGATAAATGTCTTTAGTAGCCCAGGTTTCTTGAAACATCAGGATATTCTACTCTCTGACCAATTTCAACCAACCTGCTAAATCTATTTTTGATTCTAGACCAGCAGTGTTCCAGCTAAGTATGTTTAAGTCGGTGTGTGCAAAGGCATTAGGGGTTGGTATGGCAACATGATCCTGTGGCTCTGCAGATTTAGGTGGCAATAAGACGTGTATAGGTATGTAATCGTCACCAGCCTCTGGCCCTGGATGCTAGCACCAGTTGTTAAGGAGGACTGCATCCATGATGACAAGCAGTTGGTAGAAGAGCTGGTACGAGGGGGCTGTTTCCTCTTGGAGCTGGTCTGTTTCTCGTCAGTTCTTTTACTTTTAGAGGTCGCAGCAATTGTGACTGTGGATGCAGCTCCCAAAGTGGCAATAGATGTCAATGTCCTGGGTGAGGTGGGCACATGGTCCTAAGGAGTGCCTTCACAAAGAGGATCTGCATCATTAGAGCCGGCTACCTGATGCGCCGGGTCTCGAGGAGTTTTGCTCGGTGCTATATTGTCTGATGCACCCCTTTGTTGGCCTTCCAGATGTGGGGTGGTATATATAGTCTCATTCCCCAAAGATAGTCTGCATTCTGTCAGTTTGGTTTTGGAAATACGATACTAACCATCCCCTCCAGCATGTTGTCCAAGGTATTGGTGGGGTGGGCAGATGGTGGATGGCCAGTGCATTTCCCCATCATGTACTAAAAGTTCCTGATTGGGTGACTGATGAATGGGAGGTGGGGGGAAAGAATTTCCTGCAACTATAGGGTCTGTAGGGCCTTGTCCCAAAGCGGTACAACCCGGTGCCTAGGCACGTGCAGGAGCCTGCAAAGGTAGCTTGAATGCCACGTAAAGTGCAATGGATACGTTGTATCATAAAAATAGGAACAACGGCACAGTACCTTGCAGAATCCTTTAATCTGCAGATTTTAGGGGGTGGCCCAGCCCAGCCTCTTCCGGGCTCTGGCGGGTGCCCTTGGCCCAGGCTTTGCTCGGGCACGGCCAGGGAGCTCAGAGATGCCTTTATGCACCTCCTGGCATGGCTGGATCACGTTGGTGCCTCCGGGCTTGAGGTCTGCTGGGGGATGAAGTCCCCAGAAAGTGCAGGTGCTCCTGAGTACCGCCGGTGTGTTGTGATGGGCTCCCGCACCGTGGGAATGACGAGATGCATTTATGCACCTCCTGGTGTGGGTGAATTGCATTGGCGCCTACGGGCGCAAGGCTTGTTGGGAGATGAAGTCCCCAGAAAGTGCAGGAGCTCCTGCATACTGCTGGTGTGCTGTGGCCTGATTTATGCACCTCCTGGCGTGGGTGGATCTCATTAGCACCTCCGGTGTGAGGTATGTTGGGGGATGAAGTCCTCATAAAGTGCAGGTGCTCACGAGTACTGCCGGTGTGCTGTGACATGCTCCTTAGAATTCAAAATGATTTGCAAACAGCAAGGGAAGAATTTTTGCTTGGATGCCAGTATGATGATACATGTTGCTGCAGCTGATGGTAAAGCTCTGATTTTGATGACAAGTGGATGTCCCATTTAGTTCCCATCTCCTTCACTTTTGAAGAGGTTACTGCAGCCTATGAGAGAAGCCCCAAGGGAGAGGTTCCAGATGCCGACAGTGTCCCTCTGGACTCATATAAAAATCTACCTTCCATCTGGGATCCTCTGTTCACTGATAGGGACAGATTCCATGGCCTAGATTTACTTATGAACCCCCAACTGATGGTCTTTATTGCCTGCTATAGAAGTGTAGAGGCGAGAAAACAAACTACCAATTATACATAGTTTTTGTGCAGGAAAGGACACCTTCACGCACCAAAACAGTCCTCGGAAGCCTGGCCATTTCCACTTTGTATGTATGCTGCAGAATGTAGGAAACAGCCTAAACCACGCAGTCTAAACAACGTGTGGCTTAACAACCCAGGCGGAACCACGCACGTCTAAAGCTCTCATATGCTTTTACCATGCATATGCATGGTTTAGACGTTAATGGTAGTAAGCATTGTAAACGGATGTATGACATCACAACGCATGCTTTTACTCCGCATGCCATTACAACGCAGTTTTTACAAGGCAAGTCGTTACAACGACTTGCGTTGAGGGGCGCTGGATAGTGGAATAGTTTAATTTTCTATTCCAACTCCAGTCCCCGTGGATAGTAGGGAAGGTGTTGGATAGAAAATTAAACTATTCCCTATCCTACAGCGCTCTCCAGCGCAAGTCGTTGTAATGACTTGCGTTGTAATAGCTGCGTCGTAATGGTAGCGCGGAGTAAAAGTTCCGCTGTAAAGGATGTTCCCCCTTGTAAACTAGGGCGGAGGGTCGGTCATCACAGAGGGTCAGCGGTGACTTCCTGCTGCTTGGTGAGTACAACTATTTTATTACTTCATCTGTGAACTTTTCATTTTTTGATATTATTTATCCTTTAAATGATGGGGAGTCCGTTTTTCTAGCTCAGGATGTGGGGCTGGGTAGTTAGGACGGGGGATAGGGTGCTTTTTACGGTGGTGGATTTAGGGCTTAGGGTGGGGGGGCTGGTGTGTTTTCTAGTGCAGTGTTGAAGGTTTTAGGGCTCAGGGCAGGGGGTTGAGGTTCGAGTTTTGGGGTGAAGGATTTAGGGCCAAGGGAAAGGGGTCAGGGTCGATTTCAAGTCTGGGGCCTGTTTTTGAGCTCACGGTGCAGGGGCCTGGGCAGTTAGGATGGGGTATAGGGTATTTTTTAAGATGGGGCGCAGTTTACGCTGAAGGTGAGGGGCTAAGGTGTTTTTTAGTTCTGTGGTGAAGGTTTTAGGGCTGAAGGTAGGAGGTTGGGCATCTGGGTCGAATTCTGAGGTGAAGGCTTTAGGGCTTAAGGCGGGGGGTTTGGTTCAGTGACTTGCGCTGCCTTGCGTTACTCCAGATTTACCAGGCCATGCAGGGTTAAGCAAAGAGGACGTGTGTGGCTTGGTAAATCTCATTCTAGGTTTTGGGTTGCCCTGCATTACCTTGTGTGGTGCAAGGGCAATGCAAAACCTTTGAAAAATCTGGCGCGCAATTTTGACAAAGGAAGGATGTTTGCATTTGCATTTTATGAACCCGAGTACCACCTTCGATTTAATAAACCATAAATGATGCAAGTGTATGAAATCACTAGGGGCTCCAAAGTACTTAATTTCTATGCTAGAACATATCTATAACAATCCATTCGCCTGGGTGTGTTTTTGGGCCATCTAGAGAACAAACAAAATCCTTTAAAATAAGGTGAGAAGTAAGACAGGGTTGCGTTCTGGTTCCCTTTCCATTCTCAGTCAATACTAATGGTGTAAAGGTGAAGCTTCAAGAGTTGGTTCAAGACTTATGCCTATTCTATTATATGCCTATGACGCAGTTTTGCTATCATGAACTCCAGTTGCCTGCAACACCTTTACAGATTATATGGAGGTGCGAGATCTGAAAGGTAATTTAAGAGAAAATCATACATGATGAAGAGTAGTAATGGCAGGCTGGAAAGCTGCCTATTTACACTACGTGATGGTGCATTACCAATGTCAAAAAACTTTCCGATTCGACAGTGCAATTCTCCTCACAAAACAACTGGTCTACACAAAGGAGAACGAGTTGTTCAAAAATTATGTTTTAGTGTGCAATGAAGTTGCAATTTTTAACATACTAGCCAATCATGAAGGGAAACATTTAACTCATTTTAAATCCTCTTGTATATTATTGCTTGTTTTTAGTATAATTTTAACTTGGACACTTACATTATGTATTAATATTGCAGTTGTTCTTTTATGGTTAATTGTATATATAAACTGAATAAAGATATGATATGATGATGTTCATGATGATGATGTATTTAAAATGTACTTTCTTAAAATTTCCTAACACTTTGTGTAGGGCTATCTTCACCCCAGCGGTGGAAATTTTCCCAAACAGACCCAACGTTACTAATAGAACCTTCTAGGTTATACATTTGGTGGTAGTATTCTTTACTCCCTCAAAAAGACTCAGAAGCCAATATCTAGGTGTAGATCTACACATGGAAATGGTGAATAACATTCATTGGGAGACTTACACCTAGGTGTAGGTGTTGCTCTACGTGTGAGATGATCTAAAGATACAAACTTACCAATTTGAATGTGCCCCAAAAATTTTGTTGTTACACATTTTGAGGTCTTGCTTTTCTTAGTAAATCCATTACCATGACTTTTTCAAAACAAGATGCAAATATAATGACAAAGAAAGATGATCCTATATTTCACATCTTCATTCTCCTTCTGACTGTGTTATCGCTGGCACAGGTCTTCCCTGGGCTCACTTTGACATTTACGTGTGACATTGTAGGCCCCTTTGTATTAAATTAAGTTCCTGTGTCTACGCTACCCGGTCTTCCTGCAGGGGGATCCCCACACCCAGGCTATTGTCTCTGCCCTGGGAACAGTTTTCACACTTCTTTCACAACTCTTTCAGGCCAAGACAAGACAGTGGCTGGATTGCTAGCAAATTAGGGTCCAGCAGGTTCAGGCCATGTAAAGGTAACTTTCTAAAATAGAAAAAAAAAGTATTTTTTTAATGGATTCTGTAGTCTGTATGGGTCAAAAGTTATACATTAATGTGTATAACCTATAATTTGAGTGTTCCGTTTTGCCAACTACAGCCTGACCAGAGATAATGTAATTTTGGGCCTAGTCACTGGGGGAAACATGCCATTTTTAATGTCACACATGTTCCACCCTTAACAATTATGCTCCTACACTGGGAACAGCAAGTTGTACTCAGGGAAGACTTATTAACATGTATTATCATTTTTTTATATCCACCAAATGGGTGAGTTTGACAGGTTTCTGCAGCAGGGTTCAAGCAGCTGCTGTCAGCCTACACAGGGTAGGCTTTCAGCAATGTTTTCACTGCCACTGTAGTGGATGGCACAACAGGTGATACAGTCCACAGATGGCATTTCATTTCTAGGCCCTGTGTACATTTTCTATACCATATTCTAGGGACTTATAGGCAGGCTAAATAAGTTAATTGGGGACAAGCCAATTTAACCATCTTTAAAGGGTTAGCATAAGCGCTTTACTTCAGTTTAGCAGCGGTAATGTCCACAAGTTCTAAGATGAGCAAAAATAGGGTCCAACAAAAGGCAAACAATTAAAGGTAACTTCACAGAGAAGGCGATTTCCTATCCACTCTTATTACACATATACAGCATGCATGTTATTTAAAAAACAAATGGAGATAGGTCATTTTATTGTAATGGATTAGCTAACTTGGATAAGGTAGGAATATGTGAAATTAAAGGTAACATAAAGTCAGGAGACCACTCTCTCCTTACACTTTAAGAAATACTTTTGTGTTCTTTTAAAGAATGACTGTTGCGATCTTTTACATTTCATTTGTTACTTGTATTACTTTCTTCCAGTCAGCATGTCTTCTTTTGTTGGAATTGGATCTGCTTTACCAATTATATGAAGTGATATCAAATCCCATAGTCAATTAACAGGGTAATATTGATATAAAACTGTGGTTCTTGCAAAATACTCACAAGATGGCAACTGGCTCTATCATCCTTTGGTGATTTTTGAAGATCTCATCCTTTATCAATTGCCTCTGCATTTGTACCAGTTTGACTTGCATAGTACTAATGTTATCAGTGACTGCACTGCTGCCACCACAGACTTGGAGTCAGGGAGAGCTTAGTTCACCAGTGAGTCATTTTTCTTCTAATTAGCATAGAAATCAGACAATTTTGTATTCCTTTTTTTAAGGCAGCTGTGTGAGAAAGTTGCTCTGTATATACTGTTCCCAAATAGGTACAGTGTGCACAGAGCCCACAGACCCCAGAGGTTTAGATATAACCTTACTCTCTAAAGTGGTAGCTTGGTCGAGCAGCAAGGCAGTATCAGAGAACAGTGTAAAGCATTTGTTGTACACCCTCAGTCAGCAAATGGTCTCGCACTCAAGAACTAAACTCAAGGCCAATGGTTTTATATCAAAAGATCAAGGGCCTGATGTAGGTAAATATAATTTACCGATTCGAAAATACCAAATTTTACTGATTCGGTATTTTAGAATCGGTAAATGATATGTAGCTAATTATTCGATCGGTAAAATTTGGTAAATACCAATTTGGTATTTATCGTTTCGGTATTCCCCATTCATTCCTAGGGGCCTGGATCCCCATCGGAATGAATGAGAATTACTGATTCGGTAAATACCGAATCGGTAAAAGGGGGTAGACTAACAAGGGTGACAGGTTGTCACATTGACACCCTGTTGCACCCCTGTATAGTGCATGGATGCACATGTGGCACACATACATGCCCTAAGGGCATGTATGTCTGCCACATGGCTCAGTTGAAAAAAGCACAAAATTGCATTTTTTAGGGTTTTCGATATTTACCACCAACTTGCAGTTGGTGGTAAATAACGAATCCTTACAAGTGAAAAGCACTCACTTGAGTGCTTCCTAAATTAAAGATTCAGTATTTAAGAATTCGGTAATTTACAGATTCCTTAAATTACCGTTTTGGTAAATTACTGAATCCTTAAATTAGGCCCCTACATCTGAAAAGCCTAATATTCAGTAACTTTGGCCGTTACTGACCGGTATTTGGCCCATAGTTATCTTATTTTAGAACCAACAAGGTATCAAAATATACTTTCTCAGAATGCGTTAATTTAGTTAAATACTTTACAAATAGGCAATAGATTTTTGGAATGCAATAGTTACAGTTTGTTGCAATAAGCAACACAATTTCAAACCCAATAACACATTGAGCTCAATGGGAATTTCTAAAAGGTGGCGATAGATTACTTCCAGGATTACTTTTCTAGCTGCAGGAATGTATCCTAGATTCAGTCCTGGGACAGGTACTGTAAACAGTTGGGCAAAATCGGTTAAGTCACTGTAGTGATTTTTATGTAATATTTTGGTGTTTTCAAAGTTGACACAAGAAATTTCACAGAAAAACAGTCAATGATTTCCTATGGAAAATCTTTACATAGCAGGTAAGTGGGGTTATGGTTACTCTTTCTAACTCAGGGATGGATCCTAGATCCAGCACAGGTACACCACCTGTAAACAGTTGAAGAATGTTTTTTGTGTTATACAGGGGATTTTTAACGAATATTTGTAGGTTTGCAAAACCGACACTTAGAAACTTTTTTAACAAAAACCAGGCAATGCTATTTTATGGAAGGAAATTCTGATTGCAGGTAAAGTATGTTTGCGTTACTTTTGTAATCCATTGCTGGGCTACTAGGTCCAGCACTGGGACATCTATCTTAAACAGGTAAGTAATTATGTTTTTGTAGTTTGTACGATTTTAAAGGAATATTTGTAATTTGCAAAGATCGACACAGAAGAAATTTTACAGAAATACAGTCAATGATTTCCCATGGAAGAAAATTGAGTTCACGGTAGGTACGGTTGTAATTACTTTTCAGGGTTAGTACTAGGCACCAAGATCCAGCCCTGGGGTCTCTCCTGATAGCAGGAGAGTAAATCGGAATTGGTTGTTCGGCTGATTTTAGATGAAGATTTTAAAGTTATAAAACTCCACACTTAGAAGAATTTTCAAGTGAAACCAGTACATGTTACCCTATAAAAGAAAAGTGAGTTATCTGCTTTTGGGTAAGTACTCGACTGGCAGAGTTAAGATTCTGGGCGTAGACTCAGGGGTCTCCCAGGGTCAGGTAAGTACAGTGGTTACACCCTCAGTGGCACAGGGGCATTCGGGTGCAGAGGTAGTTAGGCCCAATGTTATCCTATGGAAGGCAGGCGGCCCTTGGTTGGTGACTGCTGGCTAGCAGGCCACGCGGCTGTGGGAGCTGGGCTCCTGGTCAATTACTCAGGCAAGTGTCAGGCAAGTGGGGGAGTGAGTTAGGAGAGAGGTTGCACTCCCAGGGGCACTCGGGCGGCTGGGTGCAGGGTGCTTTTGAGACGTCGGGGGCTCAATGTTATTCAATGGAGATCTTGGAAAGTGAAAAAGGCTGCAGGCTCGGGGACGGAGATTCTTTAGGTGCGACCACCACTTCGAGAGGTAAGTTGGGAAGCTGGAGGAGGGGTGGACACCCAGGAGTTGGGCACAGGAAGCCGTGGGGCGCCGGGTCCAGGGGTGTCTTTTGGCTTCGGGAAATCTTACCCTCAGCTGGTCACCGTAGGGGGGACCCTGGTTCTGAGGCTGCAGGCGTCGTCTGGTTTGTCGAGGGGGTCTTTGGGCACTGGACTTCAAGTCCCAGTCGCCGGGGGGACGTCCTCGTGGTCTTCATTCACTTCGGCACAGGCCAGGCTTGGCGGGTGCAGAGTGTGCAGGGTTCGTGGTTCCAGGCTGATGCCAGGGCTTGTTACTTGCTGCAAGCAGTACCACTGCTCGTGGGAGACCCAGGTAGTTAGAGTCACGAGGCAGTCAGGTCCTCCGGGGTCTTTGAGGTTGCTGACCACTGGATTCGCCGGGGTTTAGCAGAAGCAGGTTCGAGGGTCGACTGGACGGTAGGGCTGGAGACAAATCAGTTGGTGTCTTCCTCGTTTTAGCAGCTGCACAGCAGGTCTTCTTGTTCCTTGTTCTTCTTTCTTGTTTCGGAATCTGGATCTGGGGAAGGAAGGTTCAGGGTGCCGCTAAATACTAAGTTTAGGGGAGTTACAGGTAGGGTAAGGGCAGGGACCAATGGGTCGCTGCCCTAGGGTGGGTACACCCCTATCCTGCTCCTCTCCTGTGGGAGGGGGGCAGGAGCCTATCTCTGATTGGGCAGGGTTCCCCATCTTCAAGATGGCCATTGCTAGGGGTTGTGCTTCACCTCGCTTCTCCCACCTGAGGGGTGGAGTTGGCACAGGCTGGCACACTCCCTTTCCTCACTGATGGTGTCTCACCAGTCTTCCCGCCAGAGTGGGGGTCAGAACTGGTAGGGGCCAGTTGCTGAGTACAGCAAGTGGCCTGGTGAAGCTCACAGAGGTGGAATGCCTTTGAAGTTTCCCCTGCCCATCCTGGGGGAGGAGACCTAGCGCCTCACCCAGGATGTGCATTGTTGCAGTCCCAGGAGAGCGGGGGTTCTCCACCCAGGGGTCCAGCAACATCTCTGCTATGTGGCAGCCTAGGCAGCCTCTCAGACAAGACATGGATTGCTGTTTTCTGCTGTTTTCTTCCGCAGGGCCCGCTTGCATTACCATGCCCGCGTTCTGGCTGGTATTGAGATGCCATTTGGACTAACATCCTTCAAGCTGACCTGAAAGGGGACGCCCTCATTGTATGTAATAGTTTTAGGTGCAACATGGTTCTGACAGTATTAGGCCCACATGGTGTATAAAAGGAATCTCCTTAATAGCACTATGGAACGCAATTTGAACCAATTTGAAAGGTGTATTACGGGTCCCACTATATTAGGCACATATCCTGTATCAAGGGATCTCTTCTTGAGCGCGACGAGATGTAAATTGAACTATTTTTTGTAAGATATTTCTTGCCGCTTTTCCATTATTGAACCTCGTTTGAACTTGGCTGAATAAGATGCCCTTATAATTTTGGACGTGGCCCTGCTGGTCAATTTAAACCATTATCGTGATATGCTCAGGGTCACATCTTAGAAATGCAAAAACCACTCTTTGACGGGGGAACGATGCCTTTATACTTGGACGTGGCCCTGCTGGTCAATTTGAACTTTTATCAAGATACATACAATATAACGTCTCTTAACACAATACTGCTTTTTGACGGGGAACTTTATCCAGAGAGAAATCCCCGCTGTGTTCAAAACGCCTGGAGGGGCTTTACCCCATCCTAATCCTATGCCCTGAAGAATTCCTGTAAATGGACGAAACGCGTCGGCTGTCCGTTGTGTTGAACGCTGTGTTTTTTTCTGGAATAAAAATAAAGAAAAAAGAAATACTGAAGACTTCTCTAATTTTTGGTTATGGACAATTGACTTGATTGAATTTTTGGGTGGTGCACCTTTGCTTCATTTAAAAAAAGACGTGGATTATAAGTGAGGTTTCAGGAAGCATCTCTAAGATGCCCTCTGTAGTGCATTTTACATTAAATCCCCCACTGGCCTTAGTGTGGGTTTAATGTGCTGAGAACTTTGATATCAAACTTGTCAGTCTTCAGTGTAGCCATTATGGTGCTGTGGAGTTCGTAATGACAAGCTCCCAGCACTATATTCTCTTAATGGCATCACTGCACTTACAGTGCCCAGGAATGGCCCTGGGTAATGTAGGGACACAGGGCTCATGCTCCTGTGCCCACACCACTGGCATAGAGCACCAGTTAGAGTGGTGGCTGTTGTATGCCAGGGCAGTGGGTTTGTGGGCATGGCACACAGGGATGTGTGCCATGTCGACTCTTTGTTTAGTTCTGCACCAGGACACTCAGCCTGGAAAGGCAGTGTGTGGGTGTCAGGGTACAGGGCCCCTAAGGGTGGCACAATAAGTGCTGCAGCCCTTAAGGGTCTTCTCTGGTCACAATGCCCTTAGTACCTAGGGTACCATTTACCAGGGGCTGACATGTGGCCAGAAATGCCAATTGGGTTTTGGGTTTAGTACAGTTTTTAGGGAAGGAACACAGACCCTGGGTACCTGATTGGCAGTGACCCCAGGAAACACCAAGGAAAAGTGCATAAGGTATCAGGCAAAAAGTGGGGGGGTTACTGCAACAGAAACCCACTTCACTACAAACTGCCACTGTTGACTACAGAATTGCCCACATGGAATTGTTAAATCTTTAGAGGATAGATTTGAATTTTAGTGTAAGTTCTTTTTCTGAAGGCGGCGGTCCATTCATGCTCCTCTATGAGTACACTATAAACGCATTCAACTTCACTTAATATCATTTTGCTGCTATTTGCTGTGAATATCAAGCATATATGTTGGGTGGTGCTTCATAGAAACGGGTGCCTTGTAGATTATGGTTTTTACTATATAGTTTATATTTGACTGCACTTTAATACCTTAAGCTGCTACTTGTCCTGATCTGACTGCACTTTGACATACCATGCTGTGAATCTCAAGCCTATATGTTGGGCGGTGCTTCATAGAAACTGATGCCTTGTACCTTATGGTTTTTCTTATATAGTTTATATCTGACTGTATTTTACCACACCATGCTGCTATATGGCCAGACCTGATTGCACTTTGATATTTCATGCTGCAATTTGTCCACACTTGATTGCTCGCCATATCGATTTTACCTGTTAACTATTAGCTTTCATTTCAGATCTAATGAAGGGTAGCACCCACCTTTCCTAAAGTTATTGAGACTGGTGGTCTGACACTCTCGGTAGTAAGGAGTAAGGAGTTACCCTGTGCTTTTTTCCTACTGTCATCCTCTGGTAAACAGACCTGTTCTTTTCTAACTCCTACAGTGAACTGTTGATTGTCAGCCACTTACTTCCACAGCCTATCCTCTTACATCTGCCTCAATCAAGTAGTACAGCACTCTATCAACATTTCAATCAAATCAGACATTCCGAATGCAGCTCTAGAAACTGAAATTGCTTGACTTTAAAGATGTGGGATGCTCATAGAAAGTTTCCTGTTTAGCCTTCACCATTGATTTCGGTATATTTAGTCCTGAAAAATGTTCGCCTTTATATTTCCTTTACTCGGTTTTAGGTTTCATATCTCATAGATGAGGTTTAGGGTCTGCATCCTATTTGGATGTCCTGATGTTTAATGATTTTTTTAAGTTGAGCTGCTTAGCACTGGTATTTCAACCGGCAGACCATTATACAGGACTTACTGAGTGCCATGCATTCTACTTTTGTTTTGTTTGGGTTTCATGGAGAAAAGGAGGTAGCATGCTATAGATCCTCTATAATGACATATCTACATTAGCAGTTTCACTTCATTTCGATTAGCATTTCACTCCAGCGGAAATATACTTGTCTAATAATTTAAGGCATGTGGTTGGATCTGAAGTAGTAACTTGCTCTATTTCATGTCTCTATTTCATGCCATTGGTGGTAAGTTAATGTAGTACTTGCTCCACACAACTTTTGCAACTGGTAATGTGTGATATGAACATTTGTACACATTTGTTTTGTATAACACAAAAAATGAGAAGAGAGAAGGTTAAAAGACCGGCAAGGAAAATATCCCCTTTAGAGTACAATCATAACACAAAAAATCCTTGGGTCTGTCCTAACACAAAGAAGCCTGCAAAGTGACGAGCTAGTGTCTCACAAAATCTCCATTTGCGAAAAATTCCTTCTAATATGACTACGCTCACCTACCATAGGTGGCATGCTTCATCATATGGGTATCTCCTCTAAGTGGGAAAACCTAGCCCCACTAAGGGCTACAACTTCCTCAATGTAACAAAGGAGCTCAGGGATGAATTTAAGAAGCTGCCGCACTAACAAGGATGCTAAACCCCACAGATGAATCATAGTATGTTGAGGGCGCAGTGCAAAATAAGAAAGTGACAAGACAAATAGTGAGCTTAAAACTACCTAGTAGGCGCAAAACAAAACTATTTATTAAGTTGCTCACACTGGCAGGATTAAAATCATTGCATAAAGCAGTATGGATTTAAACTCCTTAGTATCAAAAGACGGTCTACATGTTTCAGCCTGGTTGAGCTAAGGAAGTATCTAGGCTTTCGTCAGGACCAGAAGAAGCTAATGCTGCTGCTAAAAAGAAGTGCAAAAAACATAATAATGATACCAAACCAGTGTCCTATCATTTCTTTTTTGGATTTTACTAGATGTACCTGCAAGAGTAAGACAAAATAAACAGAAACAAAAAAATCAAAAAGCCATTAGTAACCCGTCAATCACAGGGAAACGTGTGCCACTAGAAAAGGGATATTGCTATCCCATCCCAACTTCATCTGGGTACTTAAATATATGAATAAATGGATACACTCATCCAAAGTGTTGGATAAGCGGCCGCACCTCAACCTGGCAGCAGCTTAGGTTAGGGGGCCGCTCTGAAAAAAGAATGTAAAATCATGTGTCAAGCATACATTTCTAAATGCTGACACTAATCTAAGGATTGTTGTATTGGTCAGACACTCACAATTCGATCTAAGCCAGTGTGAGGACAGTGTAATAAATACTCAAGGGTAAAAATTAAAACATGTAGGCACCATCAGCAATGCCTGGTCCGTGTGGAAATGGTAAAGAGACAGGATTACGTTAAGGTCCCTAGTGTGTCAATCAGAAAGTCAATTTGAGTACTAGGCTAAGGCATAGGACTACATAATAAGGAAAGTCTACTCTCTGGCTTCAAGTGTCTTATTTAAAGTATGAGGCGGGGAAAAAACTAATTTACATAGGATAGAGGTAACCTACTTAAAGATTCCTATCCTTTGTAGTAACGATAAAAAGACAGAGTAGTGTTAACTGGGTACTACATTCCAGTACTGAGCTGTGACAAAGGACTGGCTCCTATTGGAAAATCAACTCTCTGTTAAGAGTGTCTTGTTTCAAGTATGAGGCAGGGAAAGACATTACTCACATGTATGGACATTACTCACATGTATGGAGTGAAAATCGCTGCCGTTTAACGAGGCTAGGACCAATCTCTTTGACATCCCAATGGCATGACTACTAAACTAGAATGGCAAAGACCCCATACCGATTTAAAAGACGAGCCCACAAATACCCTGACAATGACCCCTCTTACCTGTCTGTCGGTACCCTGTCGTGGTACTTGAACTGCCACCGGAGGTGCAGACGAAAGGCAAAGTCACAGGTATAAGTAGTCTCAAGGTGGCCATGTTTTTGCTGATCTAAAATGTTGCACCTGTGCGTAGAAAAAAAGGGGTGTCTATAATTATGCCTGCAAGCCATAACCATGCATCCTCACTGCGCATGTGCACTGCTGAGCCGCAGAAGATCTCCAAAGGGCACTATTTTTTAATAACTTTATTGCGCTGCAGCATTTTCTTGTGGTGTTGATTGTTAGAAAGTGGCTAATTAGTAGTGTTACATGGGGACCTACCTCTAGTAATATGCCACATTTATTTAAAATTATTCCCTTTCTCAACACTTGGTAGCTGGCGACAAGCAGGTCTGTAAAGCATGTAAAAACACAAATACATTACATAAGTAAGGCACAATACAGACAAAAAATCCAGCACAAATTTATATAAATAGTTTATATTTGCATGAACACATAGACCATCAAAATTACAAAAATCCAATAAAGGGAACTGGAGAAATGAATTTTTAAAGAATAAACACTTTCTAGTACTTAGAAGCCCACAGATTTGGGACATCTGGTCACACTTGACCGAGACAAAGTCAAAGTTTGGGGCTGACCGTGATGGAGCCCTAGTTAGATACAGTAGCCGGGAGGCCCCTGTCATTTTTTACCATTGCACGTAGTCGTTTTTCTGGGGCTTTTTCCTTCAACGTTGAGTGAAGCTCCTCGTCAGGCAGGGTGTTGAGTCGAGACGGTGGCTTAATTTAGCAGGAGCCCATAGTGAAATATTGGAATTCTTGAGCCACAGAGCTTTCTGGGGGACGAAAGTGAAATCGAGGCCCGATCATGGTTTGACATTGGCGGCTCGACTCTCATCGATGGGTCAGTCACCTTATCCGAAACACAAATCCAAAGGTTATTGGAACTCTGAGACGGTCTTTGGGGTGTTGGCACTATGTTTCCCAGAATGCACATGGCAAGGTCCTTTAAAGTCCTATGGACAGCTTCCAGCTAGCATCCTCTTTGTGGGGATGGTGCAGATAGAACTCTTCTAACCTTTTGCTTTGAGGGAGTCCATTCCTTCACTTCTTGAAGCAAAGCGAAGTCCTAGGGGCTGTGCTACCAAGTGTGCAGCAAGTGCAGTCATTCAGAGTGCAATCCTTTAGGGTGTAGTCAAGGTTCCAGCAGGGCAGTCCTCCTTCTCCTGTAGTTTCAGCCAGGAATCTGAGTTGCTGGGCAATACTCTCAAATTTATTCACAGTTTCTGAATGTCACGCAGGGGGGCACCACTGACAAATAGGATGCAGGGTGCCACCCAGGCGCATGATCACTTCCTCCAATGTGTGGCATATTCTTGACAAAGGAAGCACAATTCATCCAAAATCCAAAATGGAGGCACTCTCTCCTGGAGGGTTAGATTTGCAAAGTCAACTCACAAGTGTGGCTACCCTTCCCTAACACTCCCCTTCTAGCCTCTTCACTAATCTAATTACTGGGGCTCTTGTCCTACTGGGGATGCAGGATGTGGGCGTTAGCCTGTGCTATGCTAAACTGTCAATCCCTCTTCGAAGACCACTTTGGCTACTCCACATTCATCCTGCCTTTTGCTCTGCAGCTTCCATTCTCCTCCCTCAGGAAATCCGGTGTCTCTAGTCAGGCCATTTTACACCTCAATAATACAGCCTGGCAAAGACTGACTAATTAGATCAGGGCTGTGGGAAGGCTGGATTTTGGCTTACAGAAAAGAAAGTTCTATAACTTATTTTCTGTTATAGTTATAATACATCTTATAGTGACAAGTTGTTTGATTTATTCTATCATTTTGATTCTTTGAAGTATATTTTTAGTTCCTTGCTTTCGATAGTTACACTTTAATAAAGTTTCCTCACATTAGCTTATGAAGCCATTATGCTACAATGGGGAAAGCAAAATTGGCACTTTTTCTTAAGCAGGGCATATACAACATCTTTTATAATGCCCCTGCTTATAGTTACAAGGCACCCTATCCTTGGGGTTCCTAGGGGAGACCCAATTGGTAACCTATATGTACAAAGAGGTAGTTTCAAACTTTGGAAGTACCTTTAAATGCAAAGTCGAATTTACAAATAATTTACATTTAAAAGCAGCCTGCAGGGCAGTGCTGGCTTTTAGCATTACAGCAGGCACCACAGGCACGACAGTGGTGCACACTTAAGTATATGAAATCTACTGGGCCTCTAGACTTACATGCCCTACCATATACTAGGAACTTACAGGTAGGTTGTCAGTACCAATTGTAATTATACTTAATTACAGTGTACTTTTAATCAGAGCACAGTCCCTCGGTCTGGTTTGCAGAGCCCAGGGCACAGTCAGAAAACCAGCATTTATTAGTCAAAATGGGGACAATGGGGGGGGGTATACTGCAAACAGGCTCTGGATTCTCACAGTGATATGTTCTGATGTTTTTATTATACTGCTGGGTTTGTGTGGTCCATTATCGGAATGTGATTTTGTTGTAGTATGCTGTAGTAGTTGTTTTGTATTCTCTTTTATTGTAATGTCATGTTTGGAGTGTGTTGACCTGTTGGTTTGAGTATGTAGTAGCAGGAGTGATTGTTATTGTTTAGTTAATTAAAACCATAACAATTTTCCCACAAACATCAGATAGAAAAAGAAAGAATAAATTACAATGTAAAAGTTCTATAATGTAAAACATAATTTTGGCGATGCATATTTGACTATGTGATCCGAAAGTACATGTGCATCAAGATGAGCTTAATTTTGTATTATTAAGTAATAAAATGTCAGGTAAAAGCTCAAGGAAGTTATGTCCCTAATCTAGTATGATTTAGCCAGTTTCAATAATATTTGGTTCAAAAAGGTCAAGACACACAATTTAGTCCAACAAGATCCTTAGGATATTTTACTCATTGTTACTTCAGGTGGGTGACTTATTTGCTAAGTTGAATGAATAAATAGCCTCACCTGTTTCACTTTTGACTGTAGTATGCAAAAAATAAAAACAACAAATTAGTTTTCAAATTGAATATGATAAGTCATTGTGTGTTCCCTAAATGAAAGCATAGGACGTTTTGCAACTTTAGAAGAATGCAGTGCATACGTTTTCCTACTGGACCATGGTTTTCAAAGCCTGATCGTGAAGTTGGAAGAATTTTATCAACTTGCAATTCATTTGGCAGTCTGACCGGTCTAGCCCTTTGTTAAATCAGATCTACAGGTCCTTATTCCTCTGTTAATTAGGTCTTTTCTTAGTAAAGTGAATTGAGCTGTATACAGTTTTGGACATATACGCATTAGATTAATGAGGTCTTCTTTTTGACTGCCTCAGACTCGACACGCATTAGACCCTTTATTTTTCGAACTTGGGTGATCAGTTACTGAAGGAAACTTTCCTAAACAGATTGGCATCAGGTGTTTTTTTAGGTGTACCAAGAATGTGTGATCTAGATAGGCCTCTGGTTTAAGGACTTTGTAATTATTAATCACCATCCAGGTGTGGGATCTGAGGCAAAAGGTGGTTTTGTCAAGTATCAAGGAATGACATTTGGCTGCTTTATTTACTGCTAGTTTGAATGTTGTGAAGAGAAGATTTTTATGTTAGAAACACAAAGAGAGTAAGGAGTTGCGTCCGTGGATGCTGGACGGGGAATACTCCTGATTCCCTGGTCAAGAATTAGAAAAGAACAATGGAGGAGTATCACCCGATGAGGGAGATGAAGGCTTTTCCAGACGAGGAAACACTGTTCCTTTGTTAGTAAACCCCTCACTCACCACCTAGTGGTGACTTGCTTCATCATCGGGGCCCACCCAAGTGGCCTAGCGTCACTTGGGTGTGCTTCAACACCTGAGTTACAGTGGAGCAGGTAGTGAAGTGTGGGTTGTGAACAAAAAAAGGTGTAAGTGTTAAAATTGTCCTGGTTAATGCTTTGTAAAGATTTTAATAAAAAAGTAACTGGACAATAATAAAAAGGTCGGTGAGATACTGGAAGGGAAGTTACGACCTACGTATCTCGGCTATGTGTTGGTCAACATGTTTCTACCATTAGGGGAGATCCCCGGTATTCTTCAGGACCAAAACAAGGAAGTGGGAGGTGTGGGTCCCCTAAAAGACGCACCCTGTCCTAAATCCTTGGTCATCCAGAAGGAAAAAATATTCCTCTGGGCAGACACTCCTAGAATATAGGGTGCCAATAAAAACCTAGGGAAAGAAGAAGAGCAAAGGAAGCAGTTACTATCCTGTAACGTAGTGCAGAAATTAGGTGCAAGGTACGTGCAGTTATGCTTGCTTTCCACAGTGGTGAATGGAAACAGTGCCTTCATGAGTAGAGAACGTGCCTACCAGTGAGGTGGGAGCGTGCTCATATCGTGAGAGTAGACGCATCAGCATGATATATCTAAGGTCAGATTTTCAGTTGGCGTTCTCAGTGCGTGCCTGAACAAAGCATGCTATGACTTAAAATTGAGTGCACTAGACTTGAGTGCTCGTATCTTTATCGGCGTGGATAATACTGTGCCAAATGGTTGCCTTCCATAGTTTGTAGGCTCAGGAATATCCTAATCAGGATAAGTGGTGTACAAAAAAAGACAGACCAGACTCACACACACATATAACACGGAGCTTGTCACGAAACGTGGCATGTCAGGAAAGGGGCTTACTGGAGTAATACTCTAGTAGGGCTTCATCGAGCAGGGGGTAGGTGCTTCACTCGTAGCAACGTATTCTATTTGGGAAAGGCATATATCGCAATAATGATTACAAAGGAAGCTCGCTTGCGTACTGGTTCGGTTGGTCAAACCATTCGTGAATCCTGTGTGGGGAGGAAAACTACTTACAGTTGGTGGTGAAGTAAGGCAGCTCACCTACGTCTACCATCGGCCGCTCGGTTACAATGAACGGGTGAGCGCGGTGTAAGTATAGCCGTTCGCATACTTCCGGGAAGAGTCACGTGGCCGCTACGGTGGCCTGTGAGGGAAGAATGGTTGGCATGGAGATCAATGAATGCTGCGCTTGCACATTCAGAATCGGCTATAGCAAGGGAGCGTTGGCATGGAGAGCAATAGATACTACATATGCGCGAACAAAATGGGTTGCAAATATATTAGATGGAACCACTAAACACAGGTGTTAGATGGAACCGCTAAAAAAAGGGGGGGGACATACCCAGACGCTGGTCTGATAAGGTATGGGGGATGAAGGATAGCGGAAGCATCGTTATGGGGGTAGCACATTTTGAAGGGATACCAGGGATGCATTCGGACTTAGATGCATCTCGTTTGTATGTGCGGTGGGACTGACTGGGGGTGGTGGGTACTAGCTGTGACTGGAGTTATTTGAATACAGAGTTCCACGGGATATTGTCATTAAGACCCCGTTTATGAGAGGAAAGTCTGTATATCCATCTCTGTTCTTTTTCAAATAGACGTGCCTGGATATTAGGGCCTGCTTGCAACTGTTCAATGACTGTCCACTTCATATCATTGGTGGTGTGATGGGCAGTTAGGAAGTGATCCGTGAGTTTGGTCATGTTCTTTTTGCATCTTATAGTGCTCCTGTGTTCGCAAATACGTTGTTTTATTTTGCGTGTCGTCATGCCCACGTAGGGTTTACCACAGGTGCAGGTGATAAGGTAGATGACATTATTGCTGTTGCAATTGGTCTGCGATCTCTGCTCCCATGTTTTCCCAGGTTCCAAAACTATTGTCTTCGTGTTTTCTGTCAGGTGACAAACACTGCAGTCCCCACATCGAGAGTGTCTAGTTATTGGTGGGAGACCCCATATCTGAGTTAAGGTTGGGTCGTTGGAATTAGTTTTATTTTTTCGAACGAAATCCACCTTTGTACCTCCACCACACACTATCCCAGTGGAGATAAATACATTTGAACAGGCGGTATTCAACGATATAGAATCCACCATTACTCCTACGCGATATCAGAACATCAGCAGAGCCGAGAGAAAAGCCCTATCGGATCTCAAAGGGGATGAAACCATCATCATCAAACCAGCAGACAAGGGCGGAGGCCTAGTCATCATGGACCGCACAGACTACCAACAAGAATGCAAACGATTACTTGAAGATCGAAACAACTACCTTCCCCTCACTAATGACCCCACAGACGATCTACAAAGAGAAATTGTGGATCTGGTTGAAGAAGCAGAACATCGAGGTGACATTTCTAAACAAGAAGCGGATTACCTAACAAAGACAGAGGCTAAAATACCATATTTCTACGTGGTCCCAAAAATGCACAAGAACAGAGTACCACCACCGGGCAGACCTATAGTATCTGGTATAGGCTCACTCCTTGAACCACTGTCTAGGTTCTGTGACTATTTCTTAAAACCTATTGTACAAGGAACCACCACCTATTTGAAAGACACTAAAAGCCTTCTAACGCTCCTGGAAACTATCAAAATGGATGACGACATGATCTTGGTTAGCTTTGATATAGAAAGCCTTTATACCAATATCCCCCAGGATGCCACCATCAATGTTCTAAAAGAAACCTTAGAACAAACCACATGGGAACATAGAACACCCAAGGAATTCATTATCGAATGTGCTACCTTGGCCCTCAAAAGGAATTTCTTTGAGTTTGAAGGGTCCCTGTATTTACAAATAGGGGGCACATCTATGGGCAGTGTTTTTGCGCCTAGCATAGCAGGACTGTATGTCTTTGACTTCGAGAAAAAGTACATCCTCTCACCCACCAACCCATACTTGGAGAACATCGTATTCTGGCGCAGATATATTGATGACGTGCTAGCAATCTGGAAGGGTCCTCAAGCAATCCTAACAACATTCATCACCTGGCTCAACACCTGTGATCAACATCTTCATTTTACCCACAATGTGGACAAGAATGAAATGGTCTTCCTAGACATTGAGATCCAAAGAGAACAAGGAATTTTGACTACCAAAACACACTTCAAGCCTACGGCAAAAAACAACCTCTTGAGATTTGAGAGCTTTCATCCACGACCACTGAGGGAAAACCTTCCCTATGGCCAATACTTAAGACTACGTAGGAATTGTAGTAAACTCATGGACTACAAAGAACAGGCTGAAGACCTTACGGGGAAATTAACACAACGGGGATACCCAATAAAGATCACAAAGAACTGCCAAAAACGAGCCAGAAACCAACCACGCCAAGCACTCTTAGAAGAAACTACTAAGAACAGTGACAACATACCCCTAACCTGTGTGACCACATACAATGTGATCTCCAACGAAGTGAGTAAGAGCATTAGGAAGCACTGGCCAATAATCAATTCTGGAACTTTCAACTGGGATAAACCCCTTTTCTCATATAAAAAAGTGCCTAGTCTGAAAAACACCTTGGTCAATACTAGACCAAAAAATAAAACTAATTCCAACGACCCAACCTTAACTCAGATATGGGGTCTCCCACCAATAACTGGACACTCTCGATGTGGGGACTGCAGTGTTTGTCACCTGACAGAAAACGCGAAGACAATAGTTTTGGAACCTGGGAAAACATGGGAGCAGAGATCGCAGACCAATTGCAACAGCAATAATGTCATCTACCTTATCACCTGCACCTGTGGTAAACCCTACGTGGGCATGACGACACGCAAAATAAAACAACGTATTTGCGAACACAGGAGCACTATAAGATGCAAAAAGAACATGACCAAACTCACGGATCACTTCCTAACTGCCCATCACACCACCAATGATATGAAGTGGACAGTCATTGAACAGTTGCAAGCAGGCCCTAATATCCAGGCACGTCTATTTGAAAAAGAACAGAGATGGATATACAGACTTTCCTCTCATAAACGGGGTCTTAATGACAATATCCCGTGGAACTCTGTATTCAAATAACTCCAGTCACTGCTAGTACCCACCACCCCCAGTCAGTCCCACCGCACATACAAACGAGATGCATCTAAGTCCGAATGCATCCCTGGTATCCCTTCAAAATGTGCTACCCCCATAACGATGCTTCCGCTATCCTTCATCCCCCATACCTTATCAGACCAGCGTCTGGGTATGTCCCCCCCCTTTTTTTAGCGGTTCCATCTAACACCTGTGTTTAGTGGTTCCATCTAATATATTTGCAACCCATTTTGTTCGCGCATATGTAGTATCTATTGCTCTCCATGCCAACGCTCCCTTGCTATAGCCGATTCTGAATGCGCAAGCGCAGCATTCATTGATCTCCATGCCAACCATTCTTCCCTCACAGGCCACCGTAGCGGCCACGTGACTCTTCCCGGAAGTATGCGAACGGCTATACGTACACCGCGCTCGCCCGTTCATTGTAACCTTGCGGCCGATGGTAGACGTAGGTGAGCTGCCTTACTTCACCACCAACTGTAAGTAGTTTTCCTCCCCACACAGGATTCACGAATGGTTTGACCAACCGAACCAGTACGCAAGCGAGCTTCCTTTGTAATCATTATTGCGATATATGCCTTTCCCAAATAGAATACGTTGCTACGAGTGAAGCACCTACCCCCTGCTCGATGAAGCCCTACTAGAGTATTACTCCAGTAAACCCCTTTCCTGACATGCCACGTTTCGTGACAAGCTCCGTGTTATATGTGTGTGTGAGTCTGGTCTGTCTTTTTTTGTACACCACTTATCCTGATTAGGATATTCCCGAGGCTACAAACTATGGAAGGCAACCATTTGGCACAGTATTATCCACGCCGATAAAGATACGAGCACTCAAGTCTAGTGCACTCAATTTTAAGTCATAGCATGCTTTGTTCAGGCACGCACTGAGAACGCCAACTGAAAATCTGACCTTAGATATACCATGCTGATGCGTCTACTCTCACGATATGAGCACGCTCCCACCTCACTGGTAGGCACGTTCTCTACTCATGAAGGCACTGTTTCCATTCACCACTGTGGAAAGCAAGCATAACTGCACGTACCTTGCACCTAATTTCTGCACTACGTTACAGGATAGTAACCGCTTCCTTTGCTCTTCTTCTTTCCCTAGGTTTTTATTGGCACCCTATATTCTAGGAGTGTCTGCCCAGAGGAATATTTTTTCCTTCTGGATGACCAAGGATTTAGGACAGGGTGCGTCTTTTAGGGGACCCACACCTCCCACTTCCTTGTTTTGGTCCTGAAGAATACCGGGGATCTCCCCTAATGGTAGAAACATGTTGACCAACACATAGCCGAGATACGTAGGTCGTAACTTCCCTTCCAGTATCTCACCGACCTTTTTATTATTGTCCAGTTACTTTTTTATTAAAATCTTTACAAAGCATTAACCAGGACAATTTTAACACTTACACCTTTTTTTGTTCACAACCCACACTTCACTACCTGCTCCACTGTAACTCAGGTGTTGAAGCACACCCAAGTGACGCTAGGCCACTTGGGTGGGCCCCGATGATGAAGCGAGTCACCACTAGGTGGTGAGTGAGGGGTTTACTAACAAAGGAACAGTGTTTCCTCGTCTGGAAAAGCATTCATCTCCCTCATCGAGAAGATTTTTATTCCATAGGTCGATAGTGCAAATTGTTCTTAGCACGTTGTAAAGGAAGTGATTCCATCTTGATTTTTTGTCGGTCTCAATTTCTAACTATAACGCTTTATTAAGTGCGGAGCTCACTATGTTTTGTTTTAGTCCATACCAGGCCTTTATAGATGTGTACATTCTACCTATTGCTTCGTTCATGAGCCTGAATGTGTGTCGCACCTGCGCAGGCGATGCTGTCTGGGGGAGTTGAAAGACCTTTTTATAAGTGGTACTTATCAATTTATTAAGAAAGGCAGACTCTTTACCGTATAAGGTAATGCAGGCATAAGGTATAATTGGTAGTGTTTTTGCCGCTATTGCCAGGGTCCCATACGCAAAGTGTAGCGCAATAGTTTGCTGAGCCATGTCATTTTTCTGCTCTTTATGGTTTAGTTTGTTCTCAATGTAAAACCCCAGGTATTATTAACAGGTTCCTTCCTCCAAGAGTTTACCATCTATCCAGATGTTCCGATAGAGACCAGGACGATTATTGATAATCATTGTTTTAGTTTTGGATACATTAATTTCTAGTTGATTTGCTCTTATGAATTCTGTCATTTTAAAATGTAATCTTCGTAGGGTGACCTTGGTTAAACTCATTAAGATGACGTCATCAGCATAAGAAAGGTGCAATAAAGATAACGGACCGAAGTGCAGTGGGTGGGAGTTGATCCTGTTAAGCTTATCGGCCAAATCAGAAAGGTTAAAATGATGTGTGGTCAGCATGCATCCTTGTTTTAGGCCATAATTTTGTTAGCATTTCTTGAAACTTCGGAGCTGTCACCCAGCTTTACTCTTTGCCAGGTCTGGGAGTAGAATGACATTATAACTCTTAATATTATTTCGGGTATGTTCCAGGCCCTACGTTGGTCCACAAGAGCTGCCGATCTACGCTGTCACAGGCAGCTTTTATGTCAATAAAACAAAGGTGCAGGTTTTTTATGCTTGCATTTCTCTGCTATAAGAGAAATTGATAAGATATTGGTGATTGTTCCGATCCCTTTTCTGAAGCCAGTTTGAATAATTGGGATCAAGTTAAGTTTGTCCGACAGTTGACCAGGTCTTCCAAGATCAGGGAGACATGGTACTGTGCTTCTGCATCCAGTAGAGCAATAAGCCTATAGTTTGATGTATTAGTTCTATTTCCGCCTTTGTATATTGGTGTGATCATTGATCCTTGCCAGCTAGGTGGTATTTGATTTTGCAATTCTATTTCTCTAGCGATTGCTCCAAAAATCTGGCTTGTGTTTAAAAACTTCTTGCAGGGTGCCATTAGGCCCTGGGGCTCCGTTTTCTCTGCATTTGTTTCTTATATTAGTTATTTCCTCAGCTGAGTAGGTTGAGTGATGTATTTTATTTTCCTTTAAGATATGAGTTCCATCATTTGTACAAGACAGGTTTTCTAATGTTTTCTAAAACTCCACTGGACATTGATCAATCTTGTTGCATGGAGTCATCCAAAAGCTTCGGAGTCAGTTGTAGAGGATTTGTGTTCTGTGTAAATCGTGTTATTATATAGATGGCCCAGTTGTGTTCTTGTACATTTGAAGTTATGTGTTCACTGAACTATTCAAATAGTTTATCGTTTCCCAAAACATGCTCGAATTGGGATGCCTCGCGCTGTATACTAATTTGGACCAAAATCTCTCCTTAATGTTTCTTTTGTCTTCTCATAATTTCTTTTTTTAATGTTTCCTCATTTGTCGAAATGCTTCCCATTCAGTTTGGTCCTTGTACGTTGAGTGAAGTTTCCTAATTGATGTTTTAAGTCACGTTTCAGTATTTTGACTTTGCTTGTTATTGCATTGCAAGTTTTTTTTTCGTGGAGCCTGCTTTCGTGTTCTTGTCATTAATGTTGTCAATTTAGACAGGAAGTTAGTTCAGGCTTGCATCATAGTAGCACTCTCTTTTATTTATTTGAAAAGTTTGATAAAACGCGAGCATGGCCCTCACGGGTATCAGAGCGCTACACAAAGTGGCAAAGATAGTTAAATAATCACACGGTCAAACAAAGGGGGGAACAATCAAGGTCAAGGGCCAGGGGAGTCAGCAGACTGGAGGCACCAGTACAGTTTCAAATGGTCCATATAACGAGATAACAAGAGAACAGATAAGCATAAAATTCAAACAAACGGTATAAAAGAAGTATCAAATCTGGAGAGAATGGAGACTAGGGATGGTAACCAGGTTAATGCTGTTGATGTTTACTCAAGATTAGCCATTTGACATGTTTCTTGAATGATGCAGTGGAAGGGTTGGACCAGATCTCGGGAGGAACAGCGTTCTAAATTCTTGGAGCAAGACCAGTGAAAGTACGATTGTAAGTTCTTTTCTTTTTTAATTTGGGAGGTTTCAAAAGTAGGGTGGTCGAACTTCTTAAGTTTTGACTCCAGCCAGATAGTTCAAACTTTTTAGCCTAGTAAACCTGGTTGTTGTAATAAATACCTTTATGCGTCAAGCAAGCTATCTTGAAACGTATCCTGGCTTCTATAGGTAGCCAATTTAGTTGAATTAGGTCATATTAGTTGAATTTTACAGATGCCATCAGCAGTTTTTTAATTGTTATATGCAGATTTGGAATTTGACCATTTGAGGTGTTTTAAGTCAGTCGAAATAATATTTCCTTCTATTGATCTGGCATGTTGAAATTTAGTCAAATTGACGTCAAAGAAATTATGTTGGTATGAATGGTTGCTCAAAGCGGTGCATTCCATAAAAAATTGTGAAAGAGATGTCATTAGGGGTAAGGAGACTACCGTAAAGTCAATTATTGATCATGCCGTCTGGCCATATTAGGTGTTTTTTAGGCGGATTATCTTCCACTGATCTGCCGTTTATCACATGCAAACCCTGGTACTCCAATGCCTTTAGTAGCTGTTGACCTGTGTAGTCTGGACGATTCACCCTAATTTGATGTTGGAGCTTGTCAATATTTCGTCTTCATCTGGCGTGTAAATTAAATTGAAATTAAAATCTCCTGTCAACACTATATTCCAAAAGGGATGGGCACATCATATGCCAGAAATAGTTGTGTTTAAAAGTGCATTATTCGGTTTTTTTTGCTTACCTTTGGATGAGCGTAGTAGTGGATCAAAAACACTGTCTTCAATTTATCTGCAAACCGGTAAGTAAATTTAAATATTAAGATACTAGGATCGGAAGAGACTAATTGTTCTGATTTAATGTTTAGTGCAATAGACACATAGACTGCCAGTCCATATTTGGCGCGACCATATTGCTTAGATTTTTCTGCGGCTACTGTGTAATGGGTGAAGCTGGCTAGAGGTAGATCCTCCAGTGCCCATGCCTCTTGGAGGGCTATTATGTCACATGTGTCCCAATCATGGTCAGGCGTGCCTTCTTCAAGCAGTTTTTTTTGCTCTGGCTATGTTCCATGATAGCATGTGGCAGTTGCCATTCTGGAAATTGCCCGCTTTACTTCCTCTGGGTCAGTCACTCTTCTTAGCATTGAGAATACCTGGGAGCCAACTCCATTGATTTTGATCTGCTCCTAAGTTTGCATTCTACCCTTTGACACTCCTTATTAATTCAGCTCGGCTTCTTCCTTTTGCATTCTGAAAAACTAAGAAGATTGTTGGCGACTCTATGGTTTTTGTTGTCTCTTGATTGATTTGGTGAAGTTAGTTTTCAGTGAGTACAAGGGTAGCGTGGTGAGGCTGGTATAGATACTTTTGTACCCCAGGCTTCAAATTGTTGAGAACAGTTTAAAATTAGATATACTAATTCTTCTGACTGCCACGTAGTTAGTGTTTGTTCATTACTTTTTTGTTTTCCAACTCGAAGGAATTGCTCTGAGAGGCTAGTCTGGTATATGATGTCCACTAAGCTAAGTGGGCACCCTAAACCAGTCCAGACAATCCTTATGGTGATTTAAGAGGTCTTAGACAACTTTAGAAAGCTCTGTAAGTGGCAGCTGCGGAGCACAGCCTACAGGCTTAGTCCAGTGTAAAGCAGCTTGTTTTACCAGATTGCAATCTCATATGTGTAGATTAAGTGAAAAAGAACCACACAATGTATTTATAAAAATATGTATTTATTATATAACACTCACTAATATGCAGAAATATACACAATGCACACAAAACTTTACATAGGAATTAAGTAAGTAGGACAGAATACACAGTGGACCCCAAGAGGGGGACCAAACCATATACTAAGAAAGGGGTATAAGAAGCACAACTCATGCCAAGACAATGTCCAGAGAATATAGAATTTCCAGGAATCCCTAGGAACCGTCCAAGTTGAGTGACTAGGAGCCCAATGGAGATCATGTGCAGCGAGGGAACAAACCGTGTTTTCCATACAAATCAACATGTAAGTTGCGTTTGCAAGTTTAAAGATTAAGGACTCTTCACAGTGGACAATGAAGAAACCACATGGAAGACAGAAGGTTGGAGAGCAACCCCACCCATGGATACCTTAGTATCGATGTTACCTACAGTAGGGAAGCTGGGTGCATTGGTGTAAAGTAGTGTCAGAAACCATTGTCAAACTCGATGGAGGACTACAGGGAACTGCCGCTGCTGGAGAAGGAGAAAGTGTCCGGTGGAATCCAAAGTTGGATTCAGGATGAAAAGTACCTGCAAGCAGAGAGGACAGAGTCTATGTCACTCAGGAGTGACCCGGAGACCTGGATGACAAATGCCCACCGATGTCGGGAGTTGCGGAGAGTTGACAGTGACCTAGACTCTGCAGCTGTGAGGATGAGGCGATGCTGAAAAAATCATGAGCTGAGCATGAGCTGTCCCACATCTAATGGTGAGAGTTGAGGGATCAGTGTCCGTCGGAAGCACAAATAAGCTTTAGCAACTGAAAATGACGTAGACGTCGAAGAAGGTGCAATATCGGGATCAGCAAGGTCCATGAGACTCACCACAAGCAGGGGAGTCAGGGAAGGCCAGAGCAATCAGGGGAGCCCAAAAGAAACAAAGATGACCCTCCACAGGACCCATAGGTTGGAGGCACTAGAGTTACAAGAGGACCTTGAGCAGCTCACCAAAAGATGCAGGCCACGGTGCAAATGATGCGGTGTGGTTGAAGATTGTAGTCACTGGAGATGCTTGAGGTCGGGGCTACTTGGAGCCAAACATCTTGGTGGAAGGAAGCCAACACGCCTTTGCAATGGCTAGTCAACACTGTGCACAGGGGTTTGGTTCCTGCAGCTCCCAGGAGGGATACTGACTTCTAAATTGGTGAGAGGGGCAGGGCAGGCCTCAAGAGCTGTGGAGTTAAATCTTTTGGAGTCCGTAGGAGCTCAGGATCAGCAGACCAGTCAGCTTAGTTGCAGTGCCTGCAGATGCAGGGAAGTGACTCCTTCACTTCAGGGGAGATTCCTTCAGGTGTGTTGGATGCACACAGGCCTTGGAAAGTTCCTGTATGGTGCACAGGCACAGACAATGCAGCAGGCTGAAAAGGGGATGAAGTCGAGCCCAAACAAAGTCCTGCAAAGTCCAGAGTGCCCAAAACGGTATCAGTAGAAGTGGTATCTAAATTGAATTGTTTCCCACAATAAATATAGGGACCTACAACCAAGTAAGCCCTTGAGTACCCTAAAGAAAGGGTTGGGACGATTCACGGGACCCTCCCAGGGGAGGGTTTGGACAAGGGGAGGTTACTCCCATGTCCTTTGTCCAGTTTCGGGCCAGAGCAGCAGCGAACAGCTCCCAGAGCTGGTTTGAACTGGACTACACCTCCCTGTGACAGGATACCTATTGTTCTGCCTTCCCCTGCTCCAGCTTGGCTGAGCAGCAGGAGGGCAGAATTGTGTCTCTGGTCGATAGCAGCCATGTTGTGCAGTCTGGGTCCAGAAGACTGGTACCGGGACCACTGAGAGCCTAATGCAGGGCTCTTCCAGTTCTTGGAATCATACCTCCCACATTGTTTATGGTGTGGGGTATAATTCTAACATGTTTCTTTTTTTAAAATTGTTTTTATTTATTGCAAGAGGAGAAATAAACACAATATTGAAAACACATTAGTTGTACATATAAATATGGTTATCTATACAATTTAAGTCTTTATATTTAAAGGAAGAAAAGAAGAAGAGACAGGAGATTGCAAAATAAATATTCACAAGGTTCTAAAACATAGCAAAAAGAAATACTAAAAGAAAGATTGACATGCCGGTCACACAATAAAGTCCTCTGTTTAGTCCATAAATGTTCCCCATATTTTTTCCCTTCCTTTCAGTGCTTTTGGGCCTCTTAGTTTAGCCAATGAAAGCTCCATGGTATATATTTCATGCATTAGATACCACCATTCCATAACACTTGGGGGTTCTGTTGATATCCAGGTCCGCGCAATGGCCAACCTGGCACAAGCAAATATTATTGTTAGTAAGTCGTTGAAATTGCTACTGATATCTTGTATATCTAACAGAACTAAGTGTTCTATGCCCGCAGCTTCCTTATTGCATTTTAAACATTTGGTCCATTCATTAGAAATGTTGCCAGAGGTCCAACTAGCGATTCTTTGCGGTGTGTAGTATATTTGAGTGATTGTCCTATAAAATTGTAACCTTAGATTTGAAGAATGCACCACCCGATCTAATTGTTTAAGTGAGCCCGCAATCTGGCTAGGGTTGATATTAATACCCAACCTGTTGGTCCATTTGTCTGCCATTTTCCCACAGTCACCCATTTGTCCTCTATTTAAAAGAGTGTAGCTTTTACTAATGAGAGATTTAGTGTAATTTGAATAGATACATTGGAGAATATCTGATCGCTCAACTGTTTCAATTTTCATTTTATTAATCAAGAAGTCTTGTATCTGCATGTATTTGAAATATGCAGTATCTTTGATTTTATAGAGTAATTTTACTGTATGAAAACTTAGGAAACCTTCCAGGCTGTAGAGATCTCCTAGGGTGTTAATACCCTGATCTATCCATTGGGCACAAGCACCGTCGGAGAAAATGTTTGGCATCCCTGGGTTCCCCCATAATGGTAATTTGGCGTTAAAAAAAGATATTTTATTGATGTCCATAATTTGTTCCCAAATTCTTTTGATTGTTCTAGCGGTCTTGAATTTAACTCTCTTGTAGTAATTTGGATCATGTACCCGAAATAAAAACTGATTGCTTTGTGGCCCTAGCATGAATTGGTGGTAGAATAGAGGAGCTTCTTTGGACAAGAGACTACGTATGCGTTGAATAAAGGTGGCAAAGAAGTAGATTTTAAGATCTGGGAAATGCAGTCCCCCTTTTTCAATTGGCAATTTAAGTGCTGTCATTGACCTACGGGCTTTTTTGTATACCCAGATGTAGTTACTACAGATGCTTTCTATTTTCTTGATGTATGATTTGTTTAATTGTAGCGGGATGGAACTGAAAAGGTAAAGTATTTTGGGTATTATCTTCATTTTGATTGTATTAATGCGTCCGATCAAGCTAAGTGGGATTTTATGCCAATTTTTGAGTATAGATGTAATATCTTTAAGTAGAGGATCATAGTTTATTGGAATAATTTTGTAGATATTAGAGGTAAGTCTTACCCCTAAGTAGGTAGCATTAGAGCATAGCCCTATTATTGGATGTAAAGGTTGATAATTTGCTATCACTTGAGTTTTATTGACATTTAGCCGATAGCCTGAGACATCTCCAAAATCGCTGGCTTCCTTAATTATATTGGGTATAGCTTGTACCAGGTCAGTGGTGTATATGGCAATGTCATCGGCGAAGGCGGTGATTTTCAAGCACTTGCCTTCATGTTCAATAGGGGTAATATGCTCCTGAGCTGTTAATGCATTTAGGAAGGGTTCTAAAGCTAGAGCGAATAGCAGTGGTGAAAGAGGGCACCCTTGTCTAGTGCCCCTGCTTATTGGAAAGATATCCGAATTATTTCCAAGATAGCTAACTATGGCTGTTGGTGTCTCATATAGAGATTGGATCCATCCCAGATATTGGCCCCGTATGCCAGTTGACTTTAGTGCTGCCCATAGGTACTCCCACCCCACTCGGTCAAATGCTTTCTCTGCATCTAGCATGACCATTCCGAGTGGGGCAAGAGTGATAGACGCAACATCAAAAGCAGTTACCGCGGTGTTGATGTGGGCAGTGGTGTCTCTCCCCACCACGAATCCATGTTGTTGGCAATTGACCAAATCGGGCATTATAGGGGCAAGACGATTGGCAAGTATTTTGGCAAAAATGTTTGCGACGGTGTTAATTAATGAAATTGGTCTATATGATCCTTGTTCTTCCGGTGTTTTTTTTTTTTTAAAAGAACATTATTTTAGCAGTGCGCCATGAAATAGGAGCACTTCCTGATTCCCCAATAGAGTCTATCACCTGTTGGAATAGATGGAGTAATTCTTGTTCACATATCTTATAGATCTCCATGGGTAAGCAGTCTTCTCCTGCGGCCTTACCTAGGGGAAGTGATTGTATAGCCTTGCTTATTTCCTCAGTAGAGATTTTAGTACCGAGTTGATTAGTTATTTCTTGGTCCCTTGTTTCGGGTTTGTGTGTTTCTAGATATAATTCTATTGCTTCTAGAGTGGATGTGTTTTCTGGGGTATAAAGATGGCAATAATATTTAGCAAATTGTTCCAAAATCTGCTCTGGTTTGTTGTAATTTTTAGAATCTAATCCTTTTATTGTTTTTATAGTAGTTTTAGCCTTCTTGTCAGCTACTTTGTAAGCTAGAATTTTTCCAATCCTGTCTCCCCCTTCATATTGTGAGAGCTTATATTTGTGCATTCTGCAGATATATTTTTCCCTGAGAATCTTCTTTAATGCTGCTCTTAATGAAACAAATATTAAACTTAAATCTTTGGTGTTTGTTTTGCCTTGAATAATAGCATCTGAAAGTTGTTGTTCAGCTATTAGGATATTAGATGTGACAGATTTTATTACCGCTCGCTTTTCAGCATTGTCCCGAAAGATATATTGTTGTGTGTAGCCTCTGATGCTACATTTACATGCATCCCATACGTAGTTAAGAGTGGTAGAATTGATATTTAATGATATATATTCCTGTATGTGATTCTTAATACCAAGGATGAATTTAGGGTCTGTAAGTAGATATCTGGGAAATGTGAATTGCCGGGTAGTTTGTTTGGAGTTCAGAATTTTAAATTCAAACAGTATTGGGTTATGATCTGAGGTGACTTTAGGGCAGATCTTTATTTCATAGTTTTTTAGAATATTAGCTGTTGTCCATACCATGTCGATTCTAGAAAGAGTTTGATGTGGGGATGAATAAAATGTAAAGCCGGGAATGGTAGGTTGTTTAGTGCGCCAAGCATCTTTCAAGTTGCGCACCCTGGCTAATTCCTCTATAGCGGATCTCACTTTAGCCATTCTATTTCTAACTCCTTTACTTGTAGAATCTATAGCATAGTTCATGACGCAGTTAAAATCTCCCATTATTGACAATTCCCCTTCTCAATCGAGTAGCTCAATAGTCAATTTTTCATACAGTTTGGGAATATCAACATTTGGTCCCTAGATAATACAAAATACATAGCTTTTTTGGTTAAATTGTACTTGGGCAATTGCCCACCTGCCTTTATCATCACCAACAGTTTTAGTAACATTCATTTTTAGCCATTTTTGTTTCAAAATAGCAACTCCTCGAATTGATGCACCCATGGTAGAGCAAACAGAAAGGTCATAGCCCATTTGTGATAGTAGTTTGCGGTCATGATATCGAATATGCGTTTCTGTAATAAATGCCATATGTGGTTTTATAAATTCATTTCTTCTTGTACCAATTTTCTTTTACATTTATTGTTAAGACCGGCAACGTTCCAAACCATGCATCTAAGAAAAGACATATCTTATATTAATATCGTATAATCTCCTTCGCATAATAGATTCAATAGTATTGTTGCAACTTTTTGTAAGTTTTTCCCCTTTTTCTCCCTTGCAATAATTTTTTTCCCTTTTTTAGCCCCTTCCCACCCAAGGAGTTCTAACCCACCCAACCAGCCCCCCGTCTGAAAGGCCCCCAGGGGGGGAGCACCCCTCTATCCATTGCTGCCGCTGAAGGGGCAGAATAGTGAAGTTGTGAGCATGGAGTCTACTCCTTTTCAGAAGTGCTTAAAGGTGCATATCAATCGAAAAAAAACTAGAGAAAGAAAAAGAAAAGAAGAGAAGAAGCGAGAAGAAGATATAAAGACGAAAAAAGGAGGAAAGAAACCCTAGAGAGATGTTGGAGTAATTATATTCTAGTCCAGATGCATCGCCATTAATAATTGGGTTTTCAATAAACATGCGTTGAATTTATATCTTGTAGATCTAATTAATTCTAGTTAAATATTTTTTTACATTTTTTTTTTAGGCTTTCTCTCTCGTGAGTTTTTCCAAATGTTTAGTGGCTTCATCTGGGTCCGTGAAAAATAGTGACTGGCCATTCCTGATGACTTTAAGGCGAGCTGGTTCCTGTAAGTACACAGTGCAACCAAAGGCTTGAAAAGAGTCTATTAGTTTGTGGAGTTCCCATCGCCGGTCCATTGTGGCCTTACACTGATCAGAGCGTACGAAGAAAGTAATGTTGTCTACAGTGACTGGGTTATTGACTTTAGCTTTGAGAGCAACCGCTTGTCTTAATAAGAAGTTTGCAAAGTAGATTAGAAAAGGTCGAGGGAATTTGTTGTTTTGGTTCCTTTGGAAGGAGGGTAGTCTGTGTACCCGTTGAAGTTGGGAGTCCCAATCCCAGTCAGAAAGGTCGCAGAAAGCTTTTTTGAAGAGTTTCACAACAAAAGATCGGGGGTCACCCCCTTCGACACCATCAGGGACCCCAAAAAGTCTTAAATTGTGTCTGCGTGCCCTATTCTACAAATCTTCGACCTTGGTTTCTAGTTGAGAAATACGGGCTGAATTAGTTCTCGTAGTTTCTTCTGAGCGTGAGGTACCTTCTTTGACTCCCACCACAAGTTGCTTCAAGTCCTCCATCCCTTGTGTGACTCCACCAAGTTTCTGACACACTTCATTCATAAAGGCCTGTATTTTTGTATTGTCCTCTCTCAGTTGTAAGTGTTGTTGGTGGCTTTCTTGCCTCTGAGCCATAAGAGTTTGCATAATTAGACCCATAGAAATATTATCAGTTTGGTTATAAGTCTCTTCCCCTAGCCCGGGTATTGAACTTTGTATTTGGTTCATCCTTGGACTGGATTCTAGTGTTGGAGTCAAGGCGTTGGTGACCCATGTGATCTGGCTTGGATTTGAAGTCATTGTCTCCGTCGTGTTTTCAGAAGAAACATCATTTGAAACCTCCAGTGGGTGGATATCGGTTTCAGTCGGTATTGACCTTGTGCTAGCTTCTATTAGAGCAGTAGGTGAATCAACAAGCTCTCCTATATCCGACTCCTTAGTCGAGTTATCAGCTAAAGGGATTATCGAAGTATTTGGAGCAATAAGTTGTACAAAAGTTGTAGTTTTGTTGGTAATCAAGCTATTCCCAGTTGTTAAAGTTGGTGTGGTTGTTACATCTGGTTTGAGTTTTGTGTTTTCCATATTCTCTTGTCTAGAGACTACAATTCTGTCATGTACATGTAGGTCATCAAAACTTGCTCCAGATAACCTCAGTGCCATGCCCTTCACTCCTCCCTTAGCTTCAATCCATTTCCTCAATGGGCTATCATCTATAATGGCCTTACGCCCTTTTTTATTGGAGGTCGTGTCTTTGGTCAATAATTTGCGAGTTGTAGGTTTTAGCTTGGTTTTAGCTTTAAGTTTTGCTTTTCTTGTGATTGAAGCTTGTCCAACGTTGTTTCTATTGGGAGGTATCTCCTTGTCTTGCTCGCCCTCTTCAGAGATTTCTTCGTATTCATATTCGTAGTTGGAACTTTCTTCCGCCGTTTCATTTTCCTCGATTAGTAGCATATCATTCTTTCCAGTTAGATTGTCCGCCCCTGATTTATTAAATATAATTTTATTAGTAGTTGTCTCAGTCTCAATCTCTTGTGTGAGCGGTGAATTGCAAGTTAATATGCTCGTTTCAACCTCATTCCCCAGATTTAGGCTTGATATCTGAGGATTAGCAGTATTGTCAGTATTATCAGTATCAGAAATATCTCCATCAACAGAGTCAGTAATATCAGTATCGAGAGAGATAGTTATTTCGTCTCTCTCCATAACATTTACCCCATCAGTTATAGAAATAGAGTCTTTATTGGCATGGGTGTTTGGTTTATCGGTTTTATCAACGTTTGCGCTTTGATGTTGATTTTTCTCTTTATCCTTCACTTTAGTGCCAGCAGAGCTGGAGTCTGAGTTGTGGGTATTTTTAGCTGTATTACCGGTAATATTTGATTTTTTGATGCCTATCTCAGCTAGATCTTTTGGGGAGGAGAAATTCTGTGAAATCTGTGAATTTATATCCCCCGTTTGAAGATTCATCGATTCAGTGGTCTTGCTAGTGTTTTCGTTAAGTATCGTCACATATAATGTTTGCCTCGCTGTCTCAGCTTCTGCTGAGTTTTTTCCCCTATTAAGACAGGGGCTCCCGCCCATAAGTCCCATAGCAGTGTTAGGTTTGATAGCGGACCCCCCTGCAGGCATACCTGGTTCGTCATGTTTCGTTGTTTTGCCCGTCCTGCCGGTTCTAGTGGAGCGGGTTGCCTGTCGTGAGGTCATCAGCGCGGCAGCGGCAGCAGCGAGGTAGCCCGAATCTGCTAGCAGCGTGCGAGGAGACGTCGTCTGATCCTCAGCGAGTGCAGGCAGCTGTGCGAGGGTTAGTCCGAGGCCCGCCCTGTAGCCCGTCAGACCGAGCACTCGGAGGGAGCCGGTGTTTCGGAGTCTCCAAATCGGCACCACCCCTCTGCACAGATGATGAATGAACTGCAGCATCCAGGCTAATCCACAGCTCCGATCACAGTGTCCCCGACGTAGCAAGTATGCGCTGTACAGAAAATGCGCTAACAGTTTGATATCGCTCCAATATGCTTAGAAAATGCCGCTCGTGTTCACAGGCATTCAGAGTATTGCAAAGTCACTTTATACGCTCTCCTCTTTCCTTCAAAATTCTCCCCAAAGTACGATATGGAGCGACTCCATGCAAGCTCCTTCACCCGGCGTCTTCAACCCGCCATCTTGGCCCCGCCCTGAACTTACTGACGGGAATGCCGGGTACCGCACCGCCTCCGCACCTGGCCGGTCGGCGGTCACGCTGTAATGGTGCAGCGGCAGCCAATTCTAACATGTTTCATACCAAACATGATAGGATTAATTGCAGCCAATTTCGAGATGGTTATCGCGTAATTACACGGTGCCCCTCTATATCGTATAAGGCTGCTTCACTTACAACCCAGGAGAATGGACTCTGTAGGCTTTAGGGGTGTCCTGCTCATGCAGGGGCACTGTCACACTTAAAACCAAGCACCCGGCCTTCAGTATTGATAAGGCCACTATAGGAGTGACTTATGGGTTTTAAGTGCAGTGACCCTTGATATGGAAAACCTATATCTTTCATAAGTGGTGCTAGCACCAGTTTTCACAGGCTGCAATGGCAGGCCTGTAGTTGCATTTTGAATGGTCTCCCATGAGTGGCATACTGCATGCTTCAGCCCATAGGGGACTTCTGTTGTACCTATGCCCTGTGTACCTTAGTATCATATACTAGGGACTGATAAGAGTGTCCAAATATCCAATCGGGATGCACCTAAGTACTAACCCGAACAATTTAAGGGAGAAAGCAGAGAGACTGGGGTCCTGATTAGCAGGATCCCAGTCAGACTAGTCAAAACCAGCTTAGCACCAGGCAAAAAGTGGGAGTAACCTTAAAAGCATATCCTACTTTCCTACAATTGCACAGCCAGGAAGTTCAAAGATTGTATGTGTTTAAGTGCTGGAATTTCACCCATAAGTTTTAGTATATTGCCTATGTTCAAAATGTCCTGCTGCCCTTGTGATTTATTTTCTGTTGTTAATAGAATTTGCTGTATTGGTGGTTTTTGCCTTTTTTCCCTAATAAATCTGGATGATGGCCTTCCTCTGATGTCAACTTTTTCTGATTTTGGATGCGAAATCGGAAGTTTCCTTGTGGGGACAGGCTATTATTTCTTTTATTTAGTGGCAATATATAATTGGTGTGTGACTCTGTCTGTTGCGGTCCATTCTGGCCGTCAGTTTCGTGTGGGTCAGGGCCGAGTAATTCGCTCTTTTTGCTGGCACAACTTTTATTTTTATGCTGTATCTGCTGGCTAGTATCCCCCAATTGAACTGCTTGGGGTTCGATCTATTTTAAGATTTGCGGCTTTGAATCTGCTCTTTCCGTAAGATCTTTAGCTTTCATTTTGAGTCAAGGAGGGTGATAGTTATGGGAGTCAGTGTCGGTATTAATTCCTTCCTTCCAAAATATCCTGAGTTTGTTGGTTTGTTGTTATATACATCTTCTATTTGTTGTTTTATGCCCCCAACGTTCTCATCCTTACTTCTTTTGCAATTGATCTCACTAGTCCTTCTATCTTCTGTATGTCGGTTTTTACCCGAGGGACCGTGTCATCAATAATTGGAGGGGGGGTCAATAATATATGACTTGCTTTGAGTTGACTCATCCAGGCTATCATTCACAGATTCCCAACCCTTTAGACTTTTATTCGGAAGGGGATCTGCTGTTGTTGTAGGCTTGGTTAGGCAGTCATTAGCTTTATCCTTTCATGCTTTTTTTGTCTTCTAGATTGGTTCGAGGTCTTGAGGTTTCCTGTATAGACCTTCAAGATTTCTGTTTACTTGGCTCTGGTGCTCCAGCCCTTTTTCAAGCTGTATTTGTGTGTCACTTGTTGACTCCAGTGATATATCTGCGACTAGTGGTGAGCGTGGTTGCTTTGTAGTCAGTCTAGGGTTTTCTTCATGTGTACTGTCAGTATATGCACTGGTTGCAACATGAAGTTTATTAGTACTAAGGATCTGTTCCAATAATGTAGGTAAGAGGCTCGATTTGTCAATTATAAGACCACAAGAGCTGGGACTTTCTAGAGGCGAGCAGGTGGATTGAACTCTCATTATTAAGTTAGTTAATTTGTCCAATTTGGAATTTATCCCTAAGATATATGACACTATGATGTTCATTAGATCTATTTGGATATCTAGTTTGTCTGACCGCATTGTGAGTGCCTCAGTAGATGCTTGAAGAGTTTGCAGTAATGTGGTAAAAAGATCCAGCTGGTTATATGAATTACTGCGTCAGTCTCCTAGCCCAGTTTTTGAGTCAAGGTTAGTTATCACACTTTGATTGAGTTTAGCTGTATGTTTTGATTATGGGTTCTTTTTGCATTGAGTAGTACCTACCCTGTAGTTGTCGAAATGACTTATCAATGATCTTGAACATGTTTATCTTGTTAGCTTTCTTGTCATTTTGACTTGCGGTATCGTGGTGGTTTGTTCTCTCTTGTGTCCCTGTTCTAGCCTCTTTTGGGGTTAATTTTGAGCCCGTGCCTTGCCAGGAATCCTCATTCATTGACAGCAAACAAGAACTCATCCATAAAATGTCTCAGTCGTAGTCCTCTGCCTGGTGAACCTGCACTACAGTTGTTCGACCTTGTGTTGTTTCCTGGGCAGGTATATCAATAGGAGTGGAGTGGACTTGATTCTCTTGGACTGTGTCTGGGCTCGCCATTATGTTTTCTTCATCGTTTTCTGGAAGTCCATTGTGCACACCAGGAGGGACCCTAAAATTCCTCACTGATTTATTTATTTATTTATTTTTAATTTTATTAATTTGAAAATCAGGGCAAAAACATACATTCATAAGATACACATACGTGGCTGCAATAAGAGCTCAAGTTAATCAAAAAGTGAAAATGGACACTTGTTACACTTTTTAACCTTAGGTTAAAGGAAGAAGAGCACCCTCAAAAACTCAATGCTGATTGGAATGCGGTATATATGGTTCATCCGCCCCGCATTGTAGTTATGGCAGTTATCATCGGGTTTTCTTCAGTGTGTTGGCTGCCAGCCTCATCCAGAGGCACCTCTGGTTTCAAGTGCAGTGTCCAGAGATTGAGGGTTTCCCCACTTATAACGTGCAAAACAAAAAAGTGCAAAATGGTATTAAAAATTGGAAAAGAATCCCAATAGTTTATTAAGGGGTAAATTCCCAATAGAATAAAATGGTGTTATACTTGAAACAGACTGATTTACTGGGTCTGTAGGTATTGTTATGGATTTGTCGACATGTTTCAGCTCCTTAGGCCCTAGGGTCTGTGGAGCTTTCGTCAGGACTTACAAACAAGTAGATGTACTCACACAATTTGTGCAGTATCGTATTCCAATGAAATTTATTTCAAGGTAGAGTCATCTCTCCAAATTCTGAAACGAAATGTTATATTAAATACGAACAACTGTAGTTTTATTTGATGTTCAGTACAAAGTGGGGGATATTATCCTTATGTGGAGGAGATCTATTTTCTAATCTATTACATATAAGGAGAGGAAGGTTACAGGGCAGAATTGTTCTGTTCTTGTGTAGGTCTAAAATGCGATAAAGGCATATACATAATATTCTGCATGCACATCCTTGGCTGCATTGAAAGGTTTCTGTAGTTAATCTTGGGCAATAATGTCAGATGGAGCGCTCCTCGAGTAAGTTCTTATACCCCTTAAGGTGCTACATGTCTGAGTTTTAATCAGTTGTTGCCACAAAAATTATACATAACATTCAGCATGCACATCCTAAGCTGTGTAGAAAGGTTTCTGTAGTTAATCATGGGCGATAATGTAAGATGAAGCGCTCCTCGAGTAGGTTCTTATACTTCTTAAAGCGCTACATGTCTAGTTTTTAATCATTTGTTGCCACAAAAATTAGGCTAGGGGCTTGTTTAAGTATATACGGCAATGCAGACTCTCGTTAGAAAGCGCTTAACAAAATAAGCATCTCGTATTTAAAGTATTTTTGCTCCCGCCCATATTAAAACACGCAGTTCAGCCCACCATGTTTAACTACAATTGAGAAAAGTCCTACCTGAATTTGTAGGGCTCGTAAGTTGCTTCCAGTTCATAGTCTGGCTCAACAGTTTGGACCCCTGGCTGAAATTCACGTATACTTCTAGTAACATCAAACTGGATTTCTTAGACCTCACGATCTTCAATGAAAACAACAGCCTACAAACCAAGACCTACACAAAGCCGACGGCCAAGAACAGTCTTCTATCGTACAAAAGTTATCATCCAAAACCACTCAGAGATAACTTACCTTATAGCCAATTTTTGCGGCTTAAAAGAAATTGTAGTAAAAAAGAAGATTATAAGATCCAAGCAGAAGAACTCAGTATAAAATTGAGAAATAGAGACTACACTGAAAAAACTATCAGAAATTGTAGAAAAAGAGCCAACAACCAACAGAGAGAATGCCTGCTACAAACCGGAACCTACTCGAGGAGCGCTTCATCTTACATTATCGCCCATGATTTACTACAGAAACCTTTCTACACAGCTTAGGATGTGCATGCTGAATGTTATGCATAATTTTTGTGGCAACAACTGATTAAAACCCAGACATGTAGCGCCTTAAGAGGTATAACAACTTACTCAAGGAGCGCTCCATCTGACATTATTGCCCAAGATTAACTACAGAAACCTTTCAATACAGCCAAGGATGTGCATGCTGAATATTATGTATATGCCTTTATCGCATTTTAGACCTACACAAGAACAGAACAATTCTGCCCTGTAACCTTCCTCTCCTTATATGTAATAGATTAGAAAATAGATCTCCTCCACATAAGGATAATATCCCCCACTTTGTACTGAACATCAAATAAAACTACAGTTGTTCGTATTTAATATAACATTTCTTTTCAGAATTTGGAGAGATGACTCTACCTTGAAATAAATTTCATTGGAATACTATACTGCACAAATTGTGTGAGTACATCTACTTGTTTGTAAGTCCTGACGAAAGCTCCACAGACCCCTAGGGCCTAAGGAGCTGAAACATGTCGACAAATCCATAACAATACCTACAGACCCAGTAACTCGGTCTGTTTCAAGTATAACACCATTTTATTCTATTGGGAATTTACCCCTTAATAAACTATTGGGATTCTTTTCCAATTTTTAATACCATTTTGCACTTTTTGTTTTGCACGTTATAAGTGGGGAAACCCTCAATCTCTGGACACTGCACTTGAAACCAGAGGTGCCTCTGGATGAGGCTGGCAGCCAACACACTGAAGAAAACCCGATGATAACTGCCATAACTACAATGCGGGGCGGATGAACCATATATACCGCATTCCAATCAGCATTGAGTTTACTGAGGGTACTCTTCTTCCTTTAACCTAAGGTTGAAAAGTGTAACAAGTGTCCATTTTCACTTTTTGATTAACTTGAATACTTACCCTGGGGAAAGAAACGGACACATCAATTCCTCATCCCTCCCTGTTGATAAACCATTGCAATAAGAGCTGTCAATTAAGGCAAGGCTACCCATTCCCACAACAACAGTTTAGCAGGAACAATACACTAGACCCTCATCCTGACCCCTCCACCATCACAGTCATGCTATGTGGATACCTCATCTGCCTCGAGTTCAGGTGGGTCACAGATATGTCCTCTAAACTTGTTCCATGCTCCCCATACCTTCTCCCATTTTCAAAGACAACCACGGTGGATAAAGACCGCCTTTGCCTAGTCCATATCCTTGCACCACTTCCGGAGTGTAGGTGTTTCTCCCGACCCCCACAACATAGCAATATTGCGCTTAGTAAATGTCATTCCTAGCATTGCCCAATCCTGCGCTTGATGGGTGAGATTGTTGGGCTCCCACATGTTTAATAGACAACGTCTTGGTTCTGGCAGTATCGAAATTTCCACAGTCTGCGATATAGTACGCATTACCTTAGCCCAGTATGCTGCGATATTTGGACAACCCCAAAGAGTGTGAAAATATGTACCCTCCTCCCCACAGTTCCACAAACAGTATTGGTGTTGAGCTTTCCCTATTGTATAGAGTGTCGTTCTCGTGTAATATGTGCGATGCAGCACCTTGAGTTGGACCAATCTGAGTCGTGAGGGTATGGCCGTTTCACGTGGCAACGATATTGCCTCTTGCCACTCCGACTCATCGAAGTCTCCCACCTAACGGAACCATTTTTGTCGTAACTTG
Organism: Lissotriton vulgaris; assembly: GCF_964263255.1. Lineage (NCBI taxonomy): Eukaryota > Metazoa > Chordata > Amphibia > Caudata > Salamandridae > Lissotriton > Lissotriton vulgaris. Next base: position 1,348,496,842 of record NC_141694.1, on the reverse strand, counting down.
GTCGTTGGATCTGGTAGATTATTAACTAACTTACGGTACGTAAAGGATGTTGCCCTTTTATTCATGTGTTCCGTCAGGAGTCTGTTCTCCAATTGAGTGGCCTCCGGTATAGTAGTACCCGGTTCTAAAATCGCTTGGAGCACATGTCGGATTTGAAGATACCTAAACTTCTCCATCTGCGCCATTTCGTACTGGGCCTCCAGGCGTGTAAACTCGACCACAGCTCCCCTTTTTCAAAGATCACCCACGGTGGATATACCTATATTATCCCAGTTCTTGAATCCCTTACTATTCCTAAGTCGCCAAAGCCTTTGTGAGTCCCAGAGTGGCGTAATTTGTGCAATAACCCCTGAGCATTGCAATCTAGCCTGAGCCAGATACCATATGTGAATCGTATGTGCTGTTGAGCCAATTAGGGAGGGGGGCCTACGTTTGCCGTATAAGGCCGATATCAGTCTGTATATTTTTTATCTATTTTAATTCCTACTGCATGAACAAATGCTTTTGTAGTGAGAATTTTTAGTTCTGGATTCCCATTAGTGTTGTTTCGGTTTCTTTATTTGGCATTCAATGGTTTGGTGTTCCTAGACCTTGATCGAAAATTTGAGATTGTTCTTTTACCTCTAAGTTCTGTGTGGGGTCCATATCGTTTGCTTGTGGGCTGATCTTTTGGGGCGCGGGGGGCGTTTGCAGACCTAATGTCTCTCCTGTCATTGCTAGATTGTAGCTCCTGGATGTTTAGGGAAGTGGAATCTTGAGCTTTTATTTTCTTACTGTACTTCTATCTGTTCTCCCAAACATTGCAGTTATTGGTGAGATTAGTGGACTCCTTGAAGCGTGGCAGGATTCTTTTATATCTGGCGTTTTTTCTGGTTTTAGCTTTTTTTGGATACTCATTTCATCTCATTGGTTTTCTGCCCGGCATGCTCATGATTCTGCCAGATCACATATTTCTTGCCTGTGTTGTCTTTTGTCTTTTGAGCACATCTAATACTTGCTCCTGTGCCTTAATGGTCCCTGGGGAACTATAGGTCTACAGTCTATGGTTTTTGAGACCTAAATCGGGAGATTTGACCTAGTTGCAGTGTAAGTGGCCATTCTGCCCATTTTTAGTCTGCTTGTAGCTTGCCCCAGCTGGTCTAGCTTGATGTGCTGGAGGGACCCTATAGAGCACTATTTACCTAGCATTTGCCAGGTATCCATACTTGCGACTGAAACTACCAGCGCACTCTGTGCCTGATGCCAACTACCACTCAGTCGTCACCGAGCTGTTAAAGGACTATGTGTAACATAAGAAAGGTGGGCATGGTAGCCAGCAGCGGTCTGGAGTGGAGTGTTGATGTATTGTCGTCTGTAACTCAGCTCCAGTACTCCAGCGCTCCTGCACCCGATCTCTCTGCTAGACTAAGATCAAGTCAGTTCCACAGCCGGCATGAGTGAGGAAAGGAGGCAAAAAAAAGAAAGGAGGCACAGAGAGGGTGAGCAGAGGGGTAACCGCAGGCGAGATGATGGTAGCAGCATGACTAGAAGTAAGTAAACAGCAGCTGCTGGATACAGTGTGGGTGCAAGCAGAGCCAAAACTGAGCGGGCCACTACCAGGCAACCCGCAAGCTGTGCCCAGGCCTGATTGGGCCACTTCTGCAGGGATTTCGGAAATCTCACTCTGCGAGGATCTGATAAAACCCTCACGCTCAGTTTGCGTTAAGACCACGGCTCAGTCTGCGGCTCAGCAGCACTGTTCACCTCAAGTCGGATGCCACTGCCACAACCTCCTCTCCCCCTGCAGCTATTTCTGGCTCTTCCAGGCAGGTGCTTCCAGACCCACGCTGCCTCTCCTGGCATCAGCCACTACAAACTGTAGTACACAGCCTCAGCTGCCTACCTGTCTGCCTCTCGCTCGCTTGCTTGCTCACTTGCCGGAACCGGAAACAGCAGGGATGTGATTTAGTAGAATAGCTTTGTGTATGTTATTGCTCTATGTTCTGTTGTTTACATTAAATATATCAATAAATGCTGCTACAATTCCAGTCAAAAGCAGCATATTACTGAAAATTTCCATGACAAGCACACATTTATCACTGTTGAAGGTAGTAAAACAGTGTTGCTTCCTTTTTCAGCTACTTAAGACACCAAGCAGCCTAAATCTGTTGCAGCGACAAAGGCCCGGATTTACTAAAAAGTCACACAATGCAGAAGAGCATCCAAAGGTTCTCCACTGTGTTGCATGATAAGGTGAAAGCAGGACAGCACCATATCTATAGAGACATGGCCCTCTCCTCCCCTCTCCCTAGCGCTAGCGCACAATTAGACTGCCAAGCGCTATGCATACACCTTTACACTATAGTTCAAGGGTGTCTGCGTGAGCCGAGACAAGGTTTTATACTGGAACGATAGCCTTCCATTACAAACAACTGTGCCAGAAATGAAAGGAAAGTTAAAAGTATTTCTCCTTTTAATGCCTGTTTTAAAGTGGTGGTATTGTTTGGGGCAAAACCCTGTCTACTATTGTTAGTAGCTAGGCTTTTGTCTAAAAAAAGTATTTCTGGTGGCACAGGAAAACTAATGTACTACCTGTGTACTGCTGCTCTGACGCAGAGTAACTTAAAACTGTGCTTCGAGCTGGTTTGCATTACTTTTCCTTACAAACCAATGCAAATACCAATCTGTGTTGGTTAGAAAATCCAAAAAAGGATTCTGCATTGGGTCTAAGTTATGAAAGTAAAGCAAACCCTTTGAAAATCTGGCCCGGATTTTAAACCTAGCACGCACCGTGCATACTTTGGGCCTCATCAACAAAAGAATGGCACAGCGCAGTGCCGCAAGCAATTTTGCAGTGCCTCTCTGCGTCATTCTAAAAGTGCAGGAATGTGTCGTATTTACAAGAATATGGTGCATTACTGTACTGACGCCTGCATCAGCTCTAAAACAGCAGCCTAATGCCAACGAAGATACCCTTGCGCCATGTTGCAAGGGTGCCTGCGTTGCTAGGATGATTGATTTTATGAAGGAAGGGACACCTTTCTGCACAAAATTAATCAATGGAGGTGTTTTCCTCCTTCTATGTGTGATTCTGCAGTGCACATAGAGGAAAAAACTAGGAGAAATTTGGATATGTTTCCTTGTTGCACCTCCCTAATGCCATCCCTGGGGGGGGGGGGGCGTTAGAATCTGACACATTCCCAGGTTTACGAGTCCTCATAAATATATGAATGCTTCAGGTTCCATGGGTGTTGCTTGGGAACACCCATGGAATGCCGCGTTCACACAGTGGTCTGCATGAAAGGGGCACATATTTACAAGACCATGAAAAGCCACTTAAAGTGGCTTTGTGAGGCCTTGTAAATATGCTGCAGCCTATTGCACCCCCAGGACAATAAATGAGTACCGCTCAGGCGGTGCACAAGTCCCGCCAGGATCTCGGAAATGAGTCCTGTTATGTCCTATGCCTGCCTATGTTTTGCATTGTATTTACAGTAATGTTGACATGTCTTGCTTTTTTTATGGAGGATGAACATGTTCAGTGAAATACAACGTTCAGACAGGGCTTTCAAAAGTGGAATATATTAGCGTGGTCACGTGTTGTGTTTATTTACACGTCATTGACAAGATTTAAAACTAAATGTAAGTATGTTGTTTCTATTCCAAATTAATACCTGCTTTCACAGAAAAAAAAGAAAACGAAAATGAAAAACTCTGAAAGAATTATTGCTTTGATCCTTTTCTCCCAGCCTGCAAAAAATACAAACCGAGCACCGGAAAAAGCTTCCTTGCTGGAGGCTTGCTTACAGCACTGCCAGGTACTCAAGTCAATTAGCATTCATTGGGAGCAATTGGTTTCCTGGCAGTGGAGTGTGTTAACATGTTCAAAGGCATTAATGAGCAGCAATTGAACTCTTGGAAACTGGATTTTGAAATGCTAAATGCTGCTTCGTTTTATCAACAGATTACCTGCCAATTAGTAAAACCAGATTGGTTCACTTGGAATATACAGGTGACTTTCTAGAGCATCCAAAGAACAGCCATATTCTCATGGGTTTATGAGTCACAAGTGCAGATGTTAGGTTGGGTCCAAAACATCAAGGCACTGTGACTTCTGAAACAAAGATTTACATGCGTTTGGGAACTATACATCTCTGAATAGTAAAATGACACATAGAAAACGATTCAACTGGTGACAAAGTACCTTGCCTTGCTATGTTATTACTAGTTTATACTCTTTTATGCTTTTTGTAAGACACCATCTCTTAAAATACTACTACTAATACTACTACTAATAATACAATACCAATACAATCCAATATTTCTTTATTTCGGTTATTCACCATAAAAGAACAAGCACAAGTATGTACGAACAAGTTAAAAGTAATAAAAAAGTTTAAAAGGAATAAAAGAATTCATCTGAAATAGTACATTTTAGGTTAAAAAGATGCATATTAAGTAAATTTCTCCTAATGCACCACATGGAATTTATGAAGCGTGAAACCACAAAGACTATATGGGAATCTGTGTTGTATTTTAAAATTCTGAAGGCTTTGATACAATGGGTTGTGCCTAGGTTTTTGCATACCTGGACTAACCATCTTTGTCTTTTTGAGTGATATCCTGGGCAAGAGCACATGAAGTTCAGCCTCAACACACATGTTACAGGCTGGACACCCACTTAAATTCCCACCCGACCATTGACAAGTAAAGGCACGCAGGAGGAGACAGCTGTGACGAAACTGTAGATATAATTTCCTGCCTGATGCTAAGTGGAATAAGTCAAGGCATGCCTCTAGCCTGTAAGTGTCTTTTACTTCCAGGCAGAGTGATGTAAGGGAACCATGAGCGGATTCTACATGGAGTTTTGCGGAGAAACTGCACCAGTAGCTGGTAGTTAATAATTTGCGTGGTGTTCTCGGGCAAGCTATGTCAGGGTTATCCCATAGCTCTTTTAGGCCTATTTTGCAAAGGTTCTCCCTGATGAATCTAAGCCAAAGCAGCTTTCCTGAACCGGGGAGACTCAGGATTTTCAATATCTCTAATCTGTACTCTAGGAGCTACAGTGTTACCCAGAGGCACTGCCAAAATAATAATGGCCTGCAGCCAATTTCCTCAGCAATAGATCTCACCCCTATGTCCATAAGCAGTGGAACCAGAGGGGAGCTGATTGGTAAACTGAATAATTGTCTAATGAATTTGTTCTCAGTGGTGACAACAGGCCTATGGTTGGAGTGCCCTCAGAGTAATGCTATCATTGGCTTGTCTTCTCTGTAAATTGATGGATGCATACTACTGTTCTTATATGTCAGCTTTGGGAGTACTGTTGCATCTGTGATTTTCTGTTGAAAGCATCCTTTTATTCAGGAGCTACACACAGTAGGTTTTGTTATGTTATATTATGTTACGTGCATTTGTACTGCGCGCAGCTGCCCCAGCTAAGGGGGGTCCTGGCGCATGGCTAGGTAACACGCAACAGCCACAAGAAACACAACAGCTAAAAAGAAGAAACCAGGTTAAAATAAGAACGTTTTAATAGCCTTACGAAAGGAGAAAAGATCCTCCAACAGCCGAGTCTCCACCGGGAGGGAGTTCCACAGTTCGGCTGCTTTGACCCAGAAGGAACGACCACCAACACGGCACAGCTTATATCGAGGGGTGATAGTAAGCGCTTGACCCAGAGATCTCAGAGGCTGGGTGGGGACGTACCAAGACAGGAGGTCCGTGAGAATTTGGGGAGCCGAACCCTTTAGAATTTTGAAGGCTAGACACAGTGACTTGAATTGGATTCTGGCCCTGACTGGCAGCCAGTGCAACGATTTCAAAGTACTGGAAACAGGGCAGGATCTAGGAAGACCAACGATTGCTCTGGTGGCAGCCTTCTGCACACGTTGGAGGCGGGTGACTTCGGCCAGGTTAGCCCCCACCAGGAGAGAGCTGGCATAATCCAGGCGCGATATAACAGTCGCCTGTATTACCAACTGCCGGGTGCGGGGGTCGAAGAACTTCAGGACTGGTCGCTGGTCACTGGTCGCAGAGCCCGGAGGATTCCAAAACAGCAGGCAGCCGTTTTCTTCGTGTGCCCCACAAAACTGAGAGTGGGGTCCATCCACACTCCCAAGTTTTTAATTCCGTCACCGGAAGCGGAGCCGACCCAAGCTCCGAAGGCCACCACCTGTCCCCCCCAGAGATCCGCCCTTCTACCGACGATCATGATCTCGGTCTTCTTCGCGTTGAGCTGGAGACAGTTGTCCTTCATCCAGCTTGCCACCGCCCTAAGTCCACTCTGAAACCTGGGAGCATCCTGGTCCGCATCCCCGCTGATCTTAACCGCTAGCTGGGTGTCATCGGCATATGACACCATGGTCATACCCCACTGCCTGACAACCTCAGCCAGCGGTCTCACGTATAGATTAAACAACGTGGGGCTCAGCGAGGATCCCTGCGGCACTCCCTGTTTCAGAGGATGGAACTTGGACTGGAACTGTGGCACCGCAACGCTGAAGAAACGACCATTGAGAAATTACCGGAACCACTGGAGGGCGGATCCCCCCACTCCAATCTCCTCCAGGCGATGCAACAGGATGGGATGAGACAGTATCAAAGGCTTAGATCTAATAGTACAAGCGCTGCCGTCTGTCCTGCATCCATCACTGTGCGAAGATGTTCAGCCATGGTGAGAAGGGCGGTCTCCGTGTCCAGCACGGAACCCGTTCTGGGTGGGGTCTAAGATGTTAGCTCGAGTGAGGTGGTCGGAAAGGACCTTGTTCACGTGGGCCTCCACGACTCTGGTCAGCCAAGGGAGCAGGGAAATAGGCCGATAATTTTCCGGCTTTTCCGGGTCCAGGGAGGGTTTCTTTAAAATAGGAGAAACCACAGCCCGCTTCCAACTTGCTGGAACCGTACCCGAGGCCAGCGAGATGTTAATCAGGGAGAGTACCGAGGTACGACCCACAAACAACTGGTCTCAAAAGAGGGCTGGCTTAAGCGGATCAGCGGATCAGCGGGCGACCCGGATTTCACCTGCTGAGCTAAGATGTCAAATCCCTCAGATGTCAGCGGGGGCAACACATGAAGCAGAGAATCTCCATAGATGTTACATAGAGTACCTGCCGGTGGCCTAGTATCGGGGAATGTTAAGTAGATGTTCTGAGAGCCTCACAATGCTCCATGGAGCTCGTTGTTGTAGCCGAGGCCCGCTTTGCCACAAGGTCCTTTACCACTTTAAAGATGGTTTTTGATGGATTGGGGCTGTTGCCGAACTCCGCAGCGTAAAAAGCTGCCCGGGCCCGGCATATAGCGCGATGGTAAGTTTTAACGGCAGCGAGATAAGCGACCTTCTTCCGGCTGTCGTACACCTTCCGCCATTCCCTCTCTGCTCGCCGACAACTGCCCTTGAGTGCGCGTAATGCACTATCATACCAGGGGCTTGACTCTCTAGAGCTGATTTTCCTAGTCGAGATAGGAATCAGGGAATCAAGTGCCTTAGTGACCCACGAGCAGAACTGATCGTACCCTGCATCTACATCCTCCAGAGGTCCCAACCGCACTGCTGCGAGGGCTCGATGAAGGTCCTCAAGTCTCAATTTACTCCAGTGCCGTGTAGAGACCATCCTTACGGGAGCAGAAGAAGAAATTCCCGGCAAGGGGACATAGATGGCCACTGAAGAATGGTCCGACCAGCCGAGCGGAGTAACGGCCGTAACTGTGGCCTCTGTCAAGTGTAAAGAATGGATCCAACGTATGGCCAGCTACATGTGTGGGATGCCGCACTATTTGATGGAGTTGAAGAGCCTCCAGATCGGCTAGAATACAGCACACCATAGGGACATTCTGATTCTCAAAGTGCAGATTAAGGTCCCCCAAGATGGAAAAGTTAGCACACCCCACCGCCAGAGAGCTTACAGCATCAGGAAAGGAAGCCCTGAATGCCACCTCGCTTCCTGGAGGGCGATAGACTACCATCCCTGAGAGGGAAAACTGAGGGTTAACCAGAATTTTAAAGATGGCGCTCTCGCAGCCTACGATACTAAGGGCAGACCAACAACAAGAGAGACTAGACCTCACTGCGAGAGCGACGCCCCCTCCCCTAGTCAATCGATTCAGGGTGAAGACCGAAAAATCGGAGGGAAATGCCAGATTAATAATGGCCGTATCATCGTCCTTCAGCCACGTTTCCGTAATAGCCACAATGTCAGGGGCCTCATCACGCATCAGGTCCCTAACAGCTTGATGGTGTTGAACTAGAGACCTCGCATTAAAGCTCAGGATGCGCAGAGCATGAGTCTGACGGCTACTGCCCGAAGCGACCGGTAGAGCCTCCTGACATATCTTAACCGGAGAGTCCACCGCCCACTGGCCACAGGCGCACTGATAAAGGCCACAGAGCGGGTGTATAGGTGCATGTATACATCTCAGGACAGAGCGTCCTAAGACCCGCAGCGTGGCAGCAGAATAAACAATCATAGCGCAATCCCGTGTATCCGAACCTGAGGATGTTTAAATACCTAAAGACCGGCGCGTCCTTGGTGCGTCCTTGGCGTGGACGGGCACAGACGGGCAGGACTCAGGCACGACTCCGGCTAAGCGACGGCGTCCCACTGCGCGATCCCGCTGCGTGGGAGAGGACGACTAAGTAGGCGAGGCGATTAGCACACCGAGCGTCGGGACGCTCCAAGATGGCGCCCGTAGAAGATCTGGGCAGCCCAAGGCAAGATGGCGCCCACCGAACCAACCCCGGGACCCAGACCCGCCAAACGGCGGTGCGTTAACACAATTACCTTGATTACCTTGATAAAGATTTATGATTAATCCCTGCTTCAGTAATGTAGCACAGACACAACACCCCACCAAACATGTAATAACATTATTCTCGAAGCTTTATTCCAAAAATGTATTACCAGCAGATGAATACAAAAAAGTTTGGCCATTGCCGAATGACTTGGATTACATTCTATCTAAAAAGCAAGCATGGAAGTCAGATTCTAGCAATCAAGTGGCCACCCATTGTTTCCATTGGGACTGCAGCTAGCACTCAATTAACAAAAACATTGATTTCAAGGACACCACTTTCCAGGTTATTAATAAAGGAACCAATGTAGTCATTAACAAGTCAACCATTGAGCCAGCTGGCGAAGATGGATGCCTCACTTCCTTTCTGCAAAATATATATTGTGATATAAAAATCGGCTCAGGTCATCAGAAAGACACCACACGTAACAGATTGCTAGTCTTCAGTAAAACGTTCTGAGAGGCTGATGCTTAGATTCGAAATTGTGATAGAGATTCTTCAGTCCTCCATTATTACTTCTGGGAAGTTGACAGAGAGCCCACAGGTTGCCTAGAGCCATCATGGAAATCCAATGTGATTCTTAGGCAGAGTTTTTTGCTAGACCTCAAAGAATTCTACTGAAAAGCAAATCACCTGACTGTCCAACCAAGGCAAATGGGCACTGCCCTCATATGGAAGCTCATGTCACTTGACACACATTCAACTCGTGTTTGTGCATTCAGATGTTTGTATACTGTTCTGAAATTTCCAGAATGTTTCCTGGACATTATTTTGTGATCCAAAAGTTCAATCCTATAAGGCATCTGACAAGAAAGTCTTAAAGGACATAGTTGAACGTCTGAAAGATGGTAAGCGTGCTAGCCAAGTTGGGATAAGGCAACTTAGTTTACAATATCTACTTGGCTGTTATATATCTGACATGTCTGTGCAACAGCCAAGTTAATCGCTTCAACAACATCAGGATAGGGTTGGCAGGGGATGAGCTTAAAACATTTGGGCAATCTTTGTTAAGTGCTTACTTTGAGAGGTGGTTTCCAGTGCTCGGCACCCGCATTTAAGATCGACACTAATGACAGTCCACCCTGTGGTGATGTCTGTCATTTTGCAGATGAGCCTAACACCAGTGTTTAATAATTCTATATACAGTACAAATGACAATGAATTCTATTCCACACCATTCTTATAGCTTTGGGTGGCCTGGAATAGTCTGAGTCAAGCACACTCTAAGACTTCGATGATTAGTGGATGTGTTGGTGCTGGCACTGGCAGAACTGGCAGTGCCAAGGGATGCAGCAGCTTGCAGTGACTTCCTAAAACGAGCCCTGTCCTTTCTTTTTTTTTTTTTACTTGCCTAAGCAGATACCAAATAACATCTTCAACAAAAATAATTGACATGCTTGGGCACGTCCTGCACATTACCTCGGTCTTCAATTAAAATATGGCCCCATTTCTTCCCTGCTGCAGTGTACCATGATTTTAAACTCACAGGATGTCCTATGGTCAAGCGTGAATGGAAGATCTCAAGTAATTGTATGAAAAATTGGAAATTCCCAACAGGTTCACAGGGTAGCCACATATCACTCTGATAGGAGAGACGAGAGTGTTCAGTGGACATGCAGTAGTGCCATACCAATTACAGCACTTCCTGTTTGAATGGCTTACATGGATACTTGATGAGTGGAGGCAAAAGTAGCTAACCTATTTATAATAGTATGAGAAAAATAATCCTCAGACTTGATATGAGCTGTGATTGAGCTCTCATAATGTCAAAATAATCTGAATTCTAATAAATAAAGAAGCTTTTCTGAATACTCTATTTATATTTTGTGAAGTGGCACAGGCGGAAAGGTCATCCTCACAGAAAACTGCAGGTGGTACATGTACAGTAACACTTAAATATTGTAGTTAATAAATGAATGTTAAACATATTAGACCAATTAAAAATAATGCAGACAATGCCTGAAATGGGACGTTATATGGGCAGAGAGATATTGCAGGTGGTACATGTACAGTAACACTTAGTTAATAAATTAATGTTAAACATATTAGACCAATTCAAAATAATGCAGACAATGTCTGAATTGTGACGTTATATGGGCAGAGAGATATATGGGGTTTTGTCTAATTTATAGGGAAATCAATGCTCTCAAGACATTGAAATATATACAATTCAATATTCAAATGTGAGTGAATAATTTTTCATATATATAAATATATATACATATATATATATTACCTACTGGCAGTCGCCAGTAGGTAGTTATAGTTAGGATTATTTTCAATGCAAAATCTCAACATTCTATTGTGAATAACTTTGGCGCCGGTTGAGGAATCTGCCTGAAAATTTCCTCAAATTTGCCTCGCGGCGCCCCGATCCTTCCCTGAAAGTTTGGGGGGGCTTTGTCAAGCGGGGGCCGAGATAAAAGGGGGTCCCAAAATGTGTTTTCCCCATGTTAATTTCTATAGGGCGGTCAACCTCACTTTTAGCCCGAACGGCTGAATGGATTTCCACCAAACTTGGCCAAATTGTAGGGACTGGTAGCCCGATGTGCCTTTGCTATGTCTCAAGATATGTGCTCAAGTGAATTTTGAGTAATTTAGGTTCAAAAAAATATATATCAATGGCCGCGCCCCGGTACGTGCACCAGGGCGCTAACCAGCTACGCGAGTTCTGATTGGCTCTCGGGTGTCTGTAAACATTCCAAACAGTCCGGAGTGGCCGCCATCTTGTGTCTCGGTAGGATCGAGACACAAGAGGTGGCAAAAACAAAGGGGGAAATGACCATAAGGGGCAGAGTAGACCCCTCCTGACCCCCTAGGTTTGATGGGGCTATAAAAGGAGCGCCCTGTACGCGCACCGCAGACCGTACCGGGAAGCGTTCCATGGGAAAAAAGAATGATAGAGTTTTTAAAAAATGTAGCCTTTTTTTATAATTTGGAGGTAGTTCTAAAAAACTGTTTTTTTCTTCTTTTTGTTGTTTTATATTTTTTTAATGTTTTTTGAACATTTAGTACTTTTTTTGGCTTTTATGAACTATTTTATATTTTTTTTGTTATTTTTATGGGGAGAAACAAAAAACAGGGAATTGAAAGTGGCTCAACTGGAGCAAAAAAAAAAATCAGGAAAAAATTAGGCTTTTTTGGAGCAATTGTGGTTGTCACCAGCAAGGAGGATGAGCTTTATGCTCTGTTCACCATAGGAGATGGTCTTACCACAAAAAATACATGTAATTCTGAATCCCCAAGCCGTGGTTGTATGCAAGGGATCGTCTCCCTTGTCTCTGGTCCCGATGTAGTGGGCTGCTTTCTTTTGGAGGTGGTGGTTGTAGATTGGGGAGGGTTACTGGCCAGTTCTCTCACCTCTGCGGCAGAATAGTTGTTCAGATGCTTGTGCTGCATGTGCCTAATCATGGTATTATTACCGAAAGAATATTTTTTGTTAGGGTTCCCCCTTGAAAGTTCCATGCCACAGATTAGGCAAGTCACCTTGGGCACATTGACTTTTTTCTTGCCCTCGGGGATTGAAAAAAACTCCCACACAATGTGCTGCCTTGGCTTGTATGGGGTATTGTCTTCTGGCAGCCACCTTCTCCTTCCCTCCTCCTCCTCTTCTTGACCACCAATGTAATGTTGTGGTGGTGGTGGTGCAGATGCTCCAGCTGCTGCCGCTACCGTAGCCATTTTAAAGTACAACATTTTTCCCAAAGATGTTCAAACAGGTCTTCCTCAGTCAAAGGACAAAGTCAGAATAAGGAAAAAAGGTGGTGTCTTTCATCATTTGGAAAAAAAACCTGTCCTGAACTAATGAAAAGTGTTATTTTCAGGTCACATGACCCGGGCTTTCATCATTTAGAAACCAAAACTGTTCTGCACCAATGAAAAGTGTTATTTTTAGGTCACATGACCCAACGCGCCCCTGGGCTGCGCCACGGGGCGCGTCGCGTAAGCGCGTCAGATGATTATGTTGCGCGATCGTATTAGCTCGAGTATTTCCGGGTGCGCTTACGCCGTGCGTATTACGTGGCCGCAGCTACGCGATACGTCATGATGAGTGATGTCACTGACCATGTCATGAGTGATGTAATATGTGACGTCTTCAGCAGTGCATTGCACGCGCAAGTTATAGTGAGTCCAACTAACTATAACGTGGGAATTTCAATGGTTTTATGCGAGTAAAACTTCCTGCTAACTATAACTGGTGTGAAACCTATGGTTTTTTCAGTGAATATATATATATATGTGAATATATATATATACATATATATATATATATATACCCACAGACTCCCGTTTGATGAATAGAAAAGTTGTTTCTTGCAACATCATCAAGTCCAAATAACTTGTTTCGGCCACCGAACTGCAACCTTGATCACATACCGCGCTGCAGGTAGGGTATAGCTATATATAGACCTGGAAGTGCTACTACTATGTTTACATGTTCTACAAGTTTGGCACATTATTTACGTCCTATTTCCGAGGTTTGCAACGTAAATTGAGACAGCTCACGGTGAGTCATATGCAAATGACTACAGTGCTGACACATCAAAAATATCGAGTGACACGATAAACAGACTAATAAAATCCACAGAGTACAAATACATCACTGAACACCTATAAAAGGACTAAGAACATGTAAATTAAAACAGTTGTTAATACTTAGATGACAGACATATTTGGAACAACATTAAAAAATATTGGGAAACGTGATGGACTCGAGTAGAAAGACTATAGCCTAAACTTGTGTCATGCAAAGATGTATGCCCCAAGTTCCTAACATCTAATGGGCACTCAATAGAAAAATATCACCAGGGTCAAAGAAATGGACTCCTGGTGGTTCACAGAAGATAAGGTTAGTAAAATTGGTGAAGCATAAAAAGTGGATTCTACGAAAAAAGTAAATGGACATATCAAAACGCACAAATGCATGGCATGCGTAGAAGCACGGGAGTCAGATATGTCACCTCAGTAGGGATCATCTGGACAGAACAGTAGTAGATGTGCAAGACAAGTGAAAGCATGTAACGATAAAAGTCAAATGATAAGGGGCAGGGAAGTGCTGGAGTGTTGAGGTAATGTGTGTTGAGTTAAAATGGAGGGAGGAGCAAGTCAATCAATCAATCATTCAATCACTGCATTTCTAAAGTGTGCTACATACCGGTGAGAGTCTCAAGGCGCTGGGGGGGGCGCTACTGATCGAAGAGCCAAGTCTAAAGGAGACTTCTGAAGGCCAGCAGGTCCTGAGTCTGTTGTAGGCTGGTAGCGAGAGTGTTCCAGGTCTTGGTGGCGAGGTAGGAGAAGGATCTGCCACCGGTGGTGGTTTTCCAGATACGAGGGACTGTGGTGAGGGCGAGGTTGGCTGAGCAGAGGCTTCAGGTGGGGGTGTGGAAGCTTAGTCGGTTGTTGAGGTAAGTAGGTCCGGTGTTGTGTAGTGCTTTGTGTGCGTGGATGAGGAGTCTGAAGGTGATCCTCTTGTTGACGGGGAGACAGTGCAGGCCTCTCAGGTGGGGTGTGATGTGGCTGCGGCGGGGGACGTTGAGGATCAGTCGAGCAGAGGCGTTATGGATTCGTTGTAGTCGTCTCAGGAGCTTGTTTGTTGTTCCTAAGTAGAGGGCGTTCCCGTAGTCGAGTCTGCAGGTGATGAGGGCCTGGGTGACGTTTTTTCTCGTGTCGAGAGGGATCCATTTGAAGATCCTGCGGATCATTCGGAGGGTGTTGAAGCAGGACGCGTAGACAGCGTTGACTTGCCTGGTCATGGAGAGGGTGGAGTTGAGGATGACCCCCAGGTTGCGTGCGTGCGTGCGTGGTCTATACCTAGCAATGTGGGCCACCAAGAGTCGTCCCAGGCTGATGGGGTGGGTCCAAGAATGAGGACCTCCATCTTGTCTGAGTTCAGCTTCAGTCTGCTGTCCATAATTCAGTTGGCTACACCCTTCATTCCTCTGTGGAGGTTGGCTTTGGCGGTGTTGGGGTCTTCGGTGAGGGATATGATCAGCTGGTTGTCGTTGGCGTAGGAGATGATGTTGAGGTTATGTTGTCGTGCGACATGGGCGAGAGGTGCCATGTAGATATTGAACAGCGTCGGGCTGAGGGAGGATCCCTGTGGGATGCCGCAGATGATCTCAGTGGTTTTTGAGCAGAAGGGTGGGAGGCGGACGCTCTGGGTTCTGCCGGAGAGGAAAGATGCGGTCCAGGCCAGGGCCTTCTCTTGAATACCGGCGTCATGGAGGCATGCTGATAGGGTGCGGTGACAGACGGTGTCAAAGGCTGCTGATAGGTCCAGGAGGATGAGGGGGGGTGTTTCTACTTTGTCCATCAGGGTCCTGATGTCGTCAGTGGTGGCAATGAGGGTGGTCTCGGTGCTGTGGTTGCTGCAAAAATCGAATTAGGAAGGGTCCAGGATGTTGTTGTATTCGAGGTAGCGGGTTAGCCGTTTGTTGACAATCTTCTCAGTCACTTTTGCCAGGAATGGGAGCAGGGAGATGGGCCGGAAGTTCTTGAGGTCCTTGGGGTCCACCTTGGGCTTCTTCAGAAGGGCGTTGAGCTCGGCGTGCTTCCAGCTTTCCGGGAAGGTGGCTGTCTCGAAGGAACAGTTGATTGTTTTCCGGAGGTGGGGCGCAATGGTTGTGCTGGCTTTGTTAAAGACGTGGTGAGGGCAGGGGTCCGATGGGGATCCGGAGTGCATAGAGTTCATGGTTTTGATGGTGTCTTCGTCGCTGACGCTGGACCAGGCGGTCAGGCGACTGGTGTGGGTGGTAGTCGCAGGGGTGGTGGACTCGGTGGTGGGTGCGGGGGGATCGGAGTTGAAGCTGTCATGGATGCCGGTGATCTTGCGGTGAAAGAAGGTGGCCAGGGAGTCGCACAGGTCTTGTGATGGTGGGATGTCGTTGGTGTTGGAGCTGGGGTTGGAGAGTTCTTTCACGATGCAGAAGAGCTCTTTGGTGCTCTGTGCGTTGTTGTCTAGGCGGTCCTTGAAGACAGTCCTCTTGGCGGTCCTAATGAGTTGGTGGTGTCTGCGGGTGGCACTCTTGAGGGCTGTGTGGCTGTCTGGTGTTCGGTCGAGGAGCCATTTCTTCTCCAGCTTCCGACAGGTGTGCTTGAAGATCCGAAGGTCTTCGGTGAACCAGGCGGCTTTCTTGTTGGTGTGGTTGGTTGTGGAGGTCTTGAGAGGGGCGAGGGTGTTGGCGCAGTTGTTTATCAACTGTGTGAGGTTGGGAGCGGTGGTGTCTTGGTCGGTGGGGTCAGTGGGTGGTATCAGGGCGAGGGTGGTAGTCAGTTGGTCCTCGGTGACCTTGCCCCAGCAGTGGCGCAGCAGCTGTTGGGTGCCGTAGTGTGTGGTGGGTTTCCTGAAGGTGAAGTGGAGACATCTGTGGTCGGTCCAGTGGGGTTCGGCGGTGTGGTTGAAGGAGACGTAGGGGCTTGCGGAGAATATGGGGTCCAGTATGTGTCCAGCGGTGTGGGTGGGTGTTGTCACGAGCTATTTGAATCCGAGGTTGGCAAGGTTGTCGATCAGGGCGGTGGAGTTGGCGTCGTTGTTGTTCTCGAAGTGGAAGTTCAGGTCCCAGAGGAGGATGTAGTCCGTGGAGGCGAGGGCATGGGTGCTGATGAGGTTGGCGATGGTGTCGCTGAACTGTGGTCCGGGTCGGGGAGGTCTGTAGATAAGTGTTCCTCTGAGGGTGGTGTTGGGGTCGGTGTGGATCTGGAAGTGCATGTGCTCGGCGGTGGTGAGGGTGTCGTCGGTGTTAGTTGAGATTCTGATGGAGTCTTTGTGGATGATGGTGATTCCCCCTCCCACTCCGTTGGTGCGGTCTCTGCGGGAGATCTTGTAGCCCTGTGGGATGGCAATGGTGATGTCTGGTGCTGAGGTGGCGTTCAGCCAGGTCTCCGTAAGGAAGGCCACGTCAGGGGCGGTGGAGTCTAGGAGGTCCCAGAGTTTGATGGCGTGCTTGCGAGCGGAGTGGGTGTTGAGGAGGATGCAGCGGAGGTGGTTGGGTTCTTTGGCTGGTGGTTTGGTGGGCTGGATGCTGGTGAATCTGCAGATCCGACAGGCGAAAAGTCCTTGGGTGCGCTTTGGGGTGTCCCGGTAGCAGGGGTGGACTCGTCCGGTGTTGAGTGCGTGGAGGATGCTGGATTCGTAGTGCAGTCTGGCGTTGCGGGGGGCGCAGGGTCCAGGGGTTCTGGCGCTGGGCACGGTCCAGGCACGGACGGGCGCAGACGGGCTTGCCTTTGCGCCCCTTCGGCGTGGCCGCTGTGCGGCCTCCATATGAGGCGAAGTGGGAGGGAGGAGCAGCTGGGAGGCAGGAGCGGGGCGGCCAATGGGCGAGGTCAGGGGAACCAGAAGGGAAAGGGGGCGGGCCGTGGGGGAGCAGCGGCGGGAAGCAGGGAGCGGAGGGCATTGAGGGCTGCAGGGAGCGCCTAAAAATACACTACAATACAATACAAGGGTACAAAATAAAATACAGACCACAGCGAGTACAGTGGGGGAAAGACAAAAAACACGGTTACCGGATACCAGGGGCGAACCTTCGGCAGCGGCGGAGCAGAGGGCAGATACTCGGTCAGACACGAGGAGCTGTGCGGCTTGGGAGGCGACCTGCGGTCAGGTCGCACTCACCTTCGTCGCGTGGCCTCCATATGAGGCCAAGTGTGAGGGAGGAGCAGCTGGGAGGCGGGAGCGGGCGGCCAATGGGCGAGGGCAGGGGAACCAGAAGGGAAAGGGGGCGGGCCGCGGGGAGCAGCGGCGGGAAGCGGGGAGCGGGGGGGCACAGAGGGCTGCAGGGAGCACCTAAAAATACAATACAATACAATACAAGGGTACAAAATAAAATACAGACCACAGCGAGTACAACGGGGGAAATACAAAAAACATGGTTACCGGATACCAGGGGGGAACCCTCAGCAGCGGCGGAGCAGAGGGCAGAGACTCTTTTAGACACGAGGAGCCGTGCGGGGTGGGGGGTGACCTGGGGTAGTAAGTAAGTAAGTAGTATTGAGTGAACCCAACGAGCAATATACAGAGCACATGCCACTCCGCTATATAGATAATCTCTTCATCATCTGGATGGTGAGAGAGATCAGGGTATAAAATTCATTGACACTATAGGCAGGATCTACCTTGACCTAAGTTTCACACATACCAACAGTGACACGACCTGTGAATTTCTTGACATACAAGTACCTGTCCAAGATAACACATTGACAACCATCTTGTTTCGAAAGAAAACTGCAGGTAACACAACCCTGCATGTTCAAAGTCACCACCCCACATCCTTGTTAAATAGCATCCCATATTGGGGACTATTACGGGCACGCAGGGACTGCAGTTCTGATGATGCATATATCAAATAAGCATCAAATATGATACAACGTTTCAGAAAACGTGGCTACTCAGAAAAGGTTCTCTATCAGGCACATGCAAAATTGCTGAATGTCACACACATGGATGCCCTTTTTGCCTCTAAAGATCCAAAAACAAAACAGGGAAACACGGATCATCCGTGTATGATAACATACAGCGCAAGATCAAACAAACTGAAAAGATTAATGGGCAAACATTGGGGTCTCATACAATCAGACACCACCATAACCAGAACTTTTGGCAATTTCCCTGTCATTACATACCGCAGACCAAAATCCCTAAAGGATAAATTGGTCCAAAGCTACCAAAATCCTGAAATTAAATTAACGTAGTTACAAACCACACAGGGATTTCACAAATGTAATGCCTGTAAGGCGTGTAAATCCGTCTCTAGCTTTAAAACATACAGAATGTATAATGGGAAAGAAAAGTGCATTAATAAATCATCACATGCATTACTGAGTTTGTGGTGTATCTACTAGAAGGCCCATGTGGAATGCGCTATACCGGCAGTGGCCATAAAAAACACATCTTTGAACACCAAAGAGCTATTACCAACATGGATTTTAATTATCCAGTAGTGAGGCATTTCTATGATGCACACAAAAGTGATAGAAATCTCCTTAACGTTTGAGGCATTGATAGGATTTATAACACATACGAGAAGGAGATCGCGAAAAAGAGCTATGGATCTTAGAATCCAAGTAGAAAATTGACCTTAACATAAGAGCTCCCTATGGCCTTAATAGGGAGGAAGAATTGTGCACACACATTGGCATATAGCATACCATGAGCTCCTGTTACCTTGCCTGTAGTTTATAAACAGTAATTTTGGACCTTGGTCCTTGTAGATTTTGTTAAATTGAGATTTCCTTTTCACTTTAAGTGGGTTTACTAATGTTGGCATTTTTACTCTATCATTACATATGCATAAAACTTTCTTTATTTTGATTTTAACAATCTAATTGAGGGTGCACTTTCACACTCAGGACTGTATTTCAGGATGTTGGACTATGAGGCAATCACTTTGTCGCTGCACCATTATGGCATGGTTGTTTGGAACCAAATGGGCAACTCTTATTGTCTGTTTGCATTTGCATATTGTGGCAACATTATTCCCTCTACAAAACAGTTCATGCATTTTACTTACCTAATCAGGTACTAGCATTTTTGTTCGTCCATCTATTTATAATTATTTAATTAATTATTCAAACACATTTCGTCTCACATACACACCTGCACTATAAAAGAATATTAGTCTCAGACACCACTTGTATTCCTTCACACATCACCAGTATCTCTTGAAGATGCCATAGAGGAAGCTTTTTTATCAACATGTCTCACATGATTAAGTAACCAAGTCGAATTTGTGGCAAGGATTATTTGTATATCTAGAATCATGGGTCACTTGGCACGAATCATAAATGTGTGTTACTAAGCGTCTAGACAATTGAATGCAGCTATATATATAACTTTTCAAATTTTACCTATATATGTTTTATTCGATCATTCATACCATAAATCAAAATGGTATGTGATATTGAGAAGGCTGTAACTTAGGTACATTTCTCATTTTGTTTACTTTCTTCTATTTCCTTGAAGAGAATGAAAACTGATGCTTTAACCGGTATTTATTTTCGTTTCCTTTCTTCTCTTTCTTCTATTTGTATGAAGAGAATGAATACTGACAAATTTAACCGGTATTGCTGTACTAAATCATGTACATACACAAAATAGAAATCTAATAATCACACGCAATGAATTATCGATATATATTCATGTATGAGGGAGACAAAATATTTTGTTTTTGTGAATTCTGAATTTGCCGTTCGCAATGTTTCTTCCATGTTTATTATGACATCACAAATACAAAATGGTGACTGTGAAGGATTGTAAACAACTTGACAAAAGCCGTTCTGCGGCTGAAACGTGTTGGTGTTTGGTGATTAAATTTACCTGAATCGAAATTGGTGTGCCACCTCATTCCTATACTGTAAAATTGAACCTTTGATATATATATATATATATTTTGAAGTCCACAGTCCTGCAGCACAGGGATTCCAACGAACACCAGCACAAAAACAGGTACAGACCACAACGAAGGGTGATGAAGTGCTTTTATTCCAAAATGGGCAACAGCATGACGCGTTTCGTCCGGGGAACCCGGACTTGATCACATGAATATATATATATATTCTGCTCCAATCATCCACCAGGGTTACGCCTGAACAGATGCGCGGCACTCACGGGGATGATTTTTCCAAAAGTTTTATTTAAAAAACCTCTAGCACATCAAGACGCGTTTCGGCGTTTAGCCTTTGTCAATTTGCTCAACAGTTGGCGCCATGTTTGTTCGTATTTAAATATGCATCACATGATTACTATGGAGCGGATGATTGGAGCCGAGTGTATGTGACGGGTATACCCCCGTCAAGCGGGCACCCGCTTGCGAGTGCGGCAGGCTGGTGTTGGAGCTGCAAAAAAAAAAAATTATATATATATATATATATATACAGTTCCACAAGACCCCTTGCGTATTGTTTATGAACTGGACATTTTTAGCCCACTTGGGCTGTACCTGCCGTTGAAATGGGCACCCTCATGCTTGATATCGGCACTAAGTGTTGACCAGCGGTTCTTATTATTTCCCCACTGGGGGGCAGTGGTCCCAGCATCACGAAAGATCACGCAGGAATTGTTGCATGGTTTCTTTGGTTATCAACACTCTCGCACGGGGGTGGGAGTATGGCCGAAATCACGGTTGAATGCTGGTGACGTGTACTCTCATCGGCAATGTGTACTCTCGCAGGGGGGTGCGTCTTTAGCCGAAACCACTGTATGACGCGGATGATCTGCACTTTTACTGGCAGTGCACATGAGATTTCAGAAGCTTCCGTGAATGGAGACGTTTTCTTCTTCTTTTTTCACGTAACATGCTAATGTGACATGGCACAAATTGCAAATAACACTGTCTTTCAAATATATGTAATGCGTTCATAATGTGATGTTGCTGAACTCAGCCCGTGGGTAAATCAATGAGTCTGTTGTTTATTTCCTTTGGTATGACGCAATTACTAAGTGACTGTGTATATATGGCTCTGAACTCAGTTTGCTCGTTCTCATGAAAAAGCAGGTTTCACCTGCGAAACACGTAGAGAAAAGCCGTTTTCTTTGAAATACAACGCTTTGCAACACTCAAAAGTGGCCCGGATTTCTTTCTTACACTAGGAGAGTGTTTGGCTTTAATAATAAAGGATTCGCTACCCCATCCGAGGCCCGCCACTGGAAGCGGCAGGGATCCGAAAGCGACTTTGTTTGGCTGGATCTACTATATCAGGAACCCCGCCCGCCCCTGAAACACGGATACATTGTGTCGACGAGACGCTATTTTACAGACTGGTGCATTAAGTTTTGTTGAGATTACATCTTCGGAACTGCAACAAGCCAGGCTGACGGAACCTCATTGAAAAGAACATTGTTTCCCGAACCTTTGTTGTTTCTAAACGACGGCAGTTGGTGAGTGAACTTTATATTTTCAACAGGCCGGGCTGTTATGCTCACACGGCAGTCTGTTTAATCAACCGTTCATCACGAGTGCTTTACGAGGCGTCTTCGAGATCAAGGGCAAGTGGCTGGACACACGTAACACGCACGGAGTGTTAGTGGTCCTGAGAGCTCAGCGAGCGGGTGCATACCTTACCCCGCATTTATCACGAACTATTGTTTCTGAAAATGACATCGAACAGAAATCAACGACGGAATGAGGCGGCTAATCAAATGTTCGCTGATCTGGGGTCTCCCTCGACCGTGAATGCTTCTGGCAACAGAAATCAGAAAAGCAGCGAGTCGAACAAACATGGATTATGGAATACTCTCTGGAAACTCCTTGTTACCGAACAGAACAAATGGTGGGAATCCACCACCCTCCAAAAATACATCGAAGTCAACAGAGTGCCTAGAGGATTGCGGATTTATACGACACCCACATTCGCAGATCCAGACCCTGACATGGTTGAAGAATGGGCTGAGAATAGTCATGGTTGTTCGATAAGAATGCTGAAAATTCTTGTTAAATATGCGACAAACATTGAGAAATTGGCAGAAGAAATTGAAGCCGTAACCAACCAACTGAAAGCTCTGTATGAGAATGATGAAGATTTTGACAATGAGATGGCCAAATATGATGCAAAACTTGAAAAATTGGAGAAGGAAATTCGTGACAAAAAGGAAAGCAAATTCACCAGAGACCGCAATGATTATGAGCGCGGCCAAGTGTTGACATTTGCCAAAAGATACGATCATTTGCGCACTACCACTACAGTACCAGTATCAGTGTTACCTCAGAGTACAAGTGAGGCGCAAGCGATTCAACCCAATGCCAGTGATTCCAGAGACGAAGCTGCTTCATCTGCGGGAACCAGTGCTCAGAGAATACCGAATCTGGAGCTCCTAAGCCCAAAAGACAAAATGTTATTGGAATTCGCGATGGTGGCCCAAGGAAGAATGACAGGGCAAAACAAATCCAATGCAGGAGGACCAAAAGGACGAGGTCAAGGCGGGAGAGGCGCCGGAAAATCAAGCTCATTGAACCTCAGCAACATATCAAGCCCAGTGGGATCCAGAACAAAGGGGCCAAAAGAAAGGGAAATGATGGATGCCCTGACAATTATCAATTTATCCACTAGGGATTTGAGCGAAGCAGAAAAAGAGGTATTGTCTTTGAGATTATCTTTTTGTCCCACTTCTTCCTTTGACTACACCCAAAGTCAAATTGACCTTTTTTACTTTACAAGAAAATTACGATTAAAAAAATGGTATGCCACCAAATCTAACACTGAGACTCAGGAAGTGGCACAAGAACCCTCCATCATCACGGGGGAAGGAGTTGAAACCTTGCATCTACTCCATGAGCTGAGGGGTGACTTGAATACACTCGACAACCCATTGCTTAACCTCATCAACAATGATGTACGAATTGACCTGAATTATCATGCAGGCTTTAGGCCTAAATCTGTCTTTCTTCCGCAGATTGTCAATGAACCGATTGACATTTTTGAAAGGGCCATGATAAAAGAATTTGACAAACTGTCTAAACAAAAGAATTTTGTGAAATGCAATCTAACTGAAATGCAATTTAATGCCATTAAGACCCTTAGTAATGACAAAGATATAGTCATTAAGAGAGCGGATAAAGGGGGTAACATGGTTGGTTTACCGCGTAACATGTATATAAATGAAGGATTGTCTCAGCTAGGGGATTGCACCAAATATGAGAAAAGTAGTAGGGCCAGTTACAACAACAGTACTACTCTTTACTCCGATAAACTCAATGACTGGAGAGAGAGAGGCCTGATTAGTCGTGAAGAATTTAATTTTCTCCTTAATAGACACCCTAAGATACCTGCCCTCTATCTATTACCCAAAGTGCATAAAAGTATGACCGAACCCCCCGGGAGACCTATTGTTTCCTCTAGAGGCAGCTGTTGGGAGACCACTTCCAGATATGTGGATTTCTTCCTGCAGCCCCTGGTACAAAAATGACCCTCTTATTTGAGAGATTCTGGTGATTTTTTACAAAAAAACGGCGACATCACCTGGAACCCTAGCTGGCTGCTTATGACCCTAGACGTTAATAGTCTATACACATGCATCCTGCACCAACCAGGGATTGAAGCATGCAGGCATTTCCTTAAAGCACGTTCCATTTCCTACTTACTGCACACGGAAATGCTGCTGGACATGGCATTTCTGTGTCTCACTAAAAACTTTTTCTTGTTCAATGGTAATATTTACCATCAACTGTTGGGGACCGCGATGGGCAGCTGCTTTGCGCCTAGTTTTGCTGGTCTTTATCTGGGGCAGTGGGAGGAGCGGGTGGTCTACCAGTCCCCAACAATCTTGAACAAAGTTGTTAGATGGCTCCGCTATATCGATGATATTTTCATCATATGGAGTGGGAGTCAGGATGAGCCAAAAGACTTTGTAGAAACCCTCAACAACAATGACTTTAATCTGTCCTTCACCAGGCATATTAGCCAGATTTCTATTGACTTTCTGGATCTAAAAATTGAGATTAAGAACAATGCCCTGACTACCACCCTTTTCAGGAAAGACACGGCGGGCAATAGCCTGCTTCACGCTCACAGTTGCCATCCATCCAATCTCATTCATTCCATTCCTTTGGGAGAATTTTTAAGAGCAAAACGCAACTGCACTAATGAGGTCGACTATACCAAAGAGAGACACATCATGGCAGAACGATTCAAACAAAGAGGATACAGCCACAAATGTATCTCCAAAGCTTTGAATACAGCAAAGAACAGGGACCGAGCCAGTTTATTGGAACCCAAAAACAGGGAGACTAAAGATTGTGAATCCAGTACTACCACTAGATTCATCACAGATTTCCATACTCAATCTAGAGAAGTGAGAAAAGCATTGAATAGATTCTGGAACGTACTTAAACTGGACAAAGACCTAGCACCAGAATTGTCGGAACGCCCCCAGTTAACCTTTAGGAGACCTAAGTCCCTAAAGGATCTACTTTGTTCCACACTTATACCGAAATATATCAGTCAGAGGAATCCGGTGCAAGGTTTTTACATTTGCGGTAGATGTATGGCCTGCCACAATAGCAAACACCTGAAAGAAGTCCAACTTTCCATAGACGCAGACAAATTCAAGATCACCAAACATGTCACATGTCTAACTGACCATGCGATATATGCCTTAAAATGTCCATGTCAGCGCTACTATATTGGTAGTACCAAACACCAAGCCAAGAAAAGAGTCCTCGAGCAAATGCGGGCTATCACCCATGGGGATAAGCAATACCCCATTGCTAGGCATTTTGCTGTGCATCATAAGGGAAATGCAAACCTATTGTCATTTTGTGTATTGGAGACTGTTCCTAGTAGGGAAAGAGGAGGAGACAGAATCAAAGAAATTAGGAGACTTGAATCCAGGCTGATAATCAAGTTTAGGACCACCCAACCGGGTGGTCACAATTTACATGAAGAACTTACTGTGCATCTAAGGTAGACTTGGAACCTAGAATTGATGATTACAACCCCATTCATGTCGTTTTTTAATAACTCTGTTTTTATGAAACTGAAATGTTATGTTTTTTGCACGCAAGTCACTGATTGATATTTATTTTTTTACGTTCACAGAAGGTGGTGATGACACAATTGGGAATCTGTTCAGCACATTATGAATTACCTCACGTTTGAAAGAACTGTATGATAGAATATGAAATTGGCCGGTTAAAACCTGAAGCTTGGTGCCAAACATGTGAACTGGTGGTGTTCCTAAGCCCACTGGGGCTGGAGTGTATTGTTTATGAACTGGACATTTTTAGCCCACTTGGGCTGTACCTGCCGTTGAAATGGGCACCCTCATGCTTGATATCGGCACTAAGTGTTGACCAGCGGTTCTTATTATTTCCCTACTGGGGGGCAGTGGTCCCAGCATCACGAAAGATCACGCAGGAATTGTTGCATGGTTTCTTTGGTTATCAACACTCTCGCACGGGGGTGCGAGTATGGCCGAAATCACGGTTGAATACTGGTGACGTGTACTCTCATCGGCAATGTGTAATCTCGCAGGGGGGTGCGTCTTTAGCCGAAACCACTGTATGACGCCGATGATCCGCACTTTTACTGGCAGTGCACATGAGATTTCAGAAGCTTCCGTGAATGGAGACTTTTTCTTCTTCTTTTTTCACATAACATGCTAATGTGACATGGTACAAATTGCAAATAACACTGTCTTTCAAATATATATGTAATGCGTTCATAATGTGATGTTGCTGAACTCAGCCCGTGGGTAAATCACTGAGTCTGTTGTTTATTTCCTTTGGTATGACGCAATTACTAAGTGACTGTGTATATATGGCTCTGAACTCAGTTTGCTTGTTCTCGTGAAAAAGCAGGTTTCACCTGCGAAACGCGTCAAAGTCGTTTTCTTTGAAATAAAACGCTTTGCAACACTCAAAAGTGGCCCGGATTTCTTTCTTACACTAGGAGAGTGTTTGGCTTTAATAATAAGGGATTCGCTACCTCATCCGAGGCCCGCCACTGGAAGCGGCAGGGATCCGAAAGCGACTTTGTTTGGCTGGATATATATATATATATATATATATATATATATATATATATATATATATATATATATATATATATATATATATATATATTATATATATTTTCACCAAAAGTTACCCAAAGGCTGGCACACTCAGGCTTTTTTCACCAAAAGTTACCCAAAGGCTGGCACACTATATATATATATACATACATATATATATATATATCAATAACAAGAAATCTAACATTATATTATAAATTAAACTGTTAATCTTTGAACTTACATTTCCCACTACAGTCAGTGCAACAGTAGGGAAAGTGTTCAATAGCAGAGGGGTAAAAATTACTTTTCCCACTTCAATTAGTGCAAAAGTAGGGGACATGTTGGATAGAGGAGGGTTAAAATGTACTATTCCCACTCCAGACCGTGCAACCGTAGGGAAAGTGTTGGATAGCTGAGGGTTAAAAATTACTATTTTCACTCCAATGAGTGCAACAGTAGGGAAAGTGTTGGATAGCGGAGGGTTATATATTATTATTCGCACTCCTGTGAGTGTAGAAGTAGGGAAAGTGTTGATTAGCGGAGGGGTAAAAATTACTATTCCCACTCCAGTCAGTGCAAGCGTGGGGAAAGTGTTGGATAGAAGAGGGGTAGCAGATATTATTCCCACTCCAGTCAGTACAAAATGAAAAACAAACAAAATATTGACAACACAAAAATATTTAAAAAACAAAATAAATAAACAAATATATGAATCTATTACAAATTAAAATACAAATATAATTTCAAAATATTTAGAAACAAAAACTTTATTTATTACATAAATCTAGTTTTTTTATTTTCTACAATATAACACTAAACAATTCACAACCAACAACTAAATTTAAAAAAAAATATATTTCCATAATCAACATCATTATTTACCAAATAAAGAAATATTATTAATTAAAAAAACAAATTAAAACTCATACAAATAAATTACCTTCCCACAATGTACCCCTATAATCCCTACAACCAACTGCTAAAATTAAACTGTAAAAAAATGAATTGCACAATTAAAACCTATTTTCAATTAAAACAAACTTATAGTGTTTAAGAACTAATTATAAAGTATTTAATTTACACCCCACCCTTTACCCCATAAAAGTAAAACCCACACATAAAAAGTAAAAAATTACCCTAATTAAATATCAATGAATTAATTAACATTATTGATCAACCGATTATTAACTAAGTAAACATGAATTACTTCCCACCCTTTACCCCTATAAACTCGACAACCCGCAGCTAAATTTTACACAATTCTCATATTTAATTTTCACTTAATTAATAATATCAATTAACAAACAAATATTAATTAATCAAACAAATTGCTTCCCACCTTTTACCCCTATAAGCTCCACAACCCACACCTAAAATTAATAACACATTTTACATATTTAATGTTCAATTGATTAATAATAATTAAAAACGTATTAATTGATTATAAATTAATTACTTCCAACCCTATAAACCCCATAACTCGCTAAACCCCACAACCCGCACCTAAAAGAATTAAACAATTTCCTTAAATATTTACCAATTAATTCATCAATAATAATTAACAACCAATTAATTATTAATACATTACTTCCCACAATTAACTCTATAAAATCTCAATTAAATAAATATTAATAAATAAAAAAATGATTTTTTTATTATAATTAAATTACTTCCCACCCTATTTCCCTATAAACCCACAACCCACTACAGAACTGAAAAACGAAAATGTATTTAAAATAAAATTGATAACTACTACAAATTTAACACATCTTAAAAAACAAACTATTCTTATACACAAAAATACATCACATACATTTAAAATATATTCTAAAATACATAATAATTAAAATATCGATATTGTAAGCACCTATAATTTTGCAAACAATATTAATTACCTATATTTTTAAATTTGATATTACTTACCTACAAATCGATATTCTTGACTATATTCTTGCACTCAAAATTTTCACTACACGATATTTCCAACTTGATATTCATGTAGCTCGAACTGTTTGACCTTGTTATTCTGTCTCATTACCAGAAGAATGTTTACACCATTACATAACTATTGTTTTAGCCTGCATTTGATATTTGTCTTCCCATAGCCAATGTGGTTCCTGTGACCCCAGATGAGAACCATTATTGTTAATGATAAACCACTAACCTGAACTCCAGGTAGTTCCACTATGGTGACGATAATTCACTAAACCCAAGGATAACTGACGAAATGGCAACAAACGACACACCAGTCTTCCGGAAGGCCTCAGGGGGAAGGGGATTGGGATGAGAGAAAAAACACTAGAAGAAAATACCGAATTCTCTGGGTGTGTCTCACAGCATAGTCTTTCTGGAACCAGGAGGAGGATTAGTTATTCTGGGTGTGGTTTCTGGGTATTGACTTAACTTCTTGGGATAGTCGGTGCAGTCAAGATTGTTCCACTCTAGCTGCGTTCTGACACTGCAATAAAGCATATGAATTATTCGACCATCAATACCTTATGCACATTAGACTCTTCTGGAATACATCATACCCATATTTACGTAGGGGCTTTTAAATGTTTGAGTGCTCACATTGTCTGCAGAAATGAGCACAATATCAAACTCCTGAGGCCACTTCTTAATACGTTAGAAGTATGGTGTAAATGAACCAGAAATCACATTAGCAAGATTGATACTTTTTTCCCCAATGTGGAATCAGTCTTCAAAGAACATATAAACATACTGTATTGACTTTTAAATTACCTAAGTGAAATCTCGATTGACTAATGCTCCTGTCCTGAAGTCTCTAATGAAAAGAAGAAACACAAAGAAAAATGCAAATGCAGGAATTCTTCTTAACATACAAAGTTCTTTTCTTTTATGACATTTGTTGTGCTTAATTGCACTCTGTTCACGTTGTCACCAAAAATGTCAAAATGCGAGTCTTTTCAGGTCAATTGTAGTGTTTTTAACATGTCTTGCTCATAACAAATGTACAGTTTCCTTGCACCGTAATTAATTATATTCAAGTTCGTTATAGCTTAGTTATTCCAAAATGCAGGTAAGAAGAAAAAGAAAAAAAAAAAGAATAGGCTCACCAAGAGTTTTCAATGGTTCACTTTTACCTCGGAATAGTTGTAATGTTCTTTCTCGCTTTATATCTCCTCTTGTGCTTCTATTACAGGTTCGGCGGTAGAAGCCCCGAACACTGAAGACAATGTGAAGTCCAGGATCTAGAAAGCCGCCAGGGAATGCAGAGCCGAAGAGGAGGAATGCAGACAGAAGCCGCCAGAAAGCCGAGAAAGCTGGAGTCAGGTAAGTGCTTTCAAACCAATGAGGCTAAACACCGAGTCTCTGAAGGGAGCAGTTTAAATACACCAGCCGCTCGATTCCTACAGGTGTGCATATTGCAGCACTTGACAGTTTACACGTTGCAACGGTTAGCAGTTTACACTTGTCTTCAAGGGTGTGGGTTTGTGCAAGCAGACGCGTGTCTTCATTTGCATGTGCACACGTGTTAAATATAAAAAATACAGATAATCTAGTTTGCACATACTAAATATATAAAATAAAGATTTTCCTGATAAACAAGAAATACAAATATAAATAAAAGTAGTTATGCATTAACCATGCGCTATCCAGAATCCTTTACTGAGCACTTCAGTGCAGGGGAATTTATAGGACCCCACTTAGGGAAGGAATGCGCAAAGGTTTGGAAGTGCCCATAACAATTATTGGAGAAACAGCCTGAGTAGGTTGTCCACTGTTGTAAAGGAGGAAATATTATTTTATTAGACGTCCCCATAGGTGCACTGGCTGTAGTTTAATGTGGAAAAGTGGGGGCATATTACCAAGGAATAGCGAAATTTATCGCAAAATTCACTTAGCGCATTTTTTTTTTAATCGCTGCCTATCGCTGGATATGTTAGTGGAAAAAACATGCTATTAGCAACGTTTTTCTCCATTGTGCTAAAATATCCAGCGATAGCAGCGAAATGCATGAATATCACTGAGAATACTGCGATATTCACGCATTAGCGACAAAATGCTCTTAGCCATGTTATCCCCCTCCCATTTGATAACATGGATAAGAACTGGTCTGGGCAGGTGTTAGTATTCTAGATATTCGCGCTTAGCGCAAATATTTCCATCGCTACGCCTGCCTTGCTAATAGGCGATAGTAACGTTAGTGACTGCTTTCAGTCGCTAACTGGTTGGGTACGCCCACTTTGCTGACATGCAAAGCGGACCCCAAACCGCTCGCTATTGCCTAAAAGCGGTCGCTAACATCAGTTAGCGACAGCTTGCTAATAGGGCGATAGAAACGGCCGCTAAAGCAATGATAATTGCCTATCGTCCTGCTTGATAATATGCCCCGTGGTTCCTTCCACCTTAAAAAAAAAAACAGAAGTGTGCCTTCTGGCACCACTTTGCTACAAGTCAGGTCTACAAATTTTGGGAAGGACCCAGTATGGATAATTAGAAGTCAGAGGTTAAGGGGACTGAGGCCAGGAATGCTAACTTTCAACTGTCAATTGGCAATGTGGGCCTTCAATAAAATCACAAAAGCCAAGTTAATGGCCTCCTTAGAATCTTATTTAAAATTAATTACGTTTCAGTGTTCTCTTTTTCATATGCAGTTCATACTTGAATATTATATTGTTTTTCTTACCTCTGTCAATATGTTTGAATTTGATCTCAAACTATAATTCACTTCTAAAGTGTTTTTGTATCTTTCCTAGACAATTCTTATTGTATAATATGCCCACTTTTATCAACAGATCGTATCTTCACGTTGTTTTATTTCCCTCCGTGTTTATGCTCATATTTTCGCCAAAATGTAATGTGCAATATCCATTGTTTCATCAAGGCAATGGTGTTAATCTATCCACATCTATCCACATCTGTATTTTAAAAGCTGAATTTGCTGTTTAATTGAAACAATAAGAGTTAGACATTTGCTTTGATTGATTTTGCTTAATACCCAATAGTCTCAGCGGAGGAACCCTTGGGACATGGGAATCCTGTGCAGTCAAGCAAAGACATCATTAATGATACCTTAGCACACATTGGAAACTCATTTTTACCTTTAACCATTTCATTTACAGAGTCTAATAGTAAAATATTGACCGTGGCGAACCATTGTTCTTTGGTCAACCCATGCTCGATCGCAAGTCTAAGGAAGCATCAAAAAGCTGTTCATCAATTAGATATGGGCTAACATTGACTTTGACCATTCCACTGTTTTCTGTGAGTTCATATTTATATTCCCTTCATATGTAGTTCGTGTTGTTTTATTCATTGCTTTTTTTCTTCTTACTAAACTTATTTGTACAATTCACTCTTTGGTGTCTTGACTTTAATGTTGTTTTGGTACTGCTAAAATACTTCACTCCAGTTTTCTCTGTAAAGCTGTAACTCTCAGCCATATCTATAAGAGGTAAGCACCTGTCCCTTATTGAAACCTGCTTCACGTAACATGGGGGTACTAACTGTCTGACAGTTCATACCATATTCTATCTCCATTTATCAATCCAAGATGTTGGAAAAACCTATAGCTTTTTATCGCATTTGGAGGAACATACTGCCACATTTTACAGACAAATTTTACAGTTTTCTACCAGGTATTGTTGGGAAGCGCAAAATACAAAACACACCACAGGAAATTAATGAAACATATCATCATTGACCCTTCTGAAGCTATGGTTGTGTTGGTAACATATGTGAAAATTGTGCTGTAAAATACACCTTGTTTCAAAATGGTGTTCATGTGGTAAACCAAGACAGGGGCATGCTTACTTCCCTTTTAGGTTACTTGAATTTGAAATGAGCATTTCCATTTCATTGGTTTCAAGTTTCATCAAACTCCACAATATAATCAGTTGGCAAATATTGCATCAAATAATTGCTAGCTGGGTTATATAGAACGTTAAGGAAAATCAAATGTAATTGAAAGTGCTTAAGACGTGTTAATATTAATCATTTTGAAAAACTCAACTGCACAACATTGAAATCCCCTGTTCCTGGGGTGTTTATTATATAAACATTCCCTTTTCCTATTTTTTATTTCACATTCTTGTTAGGATGGAAATGTGTTACTGGATTTCCCTGTAAACTCTCCATTCTTTTGGTAGACTATTGAAACCAATGATTTCTGAGCCTGAGAATCAGCACTTGAGGTATTGACACAGGTACTGGACTACAGACAAAGCCCTATGAGAGTAACCAAATCGTCTACTGTTGAGGTTGCAAAACTTTGATTCACTATTTCATTTTCAAGAAGTCATTTTTGTAACAAATCAGCGGGGCATCCAAGGATGTTTGCTTTGTGCAAAATATTGCCTAGCATTTAATGTTAGCCCGTAAGAAGAACATAACAAATGACTCTTCAAACCCTATCCTGAAGTGTGTAGATTATGTGCCTTAGATAGTTCAGCAATTTGCTCATCATACAGACACAAGACATGAAACTTACGTACAATCACAGTAATAGTAAGATCAACTGCTTAGGTCTCCTAGTTACAACAAAGGGCAGCACGTTCTATACTACCTTATATTCCAAATATAGAGAAACAGTATGTTTTTCTTCGTGATAGTCAACTTCATGATGCCTTGGAGATAGTTGCCTCGTACTCAATTCCTGTGGCTTTGATACAACCCCAGTGAATGGAAGACTCCATCATTAAATTTGATGAGTTATGTTACAATGGATTACTGGAGTATACCCCTGAAGATTAGTCAAATGAACAAGGAATAGAGTTTGGTTTGCCCACTTGATTCAGCATTGGCACCTAAGATCAGGTATGAGAAAAATGGCACATTAGTTTCGATATGCACATTTAAATGCAGCATCCATGACCTTTAAATGGTTATGTTCGGGAATTGGCATAATTTGTAAAACATAACCACAGACCACCCTTGTTTTGATTTAAGATGCAGCAGAGATTACAGACATCCTCTTCTAACAATTGTATTATAGCCATCAGTGTGTGCGGTGTCTTGGTGTAGTGCATTCTACTGGTACCATGGTGATGGTAGATGCACTGCAGCTAGACTCTAGAATGGGGGGGACTGAGTCAGGTATTGAGTACAGCTGGACAGGATAAGGTGTACCTGCTTGCCTTCCAATAAACATACTTGGAAATACTATTTGAGAGCGGTCCTTCTTTACATTTTGGCGACAGAGGATGGGATTGAACAGCGGCAAGCAGGAAGATTAAAGAACCCACGCAGGGATTTTTTTTCTTTTTCTCTAAAAATTTTGATGTTAACGCCTTTCCTGGTTTTGAAAAGAAGTTTATTAATTAATATTACTGAAAGAACCTCTGCATGACACAGTTTTCGTGAGTAAAAGACAATTACTTTTCCTTCATTCGTTCCCTATTAACGGTTGTGAGAAACATTGATAGAATGTGAAGTGCGAGAAACTTAACAAGCCTACTCGGAGGAATAATTACGAGACTGTTGCAGTGAATGTCATATTGTTCTGAGAATATTGTGCATCCAGTAGCATCTACTAACCTCAAGGCTGAGGCATCGAAAGTAGTCTAAGATCTGAATGAGAGATCAAATATGCAATTTAAATACTGAGAATTTTACATACAGCACAAACGGAAATATATGTACCTGTTTCAGAACTTTTTGATTTGGATAAAGATTTACTCTCTTTCCTCGAATCTCATGTGTACTTTATCAACAGTTTCTGCACTTTTCACGGTTATTTTCTCTACATCATCTGAACGTGGTGAACATTCCTTCATAAAGATTCACACCTGTCATCACATGTGAAGCTTGTCTGTAATTTAATATCGGTTTACTTGGCTTTGAGACGTGTGATTTGAAGCGGAGTTCATATTAAGAAGTAAAAGACATCCCCCTTAAGCTTCATTTTTGATGCACTGTTGAAAGAAATTCTAATTGGTTTCCTGCAAGAATTGTGAGTGTGGATGGAACCAGTATTTACAAAATATTGAGATTTATAAAAAAAAAACACCTGTGCTTTAAGTGAGACTTGACGCGTTACTATTTGGGAATTAACAACGCACTGTAACGGTACCTGTTTAACCGTCAGCTGTGCATCGTTCAAACGTGATGGGCGTTCTTTGAGCGAGAGACACCTCCTTACAAGAAGCTGCGTGTTCCTTTAGTGACGTCTTTCTTCTGCGAACACTGGAGAGTTTAGCTCATTGATCCTGCACTCTACGTCCTTGCGCACACTACGCTATACGTCATCACGTGACAGAGGTCAAGCTTCGTGCCGCCATTTTGATTTTTTTTTTCTAGGTTTATTCATCAATTTCTTCGGTGACGTGCACACCTGGAAAAGACTTGTCAATTTCTTTGCGCCAGCAATTCTTCACTTTCAGCTTTCATCGTCAGTCAACGGATTCAACTTGGGTGATGTGCACAACAACAGTGATGCGCACACTTTAAAATTACAGGTTGTTTTATTTTGAATAACCGTTTTAATGGTGCTTTAAGTGCTAAAACGTTAACAAGCAAAGTGGTTGTTGATCTTGGAATTCTCCAGCAGGAACATTCATACTATGCCGTGGTTTCTTCATCCTGACGTTTACTATCACAAGTTTGTCGGTGGTGTGAACACCATATGAAGCACATCATGATTTTCACTTATCAAAAGATTATTGATGATGTACACACCATAATTCTATACATCTTTGTCATTTGTTTGAGAGTATCAGTTGTGATAATGTTCATCCACGGTGAAGTTAGACTACTTTATTGATGTTTATATCTGAATGTAATACATTAAAAGCAACATTTTTATAGTCCCGGCTTCATGTAAGTATACCACACATTAAGAGTACATTCTTGATTAAGTACTTATTATAGTATTACAAGGAGGGTTTATTTTGACAATGTATTGAGTTATTTCACGATTTAAGTGTACAATATAACCTCATTCTTTGCCTTGTTCTGCTCAACATTAGAATTATCAAGGTGATGTGCACTCTGTACTGATTTGCATACCAATTCTTGTTTATATTGTATGGTACTCATGGTGGTTCTTTGGAATGGTGCTCACCGTTTATTGCAAACAAAACAGGTGATGGACCGAATGTGGATCAATGTCACACATTCATCCCAGTCAAAATATCTGGGCCCAAATCCATCGTTTTTTTGCACTCCACACCACCCTGGGTTAGACAATGGCGATATGCAAATCAGCTCTGACCCTGTGCCCCATGGGAACAGTCCAGTCCGAACTACAAAAGCCATGTCCTTCCCAGAACGGAATCAAGCATCCGAGGACCGGACCGGTTTCGAAGTAACACCTCTCATCAGCTCGGCTAGCTTGACTCCAGTGGTGTGGAGTGCCTGGGACCCACGTCTGAGCATCCCCAGCGCACTTATGGCGGTATTGCAAACAAAACAGGTGATGGACCGAATGTGGATCAATGTCACACATTCATCCCAGTCAAAAGATCTGGGCCCAAATCCATAGTTTTTTTGCACTCCACACCACCCTGGGTTAGACAATGGCGATATGCAAATCAGCTCTGACCCTGTGCCCCATGGGAACAGTCCAGTCCGAACTACAAAAGCCATGTCCTTCCCAGAACGGAATCAAGCATCCGAGGACCGGACCGGTTTCGAAGTAATACCTCTCATCAGCCCGGCTAGCTTGACTCCAGTGGGGTGGAGTGCCTGGGACCCACGTCTGAGCATCCCCAGCGCACTTATGGCGGTATTGCAAACAAAACAGGTGATGGACCGAATGTGGATCAATGTCACACATTCATCCCAGTCAAAAGATCTGGGCCCAAATCCATCGTTTTTTTGCACTCCACACCACCCTGGGTTAGACAATGGTGATATGCAAATCAGCTCTGACCCTGTGCCCCATGGGAACAGTCCAGTCCAAACTACAAAAGCCATGTCCTTCCCAGAACGGAATCAAGCATTGGAGGACCGGACCGGTTTCGAAGTAACACCTCTCATCAGCCCAGTTCGGACTGGACTGTTCCCATGGGGCACAGGTTCAGAGCTGATTTGCATATCGCCATTGTCTAACCCAGGGTGGTGTGGAGTGCAAAAAAACGATGGATATGGGCCCAGATCTTTAGACTAGGGTGAATGTGTGACATTGATCCACATTCTGTCCATCACCTGTTTTGTTTGCAAATTCTGCCATAAGTGCGCTGGGGATGCTCAGACGTGGGTCCCAGGCACTCCACACCACTGGAGTCAAGCTAGCCGGGCTGATGAGAGGTGTTACCTCGAAACCGGTCCGGTCCTCGGATGCTTGATTCCGTTCTGGGAAGGACATGGCTTTTGTAGTTCGGACTGGACTGTTCCCATGGGGCACAGGGTCAGAGCTGATTTGCATATCGACATTGTCTAACCCAGGGTGGTGTAGAGTGCAAAAAAACGATGGATATGGGCCCAGATCTTTGGACTGGGGTGAATGTGTGACATTGATCCACATTCTGTCCATCACCTGTTTTGTTTGCAAATTCCGCCATAAGTGCACTGGGGATGCTCAGACGTGGGTCCCAGGCACTCCACACCACTGGAATCAAGCTAGCCGGGCTGATGAGAGGTGTTACCTCGAAACTGGTCCGGTCCTCGGATGCTTGATTCCGTTCTGGGAAGGACATGGCTTTTGTAGTTCGGACTGGACTGTTCCCATGGGGCACAGGGTCAGAGCTGATTTGCATATGGCCATTGTCTAACCCAGGGTGGTGTGGAGTGCAAAAAAATGATGGATATGGGCCCAGATCTTTGGACTGGGGTGAATGTGTGACATTGATCCACATTCTGTCCATCACCTGTTTTGTTTGCAAATTCCGCCATAAGTGCGCTGGGGATGCTCAGACGTGGGTCCCAGGCACTCCACACCACTGGAGTCAAGCTAGCCGGGCTGATGAGAGGTGTTACCTCGAAACCGGTCCGGTCCTCGGATGCTTGATTCCGTTCTGGGAAGGACATGGCTTTTGTAGTTCGGACTGGACTGTTCCCATGGGGCACAGGGTCAGAGCTGATTTGCATATCGCCATTGTCTAACCCAGGGTGGTGTGGAGTGCAAAAAAACGATGGATATGGGCCCAGATCTTTAGACTGGGGTGAATGTGTGACATTGATCCACATTCTGTCCATCACCTGTTTTTTTTGCATATTCTGCCATGAGTGAGCTGGGGATGCTCAGACGTGGGTCCCAGGCACTCCACACCACTGGAGTCAAGCTAGCCGGGCTGATGAGAGGTGTTACCTCGAAACCGGTCCGTTCCTCGGATGCTTGATTCCGTTCTGGGAAGGACATGGCTTTTGTAGTTCGGACTGGACTGTTCCCATGGGGCACAGGGTCAGAGCTGATTTGCATATCGCCATTGTCTAACCCAGGGTGGTGTGGAGTGCAAAAAAACGATGGATATGGGCCCAGATCTTTGGACTGGGGTGAATGTGTGACATTGATCCACATTCTGTCCATCACCTGTTTTGTTTGCAAATTCCGCCATAAGTGCGCTGGGGATGCTCAGACGTGGGTCCCAGGCAATCCACACCACTGGAGTCAAGCTAGCCGGGCTGATGAGAGGTATTACCTCGAAACCGGTCCGGTCCTCGGATGCTTGATTCCGTTCTGGGAAGGACATGGCTTTTGTAGTTCGGACTGGACTGTTCCCATGGGGCACAGGGTCAGAGCTGATTTGCATATCGCCTTTGTCTAGCCCAGGGTGGTGTGGATGCAAAAAAACGATGGATATGGGCGCAGATCTTTGGACTGGGGTGAATGTGTGACATTGATCCACATTCTGTCCATCACCTGTTTTGTTTGCAAATTCCGCCATAAGTGCGCTGGGGATGCTCAGACGTGGGTCCCAGGCACTCCACACCACTGGAGTCAAGCTAGCCGGGCTGATGAGAGGTGTTACCTCGAAACCGGTCCGGTCCTCGGATGCTTGATTCCGTTCTGGGAAGGACATGGCTTTTGTAGTTCGGACTGGACTGTTCCCATGGGGCACAGGGTCAGAGCTGATTTGCATATTGCCATTGTCTAGCCCAGGGTGGTGTGGAGTGCAAAAAAACGATGGATATGGGCCCAGATCTTTGGACTGGGGTGAATGTGTGACATTGATCCACATTCTGTCCATCACCTGTTTTGTTTGCAAATTCCGCCATAAGTGCGCTGGGGATGCTCAGACGTGGGTCCCAGGCACTCCACACCACTGGAGTCAAGCTAGCCGGGCTGATGAGAGGTGTTACCTCGAAACCGTTCCGGTCCTCGGATGCTTGATTCCGTTCTGGGAAGGACATGGCTTTTGTAGTTCGGACTGGACTGTTCCCATGGGGCACAGGGTCAGAGCTGATTTGCATATCGCCATTGTCTAACCCAGGGTGGTGTGGAGTGCAAAAAAATGATGGATATGGGCCCAGATATTTGGACTGGGGTGAATGTGTGACATTGATCCACATTCTGTCCATCACCTGTTTTGTTTGCAAATTCCGCCATAAGTGCGCTGGGGATGCTCAGACGTGGGTCCCAGGCACTCCACACCACTGGAGTCAAGGTAGCCGGACTGATGAGAGGTGTTACCTCGAAACCGGTCCGGTCCTCGGATGCTTGATTCCGTTCTGGGAAGGACATGGCTTTTGTAGTTCGGACTGGACTAGTCCCATGGGGCACAGGGTCAGAGCTGATTTGCATATCGCCATTGTCTAACCCAGGGTGGTGTGGAGTGCAAAAAAATGATGGATATGGGCCCAGATCTTTGGACTGGGGTGAATGTGTGACATTGATCCACATTCTGTCCATCACCTGTTTTGTTTGCAAATTCCGCCATAAGTGCGCTGGGGATGCTCAGACGTGGGTCCCAGGTACTCCACACCACTGGAGTCAAGCTAGCCGGGCTGATGAGAGGTGTTACCTCGAAACCGGTCCGGTCCTCGGATGCTTGATTCCGTTCTGGGAAGGACATGGCTTTTGTAGTTCGGACTGGACTGTTCCCATGGGGCACAGGGTCAGAGCTGATTTGCATATCGCCATTGTCTAACCCAGGGTGGTGTGGAGTGCAAAAAAACGATGGATATGGGCCCAGATCTTTGGACTGGGGTGAATGTGTGACATTGATCCACATTCTGTCCATCACCTGTTTTGTTTGCAAATTCCGCCATAAGTGCGCTGGGGATGCTCAGACGTGGGTCCCAGGCACTCCACACCATTGGAGTCAAGCTAGCCGGGCTGATGAGAGGTGTTACCTCGAAACCGGTCCGGTCCTCGGATGCTTGATTCCGTTCTGGGAAGGACATGGCTTTTGTAGTTCGGACTGGACTGTTCCCATGGGGCACAGGGTCAGAGCTGATTTGCATATCGCCATTGTCTAACCCAAGGTGGTGTGGAGTGCAAAAAAACGATGGATATGGGCCCAGATCTTTGGACTGGGGTGAATGTGTGACATTGATCCAGATTCTGTCCATCACCTGTTTTGTTTGCAAATTCCGCCATAAGTGCGCTGGGGATGCTCAGACGTGGGTCCCAGGCACTCCACACCACTGGAGTCAAGCTAGCCGGGCTGATGAGAGGTGTTACCTCGAAACCGGTCCGGTCCTCGGATGCTTGATTCCGTTCTGGGAAGGACATGGCTTTTGTAGTTCGGACTGGACTGTTCCCATGGGGCACAGGGTCAGAGCTGATTTGCATATCGCCATTGTCTAACCCAGGGTGGTGTGGAGTGCAAAAAAACGATGGATATGGGCCCAGATCTTTGGACTGGGGTGAATGTGTGACATTGATCACATTCTGTCCATCACCTGTTTTGTTTGCAAATTCCGCCATAAGTGCGCTGGGGATGTTCAGACGTGGGTCCCAGGCACTCCACACCACTGGAGTCAAGCTAGCCGGGCTGATGAGAGGTGTTACCTCGAAACCAGTCCGGTCCTCGGATGCTTGATTCCGTTCTGGGAAGGACATGGCTTTTATAGTTCGGACTGGACTGTTCCCATGGGGCACAGGGTCAGAGCTGATTTGCATATCGCCATTGTCTAACCCAGGATGGTGTGGAGTGCAAAAAAACGATGGATATGGGCCCAGATCTTTGGACTGGGGTGAATGTGTGACATTGATCCACATTCTGTCCATCACCTGTTTTGTTTGCAAATTCCGCCATAAGTGCGCTGGGGATGCTCAGACGTGGGTCCCAGGCACTCCATACCACTGGAGTCAAGCTAGCTGGGCTGATGAGAGGTGTTACCTCAAAACCGGTCCGGTCCTCGGATGCTTGATTCCGTTCTGGGAAGGACATGGCTTTTGTAGTTCGGACTGGACTGTTCCCATGGGGCACAGGGTCAGAGCTGATTTGCATATCGCCATTGTCTAACCCAGGGTGGTGTGGAGTGCAAAAAAACGATGGATATGGGCCCATATCTTTGGACTGGGGTGAATGTGTGACATTGATCCACATTCTGTCCATCGCCTGTTTTGTTTGCAAATTCCGCCATAAGTGCGCTGGGGATGCTCAGACGTGGGTCCCAGGCACTCCACACCACTGGAGTCAAGCTAGCCGGGCTGATGAGAGGTGTTACCTCGAAACCGGTCCGGTCCTCGGATGCTTGATTCCGTTCTGGGAAGGACATGGCTTTTGTAGTTCGGACTGGACTGTTCCCATGGGGCACAGGGTTAGAGCTGATTTGCATATCGCCATTGTCTAACCCAGGGTGGTGTGGAGTGCAAAAAAACGATGGATATGGGCCCAGATCTTTGGACTGGGGTGAATGTGTGAAATTGATCCACATTCTGTCCATCACCTGTTTTGTTTGCAAATTCTGCCATAAGTGCGCTGGGGATGCTCAGACGTGGGTCCCAGGCACTCCATACCACTGGAGTCAAGCTAGCCGGGCTGATGAGAGGTGTTACCTCGAAACCGGTCCGGTCCTCGGATGCTGGATTCCGTTCTGGGAAGGACATGGCTTTTGTAGTTCGGACTGGACTGTTCCCATGGGGCACAGGGTCAGAGCTGATTTGCATATCGCCATTGTCTAACCCAGGGTGGTGTGGAGTGCAAAAAAACGATGGATATGGGCCCAGATCTTTGGACTGGGGTGAATGTGTGACATTGATCCACATTCTGTCCATCACCTGTTTTGTTTGCAAATTCCGCCATAAGTGCGCTGGGGATGCTCAGACGTGGGTCCCAGGCACTCCACACCACTGGAGTCAAGCTAGCCGGGCTGATGAGAGGTGTTACCTCGAAACCGGTCCGGTCCTCGGATGCTTGATTCCGTTCTGGGAAAGGCATGGCTTTTGTAGTTCGGACTGGACTGTTCCCATGGGGCACAGGGTCAGAGCTGATTTGCATATCGCCATTGTCTAACCCAGGGTGGTGTGGAGTGCAAAAAAATGATGGATATGGGCCCAGATCTTTGGACTGGGGTGATTGTGTGACATTGATCCACATTCTGTCCATCACCTGTTTTGTTTGCAAATTCCGCCATAAGTGCGCTGGGGATGCTCAGACGTGGGTCCCAGGCACTCCACACCACTGGAGTCAAGCTAGCCGGGCTGATGAGAGGTGTTACCTCGAAACCGGTCCGGTCCTCGGATGCTTGATTCCGTTCTGGGAAGGACATAGCTTTTGTAGTTCGGACTGGACTGTTCCCATGGGGCACAGGGTCAGAGCTGATTTGCATATCGCCATTGTCTAACCCAGGGTGGTGTGGAGTGCAAAAAACAATGGATGTGGGCCCAGATCTTTGGACTGGGGTGAATGTGTGACATTGATCCACATTCTGTCCATCACCTGTTTTGTTTGCAAATTCCGCCATAAGTGCGCTGGGGATGCTTATACGTGGGTCCCAGGCACTCCACACCACTGGAGTCAAGCTCGCCGGGCTGATGAGAGGTGTTACCTCGAAACCGGTCCGGTCCTCGGATGCTTGATTCCGTTCTGGGAAGGACATGGCTTTGGTAGTTCGGACTGGACTGTTCCCATGGAGCACAGGGTCAGAGCTGATTTGCATATCGCCATTGTCTAACCCAGGGTGGTGTGGAGTGCAAAAAAACGATGGATATGGGCCCAGATCTTTGGACTGGGGT
Organism: Lissotriton vulgaris; assembly: GCF_964263255.1. Taxonomy (NCBI): domain Eukaryota; kingdom Metazoa; phylum Chordata; class Amphibia; order Caudata; family Salamandridae; genus Lissotriton; species Lissotriton vulgaris. The sequence goes on along the minus strand of NC_141694.1, from coordinate 1,348,454,557 downwards.
AAATGTGTGACATTGATCCACATTCTGTCCATCACCTGTTTTGTTTGCAAATTCCGCCATAAGTGCGCTGGAGATGCTCAGACTTGGGTCCCAGGCACTCCACACCACTGGAGTCAAGCTCGCCGGGCTGGTGAGAGGTGTTACCTCAAAACCGGTCCGGTCCTCGGATGCTTGATTCCGTTCTGGGAAGGACATGGCTTTGGTAGTTCGGACTGGACTGTTCCCATGGAGCACAGGGTCAGAGCTGATTTGCATATCGCCATTGTCTAACCCAGGGTGGTGTGGAGTGCAAAAAAACGATGGATATGGGCCCAGATCTTTGGACTGGGGTAAATGTGTGACATTGATCCACATTCTGTCCATCACCTGTTTTGTTTGCAAATTCCGCCATAAGTGCGCTGGGGATGCTCAGACGTGGGTCCCAGGCACTCCACACCACTGGAGTCAAGCTCGCCGGGCTGGTGAGAGGTGTTACCTCGAAACCAGTCCGGTCCTCGGATGCTTGATTCCGTTCTGGGAAGGACATGGCTTTTGTAGTTCAGACTGGACTGTTCCCATGGGGCACAGGGTCAGAGCTGATTTGCATATCGCCATTGTCTAACCCAGGGTGGTGTGGATTGCAAAAAAACGATGGATATGGGCCCAGATCTTTGGACTGGGGTGAATGTGTGACATTGATCCACATTCTGTCCATCACCTGTTTTGTTTGCAAATTCCGCCATAAGTGCGCTGGGGATGCTCAGACGTGGGTCCCAGGCACTCCACACCACTGGAGTCAAGCTAGCCGGGCTGATGAGAGGTGTTACCTCGAAACCAGTCCGGTCCTCGGATGCTTGATTCCGTTCTGGGAAGGACATGGCTTTTGTAGTTCGGACTGGACTGTTCCCATGGCGCACAGGGTCAGAGCTGATTTGCATATCGCCATTGTCTAACCCAGGGTGGTGTGGAGTGCAAAAAAACGATGGATATGGGCCCAGATCTTTGGACTGGGGTGAATGTGTGACATTGATCCACATTCTGTCCATCACCTGTTTTGTTTGCAAATTCCGCCATAAGTGCGCTGGGGATGCTCAGACGTGGGTCCCAGGCACTCCATACCACTGGAGTCAAGCTAGCTGGGCTGATGAGAGGTGTTACCTCGAAACCGGTCCGGTCCTCGGATGCTTGATTCCGTTCTGGTAAGGACATGGCTTTTGTAGTTCGGACTGGACTGTTCCCATGGGGCACAGGGTCAGAGCTGATTTGCATATCGCCATTGTCTAACCCAGGGTGGTGTGGAGTGCAAAAAAACGATGGATATGGGCCCAGATCTTTGGACTGGGGTGAATGTGTGACATTGATCCACATTCTGTCCATCGCCTGTTTTGTTTGCAAATTCCGCCATAAGTGCGCTGGGGATGTTCAGACGTGGGTCCCAGGCACTCCACACCACTGGAGTCAAGCTAGCCGGGCTGATGAGAGGTGTTACCTCAAAACCGGTCCGGTCCTCGGATGCTTGATTCCGTTCTGGGAAGGACATGGCTTTTGTAGTTCGGACTGGACTGTTCCCATGGGGCACAGGGTTAGAGCTGATTTGCATATCGCCATTGTCTAACCCAGGGTGGTGTGGAGTGCAAAAAAACGATGGATATGGGCCCAGATCTTTGGACTGGGGTGAATGTGTGAAATTGATCCACATTCTGTCCATCACCTGTTTTGTTTGCAAATTCTGCCATAAGTGCACTGGGGATGCTCAGACGTGGGTCCCAGGCACTCCACACCACTGGAGTCAAGCTAGCCGGGCTGATGAGAGGTGTTACCTCGAAACCGGTCCGGTCCTCGGATGCTTGATTCCATTCTGGGAAGGACATGGCTTTTGTAGTTCGGACTGGACTGTTCCCATGGGGCACAGGGTCAGAGCTGATTTGCATATCGCCATTGTCTAACCCAGGGTGGTGTGGAGTGCAAAAAAACGATGGATATGGGCCCAGATCTTTGGACTGGGGTGAATGTGTGACATTGATCCACATTCTGTCCATCACCTGTTTTGTTTGCAAATTCCGCCATAAGTGCGCTGGGGATGCTCAGACGTGGGTCCCAGGCACTCCACACCACTGGAGTCAAGCTAGCCGGGCTGATGAGAGGTGTTACCTCGAAACCGGTCCGGTCCTCGGATGCTTGATTCCGTTCTGTGAAAGACATGGCTTTTGTAGTTCGGACTGGACTGTTTCCATGGGGCACAGGGTCAGGGCTGATTTGCATATCGCCATTGTCTAACCCAGAGTGGTGTGGAGTGCAAAAAAACGATGGATATGGGCCCAGATCTTTGGACTGGGGTGATTGTGTGACATTGATCCACATTCTGTCCATCACCTGTTTTGTTTGCAAATTCCGCCATAAGTGCGCTGGGGATGCTCAGACGTGGGTCCCAGGCACTCCACACCACTGGAGTCAAGCTAGCCGGGCTGATGAGAGGTGTTACCTCGAAACCGGTCCGGTCCTCGGATGCTTGATTCCGTTCTGGGAAGGACATGGCTTTTGTAGTTCGGACTGGACTGTTCCCATGGGGCACAGGGTCAGAGCTGATTTGCATATCGCCATTGTCTAACCCAGGGTGGTGTGGAGTGCAAAAAAACGATGGATATGGGCCCAGATCTTTGGACTGGGGTGAATGTGTGACATTGATCCACATTCTGTCCATCACCTGTTTTGTTTGCAAATTCCGCCATAAGTGCGCTGGGGATGCTCAGACGTGGGTCCCAGGCACTCCACACCACTGGAGTCAAGCTAGCCGGGCTGATGAGAGGTGTTACCTCGAAACCGGTCCGGTCCTCGGATGCTTGATTCCATTCTGGGAAGGACATGGCTTTTGTAGTTCGGAATGGACTGTTCTCATGGGGCACAGGGTCAGAGCTGATTTGCATATCGCCATTGTCTAACCCAGGGTGGTGTGGAGTGCAAAAAAACGATGGATATGGGCCCAGATCTTTGGACTGGGGTGAATGTGTGACATTGATCCACATTCTGTCCATCACCTGTTTTGTTTGCAAATTCCGCCATAAGTGCGCTGGGGATGCTCAGACGTGGGTCCCAGGCACTCCACACCACTGGAGTCAAGCTAGCCGGGCTGATGAGAGGTGTTACCTCGAAACCGGTCCGGTCCTCGGATGCTTGATTCCGTTCTGGGAAAGACATGGCTTTTGTAGTTCGGACTGGACTGTTCCCATGCGGCACAGGGTCAGAGCTGATTTGCATATCGCCATTGTCTAACCCAGGGTGGTGTGGAGTGCAAAAAAACGATGGATATGGGCCCAGATCTTTGGACTGGGGTGAATGTGTGACATTGATCCACATTCTGTCCATCACCTGTTTTGTTTGCAAATTCCGCCATAAGTGCGCTCGGGATGCTCAGACGTGGGTCCCAGGCACTCCACACCACTGGAGTCAAGCTAGCCGGGCTGATGAGAGGTGTTACCTCGAAACCGGTCCTGTCCTCGGATGCTTGATTCCGTTCTGGGAAGGACATAGCTTTTGTAGTTCGGACTGGACTGTTCCCATGGGGCACAGGGTCAGAGCTGATTTGCATATCGCCATTGTCTAACCCAGGGTGGTGTGGAGTGCAAAAAACGATGGATATGGGCCCAGATCTTTGGACTGGGGTGAAGGTGTGACATTGATCCACATTCTGTCCATCACCTGTTTTGTTTGCAAATTCCGCCATAAGTGCGCTGGGGATGCTCAGACGTGGGTCCCAGGCACTCCACACCACTGGAGTCAAGCTCGCCGGGCTGATGAGAGGTGTTACCTCGAAACCGGTCCGGTCCTCGGATGCTTGATTCCGTTCTGGGAAGGACATGGCTTTTGTAGTTCGGACTGGACTGTTCCCATGGAGCACAGGGTCAGAGCTGATTTGCATATCGCCATTGTCTAACCCAGGGTGGTGTGGAGTGCAAAAAAACGATGGATATGGGCCCAGATCTTTGGACTGGGGTGAATGTGTGACATTGATCCACATTCTGTCCATCACCTGTTTTGTTTGCAAATTCCGCCATAAGTGCGCTGGGGATGCTCAGACGTGGGTCCCAGGCACTCCACACCACTGGAGTCAAGCTCGCCGGGCTGATGAGAGGTGTTACCTCGAAACCGGTCCGGTCCTCGGATGCTTGATTCCGTTCTGGGAAGGACATGGCTTTTGTAGTTCGGACTGGACTGTTCCCATGGGGCACAGGGTCAGAGCTGATTTGCATATCGCCATTGTCTAACCCAGGGTGGTGTGGAGTGCAAAAAAACGATGGATATGGGCCCAGAACTTTGGACTGGGGTGAATGTGTGACATTGATCCACATTCTGTCCATCACCTGTTTTGTTTGCAAATTCCGCCATAAGTGCGCTGGGGATGCTCAGACGTGGGTCCCAGGCACTCCACACCACTGGAGTCAAGCTAGCCGGGCTGATGAAAGGTGTTACCTCGAAACTGGTCCGGTCCTCGGATGCTTGATTGCATTCTGGGAAGGACATGGTTTTTGTAGTTCGGAATGGACTGTTCTCATGGGGCACAGGGTCAGAGCTGATTTGCATATCGCCATTGTCTAACCCAGGGTGGTGTGGAGTGCAAAAAAACGATGGATATGGGCCCAGATCTTTGGACTGGGGTGAATGTGTGACATTGATCCACATTCTGTCCATCACCTGTTTTGTTTGCAAATTCCGCCATAAGTGCGCTGGGGATGCTCAGGCGTGAGTCCCAGGCACTCCACACCACTGGAGTCAAGCTAGCCGGGCTGATGAGAGGTGTTACCTCGAAACCGGTCCGGTCCTCGGATGCTTGATTCCGTTCTGGGAAGGACATGGCTTTTGTAGTTCGGACTGGACTGTTCCCATGGGGCACAGGGTCAGAGCTGATTTGCATATCGCCATTGTCTAACCCAGGGTGGTGTGGAGTGCAAAAAAACGATGGATATGTGCCCAGATCTTTGGACTGGGGTGAATGTGTGACATTGATCCACATTCTGTCCATCACCTGTTTTGTTTGCAAATTCCGCCATAAGTGCGCTCGGGATGCTCAGACGTGGGTCCCAGGCACTCCACACCACTGGAGTCAAGCTAGCCGGGCTGATGAGAGGTGTTACCTCGAAACCGGTCCGGTCCTCGGATGCTTGATTCCGTTCTGGGAAGGACATGGCTTTTGTAGTTCGGACTGGACTGTTCCCATGGGGCACAGGGTCAGAGCTGATTTGCATATCGCCATTGTCTAACCCAGGGTGGTGTGGAGTGCAAAAAAACGATGGATATGGGCCCAGATCTTTGGACTGGGGTGAATGTGTGACATTGATCCACATGCTGTCCATCACCTGTTTTGTTTGCAAATTCCGCCATAAGTGCGCTGGGGATGCTCAGACGTGGGTCCCAGGCACTCCACACCACTGGAGTCAAGCTAGCCGGGCTGATGAGAGGTGTTACCTCGAAACCGGTCCGGTCCTCGGATGCTTGATTCCATTCTGGGAAGGACATGGCTTTTGTAGTTCGGAATGGACTGTTCTCATGGGGCACAGGGTCAGAGCTGATTTGCATATCGCCATTGTCTAACCCAGGGTGGTGTGGAGTGCAAAAAAACGATGGATATGGGCCCAGATCTTTGGACTGGGGTGAATGTGTGACATTGATCCACATTCTGTCCATCACCTGTTTTGTTTGCAAATTCCGCCATAAGTGCGCTGGGGATGCTCAGACGTGGGTCCCAGGCACTCCACACCACTGGAGTCAAGCTAGCCGGGCTGATGAGAGGTGTTACCTCGAAACCGGTCCGGTCCTCGGATGCTTGATTCCGTTCTGGGAAAGACATGGCTTTTGTAGTTCGGACTGGACTGTTCCCATGCGGCACAGGGTCAGAGCTGATTTGCATATCGCCATTGTCTAACCCAGGGTGGTGTGGAGTGCAAAAAAACGATGGATATGGGCCCAGATCTTTGGACTGGGGTGAATGTGTGACATTGATCCACATTCTGTCCATCACCTGTTTTGTTTGCAAATTCCACCATAAGTGCGCTCGGGATGCTCAGACGTGGGTCCCAGGCACTCCACACCACTGGAGTCAAGCTAGCCGGGCTGATGAGAGGTGTTACCTCGAAACCGGTCCTGTCCTCGGATGCTTGATTCCGTTCTGGGAAGGACATAGCTTTTGTAGTTCGGACTGGACTGTTCCCATGGGGCACAGGGTCAGAGCTGATTTGCATATCGCCATTGTCTAACCCAGGGTGGTGTGGAGTGCAAAAAACGATGGATATGGGCCCAGATCTTTGGACTGGGGTGAAGGTGTGACATTGATCCACATTCTGTCCATCACCTGTTTTGTTTGCAAATTCCGCCATAAGTGCGCTGGGGATGCTCAGACGTGGGTCCCAGGCACTCCACACCACTGGAGTCAAGCTCGCCGGGCTGATGAGAGGTGTTACCTCGAAACCGGTCCGGTCCTCGGATGCTTGATTCCGTTCTGGGAAGGACATGGCTTTTGTAGTTCGGACTGGACTGTTCCCATGGAGCACAGGGTCAGAGCTGATTTGCATATCGCCATTGTCTAACCCAGGGTGGTGTGGAGTGCAAAAAAACGATGGATATGGGCCCAGATCTTTGGACTGGGGTGAATGTGTGACATTGATCCACATTCTGTCCATCACCTGTTTTGTTTGCAAATTCCGCCATAAGTGCGCTGGGGATGCTCAGACGTGGGTCCCAGGCACTCCACACCACTGGAGTCAAGCTCGCCGGGCTGATGAGAGGTGTTACCTCGAAACCGGTCCGGTCCTCGGATGCTTGATTCCGTTCTGGGAAGGACATGGCTTTTGTAGTTCGGACTGGACTGTTCCCATGGGGCACAGGGTCAGAGCTGATTTGCATATCGCCATTGTCTAACCCAGGGTGGTGTGGAGTGCAAAAAAACGATGGATATGGGCCCAGAACTTTGGACTGGGGTGAATGTGTGACATTGATCCACATTCTGTCCATCACCTGTTTTGTTTGCAAATTCCGCCATAAGTGCGCTGGGGATGCTCAGACGTGGGTCCCAGGCACTCCACACCACTGGAGTCAAGCTAGCCGGGCTGATGAGAGGTGTTACCTCGAAACTGGTCCGGTCCTCGGATGCTTGATTGCATTCTGGGAAGGACATGGTTTTTGTAGTTCGGAATGGACTGTTCTCATGGGGCACAGGGTCAGAGCTGATTTGCATATCGCCATTGTCTAACCCAGGGTGGTGTGGAGTGCAAAAAAACGATGGATATGGGCCCAGATCTTTGGACTGGGGTGAATGTGTGACATTGATCCACATTCTGTCCATCACCTGTTTTGTTTGCAAATTCCGCCATAAGTGCGCTGGGGATGCTCAGGCGTGAGTCCCAGGCACTCCACACCACTGGAGTCAAGCTAGCCGGGCTGATGAGAGGTGTTACCTCGAAACCGGTCCGGTCCTCGGATGCTTGATTCCGTTCTGGGAAGGACATGGCTTTTGTAGTTCGGACTGGACTGTTCCCATGGGGCACAGGGTCAGAGCTGATTTGCATATCGCCATTGTCTAACCCAGGGTGGTGTGGAGTGCAAAAAAACGATGGATATGTGCCCAGATCTTTGGACTGGGGTGAATGTGTGACATTGATCCACATTCTGTCCATCACCTGTTTTGTTTGCAAATTCCGCCATAAGTGCGCTCGGGATGCTCAGACGTGGGTCCCAGGCACTCCACACCACTGGAGTCAAGCTAGCCGGGCTGATGAGAGGTGTTACCTCGAAACCGGTCCGGTCCTCGGATGCTTGATTCCGTTCTGGGAAGGACATGGCTTTTGTAGTTCGGACTGGACTGTTCCCATGGGGCACAGGGTCAGAGCTGATTTGCATATCGCCATTGTCTAACCCAGGGTGGTGTGGAGTGCAAAAAAACGATGGATATGGGCCCAGAACTTTGGACTGGGGTGAATGTGTGACATTGATCCACATTCTGTCCATCACCTGTTTTGTTTGCAAATTCCGCCATAAGTGCGCTGGGGATGCTCAGACGTGGGTCCCAGGCACTCCACACCACTGGAGTCAAGCTAGCCGGGCTGATGAGAGGTGTTACCTCGAAACCGGTCCGGTCCTCGGATGCTTGATTGCATTCTGGGAATGACATGGCTTTTGTAGTTCGGAATGGACTGTTCTCATGGGGCACAGGGTCAGAGCTGATTTGCATATCGCCATTGTCTAACCCAGGGTGGTGTGGAGTGCAAAAAAACGATGGATATGGGCCCAGATCTTTGGACTGGGGTGAATGTGTGACATTGATCCACATTCTGTCCATCACCTGTTTTGTTTGCAAATTCCGCCATAAGTTCGCTGGGGATGCTCAGGCGTGAGTCCCAGGCACTCCACACCACTGGAGTCAAGCTAGCCGGGCTGATGAGAGGTGTTACCTCGAAACCGGTCCGGTCCTCGGATGCTTGATTCCGTTCTGGGAAGGACATGGCTTTTGTAGTTCGGACTGGACTGTTCCCATGGGGCACAGGGTCAGAGCTGATTTGCATATCGCCATTGTCTAACCCAGGGTGGTGTGGAGTGCAAAAAAACGATGGATATGTGCCCAGATCTTTGGACTGGGGTGAATGTGTGACATTGATCCACATTCTGTCCATCACCTGTTTTGTTTGCAAATTCCGCCATAAGTGCGCTCGGGATGCTCAGACGTGGGTCCCAGGCACTCCACACCACTGGAGTCAAGCTAGCCGGGCTGATGAGAGGTGTTACCTCGAAACCGGTCCGGTCCTCGGATGCTTGATTCCGTTCTGGGAAGGACATGGCTTTTGTAGTTCGGACTGGACTGTTCCCATGGGGCACAGGGTCAGAGCTGATTTGCATATCGCCTTTGTCTAGCCCAGGGTGGTGTGGATGCAAAAAAACGATGGATATGGGCCCAGATCTTTGGACTGGGGTGAATGTGCGACATTGATCCACATTCTGTCCATCACCTGTTTTGTTTGCAAATTCCGCCATAAGTGCGCTGGGGATGCTCAGACGTGAGTCCCAGGCACTCCACACCACTGGAGTCAAGCTAGCCGGGCTGATGAGAGGTGTTACCTCGAAACCGGTCCGGTCCTCGGATGCTTGATTCCGTTCTGGGAAGGACATGGCTTTTGTAGTTCGGACTGGACTGTTCCCATGGGGCACAGGGTCAGAGCTGATTTGCATATCGCCATTGTCTAACCCAGGGTGGGGTGGATTGCAAAAAAACGATGGATATGGGCCCAGATCTTTGGACTGGGGTGAATGTGTGACATTGATCCACATTCTGTCCATCACCTGTTTTGTTTGCAAATTCCGCCATAAGTGCGCTGGGGATGCTCAGACGTGGGTCCCAGGCACTCCACACCACTGGAGTCAAGCTAGCCGGGCTGATGAGAGGTGTTACCTCGAAACCGGTCCGGTCCTCGGATGCTTGATTCCGTTCTGGGAAGGACATGGCTTTTGTAGTTCGGACTGGACTGTTCCCATGGGGCACAGGGTCAGAGCTGATTTGCATATCGCCATTGTCTAACCCAGGGTGGTGTGGAGTGCAAAAAAACGATGGATATGGGCCCAGATCTTTGGACTGGGGTGAATGTGTGACATTGATCCACATTCTGTCCATCACCTGTTTTGTTTGCAATCACCGTTTATTTGGCACACCTATGAAGAGTTAAGATTCTAGTGCAGTTGTTTTGCCACTATACATTTTTCTTGAAACACACTATTTATAGTAGAGTGTTACATCTAGGAATCACATGGTACTGTACTTATTTACTCTTTGAGTAGTTCATTTAAGATTATTATATTTTAAATAGTTAACATGGTGGTTTAGATGAGATTCTTCCATTTTGGTGGATTTGACATGGTGAAGTGTACACTTTAAATTACAAGTCATTGTTACATTTTAAATAGTTTAACACGTGGTGTGGATAATTTTATCCATTTTATACATTTTAACATGGTAATGTGCACATTTTTCAGTAGCTCATTTAAGAATATTTTAGTTTGAATAGTTAACATGGTAGTGAGGTGCACACTTTAAAAGTTGGAGGTCGTTTGACACGGTGAGATGCACATTTTTAAAATGACGTGCACATTTTTGTGTAGTCATCTGAGAATATTATAGTTTGAATAGTTAACTTAGTTGTGTTCTCCATCTTAAATGAATTTGGCACAGTGTGGTGCACATTTTTAAAATTAAAGGTCGTTCTTGTTTTATATAGTTTGACATTGTGTGTGATTTTAGAATAGAACTTCCTGACACAGTGGTGGGCACACCTTAAAAATTGCATATTTTCACTGGGAGTTGATGGTATGAGAGTAATACTGTGATATTTATCAGGAATTATTTTTTTGTTGTTGTTGTTGTATCCTATGAATATACGCTCTATCTGTTATAAATGTGGGTATGTTACACACCTGCACTGACTTGCCACTTTAGATTGTTACATATCGTGTGGTATCAATTTGTAAGTCAATTGAAGTGGATTCTATCTTATTCACTTACTTTACTCTATATGATATGGTTCTTAGTGGAAGCGTGAAGGATTAGCAATTTAATGTCGACTCAATGATACTTATTTCATTTGTTTTTAGTCTGCAATTTTAACAACCATTGAACTGTTGACAACAGTGGTATGCACACTTTAAAATTGTTTAACTCAGTGAGGCGGATATAATTCATTCATTTCAATGCATGTTTACACAGTAATGTGCTTACTTTAAAAATTGCTGATTGTTACTATATTTTACAGTTTAACAAGGTACCTGGATTTAATTATCCATTTTGGCGCACTTTAACACAGTGTTGTGCACACCTTAAAACTAGATGTTATCATTTTTTTTAAAATAGGTTAACACGTGTTGGGGATAACATTGTTTCTTTTAAATATATTTTTAACACAGTGATGTATTTTTAACACAGTGATGTATTTTTAACACAATGATGTATTTTTAGCACAGTGATGTTCATACCTCAACTGTAATTCTTCGAGCTTGGTGTTTTTATTTTTTTTTCTCCTTAGAGTGTTGAGTGGTGTTGCGTTATTTATCAAGTAATTTTTGCTAGTGTCCTCTATTAATATGTCTGATAAAATTCCTATTTGTAATAGATGTGAGCACAGTGGGCATTGTGCGAATTATAGGAAATGTCCATCCTTAAAAGCTATATGCAAATATTGTTGTAGTGTTGGAGTAGAATCTGTTAAATATATTGAAGGATCTAATGTTGCTATCGTTATTAACTCTGATTCCTCTTGCAATGATTATTTTGACACGGATAATTTGGTGTCTAATGTAAATCCTAGATCAAAGATGGGGCCCTGTTCTACCATTGTTATAGGGGGAGTCGAGGTTAACTTTATACTTGATTCTGGCTCACCCTACTCTATTTTCAATATTGAGCTTTGGAAGGAACTTTTTGCTGATACCTTAAGAAAAGAATTGCTACCTCCTGATATTCAACTTGTTTGCTTTTCTGGGGAAAGGATTCCAATGGTTGGGTTCATGGAGATGATTTTTGAATTTCAAGATAAGAAGTGTTTTGGGAAACTATATGTTTCCTTGAGTGGCCACTCAATCTTAGGTAGAGTTGATCAAAGCAATTTGGGGATTGTTACAAATGGGAAAAAGAGTCTAGATTATGACTTTGGACACGTTTTATGAGATTTGACGAATTCATCTCACATGAGAATAATACGAATAGTCATGTGTTACATCTTATTAGGAATAGGATGTGGGAAAATTTAAATGCATGATTTAATTGTATAGTTTTGGTGTTGCTTCCAAACTTGTCTTCCGTTGGACCACTATTCTGAGTTGTGCGTACGTTAATGGTTGGGTAACATACTGTCAACTAAGATGCTAATTTTCAATGTGGTGATTCAATGACACTGAAACCTAGCATAAACATAGATGGGTAAAGACATATTGTATGCTTCCATACACTAGACATATTGTATGCTTCCGTCCACTTGTTGGAATTGTGTTTTTTCTTCTTTGTTAGTGACAATGATATTGGCACCATAGCTGTATTATTAAATTGCGAAATTGCTTCTCCTCTAGTCTTATCTAAACGCCACTTGCGCTTATTAATAGATGAAAATTCCTGCTCATCTCTGGTATGGTGTAATACAAATTGAATGTGTATTCTGAAAATTATTGTTTTGCTGTTTTGCTAATCCTTTTTGTGGTTGTTGATTTGAGGGGTAAGATGTGGGTCTACCATTGTGTAGTCATTACTAATTTGTTTTGAATTGTTTATGAATTGTTTTGAATTGTTAACTTATGTAGAGTGTTTTACTTTAATTTTGTTATTAAAGTAAAGAGGGGAGATGTGGTGTCTTGGTGTAGTGCATTCTACTGGTACCATGGTGATGGTAGATGCACTGCAGCTAGACTCTAGAATGGGGGGACTGAGTCAGTTATTGAGTACAGCTGGACAGGATAAGGTGTACCTGCTTGCCTTCCAATAAACATACTTGGAAATACTATTTGAGAGCGGTCCTTCTTTACAGTGTGGGAGCAATATCGATGTGGTTAATTTGTCAGATACATATTTATTAGGTATTGGAGCACAATACATAGACAAATCCACTTGAAGTGCAACTCTATAAAAGTAATTTATTGCATGCAATGCACAAGTCAATTTATATATGTGGGCCCAAAAACCGAAATGATGAAGCAACAAGTATGCTAGCAATTAAGGAGATTCAGGAGCAACAAGTTCAATGCTCCATTTATAACATTATAACTGTGGTCCAATGATGAGGAAGATCATTGAGGCAGTAATTGATACTGTCCTGGTTGGCAACATAAATAATGTAACGTAATGTTATGTAATATGTAATAAGCATTTCTAAAGCATACAGCTACCTCTACAGAGGTGTCTTGGCGCTAACAGCAGGTTCATGAGAGGGACAGGCCGGCAATTCTGCCTCAGTGAAGAGCCAGTTTTTTAATGCTCTCCTAATTACTAGTTCTGATACCAACAGGTGAAGATGAACTGGCAGAGAGTTCCAGAGTATTGCAGTTTTACTGCAAATGACCTGCCAGCTTTCCGGCTTTGCAGAAGCGTGGGACCTACAGAAGCCACAGGTGGTTGGATCGCCAGACCCGATCTTGATGATATAGATGAAACCTCTCCCTAAAGTACCAAGGACCTAAATCTCTGGTGACTCTAAAAGCCAAGGTAAATCACTTGAACTCTATCCTCCTGATTACCAGGAGCCAGTTAAGCTGTCTCAAATGAGGGAAGTTGTGGTGACGGAGGGGTACCTGCCTAATCAATTTTGCTTCAAATTATGAATCATTTGAGGCTTGTGAGACAAGTATGTAGGTAGCCCCAGATATAGGCTGCTTGCATAGGCCAGCTTGAAGGTTACCAGAGCGTGGACCATAGTTGTCAGGTATTCCTCTGACAAAAAGCATATGAATTTCCTCATGGATCTCAGCTTCCCAAAAAACATAGAGGAGATGTGTTGTACCTGCGTGACAAATGATAGGCCCTTATCCAGCCTGATTCCCAGGTTCCTAGCTGAATCTGCCAGAATTAGAGTTGGGTTCATCTCTGAAGGCCACACAAGTTAGACGGAGGGGGTGATGCATGACTAAAGAACAAGACTTGTGTTTTTAGAGCATTCAATATCAAGCAGTTCCCATAAATTTATTCCAAGATGTTTTTCAGGCATTCCTTGAAATTGTGAAAAGACACCACTGAGTGTTTTTTATGGAATACCTCTTTTTATTTGTTTATATGTAAGCAAAGCAGTAAAATATTCCATAAGATCTATAGTCAGTAGCCAACATTGGTATGAGCAGTCTTATGAGATTGACACAGCTGAATGCCAACAATCTCAGGGCATGCAGCGAAGACAGTGGGCTACTTATTCACATATTTACTTTGTTATCTCAGTCCCTTTGAGCCGTGCCTTGTGAAACGTAAGGGGAGAGAAAACATAATTTAACTGGGATTAATGACATGGCAAAGAACCCAAGGGGAACAGAGAGAAGAAAAAAAGAGGGAAAGATGCAAGAAGAACCGATTAGAAGACAAATATTTGTCTTTCTGACTTTATTACTAGTGTACATTTGGGCCTCTTGGGTATGTTTGGAGTGAGCCGTGTCACATGAGTTTTTGCGCATGGCAAGTGGATGCCAGCCCAGAAGGATGACGTTTGGTTCAAGAAGAGTGCAAGGCCACAGCATGCCTGAAGAAGGAATACAAGACCCGAATTATTAAGAGCACATATTAAAGTTAAACATTTGTATCAGATGTAATGTGAATGCGGATGGGAAAATAAAACATGAATAAAAATTAAGGGGATGGGTTTATTAACAAAGGGCTAACTGAAAAGAATGATATGTAAGCATGGTGTGATGATCTTCCCCCCTTGTCTGACCAATCAGAGTTAGTATGTTTACAATATTGAAACATTAATGGGTGGTACATGAGGAACAAAAAGGTATAACTGAGGTAGTTTTTTTTTAGTTAATAAGGAGATTTTCTGAATGCTGCAGAGCTTGGGATGCTTTCGGAGTGGCGAGTGATGCTGATGAAGAACCAAATTCAGAGTTTATTATCCTAAATTATTAGGCTTAGAAAGAAGATCGTGGAAGAATCGTGAGGAGAAAGAGAGTCAGAAAGGGGTGCGACGTAATCGTCGGCGTTAGAGAGGTCATCTATCCTGGCCTGAATCCTGTCCTGAATGCTTTGTCTCCTGATTTATCCTGGGGGACCCCACCAGCCCTTTGACCAGGGGGTTGGTCTTCACACCATCCTAGGTAAATATACATTTTGTGAATGAGCAGGTGCTCTTTTCTCTCTGTCCTTTCCTTTCTGAGCATAAGTCATTGCAAGTTTGAAGTATGTGCTAATGATATGATTAATTGAATCTTCTCTCTGATGAGTATTGATGAATATGTTGTACTTTGAAATGGTGCACATGCAAATAATTTAGATAAAGATTTAAAACTTTCCTGAGTCTGTGGTTATTTACTTTAAATATAAAGGTTAGAAGTAAGTTCCATTTTATCCATCAACTAGTTCAACTAATGCTCCATCGACTAGAGGAAAGAACTTTTTGATCAGTGAAAGAATGGTTAGGAATAAGGAATAACCAATCTTGAAGTATGAAAATTAATTGCGGTTTACTGAAATTGTGTGTGTTTATGGGTCCATGTGAGCATATGGTACTGAAGTATTTGTTGCTGGTACGCCGCTGGATCACCCCAGTGGGCCGACTGCTCTAGACGTGCGGCATTCAGGGCTAATGCTATCTGTCTCCCTCTCATGGAGTTAAGGGGAAGGTCAGACGGTTGGGGAGGCCTAGCAAGATATAGGTATGGAAGCATGGGATGTCTGTATCAAAGGCTTCATTTATGTCTAGGAGTATTAGATCCCAGTATCTCACTAAATTGGGGCAATACCAAAGCAGGTGCACTCATGAGCCAGTCTGTCCACATCCCCGCCAGCAGTAGGCCGGGCGATCTTTGTTCCGGTGATTGAGTCAGGCTGGAGTTAAATTCCAGTACGTAGCTTACTTGTATGCTGCTTTTGCACCTGGAATGTCATGTGCTGTATGGTGTGATCTGTTATAGATGTCCTCCCGTTCTTTGTTTGTAAGGGGTCTGCCTATTTCTTCCTCCCATCTTATCTGCGCTTTGGTTTTCACGGGGGAATTGTCTGTTGAGAGGAAAGCGTATAATTCTGTTAAGAGGCGTTTGTCATCTTCCTTAATAACAAGCCACTTTTCGAACTGCGCTAGCTGGCGCAAGGCCCCCAGTCTCATCTCTGGAAAAGTTACCCAGTGACATGCCCGATGATACATGTAGTGATCCGAAGCGGGGATTACGTAGTCTACCTGAAGCTGGTCGAAAGGAATAATTTGTTCCTTGTCAAAAGGGTAACCTACCCTTTTGCAGTCCTTTGGACTCCACCGCTGAAAAGGCTTTGATTTACACCCGGCAGAAAGTCTGGATTGTCAATCAGTGGGGTCATCGGTGAGGGAAAGGAGGTAAGCCCGTAACAAATCGCATCCCAAACCCAAGGGTTGTTGCCGTGACAGGAGGGGAGTACAGCCCCCATGCTCTATGTTTATGTGGAAGCCAAATCTCCCGCCAGATATTTATTCTTGCTATCGTTTGATCCATGAATGTCCAATGTTTCACTGAGAGAGGACAATTCCACTCCAAAATGAAGCATAGCTGGCATGCTTGGAAATACTGTGATACTGGTGGGACCCCTAGTCCTCCTCAAGCTATAGTCTTTGTAATGTGCGAGAAACTGAGTCGCTTTTGCTTCCCTCCCCAGATGAAGCAGTTTATGGCACGTTGAAGATTCCATAGCGTGGCCGGGGGCGGGGTAAGGGGGATCATTTTAAAGATGTAGCGTATACTTGAAATAATCGTCATCTTGACTGAGGCGATACAGGCCGTCCAAGAGAGAACCAATCATGTCCAGGTAGCTAGGGTTTTGTTAGTCTGTTCGAGGAGTGGGCCATAGTTAGCTTTCAGAGTTTTGGCAGGTGTTTGTGCTAGGAGAATCCCTAGGTATGGTATGTGATGGATAGTCCAGGAGAATGGGATTGTCTAGCCAGGGCCTCCTTGTTGGTGGGGGACGTGCAGAGGTTTAGTATTAGCAACTTGTGGATGTTCACCTTGAATCCCGAGACCTTACAAAAGTGGGAGAACTCCCTTACTAGGGCTGTGAGCAAGGACGCTTGGTTTGTCAGGGACAAAATCACATCATTGGCTTATAGGTGATAGTATGTGCGTGCCTGCCCCTAAACTGATCCCGGAGATCTCTGAATTCTCTCTGACCCTCTGGGCCATCTGCTCTATATAAGAGGCAAATATTAGGGGGGAGAGTGGACACCCCTATCTGGGTCCTCTGTGTATAGGAAAGAGCTTGGAGGAGTATCCGTTAACTCTGACCAAAGCTCCAGATGTTTTATATATGCATCCTAACCAGCTAAGGAACCTCTCCCCAAAACCGAAACAACAGAGCGTCTCCATCAAGAATGGCCAATAGACCCTATCAAAGGCCTTCTCTGCGTCGACAGACAGCAGGAGGGCCTCCTTTCGGGAGCGGGCAATGAGATCTGTGAGATGTATGAGGCGTTTCATGTTGTCTCTGCATTGTCTTGTCGGTATGAAACCAGCTTGATCCGGGTTTAAGAGCCCCACCATACCCAGAATACCGGTAAAAATCTTAGTGTCAACGTTAGGCAGCGAGATAGGGTTGTTGGACTTGCATTTCAGGGGATCTTTTGAGGGTTTTAGGATCACCGATATTGATGCTTCCGTGAAGTAATCAGGTAATGCCCCAGTGTCGAGAAATGAGTTAAAAAAGCATGTTAGTATGGGGGGAGGACCTGACAAATTTGGGGCAAAGACCTGACAGAATTTCTTATAGAAAAAGGGGATGAAGCCACCTGGGCCGATGGACTTGGCTGTTTTAAGACATGCTATCACTGCAACTACCTCATCCACATGGATAGGACAATAAATGTGAGAAGCCATGGCCCCCGGCAACGTAGTCAGTTGCAGGTCTTGGAAATAAGCAGCCAAGTCTCTGCTGGGGAAGTCTCCCTTCAAGTAGAGCTTGGAATAAAAGGCGCTGAAGGCCTCTGCAATTTCTGAGTCCATATGGAGTATTGTCCCGGATGGGGCTTTAATTGGTGGGACCAACCCTGAAGTCTCTCTTTGCCTCAATTTGTGGGCGAGCATGCGGCCTGAGCGGTTGCCACTAAGAAAGAATTTGTGCTGTAAGCGTAGCAGGGCGTATTCTGCTCTATCAAGGTCCAGCCTGCGGCGAAGTATGAGCCATTTCTATTCGGGGGTCGGGGAGTTGCCTTAGAAGTGAACTGGGGGCGAGTCTCTGGCTTTTCTGAGGATGTCTTCTTTAATCTGGAATTTGTGGACACAAACCAGGATTAAGTATGGACGAATTTTGCGAATTCGCGGTACGCGAACTCGCGTGAAAGCGAATTCGTAGTCCGCAATTTTTTTTTCTTTTTGCGTGTTCGCAGGGGCGTTGCGTGTTCGCGTTTTTTCTTTCAGCGCAGCGCCCACGAAGTTACCCATGCGGTTGTACATGGCCGCGGCCATCTTGTTTTCAGTGTTCGCGTTGCGTATTTCCATTTCCGGCGCCAGTTGCATGCTCGCGTTGTGCATTTCCTACGTGCAGGCCGCAATTATGTGTTCGTGTCCATTTTTGCGTGCCCGCGGGGGAAATATCGCACAAACTTACCCAAGCGGTCGAAATGGGTGCGGCCATCTAGTTTTTCATTCATTGCTATGGTTCTGGGCATGCTTTTTCAATCCTCATTATCTATCTCTTTATTTTTCTACATCTATATTTTGTGTTTTTTTCTACTTTTGGTTACTTAAAACTCCTTTTTTTAACTCTTTTCTTTTACTTACTTTTTCCCTATTATTTTTTTCCTGTTTTATTTTCCTTTCCTGTCCAGGACCATGGCAAAGGGAGCCGGGAAGAACATCAAGGGGAAGGGTCCCGCACCCCATACCCGGCAACCTTGCGGGCGCTTAAGGGGGGGAGACAGTAGTAGCCCGGGAGATATTCAGCGCGGTGGAGGTGGCCGCACTGGTTTTCTTCGTCCAGTGTCACCTCGCCAAGACTGTCGCGGCAGGCCCGGTGCCAGGTACGGGCTCCGGGAGCGTCGCCAGCTATGGGGGAAGGTGTGCCGGGCCATGCATCGGGAGTCTTGGGTCCGGCGCACCTACAACCAGGTGACGCACCAGTGTTCCGACATCTTGGACTGGGAGAAAGACCTGCTCGACCTGCTTGGAGTTGAGATCCCGGGCCTTGGTGAGTAGTAGTAGCTAGTATTTAATCACTATTTTGTTTTCTCCTGCTTTGTGTTATGATATTGAAATTTGTTTTTTTTCCGAAGAGCAAGAATGCTGCCGATTACATTGCAGGTAAATTATGTTTCAAAAGGTTCTGTGATTGCAGGTGCTCACCTGCTCACTGGCGGTGATACTATGCTTACTTGTTTTGAATTTTGTGCTCATTTGGTCTGGGTGATGATTATGTATCACCGTACATTACAGAACTGCGTAATGCTAGACACTAGAGACTCATGTCCAGTCCTTCCTTTCTACTCCTGCAACTAAGAAGAGATAGTGGTGGTGGATTGATAGTTGAGTATATTATGACTGGTTATTTAGTAGGAAACTTTTTAGTGGTCTGCAGTCATGACGGACTGTATCTCTCACTTCGCGCGCTGCGAAGTGCAGCCTGCCAGTCCTAGTAGAACCTTTTTTATAGTTAGTTTAGTGAGTTACATAACTTTCCAAGTAGACGGTCTGCGAATCCAGCAATACAAACATCCTAGTAGACCACATCAGATAGGTGAATATAGTGCAATTGTTGTCTTTTTCCCTGAAATAATTTGTTATTGTTTGTTTTTGGAAATGTTTCATTTGGTTGACAACAATCATCCGTGTTTGTGTCTTTCTTTCATGTACATCAGATCCCCCCCCAGGGGCAAGAGGACAGAGGTGGAGGTAGCGGTGCCGGCGGAGCAGGAACAACAACAGGAAGGCCAGGATATGTCCGCCGAGGGCTCCTCTGCTGGCCCCAGTAAGTTTTCCTGTTATTAATAATTATACTTCCCTATCTTTTACAGCACCTATTTTTTCCAAACGTTCCTCATAATTCTATTTTTTCCTAAATCGTCTTTGATCTTCTTGTAGACTGTTTCTAAATTCTTATCCTGCCTCTACTATGACTCTCTTTGGTACTACTAGATTATTATTAGTCTGTCTGAATAGCTAGCTAAGCTTGCACAGTTGGCAAACGGTGTTAAGCAAAACTCCTATTCTATTCAGCAATAGCTCTATGGATGGAGTGCAGTCCTCTGGGTTGTCCATAATGTCTATCGAAGTCTTCTAAATGTTTATACTTTGACAATTCCCAACAATAAAATGTCAATGGCCACCAAGAATAAGATACTAATTTACTTTTTGATTGGATAGGAGGACAATCCATATTACTACTGTTGCAGGGACTATTCTGCACAACCGGAACTATGGACAAGAAATAGGGCATTGGTTATAAATTATAAAAGGCGCAGTTAGACTTTCCACATACCTCAGTCATAACAGAAGTTGAACCCCCAATGTCCTTACTGACTAGCTAGTGTGTCAGAGCCATTTAGCTCCCGAATGCAGGGATGATCCCCAATGATTATACAACCCAGAACATAAGACTACGGAGTCAGAGTCCCGACCTCTCAGAGCCACGGACTCATGCTTGCAAATTGCAAACCCTTTCGCTCACTCACTCATGACCAAAAATCACAGAGTCTATGTAAGTTTTGATTCTTTATTAAAAGTAAAACAACTTGCTCTGTGTGTACTCTGTATATTACATTTCCATTGTGCATTATATAAAAACATTTATTAAAATCAATGTCATATAACAAACGGTGAACGACTGAAAAGTGGCTGATTTCACACATTATTTGAGGGAGAGCCCTCACCTGGTTAAAGTCTTGGTTGGGATGAATAGATGACGACTCCGACCAAGATGATATGATGATGATCTTGCTCTTATTCGTATAAGGGAAGCTTCTGTCTGTTATGAGAAAAATGGTGTGTGTTAAAAAGTAAGCATTCATCAGTTGTGCCAAAAAGTGTAGCATCATATGTTATGGCTAAGCACAAATAAAAAAACACCCTTCCCTGAAGGACAGGAAATTTGTAGTTTAGACTAGAGAGTCACAAATTATTAAATTTGTTTATGTTGTACTAGCAAAAAATTGTCATTCCTAGACAAAATCGGGAGTGGTGTATATTAGGGGTGGGCGGCCAGCTACGCTCCGTGCACGGAGTGTGCGTAGTGCCGCCTACTCCGCATTTTGCGTAGCGGGCGTAGCCAGGCGGCACCATACGCACGCTCCGCAGACGGAGCGTAGCTGGCCGCCACCCGCCTCCCTCCCGCCCTCCCTAAATACTTTAAATTAAACGTTTAAATTATTTAAAAGGCACTTACCTTGCCCGCCGCTGCCCGCCGCGTCCCCGGGGCTCGCTATCTTCTTTGCTGCCGTCTTGTTTACTAATGCGCATGCGTGGGCGGCCGCGCATGCGCATTTCTCACGAGAAAATGCGCATGCGCGGCCACCCGCGCTTGCGCATTAGTAAACAAGACGGCAGCAAAGAAAATAGCGAGCCCCGGGGACGCGGCGGGCAGCGGCGGGCAGCGGCGGGCAGCGGCGGGCAAGGTAAGTGCCTTTTTAATTATTTTATACTTTTAATTTAACGTATTTAGGGAGGGCGGGAGGGAGGCCTGTGGTGCGTAGTGGGGCTACGCGGAGTGCGGAGGTGGGCGTAGTTTCTCGCCCACTTCACGTAGCTCCGCGAAGCCCCACTACGCCCACTACGCCCAGGGCTAGTGTATATGGCATCTAAAAATATGAAATGTATTTTCTAGGCGTAACACCATCGGCACAGCCAAACACCAGTGCCAGGGCCAGCGCGGCGGTGGGCACTCCAGGGGCGGATGCAGTGTCACAGCCAACAGGAACTGCTGTGGGGGAGGCCACGTTAGTGGTGGGCAGTGGTAAGCTATTATATTCCTTACTTATTGAGATTGCGGACTGCAGAGTGGGCTCTCTGCAGCAGTGTATATGTTGTACAGTACAAGTACACTTTACAAAGAAGACTTACAAATGTAGAACTAAGTTTTTGTCAACCAGGTAGAAGACATTCACCCTTGACTTCTCATTAGCAATAGCATTAGCGGCGGGAGTTGATGAGTAACCAATGGCCTCCTCTAAATTTGACTTCAACTCAGCTGTGAAAGTTTTATCGAAAAGCCAAGTCAGATCAGAGATGAACATGATGGATGGAATGAACGAAAAGATAAAGAAAGGTGTGAGGAAGGACGAGCGGGTTAAAAGTAATGCTGCCCGAGGTGGCTGGGAATATGATGCATGGCCGGTTGAAGGCTGAAGCAAGGATGGGTAGAAGGAGAAAGGAAAGAGGACTGTCTGGGTGGGTGAAACAGAAACTGTATGTGTGCACAATATATCCTTTGGTTCAAATTCAAATGCAAGTCAAGCACGGATGCATGGCTGGCGGTTTCCCCAAAAAAATAAAAAGGTTGTTTTTCCGTGAGAAAAAACAAGGTTTGTCCAGTTGAGACAGTAAGAAGAATGATTGACATTTACTTTGAATGGATGGATGCCTGGATCATGGTACTATCTTCCTCATAGATAGCATAGGTGTATGTAGACAGAGTAGATGCTCACTGGATGAAGTGTTACTTTGAAGAGCATGTAACACCGCACGTCCATACCAGAGTAGCAAAGCCGAGGAAAAGAAGTTGTATTTTTTCAGAATACTACCATGACTAGTAACAGTAGCTTGTAAGCACAGCATATATACGGCGATTACGGGGACCACTCACTACCTCTGTTAATAATTTTATTACAACTCTGTCATTCATGTGTGGCCTATCGGTGTTCACTCAATAAAAAATAAAGCACCTAAAGTCATCCCATATGTAAGCAAATATCCTGTGAAGGGATAGATGATCATATTATTTATGTTCTTCATTTTCCTTTTGTAGTAGTCAGGGGCAGTGCAGGGTGAAAATTAAATTAATTAAGCAGTAGCCCGTTTAAAAGAGTATGGCCAGTGCCACCCGTAATAGAAAAGTAAGAGCTTCACTACCTGCATGTACTGGACTGGTACAGTAACGCAAGTATGTGTCATCATGGCTTGCGTCTGTTTTTCTCTGGTGCAAGTTGACCGCGCTGGCATTATTCCGGCTTCCACAATTGTATGTCCCAATTTCGCTAAACAAGAGAGAAGAAGAAGACTGGTGTACTGTCTGACTCTAATGTAGTGAGTCCATATAGTGCTAGTTGAATTCCTGAAACTCCCACTAATGTTAGAGCAGAGGGCGACAGAGTGGGAGGTTAGATAGATATGTGCCACAAATGTTATGTACTGTGCTTGCAAGTTGCTAGTGCTACTGTGACACAACTTTCTGCTGAATTATTTTGTATTAATTTTAAAGAGCATTGGTTACAGTATGTTTTTCTTTCTTCATATAGATGCTCCATCTAAACTATCAAGGAAGGAGCTGGCTAG
Source organism: Lissotriton vulgaris (assembly GCF_964263255.1). NCBI lineage: Eukaryota > Metazoa > Chordata > Amphibia > Caudata > Salamandridae > Lissotriton > Lissotriton vulgaris. The sequence continues at coordinate 1,348,431,427 of NC_141694.1, read as the reverse complement.
ACGGGCCCGGCAACGGAAGCTGGAGGCAATTGTCGCCGAATATCTGCGGCTGGTGGCCCTGGAGGAAGAGGACGCACAGTTGCAGTCGACATCAGGGCGGGGAGGGCAGGAAGGCGGGGAGGGATGAAACTAAGATCTTGATAGAGACTAGTAATGAAGTTGAGGTGGTGAATTTGTCTAGGATTTCACTCACAGATCACATGCTTGATTTACTTAAGAAAGGCTTAAGTTTCTGCCCAGTTGTAAGAGGCAATATTTGTAACATTAAAATTGACTTATTTAAATACATAAGAAGATTGAAGCTGAAAAAGCACTTTGCCTTAAATCCAAAGAGAAATAAAGATGAAACGGTGCAAACAACTAGCATAGTGTCTAATTCATGTACAATAAGCGACATCCAGGACACAGTATCTCTCCTATCAATTACAGAATTGGAGGAGGATCCTATGACAATGGCTAAACTTTTAGATGATTTAGAAATTCGGCCAGATCTATCAATATCTTGTGGTCATAAGGAATAAGTCCAAATGGTCACCAAATATGGCAAGTGGTAGTAACATTGAGATTTTTATAAATTGGTGATAGCTGATCAAGACGAAAAAGCTAAAAAAAGCCTTCCCGGGAAGCTCTGCAAATGACAACCTAACAAGAAAAGAGAGGGATGCTTTGAATGCCCTAATTAGTCAATTAACGAGTCAAGATAAGCCCTGATGAAGCCGATGGGTTATCAATAACCTCAGCGAAACGCGTTGCCATGGGATTGGAATTGGAAAAGAATTAAAAGGAAGAAAATCTTCAAGAGCCTTTGAATGATTTTTTGTCATTTCGAAGAACTTAAAAGCACAATACTATTTAAGTTGGGATAAGCGGAGTGCTACAAACTATGTTTGACAACCTGATGTAGCATACCTCTTTGACACAGACAGACAAAGCATATCTAATTGCATGCAGCAAGCCACATAGCCGCAATTTTACATGAACTGCTGTCTGAACTCTGGCATAACACTACACTGGCTCGACCACTCCATACCACGACTAGACAGACATGTAGTTCTGCTGTAGTTGTTGTTGATTGGTTTACCTGTTTGCCACTCACGAAATGGCCATGGCTGTTCCGTAAACGGATGATGATGATCCATCCATCCCAGTGAGTGACCGTAAAGAAAAAATATATTATGTAACTTTGCTCATCAAGACTCATCATCGTCATGGTATATTGGCAAAGTCAATTTTGTTCATGCAGTCGCAGTCTACACACACAGTGAGTCCAAGGACATTTTGCATATTAAAAAATGCAACGTAGTGGCCCCTGCAGTAGAAAAACAATTTGAATTAAACAAGGTAAAAAAACAGAGTCGACTTGAGTTACATTTAGTGTGTAAAAGATTAAATAATAACAGAAAACATTTGATGATTCATTTCATGCACAACAAACAAACAGCAATTGCTTTCATCAGAGCCAGACAGCCAGTGCTGTCCACTGCATGCCATCTCGTTATTCATTACCTGTTCCACTTTTTGTCCGCATCTTGTGCTTAAGGGAAGGCCCACAGGGCAGCCTCTTGTGTCAATTTCAGAAGTAACTGTCAGCAATCAGCATACAGTCAGTAATTCCAGTCCCACTTCTTTTGAGGGGACTCGTATACGAAGCAACAGTTTCTTCATTCTGCGTAATCCAGCCATATGCCTTGAGGGAAATGGATAGTTGGAGTCTGGAGGAGGAGGATAGAGGAGCATGACTGAGTTGTGTACTTGTGAACCTCAGGATTGCAGACAGCGGCACCTTCAATAAGGAAAGGAAATAAGACGAAGACAGTGCTGCTGATGGATTTATTGTGATTAGAGTTTTGTTGTGGTAAAAGTTGCAAAACAAAGAAAGACACACAGGAGTAAAAGTGCATAAGGAGTCAGGACGGGAAAAAAAGGAAGTCAGTTTCAGGCCTAGGTGTCAGGGAAGTAGAGCTCATCCTCAAACTCTGTGAATTGAGACGGGAGTAGGTCAGCTAATAGAGAAGAACTTCCGTCACCTAAGTCGGTGTCCTCTTCTTCCTGCGTGGATTCATGTATTTTGTAATCTGGTGGTATGGAGTGCTGATTCATCTTGATCATTGTTAACCTCTCCACATTTTTGGGCGCGAGGCGGGTCCTTTTTGAAGTTACAATGGCACCAGCAGCACTGAAAACACGTTCAAAAGGCACGCTTGCGAGTGGGCAAGACAAATAGTTTAGAGACAGCTTGGTGATCAGTGTCCATTGACCCCTTTTCCCAAACTAATACAGCAATGGGTTGTGATCAATGTAGACCTCTGTTGGGTCATCCAGATAGGCCTGCACCATCCACTCAAGGTCATCCAGGGCTGCTCCACTTTGCGTACCATCTGTGGCCTTTGCAACCAGCACTGGAACGAGCAAACCCTTGATGAGTTATCCAATCCACTTCCGACAATATTATGGCTGGGCCTGGTGCAGGTGAGGATGATGATATGGTTGCTGGTGTAGGTAAAGGCTGTGAGGGAAAGTGACTGCCTTCGGCCACAGAAGTGGACCTTGAGGCCAGATGGCCTGCTGATTCAGCAGTATTTCTGCTGATTCCTTCATTTTCCTGCCGCTCATTTTCGAACTGAGTGGCTGACAGAGCTAGCCAATGTTTGCACTTTGTAACATCTGCTTCAATAAAAGGAATGAATGCTTTGCTGGCCAGTGCCTTTTTGTACTGTGGATCCAGAATAGTGGCACAAATGTAATGTTGTTCTGTATGTATTTTATTAAGCCTTTCATTGTCAACTAGGCACCTTAATAAGCTTTTTAAAAAAGAGGTAACAGTGGTATTTGATGCACCAAATACCACTGTTACCTCTTTTTTAAAATAAAAAGCACGCCCTTGCTGGCACCTCATCACTGCAAATCCGAATGATGATAAATGCGGCTTTGCTGATCTCTTGAAACTTACAACATATTGTCTTTGTGTTCTTTTCCCCTGTTTTCTTCCCTGACATTGTTTAACCAGGCAATCATAATGTTAAGTCCTGAAGATGATCCCATTTTAATTTGAGCACAGGATCGAAACGTCGACTCCTTTTAGTAGACATACTGTTGATCAGTGTACATTATTGTCTGTATGTACTACTCTGGTAAACATTGTTCATACTGATTCTAAACAGTGCCCAGATCGCTCACTCCTTTTTTGCCTTTAGAACCTTTCCTTTCATTCCTTCATTTTCCTTCCTCTCTATTCTTACCTCTCCAGTACGGTACAGGACTGTGCCTTACTGCAAGAAATGTTTGTTGCTAAATGTATATAACTCAAAAATACTTGAATTGATTTATAATAAATTCCCTGTCCGGCTGGGCAAGGAAAATATATAGCAGCCTATTGTGGTCTATATGATAGCAGTTTGTCACTCCATTTTGCTGAGGACCTTTGTTTTTCTAAATAATTAATACCCATGGTCCGCAGCTACCAATTGGGTCCCCCTTGTTTACCTAAAAACCTAACTATATTACTGCCATTATCCGTGGAAACATAACCAATCGTGCTTTCTTGGATGCAGCCATTCAAAGACCTTACTTTTAAACTCCTCCTAAATAGTTACTGCAGTATGAGATTTCTCCATGGCAAACATTGCTACTGTTGCATGTTTCCGACTAGATTGAAAAATTGTGGCAGTGTCAACAACACCTGCAGACATCTTTTCTCTAACCCCTGCAAAGGAGACCCAGTGTGCAGTGATGCACATGTAATCAAGGGCTTGGCAACTGGTCCACATGTCTGTTGTCAGGTGGATAGTGTGAACAGCACTCTTCTGCAAAGCTGCCCCAATCACCTCCAGCACATCTTGATGTAATGCTGGAACCGCAACTCTGGCAAAATAGGACCGGCTAAGAACCTTCCATTTAGGGCAGACTGTTGCCACCAATTATCGAAAACCCAACCCTTCCATGAAAGAAAAAGGTAGAAGGTCCAGCGCTAACATTTTAGTCAGCATTGCCTTATAAAGACGTGCTGTTGGGTGGTTGCGTTCCAATGGCACCTCCGACCAAAACATGCTTTTAATGGTGGTCTGGACCATTTTCATATGTGATGAGGATGCAGACCTCTTCAACCCAGTTAGGCTTATTGATGTACTTTTTCGCATTGGTGTCTCTACCAGACGACTGTGCCTCCTTGATGTTGTTGGGGTAGAGGAGGGTGTGGGCGCTACCACTGCAGTGCTGCTGCCAGGGGTTCTGTGTGTACCAGAAAAAAGGTCTCTCGGTTGTTCACTGCCCCCCTGCACGATCATCTCCTCTTCGTCATCAGATGCAATATCAATGTCTACATTTGGATTAGTACTTTTGGCTTCCCGGATCTTACTTATGTGCGCCTCCACTGGATAGTGTGGTATTTTTGGAGATGACCTCTCTGGCCTCCGGTACCATAGTTGGTACCAAGCTTACCCCGACTAACTACAGTTTTACAAATTGAACAAACAGCTAGGTTTTCCACCTTTTTGCTAATACTAAAGAAGTCTGGTGGAGGTGGTGGAGGTGCTACTTTCAATGCCAGATGAAGAGGAGGATGGGCGTGGCCGAATTTGACTCTGTTGTGCACTTACAGTTACAGCACCACTACTTGAGGTAATGGAGGTTGAGCTGGATGTAGGTCCCTGCCGGCCCATCTGAAGAGAAAATATGGCAGCTGTAGGTCGTGTTGGTGTAGTAGTTACCTGTGTTGGTGGTGGTACCAGTGCTACGCCGCCCACATCACGCTCAGCAGCAATTCGGGATAGGGTAAAAATGTCTGTCTGCTGCATGCCCGCTGGGGCTGGAGTGACGACTGTGATGACTGGGTCGTCATCGTCAGACTGTTCATCAGCAGCAGAATCCACCACTTCTACTTCTTGTTCGTCGTCATCACCCATAAGTGAAAGCCTTGCGGGAACCTTCTTTTTAGGCTTAGCTACCTGTGCCGGCTCATGGTGTGCCTCTCTCACAGTCTGCATTGGTGGGTTCCAGTCAAGATCAAGATCATCAGAAGGAAGGGGGCCTGAAGAAGAACTTGTACTAGCCCTCCTTGACCTTTTTCTTGCTGGGGATCTGAAAGACAATGGATCATCAGGAGGAGTGACTTGCTTGGATGATACCTCTGCTTGAATCTCGATTTCCTGATGTGCCCCTACTTCTGGAGGAACAAGCATTGTGGGCAGTTGTGCCTCTCCATGCACCTCTCCATGCGCCTCTCTATGCACCTCTACTTGCACCTCTACTTGAGCCTCTCCTTGCGCCTCTACTTGCGCCTCTACTTGCGCCTCTCTTTGCTGCATCTGTGGTTGTCGTTGCGGCTGTGGTTGAATACTCGTCAGATGAGTTACACCCTGCGTTGATTGAATGCTAATTTCTTGTGATGAGTCAATGCCAACATCACTGGTTGATGGTGATTGAGCAATTAAAGAGGCTGCCTCTGCGGCACTCATGGCCTTGGGCCTAACTTGGAGTGGTGGTGGCACTGAGACCAACAAAGCTGAGGTGCTGCTCCCAGCTTGGTCCGCGGTGGACACCGCTGCTGCAGGCATAGTTTTTTGTTTCCCAAAAAAGTGTCTGTGGGCACACCAGTCTCCTTAGTAAGTTGCGCCACTTGCTTCTTCTGCTCCTTCTTACTGGCAGTGGAACTGGCAACTTTCTTGGTAGAGGAGCTACGGCCACCTTTCTTTGGGCCCATCTTCTTAAAATGTCAGAAGAACACCAGGCCGCAGGTGCACAAGTTGCAGAGTTGTCTGTGGCCACACGTGACGTCACGTGACGTTGTGCTGCACACACCGCAGCAGGACTTCTTCCTGGCACTGATGATGAACGATGAGGATGATTCGTAGTTCTCTTTGTGCACCTAAAAGGAAGGAAGCCAGAGGAAAATCAGTTAAATAAATGCTGCATATGTCGTGCTTCAATTAATATTTGCAACTAGGCATTTATTATTATTACAACACACCCAAAAACGGAAAGACCAAAAATAAAAATTGCAATTATTTCCAATCAAAAATGGGTGTTTACATTAATAGAAGAGAGACCGCACAGAGAGAGTTGTTTCATGCACCACTGAGTACCCGTGGGCATAATGGATGAAAGCAGGGCAGACTGGGTGCAGGCCTATGGCACAAAGCACACTGCCTGGCTTCAAAATGGCCCCTTGACCCCCACCCACATGGCCAGGTCCTGCCTGGACCAGGCCTCAAAATGCCCCCCACCCACATAGCCAGGCCCCAACAACACCTTAAAAAAGTGAAAAACACACAAAAACCACCCCAATCCAATGCCATCCATGCCCTAAATTATGTTTAAATTCAAGAGACCCCACAGAAAGCCTTGGTCCATGCACCACTGAGTACCCCTGGGCATAATGGATGAAAGCAGGGCAGACTGGGTGCAGGCCTATGGCACAAAGCACACTGCCTGGCTTCAACATGGCCCCTTGACCCCCACCCACATGGCCAGGCCCTGCCTGGACCAGGCCTCAAAATGGCCCTCACCCACAATGCCAGGCCCCAACAACACCCCCAAAAAGAGAAAAACACACAAAAATCACCCCAATCCAATGCCATCCATGCCCTAAATGATGTTTAAATTCAAGGTACCCCACAGAAAGCATTGGTCCATGCACCACCGAATGCCCCTGGGCATAATGGATGAAAGCAGGGCAGACTGGGTACAGGCCTATGGCACACAGCACAGTGCATGGCTTCAAAATGGCCCCTTGACCCCCCACCCACATGGCCAGGCCCTGCCTGGACCAGGTCTCAAAATGGCCTCCACCCACATGGCCAGGCCACAACAACACCCCAAAAAAGCAAAAAAACACATAAATCACCCCAATCCAATGCCATCCATGCCCTAAGTGATGTTTAAATTCAAGAGACCCTACAGAAAGCCTTGATCCATGTACCACTGAGTACCCCTGAGCATAATGGATGAAAGCAGGACAGACTGGGTGCAGGCCTATGGCAAAAAGCACACTGCCTGGCTTCAAAATGGCCCCTTGACCCCCACCCACATGGCCAGGTCCTGCCTGGACCAGGCCTCAAAATGCCCCCCACCCACATGGCCAGGCCCCAACAACACCTCAAAAAAGTGAAAAACACACAAAAACCACCCCAATCCAATGCCATCCATGCCCTAAATTATGTTTAAATTCAAGAGACCCCACAGAAAGCCTTTGTCCATGCACCACTGAGTACCCCTGGGCATAATGGATGAAAGCAGGGCAGACTGGGTGCAGGCCTATGGCACACAGCACACTACCTGGCTTCAAAATGGCCCCTTGACCCCCACCGACATGGCCAGGCCCTGCCTGGACCAACCCTCAAAATGGCCCCCACCCACATGGCCAGGCCCCAACACCACCCCCAAAACTCAAAAAACACACAAAAACACCACAATCCAATGCCATCCATGCCCTAAATGATTTTTTAAATATTCAAGAGACCTCCCACAGAAAGCCTTGGTCCATATACCACTGAGTAGCCCTGGGCATAATGGATGAAAGAAAGCAGGGCAGACTGGGTGCAGGCCTATGGCACAAAGCACACTGCCTGGCTTCAAAATGGCCCCTTGACCTCCAGCCACATGGCCAGGCTCTGGACCAGGCCTCAGAATGGCCCCCACCCACATGGCCAGGCCCTGGACCAGGCCTCAAATGGCCCCCACCCACATGGCCAGGACCTGGACCAGGCCCCAACAACACCCAAACAATCGGAATACACACAAAAATCATCCCAATCCAATGCCATCCTTGCCCTAAATGATGTTTAAATTCAAGAGACCCCACAGAAATCATTGGTCCATGCACCACTGAGTACCCCTGGGCCTACTGGCTAGTGTGGCTTTACACGCACCCCAAAATTAAAAAAGAAATCCACATATAACAGTGAGCTGTTCAATTGCATGACATAAATGATATTTAAGTTCAACAAAACTCACAGAACAAATTGTATCATGCACCTATGACTAACACTGGGCCTACTGGATACTGTGCCTACCCACAATATATTTTTTTTAAAGTTGTGAAAACGTTTAAAAATTGTAGTTGCAGCAACTGCAATGACCCAAACAAACAACACCAACTTACTTGTAAAATCTCAAATCCAAAAGTAATCCAAAAGTAATCCAAACAAAAAGTCCTCAAATACAAATATCGAGCAGCAGCCACAAAAAGTAATCCTTCCAGCTCCAGATTAAAATGAAAAGTGACCAGGACATGGACTAAGCACTGGGAGGAGCCTGCTGGACAGGAACAGGAAGTTGGAGACTCTGGGGCACTTCCTTCCTCCCACCCCCCGAAAAATTTACTCCTTGCACAAAAAAGTGCAGCCAAATGTCAATCTGAGGAGTTATTCTGATCCAAATCATCATTTTCAGAAGTTGTATGCTGCCTGAGGTAGATTTCTTGTGCAGATTTGCAATTTTTGCAAGTTAGGGAAAGCGAGCTGCTCAAATCTCCCGCCGGATGTCAGCTGCGAGGCGCATCTACGTGTTAGCAATAGTATTCTCGCGCGGTGCGTGATCGCGGGCCCTTATGACGTATTCGTATTCAGCAACTCTCGCAGTGCAAGATGGCGGGCCGCTATGATGTACTCGCGGTCGAAAAGTCTCGCGTGATCACGCAGCCAGATCCAAAATGACGCAGCGCACGCAAACCGGTAGGAAAAACAACTCGGAGAACTCAGAATCACGGTAAGTCAACGCCGCGCGTGTGAGATTGTATTTTTTAAGCGCGACCAAGCAAAAAAATCCGCCAGCTTGTGAATTGCGAAATCTTTGACAAATTTGCTCGATTCGCGGACCGCAAATTTGCCAAAAATTCGCAAATTCCACGAGCAGAACAAATTTTCACCTCAAACTCAACCAGGATGTTGGCTGGGGGTCCTTCTCCTGGTCTTTCTGGGCCCACCCTGTGGACGCGGTCCTGTTGTAGCGGAGAAGTGTCTGGGAAGCCCAAGACATGTCGAAGGAGGTCTGTGACATATTCGCGAAAAATTGGGGCCCTCTGCTTTGGTTGGCACGCCTTTTATTATTATATTGTTCCTTCAAGATCTGTTCTCAGGTCTTGATTGTGTGCTTGAAGGTCTAGTTGCTGGTCTTTCAGCCTTAAGACCTCTTGCTGGAGCAAACCTACCTCTTCACCCAGCTCTGGTCGTGACTCTGGGCTCATACGGGAATGCTGTCTCTTCTTTGTATTCTAACTCAGACCGGTCTCTAGTGGGGGGGGGGAGCTCCGGTTCCTTTCAGGGAGCGACCGGATTGATGGAGCGGTAGCAGCATCCACCAGAGTTCTTTGTTCAGTCCGGACATGCTGGGACCCTCCACTCCGCTCCAAGCTCCACTGTCCCCCCGCACCCTGCCTCCTCTGGTAAGTGTCCCCCAGAAGGCAGCCACCTGCTCGTGCCCCTCTTGTGGTGTCTAGTCTGGAATAGGCATGAAACCTCTCCATGATGTGCTGGCCTTCCCTCCATGCGGGACTGTCCTAACCCCAGGTCTTGATAAGCCTCTGCCCCCGCCTTCATGGGAACACTAGCAGGCAGGTAGTCGTTGGGCCCCTATCTGGGAGGAGGAGAGATGATGGGTCTACCTCTTACTCCACAGCCCTCTCGCACCTTGCCTTTGTCCTGGCTGCCACCACCGAGGGGCCCCGCCGGCTTAGATAGTTTGTGCCTGTGTGCATCCAAGAGGCCTTGGTCGCAGAGCTCTGCGTCGTCCGCTTCCCTGCTCAAGGAGTACTCGCTGTTGAGGGGGAGGGGGCCTAGCTCAGTACCTCCGGGTGCTCAGCATGCATCAGGAGGCCCCATCTTTTCTATAGGGAGGTTTCCACGCTGCTGGGGATGGGCCACGTGTTGTAGGCCTCTGCACTAATCGAGTTGAGTTGAGTTCTGCCCTTTCATGTTCCAGGGGCCCTTTCATGTTCCAGGGGCTTCAGAGCCGTCACTGGGCCTCGGTCGGGGCTTGCCTCGTGACCCAGAGATTAAACACCGCGGAAGGGGTGGGGATAAGCCGTCCTGTCCCCTCAGGTCTCCTACTCTTGTGGAGTCACCGGCATTACTGCAGGTCTATAGTAACAAAAAAGGGCGGTACCCTACTATTGCCGTGAGGGGAACGGCGGGAGCAGCGAAAGCGGAGGCACACGCCGGGAGGCGAGGGAGGCGTCCCGAGAGACCGGACCACACTCCCCAGCATTCCCTCTGCCAGTAGCGCGCCCGTGACGCGCAGAGAGCGCCGGAGGCGCCTGATAAAGGCTGACCCCCCGGGAGCCCAGTGGGGGAACACCACGCTTACCTTACTTAGTTGCCAACGGGCATTGCCGTGAGGGGAACGGCGGGAGCAGCGAAAGCGGAGGCACACGCCGGGAGGCGAGGGAGGCGTCCCGAGAGACCGGACCACACTCCCCAGCATTCCCTCTGCCAGTAGCGCGCCCGTGACGCGCAGAGAGCGCCGGAGGCGCCTGATAAAGGCTGACCCCCCGGGAGCCCAGTGGGGGAACACCACGCTTACCTGACTTAGTTGCCAACGGGCATTGTCGTGAGGGGAACGGCGGGAGCAGCGAAAGCGGAGGCACACGCCGGGAGGCGAGGGAGGCGTCCCGAGAGACCGGACCACACTCCCCAGCATTCCCTCTGCCAGTAGCGCACCCGTGACGCGCAGAGAGCGCCGGAGGCGCCTGATAAAGGCTGACACCCCCTCTCGCCCCGCGAGTCGTGCGCGGGAGCGGCCGGGAGATGCCCGGGACAAGGGCGGGGCCGTCTGTGGCTGTCAGGGGCCAGAAGAGGCCGGGCAGGGCCACCCCCCTTGACTCGAACTGTGAGTATCTCTGAAGGACATTACGTGGAAAACCCACTTGTTCCCCCTTGTTTATTTTAATCATAATTTTACCGGATACTGTCAAATCAACCCCTGAAATGTCAGTCCAAAGTACATTACCGGATAATTACCTACTGAAAGTGGTCTCCAAAATCAACAGCGACAGAAGGAAGTCACTAGGAAAAAGTACTAATGCAGACCCCCCTTTGACTATGTCCGTTGATGCAATTAATTATGTCAACTCAGATAATATTGCTTATGAGATGGTCGCTCCTGTAGAGCTTGATAATAGCATTATTAGTACAAATGTCGAAGCGACCAAGGTTTCTGACAAGTCAATAATGGGGGAAGATGACCAATGTGATAATGTTGGGGGGACACCTCAGCAATCTGGGAGGGCTTCCAAATTTATGTGAGCTTATAGAAAACCTGTTTCCAAGCGAGGTAGTCATATCTCAAGAAGTAAAAAAGATACAACCCAACTGGAACATACCGAGGATTTAGTAACCTCTAACCCAGATAAATATGTTCTCATTAAGCCTGACCAAATCGACTCACTAACGAGTACTATTCTCAGTCAACTTAGTATGGTGGTAGAGCCATTGCTCACCAAGATTGGAGATCTCCAGGAGGAAGTAGCTAGGTTAAGGGGCTTGGTGGGTAAGCATGCAGACAACTTAGAAAAATCTTTAGCCGACATTAAAAAGTTAACTTGCTCTGCCACTGCTCCCACTATGGATAAGGAACAGCCACAAGCCTCTACTAGTGCCCCTCCCATGGTCACTAGGAAACACTCCTCTAAAGAACCACTGAAACCACTACCCACACCGACTCAGGAGGCAGGAAGATCCTCCAAACAATCTAACAATGGGGTTACAAGTACTTTGCCGGGTGTTAAATTATCAGCCCCCATGAAAGCCCCCATGCAAGTATCAGCACCTGTGGTGCCAGCTCCATCTGATACGACGGGAGGATCTAATGGGGTGTCCACTAGGATATGTAGACGCCCTGTTGATCTACCACCCGACTGTGTACCCTACGTTGTGATATTAACCAACGTCCCCATTATCACTCAGCCCCCAAACGAATATGAGACACCTGATTCTTTGAGAAATAAGACTATCTCCTGGCTTAATCGTCATTGTGGCTATCCAGTCGGCTATTCTGACCAAATCATCTCCATCAGAAGAGTCAACTGGATAGGTAACACCAAAAAAGTCGGTGGGGGGGATTGTGTGATAATAAATTTTAAGCACCCACAACATGTGGCGACTGTTTTGCTTAGAGCGGCCACAATTACACAGTCGGAGACTGAAGTAATTGCTAGACCATTGGGCTACTTTTATAATCACCTCGGTGGGCAACCTCCGCCAAACTGTAAGGAGAGGGTACCCGAGCAATCCTACCTATCCATCTATGGTAAATAGACCATTGATGCCTAACTTCTTTTTTGGCCCACAAAATGGTCTATTTACCCCACCGCTGCATTTGGGGAATCCTATGTTTGGGGGGAATGTTCCCTTAATGCATACCCCCAACCCATTTGTACCGTTTGGTAGTACCCCTTTGTATGATAATGGAATGGTTTACCAGGTCCCCACCCAGAACAGGTTTCAGTCCCTGAGTCATCTAGACCAGAACGACTGACATGAGATTGACCCTCCTAGGGATCTAGGATGTAGTACTCCTAATGAAGAAGTTGTTTTGTTAATTGAGGAAATGGGTAACGATGTGTGCTTGAACTGTTCGTTGCATGGGGGAGATATCCCTAACTTTATACCTAATAAAGAGCCTTTTACTGCAGAGAATAACATGTCCATATCTAGTGTTGAACAGCCAAATGCTAGCAAAGAGAGAGAGAAGGTAACTTGTTACATTGCTAGCTGGAACATTGCGGGAATTGGGGGCAAGGAGGATGCCTTAGGCTGGAAGGATTTTGTGTATTTGTTTGACATCCTGTGTTTACAGGAAACCTGGAGCAAAAATTTTAAGGGCATTGAGGGGTATGTGTCCTATGAGCTCCCAGCATCGCCCTCAACCCATGGTAGAGCTAAAGGCGGGTTGTTGGTGTTAATTTCTGTCAAATTACCCATCTTAGTGAAAAAGTTTGTTAATGTGGGGGCGCATTCACAAATTTTATGGCTTGCACAAGAAAATGGTAGAAATATTCTATTGATAAATTTCTATAATAATGTTTTCGATAACACTAGACATGTAGCAATTAACGACTTAGATACGGCAGTGAATAATTTCGTGAAGAATTTTAATGGTGCATTCGAATTTATTTTTGTGGGGGATTTTAATGTTCCTGTGTGCCCATTATCCACCCAGAAGGTTTGTGGTGTGTATAACCGACTGGGGGAAGCTGAAGTCCATTTTCCCCATCACACCTACGGGGAAACTCTGAATATTTTATGATACAGTATGACTTGGAAATTATGGACAATGCTAAAAATGACATGGGTGGAAATATACCAACTTTTAAAGGAAGGGGCGCTAATACTGTTATTGATTTTATATGCATGTCATCAACCATTGCCCCGCTATGCCCAATGCCCAAGGTGATAGATAATTTGTTAAGTGACCATAACTGTTTGACTACTGAATTAACTTTCTGGGAAAAAGATCATGTCTGCGAACAGGGTATCATCGCTAATATTGAACCCCATAGACAGAATGGTTATAGACTGAGGTGGAAAGGAGAAAAAGCGGCCATAACATCAGATTCCATTATTTCTAGTTGTCTGATGGATATCACGGCAATCCTAGAACAAGAAGACACCTCGTCTGTCAGTATTGATCACTTTAACAGAATTAACTCTACCATTAATAAAAAGTTTACTAAAGAGGCTGGGTCTAAAGCTAGGTGTCCAAGGGGTTGGTTTGATCATGCTTGCTCTATTGCCCGGAATGAACTTAAAGAGGCCCTTGCAGTAAAACCAAGGGATAAAGATCTGGTGGTCCAACTTAGACAGGGATATAACATGACCCTCAAACGTAGAAAAGCTGAATTACAGCAAGAAGCCTGGGATAATCTTACCCAAGCTGCGGACACGAATAACTGTACCCTGTTCTGGTCCACGGTGAATAGCCCATTCCTAAAAGATGACAAGGTCCCAGAACTCACATCTAATGTGAGTATGGACTCGTGGATCCAGCATTTTTCTAACATTTTTGACTCTAGCAATTCAACAGATTCCAATGGTGATAGATGGCCCATCCTAGCCTTAGATATTACCATCAATGAAACCATGGCTAGTATAAGATCTAGTAAAGGAGGTAAGGCCCAGGGGCCGGACGGCGTTCCCATAGACGTGTACAAGACCTCGCCAGATATTTGGGGCCCACTGCTTACCAAAATCTTTAACACAGCTATATGCTGTAAAATACCGTCTACCTGGGAAGAGTCAATAATCATCCCTATTTATAAGAAAGGAGACCGGGGGGATGCTAAAAATTATCGACCTATATCTTTATTGGATTCATCAGTCAAAATTATGATTAGGGTCCTTCTTGTAAGATTAGAAGAGTGGGCGGAATCAAACGAGATACTAAGTAACTGTCAGTTTGGCTTTAGGAAAGGCCGTGGTACTATAGAACAGTGTCTGAATTTAGAGCTATTAGTGGGAAAATATACCCAGGCGAAAAAAGGGTCACTTTACCTTTGTTTTGCTGACCTTAGTAGTGCCTTTGATTTGGTAGACCACGCAATATTATGGGCCAAACTATTGGAAATGGGTGCCCCTGAAGGAATTATTTATTTCTTAGCCCAACTGTATGAAAAGCTTCGCACCAGCGTCCGCTATGGACCCAATGGGGATTGTACTACAAAGTTTGGGATAGGAAGGGGTATCAGACAGGGGTGCGTTTTAGCACCCCTGCTTTTTACCCTTTTTATTAATGAGGTCGAATCTGCCCTGCAGGCAGTCGCTGCAGATGCCCCTAGAGTTAATAACTTTAACATACCGGTATTACTCTATGCGGACGACGCAGTGTTACTGTCTAGGACACCCCTGGGTCTCCAACGTTTGATGGATTGTTTTGTATCCTTCATTAAGAAAAGGAAACTGGTGATTAATAAGTCTAAGACTTATGTAATGGAATGCGGATCGGGAAAAGTTAAAAGAAAAGGTAAAACCCACTATGTTATTGATGGTGAACCAGTTAAAAAAGTTGAAAACTTTTGTTATTTGGGAATTACCTTTTCTAATAATGGGAGTTGGGCCACTGAACATAAGGTGGTCAGAATTAAGATGATTAGGAGCGCTAATGGGGTCTTTCTGTTTGCCAAGAAGCTGGGGAATAGACGTATTAAAGACATGTTAAATATTTACCAAGCTAAATGTCTTTCTGCGGCCCTCTATGGGGCAGGAGTATGGGGTGTGTCATCTGCCAAGAGCCTTCAGGTAGAGGAGAACCTCTTCCTGAAAAAGCTCTTATGTTTACCCAAGTCTACTTCCAATTCCTTGGTTCATAACGAGACAGGGATCCAAGCCCTAAACGATCTGATCATGCTAAGGCCCATACTACTGTGGCGCTCTATCTGGCTCAGTGATGGTACCTCATTGAACAGAGCAATTATTAAGGACTGCCTTCTATTGGACCAACACTTGAAGATCCCCTGGATCAAATATATTATTGAAGGAGTACAAAAATTATACGGGATCAATGTGTTGATGGACCCCTATAGGCTCTCGGAAATCCCCAAATCTAATGAGAAAACAATCTTTTTAAATTATTGTAATGAAAGGCATCTCTTAGAGGATTCTAAGTTAATTACATGTGTACTGTACAATAGCATGAATGAATTTACTGGTTTCAGCCCATATCTATCACAGGTGACAAGAACATCGCACCAGTTTGTACTAGCAAGAATGAGGATGGGTATAGTACATTATCTGGTTGCGTGCCCTAACATTAAAATGCGCCCTATTGGTCCCTGTAAATGTGACAATGAAACTGAACAAAGCACTAGGCACTTTTTGTTAACATGTGAATTGTACAGAGAATTACGGAAATTCTACTTGAAGCCATTATTCAATAGATTTGGAGTGAGAAACACTACGGAGGCTATGAAAATGCTCTTTAATCTGAACCACCCGGACATTTGCTTTTTTACCGCTTCTTTTTTGCTTAAAGCTATAAGCGCCAGGAAACGTATGTGTTTTTAAAATATATGAACATTTTTAAATATTTATTCCATCCCCCTCTGGATATTTTGAATCATGTGGTCTTAATTTGAGATATGTATTGTTTAATGTATTGTCTGTAATTAATTATTCTATATTTTATATTATGTGTTTTCTTCTATGAAATTGTATGAAATGTCTGTATTATTTGTGCTTTTATGGACATGTTTTTTAAATGCTCCGAATAAAGCTTTATGAAATGAAATGATATCCAGACCTTTTCAACAAAATTCCAAACGTTTCTCCAATCATGGATTTGAGTAGGGTACCCAACAACATCCTACAGTTTTTTAAGCAGAAAGCCCATGCATAAATTTGAATATCTGGGGCCGCCAAACCTCCTTTATTAATTCTCCTCCTTAGTTTCTTCCATGAAATCCGAGAGCCCTTTGACGCCCAAATAAATGATGTTATCTCGCTCTGTAATTTAGCCAGCCATTCCTTTTTAAAGCCAAGTGGGATAGTCTCAAACAAAAATGTGATTTTTGGTACTATCACCATTTTTACAAGATTAGTTCGTCCATATATTGAAAGAGGTAGATTCATCCATCCTTTTAATGTAGCAACAACTTCTTTTTTAATCCTATCAAAGTTAGTTTTAGATAATTCTTCAATCTTTTGTGCAATCCTGACCCCCAGATATCTCATTTCTGATGTAGTTTTTACCCCCCCCCGTATTGAGATTCCAGGCCATTATTTCGGTCTTATCCTGATTTATCTGATAGCCAGAGATCTTTCCAAATTCCTTCGTTATTTTAACTAGATTCTCCAAAGAAAGCAACAAATTAGAAGAATAAATAATAATATCATCTTCGTATAATCCAAGTTTCTTTGACCAATCCATAACCACAAAAGGGGGTATCTCTTCTGAGGCTCTAATTCTGCAAGCAAGAGGCTCTATGTACAGATTGAAAAGCAAGGGCGATAAAGGACACCCTTGTCTGGTGCCCCGCATTACTTTAATAGGATGTGTGAGAGTTCCATTAACCAGAACACACGATATTGGTGAACAGTACAAAGCAAAGAGAGATTGGGTGAATTTATCTCCTAGGTTGAGATATTGCAACAATATTTTTAAGTATGTGAAGTTGACTCGGTCAAAAGCCTTGGCAGTGTCTAGAGCGATCACTGCCAAGGGGTGCTCAAAACTAGAGGCCATATCTATCATACCTATCAGCGTATATGTTAATTCTTTTAGATGTCTCCCCTTGATGAAACCCCTTTGATCTTCGTGAATCAAAGTCTGTCAGCTAAAATTTTTGAAAAAAATTTATAATCACAATTTAAAAGTGAAATAGGTCTGTAAGCATCTAAACTACTAGGAGATTTCCCTGGTTTAAGTATTAGGGTGATTGTGGCCTCATTCCATGAACCGCTGGGAGGCCATCCGGTCCAGGAGCTTTCCCTCTTTTACTCTCCTTGATCACTTTAAACACTTCATCTTGCGTAATTTCCTTATTTAACACCCTCATATAATCATCTGAAAGTGGTTTCACCAAGGGTAGCCAGCTTTCTATCTCTACTTTACTTGGGCAGAGATCCTCTGTATAAACATTTACAAAGTGATCGTAAAATGCTTCTACGATTTTTTTACTCTCTGTTATGACTTCCCCTGAATCCGCCTTCTTAATCTCTTTTATTTGATTACGTATAAGGTCTTTCTTGGCTTTCCAGGCTAGTAATTTGCCACATCCTTCCCCATATGAAAAATGTGCCAACTGACTAGCTTCCCATCTTTCTTTAACTCTTTGAAGTAGTATGGCTCACTGGTTAGAGGCGGCAGACCCGAGAGCAGAGGACGGCCCGGGACCAGGGTTTGATTCCCGGCGCGGCAGGTTTCTGGACCAGGGTCAGCGACTCGATAATTCTCTCGCCTCGGTGCCCACTCTGATCAGCGATCACACTCGGCAACTCTGGGCATTAGCTTGCCTCATCTTCCCTCACGGCCCCACCAGACCGCCGGGGATGCCTGGTCTCACCCTGGAGATACCCATTAAGGGACCATCTCTCAGGGAAGCCAGGAAGGGTTTCGCAGCAGTCGAAGCGCCTTGGGACCCTACGGGTAAGTAGTGCGCTATATAAATGCCTATACATTTACATTTACATTTGAGCAAGTACTGCCGTGAGTTCTATTTTTAGATCTAGAAGTTTATTTTTAGCTCCCTCTTCCGAGATATTTCCCCCCTGTACAGTTTGACTGGTTTCCCAAGCTCGAATTTCTTTCTCTAAATTAGTGATTATACTATGATACAACCTCCGCGTCTTAGCCCCCTGAGCTCCCAGTCTCCCTCTCATAAAAGCTTTGCATGTTTCCCAAACTGTGTCCTCCTTAGCTGATCCTACATTCACATCCAGGAAGACTCGTAACTCATCTTTTAAGGCTTCTAGATATTCTTCATCCGCTAAGATAGTACGATCCAGTCTCCAGACAGAGCTCATTTCATCTGTTACTAATCCTAAATTTAGACTCACAGCTGAATGATCCGATAGATGTGCCCCTAAATGTTCCACTTTCGTAACCCGTTCTTTCAACCTGATATCTACTAAGAAAAAATCTATACGTGAACTATGCTTGTATTTTTTATTGTGGAAGGTGAATCCTGTCTGCTGTGCTGCCTACAGTCTCCATATATCACACAGACCTTGCTGTGGCATAATCATCCTTAACTTAGCTGTAATTTTACCATTTACTACTGCCCTGTTGTTTCCAGTTCTATCCAACTTACAATCTAAAACTGTATTAAAGTCTCCAGCCATAATTATTTTACCTGAAAATTCCATTAATTCCACCTCAATTTTATCTAATACTGTTGGATCGTCCACATTCGGGCCATAATATCCAACTATTACAAAAGCTTCCCCTGCCAATCTTAACTTGACAATCACCCATCTTCCTCTTCTGTCTACTAATTTATTTTCGACAACAATATCAACCCCCTTCTTAATCAAAATTTCCACCCCTTTTGTTACTAAATCTTGAGATGTAAAGATGGCATTAGTAATCCACTTTTGAGTACTAAAAATCTCCTTACTTTCATTCTCAGTTAAGTGGGTCTCTTGTAAAATAATCACGTGAGCAGGGGAGTCTTCTAAGTATTTCAATATTGATAATCTCCTCATTTTAACCCGAAGACCATTCACATTCCATGTAAGGAACCTTAGCTCCTTGTTATTAACCCCACTCATAATAGTTTGCCCATATTTCCCATTTACTTATTTGGCGGCGAAAGAGCTCCTGAGGAATATTTTTCTTATTTTCTTCCTTTACCCTCCCCCTCCCCTCCCCTCCCCCTCCCCCTGCTCCTAACCCTACCCTTCCCCCAAAACCTACTTCCACTATCCCCCCACCCCTCTTCCCTCCCTGGAAAACCCAACCAAAACTCCCAAGGCCTAGGCCAGTGGATGTCGCAGTGGCGATGCCTCTATTTATCTATATATAATCAGTGATCAGACCATTCTACTCTTAACCATCCTGAGAGTGATCCAGAAAGGCGTCTACCTCTTCCACTGTACGGAACGTATACATCTTATTTTGCCACATTACTTTCAGGAAAGCAGGGAATTTCAACTGGGCTGTTGCCCCCATTGCTCTAAGAGGTGCCAATCGTTTTCCTAATCCCCACTGTCTACTGGCTGTAGCAGGTGACAAATCTGACATGATATCAACTGCAATTCCGTCCACCAATATATCCTTTTTCTTAAGAGCTGCCGTCAGAATCTTTTCTTTTAGAGAATATGTCAAAAAGTTAATCAGAATTTTCCTTGGTTTAGTGCGATTTGGATTAAACCGGAAGGGGTCACGATGCACTCTCTGAATGTCACGTAGCAACATTTCTTCTCTCTCTACTATCTGCAATTCCTTCTTCAACAGTTGCACTACAAAACTTTTTATATCTGACCCCTCCTTCCCTTCAGGCACTTTGAAAATTTTCAGATTATTACGTCTTTGCATATTCTCCAACCTCTCTATTCTCTCATCAGATTCTCTATCTCTGAATATTATATTCTCAATTTGCTTGCGGTTGTCCAATATTCTTCCCTGCATAACTTTCATCTCTGTTTCAATGTCTTCCGTACGAGTGCTTAATTTGTCGATTTTATCCTCTAGTAACGTACATGTAGCACTTATACGTTCCTGGTTTCTTCTGGAGGCTTCAAACCCTAAATGAATATCTTTTTCCAGTTTCCTTAGCAATGCCAAAACTGACGAATCTGGCGTATCTAAATTATCTTGCTGAGCCAAAAACTGCCCTATTTCAGGTCCTTCCAGGGGAATCAGTGTTTTTCCACTATTTAAAGTGTCACTTGACGTTGTAGGCATATCATCTCTCATATCTCTCATATCATTTACTAAGTTCAACAGTTCATCTGAAACTTCTGACACTCCTTCTCCTGTTATATCTTGTAGTTGTGGTACAGTTACCTGTTGGGAACCCTCCTCATTAACAACATCTGCAGCCATGCTTATGTTTTCCCCCTTATCTGAATCCATCTCAACTGTGAGTACCTGAAAGGGATTTGGAGTTGAGAGAGTTGACCAATCCTGCTCTTCTTCTATAGACTCAGGCAGGGGCTGCGCTAACTCGCAGGTAAAGTTTTGGGCTTGAGATATGGGATGTGGTTTCAAAACCAGCACCTTAGGAACCGGTTTAAAATATGAGTTTAGCGAAGGGGTTGTTGAAAGTTTATATCCAGCTCCTTTTTGCCTCTTTTTTTTTCCTTTTCTTAAAGGGCACTCTTCAGATTTAATGGAATTAACTTCTTTTTCAGCGCCCTTTTTAACGCTTTTTTGCAATTGCAATGTTTTGGTTTTTCCCAGAGCAAATTCTTTATTTTCTAAGTTGTTGGAATTCTCAGGTTTGTTGCTCCTTAGTAAATATCTTGGATGCCCCAGCAACTGCCCCTGCCCCTCTGCTTACTTGTTTTAATTCTGCCTCCACCTCCTGTGTAGATGCCAGTAATCCTGCAGCGCTTCTCACCACCAGGGGGGCAGGGGGGAATTAGTGAGATTTTCTTCTCCTCGCCCTCGACCTCCACACGTCGGTGTCCCAATTTTTGCTAGTATTCGGCTCCCTCTGCCGATACCTTGAGCAGCTCTCCTCCAGCTCCCGGCCGGTGAATCCAACGAAGTACGTGACTCCGCCTCCTCACTATCTGCAGCCGGCTGGGCTGAGGTCTCCGCCATGCGCTGCGAAACGCCAGCGAGCGGCCGACAGACGGCCTCCAGAATTGCCCGGTAACTCGTCTCAAATTTTTTTTACAGGCGAAGCATTCCCTCATCTTGCTCCGCTTCAGCCTGTCACATTTCTTCAAGGCTTATTTATAGAGGATTTTGTCTGCCGAATTATAGCACTTCCTCCACGACCGATCAAGCTTCCTACAGTGACTCTTCTCCATTCTTAGTTCCATAGAAAACCAAGTTGCAGAAGGTTTAAGTCTATTCGAAGTGACTGACATTAGCAGGGCAACTGTGTCTAAGGCAGTGGTAATCCTTGCATTAAAGCAAGATGCATCGCTGTCTGTATTACCTGTCAACTGTGGCAAAGTTTCTAAAACTACAGGCCCCTGGGTCTCTTTGGTGACTTTCTGCCAATCTCTTCCCATTGCCTCATTTATTCTGGGTACTAGTGGCCTAGACTCTAAACTAAAAGTAAACTGTACCAAAAAGTGGTTTGTCCAAGCCAAGCATAAAGAGGCTCTCACTCTAAGATTCAGGTTATTTAAGAAAATCAGATCTATCATGTGGCCTGCTCTATGGGTTGGTGCAGTCACTAATTGCATAGGATTACGGTTGTCTAATGATTAAAAAAACTGGGTAGCCTGGGCACAGCTATCATCATCCGCATGAAGATTAAAATCTCCTAGAAACGTTAGATTAGCATATTATAGAGAGAGCTGAGCGATAATATTGCTAAGCTCTGACAAGTAGCAGGATGGGCAGTCTGGAGGCATACATAGTAGTAGCCTGGCCAAGGATGAGGACGGTGCGGTCCTGACGTAGACAAAAGGTCAGGGCCTCAATATTACCAATAGGACCCAGTCTCTCTGTGGTGATCACCCAGTTGTCCTTTAGGATAATTGCAACAACGCCCGACCCTGTTTCCCCTGTGTTAGCACAAACGATCTGAAATCCGGCGGGGGTTAGCTAGCATCAGGTCAGGGTTAATAAGCTAACATTAAGAGATATGCTCATGATTGTTAAACATGACTCTGCCTGGATAAACATATAGAATTCTCAGAAAATATGTAGACTCACCAATAAGAAATTGGAAACTATGTTAATACCTAAATCAGTTGGCACTGCACTTAAATAATACTTGGAATGATAAGCATGCTCCACTGTTTATCTGCTGTTTTGGTCTAGGTGCTAAGAATCTAGCCTTTCATGAGCCAATGTATCATGTAATTTCATATGTAACACAAGGTCATGAACTCCATTCACTCAGGATCTCCGTCTGACCCATGCCCACACCACGTATTTAACAAAGCAGATGCAGCCATCGCTATCCAACTACGGAAGGTCATCAACATCTCCTTTGAAACAGTGACATTCCCGGAAAGCTGGAAGCACGCCGAGATCAACACGCTCCTCAAGAAGCCCAAAGCAGACCCCAAAGACCTCAAGAACTTCTGGCCCATTTCCCTGCTCCCATTCCCGGCAAAGGCCATCGAGAAAATCGTCAACATGCAACTGGCCCGCCACCTCGAAGACAACAACATCTTGGACCCATCCCAGTCCGGATTCAGACGAAACCACAACACAGAGAAACCCCTTATCGCTGCCACAGACGACATCAGGCGCCAACTAGACAACGGCAAAACATCAGCCCTCATTCGCCTTGACCTGTCAGCCGCCTTCGACACGGTCTGCCATCGCACTCTAAAGACACGCCTACTAGAAGCCAGAATCCGAGAGAAGGCTCTTGACTGGACCACCTCCTTCCTCTCCGGCAGAACCCAGAGCGTCCCCCAGGGCTCATTCTTCAGCCCAACGCTGTTCAACGTCTACATGGCCCCCCTCGCACAAGTGGCCCACCATCACGACCACAACATCATCTACTATGCTGACGACACCCAGCTCATCCTCTCCCTCAACAAGGACCCGCACACCACCAAAACCAACCTCCACGAGGGAATGAAGGCCGTCGCCGATTGGATGAGGAGCAGCCATCTGAAGCTGAACTCGGACAAGACGGCGGTCCTCATCCTCGGACCCACCCCCTCAGCCTGGGACGACTCCTGGTGGCTGACCACACTGGGAACAGCACCAACACCTACCGACCATGCACGCAATCTAGGATTCATCCTCAACTCCTCCCTCTCCATGTCTAAGCAGGTCAACGCCGTCTCCTCCTCCTGCTACAACACCCTCCGCATGCTCCGCAGGATCTACAAGTGGATCCCGACCGAAACAAGAAGAACGGTGACACAGGCCCTCGTCAGCAGCAGACTGGACTACGGCAACACATTCTACGCAGAAATCCCAGTCAAACACCTACGACAACTACAACACATCCAAAACGCCTCCGCCCGACTGATCGCCAACGTCCCCCGCCGCAGCCACATCACCCCCATCTGAAAGACGTACACTGGCTTCCCGTTGACAAGAGGATCACCTTTAAGCTCCTCACCCACGCACACAAAGCACTCCACAACGCCGGACCAGCCTACCTGAACAGCCGACTCAGCTTCCACACCCCTGCCCACCAGCTCCGCTCCGCCAGCCTCGCCCTCACTGCTGTCCCCTGCATCCAACTAACGACCTCCGGCAGCAGATCCTTCTCCGACCTCGCCGCCAAGACCTGGAACACCCTCCCTACCCACGTATGGCAGACCCAAGACCTACTCGCCTTATGAAGACTCCTCAAGACCTGGCTCTTCGAGCAGTAGCAGCACCCCCCTCCCCTCAGCGCCTTGGGACCCTCATGGGTAAGTAGCGTGCTTTACACGTACTCTGATTGATTGCTTTATTGATATGTCATCAGGTTTCAAATTTCGAATGTCTCCTATATATTTTGCATGTTCCACTTATCACTATTTTGTTTTATTACCCTACTGATGAGACAGTATCAGATTTATTGACTGACTGTATATAGAAATTGTGAAGAAATCGGTTTATCCTATGGAGTGGTTGTGCGATCTCACCGTGTAACAAACTCACAAACTCAACTTGGGTCTTGTCAGACTTGTTTGGAAAAAACTCAAGCCTGGCTAACTGTAGTTTTGAGCAGTCAGGCTTTAACAAAGAAACAAGTGCAAAGTATTTAGGAGTAACAAAACAGGTATATAAATAAAAAACACAAGACAAAAGAAATTCAACACCAATTTATAAAAATAGATCTTCTTAAGAAAGTTTAGAGACCAAAATTAACACAATCTTCCAGAGGATTTTGATTTAAAACTTATTAAGCAAATCTTAAATCAGTGCTTTTCACTCACATCACAAGCAAGCATTGTTAACTACTGGGATTGATGGTTTTTCCCTTTAACTGAGGCTAGTGTCTGTCATGGGTGACTAAACTGCAGTCCGTTGACTCTCCCGGATCCAGCAGACTTGGGTACAAGTTTTAAGCATTGAGACTTGGTCTCTCGGTCTGTGACATAAAACTTACAGGCACTAGGTAGCCATGATACTATATACTAGGGACTTCTAAGCAAATTAACTTTTGCCAATTGTGGGTGAACCAATCAGGCATACATGTTATAAGGGTCAGAGCACTGGCATTGAGGTCAGGTTAGCAGGCCACAGTGCACCCCCTGAGTTGACAAACCAGTCGCATCAGTCTGAAACATTGGGATGATCATGCAAAAAGAGAGGCATTTCCATAGACTGCTCTTCTCCAGATGAAATGTTATATCAACTATCTTACACCCTGGCAACTCTCAATAGCTAAGTGGAAGAACCTGGAAAGGCCATCTGCATTGGCATCGTTAGTCCCATGTCTGTGTTCCACTGTAAAGCCAATGCAGTCTAGAGAAATGAACCACCTCATAAGTTTGAGTTTCTCCCCTCTAATCTGCATGAGCCACTTGAGAGGTCTGTGGTCAGTTTGAACTCTAAAGTGAGCCCCAAACAAGTAAGATCTAAGCTTCTTGAGGGACTAAACCACAACAAAGTTTTTCCACTCAATGGCACTCCAACGCTGCTCTCTGGGTTGATCATGTCCCTCATTATTATCCTATGCCAGCACGGCCTTTTTCCTTTGTTCAGAAGCATTTGTCTTTACTGAAATTAGTTGGCTTTAGGACAGGTGCTGAGCTGAAATCTTCCTTTAGGGTGTCACAGGCCGTTCAACACTGCTCAGTCCAGATCACTTTTCTGGTGTGCTTCTTAGAGGACAGTTTAGTTAGAGGTCCTACAATGGTACCATAACCTTTTACAAAACTACTGTAGTGCCCAGTAAGGCAAAAGAAGGCCCTCACTTTGGTTTGGATCTCAGGAGCCTCCTCATGCCAAAAAGGTCTGGATCATAGGATGGAGAGGTTCATACATGGCCCCTATGTACTTGGCGGCCCAATTATAGTAATAGGCCTTTCCCTATCTGGCACTTACGTGTCTTGATAGTGAAGCCTGCTTGCTGCAGGGCATAAAGCACTGCCCTTAGGTGGACCAGGTGCTTCCCCTGGGTGGAACATCCTGGAAAAACTCTTCCCACCAAACTTTGGGAGGTGTAATTTTTCAATAAAAAGGACATCACCTAGAACTGAAAGTGGACTTCAGGAGTTGGAAAGACAGAACTCTCCTTAGCTCCTGTGGGAGGGCAATCTGCCAGTAACGTGAAGTCAGGTCAAATGTGCTTAGGTATTTAGCAGCCCCCAAATTGTCAACAAGCTAATTTGCTCTGGGTATCGGGTGAGAATCAGTCTTGGTGACTGCCTTTAGGGCTTTTTCAGTCCACACTGAGCCGTTTACACCTTTTGAGGTTGGGCTGGCACACCAGAACCACTTTTTACTCAATACACCTGAGCACACCCAATCATTATTTCTTTACTCCAATCAATATACAGGTTCAATAGAAAGAGTCTTTTCAAAGTATGGTCCAAGTTTTCCCAAATTTCGACTTCAAAGAGATGTTCCAATCACACTCTTCAATCAAATCTTGTGTGCTTTATTTGAGTCAAGTATAAGTTGGCACAGCAGCAGCCGACGAGCGTTTCGCACACAGAGCTTTTTCAAGGCTCTAAAACTGTACGTTCATTCAGGACAATGCTTTTTGGATAGTAGCTGCCAAGGTGTGATTCAGTGATTCATTTTGAACTTTTATTTTTTATTTTCTTAATGGTTCTCTTTTCCATAAAGGCACGAAAATACACCCCTTTGATTTAGGCAGCCTCAAATGACCTTAGGTTGTCTGAGTAGATCCAATAATCCAGTGGATCTTGATAAATCCAGAAACCTGTGTATGACAAACTTCTTCTTTTACAGTCTCATTGCTATTAGAAGGCTCAATCACTCAGATCTCT
Organism: Lissotriton vulgaris; assembly: GCF_964263255.1. Classification (NCBI taxonomy): domain Eukaryota; kingdom Metazoa; phylum Chordata; class Amphibia; order Caudata; family Salamandridae; genus Lissotriton; species Lissotriton vulgaris. The sequence continues at coordinate 1,348,404,953 of NC_141694.1, read as the reverse complement.
ACCATCTTGGCAATCTTTGATGCTAGCTGTGACCTGGTCTAACAACCTATAAATCTTACATTTGCCATCCACGTCATGGCTACACCAGGTTGTCACACTTGAGTCAGGGAAAACAGACCAATAGGAGGTCAGGGAGAGACTTACTTTGCTCTTCTACCCCCCCCCCCCACAATATGTCACGATGACGATGTTCAGGTTTACCTGGTCATGGTGGAGTATTATACTGTTAACATGGAAAACTCTGTAAGGGTTTCTTGGGGTGCTTAAGTTCACCAGATATGTGAATTCGTTCTTCTTTTCTGAAATTGGATGAGGCCCAGTCCACTTGTCCTGGAGGGACCTAGATGTTGCAGGCTCTAAATCCCACACCAACTGCCCTTGTTGGTAATCTACCAATGGGTACTACGGGAGATACCAATGCTTCAAAAGCTATTGGTTGGCCTCCAAATTCTTGTTAGAGTTTTTCATGTACTCTGCCAACTTGGAACAAAGGCCTAGTACATAATCTACAATGTTTTGTTTAGGTTCCTTGATTACCCTTACTAATCCTTTTCTCACTAAACTCAGTGAGCCTCCTAAAATGTGACAAAAGAGCCGCTCAAAGGAACTATGCCCACTCCTTTTTAAGGTACCGCCCTGAACAGAAGGCATGGTAGGAAAACATCCCATGTCCATCTGAGCTTTTCTGGCAAGCCCATGATCATGCCTTTCATGGTATTAGTAAATCTCTCAACTAGACCATTGCCTTGGGGATGGTAGGGTGTAGAGAACGTATATGTGACACCACACTCATCCCACAGTGTTTTTAAATACGCAGACATTAAGTTAATATGTCTTACTGAGATGACTTTCTTAGGTAAACGTACTATGGAGAAGATGCCAAGTAGGGCCTTAGCCACTGCAGGAGGAGCCGGTGGGTAATATTGGAGGAATTGATTAATTCTGTGTTACTCTTGCAATGCAGAATTGCTAATAAATTCAGCCACTCCGATCTGCCGGCGGAATTAATCAATAGTATTGCATGACTTTCCTGTAGCTAACATGGTTGCCCCTCTATTCAACCCTTGAGGAGACTGCTATGAGCTCCAGTGTCTTGTGGCTCTCTTACAGGAGCCTGTAAAAGTCAGTCAGTTGACCTATGTCTGTTTTGGCGGAGTGATGCTGCCAAGTGTCTCCTGTCAGGGTGGGAAACAGTACACAAATTCTGATCCCAGCCGCTCACTCCCCCCACCCTCAACACATATGCACTCTATCCCCTTCTCCTCCACCTGCTGCTCCCACTCCCAGAGCCAGGTGAGCACTGAGACAATGCGCTGCTGACTGTAAAGGGTTGCAAGCAGTATCTGTAGTGGAGAGAGGCATGTTCTCTTTCTGCAAACTTGGCTCTCTTGCGTGCACTTTCTAGTGCTGATTCTCTCCCTCACGCTGCATCTGCGGGCCTGTGCTCCTCCGGCTTTAGGCTGGACTCGGGTGGTCTGAGAACTCACTTAATCTCTGGGCATATTAACAGCTGCCTGCTTCAGTGCTTAGATTGACAGAATCCCAACCTGGTCCTCAAAGCTTCACCCGGCGGCCGGCATCAAAAGGAGCACCTCACTGAGCCACTTCGCAGCCCCCTTCTTATCACCGAGGAGTGATGTGTCTGTGCCAACTGCACTCCTCCTGCAATAAAGCAAAGATGAAAAGCAGACCATGAGCCATCAATCACTACTCGAGCCTTCAAAGTTTCCAGCCGAGAGCTGCATGTGTTTAGGACATTTAGGCAGAGGGGACCAGAGACAGGGGAAAAAAGCTGAGGAATGCTTGCTGCCTCTTTTACCTACTGGGCTTTGTGTCCAACGGTTTTATTTCAGGTAAGGATTTTAGGTCCTTCTGTAGTCCATCTTTGGAGCTTTATTAAGTGATTTTGATAATGCCCAGATGTTTGAATAGACACCTTATGGTTTAATACTCTGCTGAAGCATTCTAGGCATACACATATGAGTACAACACGTACACAGGACATAATTGCATATTTGATGTTTCATATTGAAAAAATAAATGAGGCGCTGTATGCTCATCTGATATCACACCAAATCTTGTTGTCAAACATACACCATGCTATTGATTTGCTCAGCTGGGCGTGTAGTGGCTTGATACAGCTTCTGCTTTTTGCCTGATGCCTCGAGCTGGAAGTTGATATATTTACAATGTGGTTTTACAGTCACTGGGAGTGTGAAGGCAGGCACCTGACTAGCATTCCAAATTAAGGACTTGTAAGCAAAGGGATACAAATTGTCCACTCCCATGATTTCAATTCAGTCTATACTCTGCAGTCTGCACATGGCCTGCATGTAATCACATAAAAAGTAAAATGAATAGCTACTTGAGCCACAGAGGTGCGGCTCACTGCAGAACTCTGACCCAGCATTTGCTCTAGCTCCTAGAATGAGAGCAGGGACACCTGAAGATCCTTTCAGCTTTGAAACAAATAAGGGATTGGACATAACTTGTGCACCACAGTTCACAATCACTGGTGCTAGTGAGGCACGCTAAGCAAGCATTAAGTTTTAAATTATTTGCAGCTGCTCGCATCCAATGGCACAGAGGGTTTCCTCATTCCTATCCAATGGCTGCTAGGGGATGGGTGGAACTCCATGGAATTTTGCAGCATCTTTATGTAACTCAACTGAATTCTGCTGAGTAAAACTCTGGGAGTTCCGCACACCCCTTGTCCTGAGTGAAATTGTTCCTGGGTACTTGGTGGCATGGTCCACTACCACCAGGATGAAACTGTTCTCAGATGTAGTTTAGGAGTCTAGTGTCCCCATTCAAGGGGAGCCTCCATCTCAGGTAGTGGTATCAGAGGAGCCAATGGTTTGACAGGGGACACAGGAGAGATAGACTTCATCTTTTCAAACATTTGGTGCCAATATAAGTGAGTGACCAATGTTTGCCAGGTCTTGGTCTGTCCCAGATGGCATATTAAGGCATGCTAAGGGAATGCTGTGGGCTAGGTTAAGGAGGAATTCTCTGTACTGCTGGTGCAATACCTCATGCCTGGCTGTCCCTGCTTTGGGTTACCTTGCCTTACTGTAGAGAACTACCATCTCCCAGTATACCTTATGGGTATACCAGCATCCCCCTGTTCTTGTCTTTCAGCTAGATGCCTCAGTCCTTCAAAAGTGGAACAAGCCTTCTGCCCCTGGCTCAAGCCCTCTCTGGAGAGACCACAAGATTCCTGATGCTCTGCACATTTGGCAAGTCTGTCAAGGGAACATCCTCTTCTTAAACAGCATACCCTTCTCTCATAGTTTGCTCCCTCTGGGCCTGAGGTCTCTGGAAAGCTGTCTGACCAGACTTCCTGCCCTCTCTCTTGTGACAAGGGACCTGGGCCATTCTTCCAGGCTCCAGAGTCCCTTCTACTCTAAAAAGCTGCATGTGCTCTTGTACCCAAGAACACACTCAGGGAGGCCCAGCATTGATGCAGGAACCCTTCCTTCCATACTTGCCCAGGCACATGTTTCCGAGTCATTCCCCAGCAGGCATTCCACTGGAATGGAACACATTCTGACAGCAAGGGGACCAATCTCGGTTCCAAGCAATTGCTATACGTGAATTGGTAACCAGTTTAAGCAAAGACGGGCTCACAGCAAATCAAGGAAAAGTAACAAAATGAAATGTTCATAGATGGTGCTCCAGGAAGCTCAAGGGTTGGTTACCACAACCCCAAGTATATCCCCAAAAGGGGAATATCATATACAACAAAAACATCCTTCCGAGCACTCAACAGTCAATAATACAATAACAATGAAAAAAAGTATCTTCCTCCAGTTGTAGGTTCAGTCGGCACAGTTCCCAGGATTTATTAATTCCAATAGCTGAAAGAAAACTCAGGTCCAATGCCAAAGAAATAAGAGTTCCAATTCACAAGCAATATGCATAGCCAACACGTGTTTCGTCTTGCCAGTACAAAGCAATAGACTTCTTCAGGGCTGCAACCCAAATAACAGCATATAAGGAAACAGCATCATCTAGCAATATATTTACACAACATCCACAATACTGTTCCAAGCTAAAAATCAATAATTTAAGGTCAGGAATAAGTATACACCCACAAGCCAACCAGTGCACACAGAATAGAGAGAAAGAGCCAAGTTCCCCAACAAGATATCACCCGAATAGTGCTCCAGAAATAATCCCCATGACCAAACATCACTAATTCAAGAGGCCACTACCAACCTTGTTCAAATCTTGACATGCAATGTTTCGTCACATTGTAAGTTAAAATCATAACGGTAATGTATATCCAAGTCAAACAAAGGTTACTGTGAAAACATAAATAAAGAAACGTCTAAACATGTTATCAACACATCTAATTAAAAATAGGACTGTAAAGTATAGCAGTAATTACTGGTCAACACATAAACCTATGTGCCTGCCGTAGGTACAGCCAACAATGTCTCAATGTCACATGACACCGTAATACAAGGTACAAGCAACACTAGTTAGGTACAGGAAGACGGGCACCACCAACCACCCAGGGCCAACAAACTATATGGCTAATCACTAAGATCAATATCGTAGTCTGCAACTGTATATGTAAATGCTCACCTAATGGACAATCGTCAACAGTATTCCGATAGATAAAATAAATCCTCCGTAATCCACAGCCAAAATTCACAAAAAGTCCCTGTAAATTACCAAGTGATATCACATTATAGCACCTGTTTGAAGTCTGTTACTGTCAATACTCCTCTCTATATCAATATTACACTCACCTCCAGTCGTCCATGTTATACTATAATTTCAGTTTTCCTCTCGATCAGCACCCAGTCATCTACTCGCAACTTCACGTGTACGTGATCTGTAACATCAAACACTTCATGTAAAAACTGCAACGTGCAAAAACACTCCATATCAGAAACCACCTGTGCTGTGCGCTCACCTCAGCTCTGTAGCAACATCCCACTATTAAATCCGGCATCCGGCGTATGCGACATCTTTGAATGGCTATTTATACGTTTCCTACGTGGGCGCCACGTTGGAATGGTTCTAAAGTACAATAAAACTCGTAACAATGCCCCTAGTTCTCTATGTAAATTATGCAATCCCCAGAGATGCCAGGAAATATAAAAATATCTCAATAACAGTCCCCCTTATTTTAAAAAGGGTCACTAAATGTATATACAGCGTCCTAACACTAAATCCCGTGAGATCCGTAATACCACAGATCCAAGTCTTGTTCTGTAGTTTCCATTTTGTCCAATAGCGTCATGTAGTAACCAATGTTATACGTCAAACCATTCCATATTATCCATTCTCACAATATCATGCATCAACATATCGATGTTGATATCAAAAAGACCAAAGTTAATCGATCTCGTCCTGTAGTTTTCAGCGGAATCCCATCTGTGTTAATATGGTGAATTGTCCAATATGCGGTAGGACATAAGTCGGACCTATGCTGCAAGGCTATATATAAGCACTCAGAGTTATCGTCAGTTACAGGTAAACTAGGACAATATTTACTAATCTTGCCCCCACATGTACCATATCATGGATACGTATTATAAAGGTACCACACTGCATAGGTCTAAATAAGCACTCAGGGTTATCGTCAGTTACAGGTAAACTTGTACAATACCAATACTGTTGAGACACTAATCTTGCCCCCGCATGCACTAAACCATGGATGTGTATTGAAACGGGTGGTTAAATCATCACAGAGGTCAGTGTAATCAAAATCTGACAAACAGTACAGATGGCTGCTCTGTCTGTAGGAGTGCATGAATTCCAATTTTGTAACTGTGTGCCTCAAACACACCCACATTAGTCAACTAAGGCCACAAGTTACAATTCATTAAACTGGTACATTCTGAATCAATAGTGCCACCGTAATAGGTAAGTATTGTTAGTGGAAGGGAAGAAGAAAGGAGAAGATAGCAGGAGAATTAGTCTGCTCCTAAATTACATAAGATAAAGTCAACATCCCATTCCTAGACACAGTCCTCAATAGTCCATTTCTAACATCAGTACAATAATACAATAATAGTGTATATATATATATATATATATATCAGCACAAATCTTCAAACCTCCACTGCACAGCGGCGAGAGAAGAGACAGACCCCACGCTTTCCAGGCAAGATGTTTTATTTAGTTCTTGTGCCTCCCAAAAAATGCAACGTTTCGACTACCGATGTAGTCTTGATCACACACCACATTGCACAAAGTGGAAACTTTTTTTATATTATTTGCAGTGAAGACACACCCATCCGGGTCCCACCTCCAAACGTGAGTCACATGGTAAAACATTTAAAACAACAACGCCTTAATTAAAGGCACAGTGCATTGTAGCGCCGTGTTGATGTAACAATGTTGCAATACAAGGTAAAAGATATTTATGTTAGTCTGTTGACATATTTACATGAGTTACTTTGTACCCATATTTGTATGTACAATGGCATTTAAACTGGATATTAAAATAACCGCATGAATGCGAAAATATTCATTATAGCAGTTGACTAAGACACATAATCAGCATGAATGCTTATTGTTAATCGCATTGATTTGCAGTATTGGTTGCGTGCCAGATATTTGTGTAGACCGTATCATTTTGTATACGGATTTTAGAATGACCGCATGAATGCGAGAAAAACCCTTATATCAGGATTAATCAGAACATAATAATTTGCACGACTGCAGTATAGAATACATGCCACTTCATAAGAGGATGTGTCATAGCAATACATAATGATTGATTTAAATCACAGTAGTGCACTATAATTTGTTGTTTATAGCCGTTACACATATTGACTTAAAACACCAAAACAGCACCTAGGTGTATTATACAATTGTAAACAAAATATAATCCCCATTTCCTATATATGACACGGTATATGTACATCTATACATTATTCATGTGTCCAAAATCATGATTATATAGGAACTATCTACATCAAAGGGTTGTGTAACCCCAAGAAATGTTTTTTTTAAAGTGCTTGAATAAATAACCAGTGTTGAAAAAATCACAAAAAAAAAAAAAAAAAAAGATTCCAAGTGTTTGTTTGAAAAAACTGTGCTGTCAAAAAGACAAAAACAACCAGACATTTAAAAAGAACGGACTACAGAATACCTAAAAATAGGTGCTGTTATACAGGATTTCATATATTTACACGCTATATACAATTCTATTAATTGTGCTCACGTTCTGTCCACTATGTACATCATCATGCAGAGTAACAGTGAAAAATGTGCACCCCTAAAGGAAATTGTGCAAATCTTCCGTTGCATTCAACCCATTTGGTTGTTTGCTGTCGAGCTTGATGATATATTGGGTTTCCAACCGGCGCAGTAATTTTTCCCGGTCACCTCCTCGTCTGAGGGGGGCCACGGCGTCAATGACATATTAGGTTAGACATGATAAATCCCTATTGTGCCTGCTGTTAAAATTACGTGCCACTGGATATGCCCCATCATGGTTGACTATGGCTCTAAGGTGCTGCAGTATCCTGACATGCACCTGTGCACCGGTGCTGCCCACATAACGTAGGCCGCATGTGCAAGTTAGGACATATACTGCAAACTCCGTACGGCAGTTGTAATTGCCTTGGATGGAAAAATCGGTATCAGTACACGGAGTGCGATAGTGAGTGGTATTTTGTCCAAACTTGCATGCCCGACAGGAGGAACATTTGTGAAAGCCCTTTCTCCCAAACCACTGATCCATTCTAGGTATTTCTGGGCTGGATCGTGATAGTTTACTGTGCATACTGAACGCGCGCCTAAATGTAATGGTAGGCTTTTCGGGAGTTAAATTGCGTAACACTGCATCTGTTTTAAGGACTGCCCAATGTTTGTTGACAATGGATTTAATTTTACGGTGCTGCTGGTTATAAGTTGTTATGAGTCTGCTGGAGTTAGGGGTTGTATCGCTCTCAAGGGGTTTGGGTGATAGTAAAGATTCTCTGGTTCTTTCCCCACTTTTCCTCAATGCAGTGGCAAGACAGGATTTACTATATCCTCTTGCCTCCAGTCTCGCAAGCATTGAAGACGCCCCTTCCTCAAATTTCGCCTGGGTGTTACATATTCGCTTAAGGCGTAGCAGTTGCCCCAACGGGATGCTCATGATGACATGTTTGGGGTGGCCACTGCTGGCATGAAGGATACTGTTGCCAGCAGTGGACTTTCTGTGGAGGGCAGTAATAATTTGGTCATTGATGATACTGATAGACACATCAAGAAATTCAGCAGTGCTCTCACTGATGTTGGAAGTAAAAAATAAGTTAAACCTATTTGTGTTAAGTGCATTTACAAAAATCCGAGCACTGCTGACATCACCCTCCCACACACAAAAAATGTCATCAATAAAACGCATCCAATATTTAACATGCTCAAAACCAGCAATGCCTGGAAGCTCCTGCTCCTCCCACAGCCCCACGTGCAAGCACGCGTAGCTGGGAGAGAAGCAGGAACCCATGGCAACACCTCGTATTTGCCTCCATATGTCTTTGCCAAACAGGAAAAAGTTATTGTTTAAACACCACAATACTAAATTACAAATCATTTTGTTTTGGCTGTAGTATGCACATGACTTACGTCCCAGGAAGTGTTTAATACCCTCAATTCCTGTATGGTGTTCGATACATGTATACAAAGATTCGATGTCCAGGGTTATTATGCACCAATCCTTTTGCCATGGTATGGCTTCCAATTTGGATAAAAAGTCACCAGTGTCCTTGATGTAACTGGGTAATCCCTGGACATGTTCTTGTAGATAGAAATCTATGTATCTAGAAACATTTTCCCCCATGCTGTTGATTGCGGAGATAATGGGTCTCCCGGGGGTAGGATTTTGTTTCTTGTGCACCTTGGGAATTAAATACAAGTGCGGGATGACTGGATGTTCCTTCAGTAAAAATGCACATTCGGTGGAGGTAATTAGGCTGTCTCTTTTATAGCCTAACAACATTTTTCTGATGCTCTCCTTTGCCTGTTTGTATTGAACGCCATTGCTTAGTACATAACAAATTGCGTTGTTCAACTGGCGTTTGGCTTCCGCAATGTATTGCTCCTTTTGCCACAACACAATGTTCCCTCCCTTGTCTGAGGGACTAACGATGATTTCTTGATTTTTAGATAGTTTATTCATTAGATTGTGATATTCCTTGGTTGGAAAGTTGGGCGACTCCTTTCTAGAGTGGAATTTTCTATTAAGTTTTTTCAGGTCTTCCACAATCCAGTCATGATATATGTCCACCGCGTCCTTCGGCATAACGGGGACAAATTTACTCTTCGGTTTAAAGGGACTTTCACCGGCACCTTTTTGGGGGACATCAATTTCACGTAGTTCCCTCTGGGTGTTAGGAACATCTGCATCAGTATCATCTGTTGCTGGATTGGCCTTGCTCAGATTGCACAAGGTGATAAGAGTTCTCGCATCATTGGCAGGTACCAGGGCGGGACTCTGCTCCGTAGTTGCTTTTTTGCTAGAGTCCACTGTGCTGGCGTCGGATTTTGATTTGATCGCATATAATTTTTGCAATTTTAATTTTCTTATGTAGAGGTAGACATCAGCTCTCGTGTTCGTATAATTGAAAGAGCTCTCAGGGCAAAAGTTCAAACCTAATTTAAGGATCTGTTCTTCAGCAGTGGTTAACGTCATGTCCGATAAATTGACTATTGTGCTTGCGTCAATTATTGCTTGCTGGTTTTCTTTTTGAACCATTTCTTTTTTGGCACTTGCGGCTCTTTTGGCGCGCTTTCTTCTTGCCCTCCGCCTTGCGTTTTTCCCTTTCCTGCGTTGCGTGATATATATTCAGTACCCTGTAATCCCAAAGTTCATACAAAATATAATAATAATACTACAAACAAATATAAAAATAAACATGACAGTAACTGTTATGTAGAGATCTGGTCCACATGATAGTTACAAACCACACATAGTTATAGGTACATCAAATAATATGAAGAACACAGCAGAACATATTTGATAGATCACATAATAAAAGGAACACAGCATATTCGATAGATCCCAGGATAAAAGGAACACAGCAAAATAGTACATAGCCAGGGAGACATAATTCCTGACCTAGGAAATACTGAAATTCATTGTCTATGTCCATACCCCTCATATTGAGTTTATTCTTGTAACCACAAGTGGCGACAGGCAGCATTATTGATGCTTTTTATAGGGCAGTTAACTTTGATCTAGACAAGATGATTGAGAAAACGTAAAAGAATAAACCTAATATGAGGGGTGATAACTTGCCCAAAGGTGAGCGAGTAGCTCTGAAGGAACTCTGTAGTAACAAGGAAATCACTATACGTATGACGGACAAAGGGGGCAACATCGTGGTTATGGATACCAAAGCCTATAATGATGAGGTATATTCACAACTGAATAATGAACAGTATTATGAGAGACTGATGGGTAACCCACTGGAAGCATTGACTAGAGATATTATTCAACAGCTAAAAACTTGGTATGATCTAGCGTTATTGGATTATGATGAATACATGTACTTGTTGGTTGTTGCACCTAGAGGACCTTGCATGTACACCTTACTGAAGGTGCACAAATGTAGAGATAGACCACCTGGGAGACCCATCATTTCGGGCATTGGTGGCCCTATGGAGAGGCTGTCTCAGTTTGTTGATAATTTCCTGAGGTAACATGTACATAATCTACCATCATTTATTGAAGACACCAAGCATGTACTCAATATATTGAATGAAATGATCTGGGAGGATGGGATGATTATGGTGACACTGGACATAGTGTCGTTGTACACTAATATTGATCATCGACTGGGGGTGTATGCTATTGGTTACTTTTTGAGTAGAAGACCTGCAGAATGCTACGAACACACAGAGATGATTCTAAGATTACAGAATTGGTATTGAAGAATAATGTGTTTTTATGTAATGGCCACTGGTTCAAACAACGCCTTGGTACTGCTATGGGCTCCAGATTTGCTCCGTCTTTTGCCAACCTCTTTATGGGATGGTTCGAGGCGGAGTGGATCTGGGGCCATAGGGGGTGACAATGGATGGAATATATTCACTACTGGGGTTGTTTTATAGAGGACTGTCTATTAATTTGGACAGGTTCTGTGGATGAATTGAAAGGATTTTTTGACTACCTCAATGATAATGAGTTGAACCTTAAGTTTAAAATACAATATGATGAGGATCACATAACATTCCTAGACATAGCCTTATTTGTGGACAACAATAAATTATGTAGTAGGATGTATAGGAAAACTACGAGTTGTAATGCAGTACTACATGCTAGAACAACCTTTTCTGTAGTGAGAGCTAATTCTGCTCAAAGAAAGTCCTGCTGAGCTACTAGCATTTCTTATCACTGTCAAATGCTGATGATATGTATTAACATTACACTATGACCTCCCTAAGCACAATTATCAGTGGTAACCACCCAAAAATACCAGGTGAAGTTATCAGCAGAATTCTAGGAAAACGTTTATCAATATTAAATGCTCGTAATCAAGTAAAATTCAAATCATGCTGTGTGCCACAAAGGGTGTTACCACAGCAGTAAGTCTCCCCAACTCAAATTGAATTATAATTAAGCTAACAACTTTAAATGTGTTTTAGAATTGCAATAATTTGTCATTAGCATATTAGTTTTTGAAAATACACGTATTTTTCTATCAAAATCCCTTTTCACTTTGAGCAATCAAACTCAATTTTCCAAAAGATAACCTTTTCTGAAAAAGCATAATGTTTTCCTTTAAAAATCAAATCAGTTTTTCATTGTTAGAAAATACACAGTCCCTAAACATCAGCTTTTTGTTTTCAATCAGTACCGCCATGTATAAATGCCTCTCATGGACAAATTATGCTTCAAATACCCAGGTATTGGAATCATAAGCCATGCTTCCTCACCATAACACTAAGAATGCCTCTGTTATGCCAATAAAGCCCACCATTAAACCAGGGCTCCCACTGGACCACAGCTGGATGCCCAACATACATCAGTTATGGCCATTGTTATGGGAGAAGCGGTTGCCACTCTGTCAGGAATGACTAAAAGCAGGCCAATCGTGCTCTTAATATGTCAGTGGTGGCAGCAAGTATGTAATTACTAGACTTGTATGCCCAAAATAGTCAAGGACGAAAATATTATGGCTATGGCAGAATTATACCATGATTGGCAACAATTCCGTCTGAGATAATACTCTTATGATGGAGACCCGTATACATATTTGCCAGTCCTTGACGCTAGCAGTAGCTTTAAGGAATCAACACTGTTTATTTGGGGCGGACACAATGTCACACACCCACACAAAAATGAATGTGTTGCTTTTATTTTTCTCTGCCCTGGATGCATACTCTCCTCCTCAGCTCTTTGGTTGATCATGCTCCCAACTAACACATTTTCACTCTAGTTCTTGCAGTCACACCCTTTGGTGGGTCAGCCCTGGTTACTGTTGCTACTATTCTTTGATGTCACGCACATTGCGACTGATTGAGTAGGGCGGACAACATGGCCCTCCTTCTTAGGTAGATTTAAAGTGGATAAAGATGGTTCATGTGGCAGACCCATAGGCCAACGCTGCAGATTCCACATGCTTCAAAACCCTCTGCATACTCAGCAAGACCTTCAAGTGGACCCAACCGCCAAATCAACCCCCAAATGAAGGAATACCATCACCCATGCACTCATCACGAGCAGGCTGGACTACGGGAACACCCTCTATGCCGAAATCTCTATTCTACAAACTTCAGACTGTCTAGAACACCGCAGCCAGATTCGTGCTCAGCACCCCATGACAAGACCACATTACCCAGCACATACGAGCACTCCACTGGCTCCCCATCGGAAAAAGAGTGACCTTCAAGCTTCTCACACACACCTATAAAGCCCTCCACAACACCAGACCACAATACCTCAACAAAAGAATCTCCTTCTACAACCCCAAAAAAAACCTCCGCTCACCAGGCCTTGGCCGAAATCCCCTGCATGAACAGGAGGCACACCCTTTTTCTACATCATGGCCAAGACCTGGAATGAACTCCCCCTCAGCATCAGATGAAGCCCCACACTAAAAGCATCCAGGAGGAGCCTCAAGACCTGGCTTTTCGAATGACCTGAGCTGCCCAAATCCCCCCCCCTCACACACTCCCCCAGCACCTTAAGACCCTCACAGGTGAGTAGTGTGCTCTATAAATCCCTGTTTGATTGGTTGATAGGCCACCACAGTGTGTGTTTGAGTGTTATCAACATGCCCTGCCATTGGTTTGGCTGTCTGTAACTCTTAAGGGTAGGGAAATGAGCAGTGCTGCCTTCTTTAACCCGATCCATGCTGATGACAGAACCGCTCCGTCATCAGCCGCGGTGGCGCTGTGCTGATGACAGAGTAGTTCCGTCATGGCCCGGCCGCCGCGCCCGCGCGGCGCGTTCTTTTGAGTGGGCGGGGCCATGACGGAACCGCTCCGTCATGAGCACAGCTCAACTGCGGCTGGTGACTGAGCGGTTCCGTCACCAGCATGCGGCCGCTGCAGCAAAGGGGTTAATATACACAGAATCTCTGAGATTGGCTTGGTTTGGCTTCACCTCTGAGAGCTACTTTGAGGGTGCTGGTGAGCTACTAGTAGCTCCCGAGCTACTGGTTGGATACCCCTGTGCTAGAAGATGTCACCCTAGCAGCCAGGTCAATGCAACACCATACGGCAGAATGGTACGTGCCAGGAGGAATTGTACTAATGAATGTGACTTTGAACACAACCTGAGAGATATGTCTCGGAGATTCTTGGTGCACGGCTATGAGAAGAAGGTGATTGAGAAGGCAGTGACTAGGGCTAGGAGCCTTAAGCGTACAAAGACTCTGGAAACTAAGAGGCCAGATAGCAAGAGTCGAGGGGTTGATACTATACGGGTAATTACCAAGTATAGCTCAGATAGTGGGAGATTGTATTATATCCTCAGGAAGCAATGGTATTTACTTAGAACGGATAATGATCTATTGCCTTACCTCACAACTAAACCTGATTTAACATTTAGGAGAGGTCTGACATTGGCCAATCTGGTGAGTCCTAGCTACCCTAATAAACCTGATCAAGTGACGTGGTTAAAGAACAAACTGAAAGGCTTTCATAAATGTGGTAGGTGTAGCTCATGCAGATGGGCCATGAATAAAGTAACCACTTTTAACTACAATGTGACAGGGAACCATACTATAAACATGTTCATTAACTGTGACACGACATATGTAATATATGTAATAGCATGTTCCTGCAAGATGATCTATGTGGGCAGCACTATCAGGAGACTTAGGGACAGGATGATGGAACACTTCAGAGCCCTGAAAAATGGGGATACACATTACCCTATCGCTTCACATGCCATACGTAATCATGAGAACAGAGACTAAAATGTCTTTAGTTTTCACTGTATCGATCATGTAAGGCAAGACCCTAGAGGGGGAAATGGACAATTTCGATTGAGGAGGCGGGAAGTTCTTTGGCTGATGAAGCCTAAGGCTGTGGAACGGGGTATGAACATAGACAGTGAATTTCAGTATTTCCTAGGTCAGGAATGATGTCTCCCTGGCTATGTACTATTTTGCTGTGTTCCTTTTATCATGTAATCTATCAAATATGCTGTGTTCTTTTTATTATGTGATCTATCGAATATGTTCTGCTGTGTTCTTCACATTATGTGATGTACCTATTACTATGTGTGGTTTGTAACTATCATGTGGCACAGATCTGTACATAAATGTTACTGCCATGTTTATTTTATATTTATTTTTATTATTATTTTATTTTGTATGAACTTTGGGATTACAGGGTACTGAATATATATACCCTATTATTGTATTATTGTACTGATGTTAGAAATGGACTATTGAGGACGGTGTCGCGGAATGGAATGTTGACTTTATCTTATGTACTTGAGGAGTAGACTAATTCTCCTGCTATCGTCACCTTTCTACTTCCCTTCCCCTAACAATACTTACCTATTACATGGGCACTATTGAGTGAGAATTTACGCGTTTAATGAATTGCAACTTGTGGCCTTGGTTGACTAATGTGGGTGTGTTTGAGGCACACAGTTACATAATTGGAATTTGTGAACTCCTACAGACAGAGCGGGCATCTGTACTGTTTGTCAGATTTTTATTACACTGACCTCTATGATGATTTAGCCACCCGTTTCAATACATATCCATGGTTTAGTACATGCGGGGGCAAGATTAGTTTCTCGACAGTATAGGTATTGTACAAGTTTACCTGTATCGGACGATATCCCCGAGTGCTTATTTAGAGCTATGCAGCGTGGGACCTTTATAATACGTATTCATGATATGGTACATGTGGGGGCAAGATTAGTAAATATTGTCCTAGTTTACCTGTAACTGACGATAACTCTGAGTGTTTATATATAGCCTTGCTGCGTAGGTCCGACTTATGTCCTACCGCATATTGGACAAATCGCCATATTAACACAGATGGGATTCCGCTGGAAACTACGGGACGAGCTCGATTAACTTTGGTCTTTTTGATATCAACATCTATATGTTGATGCATGATATTGTGAGAATGGTTAATATGGAATGGTTTGACGTATAACATTGGTTACTACATGACGTTATTGGACAAAATAGAAAGTACAGAACGAGACTTGGATCTCTGGTATTACGGATCTCGCGGGATTTAGTGTTAGGACGCTGTATATATATTTAGTGACCCATTTTAACATATTGGGGACTGTGTTTTGAGATTTATTTGTATTTACTGACATCTCTGGGGATTGCATAATTTACATAGAGAACTAGGGGCATTGTTACGAGTTTTATCCTACTTTAGAACCATTCCAACAGGGCGCCCACGTAGGAAACGTATAAATAGCCATTCAAAGTTGGCGCATACACAGGACACCGGATTTAATAGCGGAATGTTGCTTCAGAGCGGAGGTGAGTGCACAGCACGGGTTGTTTCTGACATGGAGCTTTTTTGCATGTTGCAGTTTTTATATGAAGTGTTTGATGTTACAGATCACATGCATGTGAAGTTGCGAGTAGATGACTGTGTGCTGATCGAAAGGAAAACTGAAATTATAGTATAACCTGGACGACTGGAGGTGAGTGTAATATTGATATAGAGAGGAGTATTGACAGTAACAGACATCAAACAGGTGCTATAATGTGATATCACTTAGTAATTTACAGGGACTTTTTGTGAATTTTGGCTGTGAATTACAGAGGATTCATTTTCCCTATCGGAATACTGTCGATGATTGTCTATTAGGTGAGCATTTACATATACAGTTGCAGACTACGATATTGATCCACATAGTTGGTTGGCTCTGTGTGGTTGGTGGTGTTCGTCCTCCTGTACTTAACTAGTGTTTCTTGTACCTTGTATTACGGTGTCATGTGACATTGAGACATTGTTGGCTGTGTCTATGGCAGGCACATAGGTTTATGTGTTGACCAGTAATTACCGCCATACTTTACAGTCCTATTTTTAAATAATGTGTTGATAACATGTTTATTCGCTTCTTTACTTATGTTTTTGCAGTAACCTTTGTTTGACTTGGATATACATTACCGTTATGATTTGAACTTACAATGTGACGAAACATTGTATGTCAAGATTTGAACAAGGTTGGTAGTGGCCTCTTGATCTAGTGATGTTTGGTCATGGGGATTATTTCTGGAGCACTATTCAGGTTATATCTTGTTGGGGAACTTGGATCTTTCTCTCTATTCTGTGTGCACTGGTTGGCTTGTGTGTGTATACTTATTCCTGACCTTAAATTAATGATTTTTAGTTTGAACAGTAATGTGGATGTTGTGTAAATATTTCTAGATGATGCTGTTTCCTTATATGCTGGTATTTGGGTTGCAGCCCTGAAGAAGTCTATTGCTTTGTACTGGCAAGACGAAACACGTGTTGGCTGTGCATATTGCTTGTGAATTGGAACTCTTATTTCTTTGGCATTGGACCTGAGTTTTCTCTCATCTTTTGGAATTAATAAATCCTAGGAACTGTGCTGACTAAACCTATAACTGAAGGAAGATACTTTTTTTCATCGTTGTTGTATTATTGACTGTTGAGTGCTTGGAAGGATGTTTTTGTTTCAAGCAATTGTTGCCCACCTCTAGAGACCAGCTACCAAATGGTTAAACATTGGAGACATTTGAACATAGTAGAGAGCCAACAAAAAGAGAAAGTTGCTCAGAAAGCAAAAACAAGACAAGTAGGTCCTCTGTGTATGTTTTCTATTCATATTCTTCATCAGTATATACAAACAAGTGCATCCAGAACTGTTCACCTTACCACAGGTTTGCTCAGGAAAAAATTGCTTAAGGAAAGCGTAAGGAACAAACTTGGACAAAATCGTTGGAGAAGACGGCCAAGCATCCAGGGTACACTTAGAATAAATGGTTTTGCTTGAGTCGTGGCATAAGTATTAGCTGGCCTATGGTAGGGTCATAGTCAAATGTGTGGAGTCACAAGTTCAGCCATGCTTAGTTTTTTGCATAAGAACAGTTAATTGCCAAACGTGGTCCTTTTGCCGAACACAGCTAGGATGGCTGAGCTTGTGACGCCACACAGAAGCAGCAGGTGCAGTCCATTCTTTGGTGCAGCCTCCCTTTACCAGGTCCAGGGAACAGCAAAACAGTTCTTGTTTTGGTTCTCTATCCAGTGCAGATGTGAGCTGAGCTATAAGTGCCACTCTTATGGTCAGAAATTGCCCTTTGAAGATGTGGTGGCTACTAGCTAATATGTTACCAGGTCCCCAGCTGCCCGATGACTACTTCCTGCAAAGTGCCATCTAGCTATCCTAGAATACAATATTCTGACCACTCCCAAGATGTCAGAACCCTTTCTTGGGGTGTGGAGCTTTGCAGCCCACTCTGGAGGTGTGGCTACCTGGGAGCAACGCACCCACAATAAAACTGGTTTGGCAACTACTTCCCCCTTTCTGTACAAGAACAAAAGGGCTGCCCCTCTCATGTATATCTACCATTCACCCTTCAAAGGCTGCTTCCTCTTTGAAGTTCACCTTTTAGGCTCACATCTGTTTGGTCTTCCTGCCGGGAAGAGGTAACACCTCTTCCAATAGCAATTTCTTTTGTTTTACTTCTGGGGAGTTGTTCACATCTCCCACCAGAAGAGCAGAAAGCTGTTTTGTGGTCAACAACTATAAATAGTCACAGGAGAACTTTGGGAATGTTTACAAAGTTGCCATTTTCTTAAAAGTTACACTAAATTGACTTTGGTATCAAGTTGGGTTTAATGGAATGATTATTTTGATACCAGGAAAAAGGCAGCTCGAAGCCGTTTTTGAAGCCATTGACTTCCCTGACGTGTGGAGGATACCTGAGGACCCGTCCTGCCTGGACTTGCTGTGCTTTTGCCGGGGAGGAGACTCTGCTGTGAGGGTGCGGGACTGCGAGTCCCAGAGGTCCGTTCACGGAGTCCACCAGGTGCACCTGTGACTCTTCCCGCCCCGAGCCTGCCCTGTGCTTAATTACGGCTTGTGGCGTCCGCTCCGCGGGAGCCACTCGAAGCCGTTTTTGGAGCCATTGACTTCCCTGACATGTGGAGGATACCTGAGGACCCGTCCTGCCTGGACTTGCTGTGCTTTTGCTGGGGAGGAGACTCTACTGTGAGGGTGCGGACTGCGAGTCCCAGAGGTCCGTGCGTGGAGTCCAGCAGGCGCACCTGTGACTCTTCCCGCCCCCAGCCTGCCCTGTGCTTATAGACACGCCTTTCACCGCATACCTGCGCCTTTCACGCGCGCGGGCTGGCGCCGGGCAAAGCCCGGGCCCAAGGGCTGGCCCGTTTGTGCCCGTTCGTGACCGGGCTTGACCGGACCGGGCCCCCCTCTTGCATCTGCCTTCACCCATCCCAGTACTAGCATCGGGAGATGGCCGGTCGCGAAACGAGGAGTAAGACCTCTCTGGCAGGAGGTGCTACAGTTGGAGGTATGGAAAAGTTCCCCATTAGAGCCAACACCCTCATTGACACAGAAATAAATGTCCTTGAAAAACGCCTATCAAAGGAACTATTGGCTATAAAGAGATCATCCCTTGGAACATTAGCTAACGCCAAAACCCCCGAGAGGCCCACTGATACTATTACCAGCAATGCGGTTGGTCAAGCTATAACACCTAAGGAGGACAATCTGGCTGCACATGATTTGGAGATTCTGGTTAATGAAATTCTCCCAGAAATTGATTTAGTCCTTGACAATTTGTGTCTATCCCTTCCGAACCCGACGACACTTGTAACAACACTTTGTCTAATGGGGTTAAAGAAGGGGCCGCCACCAAACGCAAGAGGTCCTATAACAAGAAATCTGGTGGAAAGTCTAAATCAGCTAAGCTTAAACACGACACCATCAATTCCCCAATAAGTTTAACCCAACCCCTGCTTAGCAAAGAGGTATCATTTGAAAACCGGGGAGCCTTATTTAAATCGCTCCTATTACCTTTAGAGACCAAAATGGAACGAATAGAACTCTGACTAACACACATTGAGAAAGTTACAGCTGCCATACTGGCTAAATCTACCAAGCCTAATATTTAGTGTAATCCGCCAACTACCCTCACTATCCCCGGTCCCCCTTTAGTGAAAGAGGCTCCCAATCCGACTTGCCCTTCTATAGGCCCCCAGGTCCCAAACCAGTATAATAATAATAACATACCCCCCCCTGATACCATCTGGCCCCCCCATAGGCCCCCAGGTCCCTTTCCTGTCTAATAATAATAACATACCCCCCTGCTACCATCAGGGCTTGCTCCAACTACCGCTAATGCTAATGGGGTAACGGTTGATGGCCAAATAGACTCCTCAACCCAAGAACTGAGAGCCCCTAGACCGGGCCTGCCAGACCTCCCGCCCGAAGCGAATCGTTTTATGGTAAGTTTGGCAGGAGCCCCCACGCTGGAAGCCGGGTAAGCCGAGAACTTTAAATCTCTCAAAAGTAAAGTTGTTAGATGGCTGAATTGGAACAGACCCCTCCCTTCATAACGAAATCATCATGGTTAGAAGGGTGCCCTGGTTGGGTAAAACTGTAAAGACCATAAATGGGGACTGCATAACGGTCAGTTTTAGAGACCCTAGAACGGTCTCACATATTTGTGCGGGTTTCAATAGATCCTTTGACTCCACCATTCAGACGCTTCCAGTGACCTTTTTTTTCCTCCTAATCACATGTACCATGATAGAGGTAGAGACGACTGGACCAGGGTTGAGCGGAGGGGTAGACATAGAAGATATGAAGCAAGACCGGTTATGATGCCCCCTTATGCCCCCTTCTGTGATTTCAATCGGTTCAGTTGTCTAGATGGTTTAGATGGAGTCGATTGACTACCCCCGTCCCATGTTTCAAGTTCTCTTCTTCCTGGCACCAGAAATAGTATACCGGCGGGTAAGGTCGAAACTAATGTAAAAACCCCTACAAATTGTATTCCAATGGATGTAGTCCCTATAATGCTTCCCTCTCTTACCCCCTCTACACCCATGGACATAGACCCCATGGTCACCCACCACCCACCAGTCTCTCTGGTCACCCCAGATGAAATATTACCATCTATAGTGCCCCTTAGTGCCCCCGAGATTGTAGAGCCTACACCTTGTCTCCCTGGCTTCAAACTTGCTAGCTGGAACATTGCTGGTTGGAGACAGAAAGTGTCGTCTCTGGGTTGGAGGGAATCCCTTTCCCAGTTTGACATCCTTTGTTTACAGGAGACATGGGCAACGTCAGATATCCTTTTTGACGGTTTTGTGTCCTATAATAACCCTGCGCAAGAGTCTAACATGGGTAGGGCAAAAGGTGGGCTTGTAATTTTGCTCTCTGTGAATTTCCCTGCACGTGTGAAATCGCATTTCATCGTGGGCTTCCACTCACAAATTCTAAGGCTGGAACATAAAAGGGGTCGCGATACTCTGTTGATTAACCATTATAACAACTTGTTTGATGCCACAAGTACTTGCGTAGTGGATGAGCTCGAAACAGCTGTGAGGAAAATTTGTAGAGATACCCATAAGATCTATGATATCATTTGGGGTGGGGATTTCAACATCCGCACTTGTCCCCACTCCTTTACTAATGTATGTGGGTTCGACGGGGACAATGGGGAGAACCGGGCACATTTTACCCACACTCCTTACGGCGACTCTCTTAACACTCTTATGTTAAATTTTGATTTACTGATTCAACATCCGGCCACGGATAAAGAGGGTAATATTACACCAACTTTTGTTGGGAGGAATTCTGCTTCCGTCATTGATTACTTACTGTTATCAGTACATATTGCCCCACTTTGTACACTCCCGATTATTGTAGACTTTGGTAATAGCGACCACAATGCCATCACAATTTTGACCTCTATCTGGGGGACCCTGTCTAGTGATAAGCGCATGATAGTTGATGAGATCACCCCTTGCAGGCAAAATGGTATCCGTATCAAATGGTGTGGGGATAACTCTGAGAAGCTTATGCGGAAAATTGTGGGGGCAGGGTCTGAAGTGATACTCAATTGTCTTGACTATGATGCTACCCCCCGGTGCATTATTGCTGATTTCGAGAAACTGGGCACTATAATTAAAAGGTCCCTTACCATCACCAAGGGTATATCCAAGAGGGCAGCCATGGGCTGGTTCGACAGTGCTTGCACGAAATCTTTACAAGAATTAAAGAAGGCTCTGTCGAGACAACCCAGAGATAGGGAGGTTATCACACTCCTCAGGGCGACTTATAAACAGCAGCTGCTATGTAGAAGGAGCTAAGGGAGCAAGCCTGGAACAACCTGACCAAAGCGGTGGAGCTGCGTGACAGTAAGCTCTTTTGGAGCACGGTCAATAGCCCCTTCCTTCAAAAGGAAGAATTTCCAGTTTTAACTGCCCATGTTAGCGAGGACAGCTGGGTACAATACTTCACAGGAATCTTTGATCCAGCCAGGGAGGCTCGTGATAGTTATAGTGCTGATTCCATTGAACTTAAGCTACCCCTGGGGATTACCCTCCAAGAAGTAGATATTGCCATCAGTAAGAGCAAAGGGGGGAAGGCACCGGGACCGGACGGGGTCCCGGTCGACCTGTATAAAACCGTTCAGGCACTTTGGAGCCCACTCCTGACCCAGGTGTTTAATGCATCTGTTAGCGATAGTACACCATCTACCTGGAGTGAATCCATAATCCTGCCGATCTACAAGTAGGGAGATAGAGGAGAGGCCAAAAACTACCGCCCTATCTCCCTCCTGGATTCCTCACTCAAAATCATGAGCAAGTTCCTACTGATGCGATTGGAGGAATGGGCAGAAGCCAATAATATCCTTGCGGATTCTCAATTTGGTTTCCGCAAGGGTCTTGGGGCAATTGAGCAGTGCATCAACCTCGATCTTATCATAGGGAAATACACTAAAGCTAAACAGACCTCATTATTTCTTTGTTTTGCAGACCTCTCAAGTGCTTTTGATCTGGTGGACCATACCCTCCTATGGTCCGCCCTACTTGAAATGGGAGCACCGACGGCAATAATTTATTTCCTGGCCAGACTCTATAACAAGCTGTCTGCCCAGATTCGCTTTGGCCAGGCTGGGGAATGCACTAAGAAGATCAGGGTTAAATTGGGTATAAGGCAAGGATGTGTCTTGGCCCTGTTACTTTTCTCCCTTTTTATAAATTCTATGGAGTTCGAACTGAAGAGGGTTCAAGCTGACGCCACTCAGATAGAGGGCCTACCAGTCGCGCTACTGCTATACGCAGACGATACGGTCCTTCTCTCAAGAACTCCAATAGGTCTTCAAAAACTTATGAACTACTTTCATGATTTTATTCAGGGGAGAAAATTAAAAATGAACAACTCTAAGACTTTTACCATGGCCTGTGGGGAAAAGGTGAAACAACTTAAACCATTCCTGTTTAGGGAACACCGAATAGAGGTTGTGGATAAATTCTGTTATCGTGGCATAACTTTTAATAGTAGTGGGTCGTGGGCATCTGAGATTTTAAATGTGAAGGCCAAGATGGGTAAAAGCTCCTCAGGAGTATTTCGTTTTGCTTCCAAATTGGGCAGTCGCCGCATCCCTGATATGCTAAATGTCTACCAGCAAAGATGAGCTTATATTGCCCTATATGGCTCAGGAATATGGGGCCATAGTAACCATGGGGACGTGCAAGTAACAGAGAATCATCTGTTCCTCAAGAGACTTCTTTGCCTCCCCTCCTCGGCATCCACCGAACTGATTCATAAAGAGGCCGGGCTGGAGCATTTGACAGATTTAACGGGATTGAGACCCCTTATGGTTTGGAGGTCAATCTGGGCAAAGGACGAAACTGGATTTACAAGGCGAATTGTCCAAGACTGTCTTCGGCTGGACAATGTCCGCAAGATCCCCTGGTTAAAATATGTTTTAACATCCTATAAGGAAATCTTTGATTTGGATATTCTCAATGTTTTTTGGGGTATCAAATCCAATACGAGTAGAGACTATGTGGCCATTTTACAACCCATGTTTGTTACTCTTCTAACAAGGAGGAAGGTCCTCTCATGCCTAAGTATTTAAAAGCAATCACCAAACAGTCACATCAGTTTGTTCTCACTAGGTTGAGATTAGGCATTGTCCATAATTTGGTGGCATTTCCACGGATGAAAATTTATAGTTCAAGCCCTCGTCCGTGTGATGGTACCACCAAACAGAGCACATTGCACTTTATGCTAATCTGCCCGCTGTATTTGCATATTTGTCTGTGTTATCTTAAACCTGTTTTTATGAAATACTCTGTGTCTACAACTGCTCAAGCAATGAAATTACTATTTGCACTCGATACCCTGGATATTTGTTTTTTTACTGCTACCTTTATTCTAAAAGCTGTGTCCTGAGGAAATAGAAATTTCTACGTGGCCAATGTGTCCCCTGCATGTACCCCACGTTTAGTGTATGTGCCTGTCACCCATGTATTTTCCCTCTCATGCCTGTAATAATAATGCCTCTGCATTTCCGTCCCACATTAGAATGTCAGTTACCAAGCCCTCCATGAAAGAAACGTTAATTCTGCACTGAGGCCTATGTTGCCAATGTATTTGCATGGTGCACGTTTAAAAGTCGAGATGAACCCGTTTTGTGGCTCAGCCCGAGCCAGGACCCAAATTCAGGCTCCATGCCTCCAGACACTCTGAAAGCTGCAGCTTAGCTATGTATCCCTGACCTCTAACATACTTCCTGCTCAGACGAAAGGGGCCCAGCTCGGCCTGCCAAGACAGTATTTTGCACACAGTTATCTGCTTGCTCCACAGAAACACATTCCTGCCTAATGAAGAAGGTAAACAGAACCCGGCTGCAGAAGATAGAGCCTAGCCTTCCTGTCTCCGTTTAAGTGATTTGCAGAGCTCGCATCCATAGAAAGCCCATGGCCCCCACGCAATACACGAAGAAATATATGCACACACTGGCTCTTGGTGATGAGCAACCTTTGCTCGAGCGACCTTTACTTCAGATAATACATCCTCCAAACTTAAGATATCAGATAATACCAGACGTGCAGGTCGTCCTGACACTGAAGGCTTCTCTACTAGATCGAAAGTCCGCTCCCCCCGGCTTCCCCCAGTTACACGTTTATGGTACGTCATGACCAAGTTGCGCACACAGTAGGGTAAAGGTTCCAGCTGACCATGCAGACCCCCTCCATGTATCCTCCCACCTATGACTCACCTATGACTCCTCAAGTGAACGCCCACATGTACGCCTTCTTACACGCCCCTTGCACGCCCATATGCTCTTATCTCTCTCCGTCTCTTGCCCTGCCTGGAGCACTCCTCCTTCTCTATGCAATGTAATGTATCTACCATGTATAAATATTGTACTCTGTGAATAAAGTTTAGAAGACCCTTCCTGAACCCGAGTGGTGATGGAACCCGATTCTCCCGTAACTCGAGTTACTGAAATAAAGCCCTTTTGAATAGGAAACCACGGACTCTGCCTCTCATTTTATGCATGACCCATTGTTCAAGTATAGAAATTCCGACAGGGTAATATTTTATTTACCACATAATTATGGTGCCCGAATAGGGACTAGTCCCCTTCCCCACGCGCCGGTGATGTAGGTCCAGCCCTTGCTCCCTTTTTCATCCGTGACGGACTTCAAAGTGTACACGCCAGCGGGACTTCCTGCTTACTCCATCAGGCCCACGAGGAGGACGGACTGCGACCAGGCATCCACACGAGGCGGTGAGGATTGCGGATCATCCCAACCAGAGCCCAAGCCGTGAGAGAGCAAGGT
This sequence comes from Lissotriton vulgaris, assembly GCF_964263255.1. NCBI lineage: Eukaryota > Metazoa > Chordata > Amphibia > Caudata > Salamandridae > Lissotriton > Lissotriton vulgaris. Next base: position 1,348,379,702 of record NC_141694.1, on the reverse strand, counting down.
CCGAGGTTTCCAGAGGCCCACCTGTTCCGAGGCGCATGCGCAGCACCGCAGTATCGCAGTATCGAGTTCACGCAGTATCGAGTTTCCGAGGCCTTCAAGTTCTGCTTCCCGGTGAGTACCGTTATAGGGAACGCATAAAGTTCAAGACGGGTTCAAATTATTTGAGCTCGGTAAAGACGTGTCTGTTTATACAGGCACGGTAAAGACGTGTCCATTTCGGTGGGCACGGTAAAGACGTGTCTCTTTATGAGACCGGTATGGCTGTACTGTATTCCAGTGCATAAAGTTAACTGTTTTCAAGTTCATGTTTTTCCCCATGTATAAGTTAGAATGTATCTGTTTTAGTGTCTTTAGTGTTGTAGTGTGAATGATTGTTTCAGTCAGTCTATTTTGGTGTATATTGTGTTTTCGTTAAGTTAGTTTCAACATGCCACTGTTTTCGAAATTACGTCAGATAGGGACCAGGAAAGGAATACTCGAAGAGTCAGTTCCCGTCCCGCCTAGAGACACACCTGGTCATTTTATGTACAATAAACATGGGCTAGATGCCATATTGTTTTTAGACTTATGGGTAGACTACACAAAGGATTTAGAGGAGAAGTACAGATGGCCTGCCTCAGGAACATGGGATTCTGAATGCATTATGAAAGTAGAGGAAGCGCTATGGAAAAGGAAAGTAAGACCATCACAGAAAGATGCCATTGAGTTATGGCATAAAGAAGCGCATAGGAGAGCAGAGAAAGAATTCCACCAAGCAGAGAGAAGTAAACAAGCAGCGGAAAAAGCCAAAGAAAAGGAACTGCGGGAGGAGGGGGAACGGGTCAAGGCAGAACAGGCTGAAAGAGAAAGAAATGCCCTCGTTGCTGGCATTTATCCCGTCCTCTCAGAAGAACTAGCCAGAGTGACCCCCTCAGAGATAGCACGTAGGTCGTCACCAGGCTTTTATTTCCTCCTATCTAGAAGAGCCCGCACCGGACTATGTAAATGCAGGGTTCCCTCCGCCCCCACCACAGGATCAGTTCATACAGCTTCAGCTTCCGCAGGTCGTGAAAGACGATGTAGGGCCCGGGGCAGTGGGAGGGCTAGGGCCACCGCCAACGCCACGAACACAACGCCAGCGACACGAACACCGCTAGGGCTAGGGCCACCACGAACGCCACAATCGACATCAACACCATTTAAGTATTCTGTAGGTGTAACAATCCCACGTTGTATATACGATCCAGTAACAGGAGAGGGTGCAATGCTCGTGTTTTCATTAAGATTAAGACATGCCGTCGACTATTTGATCACATTACCAGACATGAAGGAACACCTAGATAACATATACCGTTTCATTAGAACGGGGGAGGGACCCGAGAGTATAGAAAAGGCCATGGAACACAGAAAGGTAGAGGTTAAGAACGTCATTCTACGTTTTATGATTAACTGTCTGATCAGGGAACAAGACCAACCAGACAAAGAAGTAAAGAAGGGTCTGATGGATTGGAGTGACAACATAGCTGCCGGTCGGCATGATAGACAGGGACAGACAGAAAGTATGTACAAGAAAATACGAAAGGAGATCTTAGAAATACACCGTGAAGAGTCTGATGGGAAGTATGAGTCATCAACGGAAGATATTGAGCCAGAAACCAAGGAAAAGGACAAAATAAATTACGTAGGCAAAGCACGACAGTTTGACAGGCCCAAGTGCCTCGACTACCGCAAACAGGGACAGGCTATAAAAGAAAGATATTCCCTTGAGAATCTATTCCAAGCTACTGAAAAAGCCCTGAAACGACGGGTAGAGAACGAGCGATCCCACACCCCGCACGAAAAGGAATTGGTCCGGTCAGCCGTCCAATGGGTGTCCAATTCTAACATATATAGCAATGATATAGTGGCTCAGACTTTCTTGAGCCTTCCGCCGAACGAACAGCGTTTGGCCGGTATTTACATGGTTCAACATTTGATAACGTTGTACGAGAGTCAATATTCTGATCCCGGTCCATTGTATAAATTACTGGACGACATAGTTCTAGAAAGATGGACAGGCTTAGGTACTGATTTAATTAATGTCATTCTAGATCAATGACATAAGTACTTAACTTCTCTGACCACATGTATGCTTCCCGCTCCACACCACGACAGAAAGAACTTATACATAGACAGACAGAACCCCCTGCGAGAGGTACATCCCGTCAAAAATGCAGCGGGTGAGCTTCAGCGAGTGTATGTTTACACACCCTTGACGAAATTAGAAATACTGGAAATGAAAAAGATGCTGCCCTGCCATGATAAAGACCCGGGGGGGTTTCACCATGAATTATAAGACATTCTCCGCATAGGGGATTACACGTACGCTGACATCATAAAATTATTGAAAGTACTGTTGCCTGCTGGTATTTATGAAAAGCTTAAGGAAAAAGACTGGGAGGTGGGAGAGAAAAAGTTAAGTTGGGCAGAACTGGAAGCAGAGGATAAAGACCGGCACCTTGGTGTTGGTCTTGGGGACAAAGCTAAAGCACTACCTGAACTCCTGATACAGGTTTTGCCAAGATTATTGACTACTAAAAAGGAAGACTGGGATGCTATTTCAGCCTGTAAACAGAAACAACACGAGGACACCAGCGATTTCTATTCCAGATTCGAGAAATGTTTTACTATTAATAGTGGCCTTAAGACCAGTAGCGAGTCATATCCTCATCTTTTCGTGAGCAAATTAGTAGAGAATTCCTTACCCCAGATCAAGAATAGAGTACTGAAGGTTGAGAGTACTTGGCAAGCAAATAGCCCTTCGCAGATGTTGCAAATGTTACAATATCACCAGAACAGAATTAGAGAGGAACAGGATCATGAAAAGAGATGCATGAAAGATACGAAAATGAAAGTGCTGGTTGCCCAAACGGTACCAGCCAATGCGAACAAAAAGGGCACGACACTTGTTAATGGGAACTGTAATTATTGCAAACAGCCAGGTCACTTCGTAAAAGATTGTGCTGTCCTGAAACACAATATAGCTACAGGCAAGACAAAAGAACGACCGCATCCTCCTAGACAGAATAGCACCCCACAGAACACGCAACAGACAGTAGTGAATTTTCCACCCCCACCACCACCTGCCACACAACATGCCACGCAACAAATGTATCAGTACACACAGTCGGACTATCCAGAATACCAACAGTTCTCATGAAACAGCCTAGAGAGGGAAGTTGGCTTGCCCCTTATTGAGGTTCCTGTAGATCAAGAGGGTCCCTATGTGCATAGTCGTGTATTGGGAAAGGACAGAAAATTTCTGATTGACACAGGGGCGAGCAGAACTACCATCAGCCATGACGGGGTTCCAGGGGCACCCCTTTCAGGCTCACAGAATGTTTCCCTGGGATTTTCAGGAAAGCCTATTGTTAACGAAGTATCAAAACCAGTTTCCCTAGGAGTTGGTCCATTGTCACATACCACAGACTTGCTACTTACTAAGTCATGTCCGGAAAACTTGCTTGGTATAAAGACATTGAAAGAACTAGGAGCAGTTATATGTTGTTCTCCGGAAGGAGTACGACTGTTCTTATGTGATTTTAAGGGACATTATGTGTTGAAGGATTTTGACCACAGACTCCAGAATGTACCACAGCACCTATGGGCACAAGGTCCGACTGACGTAGGTTACATGCACATTACACTACACCGTGTCACTCTAAAAACAGGAGTAGTACTACCACGTATCCGACATTACAAGTTACCGCCTGATGCCATAGTAGCCTTACTGAAAATTGTTGACGAACTCATTGCACAAGGGGTGGTAGTTGAGACTGACTCGAATGTATGTAATTCACCTGTCATCCCTATTCTTAAATGAACAGACCCTACTGCACCACCTGTTTACAGACTAGTTATTGACCTTCGAGAATTGAACAAATGTATAGTCCCTCAATACCCAGTGGTCCCAGACATTTCTTCATTACTGACTGCTATTGATTCTGAGGCAACGTTCTTTACTGTCATTGACTTGAAGAATGCCTTCTTTAGTGTCCCAATTCACCCTGACAGTCAGTATCTCTTCGGATTCAGTTTAAATGGACGCAGCTTTAAATTTATGAGAGCTCCCCAAGGTTTTACAGAGAGTCCTAGTAATTACAGCCAAGCATTAAAAAGACAGCTGGACAGTATTCATATGCCTACCAACACTGCACTGCTCCAGTATGTAGACGATATCCTAATTACAGCACGATCCGAACAAGACTGCGAAAATGCATCACTGACAGTTTTACACTTTCTGGCAGACAAGGGGCACAAAGTGTCCCCTTCGAAGTTACAATTCTGTGCACAGCAAGTGGTATACCTTGGACACTTGCTGTCCAAGAGGGGTAGACAGCTGACACAAGAACGCATTCAGTTAATTGCTAACCTTTCACAGCCCAAGACACAAAAGGAAGTACGGGCCTTCATTGCCCTCACTTCATACTGTAGACAATGGATTCCCCAGTATGCCTATCTAGCCAAACCACTCATACAGTTGACAACACAGGAGGCAGCGTCTTCGACTGTCCTCCCTTGGACACAAGAACATACTTTGGCATTTGAAGAATTGAAAAGAGCTTTATGTCAAGCACCAGTTTTAGCGACTCCTTGTTACAGCAAACCTTTTATGCTTTTTGTCACTGAGCGAGATGGAACAGCATTATCTGTCCTTACACAAGATCAGGCAGGAAAACACAAGCCTTGTGCCTATTTTTCTAGTACACTGGATCCAGTGGCCCGGGCACTGCCTGCATGCCTGAAATCAGTTGCAGCAACAGCCCTAGCCATAAGACAGAGTGACTCCATAGTGCTGGGACACCCTCTGACAGTCCAGGTACCACATGCAGTGGAAGTTCTCTTGAACAGGACACAGACACAGCACCTGACTGTAGCGAGACTGACAGGATATGAACTGACGTTATTTCAGCCACACATAGAGATCAGACGATGTAATATTCTCAACCCTGCTACACTTTTGCCCTCAAGCACAGTAGACACTGCACCACATGACTGTGTGGAAGTAATGAATACAGTGACAAAACCAAGACAAGACCTGACAGACGTTGCACTGCCAGACCCTGACCTGACACTTTATGTAGATGGTTCATGCATGAGAACAAGCACAGGAGAGTTAGTGGCCGCATATGCCGTGACCACTGATACTGAAGTCATAGAGGCACAGAGAATAGACACACTGTCAGCACAAGCAGCAGAGCTCATCGCTCTGACACAAGCCTGCATAAGAGCCAAGAACTTGAAAGTGAACATATATACAGTTTCACAGTATGCATTCGGTGTTGTTCATAATTTCGGAGTGTTATGGAGGGAGAGAGGTTTCTTTACCTCTCACGGGGCTAAAATTCAGCACGGCCCGCTCATTCAGGCTCTGTTAGAAGCAATACATTTGCCTACAGCCATAGCTATCCTGAAATGCAAAGCACACACCAAAGTTACAGACACCATTTCCTAGGGTAATGACCTGGCAGATCGAACAGCTAAACTTACAGCCCAGACACCAACAGACACGACAAAGACAGAGGTACCATTACTGACAAAACATATGACAGTCAGGGATCCTTCACAAGATGTACTCGACATACAGACACATGCCACTCCAGACGAAATAAAGAAATGGACTGAACAAGGAGGGGTCCAGACTGACCAAGGTTGGATGACTAAAGGCAAAGCTACATGGTTTCTCCCAGACTCTATGGTACAAGTGATCATAAACACAGCACATAGTCCAGCACACTTAGGAGAAAAGGCAATGCTAGACAGCTTACAGAATATCTGGTTTAACAAGCACCTACGTGCAGCAGCGAAACAGAAAGTACGTACCTGTATGATCTGTTGCCAGTTCAATCCAGGCAAAGGCATTCCGGTGGAACAAGGCGGATTTCATCCTCCTGACCATCCTTTCAAAGTCCTCCAGATGGATTATATCCAAATGGACAGATGTAGAGGTTACAAGTATGTCTTGGTAGTTGTGTGTGCACTATCTAGATGGACAGAAGCGTACCCAGTCCCAGATTATACTGCTGTGACCACCGCCAGGCAATTGGTACGTGAGTTTTTTCCTAGATATGGATTGCCCCGTGTCGTGTACTCAGATAATGGCCAGCACTTTTCTTCCGAATTAATGAAACAAGTGTCCCTTCTGTTAGGATATCAATGGAAGTTTCATTGTGTACGACACCCTGAAGCAGCTGGACTTGTCGAGCGCCATAATCAGACACTTAAGACGAAATTAGCAAAAGTTTGTGCAGAAAAAGGCGTGGATTGGATGGTAGCCTTGCCGGTTGCCCTCTTTTACATGCGTATGGTAGCTCATTCCAGAACAGGCCTATCTCCTTAAGAAGTGGTTTTTGGTAGACCACCGAATATGTGGGGTACGCCTATGCCGAAGAAAATAACTGATGTTGACAGTAACATGCTGACAGATTACCTGGCTTCCTTGATGCCTGCACTACTCTCTTGTCGTTCACAGGTTGCCGCCGCCTTCCCTGACAACACTCAAGTCAAGGAACATGCCATCGTCCCTGGTGACCACGTGTATATTCGGAACTTTGATCGATCAAGCCCCCTTGAGCCACGCTGGAAAACGCCGAAATTAGTTTTGCTCACCACGAGGATTGCTGTCAAGGTCGAGGGACGCAAAGGCTGGCTTCACGCTCAACACTGCAAGAAATTCTTTGGAGATCCTGGAACTTTGATAAAGACAAAGGACAGTACGGAAAGTGCTAAAGATAGTACAGACTCTAAGCCCCCTTTGCTAGAAAAGACTCTGCAACAGGAATATAGGTCCAAGTTACGATCTAGTAAGCCAAACAGCGTTTAATTGTTTAAGTCCACTAGGTGGGAATCGGTTAGACAGGTTCCTGACATGTATAAGATCGTAGACCAGAATAGTAAAAAGAGCAAGATGAGAGAGAAATACTGCAAGATATTACGCAGTAGATGTATAGTAACTCTGATTTTCATGTCTCTTCTGTGCATCACTATCATATGTATCAGCTTGACGCTACATGTTTTCTTTCCTCCTCTTTCTTCACGTATACACTCCTCCATTAATAACACTGCAGAGCATACATTTAGTGATCTGCCACCCCATGAATTGTTATATCGACTAGCCCTGCGCAACAACACTTTTATTCGGATGTTGCACCGTTCTCATCAGACTAGCAATGCGACGGATTGCTGGGTATGTGGCCAACTTCCACCTTTTCAAAAGAGGAAGGGAGTACTGCCCTTCTTCCCTTTTCCGTTCTCCCACAATGGTTCGTGCGGAGCATGGTTTGCCTTAATGACATCCCTAGACAGAAAGTCCACAGTTTCCAAGGACGTTTGGATATGGGGAGATTTGAATAAAGTAATGAATGAGGCATGTTTTCCAGACGAAGACGGACTTCCCCAAAGGAAGGGGACCGATATAGAAACTGAAGAGTACGAGCAAGGAAATGCTTCCCTTAACTTTATGATCTTGAATGTTCAGCTCAAGCAAAATGTAGGTCCACCGTTTATTAGAGTCCTACCAGTAAAAGGTGATTTGTGTGTCAGAAAGAAAGGATCAGTACATTTGGGACACAGTGAATGTAATACTGTAGTCGAGTTCAATGATCAAGGAAAGTCTTCCTTCAACACATCTCGCCATTCCTATTTTATTTGCGGTCAGACAGCCTATACACATTTGCCCTTAGACTGGGGTGGAACATGCTATATATCGTTCCTTCTGCCCCCTGTCTTTCTAGCCCCATCCCATTATCATCGAGATTCACGACTAGTGCATGTTAGACAAAGGAGGGTGACCGATTCCCCAGTGGTTAATCAGACTGAGACAGCCTGGGAGCAGTATACAGATTTCAATAGAGGTTTCTTTTTTTTTCATAGGTCCCGTCCAAAACAGTAAACTCATACGCAGGTTAACAAGAACTCTAGAAGCAGTAGTGAATGAGACTACAGCTGCCTTGGCGAACTTGACCCAGGAGCAGTCTGCCATGCGACTTGTTGTTCTTCAGAACCGCCTTGTTCTTGACGTCATCCTGGCAGATAGGGGCGGGGCTTGTAGAGTGATCGGCTCCAGTTGTTGCGTGTTTATTCCTAATAACGCGCCATCCGTGTACGCAGCAATAACAAGACTCCACAAGATTGTTCATGAGATACATCAAGACCCAGGCACATGGACTTGGTCCAGTTGGCTCTGGGGTGTAATATCAGCATGGGGATGGAAAGTGTTGTCGTTCCTAGGAATGATACTGCTTATGATATTCAGCTGCTGTCTCTGTCTGCAATGTGGCCCGGCGATTTGCGGCTTGTGTGCCACTGCCTGTATTCCCCATCCACATATACAAAAGAAAAAAGACAAACAAATGATGCTGTATGATCAGATATACGGTCTCATGAATATAGATGTGTCCTGTAGGGCACAGTAGGGGACAAGGAGGGAATGAGGAAATAGAAATTTCTACGTGGCCAATGTGTCCCCTGCATGTACCCCACGTTATTATTATTATTATTAAAAAAATTTATAGAGCGCGTAGTCACCCTGAGGTATCCCAGCGCTAAAGATCCCTACACCTGTGGGGTCGGGGGTGAAAAGAGGGGGGGGGGAACAGTAATTGTAAACAGAAGTGTTAAAAGATTAAGGGAACAAGTGAGTTTTGAGTCGTTTCCTGAATCGCAGGTAGTTCGGTTCTTTCCTCAGATCTCGGGGGAGAGCGTTCCATAGGCGCGCTGTGTGTATGTGCCTGTCACCCATGTATTTTCCCTCTCATGCCTGTAATAATAATGCCTCTGCATTTCCGTCCCACATTAGAATGTCAGTTACCAAGCCCTCCATGAAAGAAACGTTAATTCTGCACTGAGGCCTATGTTGCCAATGTATTTGCATGGTGCACGTTTAAAAGTCGAGATGAACCCGTTTTGTGGCTCAGCCCGAGCCAGGACCCGAATTCAGGCTCCATGCCTCCAAACACTCTGAACGCTGCAGCTTAGCTACGTATCCCTGACCTCTCACATACTTCCTGCTCAGCCGAAAGGGGCCCAGCTCGGCCTGCCAAGACAGTATTTTGCACACAGTTATCTGCTTGCTCCACAGAAACACATTCCTGCCTAATGAAGAAGGTAAACAGAACCCGGCTGCAGAAGATAGAGCCTAGCCTTCCTGTCTCCGTTTAAGTGATTTGCAGAGCTCGCATCCATAGAAAGCCCATGGCCCCCACGCAATACACGAAGAAATATATGCACACACTGGCTCTTGCTAATGAGCAACCTTTGCTCGAGCGACCTTTACTTCAGATAATACATCCTCCAAACTTAAGATATCAGATAATACCAGACGTGCAGGTCGTCCTGACACTTAAGGCTTCTCATACTAAATCGAAAGTCAGCTCCCCCCGGCTTCCCCCAGTTACACGTTAATTGTACGTCATGACCAAGTTGCGCACACAAGTAGGGTAAAGGTTCCAGCTGACCATGCAGACCCCCTCCATGTATCCACCCACCTATGACTCACCTATGACTCCTCAAGTGAACGCCCACATGTACGCCTTCTTACACGCCCCTTGCACGCCCATATGCTCTTATCTCTCGCCTTCTCTTGCCCTGCCTGGAGCGCTCCTCCTTCTCTATGCAATGTAATGTATCTTCCATGTATAAATATTGTACTCTGTGAATAAAGTTTAGAAGACCCTTCCTGAACCCGAGTGGTGATGGAACCCGATTCTCCCTTAACTCGAGTTACTGAAATAAAGCCCTTTTGAATCGGACACCACGGACTCTGCCTCTCATTATATGCATGACCCATTGTTCAAGTATAGAAATTCCGACAGGGTAATATTTTATTTACCACAGTCCCATAGAAAAAGTCTGGAATTTTAAGTCTGTTTTTTTGTACAATTTAATCGCCCGGTTGAATACTTTCATTCAATTGAGCTGCTTCATTTATTGTAACTTATGTAATTTTTTCTGTTCTGTAATGAATTTTATTAAGTAATATTTTTAACACTGTCTGCTTTTATGATTGTTCATGAATAATCGAGTAAAGCTTATGAACTGAACTGAACTTTAATATTCTCATTCATAATTTAGTACAGCTGAGTTGTCAGCGCAAAACCCTGTACTCTTCAAAAGGGCTATTATCCTTTTTACTGCAAAATCTACAATTAGGTGGGTTTACTGTTCGAACATGCAAAAGACATTCTACTTTTTAATATACCACACCCTGACTTACTGCTCAATATGTCTGCCTTAGGGGTGAATTATATCTATTAAATGTCATGTCATGGTGGCACAATAGGTCCATGAGAACCTGGGTACCCTGGTACCATGTACTAGGGTAACAAGTAAGTTAACACATGCCAATTGTGGGGACAAACAAACAGACATACATGTTTTAAGAGTCAGAGCACTGGCAATGGGGTCTAGTTAGGAGGGTTCAGTGATGTCATTTGAGATGTCATCAGTGATGTCATCAGTGATGTCACTGACCATGTCATTAATGATGTAATATGTGACATCATCAGCAGTGGATTGCGGGTGCGCAATATATAGGTATTGCATCTAACTATATATGCGAATTTCTATGGTTTTGTGCGAGTAAATTAAGGTTTTGTAAATGCTAACCCCTAACTATATATGGCCTAAAACCTATGGTTTTTTCAGTGAATTTCAATGGTTTTTTAATAGCAAATATCTGTAGCTGTAACATATATTTTTATTCTAATTCACAAATATTTTTTATATATATTTGTATTATATTTTTTTTATTCAATTTATATTATAGTTTAAATTATTTTTTCTTGTTTCGTTGCCGGTCCGCGAATCGGTAAACGTTCTGTTAGTGCAAATACCGACTTAGAAATGCACATCGTGACGCGTCCCGTAAACATATCGCGTTACTACGTAATGCCCCTTATGACGTGCTGCGTTAGCGCACCCGGAAGCGTTCTGGAACGCGAACAAAGGCGCGAAACGTAAAGCCACGGAATCGATCCAAGGCGCGGTGCGGAACGCGGAACGTAAGCATAACAGGTCATGTGACTAGTTAATAAAACTTTTCATTGGTTGATTTTACTTTTAGTTTCCTAATGATGAAACGCTTGATCATATGACATTTAATAAACACTTTTCATTGGTTTAGAACATTTTGTTTTCTCAAATGATGAAAGTCCCACCTTTTTTCCTCACTCCGACTTTCATTTTTATGAGAGAAAGACCTGTTTTTGTTTGCTAAGACATGGCATTTGTATTAGCTGCAGCTGGTGGATCTCCACCACCTCCACCACCACCAAAGAAGAGAGGACCGACTAGCCAGGTCATCTTCGACCAGGAAGAAGAAGAAGAAGAGGAAGACGAGGAACAGGAGCAAGGGACAAGTGGCTTTCTGAAAGAAATGCCAAGAACGTCCCGTGTGAAAGTGAATTTTATCTGGCAATTTTTTTCTTTTCCTTCTCATGAAAAGAAAGTTAATGCTAGGTACGTTACCTGCCTCATCTGCAAAAAAACACTCTCGAGACGGACCGAAAAAAAATATAGCTATGGTAATCATACCATGCATCGGCACATGGAGACTTGGCACCCTCTTAATTATTCCAAAGCGCAATTTCGAGATTTGGTGGAAAACCCCCGACCGGCAAAAACATCCACCAATAACTTTACAATAAGTGAGTCAGAGGCAAGGGAAACGGTTCCAAATCTGCAAAAGAACTTTGTGCACATGAGATTGACTTGTTTACAGTGTGGAAAATTAATTTCATGCGGAGAAATGAGTATTACTTTAATAAATAGATCATTTGAAAATCATCAATGTCCAAAACGTCCTAGAAAGTAATTTTTTTTTCTTGTTGCTCCTGTTGAGCCCTTTGAAGTAAATCATTTTTGTTTCTCCTTCCTCAAAAAAATTTAAAAAAAATATAAAACATCAAAAATAATAAAAAAAAGTTCTTTTCAGAACTACCTTCCCTTTTCAAAAAAAATTGCTAGAATGTTTAGCACTCTAGCATCCTCTATTTCTATTGATACGCTTCCCGGTTAGCATTCGAGTACGCGAACCGGGAGCGAAGTAAAAAAAATATTTTTTAAAAAAAGACGAATTAATAAACAGAGAGTAATGTGAAAAGAAAGAAAAATAGAGTGAGTAACACACAGTTACTGTAGAAAGAGGGACTGATAAAAGAAGTGAAAAGAGTAGTATAAATAAGTAATAGAAAAAGAAATGAAAGAAGTAGCAAAGACAGGAAACTAAGGGTTAAAAAAAAGAAGCAGAGGAACTAATAAAAGTTAAATCTGATAGACATGTAACGTAAAAAGTACTAAACGCTTACCTTATAATTGTCATTACCATACTGTATTGTCATTTTCATACTTTTTATCTGTGTAAGAAAGAACAAAAAAATTTAAATTAATACAAGATGGTAAAAAAAGAGTGAGCATAAGACAAAATGAATGTTAAATGTTAAATGTGGTATACTAGTAAAGTGTACAGCTGACCCAGCAAAGAAGCGTCCCGGCGCTGTATTTTACTGGGGAACCCATCCTTGGCTTTCCCTGTGAGATAAACCCTCCTGAGCATCCCCAAGGTGATGCCAGGCATCCCCGGTGCTGATGGGGCTGTTAGTTGAGATTAAGCAAGCTATTACCCAAAGTTGCTGAGTGGGACCCATGGTTGGAGTAGGCACCGAAGCAAAAATTATCGAGTCCGCTGACCAAGGCCCAAGATCCTGCCACGTCAGGAATTGAACCCTGGTCCCAGGCCGACCTCTGCTTCTAGGTCTACCGCCTCTAATCAGTGAGCCACACCAATCCATATACATATTACAAAATCACAATTCAAAGTAGAAAATTAATTAAACATATTTAATGGTTTATTTTTGCTGTTATCAGAAAAAATCAAATTTCACTGAAAACAGTGAGTTGAAGATATTCATCATATAACAGCGGGGAAAAAAACCACAATCAAAATGATTGTGTTTAAAAAACCCAAATAATATAAATAAGCAGACATAGGAACTTCTCCAAAGTAACTTACTTTCTATCACGTCAAAGGATATCCAACAAACAGCTTATACTCAGTTGTGCTGTTACTATTTTCTGCCCGCCACTTTCTGAAAGATAAACTCAATTGTTTTAAGAAAACTGAGACATACAAAGCAATTTGAAACAGCACACTAAGTTACAGCAACACCTAGAATCATTGTAGTCCAATTACCTACCCTAAATTCTGACTTCAAAAATCAAGTTAAAAGGCAACATTGCTTCATACTCAATTAGTAATGTTTGATGAAAGAATAGCCATTTTTAAAATTTTAAATAAGCTGTGTAATATCCAGATATTGTCAAAGGACCAGCATATTATGTAATAACTGCAATGGAAATGTTCTTCCTGAAATCGATGACTGTGTAGCAAAAACATTTTTAATTAGACTGGACAACTTATTTTCTTCTAGTTTATGTAGTTTAAATTGTAAAATGACATTTCATCCATAAGTTTTCAAAAATAATGTGGACAGCATTGCAGACTTACATTTCCTCTACTCCTTTTTTTGATCTGCTGCTTGACTTTGCTTATAAAAACAAATAGTTTTCGCTCTGTCCTACAATTGTCCACAAGGCCATATATAATAGGAGCCATTAGAACCTCTATAAATTCCTCTAAACAAATCCCAAGCTTCCTTTCCTAAAATTTTGGTTGTAAGAACACCAGGTAAGAATTTTGAAGGTGGAAAGGCAATCTTTTTTTAAAAGTTAAAACAGAATCATTGCAGAATGACCATCCGTTTCCAGATTTTAAATAAGCTGTGTAATGTCCTGAATTAGTTGATGGACCGTTATGATATATAATTGCAGTAGTTTTAAAAGTCCTTCCTGATATTGACAACTGCGAAGCCACAAAATTATTAATTAAAGTTGTCAATTTAGTTCCATCAGGCCTACATCGTTGGAACATTAAAATGACATACTGGCCATAACTTCGTAAAATTAACGTGGACAGCATTCCAGACTTACATTGGCTGCACTCCATGTTTTGATCAGCTGCATTTACTAGCTTATTGAAGGATACTGATTTACTGTCAGGCAAAGTTAAATATATAAATCTTTCTGAGTCTACACTAGTAGTACTTGATAGCCTACAGTTCTCGCAGTCATGCTGCCATTGATAAGAAAGGCCAAATAGATAATCTACATCTGGAAAGGGGCGACCATTCGGTCCCCCCGAACGTATGGTGGAGTACCACGATCCCCCCGGGAAGCCATCTTGGGCGGGAGGCGAGTCTCGGCTGGTATGCCCGAAGCGGCGTAGCCGGGGCACGCCTTTTCCCGCCCTGGAGTGGGTTGTCCTAGACACTGACGCAGCTGGCCACGCCCTCGGAGGCAGGCGGGGGCGGGTTTACGCCCGCCCTGAAGACGGATAAAAGGAGCAACAAGCCAAGAAAGCATCCTCTTGTTCCTGTGCTCTGAAGCTGCACCTCCCCGCTGCATGTGAGCTCGAGACGGAACGAAGAGCCAATTTTGAGCGTTGTAATCTTTCTTTTTGTCTTACAGATATCTTCGTTGAGAATGCCAGGCAAGAAGGTCGGAAAGCGGGTCGGTACCGATCAGATGCTCCGCATGCTCATAAAGGAGGTAGCCGATTTGAAGAAGCAGATGGCGGCTAAGAACGGGGAGGGAGGACCGAAGCGAGTCATCGGACCAGCTTTGCCAGGAGTAGTCCCTGGTGGGAGAGGCAAGAGGTCCAAAAGGGGGGCACTTGGGGGGGAAACCCCGGTCCCCGATACCCCACTCGAGGGGCCAACCCCGGTTCCGAAGGAGGGGCACCCGACCCCCATGACCGGGGAAGATATGCCTCCCGAGTTAGCGGCACAATTAGCAGCGTGGTTGGGAAAAGATAGTGAGGGCACCACGGCTGAAGATGCCCGGGCAGTAATGAGACAACTGCGGGAATCTAGAGAGGCTGCGAAGGCACCATCTTCCGTTATCCCGCCAGTTCCGGCGGCGGAAAATTCGTCAGGCCCAAGTTCGGCGGCAAATGCAGCATCTGGTTCAGGTAAGCGGCCATTGCCGATTGCGGGGGAGGGGTCTGTACCTTCACGAAGGGAGAAGGTGGCTCAGCACGTTCCTTTGGAAATTAAGGAAAAGATTTGGGCGAATAAGTATGTGAACATTTTTTCTTTGCTTACCGACCATTACGAGATGGAGCATGTTAAGAGCCAGAAGGAGCTCATGCATCCGGGTGTTTGGCGCGCAAAAATGGCCGCCTTTAAGGTTGATGAGAACATAGGTACTTGGGGCAGAGCGTGGGGCATTTTTATCTCCATCATGGGCGAGCGCAGGCCCGAGTTGCTGACCGAGTTGCCTATTTATCAGTCACGTATCATGGAGTATTCCGGATCGTACGGGGGCAATCAGTGGTTCTGTTATGACAATATTTTTAGAAAAGCTAAGGAGCATGACCCAGATCTAACTTGGGATTGTTTCGACTCCGTTTCATGGCAAAAAATGGAAAGTTCAGGAATGTTAAAAGTGCCATTGTCAGGGAGTAACGGGGGGGAATCTTCCCGCCAATCCTCTGGGACACCCTTTCGGACGGGTGCAGGTAACGAGTACCACTCGAAGCCGAGTGGCAACACAGGTAAAAAGGGGATTTGTTGGAATTTTAACAGGGGAAAATGTACGAGGCCCCAGGGGTCATGCAAGTTCAGACATGAATGTGGGGGGTGTGGGCAGCCATCCCATCCTGAGTCCATGTGCAGAGCCAAAATGGGTGATAACGGTGGTAGGGGAAGCGCCAAACAGGTCTGAAAGAGTCCGAGGGGCGCCTTTACCTACTCCGATTGATACCATGGCAATGATTCCTTGGCTCAACGAATATCCGGATCATGCTTCCCCTGGGGTGTTGCGAGATGGGTTTTCATATGGTTTTCGCATACCAGTGGGGGATTTTCAGGGTGTAGCAAATTGTAAAAATCAACTGTCGGTCTTGCAGCATACGGCGGTGGTACAGGTAAAGATTGGGAAGGAGGTGACTCGAGGTCGTGTCGCCGGCCCATTTGATTTGCCACCGGTTGCTAACTTTGTTTGTTCCCCTCTAGGTGTGGTCCCCAAGAGGGACCCGGGTAGTTTCGGCTGATACATAACTTGTCAGCCCCACGTGGTCTTTCCGTTAATGAAGCGATAGACCCGGAAGTGTGTTCGGTGCGGTACGCATCTTTCGATGAGGCCGTTGCCATGTTGAATCGCCTGGGGCCCGGGGCGCTGATGGCAAAATCAGACATCGAGTCAGCGTTCCGGTTGCTCCCGGTGCACCCAGACGATCAGCGTCTCCTGGGTTTTATGTTTCAGGGTCGCTATTACATGGATAGATGTATGCCAATGGGGTGCTCGATATCCTGTGCCTATTTTGAAAAGTTCAGTTGTTTTCTGCAATGGGTATTCACAAGGAAGACGGGTTTTCAGCATGTTATGCATTATCTCGATGACTTTTTGTTTTTGGGGGCAGCCGGGGATCCTGAGTGTGGACAGGCTTTACATGAATTTTGTGTCTTAATGAAACAATTCGGTGTGCCATTGGCGCCAGGTAAGACTGTGGGTCCCTCAACCTTGCTCGAGTTTCTGGGGATCGAGCTCGACTCGGGAGAGGGTTGTTTTAGATTACCCAGGGAAAAGTGTTAAAATTCAGGACATCCCTTGAAGCATGTATTCGTGCGACAAAAGTAAACCTGCATCAATTGCAACAGGTGGTGGGTCAGTTGAATTTTGCCCTCAGAGTAATGCCAATGGCGCGCCCCTTTTCCCGCTCGATTTCACAAGCCATGGTCGGCCTGAAGGAAGGACATCACCGCACGAGGCTCTCGGCAGAGGTTCGCCAGGACATGCGCATTTGGTTGGCATTTCTGGCGGATTTCAATGGTCGAATTGTCTGGAACAAACCGGCAGTGTCCTCCGAGGAGCTGGGGCTTTGGACTGATTCCGCGGGGAGTGTAGGTTTTGGCGCCATATTTGGTACACAATGGTCGGCTCAAAAATGGCCGTCATGGTGGCACAAGTGCGGCCTGACGAGTAACATTGCTTTCCTTGAACTCTTCCCTATTTTGGTGGCCTTGAAAACATGGCCGGAGGGTTTTCGTGATCACTCTGTGGTTTTCTGGTCTGATAACATGACTGTGGTTGAGTGTATCAATAGTCAGGCAGCACGTTGCAAATGGATTCTGAGACTGCTCAAAGAAATTGTGTTATTGTGTATGCAGTTGAATGTGCTCTTTAGGGCGAGACATGTACCGGGGGTACTGAACCAAGCGGCTGATGCGCTTTCTTGTTTCCGTATGCAGGCCTTCTGGGGTTTTCTGCCCGCAGCGGACCTGGTGGCAGCACCCTTTCCCGAAGCTCTCTGGTCTCTCGGTGCCCCGAACTACAAAACCTCGTGGGAGAGAGTTTAGCACCCAGGACAAGGAAAGCATATGAAGGGGCGTTCCGTTCCTATTTGTCCTTTTTGGGTTCTGCTGGGGGGGAGCTTTGGGGACAGGAAGAGCTTGTCGTAAGATTTCTGCTGTCTTTACATCAGGCAGGCAAATCAGTAGCTACGGCCCAGAGACATCGGGCCGCCATTTCCTTTATGGCAAGGGCTCATGGGATCCAGGACCCGACAGCGTCTTTTGTGGTGCAGAAAGCGCTACGTGGGTGGCAATGCCTTGAGGGTCGCAGAGTGGATGAGAGGCACCCGATAGGTCTGGATAGGTTGACCCTGTTATTGTCCGTACTCCCGGCAACGTGTTCATCCCAGTACGAAGCAGTGTTATTCCGAGCTGCATTTGCGCTAGCATTCCATGGGGCTATGCGGGTAAGCGAATTGGTGGCGAAGAACAAGCAGGATACGATGGGGGGACTGTGCCGGGAGCACATTCAGGTCAGGGGGGAGACAATGACAGTCTCGTTTGTTAGGTCCAAAACCGATCAGGGTGCAAATGGGGACTGCATAATCATTCAGAGGATCCCCGGGTCTTCCATGTGCCCTGTGGTGTGCGTAGAGGAATATTTAGCACAGAGGGTGGCATCATGGGGGGGGACCTTGTTGAGACACGCTGACGCCACTCCGCTGACGAGGTTTCAGTTCCAGCGGGTGCTTGCGATGTCGATTTCGGCCGCGGGCTTGAACCCCGGCGAGTTCGGGACCCATTCCTTTCGGATAGGGGCTGCTACTGAGGCTACAGCCAGGGGTCTGAGTGTAGATGAAGTAAAACGTGTGGGGCGTTGGTCCTCGAACTGTTATAAAAGGTATGTGCGGTTGCACATGTTGTGAAGCTGTAATGATGTACTCACGAGGCGGGGCGGACTGTGCAGTCGACCCAACACCTGGGGACCAGCGGTCAGACATCACCGGCTGCGAAAAAGGAGGTGTGGGTCGTGGGCCACTCATACGTGAGGCGTGCCGCGGACGTATTCATAGCAGGTGACATGATTCACGTGGCTGGGGAATACGGGTACAGGGTGTCCTTCTACGGAAAGGGCGGGCTCTGTGTTGATCAGTTTCAATCCTTTTTCGAGGGTTTGTTAGGGCGGACAAGGTCACCGCCGTCTGTAATCATAGTCCATCTTGGGGGCAATGATTTGGTTGCCACTGGTAGACGACTTCTTCTTGAGGCAATGCTTTCCACAGTAAGTTGGTTGGTAAGAAGAGTTCCAGGGTGCACAATTGCATGGTCCCATATGATCCCACGGAAAGTGTGGCGGGGGGCTATTTCGGTTTCTGCTCTGAATCATTCAGTAAAGAAAATAAATAACAAATTGAGTAGATTGTTTCGGTCAGGTACACTGCATTCTGTTTCGCATGGTTGTATCAAAGGGGACAGTATGTATTTGGGGGATGGTGTTCATTTGTCCCGGGTGGGGAATGAGTTACTCATAGGGGACCTCATAGCTTGGCTAAAGAGTTTAAAACATGACCTTTAGGCAGGAGTTGTTGTGGGGGGTCCGGATAGCCGGTCAGCTATCCGGCCTGTGGCAGTAAGGTCATGATCGGTGAGCAGTAATTGGAAGATCCCTATGGGGGGGCGTCACCCATTACGGATGGGAGCGCTCGGGGGAGGTGGCCATTGGCCCCTCAACGGGGAGGCGGTCCCTTCTAAGGATAGGCCGCCGGAAGGAAAGGAAAGGTGGTCAAGGCCCCTTCCTGGATAGGAGGGGCTACGGGCCCTCCTGGGGAATTTCCCGGGGCCAGGACATCTGCGACGGCAGATGGGGTAAGTTGTGTGGGGTTCGGGAGGGGGTTTACGCTACCTTTTAGACACCTCACACGAGTCCTCGGACGACCGTTAAATGGCGTCGAGTTCATTGGGGCCCCCGTCAAGTTCAAGGGAAATTGGTAGATGCACTTGAGGTACGCCTCTGTGCGGTCGATCCCCTCACAAGTGAGGGGGGGTATTTCTGGTTTAGGGATCTGACACCGGTTACGACCTTGCCGTTGGCCCTTAACGTTAGGATGTACAATTTCAAGTCAAATGTTTTTGTAGGATGTTAGTTCGGCTAGGAGAACCTTTGTATTAGAGATCTGTTAAGGTTAGCCAAACATCGTAATGTGGAAATGAAATTGTACATAATATGAAACTGTTATTTTAATGTTTTGATTTTGTTTCATATTTTAATAAATACGGCCGGGAGGGTCACTCCCTCCCGCCTTCCAAAAAGTTCAGAACCGTTTCCGGTTTCCCATCCTTGGGGATTGTGTTGAGAGGGGGTGGCGGGTATCTCAGCCATATGGAAAGGGGCGACCATTCGGTCCCCCCGAACGTATGGTGGAGTACCACGATCCCCCCGGGAAGCCATCTTGGGCGGGAGGCGAGTCTCGGCTGGTATGCCCGAAGCGGCGTAGCCGGGGCGCGCCTTTTCCCGCCCTGGAGTGGGTTGTCCTAGACACTGACGCAGCTGGCCACGCCCTCGGAGGCAGGCGGGGGCGGGTTTACGCCCGCCCTGAAGACGGATAAAAGGAGCAACAAGCCAAGAAAGCATCCTCTTGTTCCTGTGCTCTGAAGCTGCACCTCCCCGCTGCACGTGAGCTCGAGACGGAACGAAGAGCCAATTTTGACCCACCCACCAGCCCCTGAGGACAGCGAGTTGTTTTGAATAAAGTTTTGATGTGTTAACTCTATTTCTTACAGGTTGTGATGATTGTCGTGATCTTTTGAGTATGCAATAAAGAATGGTCATTTTTTCAGTATGTTTTTCAAATAAATAAAGTAATTCTGCATTAGTGTTGATCAGTAATCATGCTTGTAATAGGTATGATTGTTTTAGTAATTTAGTAATTTAGGTAAATTGTCGTATTTATTTTGGTCGGGCGGTAAGGTCATGATCGGTGAGCAGTAATTGGAAGATCCCTATGGGGGGGCGTCACCCATTACGGATGGGAGCGCTCGGGGGAGGTGGCCATTGGCCCCTCAACGGGGAGGCGGTCCCTTCTAAGGATAGGCCGCCGGAAGGAAAGGAAAGGTGGTCAAGGCCCCTTCCTGGATAGGAGGGGCTACGGGCCCTCCTGGGGAATTTCCCGGGGCCAGGACATCTGCGACGGCAGATGGGGTAAGTTGTGTGGGGTTCGGGAGGGGGTTTACGCTACCTTTTAGACACCTCACAAGAGTCCTCGGACGACCGTTAAATGGCGTCGAGTTCATTGGGGCCCCCGTCAAGTTCAAGGGAAATTGGTAGATGCACTTGAGGTACGCCTCTGTGCGGTCGATCCCCTCACAAGTGAGGGGGGGGTATTTCTGGTTTAGGGATCTGACACCGGTTACGACCTTGCCGTTGGCCCTTAACGTTAGGATGTACAATTTCAAGTCAAATGTTTTTGTAGGATGTTAGTTCGGCTAGGAGAACCTTTGTATTAGAGATCTGTTAAGGTTAGCCAAACATCGTAATGTGGAAATGAAATTGTACATATTATGAAACTGTTATTTTAATGTTTTGATTTTGTTTCATATTTTAATAAATACGGCCGGGAGGGTCACTCCCTCCCGCCTTCCAAAAAGTTCAGAACCGTTTCCGGTTTCCCATCCTTGGGGATTGTGTTGAGAGGGGGTGGCGGGTATCTCAGCCATATACACCCTCATCTTGCAATACATCAAGCATATACATTAAAAACTCCTGACAATCCTGCTGAATATTTTCAGAGAATTCTGTTTGACCTGAACATTCGTCTAACAGAAAACGAATTTCAGACACACTTTCTACTCTCGTTTTATCAGCACTACATTTTTCTAACACAGAATTCAACAAACAGCATAAACTTTGTTCCGAATTGATCACAATCTGTTCTTTGAAAGTCTCTAGTGAAAAGAGAACATTAACAACTACATTAGCATAGCAGTTGACACCAGAACTATTTTCAAATTTAAAACCAACAACATTATCAACAGACTATTGATACACTGGGAGGGTTTGAGGTAATCCAGACTAGAACAGTGCGCCTGTTCTAGTCTGGATTACCTCAAACCCTCCCAGTGTATCAATAGCTTATTGATTTCCAGCAAAGGCTGCCCCCCGCCATTTTATCACTCACGAATCACGTATCTATAACTAGCACGCTGTTTTAGAATCACTCTAACATACATCTCCACACCAACATGGATAGAGATAAAATAGCAGCAGATCTCTTCGAGAACCTAGCCAAGGGCATGCCTACTCAAACTGCCACGGCAAATGCTGGTCCCCCCCGTGTGGAGGGCCTCAAAGACAAATTCAAAAAATTAGAGAGACTCAAAAAACAGGAGAGCTCACGCTGGTGGGATTCTACCACTCTGAAGCAATATATGCGTCTTAAACAAATACCGAGAGGCTTGCGCTCTAATACTTTCCCAACATATGATGATCTTGATCTAGATCTAGTAAAAAAATGGGAAGATTCTGTGACCAATAACTCTTTTGCCCTTATGGACATTCTGATAGAAAATGCTGATCGCAAGTCCAGTAAACTACTGGGAGAAATTGCGAAACTAGAGCAAGAAATCAAAGACCTCAATTTACCAGAACCTACTGTGAAAAATTACACCATTCTAGATGAGGTACTATTTAAACATCAGGAAGAAATAAAAAACAGGAAGGCTAGACAAATAAAAAGAGATGACGCAGATTACCGTAATGGTCGAATCTTTACCTATGACCGGAAATACGATTCTTTAGTACGACCTCACAACCCCAAAAAAAGTGGTAACATCTCATCCGCCCCGAGTTCTGTATCACCCAGTAATGCTTCCATAAATTCTGCAGGTACAAGCGAACCCGGTCGAGACTTACTAGATACCAACAGTACTCCTTTTTTAGTGGAGCTAGAACGGATGCGCAAAGGGAACAAGACCCAACCACCAAGAGATACCGTAGAACAAAGACCCACAGAGGCAGCAGGGGTGGCAAACGAGGACTACAGACAAAAACTGAGGTCAGGAACAGCAAGGAAATAGAGACCAAACACAATGAGGTCCAAGTGGTCAATCTCTCCTCTTTTCCACTAACTGCTGACATGACTAATCTCCTTTCCAGGGGTTTAAACTTCAATCCCTTCTCAGTAGGAGACACATGCCAAACGAAAATAGACCTCTTTAAATTTGTAAGGAGCCTTAAATTGAAAAAGTATTTTGCTGGAAAAACCACCAACACTAGAAATGTTAAAAATATTCCTGATGTTTTAACAGACAATGTGACTACAATAAAAGATATACAAGCAATACACCTATTGTTATCTATTACTGAATGCGAAGAGAGCCCCGTAGAGATGGGACAACTTCTAGAAGAACTAAACATAGACACAGACCTGGGGGTTGTTAGTGGCTTGAAAAATAAATCCACTTGGACGCCAACTCTACCAGGTGGCAACAATATCGACATTTTCCACAAGCGTGTTCTTGATGACATCAACAAAATCAACACAAAAAAACTTAACGAAACATTTGCATTTAAAGATAACCTCACCAAAGGCGAGCGCTTTGCCCTCACCACACTCACACAGACTTCCACCATTGTGATCCGCGAAGCAGACAAAGGAGGGAATATTGTAATCATGAATGCAGACGATTACAACAATGAAATACTAAGTCAATTAGCTGATACTTCCTGTTATGAACCGATCGCACTTAACCCCATGGGCATCTTAACAGCATCCATTAATGACTACCTACACAAATGGAAAGAAGATGGCCTATTGAACGAAGATGAATATATGTACCTCAAAGTGCACAAACCAACATTTCCATGGTTGTATACCCTTCCTAAAATCCATAAAGACCTCCCCTTCCCACCAGGCAGACCAATTGTCTCTGGCATAGGGGGCCCAACCGAGAGATTGGCTGAGTATGTGGATTTGTTTCTAGGCCCACTGGTCAAAAATCTACCCTCATTCATCCAGGACTCCAAGCATATACTGAGTGTACTAAATGACCTAGAATGGCAACCAAATACCACCATTGTGACTATGGATGTAGTTGCCCTTTACACAAGTATCAACCCTGTCCTAGGTATAGAGGCCATCACACGAGTTCTATCCAACAGACCAGCATCCCTGTGGGCACATACTGACATGTTAATAACCATGATGACTCTGATTCTCAATAACAACTTCTTCATGTTCCACAAAAACTGGTACCGGCAAAAACGTGGAGTAGCCATGGGCTCCAAATTCTCGCCATCTTTTGCCAATTTGTTTATGGGTTCCTTTGAAACAGACCACATTTGGGGTACTAAGGGCAGCCAGTACACCGACTCCATATTATTCTGGGGTCGCTATATAGACGACTGTATCTTACTGTGGACAGGCTCAGACGAACATCTCCAAAGTTTCTTTGAACATCTTAACCATAACGATTGGGAACTGAGATTCACAATGAAGTCCAGCAAAACCAAGATTGAGTTTCTGGACTTGGAATTTTACATTCTCAACAACAAGTTACACAGTAAACTTTACAGGAAGCCCACCTCTTGTAACGCTATACTTCGAGCGGATAGTCACCACCCGCCACACCAAATTAGATCAATACCATTTGGGGAATTCCTCAGAGCCAGAAGAAACTGCAGCAATGACAGCGATCTGGCCGATACTGTACAAGACATGGAACGAAGATTCGAAAAACGGGGATATCCCCAAACCATCCTGTCCACAGCAAAAAAGAGACTTAATAAAATCACGAGACCAGAGACACTTAGATGTAACAACTCGAAAAAGACAAAGGATTCCGCAGTAAGGATGATCACAGAATTCAACAGTCTACACAGACCAATTCGTACCAGCATGATTAAACACTGGAATCTGCTAAAAAATGATCCAGTACTTAAGGATCTTATTCCGCCTACTCCACAAATAACTTTCCGCAGAGGAAGAACCCTGAAGAACAGACTGAGTCCAACCGTTCCAAGAATAGACACAACTCCGGACTGGCTGACACAACGCAATAAGGGTTTTTTCAAATGCGGCTTTTGTGTAATGTGCAAATGGGCGAAACACAAGACAACGAAATTTACTGGTCCCAACGGGTACACATATGACATCAAAACGAATATCAATTGCACCACAAAATATGTAATATACATAATTGAGTGCCATTGCGGAAAGCAATATGTGGGCAGCACAATAAGAAGTCTGAAAGACAGGATCTCAGAGCATATGAGAGCGATACAGAAACAAGACCCCAAATATCCCGTTGCCTTACATGTTGCCAAATGCCAGTCAACAATTGAAGACCCCCGCGTCAGTTTCTATGGCATTGAAACAGTACCCACTCACATCAGGGGTGGCAACCGAGAGCTAACTTTGAGACGCAAAGAAGCGACCTGGATTATGCGTCTCCGCAGTATTGAACTGGGCCTGAACTACGACCCTGAGATGCAATATTTCCTAGGGAACTAAATCAAATTAAATTAAACCGAAACAGTTCTCACAAAGAACCAGAACATTTCCCTAAACCCAATTCCACACTACAATAGGGTTATTAGTTTTCCTAACAAAACCTATATTATTATTTTACTCAACAAGACCTATGCTTATATGTACACAACAATATGTGTGCTCAATATGTGGTCTAATATGCCTTTCTTTTTTGTTGTCTGTCAAAAATCATGTAACTGTATATACTCACTGGATTCCTTCGTCTTACATCTGTAATCATGTACTGTATTGTTGATTCGTCTGCTTATTGTCACATCCAACAACACTAAACTAAACCAGGAATCAGTACAATCAAGGCAATTTTCGCTTTAATACTCCCATCTAACCGGATATCAACCGGGTTCATTCTCCATAACGACACATTAAAACGTTCAAACAGAAACACACATTTCCGTCATTAGATACACAAAGAGGAGAACACAAATTTGAGAAGGGACTAATCCTTTCACTACTGCACCCCATGTTTATTTTATTGGAGCTTAAACCCCCTTTTTTATACACCTTTTTCAGCTTCTGCCAGACATTGGTGTATGAACTTATTTTCAACAAAATTATGCTGTCACTCCATTCCTGTATGGATGTGCTCTGGGAACATTAAACTAATTATTGTGAACGGTAACAATTCACCCACACAACATTTTAATGAACGTCACCATATATGTTGTGCTCATATCATAATTTTATGAGCATCCCGCCATTACCATTGAGGTGGACTGACAAATCTAACCTCTCGTGTTTCCCCTTTTAAACATAGAAGAGTTTAAGTAACTCTTCTCTATGTTGCCATCTTTTCACCACACAAAGAAGCGAGCAACGTTCTAGCTTCTCAGGAAATAAAAAACGGAACTCGGCTATTTAACTTGAGTGACTTCCTGTCACGTGACCGTTACTGGCAAACGGCACCGGGAACCTCAAGAGGGAGTACTGCATAAGCAAGGTAAGCGAGCTTTTTCCCGCCGAGAAATACCCGATATTAAAGTTTTTCCTCAGAAGACGTATTCAACGTTTTCCAACACATCCCCATATTGCTCATTTTCATTTAGGTGTACCCGCCTTTGTGGAAACAGACCGTGACGACAAGTTTTCGACTCCTCCCGGTTACTACCTATACTATTACCGATTAAGGTGAGAACCTCAGATTAGGTTTCATTCCCTTCTCATGACCATTTTTTTGTAATAGGAACTAATGACACATGTTCCTATCTAGATTCACTCATCACGCGGACAACGCATTTCCGAAATCCGTGACTACCCAGCGACCATTAAATCAAAACCAACGCCCCAAACGGGCCTTATCGACACGAATTTAAGTATCCACATGAGGGTGAGTGCCTATATAATGTTCTAGGGACATCATTCTCGTGGAACTTGTTTTGGAGCTAATTATAGCGAGCAATCACATTGACATAGATTTTTTAAATATAGCGAGCAATCCCATATATTACAGTCCTAATATGGGTGAACACATAAGCAGTTCCTCATATCTCAAGAGCTGCATCAACCAATAACTTCCTCCCTTGTCGCTTACAGATTAACATTGGAGTTAATCTCTCTGCAACTACTCTTGGAAGTCTAGCCACTGACCTTCCAATTTTCCATTTTTTTAAATTACATACACTAAAATAATTATCTCATACCTCACTGACCTTCCAAATCTTTTTTTAAATTTTATTTAAATTACATACAAAAGAGGAATCATCCCATACCCCAGAGAACTGGAAAATGTTTAAATCAGTCAGAAAATGTGACTACATTTCTCAACTAAATAATTGCAGTGTTTAACTTAAAGGATGCTTGAGAATACGAACGGAAATAAATATTGTTATACCTAGCTACAACATTATTTTTGGAATAGGAATCAATATCCTTTTCTTTGATGTTACACAGTAATCTCAAAGTATCACTTCAGGCACATGGGGATACCGCCCTCTCTGACACAGTAAACACCCTTTTTCACTTTGTCACAATATTTTCTCTCGGTCAGTGTATAGACTTAATTTTCATTTACTCTTTTCTCCAATTTTAGACAGTCAATAGCACTAAGAGCAATAAAAGATATTTAGTCATGTCACAATAGATTCACCCAACCACTTTATACACCTCATAGTTCACCAAGTCACTCAGTCATTGAATTTGAGTCACTATGACACGGAGTCACGCAAGGCATGCCCACCTGTTCACTCTGGCATACACAACAAGTCACTAAAATAAAATTTATAAGATAAAAACTTGTTGCAAATGCACTTTTTATGTTTCTATCCAGCCCTGAAGATTTGCAGTGTGTTCCCTGCGATGAAACACGTGTTGGCCAGAACAAGAGGAACAATAAATGTGTTTTCCATAACAAGGATTCTACCTCATTGAACTTTCTTTCTGTTGATTCTGAAACAATATTGATGTGCGCAACTCACTACTATACCATAACCAGGACTCACCGAGCATTTATGATATTTTCCTAGAGCAGGGGCAATTGTTGTTTTTATAACATTATCAACAGAATTCATTTTATTCCTGCTTCCACTTTTGGGTTCATCGACTTTTGCTCTTTTTGCTTCAACCTCCCTACTATTACTGATATTTATTCGTTTCCGGCCTACCACACGTTTCTCAATCAAAACTTATTGAGGCAAATGTGGCGCATACTCTCTTCTTAACCTATTGTATTCCTTAACACAATCTAGATCTGCACAAATATTTGTGACATCACAGTCAATCAAGTACAAACCCGATAAAGTTTTGACTCGTGACAATGCTACATAAGCCATACCCTCTTTGAATACAGAACTGCCATTATTCACTAAAGCAGTGTCCACACTTAAACCTTGCGATTTATGAATTGTCACCGCATATGCCAAGCAAACAGGAAACTGCTTACGGCAAACATATAAGTCTTTAACAAGCAAAAACCTAGCAGAGCAACGACCAATTACCTGTACTTCCTCAATGCCATCAAATTTAATTTTTAAAAATTCAATTCCATCTCTATTTCTGTATTTCTCAAAATCAACAACATTACCCATTGATCCATTTACCAGACCTCTTTCAACATGTAAATTCCTTCTCAAAATGATTCGGCAATTTAAGCATACATTCAAAGTCTTTTCAAAACCCGCAGTTTTAGATATAGTCTTCTCTAATGAATCCAATTTAGATTTCAAATTCTCTGACAAAATAATTGTTGCTCCCATATGCTCTATTTTGTCAATAGCTTCAAGTTTTACAATCTCTTGTTTTTCTAAATTCAACATTTTGTTGTTGAAGATGGAACATTCTGCAAGAGTTGGCATCAAACATATTCCAGATTTCTTCACAGTAATTTTCTGAAAAATATCCTCTGGCAAAACGTCTTCTTCTGGATATAAATTTGACAGTAAGCGTGCATGTAAAGCTTGTTTACCACGCTCAGTCACTCTCCCGATTCTAATATCTTGTAGAATATTCTTGTAATCTTCGTCCTTCGCCTGACGCATATTTTCACGCAGCTCAGCATAACTGAAGTTTAACCATATGTTAACGTTGCCAATGTTCCCTAGGCACTTCTTGGTATCTTCATGTGTAAGCAGTTTAAACACTGGTTGTCCTTTCACTGGTGTCAGCTGCAGAAGATCACCAAAAACAATGATGTGTTTGCCACCGAATAACACATCATACTCTGTTTTAAGAACTTCCTGCATTCTTAAATGCACAAAAGCAAGCATGAGATTGGAAACCATGCTTACTTCGTCAATAATAAGAAGTTTCATCTTCTTCAAAACTCGAGATACTTCACAACAAGCATCTCCAGATAACTTGTGGCATTGTAATTTGTTATCATGCTCCACTGGCAGCATCAGTAACCGATGCAAAGTAATCCCTTTAATGTTATGAGCTGCCAGTCCAGTTGGAGCGGTCACAACACATGACAGTGATGAATCAGTCCTTTTCTGCATATAACATGAAATTGCTTTAATAAGGAAACTTTTTCCAGTTCCTGCTTCTCCACTCACGTACAGTCGGACAGGCTTCAACGACGTACATGAGCACTCTTTCTTCTCATGACTTAATCCATGCTCAATTTGGTTGGTAACTTCGACATATATTTTCCTCTGCTCAACGTTAAGTTGTCTTTCCAATTCTTCTAAGTTAACCGCATCCTTCTGAGCATGTGCCATGGCTCTTTCCACTTCAATCATGGCAGTGGCAGCTTCATTTTCAATAACTGGTTCTCCTAGTGGATCCTGACTCAATGAACCAGAACTTTGACTGTCCTGAGAACTGTCTCTAGCAATCTCGGCTGGAATTGTTGCTTCCTGCTCAATTTCTGCATTCAACATTTGTAGATATTTTGGAAAAACAGGACATTCTATGGACTCCTTGGCTGCATTGAAAGAGTCTTCGTAACAGAGGAAATCCCCAAGCAGTTCCTCTTCTGCACGCCAAGGCTTGAAAAGTTGCAAAAGAGCTAAATAGAAAAACTCTTTTCTTTCGGGAGATTCGCAATCCAATTTTCGATGATTTATCAATTGACATTTTTTTTGCTTGACCAGACATCCCTCACTTCCAATTACAGCATACACACCTTTATCAATATCTTCTTTGATGTTCCTCTTGAAAACGTAGTTTTGAAGAACTTCATACAGACAAGCATTCTCCAGATGACTGCTTCTATTTGGATAATATGTATCCAACATGTTGCTCTTCAAAATATCTGTACTGTTTGGCTCCTTCTCCGCCAAATACTCAATTTCCCGTACAGGTTTCAAAACTCGATTACGCGTTGCAGCAAGACCAAGACTCGCCCAAATGATACTCCTAGATTTGGCATAGAGACTTGCTGAAGATAACCGGTCAGAACATTCGTAAGCTCCAATTTCTCGATGCGACAACATCTTCAGACTGAAACTGTACAACTTCTTACTGAGGCTCTTTTCATGGGAAATATCCTCCCACATATCCTTCAGTTCTGTCTTTTCTTTTTTAGTGATGTAAGACGTCACATACCGAGCCACAGCCATACAGTTGTCAGCCACAAACTGTATATCCATGTTAGCATTCCACATGGACAAAATGTAAATGTAAATGTAAATGTATTGCAATTTATATAGCGCACGTATCACCCGAAGGTATCAAGGCGCTTGCCTTGGGAACCCGTCCTGGTATTCCCCTGTGAGATAACCCCAGCAGGGTATCCACAAGGTGAAAGCCAGGCATCCCACCGCGAGGGGCCATAGTGGAGATTAAGCAAGCTATTGCCCAGAGTCGCAGAGTGTGAACCCGTGAGTCAAGTAGGCACCAGAACGAGAATTATCGAGTCCGTGGAATTTTTTTGAGCCCAAGACCCGCCGAGGCGGGGAATTGAACCCTGGTCCAGGACCGATCTCAGCTTCCGGGTCTGCCACCTCTAACCCCTGAGCCACACTTCTCCACTCCAATCACTGGGTTGTAGTCGCTGATGTACTTGGACTCTTCGTTTCTTTTCAAATTGTATGTGTTTTTGGGTGATTTCCTCATCACATTATGTCGCAGCGATGACATCAAATTGTTAACTCTTCCTTTTGATAACACCGACCGTGGAAATGCAAAACAACATTTGGTGTAGTATTTGTCCTTGTTTCTGAATTTACGACGACAGTACTTTCCACAACGATGACTTTGAAACCGTAAAACTTGTTCTCTTAGACTTTTGTCTTCATTTGTCTTTGGAACAGCACATGTAGCATACTGTTCTATGAAACTCATCACTAAGTCATCCGGATCTGTTCCAAATTTGGGTGCATCTTTGATCCATAGTAGCACATGTATATGAGGAGCACCTCTTGCTTGATACTCCTTTCTCCAAAAGAAATCCAACACCTCTCCAAGAGGTGGATTTTTCTTGTTCGTGATGAAAGACATCATAGCTTCAAATCTATGATTGAAGTACCTGCAAACATTCACAGGATCCAAAGAGCACAGTTCTCCGGGTGTCTTAAATTCAATATTTTCAATGTTTCCATTTACCTCTCGTTGAAATTCAAGTAAGTCTTCCCAGCCATACTCAGCACAGCTGAGAGTGAGGAACCATGTGGGAGTTCCTAAGTTCCTCAGCATACATTTTAAGTCACCATGACAGCTGTACCAATACTCATTAGTACCACGCTGACAAGCCATGAGATTAATCAGGTGAGAATCCAAAATACTGTCTTGCACATTGACTTTATCCATAAAGTCCCTTGCCGAGATATTTCGCAGTTGTATACCACTTTTCAAGATGTGGTTCACTGCACAAGACAATCCAGAGAGATCACTTTCAAACAATAGATGAAATAAATAGGGAATGCATTGTTGAAACCTAGGATCTTCTGTATACAATCGTAAAGTCTGGTATTCTGAAGCAGGAACTTGAACAGGTCGCTCATCATAACGTCCTCCTCGACCTGTGTGAAATAACTGAGGGAAACACCGAGCTTCCAAACTTTCCTCCCAAACACTAATAGGACTCCCTTTGGCTTGTTTCATTTGAAACAACTCAATAGCATTCCCCATGACTTCCTTGGAATGCAAAGGATGAACACTATAATGTTCATATATTTCTTCCTTTTTAGAGGCTTCTATTTTCTCAATTTGACCAGGACACAAATCGCTGTCCTCTTCTTCACTTACTTCCTCTTCTGCAACACATACATTCTTGTAGTACTTATTATTTTTTATCAAATACAATGTTGCCTTTTTAACTTTCCTAACATCCACTAAATCTTGCCAGATTTTCTTACTCTTTGTCGGAACACCATTAACTATGATAACCAGAGGTTCCTCTTCCACTTTCTCTACTCCAATTGTATTAATGTTTTTCTTCAAATCCAAAGGCAAATAAACAACCCTTCCCTTTAATCCTCTCTGTAAATCTGATGGAGGCAACTTCCCTGTCTTTGGCTCCATTCGTACAATAGCCTGGAAGGGATGGACACTTTGAATCAAAATAGATTCATAAGTATTTAAATCCTTCAATTCATAAGGAATGTCATCTAATTCCAGATTATTATAAACCGCTCTAGCAGGCATCTGGTTTTGGTTTAATTTGTTATAGCAATAAGTACACATATGTTGGTCTGCTCCCAAATCAAAACAATTTTCTACCATCAAGTATGTGGCAAAATCCTTCCATTCACTATTGTTTTCCATATCACTCTTTGCATATATATCCACTAACTTAGTCTGATTCTTATAATAAGTCCGTCGACAACACACACAAGTGAAATTAGGCCTCTCACTTGATTTTACCATAAACGTGGAAATTTCCTTGTGAAACTTATCTGTACTGAAAATCTGTTCACTGTCTTCCACATTACCATCTTCTAGTGGTTCAGTATCAACATTGTTCTCTTTACCAGCAAAATAACAGAACTCAATTTCTTGACAAATATTCTTCACATCTACTTCAGAACCATGCAAAAGAGCTCTGCTTAATTTTTTAAGCATAATTGCTGGACTCTTAGCATAATACAACATTCTAACTAATTTCCTCACTTTATTATGATGCGCTGCAAGCATCCTGAAATGATGAAATACACTCTGGCATACTCTCCTAGAAAGACAAGCCAGTGAATGACCACGCAAACCTGTCACTGGTCTCACTCTGCAAGGATCTAATTCTTACAACAACTTTATTTTTTGCTTTACACTTTTCTTATGAAACGTCCGTATAAAATCACAAAACAAATTGATGGAATCCTGTCGCACACTGCAAATAGAACTACACTTCCAGGTGTACACTGGTCCCTTAGGACGTCTCCCTAAAACCTCATCACTTAGCGCCTCTTCTGCATCTGCAGACACAAGTATTTCTTTTTCAACCGGATGACCATCTTTTACCTCATATGCTCGACCACTGCTGTCAACTGCATGCACCAAATCATTGTCCTGAAAATAACTCTCCTCATAAAAAAATGCCTCACTATTTGAACTATGCATCCATTCTCCTAAGAAAACTTCACAAAAATTACTCCGATTAACGTCTCTCTTCCATCTACTATTAGATTTGAAAACATAGATTATCTTGTTTAGTTTCCTAATTCTATTAATTACCAAAATAAATAACTTTCGCTTGATTTCGAAAGCCTGATCAATAATTTTCTCTACATTTTTCTTTTTCTTATAAAATGACACTTTCTGTTGACCTTTTTTAAATTGTTTTACCAAATTGACAATTACTCTGTTAAGGAACATTCGCTTACGAATGTCCCTGAAAATATTTGCCCTTCTACTGCCATGCACAGAGTTATCTCCTGCTCTAGCACAAACTTTTTTCACAGGCCTTTCCTTTCCATTTTAATTGGCTCTCTTTTTCTGGACTAAAACTTGTTCTGTAGTTATACTTTTGTTTCTGCAAATGTTTTTAAGGAATGATTTCGTTCTCTTACCCGGTGTTCTCTTCGTCCGTTGAGTTAATATTAATGTAGAGGACTGCTGCAAAATTTTTGGTAACTGCTGTCTTTGACGTTTTGTAGCCTTTCGAATTCTATCCTTAGACGGCATTGTCTAATTCCCAAATAATCTGCAGTTGAATCTGTGGTGAAATATAATAAAAAATGTTATTAACCACTATTACCAAACAGTAAATCAATAACAGTAAGAACAAGATTCGACAATGCTATAAAAAAAAAAGTACTCACAAGGGTGCAGGGGGTATCACTTTGACACCCTCTGGTACCCTCAAAACAGGCACAGGTGCCATTTGGCAGGCATACCAGCCCTAAGGGCAGGTCTGCCTTTCACATGACATAAGTGTGCACGCACACATGTGCATGCACACCGGAATCGGTAATTTACCATGAAGTTTGATTTCATGTTAAAATACCGATTCGTTAAGGCCTTTGGGACTCAGAAGAGTCCCCCCTACATAGCAAATTGCTATTGAATCCTATGGGCCTTGAAGCCCATAGGATTCAATTCAAATACCGATTCGGTATTTACCGAATCGGTAAATACCGAATTTGTCAAGGGTGCAGGGGGTATCACTTTGACACCATCTAGCACCCCCAAAACGGGCATGTGTGCAATATGGCACACAGACATGCCCTAAGGACACGTCTGTCTGTCACATGGCATATGTGTACATGCACAGATGTGCATGTACACAGGAATCGGTATTTTACCATGGATTTGTATTCCATGGTAAAATTTGTAAAATTACCGATTCGGTAAAATTACCGAATCGGTAAAATTACCGATTCGGTAAAATTACCGAAAACGCTACATTTAAGGGCCCCTACATGTCAATGCCCATTTACCGGTCGGTAACGGCCGAATTCGGCCGTTAGCGATCGGTAAATGGCTATTTTCAGCCACCTACATCTAGCCCCTACATTCATGGGGAACAGACTTAAAAAGCCCTAATACACATGAAAACGTTTTTTTAAGGAACTTGCACCTTTTTTTCAATAACTTTTAACATGGCTATGTAACTCAAACAATCAAAATGAAAATTTGCCAGGCACACATGGGGGCGTATTTACAAGGGCCTTACACTACAAGGAAAATGACTTCAAATGACCAGACACACATGGAGACGTATTTACAAGGCCCTTGAACCCGGGGGAAGTGACTTGAAATTGCTAAGCACACATAGGAGAGTATCTACAATGCCTGTGCAACACTTATGCATAATTTTTTACATGTACACCGTAACATTAACAACCCAATTACATCATATATCTGTTCCGCAAAAGCGACGCATTGCAGGAGTCACATAATTTTACCATCAAAAACAATTACTCCGATTCTGTAAATGTAAATTTACCTACATGTGACCCCGGATTTAGGCGCCTACATACCTTTTCGCCATTTACAGGTCGGAAACGACCGAAATCGACCGTAACCGGTCGGTAAATGGCCTAAACGACCACCTACATCGGGCCCTAAGTGTGCATGCATTTGATTTCAAACCTTTTATGTAAAACAATAATACACCTATAAATGAAAAATGCAAAATCGCCTTTGAAAGCAGAATGCAAACACTTGACGCAAAACATCATTTTAAATACACAGCTGACTTTCTTATTTACGCAAAAAAGCATACTACTCTTTAACTAAAATATATAAACGATAACTCACCTTTACAAATTCTTTTTGAAATTGAAAACAGTCTCAGAAACACACCAATTATTCTGATCCAGAATTAAAGGTATGCACTCCAGAGGCTGGAACCAACAAAGGCACCGAAACGCTGATATTCAACACACATATCTCTCATGTCAGCCAATAAAAACTCTTCCCTCACTTTTTTCAAATCAACACCCTTCCCCCCTCTGCCCTTTCTACCTCTTTTCCATAGCAACTACCGCCTGCCTGACCTATCATGGCCACAAGTTCACACAACAATGTTTCAAATGAACTCTGAACTCTCAGTACACCTGCTAATCCACTGCAATATTTCATAACAACATTTTTAAATAACCATTCAAAATACATCTTTCAAAGAACACATCCATACACCCTAACTTTCTGTTTTCAGCAATGAAAATACACCAATCACTGCTAATGAATCATTTGCACTTAAACTCCACAGTTTTTTACATTACAAACATCACTATTTCAACTGCCATTTCATTCCCACACTTCATCTGACTGCAGCAAAAACTCCTCTAGCCATGTTTTCAGTCTGGATTCTGGGACATAGCTACATCCACTGGGCTCACAGGTATGCTGATAACAAAAATTTACACAACCTCAATTTACAAAATGTGGAAATCTATTATCAATTATTATCAATCTATTATGTTGATACTGCAGTCCGCCACGTGCTGCTCACGCAAGGTGTGCTTGGGATCAAAGTGAAAATTATACTGCCATGGGACCCAAGTGGCAAGATTGGGCCCAAGAAGCCACTGCCTGACCATGTCAGCATTGTGGAGCCCAAGGATGAGATCCTCCCAACAACTCCCATGTCTGAGCAGAAAGGAGGAAAACCAGAACAGCCGCCCCAACAGCCGCAGCAACCACCAGCCATGCCTCAGCCAGTTCCTACAGCCTAATGGGTCACGGTGCGCCTGAGAAATGACTGGAGAAAGAGCTGTAAAAAAATAAATATGAAAGACCAAAAAAAAAAAAAAAAAATGTGGAAATCAAATGGATTGGTCGAAGAGGATTGAAATGTCACCAATTGATACCATTGGTGAAAACCTTTTTACATTTGCCAACCCCTGACCTCATAATAGTGCAATGTGGAGGAAACGATTTGGGCTCTTTGACTGGGGTAGGTCTGGAAATGCTTTTAAAGGACACCTTTGAGCAATTGATGACACTTTTTCCTCAAACTGCCTTGGTATATTCTAATATATGCCAAAGACAAAAATGGAGGTGGTCCAATCAATTTTGTCCACAAATTGAGAAAACGAGGAAGCATGTAAATAAGTCTGTTTCAGCTTACATGAGGGACCATGGAATGGGCTGCATCTACAACAATAACTTGCGTTACTACATGCAAGATATCTACAGAGGAGATGGCGTGCATTTCTCAGATGAGGGAAACAGAGTTTTCATACTAAATTTAAGAATGTGTATTGGTTCCTACTTATAACTTTCTAGAACATATACAAAAACCCAAAAGCTCTTTTCAGAGCTACCTTAACTTAGTATACTCTTTTAAAATTTCGAATGAACCTTTTTTTTCACTTAATTTCACCTATATTCGCTTCCCGGTACGCTACCCAGTCCGCGTACCTGCAGCTAACCTTTTTTATTTTATCGACATATATGACCCTCCTCAGCCACCCTCAGAAAACTTAGGGAAACAGCATATGGCTAAATTACCCCAATCTACCCATTCTGAACATTATTTACCCTCCATCTTGTATCTCAATTCTACCAAAACAAACAAAATGGAGGACTCCCATAACACTGCAAGTTCGCATACCGGGAAACGCACTGACAAGCACTCGCTCAAAAAAGGTGGGAAAGTAATTTACAGAAAAACCACTGGAGACACTTTCACCAATTAAACAGTAGCTCATACTACATACCAATTCCTACCATTTTCACAAATTTAGTTGGAATACCATTTAGCCATTTAGCATGTAGAACTCTCTAAAATCCCTGAGGTAAATTACTTCACAAAACATATCGGAAGTGTTGGAAATGACAACCAATTAAAATATTACTTTCAATTTCTACTATTATATCATGACATTTGATTGGTTATGTACCTGAACATATATAAACAAAGAGAGAGAAACACAGCCATTTTGACTACTACTTCGTGAAGTGCAGAACAACAAAAAATCAACTGATAACTTTCAAATTATATTTAAAAGGTAAGATATTATTTTTAAAACTGAAGTATGTTCTGTACTGAAAGCTAATTAGAAAAACAGTTTTATTCTTTCACTCTGTAATACTTATAGAATAAAATAGACTTCTCTGTTTTAGTTATGGCAGGGCCAGTCCAAGGATTTGCGAGGCCCTGAGCTAAAAGGGAACGTGCGCAAGGCCCCCTCCAAATTACATACCTGGCCACTTACAAGGAGAACATGCACAGACACTGTGGGGGCCCCATTGTCCATCATTTTGACGCCCCCACAGTTTTAACTTTTAATCCACACGCATTTCTCACACCTTCATAGGTGTGAGAATTGATTGTGGTCTAAAAGTTAAAACTGAGGGAGCGCCAAAATGCTGGACAATGGGCCCCCCACAGTGTCTGTGAATGGTCTCCTTGCAATTGAGGGAGCGTCTCCTTCTCCCTCCCCTATACCTCCTGACACCATCCATGAGAGGCCCAAGGAGGGGCCCCGCCAATGGACCTTAATTGCAGGCGACACCTTTCTTTGTGATAGATCTGCAAGAAAACAAAACGACACATCACCAGTGCGTGGCCCCATGCTGGTGGGCTGAGTGCGAGGCCCTGAGATAAGGATAGAGTTAGACTTCTATAGTATAATTCAGAATTGACTAAGAGTTTATTTGATAATTTTCTCATATTTCTACTTCCAATTTGAAACCATACACTGCCCAAAGTAAAAAACACTGTTTAAATAACCAAACTGCCTGTCTGTACTGAAACCCAACAATGCCCTTTCTGTACTGATATATTTTTAAAAAATTCATTTTTCAGAATTGAAAATGGAAGAACAACAAAACAACATGAAAACTGAAACAGAAAAAAAAATTGAGACAGAAGTTGACATGGATTTCTACGACGACACAATAAATAATGAACTTGTGCAATGTGTAGATGCAGTAGATTTTCTACTAAAAAATGAAGAAAAAAATGATCACGATTTTTTAGATTTTCTTTTAAATTTTGAAAAACAATCTGAAAAATAAATTTTAATTTCTTAATTCAAAAATTGTTTCACACATTATTTATTTTTATATGTATATTGAAAACTAGTAGCAAATTGATAAAAACGTGAAATCAGACTTTAAATATACTGTGCAACTTTTTAGTATTACATAATAACTTTATTAATAGTTACTTCCTTTCTCCCACTATATTATCTCCAATGTATATTAAACATTTCTTTATCATCTCCTGCCTCCATGTTGTTTCGGCTTTCCAGACAGACTATGGTATGAATTCCATGTACCACAATAACTTCTTTAACAACAGGCAAGATATCTACAAAGGAGACGGCGTTTATTAAATTATAGACTCTACATTGATACCTACATGTAGCTACGTAAATAAAAATAAACAAAAAAAAACAACAAAACGAACAATCAATAAACATACAATAAGTTAAAATGTCAATCATTCTTGTTTCCTTATAGTACGCTCCCCAGACCGCTTTCCAGTACGCGAACAGGGCGAACCCCTTTTTTTTTTTTTGGCCCCGCGGGGCACTTTAATATCCCCCTCGTCAATCCTAGAGGGTCAGAAGGGGTCTACCTTGCCCCATTTCCTTCATTTCCCCCTTCGTTTTCGCCTCCTCTTGTCTCTCGATCATACCGAGAGACAAGATGGCGGCCGCTACGGACTGTTTAGAATGTTGACAGACACAGGAGAACAAATCAGCTTCGCTTCGCAAAGCTCCGTTACGCGAAAAGTACGCGATCTGGTGCGCTATCTAGGACGCTGTCACAGATATATCTGTTTTTTTAAATGTTATTTTCTCAAAATCCACTGGAGCACATATATTGAGACCCAGCAAAGGCACATCGGGCAAACAGTCCCTACAATTTTGCCAAGTTTCGTGTAAATCCATTCAGCTGTTCGAGCTAAAAGTGAGGCCAAAGGCCCTATGGAAAAATGAATGGGAAAAACGCGTTTTGGGACCCCCCTTTTTTCTCGGCCCCCCCTTGATGAAACCCCCCCAAATTTTCAGGGGCTGATCAGAAACAAAATGTGCCATTTTCCTGAAAATTTCAGCCGATTCCGTCCACAAACGCCAAAGTTATTAGACATAGAATTTTCAAAAGTTCCATAGAGAAAAAATCCTAACTATATATACCTACTGGCGACCTATTGTCAATCCAGCAAGAAGAAACAAGCTAAATCAATAATCAACCTCAGCCCAATACAACTATCAGCTGCGGAAGAGCAGCTTTTAAGCTTAGGTTTAAGCTTCTGCCCTGAGTCCAATTTTTCGTATACCACCACGAGGGCAGACATATACAGATTCATAAGGAAATTAAAATTGAAAAAACAATTCCTAAATAAGACAGCCAGCACAACAAATGCTCCAACAAGATCCACAACCAGCACCTCTGAGTTGGCAGTCAGTGACCTAAACCTGTATCGTGACGTGTGCCAGTTGGGGATTGATGAGGCTATGGGGACACAGGAAATAGTGGCGTCTAGTGGTCAAATGAAACCGATCACCCCATTTAAGCCCAAGTCCAAGTACATTCCCCTGGCGGCACATGATGGTCTTGACTCATTTAGCGATGTTGTGGTGCAACAAGTGAAAAAGATGGCTTTAAAGACTGACAACAAGAGGCGTCAATTCACGAACCAGGAAAGGAAAATAAATCAATTATCCACCAAGTTGAAAAATGCTGAAGTTATTGTTCGAAATTCAGACAAAGGCGGGAACATTGTTTTATGGCCCACCACGGAGTACCTTGAGGAGGCTCACAGGCAATTAGATGACCCACAATGTTATACTAAAAGCAACCCCCAGAAATATAGGGGAATGTTGGAGGCTCTATGTAAGAACTTGGTAGCTTGGAAGGGCCTTGGTATGTTAAGTGGAGATGAGTTCAAGTATGTTAAAAAAGATCATCCACTCACTCCATATATTTATTTCATACCAAAAGTCCATAAGAGTATCTCCAAACCTCCAGGCAGACCCATAATCGCAGCATGTGGTGGCCCCTTGGAAAACCTTTCAAGGTACATTGACTACTTTCTGCAGCCACACATGAAGTCCTTAAAGTCATATGTACAAGACTCCAGTGACTTTCTGCGAAAATTGGAGGATATAGCATGGAGCCCTGACTTGTTGTTGGTAACGTTGGACGTCAGTTCATTATACACATGTATCAAGCACAAAGATGGCCTGCGTGCATGTGAGTATTACCTTAGCCGCAGGCCCATGGAACTGGCCCAACACACCAAAATGCTTTTAGAAATGTTAACATTCTGCCTCAAAAACAATTTCTTCATTTTTAACGGACAAATGTACCAACAAGTCCAAGGTGTAGCAATGGGGGCCAGTTTCTCCCCTAGTTATGCGTGCCTCTTTATGGGGTGGTGGGAGGAATTGGTCCTCCTGCGCAAATTTGAAGAATATTGCACCACTAACATCACTTGTTGCTCAGATTTATTGATGACCTTTTTATTGTATGGCGTGGTTCCGAGGAAAGTGTTTTTAAGTTCATACATGAAATCAATGACAATGATCTTAATTTGCATTTTACCTCTGATGTAAGCAGGGAAGCGGTGACATTTTTAGATGTACAGGTTTTTATATGTAATAATGTCATTACCAGTACTCTTTTTAGAAAACCAACGGCAGGTAATACTCTTTTACATGCCACGAGTGCTCATCCCCAACATCTAATCAAATCAATACCCTACGGCGAGATGCTACGCATCCGCCATATTTGTAGTAACTATGAAGACATGATTATAAAACAACAGGAAAGTTTTCAAAGATTTGTAGATAGGGGTTACACTGCTAAAACAGTCAACACTGCTATAAAGAAATCCAGGGTAAAAGAAAGAGGTGATTTGTTGACTAAAAAAGAGACACAAAGTGATAATATCAATGAAGTTAGACTCATTCTGACCTACTCCAAACAAGAGAAAGAACTTAGAAGTATCGTCAGAAGAAACTGGCACTTTGTAAAAGATGACCCCATGATTGGCGATGTGATGCCCCCTAATCCATCTATTACTTTTCGTAAAAGCTTCAGTATGGGCTCCATTCTCTCAAAAAACAGTCAAGACTACATAGGCAAGGAGCCATGGAGACCCACTAGCAGGGGTTTCTATAAATGCCTGGCTTGCAAAGCCTGCCAACATGGTGTCAACACCAAAAAATTTACAACAGTAATCCCAAGAACTACAAGGGACATAAAACAACACTTAACCTGTAGAACGGAGTACTGTGTGTATATACTGGAATGCGACTGTAAGCTCAGATATATTGGTAGCAGCAAACTGCAAATTCATAAGCGTATTCTACAACATTTGCGCGCCATTTTAAATAAGGACCAGAGTTATCCAGTGGCCAGACACTTTGAGGCATGTCACAATAGTAAGCCTCAGTGTCTCAAATATTTTGCCATTGAGTCCGTCCCGCTTACCAGAAGAGGAGGCGACAGGGAGGCGTGTATGCGCAGGCTTGAAACCAAATATATTTTAGAGTTTAACTCAAAGTGGCCGGGAGGTCTTAATACCACAGAGGACCTCCACACATACCTATGACCACTTCATGATAATGTCACTCTGCAGCCATATAGTAATTACCATGATACAACCATAGTCTGAATTATAGGAGGAGTTGGTCCGCACCGTGCACTTTGTTTACATATTTATGTTTATATTGTAATGTACTATGTATAATTTATATATTGAGTGTACAAAATTTGGGTGTGTGTGTATATATATGAATTGATTGATTTTAGCCGTCGTTTTAATTATTAGGGTAATGTTTTTTATCCTGATTTTTGATGTGATAGCTGATCTTAGTCATGTTACCGATTGCCTCTTTTTTAGATTGTGTTTTTATGGTGTGATTTTTTCTATATGTGCAACATTGATAATGTATGATAATAGCTTGTCTTGAACATGGAAGTAAAATTCCCCTCCACTACCTCAGTACTGTATAAACCTCCAGCACCAGCCACTTTAGCTGTATTTGCACTTTGACTGCACGATGTCACTTTAGATGAAGAAATTACATTTATTTTCTCCATTTGACACGAAGTCATTTTAAATCAGGTGCAATAATATGGCAGAAGGTAAGAATGAATCAATAGCACTCCCAAAAAAAGCCAAAGCAGTGCATTCTCTTCCTCTGAGCCTTAATTGGCTGGTACAACTTTCGTCATGAATTCATTTCTTCTTTTTTCTTTTAATAGGTCCTTAGAGATTAAATCAGGTTTTCCTTCTTTTGGATCTTTTTTTTCACTACTATCATTTAATAGTGGTGATTATTAATATAATTTTGCATTATAAATTAAAACACACGGGTGAGCACACTTTTCGCACAATATTTGCTAATAGATTTGATGGACTATATGGTATACCTTTTCTCATTACCATTTTGAAGAGTTGTAGGCATTTAGGCAGTAATACATTTTAAAGTGTTAAACTGATAATACTCTTCGTATATTAAACTGAAGTTGCATTATATATGTATATCTATAATCTTTTTGATATAGTATGCAAATTGTGATTAATTTATGTATTCATACAGTTATTAACTCACCTCTGTATTGGTATTATGAGAAAGCACAGGCAAATGTATTTACACATATAGTATTTTTTCTATGTCCATCATCATTGACATGTGACTGCACGTTATCACTTTAAAAGGGCAAAAGCAATTGGTATCGCCATGTGACCAAGGCCGCTGGGACGGCCGAAACGCGTCATGACACACTATCTGATGGCTGAATAAAAGAATGCTAAGAAAAAGCTGGTCCTTGCCTCGTGTCTCTTTGTGAGGAGCGCTGCTGCGAGGTATTTGCAGATATATATATATATATATATATATATATATATATATATATATATATATATATATATATATATATATATATATATATATATATATATATATATCAAGCGCTCAAAACTCCGAAACAATTTCCGAAGGAGACGACACAGCGTGGTGATAGAACTTTCTTTATTTTCTGAAGTCGCTTACGACGCGTTTCGCCTGACCCAGCAGGCTTGGTCACGATAGTTTTTGTGTTAACACATACATACATTTAAAGTGCTCTGTACTGACGTGATACATCACGTGACAAACAAGTTCATAGAAATGGAAAAGTTATTTACACATATTATCATCGTGCACAACAATCAAATCAAGAGGTTATTATTTTTCAATGTCATTTTCAAAGAAGCCTTTAAAAAATGCAATTTACATAAATAAAGCATATGATCAAAGTGGGAAAAAACCGTGAAAGAATGAATAAGAAACAATACATATTTCTTTTATAATTCGTCATTCCTCTACCCAAATTCAGGACATTTTCACACAGTTTTTGGTAAAGTCAATACAGCCCAAGTGGGCTTATTTTAATTCACCAAACCACCTTGAACGGCAATTTATGAGCAATAATCGGCTTCTAATTTCGATATTATTTAACTAGTATTTTAACTGTGCATAGATGATTTACTGGTACTGTTTCCAGAAAAAATAAAGCCCCAGTGGGCTTAACCCAATCTATTCTATTTATTTCGCTGTAAGAGCACTTAATTAAAAACAATCAGTTACTTTAACTCCTCGAGGGAATGAACTTTTGTTATTGCAGGAAGTCAGATACACCACAAAGATTTAATTGTTTTAAAGTCATAAAATAAATCACAGGTGAGTGTATAGATCTTCTTCAATGTTTAATCCATACGGGCTTTTTGTATTTAATTCAACTATGTACCATGACTCTAGTTTGCGCAGTTTTTTTACCCTATCCCCCCCTCTTTCATTCAAGGGCACGGAGTCAATCACATAGTAGGACAGACTGTTTACATTCTTATCATGGAATTTTTCGAAGTGTCGGGCGACTGGGTATGTTCTATCAGCATTTTTTATCGCCCTCAAATGTTGTAGTATCCGTTGGTGAACGGGTTTGATTGTACTACCAACATACTGTAAATTACATCCACAGCTCAAAACATAAATCGAAAATTCCGTTTTACAGTCAAACTGTCCTTTGATTTTTTTCATTCTGTTTGAGAGGCCTGGTTTGTATGTACTAGTGTTTCTCCCATGCTCACAAGCCTTACATTTTTTGCATTTAAGAAACCCATCTTTTCTGGCCAACCAATTGCTCCTATTTGTCTTCTTTTTTGTCTTAGTCAGTATGGTCTTAACTAGCAGCTGTTTAAAGGATTTCGCCTTTCTAAAAGTGATCAGGGGTCTAGTGCTTAAAGCTGGACCAATAATTGGGTCATTTTTAATGACATGCCAATGTCTGCTTAGTATTTTCCTTACAGAACCATGCAATTTGTTATAGTTCGTGATTATTCTGCACTCATTCCCTTCCTGCTTCTTCATTCTCCTATCCCTGAAAAGGACTTCCTCTCTTGTCTTTTGTCTGACTTTATTGAAAGATGTCTCCAGACAGTTATTACTGTACCCTCTTTGCTTGAAACGCTGATGTAAATCATTTAAAGCATTCTCTCTGTCTTGTGAGTCACTGCAGTTCCTCAACACTCTAAGACCCTCCCCATAAGGGATACTGTTCACCAAGCAGGTGGGATGGAAGCTACTGGCATGTAGCACAGTGTTTCCGGAGGTCTCCTTCCTAGATATCTTAGTTTGTATTCTACCA
The DNA here is from genome assembly GCF_964263255.1 of Lissotriton vulgaris. Lineage (NCBI taxonomy): Eukaryota > Metazoa > Chordata > Amphibia > Caudata > Salamandridae > Lissotriton > Lissotriton vulgaris. The sequence continues at coordinate 1,348,334,878 of NC_141694.1, read as the reverse complement.
TCCTTTACATAAACAGTAAGATCTAAAAAGTTGACAGATTCAGTACTAGAGGTACTAGTAAATTTAAGATTCAAACTGTTCTGCTGTATCTTTGCCAGAAAGAGGTTAAGGTCTACCATGGAGCCTTTCCAGACAACAAATAAGTCATCTATAAAACGACTCCAATGGAGGATGTTATTCTCACATTCATGTTGGTACTGCTTCCGGATCACCTGCTCCTCCCACCAGCCCATATGCAAATTCGCATAGCTGGGGGCGAAGCAGGTGCCCATCGCAGTACCACAGGTTTGATGGAACAGTTCATTATTAAAAATGAAGAAATTATTTTTCAAACAGGTAGAGACCATAGACAACAACATTTGCGTGTAGGTATATATAGTTAGGATTATTTGTCTATGGAACTTTTGAAAATTCTATGTCTAATAACTTTGGCGTTTGTGGACGGAATCGGCTGAACTTTTCAGGAAAATGGCACATTTTGTTTCTGAGCAGCCCCTGAAAATTTGGGGGGGTTTCGTCAGGGGGGGGCCGAGAAAAAAGGGGGGTCCCAAAACACGTTTTTCCCATGTTAATTTCCATAGGGCCTTTGGCCTCACTTTGGCCTCACTTTTAGCTCGAACGGCTGAATGGATTTGCACGAAACTTGGCAAAATTGTAGGGACTGTTAGCCCGATGTGCCTTTGCTAGGTCTTAATATATGTGCTACAGTGGATTTTGAGAAATTAACGTTCAAAACAAGATATATATCTGTAACAGCGCTCCGGGCTGCGCTCCGGTCCGCTTACTTTTCGCGAAACGGAACTTTGCGATGCGAAGCTGATTGGCTCCCCGGTGTCTGTCAACATTCTAAACAGTCCGGAGCGGCCGCCATCTTATCTCTCGGTAGGATCGAGAGAGAAGAAGAGGTGAAAAACGAAGGGGGAATTTAATGAAAGGGGGCAAGGTATACCCCTCTTGACCCCCTAGGAATGTTGTTGGGGTTATTAAAGGGTCCCGTGGGGAAAATAAAAAAAAAATATTTTTCACGGTAGAAGCACTTCACGGGCCGCAAACTGGGCCGCAAACTGGTAGCGAAACGGGAATTCGCCATTTTGTGCTTCGTTTTAATTAAATTACTAGGTATAAGGGGGTGCGGGAGACGTATCCTAATCCCCTATGTTTTCTGAGGGTGGCTGAGGAGGCTCATATATGTTGATACATCTCTTCCAGCGGCTGTGCGTGAGCTTTTTTTTTTTTTGCTGCGTGACGTCTGTTAACCTTTGATTCGATGAAAATCAGGAAGTGTTGACCGCCAATTTGTCAGTGCGATAAAATATTTTGTTATAAATGAATCCTTATTGATAAACATTGTCTGCGCCATCTTGCCTTTTTTCCAATGCCACAATTTTGTCGTCCACGGCAGCCATTTTAGATGCCAGGCCGGTCCCAGGCTATCACCTAGCCCTGCGGATGTAGTTTATGGCCCCAGCTGTAGAGAATCCAGACATGCCAACCCTCCCGATTCAGGCGTGAGACTACTGATTTCAGTGCTAGTCTCCCGCCTCTCGATTTCTGCAAGCAAAAACCCGGGGGCATATTACCAACAACTAGCGATAATTTTTGTCTCTAACTTGTTTAGAGACAAAAATTATCGCCGCACATCGGCGATTTTTATCGCAGATAAACCTTGCTATTAGCAAGGTTTATCGCAAATGCGATAAAAAACGGCCGCAATGCATGAATATCGCAGAAAAGTCAGCGATATTCATGCATTATCGAGCAAATGCTCTTAGCCATGTTATCCACCTCCCATTGGATAACATGGCTAAGAACTGCTCAGGTCAGGTGTTAGCTTTTGGAGATATTCGCGCTTAGCGCGAATATCTCCAAAAGTTGGTAATAGGAGATAGCGATGTTAGGGACTGTTTCCAGTCTCTAACATCTTGGCACGCCCACTTTGCATGTCATTAGTGATAAATATCACTGACATGCAAAGCGGGGCCCAAGATGGTCGCTATCTCCTTTTAGCTGTCACTAACTGGTGTTAGCGACAGCTTGGTAATAGGGAGATAATTTTATCTCCGCTTTCTTGGCTTTTAAAGCCAAAAAAGCGGAGATAAACCCCCTTGATAATATGCCCCACGATTCCTCGGGGGTTTCAGCTGACAGGGCTTGGTATTGTGTTACGTGGTAATTTTTCCAGGAAACGTCAGAGGGTCGATGCAGGGGTTCTAGAAGGGGTGATAAACCATTTAAGCCTCATGAACAAGCGCATGGTCTTTTAAAGATCTGTGAAGTACTCGGGGTGGCGGTGTGTGTGTGCCCTCTTTCAGGAGCGGGCGGGGGGGGGGGGCACTGCCAGCAACTTCCAGGCCAGGCAGTGTTCAACAGTTGCATCACCCTTTCTCTGCCTGCTATTGCGCTCCATGCTTCGGAAAGGTAAGAAAAAGAACGTGCATTTGAGTTTGAAATGTCCGATCCTGTAGCAGTACACTTGCAAAGCCCACACATGACAATAACCCGATTCAAGGCCCCATTCACCCGTTTTTAAAAAAATATATAGCACTCCAACAAAGTAGGATTATAAAACTTTATTAACTTTTAAATATAACGAACGGAACAAAAACTGTAAAAACATTTAAACATTTTTCACAAAAAAAAGCAACAATGGTCAGAAGCTGTCTTTTGTGCGAATAGTCCCAAGGCAGCACAACGTGCTGAGTTCTGGACGGCACCCAGGTGATGTCACCTGGGTGGCGCACTGGTTTTTGGGATCCTACAATGCAACAAAGAAAAACAGCGTGGGGCGTCCAGGTTGTTGCGGAGGGAGGCCTCGTCAGTAGCGGTCTGTTGTGCGAATAGTCCCAAGGCATCAGAACGCGCTGAGATGTTGATGGCACCCAGGTGATGTCCAGTAAACTGCCGCACTGGTTTTGGTATCCTACAATGCTGCTCCGAAAATTGGCATGGGGCGGCCCGGGGGGGGGGGCGGCGTGAACGGGCCTCCCCAGGTGGCGGCCATCCAGCTGAGTTGCGCCCGCTCTTGCGGCTACAGCGTTTCGCTCACCATGTTGTTGAGTTGCTCCCACTCTTGCAGTGCAGCGATAGGCGGCTGCCACATGACTCTTAAAATGGCGGACGGCTCTTCGGTTTTGGGCCTGGTCCACTAAAATGGCTCTGGGACACCTTGGAACTCGGACGCTTGCCTGCTAGGGCTGGGCTCCATTCTCGAAAGCGTCCCCTCAGCCGTGAAGATTCTACAAAAGTCTTGGGGGCCCTTGACTCCTGCAGGCTCCCGGTGGGGAGCGGCTGCCATGATTGCTCGCGGAATGACCACGACGGAGCCACGAGATGGTGGTGCTCTCATGCTGACACCAGCTTCAGTCTGAATCATCCAGAAACAAGGTGGGGCTTTCATCGTTTGGGAAAAAAAAATGTTCTAAACCAATGAAAAGTGTTATTTTTAGGTCATATGACCAAGCCTTCCATCTTTAGGAAACCAAAAGTAAAATGAACCAATGAAAAGTTTTATAAACAAGTCACATGACCTGTTATGCGGCATAGGGCTACAAAAAGCGTAGAAAATCCGTTGGCACGTGAGGCGGCGTCAGTAGCGGACCGATGTGCGAATAGGCCGAAGGCAGCACAACGCGCCGAGATCCGGATGGCACCGAGGTGGTGTCCAGCAAATTGCCGCACGGGTGTGGCCATCCTACAATGCTGCGCCGAAAGACGGCGTGTCCAGCTGAGTTCCGGTCACTCTTGCGGTACAGTGACTCGAACGCGCCGAGATCCGGATGGCACCGAGGTTGTGTCCAGCAAGTTGCCGCACTGGTGTGGCCATCCTACAATGCTGCGCCGAAAGTCGGCGTTGGGTGCCCCGTTGGCTTATGAGGTGATGTCAGTAGTGGACCGATGTGTGAATAGGTCGGAACCAGCACAAGGCGCCAAGATCCGAATGGCAAGTCCTGGATGTTGAGTGCCATAGCTGAGAGTTCTGAGCAGTGCTTGTAAGACTATCTGAAGCTTATTTGCACCTGCTGCAGCTTCACTATTGCCCGAGGTGGTGTCCAGCAAATTGCTGCACTGGTGTGGCCATCCTACAATGCTGCGCCGAAAGACGGCGTGTTCAGCTGAGTTCCGGTCACTCTTGCGGTACAGTGACTCGAACGTGCCGAGATCCGGATGGCACCGAGGTGGTGTCCAGCAAGTTGCCGCACTGGTGTGGCCATCCTACAATGCTGCGCCGAAAGACGGCGTGACCAGCTGAGTTCCGGTCACTCTTGCGGTACAGTGACTCGAACGCGCCGAGATCCGGATGGCACCGAGGTGGTGTCCAGCAAGTTGCCGCACTGGTGTGGCCATCCTACAATGCTGCGCCGAAAGTCGGCGTGGGGTGCTCCGTTGGCTTATGAGGTGATGTCAGTAGTGGACCGATGTGTGAATAGGTCGGAACCAGCACAAGGCGCCAAGATCCGAATGGCAAGTCCTGGATGTTGAGTGCCATAGTTGAGAGTTCTGAGCAGTGCTTGTAAGACTGTCTGAAGCTTATTTGCACCTGCTGCAGCTTCACTATTGCCCTGGTGTGGCCAAAGGTCGCACATGACATAGGCGGCCGGCTCCCGAGGTCCGGCGGATCTTTTTTCCTTTTTTTTTCTGCTTCTTGTCCTACAATCCGTTTCATCTGAAGACACGACCAGGTCCCTGAATGTGTGCAGGGGGACGCTATTGATTGAATGAAAATGGCGGCTTGACACAAAGCTGACTCAAGCGTTGGTGTTGATGCTATACAGACAAAAATTGGTTTTCAGTTTGTACATTCTTCTGGATTTTTTTTTCCATCCAAGGCTGATTGAGAGTTTGTAGAAAAATGGCTTCAGATTTTCCACATACTACTCTTCAACATTCTTCCTAAATGTAACAATGTGAGACTCACTAGGAGAACGGCTGTTTATGTTTCCTTTCAAAATGCTGCGAACAATATTTTCTGAATGGAAGACACCATCTTGTAGCATAAAGGGCCGAAAGGGGTTCTGGTCTGGCCGATGGTTGGTGGAGACATTTTGACTATATCTTGGACCTGCCCGGCCTCGCCCAAAATGGCGCCGGTATAAATGGGACTCGTAACTCATTGTTGTGTACTGGTTGAACAACCTTGATATCACAAGATATGAATGCAGTTTGGATGCTCATGGCGGGCGGGGACGAGAATTGATTGAATATTTCGACATCTCTATTGATATTAAGTTCTGATGTGTTATTGATTACTGTACTATTGAAAGTTCGAATTAACGTCACCCATGGTACTTGCACGCAAATGTATATCTAGATAACTTTTTTGTAAGTGGCCCTGTCGTATTTTAATTACAAAATGTACGTCCACCGATTCCGCAACTGTTAGACACCTTAGTTCTTGCAACCTAATGGCTCGTTCGTTACGTTCCTCTATAATGTAAATGTCTCCTCATCATATACGATTACAGTTTGCTCCGTGGCCGGCCCTCGTGGTTATAGGCCCGTATTTGTATACTGACATTTTCACAATAAAGGTTTTTAAAACAAAACATGGTAGTAGTATTTACATTGGTAACGTTTTTACTTTTAGTCACTGTTTTCGAATCAGTTAAAGGCAAGTGAAATAAAGCAGTCCAATTACATGACGGATAAAAGGTATAATATGTAGGAACGCAGTAAAGATAAATGGTCAAGGGCAGTTGTGTTTTCCACTTCTGCAACATAAAGTGATCGATAAGAATCTGATAATCAGATGTATCGGCGACTAAGACAGCAGGCCGAGTCTCTTTTACTCAACGGCTCCGTCATGGAACGAAGAAACGCCCTTTTTCTCGAAAAAGGAATATATTTTACTTGCAGGACAGTTGTAAATTTTCCGGGAAAGTACATTAGCCTGGAATATTATGACATATATGTTTTTAAAAAAAAGTTCGAAATCAATAAAAAGCGTATTTTTTAGGTCATATGACCAAGCTTTTCATTATTAAAATAACAAAAGTAAAATGAACCAATAAAAAGTTTTATTAACAAGTCACATGACCTGTTATGCTTACGTTGCGTGCTGCGCCTCGGATTACTTCCGGGTGCGCTAACGCGGCGTGTCATATAACGCATTACGCGACAACGTAGGTCAAGAATATAGTCAAAATGTCTCCACCAACCAGCGTTCGGAACACAACCCCTTTCAGCAGTCCAAAAAGTTCTGTAAAATGACAACAGAAGGGACAGGCAACAAGAACCATCAGTCAAAGAGGGGAGGGCAAGTTCTTCTCTACCGGGTCATGTTGGGGCGCTACCGGAACTGATCGAATTGGTAGTCTAGTGTTTCTGGATGTTTCAGACTAAAGCTGGCGTCAGCATGAGAGCACTACCATCTCGTAGGTCCGTCGTGGCCATTCCACGAGCAAACATGGCAGCCGCTCCCCACCAGAAGCCTGCGGGAGTTGGGGGCCCCCAAGACTTTTGTAGAATCTTCACGGCTGAGGGGACGCTTTCGAGAATGGGACCCAAGCCCTATCAGGGAAGCGTCCGAGTTCCAAGGTGTCCCAGGGCCATTTTAGTGGACCACGCCCAAATCTGAAGAGCCGGCCGCCATTTTGAGAGTCCTGTGGCAGTCGCCTATCGTTGCATCGAGAGCGGGAGCAACTCAACTACATGGTGAGCGAGACGTTGTAGTCGCAAGAGCGGGCGGTAAACAGCTGAATGGCGGAAGAGGCACAGTGTAGCAAAAGCGGGCGGAATGGCAACTAAAACGGTAAAGGGGCGCCCCACTACAGCGTGTCTTCAGGTCAAACCGATTGTGGGACAAGGTCCACAATAGAAGAGTCATCAAAAGGCAAAAAGTTCCGCCGGACCCCGGGAGCCGGCCGCCTATGTCGGGGGCGATCTCAGGCTACACCGGTGCTATAAGACTTGGGGAGGGGGTCGGAGCCAAGCCAAGCCAAGCGTCTTCTCCGAGTCCATGGCCATTACACCGCCCCTCGGGGGCCTCCGTCAAGCGGTTTAGGAAGATAACATATCACATTGTTTTCAAATGCAGTGAGGTCCACAAACGACACTCACTTACTTTGAGAATAGTGAAGCTGCAGTAGGTGGAAATAAGCTTCAGACAGTGTTACAAGCGCTGCTCAGAACTCTGAACTATGGCACCCAACATCCAGAACTTATGCCATTTGAGAATGGCAGTAACATTGAAGCAACTCAGGGACCAAAACCATTAACGTACTTTGACGTATGAAAATCTTACTTGGTGAGGGGGCAGGAGCGAAGCGCCCCCTCCCAGTCCACGCCACCACACCGTATGTTGAAAATCTGAAGCCATTGTTCTACAAAGTCAACCAACCTTGGATGGAAAAATCTAGAAAAATGTACAAACTGAAAAACAGTTTTGGTCTGCATAGCATCAGTAGCAACGCTTGCTATCAGAGTGCATGAGTTTCATGCTCGATCGATTGAGCTAGCCGGATCGGGCAATAAAAAGTATAAAATAGTTATGTAAATAGTTATTTAATAAAATGTTTTACCCTGTTTCTTTGCTGGTGTGTTGTCTATATTTTTAATATTTGCATAGGGTTTGTTGTTATTTTGGGCGGGATGGGTGACGGAGCCGAGCTGTCTTGCAGCCCTCATGGTGTGGAGCTCAGTTCATCTCACTATTTTTGTATTTCTCATGAAGGGTTGTTCATAATATTTCTATTTTAGCGAGGTCAAAAAGAGATCCAATTAGTGGCCTACTGATTTTGCTCGATTACTTTTATTTTTTTACACGATTTTTCACGATTTTTCACTATCTGCAAAGACTAAACAGAGTATTGCGACTTTGTGCTTGTTTGTAAATAGAGAATGAACCAAAGAGAATCAATTGTAAAACAGTAAATGCTTGGATAACAATCAATCAAATGGAGAGACAAGCAGGCAGGACGGATTACAACGGGGGTAAAGGCCTGCGTTAACTACTCTTCACTATCTGCAAAGAGAGAGTACTACTAAGAGAAAAGAGGGGAGGGGGCAGCGTTCAAAGCACATCAGCGTGCATAAACACGAAAAAGTTTTTACCTATCACGTACTTGACATTTTACAGCTTTTGATATTTGCTATTAAAAAACCAATGAAATTCACTGAAAAAACCATAGGTTATAGGCCATATATAGTTAGGAATTTGCATTTACAAAACCTTGAAAATTCACTGAAAAAACCATTGGTTATAGACCATATATAGTTAGGGATTAGCCTTTTCAAAACCTTATTTTACTCACACAAAACCATTGAAATTTCATATATAGTTAGTTCCACTAACTATATATCGCGCACCCGCAATCCACTGCTGATGATGTCACATATTACATCATTCATGACATGGTTAGTGACATCACTGATGACATCACTGATGACATCTCAAATGACATCACTGATGACATCTCAAATGACATCACTGATGACTTCTCAAATGACATCACTGATAAAATCACTGATAACATCTCATTTGACATGACTGATCACATCACTGATGATATCATTCATGTGATAATACCATGAACCTCTTCAGACTCTAATATAACCTTAGATACAATCAGTGTAAATAGACAGTCACAGACTGGCACTCATCCATGGAGTTACTCACACACCTAGTCAGTTATGCAAAAAATCAATCACACCTCCATTTTCTCAACTATACAGTTATACACACCTTACTTATTCAAACATATACTAACACATTTACTTTACTCTCTTATACAATCCCTGATACATGTTCACAATGATCCATACAGCCACTCACACATTCACTGGCTCTTATGCACAGTTATTTATATATGTCAACTCTCACATGTACTGTGTTTTACTTATGTACTTACTTTGACATGTAGTACTGAGATATCCATTCACTCACTAATACACTCATGCACAGTCAACCGCCCATACAGTTGTTTGCACATGCACTTTTGAAACCATACATCTAGTGAATCAACTACTCACACATCTATGTACAGAGTCACACACCTCCCAGCCACCCATACACACACACTCAGTTTCCCATACAAATACTTGGACAACCAATGAATAACCCATACAGTTACTCATATAGCTACTGCTCAACATATGTAGCAGTTTGTAGAACAACAGATATAATGATGCACAAATTAGAACAGTTTAGTCACTAACCCATGCACTCAGTGAGACACATTTAATCACTCACTCATACAGTCAGTCATGCACCTACTAAATCCTTCATCCAGACACTTATACATCCACTCATTCTTCAATATGTAAGACATATTTTGACTTTACAGAAACATACAGTCACTGGATGTTGTCATCAGTGATGTCATTTGAGATGTCATCAGTGATGTCATTTGAGATGTCATCAGTGATGTCATCAGTGATGTCACTAACCATGTCATGAATGATGTAATATGTGACATCATCAGCAGTGGATTGCGGGTGCGCGATATATAGTTAGTGGAACTAACTATATATGAAATTTCAATGGTTTTGTGTGAGTAAAATAAGGTTTTGAAAAGGCTAATCCCTAACTATATATGGTCTATAACCAATGGTTTTTTCAGTGAATATATATATATATATATATATATATATATATATATATATATATATATATATATATATATATATATATATATATTCACTGAAAAAACATAGGTTTCACACACTTTATAGTTAGGAATTAGCATTTAAAAAACCTTAGAAATTCACTGAAAAAAGCATAGGTTTCACCCATGTTATAGTTAGTTGGACATTTTACTCATACAAAACCATTGAAATTCCCCCGTTATAGTTAGTTCAGCTAACTATAACTAGCGCGAGCGCACCCGCAATGCACTGCTGACGATGTCACATATTACACCACTCATGACATGGTCAGTGACATCACTCATGACATCACTGATGACATCTCAAATGACATCACTGATGACATCATCCTTGTGAAAGAGTGGCAGACCTCCTCCCACCGTAATATAACCTTTGATACACATATTGAAAAATAGAAACTCAAATTTGTAAAAGAATTTCATCAGGTATTTCATTGACATCAATTTCCTGGTTACCAATTTCAAAATTTATACGTTAAAAAAATTTGATATCATCTAATGCTTCCACAAAATCAGCATTCAAAGCTTTCGTCTTGGAAATCACAGCTCATATCAGCAGCACTAATTTCTTGTTCTTCACTCTCGCTGCCTGTGAGAGGTACGATTAGTTCTTCTATTAGACTATTGCTAATTTTCAAACTGTCCTCTGAATTGTTCTGTTCTCTTTCCATAATTAATTTATTATGTTGTAGGTTCTTGTACAAAAACATAAACACTTCATTTTATCAGTTTTCTTAATACATAACAAAAAACTAGCTTTATCAACTATTTTGGCCTTAAAAAAATATTATATAAATACCATTGTCTAATAACATTCCAACATTAAAGTTTTACCCCCACATGCATCAAGCACTTTTTCATTCGCAAACGGTGCGATTCCTTAAAATCGGCCGTTTGCGAATGCAAAAGTGCTTTTTGGGATGCATGAAGCAATTTTAGAATTCGCAACATTGTTGCGAGTTCTAAAATTGCGGGTGCTTTTAAGAAGTCGCAGATGTGCGACTTCTTAAAAGCAATGCATCATCACTTTGACAAGTGAAAATTCGCACTTAGGGTTCCAAATTTACCGAGTGGTTGAACCACTCGGTAAATTTGGAAAAAGTGTTTAAAATGCTTTAAATGTTTTTTTTTCAACATTCATGTTACGGACACACATGTCCTTAGGACATGTGTGTGTGCAACATGATGCGAAAAATACATTTCAGGGGTGCAGGGGGGGGTCCTTTGGACCCCCCCCTGCACCCATGAAATTTTCTAAGTGCCACTCGCAATTTGCATTGACTCCTATGGGCCTTTTGGCCCATAGGAATCAATGGAAATTGCGAAAATTAACTTAAGAATTCGGTATTTCTTTGGGATTCGGTAAAAAATGCGATTTTTACCGAATCACAAAGAAATACCGAAAAAAATGATGCATAGCATTTTGCATTTCCTAAATAGCGATTCCTTAATTTTCGCTATTTCAGAAATGCAAAATCCTACATTGATGCATGTGGGGGTTAGTACTTTATAAGGTTATATAAATATCATTACTTATAAGGATATCCTGTTCCTAAGTTTTCCTAAATTTTGAAACTAGTCACTCCTTATGACTATAGGAAAAGACACAGCCTGTTATAGTAAAATGCAGTACTAAAAAATGTAGAATATGTCTATTCACCTTATCCGTTCCAAAATAGTAAATGTGTTATAGTAAAATGCAAGGAATACTGTTGGTTGTCCAGAATAACACTGTGTATCTGTGTCTATTTAGGTACCATTGTCACACTAGTTTTGGAATACTTCATGTGTTTTCACACACATCAATTCTTAAAGACCTATCCAGTACTCACCTTTTAACAACATAAGAAAGTAGTGATTCCTTATATAAGTTGAAAATACTCACCGCAACAGGTATAGAACAACACTTCAACACAAAGTATTGTGCATGATGAGGACATATTCAGATAGAGAAGAAAAACTGCACAGAGTAATTTATCCTGTCCTTCTAAACATAAAAGAGTATTTGAAAACACTCTGTGACATATTTTATGGAGAATATTTTGATCTCTTTTAATCCTAAAACTCTCTGCTCTCTACTAGTCAAGCATGTCTTTCTATTAAATGCCATACTGGTACGTTGCAGAAAGTTGTTCTGAAGCCATGATTCATTTTGTAATGTAAATGTAAATGTACAGGAATTTATATAGCGCAAATCACCAAGTGGTTTCTAAGCGCTTGCTAAGGGAACCCGTCCTGGTATTCCGCTGTGAGATAACCCCAGCAGGGTATCCGCAAGGTGAAAGCCAGGCATCCCGCCGCGAGGGGCCGTTGTGGAGATTAAGCAAGCTATTGCCCAGAGTCACAGAGTGTGAACCCGTGAATCGAGTAGGCACCGGAGCGAGAATTGTCGAGTCCATGGACATTTTAGGACTCAAGACCCCGCCGAACCAGGAATTGAACCCTGGTCCCGGGCTGACCTCTGCTTTCAGGTCTGCCTCCTCTAACCAGTGAGCCACACTTCTCCACAATAATAAAAGTCTCTGGCATTTTTTAAATATATGTTCAAACATAGTAGGTCCTCAGGTACACTCAGTATATATGTTAATGTCTTTAGAAGATGCAAACCATCTCTGCACAGATATGTACTGCATCCATCTTTTGTTCCTTCAGCTATGTAGAAGCGCATCCCATTGACCATTTTTAATAGTTACTTATACTTACCTTAAACATAATAAATAATAAAAAATAGTATATATTATAAAATTAGCATCTGTGGAAGACAAGAAAAAATACAGTTACAATATATATTTTACAACACAAAATAATTTGTAAAGCATTTCATTTGCCTTTTTTGCTGTTCTCAGAATATATTGAATTTCACTAGAAACAGTGAGTTCAATAGTACTCATCACATAACAGCGAGCAAAAAAAGAGACAATAAATAAGATTATCTTAAAAAAACACATTCAACATTCTCAAGAACAATCTAAAAAATAGAAATAGAACATATGTTAAATGTTTTTTTCTAAGAGCAATTTCCTACGTAAATATTAGACATCTCAAACAATCTTAAAATAAAAAAAATTAGCATTAATTTTCATACACTGTTAATAATATTACTTACAAATATATGCTGACAAAATATACAACAAAAAGTCCTTAATGGTTTTACATATTTTCCTCATGGCCAAATAGTATATCTCAAATCCTTAGTTTGGAAGTTGTTCAATAGTAATCCTTAGCATCCGCCTCCCAGCATTCTGATCCAAAACCACTGACATCATTTGCAGCGTCCCCCAAGGCTCATCCCTCAACCCGACGCTATTCAACATCTACAAGGCCACCCACACACAAGTGGCCCCCCATCACAACCTCAACATTATCTCTTAAGCCGACGACACCCAGCTCATCCTCTCCCTCACCAAGGAGCCACATACCACCAAAAGCAACCTCCACGAGGAAATGTAAGCCATCACAAACTGCATAAGGATCAGCTCTCTAAACCTCAATTTGGACAAGACAGAAATATTCATTCTCGCAACCACCCTCTCAGCCTGGGACGACTCCAGGTGGCCGACTACACTGTGAACAGTACCAACACCTACCGACCATGTACACAACCTCAGATTCATCCTCAACTCCTCCCTTTCCACTTGTAAGCAAGTCTACACCATCTCCTCATACTGCTACAACACCCTACGCATGCTCCGCAACATTTAGTAGTGGATCCAAACCGAAAGAAGAAGAACAATGACACAGGCCCTCATCAATAGCAGACTAGACTATGGCAACACACTCTACACAGGAATTCCAGCCAAACACCTACAACGACTACAACAAATCCAAAACACCTCCGCCCGACTGATCATCAATGTCCCCTGCTGCAGCCACATCACCCACCACCTGATACACCTACACTGCCTCAACGTCAACAAGAGGATCATTTTTAAGCTCCTCACCCTCACTCACAAGTATTCTACAACACCAGACTAGCCTACCTTAACAGCAGTAATCCTGAAAGGCCAAATTTTGTTCCTAAAATTTGGGCTTTAAAAATATTAGGTAGAAATTTGGTAACTCTTTAGGCAAACTTTGTTTAAAAACCAATTGACTATCATTACAATATATCCAACCTTTCGGACATTTTAAATAAACAGTGTAATGTCCAGATTTTGTAGAAGGACCATCATGAATAATAATTGCTACAGCTACAAAAGTTCTTCCTGATATTGATACTTGAGTAGCTACAACATTTTTAATTAAAGTTTCCAATTTTCTTCCAGCAGCTCTACAACGTTGCAGCATTAAAATGACATACTGTCCATATCTGTGTATAACTAATCTTGATGACATTTGTGATTTACATTGGCTACACTCCATGTTTTGACTTGCTCCTCTAACTAGATTGTTAAAGGACACTAATTCACAGTCTGGTAAAGTCAATTCAATTCAATTCAAAGAAACGTTATTGTGGCCATTTATGGCCATAAAAGCACATTTAAAATTAACATAATTTTATAAATCCAAACTGAATTATGGTAATAAATCAGATCATACTAAGAGTCTAAGCATTTAGGTTGTACATTTAAGAATATAAAATCATCATTGTGGGAATTTCATAATTTTAAGACAACCATAAAAATATAATTTAAATATAAAATGATCATAAAATTTACAATACAGTTCCAAGGTCAACATCCAAACCCAGAGTGATACTGCTGGAACTCAATCAACTCAACCCCAAACTACTATAATTAAAGATAAGATTTTCTGGATTAATCATGGAGCCACAGAGAAAGGAATATTATAAATTGCTTGCGGTCTGGTCAACTTTTAACAAGTTCCTTCGCATTGACCACATAGCAAACAAAAATGTTGATGTTACAACCACATGGACCGGATCAGTATCTGTTTTTAGGATCCTGAAACAAGGTAACTCCCAATTCCCAGGTTCCTACAGTGCTGAATAATCCACGTCTGCCTAGGTAACTTATATGCCATGCAGAAGAGCATTACATGGACCATGGTTTATTCCTCCACATGGCAGCCAGGACAAGATTTAGTAGATGCTCCCACCCACTTATTTGTGATGGAAAATAGCAGTAGGGTTCTGTATCTAAATTGTAAGAACAACTTCTTTGCTAAAGTTGGTTGAATAGAATCCAGCACCCGCTCAAACTCATAATGGCACTTAAAATCCAGGAACCCATGGGTTAGACTCGCGGAATTTGCTGATTGCATAATTTTAGTCAGTTTAAACTCTTTTAGTGCACTGGCTAAGGTTTTCTTAGAGATAGCAGGGCAAGCGACTTCTGGGTGCAAAAAAAGATGCTCCTTGCCAATTGCCCTAAAGGATTCCCTAATAAATAAAAGCCAAGGTATACTAGCAGCACCTAATGCTGACATTACATAAGTCAAATATATAAATCTTTCAGTGTCTATGTTAGTACTAAATGTAAACAAACAATTTTCACAGTCATGTTGCCATTTATAAGAAAGGCCAAAAAGATTTTCAATATCTATACCTTCATCTTCCAATACAACAAGCATATACATTAGAAATTCCTGACAATCTTGCTGAATATTCTGCGTAAATTGAGTACAACCAGAACATATGTCCAAAACATTTTGAATATCAGAAACACTTTGTATATTACTTTTATCACTACTACATTTCTCATAAACAGAATACAACAACAAACAAAATCTTTTTTCCCGATTTTCAACAATTTGCTGTTGCAAACTTACAAGAAAAAAAACAACATTAACAACTACATTAGCATAGCAGTTGACACCAGAACTAGTTTCAAACTGATAACCAACAATCTCTTCAACAGTGACCTTTTTCTTTTTGCTTAACTTCATCTTGTTTTTTTCTTTCTCTACAGCTTCACTACAGATATTCTCATATCTTCTTTTTCTACCTACCACACGCTTTTCAAATACTGGATATTGACCTAAAGTGGGAGCATAGTCTCTTCTTAACCTATTATACTCTTTCACACAATTTGCATCTGCACTAATCTTTCTCTCATCAAAGTCAATCAAGTACAATCCAGATAAAGTTCTGACTCAAGACAAAGTAACATATGCCATACCCTCTTTAAACACAGTACTTCCAATATTCACTAAAGCACTATCTGCACTTAAACCTTGAGATTTATGAATGGTCACTGCATACGCCAAAGAAACAGGAAACTGTTTTCTGCGAAAATACACATCTTTTACAAGCAACAGTCGAGCTGAACCATGACTAAATTGTTGTAGTTCTTCAATTTGATCAAATTTGATTTTCAAAAATTCAATATCATCTCTATTTACGTAATTAACGAAATCAACAACTTTACCCATTGCTCCATTTACTAAACCTTTTTCCACATTCAAATTACGTCGTAAAATTACTCTAATCCAATTTCCTCTTCAACTTTTCTGTCAAAATAATAGTAATTCCTTCATGTTCTATTTTATCAATAGCTTGCAATTTTATAATTTCTTCATTTTCCAACTTTAAAATTTCTTCATTGAATATAGAACATTCCCGCAGTGTTGGCATTAATCAGATTACAGATTTGTTTTCTGCTAATCTCATATATATTTTATCAGGAACAATATTTTCATTTGGCAACAAATTGGAAAGTAATAGTCTCTGTAACACTTGTTTGCCATGTTCAGTCACTTTTCCATTTCTTATATCTTGAAGAATAGTTCCATAATCAGCATCATTTGCCTGTCGCATATTTGTAATCAGTTCCTTATACTCAAAATATGACCACATTTTAACATTTCCAATGCTCCCCAAAGACTTTCTGGTATCTTCATGCGTCAGTGTTTTAAACACTGGTTGTCCTTTTACAGGAGTAAGTTGTAGTAGATCTGCTAAAACTATGACGTGTTTTCCTCCAAACAGTACGTCATACTCTGTTTTAAGACTTTGCTGCATTCTTAAATGCACAAAGGCAAGCATTAAGTTTGATACCATTCTTATCTCATCAATAATGAGAAGTTTCATTTTCTTCAAGACTCTTGAAACTTCACAACAGACTTCTCCAGATAGCTTGTGGTATTCCAATTTGTTTTCATGCTCTACTGGTAGCAATAATAAACAATGTAAAGTAATTCCTTTAACATTGTGTGCTGCCAACCCAGTTGGAGCAGTGACAACACACGACAAATGCGACTCAGTTGTTTTCTGTAGATAAGTTGTAATTACTTTAATTAAAAAACTTTTTCCTGTTCCAGCTTGTCCACTCACGTACATTCGGATAGGTTGAAATAATGAGCAAGAGCACTCTTTCTTTTCATGAAGTAATCCATGGTCAATCTGTTCTCTCACTTGGTCATATATTTGTTTCTGCTCAACATTTAGTTGTTCTTCCAAGTTTCCTAAGTTTGTTACATCTTCTTGAGCTTTATACATTGCTGTTTCCACCTCATCCTTTGCAGTTGCTGCTTCATTTTGAACAATTGGTTCTCCTAGTGGATCCTGACTCAACGGAGCAGAACTTTGACTGTCTTCAGAACTGTATCTAGCAATCTCAGCTGCAATTGTAGCTTCTTGCTCAATTTCGTTGTTCAACATTTTCACATAATTAGCAAAAACAGGACATTGTATAGTATCTTTAGTTGCGTTAAACAAACCTTCATAGCTCTCAAAATCTCCAAGTAATTCCAATTCTGAACACCACGGCTTGAAGAGTTGTAAAAGAGCTAAATAGTAAAATTCCCTTTTGTCAGGAGTTTCGCAACTCAGTTTACGGTGATTAATCAAGTGTCCTTTTCTTTGCTTCACCAAACATCCTTCAGAACCAATTACGGCATATATACCATTATTTATGTTTTCTGTAATATTCCGTTTTAAAAATATAGTTTTGCAGCACCTAATAGAGACAAATGTTCTAAGATGATGACTTCTATTTGGACAATATGTATCCAACATATTTGTTTTAACAATATCTGTACTTTCTGGCTCTTTTTCAGCTAAATATTCAATTTCTTGTACAGATTTAAGTACTCTATTTCATGTTGCACCAAGACCTAGACTCACCCAAATGATTCTTCTAGATTTGGAGTATAGACTTGCAGATGATAAGCGATCCGAGCATTCAGACGCTGCAAATTCTCGATGAGATAACATCTTCAAACTGTAACTATATAATTTCTTACTCAGCCTCTTCTCATGTTAAATCTCTTCCCACATTTCTTTCAATTCCATCTTTTCTGATTTTGTTATGTAGGATGTTACATATCGAGCAACAGCAATGGAATTGTCCGCAACGTAGTGAATATCCATGTTAGCATTCCACATGGACAAAATAACTGGGTTGTAGTCATTTATGTATTTTGACTCTTCATTTCTTCTTAAGTTGTAAGTATTTTTTGAAGACTTTCTTGTGATAGTATGTCGCAAAGATGACATAAAACTGTTCACTCTTCCTTTCCATATTACAGGACGTGGAAATCCAAAACGACATTTGGTGTAGAATTTGTCTTTAGATTTGTACTTTTGACGACAGTGTTAGAAATGGGGATTTCTGGTTGGCTGAGGCTTGCGCCAAAGCCAGGCAGAAACCGCCACTCTAGTCAGGGCAAGAAAGTTACATGCCAAAGATAACCCCTGCTCACCCCCTTTGGTAGCCTGGCACGAGCAGTCATGCTTATCTCGGAGCGATGTGTAAAGCATCTGCGCGCGCACCCAGCAACAACACCCAAGGCGCACCACAAAGGAAACTCCACACAAGGTTATATATAAAAATAGCCTTTGTATTATACCAAACACAGTAGATAACACACAATTTACACTGTGCCACTGGCACAGGTGGAATTCACAGGGGATTATATACACGGGACAGGGCCACATGGACCACTGTCAGGAAAAAGCACTTGGTAGAACTAGCACTTTGTAGAAATAGCACTTTGTAGAAATAGCACTTAGAACATAGAATAATTGTAGCACCATATAGCAAATGTAGAACACAACCAGTAACCACTGGTAAAAGGTGAGTACACACCACGCAGGGAACCATGAACTCACTAGCATAACTATACTAGGAAAAACAACCTCCTAAGCATAAAAATACATTTAGGGGTATAGGCATAAAGGCATTGCATATTATGCATAAATCACATTAGGCAAGTAATCACAGTTGCGCCAAAAATCACATAACTGACCCCAGGCCTACTTGGCCTCTCAGGGGCTCCACGCCCTATGTCCAACAGTCAGGGCTGGCTGCGCAGGCAGCCAAAGAAGAATGCTCAAGGGTTCAAGGGCCTAAATGTAGCAGCTGCCCACTAAGTGCTGGGCAGCTGGGGAACTGAGCCTGGCACCAGCGTGCCTCCTGGCTCTCCTGTGGGACTCAATGAAACAACAGTGCCCTGAAATCACGTGGGAGCCTTTCAGGCTCGAAATCACAATGCCCCCAGGAGCCTCTTGGGCTCTGAAACAAATATGCCCCCGTGTTGGAGTCACCTGCGCACTTGCAGGGCAACTCAGGATTACCAGGAAAATGTCCCCAATGCGCGTGGAGCCTCATGGGCTCTAAAACAGAGGAACGCTGCACGTAGCAGAGGAGCGACCTGCGGGGACGCACGCACTCATCAGCTGCTGCGAGGCGGCGTCTCCTCTCTGCGGCGTCTCCTCTCTGCGGCGGTAGGGGAAGCTCTCTACCCTCGGCTTTCTCCCAGCCCCTCACAGTAGCGGGCCGGACTCTGCCACAGGCGGGGCTCAGCACGGGAGCCCCGCGGCCTCATAGGCTGCTTCCGGTCTCACGTCTCGGGACAAGCAGGGACTTCCTGGCAGATGTGTTGAAGGGCCAGCACTGGCGCGGGCCTCCCTCACTCCCGGGGCCCCGCACTGCTCCAGGCGGCTTCCCTTTCCCAATGTCTGGCTCCCGATGTCTCTACAGGCTGCCGAGCCATGCGCGGGACTTCCTGTTTCACCGCAGGCCCCGCCCACATCCTGGCCAATAATGGCTGACTTCCTGGCTCAGGCCGGGCCGGCGGTGATCTCCTCACAGTCTCGGCAACATTGAGGGGTAGGCACTCTCAAGTGAATTTAAATGTAGAGCGGCAATCTCTCCAGGGTAGGCACCTGCTAAAGATTTATGAAAGTAGCCAAATAAACGGGGTGGGCACCCATGCCGAAAATCAAGGAAGGGGGGAATCCCCACTCCAGGGAGTCTCTCGAGATAGGGATCGCCGCATCAGCGGCGCAACACGCTATTTTTGAGGGGGAGGCGAGCACTCCCCAGGTGCTGGTGGGCCACAGATTTCAGGATTTGCCCGGCCGCGCCTACCGAACCTTTAACGTACTACATTGCCCATGAACACTCACTACAGGAAGTATAAGATGAGATGAGTCAGGAGAGGAAGTTGCACGTAATACTGGGTCCTTCGTTTGTGTCTATGGTAGAAGCGCTGGTTGCTGAGATCCTCGCGCAGCTAACGCGGAAGTAATCCTACGGCTGCTGATCCATTCCCGTTAACTAGAGGTATTTGTTTGTAGGTGACCCGCTGGGAGCCGTTGCTCGCGAGTCGAGTCTTTGTCTTGAGATCCCTTTGTTTATAACCCCATCTGAAACTTGCATCGGCTGATGCATTACCGACATTGAGCGTGGGCGGTTAAGACCCATGGAACTGTCTGCTAAAGTCACAGTTTGTTGTTGCTTGGATTGTTTGCCTAAAGAGCCTTCTTGGGAAACGGAGCACCGGAGCGTTGTGGGGTTCTACACGTTACCGTGTGTTAGGCTCCTGATTAATTACCGGAACAGAGTGGTGGTCTCAACTACCTGCTACCGGTCTATTGGATTAAACTGTTTGTTCTACAGATAAGCGGAGCGTAGTGGTGGTCCCAACCACACGTTGCCGTTTTGTCATTTGAATATTCCCTTTATATTCGAATTGGTTTCTAGTCTTTATTTTCAGCCTATATTGTGGAGTATTATAAAGAACGTCTGTAGATTGCAGTACTACTACACCGAATTAGAGTGACAACAGAGAGACTTATCTCTAACTCTTTTTATAAATGGTGAAAGAATTTGGGGATGGAATTATTCATTGGATTAAGTGAAGAAACTGACATTGATATCAAGGGATATTGACAAAGTCCTTTTCCTCATTACATGGTGTGTTTATGCTGTGGGCTCGAGATATATATACATATAGGAAGGAAGTGGATTAATGAAGTGAATAATCTGTGTGTTTCTGATTACAGGAAAAAGGACTAGATCTGTCGTAAGGGTTGGAGGAATATGTACAGCCCTGTAAGGTACTACAGTTCTAGCAAGATTATTTGAGAGTAGCCTTGTTTAAAGTGCCACGTGTGTAATGTTTCATGCTTTGTCATTTCAGATCCCTTGTCCCTGCTGACCTTTTCCCGTCCCCGGTCTTTTCTGTTATTATCCCTCGCCTGATGGTTCGAACCCCCTGTGAGCACATTCAGGGTGTTGGTAACATCAGGAGGTGGACCCCTTTGTTCATCGTTTGAATCCTGCGAGGCGGGCCCTGACAGAATTACGTGCCCAAGTTAAAAGCCTCGCCCGATTTAAATTGATGAGCAAACATGGCTACCCTCGAGGACGTATTACAGGCTCTGGTGTTGGTACAGCAGGAATTAATAGCTTCCAGAGCAGAAACCACTGCACTAAAAGAAAGGGTAGACAGGTTGGCAGGTAACCCTTTTGATGCTGCTACCTTGAATCCCCGAATTCAGGTCACTGTATCTCCTCCTATACCTTTGGCGAGTCCGGAAAGGTATTCCGGGGATCCGTCTAAAACACAGGTGTTTCTCACCCAAATAATGATGCATTTTTCATGCAAACCTGCGTCTTTTCCCAATCACCATTCGAGAGTGGCGTTTGCCATATCATATATGGTAGGGGATGCTGCTAATTGGGCTGTACCTCTAGTCAGGAAGGATGATGCTATATTGTCGGATTGGGGGGCTTTTCGAACTGAGTTCGAAAGAGTATTTGACAGACGAGCTACCACGTTTAGTGCTGATAAAGAGCTGCTTGAATTGAGACAGGGGCGGAATGACCTGGTTACTTACTTAACAACCTTTAATAGGTTAGTGGTGGAGTCTTCATGGCCTGAGGAAAAGCAGATGTCTATTTATTATCAAGGTCTGAGAGAGGGACTTAAGGATATAATCGCCCAATTAGATCCCCAACCCACGACTTGTGCTGGAATGGTTAGCCTTTCTTTAAGATTGGATGGCCGGTTGTCAGAGCGAAGTGGAGACAGGAGGAAATGGGATAAAGGGTACTCCAGACCATACTACGCAATACGTAAATGCCCACAGGGGGGTGCTGAAGCTCATGAACCCATGGAGATTGGAGCAGTAAGAGCTCCATTAACCAGAGAAGAAAGAGAAACCCGCAGAACACAAGGCTTATGCATGTACTGCGGGAAAAAAGGTCATTATGTAAGGGAGTGTCCTTTGAAACCCAAGACCACAGGAAATTGGGTGAAGAAAAAAGTTGGCAGTGTCCAATATCGAGCCCAACAGTGAGCATTCAGGAGAGAGTAATGACCACGCACCTCTAAAACTCCCCTCCCTGGTTTGCGAGGTTATACAAGATTCAGTCTCACACATAGTATTGTCCATGTGTTTGGAGAGTCAACAGGTGATGCATCAGGTGTTAGTGATGATAGATTCAGGTGCCACAGGAAATTTTATAGATAGTGGTCTGGTTTCCCTGTTGTCATTAAAACGAGTTCCTAGAACACACCCCGAGGAAGTGTGGGCGGTGGATGGGAAACCATTAAAGTCTGGGATGATTACTGAACAGACAGAAGAAGTATCGTTAACGGTTGAAGTACCAGAAGGGGAACATCAAGATAGTCTGATTTTGAACATAATTGAGGCTCCTCAATATGAGGTCATTTTGGGCATGCCCTGGCTTTCTTATCACAACCCTGATGTAGATTGGAAAGAAAAAACGCTATGTTTTCAGTCAGATATCTGTAAGACACATATGACACCGCGTGAGGTTACTCAGGCAGCTGGGTTATCCACTCCTTATCTAGTAGCTACTGCAGCAGAAAAAGAGGTGGTATTGCCCACTCAGTACAGTTCCTTTGAGGATGTCTTTAGTGAACAATTGGCTAATGAATTACCTCCTCATAGAATTTATGACTGTTGCATCGATCTGTTGGACGGAGCAGTCCTACCCACATGTCGGGTGTATGCTCTATCGATACCAGAGACAAAACATTTGAAAGATTATTTGGATCATTACCAGGCCATAGGTTTCATTAGACCTTCTAAGTCACCTGCTGCCTCTCCTTTATTTTTCATCTCAAAGGCTAATGGGGATCTGCGGGCGTGTGTGGATTATAGGATGTTAAATAAGAACACTATCCGTAACAGGTATCCTCTCCCCCCCAT
The DNA here is from genome assembly GCF_964263255.1 of Lissotriton vulgaris. Taxonomy (NCBI): domain Eukaryota; kingdom Metazoa; phylum Chordata; class Amphibia; order Caudata; family Salamandridae; genus Lissotriton; species Lissotriton vulgaris. The sequence goes on along the minus strand of NC_141694.1, from coordinate 1,348,311,907 downwards.
TCCAGTTCTATTAGACCAAGTTAGAAACGCTAGACCGTCTGGATTCCCTCCATTACGGTCGCTCCCCCAGCTCTCCTCTCGCAAAACGGAAGCCTTCTCCTCGCTGCCTGCATTGCCTGCCCTGATACCTGCTGCCTGCCGCCCTGTCACAGCGCATAGCTCATTTCACTGCGCTTGGTATCGTTTTTTGCTCGCATTGCTTGTTACTAATTAATGCATTAAGGTTGAGCGCTTGATATCGTCTATGCTCGCATTGCTTAATAGTAATTCACTGTGCATAGCGGCTGATGTAACTGTGGATGAAGCGTCTTATTGTGTACTTAGTATCTGTATTCATTGAGTGTATCTCCGGCTGTGCCCCAGTTTCGTTTTCTCACCGGGCGGCCATTTCAGATTGTTTGTATTTTTCCCGTGTCTCCTCCCAGACCCCGCCTCCCAGCTGACCCTCCCACACACTGTTCCACTACACTCGCCCCATCCTCTCTTTCCCTGTGACCGTCTGGATTCCCTCCATTACGGTCGCTCCCCCAGCTCTCCTCTCGCAAAACGGAAGCCTTCTCCTCGCTGCCTGCATTGCCTGCCCTGATACCTGCTTCCTGCCGCCCTGTCACAGCGCATAGCTCATTTCACTGCGCTTGGTATCGTTTTTTGCTCGCATTGCTTGTTACTAATTAATGCATTAAGGTTGAGCGCTTGATATCGTCTATGCTCGCATTGCTTAATAGTAATTCACTGTGCATAGCGGCTGATGTAACTGTGGATGAAACGTCTTATTGTGTACTTAGTATCTGTATTCATTGAGTGTAGCTCCGGCTGTGCCCCAGTTTCGTTTTCTCACCGGGCGACCATTTCAGATTGTTTGTATTTTTCCTGTGTCTCCTCCCAGACCCCGCCTCCCAGCTGACCCTCCCACGCTCCGCCCCCTCCAGATTTCATTTATGCCTGATGTCCCGACGCGCAGCATCCACGCGATGCGGCCGCGCCGAAGGTGCGCCAAAGGTAAGCCCGTCTACGCCCGTCCGCGCCTGGACCACCCCCAGCGCCAGACCCCCTGGTTCCCGCAATGCCCAGCCAACTCGCATCACTTACGTTGCCACCACCCTCCTAGCCCTTAACCCCGGCCGTTCCCCCAACTGCGTCCAGGCCGCTCCTGGACACACCCATGGACCCTTCTCTTGCAACTCCTGCAAGTTCGACGGCACGGAAACCAACTCCTCCTCCTTCAACACCAAACAGAGACCTGACACCAACCACATAAAATGCATCCTGCTCAACACCCGCTCGGTCCACAGACACGCCATCGACCTCTGGAACCTACTAGACACCATCTCTCCGGACGTCGCCTTCCTAACAGAAACATGGATGAATGCCTCTTCAGCCCCAGACATCACCATCGCCATCCCGGAAGGATACAAGATCATCCGTAAGGACCGCATCAAGCAAACAGGAGGAGGCATCGCTATCGTCCATAAGAACTCCATCCGCATCTCAACCAGCTCAGACGTCAACCTTGCCAGCGCCGAACACCTCCACTTCCAGATCCACACCGACCCCAAGACCACACTCAGAGGCACCCTCCTCTACCGGCCCCCAGGACCCCGTGCACAATTCAGTGACGACATCATTGACTTTATCACCCCACACGCCCTCCCCTCCGAGGACTACATTCTATTGGGAGACCTCAATTTTCACCTGGAAAAGAGCAATGACAGCAGCGCCACCACCCTTCAGGACAATCTCGCCAACCTCGGACTCAAACAACTTGTCACTACCCCCACCCACATTGCAGGTCACACACTCGACCCTATCTTTACCTCCAGCAAACATGTCTCCTTCAGTTACACCACAACTCTACATTGGACGGACCACAGCTGCGTTCACTTCACCTACAATAAGACCACAACTCACAACCTCCTCAACCTACTCTTCGAAGAAATTGGAACAAAATCACCATCGACCAGATCTCCTCATCGCTTCTTCTAAACCCCCCGCCCACTCCTCAAATCCCGACCAAGCAGCCATTAACCTCACTCAATGGCTATCCAACAGCGCCGGCATCCTAGCACCGTTGAAAAAACGTCAAATCAAACTAGGCAGCAAAAACGCCTCCTGGTTCAACGATGATCTTAAGAAATCGAAGAAACTCTGTCGCTCCCTCGAGAAGACCTGGAAAAAAGACCCAAACACCATCACCAGGGACGCCTTCAAAAACGCCACCCGCATACACCACCAACGAATCCGGTCTGCCAAGAAAGCTGCATTCAAAGACCGACTAGACAACAACGCCCACAACAGCAAGGAATTATTCAACATCGTCAAAGAATTTACCAACCCATCAGCCAACTCCAACGACATCACCCCCTCCCAAGCCCTCTGCGACTCCCTAGCTTCCTTCTTCCACAACAAAATCGCAGACATCCACAACAGCTTCGACAACCAACCCGGAGACCAACCCACCCAACCTTCTGCAGGACCTTCACCCCCCTTGAACATCCTTAACGACTGGAACCCAATCTCCACTGAGGACACCATCCGCCTGATGAACTCCATCCACTCAGGATCCCCAACTGACCCATGCCCTCACCACATCTTCAACAAAGCAGACTCCATCATAGCACCACACCTCCGAGATGTCATCAACTGCTCCCTCAACTCCGCCACCTTCCGGAAAGCTGGATACACGCAGAACTCAGCGCCCTTCTGAAAAAACCCACAGCTGACCCCACCGAACTCAAAAACTACCGCCCCATCTCGCTTCTTCCATTCCCGGCCAAAGTCATCGAGAAAGCTGTCAACAACCAGCTCGCCACCTTCCTCGAAACCAACAAATCCCTTGACTCCTCACAGTCCAGATTCCGAGCCAAACACAGCACTGAGACCGCACTCATCGCTGCAACAGACGACATTCGAACTCTACTGGACAACGGAGACACAGTCGCCCTCATCCTCCTCGACCTCTCCGCTGCCTTCGACACAGTCTGCCATAGCACCCTTATACAGCGCCTCAGAAACGTCGGAATCCAAGGAAAAGCACTGGAATGGATCACCTCGTTCCTCACCGGAAGAACCCAGAGAGTCCGCCTCCCACCATTCAAGTCAGAGGCCACTGAAGTCATCTGTGGCGTGCCACAAGGATCTTCTCTCAGCCCCACCCTCTTCAACGTATACATGAGCCCCCTTGCGGCCATCGCTCGCTAACACAACCTCAACATCATCTACTCTGACGACACTCAACTGATCCTCTCACTCACCAAAGACCCTAACACCGCCAAAACCAACTTACACGAAGGAATGAAAGAAGGAGCCGAGTGGATGAAGCACAGCCGTCTGAAACTGAACTCAGACAAAACAGAAGTCCTCATCTTAGGCACCTCCCCCTCCGCCTGGGATGACTCTTTGGCCCTTGGAAAAGCACCCATCCCGACAGACCATGCACGAAACCTGGGCGTCATCCTGGACTCTTCACTCTCGATGACCAGACAGGTTAACGCCGTTTCATCATCTTGCTTCAACATTCTTCGCATGCTCAAAAAAACATTTCGCTGGATCCCTGCTGAAACTCGTAAAACGGTCACCCACGCACTGGTCACGAGCCGCCTGGACTACGGAAACACCCTATACGCCGGTACCACCGCAAAACTCCAGAAAAAACTCCAACGCATCCAGAACGCTTCAGCCAGGCTCATACTAGACATCCCGCGTAAAGAACATATCTCTGGTCACCTGAAAAACCTCCACTGGCTCCCCGTAAATAAGAGGATTACTTTCCGCCTCCTAACCCAAGCACACAAAGCACTTTACGAACTTGGACCCGAATGCCTCAACACGTGACTGTCCTTCTACACCCCCTCCCGTCAACTACGATCCTCCAACCAAGCCCTTGCCACTGTACCTCGCATCAACAAAACCACCATGGGAGGTAGATCCTTCTCCTACCTGGCAGCTAAAACTTTGAACTCTCTTCCTACTCACCTTCGCCTTACTCAGACCCACCTAGCATTCAGAAAGCAACTTAAAACTTGGATATTCGACAAGTAATTCCCCCACCCTTCCTCAAGCGCCTTGAGACCCTATGGGTATGTAGCGCGCTATATAAATCTTTTGACTTGACTTGACTTGACAAGCTGGACCTTAGAGGAGCCTATCACCTGGTGAGAATGAGAGAGGGGGATGAATGGAAGACTGCTTTTAAAACTTGTTATGGACTCTATGAATACACAGTCATGCCCTTTGGGCTATGTAACGCCCCTGCTGCATTCCAATACTTTTTAAACGATGTATTGAGAGAATTTGTGGATAACAGCGTGGTGGTTTATATCGACGACATCCTCATCTATTCTGAGAATATGGTTATCCACCAGGAGCATGTCAAACAGGTCCTACAGAGACTGAGAGAGAATCATTTGTTTTGCAAGATCAGTAAATGCGAATTTGGGGTTGAGGATGTGGAGTTTCTGGGGGTTATGCTCTGTCCAGATGGTTTACAGATGGCCGAAAGAAAGGTACAGGCAGTGCAGACCTGGCCCATACCAAAGAGAGCGAAAGAGGTCCAATGTTTCCTTGGATTCGCAAACTACTATAGGAGATTCATTGATGCTTTTTCTCGTATTGCAGCTCCACTTTCTCGCCTTCTCAGAAAAGGGGTGGTGTTTAGTTGGTCACATGAAGCTGAAATTGCATTTGAATGTCTAAAAAGGTCGTTTGTGTCTGCTCCTATACTGGCGCATCCACAGTCCGACTTGCCATTTATTGTGGAAGCCGATGCCTCAGATGAGGCCGTGGCGGCCATATTGTCCCAAAGGGATTCACAGACAGGACAGTTGCATCCAGTGGCATATCTTTCAAAAAAGCTGAGTAAGGCGGAAAAGAACTATTCTATTGCGGAGAAAGAGCTGATTGCTATAAAAAAGGCCTTTCAGGAATGGAGAAACCACTTGTGGGGGGCTTCGAGTCCAGTAACTGTGTATTCAGACCATCGCAATTTGCAGTATATGAGAACAGCCAGACATCTGTCTCAGAGACAAATGAGGTGGATGCTGTTTTTTGCAGAATACAATTTTATTATCACCTTCCGTCCTGGTGTAGAGAACAAAAAGGCGGATACATTGTCTCGATTGGGGGATACAGTGATGGAGAAGATAGATATTCCTATGAACCCCATCGTAGAACCAAGCAAGGTGATTTGTGCGCTAAATGTGGATACTTTTCTTGGATCGATCAAATGCCATAAAACCGCAGTGGAATGGAGGAGTTGGTGTGACAGTGACACCAGTCATTCTCTCAAACAGGGTCTGCCTTTTGTTCATAATAGACTGTTTCTGCCGTCTGTGGAAAGTAGAAAAAAGGCTTTTGAACGGTGCCATTCACCGCCTTTGGCTGGTCATCAGGGAATCAGAAAAACAGTGTGTCTCGTGCAGAGACGATTCTGGTGGAACACCCTGTCTAGAGACGTAACTTTGTGGGTGGGGAAGTATGAGGTGTGTGCTAGGGCAAAAACCTCACAATGTCAGAGTAAAGGCAAACTAATGCCCATGCCCACACCCAAGAAGCCATGGCAAAGCATTAGCTTGGACTTTATTACAGGTCTACCTTTGGATCAAGGACATACGGCAGTGCTTGTAGTGGTTGATAGTCTCACCAAAATGGGACATTTTATTCCATGCAGAAACCTTCCCACAGCGGGTCAGACTGCTCAGTTGCTTTTGTCCAACGTCTTCCGTTACCATGGGATACCGGAGGTTATAATATCTGACAGGGGCCCTCAGTTCATTGCTAGCTTTTGGAAATCTTGGTGTTTGGCGTTACACATCAAAGCGTCGTTGTCAACCAGTTTCCATCCTCAAACAGATGGTCAAACGGAACGGCTCAATCAAACATTGAAAAAATATCTGCGATGCTATGCTGCTGAGGCTCATGACTCTTGGGTATCTATGTTATGGCTTGCCGAATTGGCCTATAACAATGCTTGGCATAGCTCGTTGGGGGTGTCCCCCTTTTTTGCCAATTATGGTTATGGCGCCCGGGTTTTGCCCATTACCATCCCTGGTGAAGTGGGTTGTCAGCCTTCAGTACTGAGTCAGGTTCGCCATCTACATAAAATACAGAAGGAGGTGTCAAAGCAGTTGGTACGGGCAAAGGCGACCTAAAAGAAGTGGGCGGATAGACATCGGGGTGAAGATCCATCGTATCAAGCAGGGGACAGGGTATGGCTGTCCACAAAGAACATTCGCTTTAAGCTCCGTTCGGTGTTTCACCCCCGATACATCGGCCCGTACATAGTTTTGAAGAGAATTAATCCTGTGGCATATAAATTGAAGCTTCCAGCTTCCTTACGTATCCATCCTGTTTTTCACGTTAGCCTGTTGAAGCCTGCATTGATGGCTAGACCTGGGACTCCTCCGCCGGTGTTGTGTGACGGGGGTTTGGAATATGTAGTTCTTTGCATAAAGGACTCTAAGCGCTGCAGGGGTGTGCTGATGTATCTGGTGGCCTGGAAGGGGTACACATCTGAGGAAGACTCCTAGGAGCCTTCTAGTAATGTACATGCTCCTGCGGCTGTCCGGTCCTTTCATCGCCGGTTCCCTGCTAGTCCTGGGCCTAGGAGGCGCTAGGAAGGTGGGCATACTGTCAGGATTTGCCCAGCTGCGCCTACCGAACCTTTAACATACTACATTGCCCATGAACACTCACTACAGGAAGTATAAGATGAGATGAGTCAGGAGAGGAAGTTGCACGTAATACTGGGTCCTTCGTTTGTGTCTATGGTAGAAGCGCTGGTTGCTGAGATCCTCGCGCAGCTAACGCGGAAGTAATCCTTCGGCTGCTGATCCATTCCCGTTAACTAGAGGTATTTGTTTGTAGGTGACCCGCTGGGAGCCGTTGCTTGCGAGTCGAGTCTTTGTCTTGAGATCCCTTTGTTTATAACCCCATCTGAAACTTGCATCGGCTGATGCATTACCGACATTGAGCGTGGGCGGTTAAGACCCATGGAACTGTCTGCTAAAGTCACAGTTTGTTGTTGCTTGGATTGTTTGCCTAAAGAGCCTTCTTGAGAAACGGAGCGCCGGAGCGTTGTGGGGTTCTACACGTTACCGTGTGTTAGGCTCCTGATTAATTACCGGAACAGAGTGGTGGTCTCAAATACCTGCTACCGGTCTATTGGATTAAACTGTTTGTTCTACAGATAAGCGGAGCGTAGTGGTGGTCGCAACCACACGTTGCCGTTTTGTCATTTGAATATTCCCTTTATATTCAAATTGGTTTCTAGTCTTTATTTTCAGCCTATGTTGTGGAGTATTATAAAGAACGTCTCTAGATTGCAATACAACTACACCGAATTAGAGTGACAACAGAGAGACTTATCTCTAACTCTTTTTATAAATGGTGAAAGAATTCGGGGATGGAATTATTCATTGGATTAAGTGAAGAAACTGACATTGATATCAAGGGATATTGACAAAGTCCTTTTCCTCATTACATGGTGTGTGTATGCTATGGGCTCAAGATATATATACATATAGGAAGGAAGTGGATTAATGAAGTGAGTAATCTGTGTGTTTCTGATTACAGGAAAAAGGACTAGATCTGTCATAAGGGTTGGAGGAATATGTACAGCCCTGTAAGGTACTACAGTTCTAGCGATATTATTTGAGAGTAGCCTTGTTTAAAGTGCCAAGTGTGTAATGTTTCATGCTTTGTCATTTCAGATCCCTTGTCCCTGCTGACCCTTTCCCGTCCCCGGTCTTTTTCTGTTATTATCCCTCACCTGATGGTTCGAACCCCCTGTGAGCATATTCAGGGTGTTGGTAACATCAGGAGGTGGACCCCTTTGTTCATCGTTTGAATTCCTGCGAGGCGGGCCCTGACAACAGAAGTCCCAAAAGTCCAGGGACAAAGTCTAAACAGGAATGAAGGCATGGGGGGGCAAAGGCTAGGCCCAGGGGCCAGCTCACAGAGCCCTCCAGGCAGGTAGGCAGCACCCAGTGGCGGTCCTCCTGGTGCCCAGCAGCAGCAGCAGGCCCCCTCCAAGTTAGGATCAGGAAAAGAAAATTTTCATGGGGTCCCAGCCCCTTTTTATACACATAAATCTTTTGTCTCAGGTTGCAGGGTTAAGGGAAAACCAGACACAGCTGGTTTTGGAGCACTCTGTTGTGCTCAGCCCCTCTCCTCATTCACAGGACAGGCTAGGGACATCAGACGCACCACAGGGGGCAGAGCCAGCATTGTGGAGGAAAAGCCTAGCCCTATTCAGGTCCCAGGTGCACTCCTCCTACCCATCTGGATGTAAATCTCTCTACTCACCACCGGGGCAGACCCATCCTGACTCCTGGAGCCAGACACACCTGCCAGCTCCAGCCAATCACAAGCAGGTCACTTCACATATATTACACAGACATGCCAGCTTCTAGAAGTGGCACTTCCATACTAGACACATTAACGCCGCACACATCATCGCTCAGCATTCAATCTCACGAGTCCACACATACCAAACTCGACCCTGCACTCCCCACGCATCAGGAACTACCATGGACACTCACATTCCTCATGCATTCCTATGGGACGACAGGCCAACCTCACCTCGTGCACACACTTTACACTGGGACACAGTGTTAAAGTGCGCAGAAGCTAAAAATAACTAACACCAGGTCACAATTAAAAGCAAAAAGTTTAGGGGTAAACCTGCCAGAAGGGCCAAGTCCAAGAGACAGTATTTCTCAAAACAATGGCTTTGGAATCGTAAGACTTGTTGTCTTAAGTCATTTTCCTCTGTGCTTTTGGGTATAGCACATATAGCATATTCTTCAATAAAAGACAACACAGTATCATCCGAATCTGTTCCAAATTTGGGGGCATCTTTGATCCATATTAGCATATGTATGTGAGGAGCACCTCTCCAAAAGAGATCCAGAACCTGCATACATTAACTGGATCCAAAGAGCACAATTCTCCAGGTGTCTTGTATTCAATATTTACTATATTTGGATTCGCCTCTCGAAGAAATTGAAGTAAATCATCCCAAGCATATTCAGCACATCTTAGAGTAAGGAACCATGTAGGAGTTCCTAAGTTCCTTAGCATACATTTAAGTTCTCCATGACGATGGTACCAGTACTTATTAGTACCACGCTGACATGTCATGAGTTTAATCAGCTGAGATTCCAAAACATTACCTTTCGTCTGTACTTTACCCATAAATTCCTTTGCCGAAACATTTTGCAGATGTATACCTGTTTTCAATATATGGTTGACTGCATAAGAAAGTCCCGACAAGTCACTCTTAAACAAAAGATTAAACAAATACGGAATACATTGCCAAAATCTTAGATCTTCTGCATACAATCTTGATGTCCGGTATTCAGATGCAGGAATCTACACAGGTCGGTCATCATATCATTCTCCTTTTCCTGTGGAAAACAACGAGCTTCCAAGCTTTCTTCCAATACACTAATGGGACTTCCCTATGCTTCTTTCATTTGGACTAACTCTATAGTATTCCCCATCACTTCTTTGGAATAAAGTGGATGAACACTGTAATGTTCATAGATTTTTTCAGTTCTGGACACATCCACTTTTTCAATTTGTCCAGTTGAAGAGTCACTATCTTTTTCTACAGTTATTTCTTCTTCTCCCACATACACATTTTTATAGTATTGATTATTTTTTACCAGATACAACGTTGCCTTTTTCACTTTGCTAACATCCACAAATTCTTGCCAGATTTTCTTACTCTTTGTAGGAAACCATTAACAAGAATAACTAGAGGTTCATCTTCTACATTTTCTACACCAATTGTTTTAATATTTTTCTTTAAATCTAGAGGCAAATATACAACTCTTCCATTTAATCCTCTTTGTAAATCTGAAGGAGGCAATTTCCCTGTCCTAGGCTCCATACGAACAATAGCCTGAAATGGATGCACACATTGAATAAGAATAGACTCATAGGTATTTAAATCCATCAGTTCAGAAGGAATATTTACCAACTCAAGATTATTATGCACAACTCTAGCAGGGATTTTATTCTCGTCTAATTTGTTATAACAATATTTACAAATACGCTGATCAGAACTCAAATTAAAACAATTCTATACCAACAAATAAGTTGCAAAATCCTTCCACTCATTATTATTTTCCTTTTCACTTTTTAAATACAAATCAACAGTCCTGGTCTGATTTTTATAATGAGTTTGTCGACAACAAATACAAGAATATTTTGGCCTTTCACCTGAAATCAACTTAAACTACATAATTTTTCGCTCCAAATTTTTTATACTACAATGTTGTACATTCTCTTCCACATTTCCTTCTATTTATGTATCAGATTCTGTACTGTCTTCCTCAGGACCAAAGTAACTAACCTGAATTTCATCACAAACGTTCATTACATCTGATACAGATCCACGCAAAAGAGCACTGTTCAACTTTTTTAACATTAGTGCTAGATTTTTTTGCATAATACAATTTTCTGACTAATTTCCTCATTTGAGTATGATGTACTGCTAACATCCTGAAATGGTAAAAAACACTGACATACTTTTTTAGAAAGACAAGCGAGAAAATGACCTTGCAAACCAGTATTTTCTCTCACTCTGCAAGGGTCTAGTCTTTGCAACATCTTAATCTTTTGCTTAACATTTTTCTTAGTATACTCACGTAAGAAATTGTGTAAAAAATCAATAGATTCCTGCCGTACACTACAAATACTACTGCAATTCCAAGTGTACACTGGAGCTTTAGGACGTCTTCCTAAAACTTCATCAGCTAACACCTCTTTTGCATTTCTAGGAACAATTTTCTCTTTCCTAATAGGACAACCATTTCTAACCTCATAAGCACAACCACTAGTGTCAACTGCATGCAACAAATCATTACTCTGAAAATAACTCTCTTCATTAGAAAAAAGGCTGAGAACTTGAACTATGTTTCCATTCACCCCAAAAAAATCAGAAAAATTACTTCTGTTAATTACTCTTCTCCACTTACTTTTGGCCTTCATTAAATGGATTGGCTTACCTAGTGATCGAATTCTACTGATTACTAAAATAAACAATTTGTTTTTCAATTCGAAAGTCTTCTCAACTATATTTTCTATACGTTTCTTCTTTTTATGAAATGCTGTTTTTCTTTTACATTTCTTAATTTCCTTCATCAAATTCGACACAACTCTATTTTAAACATTCTTTTTCTAATTTCCTGAAATTGATTCGTCCTCATTTTACTATACAGTGTTTGTTTACAAGATGATTTTCCATCATTTTTTCTTTTCTCTTGTTTTTCTTTTTAGTTGCAGATACACTTTGTGTATTATTGACATTGTCCACACTACTCCTAGTGTTTGATAAGTTCTTCAAAAGAAATCTGAGTTGTCTTACCAGGAGTTTTTTTCTTTTTGTTTACACATTGTTGTTCAGGTAAATCTTGTGGATGACATCTCTTTAAATAATAAGCTTTATTAGGTTGTTTCCTCTTTTCACTTTTTGAAGGCATGATGGATTTCTTTTAGTGTTGATAAATAGAATCTGTCATAAAAAATATATATAACATTATAAAAATAGATATATGAAATATACTATTCTATTACTGAATAAATACAATGTAAAATGACTAAGTATGAAACACTACTATGTAACTGATAACAGAAGTGCATACATACTGCATAAAACTTTCAAGAAATACATCGGAAAGAAGAGTACCTTAATCAATTTATCAGTATTCAAACTTTTGAGCAGTGAATGGATTAGTACATGCTACTAAATGCATCACTACAACAGTACAAGGGAAAATAGAGGAAGGAGTATGAGTAGAGAGCTGGCAGTATGAGGAGATAAGGGGAATATGTGGAAAGAGGGGCAAGTATGAGAAGAGAGGAGGAGTATACAGAGAGAAGGGGAAGTACGAGCAGAGAGGGGGGAGAATGTGGGGTGTGGGGGAGTATAAGGAGAGAAGGGGTATATGAGGAGAGAGGGGAAAGTATGAGAAGAGAGGAGGGAGTATGAGGAGAGAGGCTGGACTATGAGGATATGGGGAGAGATGGGGGTATGAGAAGAGAGGGGGAAGTATGAGGATAGGGCGGAGTATGAGCAGAGTGGGACGTATGAGGAGAGAAGGAGGACTAAGATGAGAGAAGAGGGAGTATGAGGACAGGGGAGAGTATGAGGAGAGACGGGGGAGTATGAAGAGAAGGAGAAATATGAGGAGAAGGGGGAACACTCTGCCACTACATCTCAGAGCCAATCCCAACCTCACTGCAATTAAAGACTTTCCTGTTTAATTCCCCCCACTAATCCCTAGCTTCCTCCTCACCTGCTCTTCGGTAGGTTCTGGTTACCCTAGCGCTTGGACGCCTCCGGGCAGCAATCGCGCTCTACAAGTCTACAGGTTTACAGGTTTACAGTATGAAGAGACAGGGGGTATGAGGGCAGAGGTGGAGTATGAGGAGAGTAAAGAGAATGAGAATAGAAGGGGGTGTATGACGAGAGAGGTGAGAGTATGACGAGAGAAGGGAGAGTATAAGCAGAGAGAGTAGGAATGTGAGGAGAGAGGGGAGGAGTATGAGGAGAAAGAGGAGGAGTATAAAGAGAGAGGGGGAAGTATGTGGAAAGTTGGGCGAGTATGAGGAGAAACGAGTAGTATAAAGAAAGAAGTGTGTATAAAAAGAGAGGGGAGAGTATGAGAAGAGAGTGCGGAGAAAAGGGGAGTATAAGGAGAGAGGTGGTGTATGAGGACAGAGGGTGGAGTATGAGGAGAGAGGGAGGAGTATGAGCAGATGGGGGAGTATGAGGAGTGAAGGGGGTATGAGGAGAGAGGGTAGAGTATGATGAGAGGAGGAAATATAAGGAGAGGGGGAGTATGAAGAGATGGGGAATATGTGGGGAGAAGATGAGTATGAGGAGAGGGGAGAGTATAAGGAGAGAGGGAAAAGTATGAGGAGAGAGGTGGGAGTATAAGGAAAGAAAGGAGAGTATGAGGAGAGAGACAGTGAATGTGAGAAGAAAGGGGGAGTATAAGGAGAGGGTGTGTATGAGGAGAAAGGGGAGAGTATGAGGAGAGAGGGGGGGAATATGGAAAAAGGGGTGACTATAATTCCTAAATGTACACAGATGCACAGTCTGATTCTAGACCAAAAATATTAGACCATGCATTTTACCAAAACACATTTACTAGACTAAAACGGTTAAGTGACTGCACACATTCCATGTATACAACTACTACATTTCAGTGAACAACCCTGACTCATTTTGCAAACACATATACAATTTACTGCAAATTTTTGCCAACATTACATCAAAAATGTGACACAATAGAACAACAAAGAGGTGCAAGGGACTTGTGAATCTGCCCCTATGGCTGAGATACCCGCCACCCCCTCTCAACACAATCCCCAAGGATGGGAAACCGGAAACAGTTCTGAACTTTTGGAAGACGGGAGGGAGTGACCCTCCCGGCCGTATTTATTAAAATATGAAACAAAATTAAAACATTAAAATAACAGTTTCATATCATGTACAATTTCATTACCACATTGCGATGTTTGGCTAACCTTAACATATTCTCTAATACAAAGGTTCTCCTAGCCGAACTAACATCCTACAAAACATTTAACTTGAAATTATGAAATTGTACATCCTAACGTTTAAGGGCCAACGGCAAGGTCGTAACCGGTGTCAAGATCCCTAAACCAGAAACATCCCCCTCACTTGTGAGGGGCGACCGCACAGAGGTGTACCTCGAGTGCAACTACCAATTTCCCTTGACTTGACGGGGGCCCCAATAAACTCGACGCCACTTAAAGGTCGTCCGAGGACTCGTGTGAGGTATCTAGAAGGTAGCGTAGACCCCCCCCCCAAACCCCACACAACTTACCACATCTGCCGTCGCAGATGACCTGGCCCCGGGAAATTCTCCAGGAGGGGGCTGTAGCCCCTCCTACCCAGGAAGGGGCCTTGACCGCCTTTCCTTTCCTTTCGGCGGCCCATCCTTAGAAGGGACCGCCTACCCCGTTGAGGGGCCAATGGCCACCTCCCTTGAGCGCTCCCATCCGTAATGGTTGACGCCCTCTCATAGGGATCTTCCAATTAGTGCTCACCGATCATGACCTTACCGCCCGACCAAAATAAATACGACAGTGCTAAACTAAATGACTAATTTATTTAAAAGACAGTAGAAACAACAATTTTATTAATAGCATGCTACTGATCAACACTAGACAGGATTACTTTATTTGCAAAACATACCACAATTGACCATTCTTTATTGCATATTCAAAGTTATCACGATAATAATCCGAACCTGTAAACAAAATTAGAGTTACCACATTAAACTTTATTCAAAACCACTTGCTGTCCTCAGGGGCTGGTGGGTGGGTCAAAAATGGCTCTTCGTTCCGTCTCGAGCTCACGTGCAGCGAGGTGGTGCAGCTTCAGAGCACAGGAACAAGAGGATGCTTCCTTGGCTTGTTGCTCCTTTTATCCGTCTTCAGGGCGGGCGTAAACCCGCCCCGGCCTGCCCCGAGGGCGTGGCCGGCCGCGTCAGTGTCTAGGCCAGCCCACTCCAGGGCGGGAAAAAGGCGCGCCCCGGCTACGCCACTTCGGGCATACCAGCCGAGACTCGCCTCCCACCCAAGATGGCTTCCCGGGGGGATCGTGGTACTCCACCATACGTTCGGGGGGACCGAATGGTCGCCCCTTTCCATATGGCTGAGATACCCGCTACCCCCCCTCAACACAATCCCCAAGGATGGGAAACCGGAAACAGTTCTGAACTTTTGGAAGACGGGAGGGAGTGACCCTCCCGGCCGTATTTATTAAAATATGAAACAAAATTAAAACATTAAAATAACAGTTTCATATCATGTACAATTTCATTACCACATTGCGATGTTTGGCTAACCTTAACATATTCTCTAATACAAAGGTTCTCCTAGCCGAACTAACATCCTACAAAACATTTAACTTGAAATTATGAAATTGTACATCCTAACGTTTAAGGGCCAACGGCAAGGTCGTAACCGGTGTCAAGATCCCTAAACCAGAAACATCCCCCTCACTTGTGAGGGGCGACCGCACAGAGGTGTACCTCGAGTGCAACTACCAATTTCCCTTGACTTGACGGGGGCCCCAATAAACTCGACGCCACTTAAAGGTCGTCCGAGGACTCGTGTGAGGTATCTAGAAGGTAGCGTAGACCCCCCCCCAAACCCCACACAACTTACCACATCTGCCGTCGCAGATGACCTGGCCCCGGGAAATTCTCCAGGAGGGGGCTGTAGCCCCTCCTACCCAGGAAGGGGCCTTGACCGCCTTTCCTTTCCTTTCGGCGGCCCATCCTTAGAAGGGACCGCCTACCCCGTTGAGGGGCCAATGGCCACCTCCCTTGAGCGCTCCCATCCGTAATGGTTGACGCCCACTCATAGGGATCTTCCAATTAGTGCTCACCGATCATGACCTTACCGCCCGACCAAAATAAATACGACAGTGCTAAACTAAATGACTAATTTATTTAAAAGACAGTAGAAACAACAATTTTATTAATAGCATGCTACTGATCAACACTAGACAGGATTACTTTATTTGCAAAACATACCACAATTGACCATTCTTTATTGCATATTCAAAGTTATCACGATAATAATCCGAACCTGTAAACAAAATTAGAGTTACCACATTAAACTTTATTCAAAACCACTTGCTGTCCTCAGGGGCTGGTGGGTGGGTCAAAAATGGCTCTTCGTTCCGTCTTGAGCTCACGTGCAGCGAGGTGGTGCAGCTTCAGAGCACAGGAACAAGAGGATGCTTCCTTGGCTTGTTGCTCCTTTTATCCGTCTTCAGGGCGGGCGTAAACCCGCCCCGGCCTGCCCCGAGGGCGTGGCCGGCCGCGTCAGTGTCTAGGCCAGCCCACTCCAGGGCGGGAAAAAGGCGCGCCCCGGCTACGCCACTTCGGGCATACCAGCCGAGACTCGCCTCCCACCCAAGATGGCTTCCCGGGGGGATCGTGGTACTCCACCATACGTTCGGGGGGACCGAATGGTCGCCGCTTTCCATATGGCTGAGATACCCGCTACCCCCCCTCAACACAATCCCCAAGGATGGGAAACCGGAAACAGTTCTGAACTTTTGGAAGACGGGAGGGAGTGACCCTCCCGGCCGTATTTATTAAAATATGAAACAAAATTAAAACATTAAAATAACAGTTTCATATCATGTACAATTTCATTACCACATTGCGATGTTTGGCTAACCTTAACATATTCTCTAATACAAAGGTTCTCCTAGCCGAACTAACATCCTACAAAACATTTAACTTGAAATTATGAAATTGTACATCCTAACGTTTAAGGGCCAACGGCAAGGTCGTAACCGGTGTCAAGATCCCTAAACCAGAAACATCCCCCTCACTTGTGAGGGGCGACCGCACAGAGGTGTACCTCGAGTGCAACTACCAATTTCCCTTGACTTGACGGGGGCCCCAATAAACTCGACGCCACTTAAAGGTCGTCCGAGGACTCGTGTGAGGTATCTAGAAGGTAGCGTAGACCCCCCCCAAACCCCACACAACTTACCACATCTGCCGTCGCAGATGACCTGGCCCCGGGAAATTCTCCAGGAGGGGGCTGTAGCCCCTCCTACCCAGGAAGGGGCCTTGACCGCCTTTCCTTTCCTTTCGGCGGCCCATCCTTAGAAGGGACCGCCTACCCCGTTGAGGGGCCAATGGCCACCTCCCTCGAGCGCTCCCATCCGTAATGGGTGACGCCCACTCATAGGGATCTTCCAATTAGTGCTCACCGATCATGACCTTACCGCCACAGGCCGGATAGTTGACCGGCTATCCGGACCCCCCACAACACTCCTACCTAAAGGTCATGTCTTAAAGTCTTTAGCCAAGCTATCAAGTCTCCTATGAGTAACTCGTTCCCCACCCGGGACAAATGAACACCATCCCCCAAATACATACTGTCACCAGTAATACAACCATGCGAAATAGAATGCAGTGTACTGGAACGGAACAATCTACTCACTTTGTTATTAATTTTTCTTACTTAATGATTCAGAGCAGAAACAGAAATCGCCCCCCGCCATACTTTTCGTGGGATCATATGGGACCATGCAATTGTGCACCCTGGAACTCTCCTCGCTAACCAACTTACAGTGGAAAGCATCGCCTCAAGAAGCAGTCGTCTACCAGTGGTGACCAAATCATTGCCCCCAAGATGTACTATGACTATAGACGGCGGTGACCTCGTCCCCCCTAGCAAACCCTCAAAAAATGATTGAAACTGGTCAATACAGAGTCCGCCCTTTCCGTAGAAGGACACACTGTACCCGTATTCCCCAGCCACGTGAATCATGTCACCTGCTTTGAATACGTCCGCGGCACGCCTCACGTATGAGTGGCCCACGACCCACACCTCCTTTTTCACAGCCGGTGAAGTCTGACCGCTGGCCCGGTGTTGGGTCAACTGCATAGTCCGCCCCGCCTCGTAGGCTTGCGCAACTGAAACCAAACAAAAACAAGAAGCGTGAGTACATCATTACAGCTTCACAACATGTGCAACCGCACATACCTTTTATAACAATTGGAGGACCAACGCCCCACACGTTTAACTTGTTCGACATTCAAACCCCTGGCTGTAGCCTCTGTAGCAGCCACTATCCGAAAGGAATGGGTCCCAAACTCGCCCGGGTTCAAGCCCGCAGCGGCAATCGACATCGCAAGCACCCGCTGAAACTGAAACCTCGTCAGTGGGGTGGTGTCAGCGTGTCTCAACAAGGTCCCCCCCCATGATGCCACCCTTTGTGCTAAATATTCCTCTACACAACTCACCGGGCACATGGAGGACCCATGGATCCTTTGTATGATTACGCAATCACCCATCGCACCCTGATCGGTCTTGGACCTGACGAACAAGACAGTCATTGTCTCTCCTCTGATCTGGACGTGCTCTTGGCACAGTCCCCCCATCACGTCCTGCTTGTTCCTCGCCACTAATTCGCTTACCCGCATAGCCCCATGGAATGCCAGCGTAAAAGCGGCTCGGAATAACACTGTTTCATACTGGGATGAGCATGTTGCAGGGAGTCTAGATAATAACAGAGCCAACCTATCCAGACCTATCGGGCGCCTTTCATCTACTCTGCGACCCTCAAGGCGTTGCCACCCACGTAGCGCTTTTTGCACAACGAAAGACGCTGTCGGGTCCTGGATCCCATGAGCCCTGGCCACAAAGGAAATGGCGGCCCGATGCCTCTGGGCCGTAGCCACTGATTTGCCTGTCTGCCGTAACGACAGCAGGAATTTCACTACCAACTCCTCCTGGCCCCAAAACTCCCCTCTAGCCGCCCCCAAAAAGGCCCAATAGGAACGGAACGCCCCTTCATATGCCTTCCTCGTCCTGGGTGCTAAACTCTCTCCCACGAGGTTCTGTAATTCGGGGCACCGAGAGACCAGAGAGCTTCGGGAAAGGGTGCTGCCACCGGGTCCGCTGTGGGCAGGAAACCCCAGAAGGCCTGCATACGAAAACGAGAAAGCGCATCAGCCGCCTGGTTCATCACCCCCGGGACATGTCTTGCCTTAAATAGTACATTCAATTGCATACACAATAACACAATTTCCTTGAGCAATCTCAGAATCCATTTGCATCGTGCTGCCTGGCTATTGATACACTCAACAACGGTCATGTTATCAGACCAGAATACCACAGAGTGATCTCTGAACCCCTCGGGCCAAGTTCTCAGGGCCACCAGAATGGGAAAAAGTTCTAGGAAAGCAATGTTACTTGTCAGACCACTATCATGCCACCATGACGGCCATCTTTGTGCCGACCACTGAGTGCCGAATATGGCACCAAAACCAATGCTCCCTGCCGAATCTGTCCACAGCCCCAGCTCCTCAGAGGACACGGCCGGTTTGTTCCAGACAATTCGACCATTGAAATCCGCCAGAAATGCCAACCAAATGCGCATGTCCTGGCGAACCTCTGCCGAGAGCCTTGTGCGATGATGACCCTCCTTCAGGCCGACCATGGCTTGAGCGATCGAGCGAGAAAAGGGGCGGGCCATCGGTATAACTCTTAGGGCAAAATTCAACTGCCCCACCAATTGCTGTAATTGATGCAGCTTAACCTTAGACTCACTTATACACATTTGCAGGGATGCCCTGAACCTTAACACTTTGTCACCTGGTAAACGAAAACAACCTTCCTCGGAATCGAGCTCGATCCCCAGAAACTCGAGGCAAGTCGAGGGACCCAGAGTCTTACCTGGTGCCAATGGCACGCCAAACTGATTCATCAAGACACAAAATGCATTCAAAGCCTGTCCACATTCCGGATCCCCGGCTGCCCCCAGAAACAAAAAGTCATCGAGATAATGCATAACATGTTGAAACCCCGTCTTCTTTGTGAAGACCCATTGCAGGAAGCAACTGAACTTTTCGAAATAGGCACACGATATAGAGCACCCCATCGGCATACACCTATCCATGTAATAGTGACCCTGAAACATGAAACGAAGGAGACGCTGATCGTCTGGATGTACCGGGAGCAACCGGAACGCTGACTCGATATCAGATTTTGCCATCAGCGCACCGGGCCCCAGGCGATTCAATATGGCTACGGCCTCATCGAAGGATGCGTACTGCACCGAACACACTTCCGGGTCTATCGCATCGTTCACGGAAAGACCACGTGGGGCTGATAAATTATGTATCAGCCGAAACTCACCCGGGTCCTTCTTGGGGACCACCCCTAAAGGGGAACAAACAAAGTTAGAAACTGGTGGCACATTAAATGGACCGGCGACTCGACCTCGAGCCACCTCCTTCCCGATCTTTTCCTGTACCACGGTCGTATGCTGTAAGACCGATATCTGGTTTTTACATTTTGCTATACCCTGAAACTCCCCTACTGGGATGCGGAAACCATATGAAAATCCGTTCCGCAACACCCCAGCGGAAGCGTGATCCGGGTATTCGCTGAGCCAGGGAATCATTGCCATGGTATCAATCGGAGTAGGTATAGGCGCCCCTCGGACTATGTCAGACCTGTTTGGCGCCTCCTCTACCCCCGTTATCACCCGTTTTGGCTCTGCACATGGACTCAGGATGGGATGATTGCCCACACCCCCCACATTCGTGCCTAAATTTGCATGACCCCTGGGGCCTAGTACATTTCCCCCTGTTAAAGTTCCAACAAACCCCCCTTTTACCTGTGTTACCGATTGGCCTCGAGTGATTGTCGTTACTCGTACCTGATCGAAAGGGCGTCCCCGCATATTGGCGGGAGGATTCGCCAACGATACTCCCTACCAATGGCACCCTCAACATCCCAGAGTCCTCCATTTTGGACCAGGACACAGAATCATAACAATCCCAAGTTAAGTTTTTATCATGCTCTTTCGCTTTTCTGAAAACATTATCATAACAAAACCAATGGCTGCCCTCGTGAGATACTGAATACCCCATGATCCGTGACTGATAAATCGGTAATTCGGACAGCAATTCGGGCCTACGTTCACCCAAGATGGATGTAAAACCCCCCCATGCTTTGCCCCAATTACCAATGTTTTCATTTACCTTAAAGGCGGCCATCTTGGCGCGCCAAACACTCGGATGCATGTGCTCCTTTTGGCTCTTAACATGCTCCATCTCATAATGATCGGTAAGCAACGAGAAGATGTTTATATACTCCCCTGCCCATATCTTCTCTTTGATAGCCAGAGGGACATGTTGACCCAACTTTTCCCTTCGAGAGGGTGCCGACTCATCCCTCGCAATCGGCAACGGCCGCTTACCTGAACCGGAAGCTGTATCTGCGACTGGACCTGACCCAGGTGGTCTTTCTACTGTCGCATCCGGCGATGGAGCCTTCGTCGCTTCCCTTGTTTCCCGCAGCTGTTTCATCAACACCTGCGCGTCGTCAGCCGTGGCGCCCTTGCTACCTTTACCCAACCACGCTGCTAGTTGTGCTGCCAGCTCGGGCGGCATATCCTCCCCAGATACGGGGGTGACCACCACGGGAATCGGATTCCCTTCCTCCGGCACAGGGGTGGGTGCCTCGAGTGGAGTACAGGGAACTGGGACGTCTCCCCCAGCTGCTCCCCTTCTGGGCCTTTTGCCTTTTCCTCCTGGAGCTGCTCCAGCCAGAGGACGTTTCGGCCCCGATTCCCCGTCTTTCTCCGCCATTCGCTTCTTTAGGTCGGTCACCTCTTTCATGAGAACACGCAGCATCTGGTCGGTAGTCATTCGCTTTCCCGCCTTCTTAGGCATTCTCCGACAGAGTATCTGCAAAACAAACAAGAAAGATTACAACGCTCAAAAATGGCTCTTCGTTCCGTCTCGAGCTCACGTGCAGCGAGGTGGTGCAGCTTCAGAGCACAGGAACAAGAGGATGCTTCCTTGGCTTGTTGCTCCTTTTATCCGTCTTCAGGGCGGGCGTAAACCCGCCCCGGCCTGCCCCGAGGGCGTGGCCGGCCGCGTCAGTGTCTAGGCCAGCCCACTCCAGGGCGGGAAAAAGGCGCGCCCCGGCTACGCCACTTCGGGCATACCTGCCGAGACTCGCCTCCCGCCCAAGATGGCTTCCCGGGGGGATCGTGGTACTCCACCATACGTTCGGGGGGACCGAATGGTCGCCCCTTTCCAAGAGTGTATACAGCAGTGTATATATACTGACTGGGAAATTGTTATGGGGGAGGTACGAGGAGAGAGGGAGGAGTAAGAGGAGAGAGGAGGGAGTATGAAGAGAAGGCGGAGTATGAGGAGAGAGGAGGTAGAATAAGGAGAGAGGGGGAATATGAGAAGAGA
Source organism: Lissotriton vulgaris (assembly GCF_964263255.1). Taxonomy (NCBI): domain Eukaryota; kingdom Metazoa; phylum Chordata; class Amphibia; order Caudata; family Salamandridae; genus Lissotriton; species Lissotriton vulgaris. The sequence continues at coordinate 1,348,290,113 of NC_141694.1, read as the reverse complement.
GGGAGGAGTATGAGGACAGAGAGGGGGAGTATGAGGACAGTGGCAATATGAGAAGAAGGGGGAGTATGAGGAGAGAGGGAGAAGTAAGAGGAGAGAGGTGGGAGTATGAGGACAGGGGGGAGTCTGAGGACAGGGAGGAGTATGAGGAGAGAGAGGTGAGAATGAGGAAAGAGGGGGACCATCGGGAGAGAGGGGGAGTATAATAAAACAGAAGGAGACGGTGAGGAAAGAGGGGGGAGTATGAGGAGAGATACAGGAGTATGAGGAGAGAAGAGGGAGTATGTGGAAAGAGGGGCGAGTATGAGGAGAACGGGGAGTATAAGGAGAGAGGAGTGTGCATGAGAGAGGATGGAATATGAAGAGTGAGGGGAAACAATTTGGAGAAAAGAGGAAATTAAGGAGACATGGGGTGTATAAGGAGAGAGTGTTACTATAAGAAGACAGTACGAAGTACAAGAAGAGGGGGGAATATGAGGACAGGGGGGAATATGAGGAGAAGGGGAGTATGAGGAGAGAAGGAGGAGTAAGAGGAGAGAGGGGGTGTATGAGGACAGGGGGGAGTATGAGGACAGGGAGGAGTATGAGCAGAGAGAGGTGAGAAGGAGGAAAGAGGGGGAATATCAGGAGAGAGGGGGAGTATAAGGAGAGAGAGGGAGAGTGTGAGGAGAGGGGGGAGTATGAGGAGAGAGAGAGGAGTATGAGGAGGGGGGAGTATGTGGAAAAGAGGGAATAAGAAGAGAGGGAGGAGTATGAAGGGATGGGGGAAGTATGAGGAGTGAGCGAGGTATGAGGAGAGATGGATGAGTAAGAGGAGAGAGGGAAGAGAATGTGGAGAATAGAGAAATATAAGGAGAGAGGGGTATATGAGGAGAGAGGGAAATATGAGGATAAAGGGAGTAAGAGGAGAGAGGGAACAGTAAGAGGAGGGAGGGGGACATATGAGAAGAGGGGGAGTATGAGGAGAGAGAGGGGAATATCAGGTAACAGGAGGAAGTTTAAGGAGAGAGAAGACGAATATGGGGAGAGGGGGGAGTATGAGGAGAGAGAGGAGGAGTATGAGGAAAGAGGGGGAGTATGAAAAAGAGCAGCAAGTATGAGGAGAAAATAGGACTATAACCAGAGAGGGGTATGTATGAGGAGAGACTGGAGAGTATAAGAAGAAAAGGTGAGAATGTAGAGAAAAAGGAAAGTATAAGAAGAAAGGGGAGTATTAAAAGAGAAGAGGTACTATGAGGAGAGAGGGAGGAATATGAGGCGATGGAGGAGTATGAGGAGTGAAGGGGGTATGAGGAGAGAGGTGGAAGTATGAGGAGAGAAGGGAGAGTATGAGAAGAGAATGGGGAGAATGTAGACAAAAGAAGAGTATAACAAGAGAGAGAGGGTGTATGAGGAGAGAGGAGGTACTATGTGGAGAGAGGGAGGAATATGAGGAGGCTTGAGCCTATGAGGAGTGAAGGGGGTATGAAGAGAGAGAGGGGTGTATAAGGAATGGAGAAATATGAGAAGAGAGAGGAGTATGAAAAGACGGGGGACTATGAGGGGAGAGGGGGAGTATGAGGAGAGTGGAGAGTATGAGGAGAGAGGAGGGAGTTTAAGGAGAGAGGTAGGAGTATGAGGAGAGAAGGGAGAATAAGGAGAGTGAGGGGGAGTGTGAGGAGAGAGCGAGTATAAGGAATGAGGGGTGTGTATGAGGAAAGAGGAGGGAGTATAAGGAGAAAGGGGGGAGAATGTAGAAAAAGGTGCGAATATAATTGCTAATTGCGCACAATGTGATTCTAGACAAAAAATATAAGACCTTGCATTTTACCAAACACATTTACTAGTCTAGAAATGGTTAAGTGACTGCACAAATTCCATGTATATAACTACTACGTTTCAGTGGACAACCCTGACTCATTTTGCAAATCTATAACCAATTTTCTGCATTTTTTTGCCAACATTACATCCAAAAAGTGACACAATAAAACAACAAAAAGGCACAAGGGGCTTGTAAAACTGCTCCAGAGTGAATGCAGCAGTGTATGGGTACTTACTGGGAAATTGTACATTTAGAACGCAAGTCTGATGCTAGGCAAACAACACTACTAATTACCCCTGAAGGCCTAATATCACTGCGCACATTACAGAAATATACTTATTGCATTTTACTGTACAACCATGAGTCATTTTCCAAATACAAAACCAATAACCGGTTTTTAATTCTATCAAAACTAGAATAGAAGATAGCTTTATAAGCACTTATGTATCTGAAAACACAATACAAACAAAAATGCTTCTCTCAGAACAATTGCTAAATGCAGACAGACGCACAATGTCATTCTAGACCAAAAATATTACACCTCGCATTTTACCAAAACACATTTACTCGTCTACAATCAGTTAAGTGACTGCACACATTCCATGTATATAACTACTACATTTCAGTGGTCAATCCTGACTCATTTTGCAAATACATAAGCAAATTGATGCATTTTTTGTGCCAACATTACATCAAATAAGTGACACAATACAACAACAAAGAGGTACAAGGGGCTTGTAAATCTGCACCAGAGTATATGCAGCAGTGTATGTATACTAACTGTGAATTTGCAGATTTAAAACACAAGTCTGATTCTAGACAACAAAAAAAATTAATTACTCTTGAAGGGCTAATATGGGTACACACATTACAGAAATATAATTACTGCATTTTACTGTACAACCATGAGTCATTTTGCAAATGCATAAACAATTTGCTGCATTATTTTTGAGAACATTGTATCAAAAAAGTTACACAATGGCAGCACAAAGACGCACAAGAGGCTTGTAAATAAATCCCTGAGAATTTACAATAGTGTATGTATACTGACTGGAAAGATGTAGATTTAAAACACAAGCCTAATTCTAAACAAGCAACACTATTAACTACTCTACGACTGAAAAAGTGACTGCACACATTCTACATTTTTTAGTACTGCACTTTATTACACAAAGCTTACTCACAAAACACATTAACTTACCAAATGGTTTTATCACAATAGTTATTCAAATGCAGACAAACTCAGAATGTGATTCTACACACTTTAGAAGGATAAACACATCACTCTTACTAAAAACAAAATACACCACATACATTCCCTTACAAGTAATCAACTCACCTTTCAAATTGATTTGTAGATTAAGAAGAATGCCAGTCACACAGCAGATATTGTTATACAGAATCTCTCTACTTCAGTGTTCGCAGCAAAACCAAAAAATGGCACGTTTTCCCTCTCAATTTACACATATATACATATTAATAACAAATCAAATTGCTTCACACATTATTTCAAAACCAAACACACATTTCTCTTGGTTGAACATTTGAACCCTGTCGAACTCACATAACTTTGAACCCTACCCCCAACACATCATGCAAAAGTCATGTGTCCACAGAGTTAAAAAGTTCAGCACACTGTAAAAGACTCCTCTTCAACAAGTTTAGACTCTGCAAAAGGTAGTTACTTATAAGTACCAATAAAGAGAAACGCTCTTGTTAGAACCAACCAACATCTAAACACATAAGCTTGATAGATATCAGTAAAACATATTTTTTTAATGATTTTTTTCTTGCTTAGGTCGACTTAGGATCCTCGCACCATACGTCGTCCGGCCGTGCCTGGTGCGAGTACTTTAAATTTACGGAAAAAAAATATTAATAGCCCCTATCACTAATTTTTATTATCCCCGGGTCCGACGGTCACAGCTGGCTCCCTGCGTCCTTCGGGAGCCGGCATTGCAGTTCGTCTGGGGGAGCAGCTTACATGCTGCTCTCACTGACGAAAAGCAATTTCCTATTTGAAAGAGAGAGCAGGTTAACCTGCTCTCTCTTCCAAATAGAAAAGCAGTTTGCTATGGTAGGGCGGGAACCGCGAGGCTCCCGCCCTACCATAGCAAATAGCAGTGTCCTGGGGTAGGCACCCCGGGACACTGCAGGAGCCGGCTCTGGATGGTGGTGGTCCCCAGGGCCATGAAAGGCTCCAGGAGGGGGGCTGCATGGCCCCCTCCCATCAGTTGTAAAGCCCCGGGTGGTGGTGGTCACCTGGACTGGGGGGGTCCATCACGGACCCCCCAATTTAAATATTAGAGCCCCGGGGAGGTGGCGGTCCCCTGGGCATGTGGGGGAGTTTCAGCCCCCCACAGGTTTATTTTATTTTTAAAAGAAGCCTCCGTAGGGTGGCTGTCCCCGGGGCAGCGGTAGGGCTGCGAGCCCCCTGCATACAAAATATTAAAGGCCCGGGTGGTGGCAGTCCCTTGGGTTGGGGGCCCCTCTGGGCCCCCCATTATTATTTAAAAAAAGAAGCCCCGGTGGGTGGAGGCCCCCACCTTATTAAAATAAGCCCTGGGAGTGGCGGTCCCTGGGCTCTCCTTTAGAAACAAACAATTACCCCCGGGATTTGGCCCCCTTGGGGGTTTAAAAAAATAATAATATGCAAATTATTTTTTTTGTCAGCAGGATACACGTACCTACGCGTACCCTGCAATTCTTTAAACAAAATAATAATGAGGGGGCCTTGGGGGTCTTTGTGGGACCCCTAAGCAGGCCTAGGGGGTCAGGGTGTTTCTACCCTGTCCCCTGTTCGCGTTTTTCGCGTTTCTTTTTCTGTTTTCTTGTGCCCCGGTTCTACCGAGGCACAAAATGGCTGCCAACACTTCCTGGTTTGGAGTGTTGACAGGCAGTTTTTAGCCAATTAGTATGCAGCTCATGCTCGTAATGGTACACGTACTGTTCTTAATCGGTACGCCCACGGTACAACTTCGGATATATATCTATGATTTTACTTTTGATTTTCTAAGGAACTACAGAACGGATTTACACTACTTAACAAAAAGCGTAATCTGCGAACCAAACTCTACCTTTTTGCCAAATTGGTGTAATTCTGTTCAGCAGTTCGGCTGTAGCCTCACTTAAAGAACCCTATGGAAAACTGCATGGGGAAAACACGTTTTGGGCCCCCTTTTTTTCTCAGCCCCCGCTTCACAAATTACCCCAAAACTTTCAGGGAAGGAGCGGTGCGTCGCATCTTCTTTGAGAATTTGGTGAAGGCTTGTCAACCAGCACCAAAGTTATTCCAAATAGAATGTTGGGGATTTCCTATGGAAAAGACGCCCTAACTATAACTACCTAATGGCGACCGCCAGTAGGTAATATATATATATATATATATATATATATATATATATATATATATATATATATATATATATTTTCACTGAAAGAACCATAGGTTTCACACACGTAATAGTTAAAAATTTGCATTTATAAAACCTTAGAAATTCCCTGAAAAAACTATAGGTTTCACACATGTTATAGTTAGCTGGACATTTCACTGATACAAAACCATTGAAATTCCCCCGTTATAGTTAGTTTATTTAACTATTACTCGCGCGCCAGCAATGCACTGCTGATGACGTCACATATTACATCACTCATGTAATGATCAGTGACATCACTCATGCCATCACTTATGACATCATCCAGTGAATGTGTGTCTTTCTGAAAAACAAAACATTTTTTATATATGTATATCTAAAGGTCGATGGAACAATAAATGGGTACATAAATGTCTAAATTCTATAACTGACTTATTAAGTGTATCTTAGTGAATACATATATTAACGAGTAATGTTTAAATATGTACATATCTGTATCAGTGTCTCACTTTGTGTATAAGTGGCTGCATGGGTTGGTGAGTAGCTACATGAGTGTGTATATGGCTTATTAGTTGTTTTTTTGAGTATCAGTATAAGTGTCTGTATGGTTCGGTGGGGGATATTACTTAGCGTATAGATGCATGAATGACTGACTCACTGTTTGTATGTGTTTTGAAGACAGCATGTGTGCAAGACTGGTGGGTGGATGAGTTTGTGTATGGGTGTGTTAGTGAGTGAATGACTGTCCCAATAGAGTCTTTATGAGTAAGTACATATGTTTTAAACTAGTATATGTGAGTATTGATGTATATAAGTGAGTATATATGAGAGTGAGAGATTGGAAGAGTTCCTGTATAAATATGTATTTATTTCTACAAGTGATTGTTTAAGAGAGTAAGTATGTGTATGTTTCTGTAGAAGTAAGTGTAGTGGTGTGCGTATAGCTGCATATGCAAGTAAATGGATGTTTGATAGTTTGTTTGCATGTGTGAGTATGTGTGTGAGTAACTCTATGTATCAGTGTTGGTGTGTAACAAGATGTATAGATGTACATATGATGAGTGAGTACATGTATGAGTGACTGTATAGAAATGTTGGTGAATGAGTGGATGGTGTGTATGTAGATGTTGGAATTACTGGATAGGTTGTTGAAACTGGTATTGGCATCTCCATTTTTTTGAAAATTGTATTTCCTATTTTTGAATGTGTGTATCAAAGGTTATATTATGGTAAGAGGAGGTCTGCCATTCTTTCACAAAGATGATGTCATTAGTGATGTCATTTAAGATGTCATGAGTGATGTCATGAGTGTTGTTACTGACCATGTCATGAGTGATGTAGTATGTGACGTCATCAGCAGTGCATTGTGGACGTGCGAGTTATAGTAAACTAAACTAACTATAACAAGGGAATTTCAATGGTTTTGTATGAGTGAAATGTCCAGCTAACTATAACATGTGTGAAACCTATAGTTTTTTCAGTGAATTTCTAAGGTTTTTTTAAATGCTAATTTTTAACTATAACATGTGTGAAATCTATGTTTTTTTCAGTGAATTTCTAAGGTTTTTTAAATGCTAATTCCTAACTATAACGTATGTGAAACCTATGTTTTTTTTCTGTGAATTTGTAAGGTTTTTTAAATGCTCATTTTTAACTATAACGTGGCAGAAACCTATGTTTTTTTCAGTGTATTTCAAAGGTTTCGTAAATGATAATGTTTAAATGTATTAATTGTTATCTATTTTTTATACTAATTTACTACATTGTTTTAAAGTGTTTATTTTTGAATATTTTATTTTTTAAATTACATTCCATATTTTTAATATATATTGAAAAACAGAATTCGTAGTTCAGTTGATTTTTGAGGAAATGTTTAAATTTACAAAACTCCTCACTTAGTGAAACCTGTCAATGTTAGCCTATGGAAGGAAATTCATGTAACTGTAAGTACGGTTAGAATTACTTTTCATGATCAGTAGTGGGCTGAAAGATGTAGCACTGAGGTCTCTCCTGATTAAGCATGGGCGGAAAATCCGTTCCGCTCGCGGATTTTGCGGATTTTCGGTAAATTCGCAATCCGCGAGATTCGCTAATTTCCCGCAAAATCCGCAAATTCGCACGCAGCAGATTTTTTTTTCATGGTGATACAATTTTGCGGCGTGCGGCGTTCACTTACCGTCATTCAGCGTTTGTCGAGTTGTTTTTCTCGATATTTTTGTGAGTGCTGCGCCATTTTGGGTCATACTGTGGGATCCCGTGGAAGTTTGGCGACGCACCGCGTGAGTTCGCAATTGCGAACATGTAGGTGCGGCGGGCAGCAACAATCTCGCACTCGCGAAATTACAAAATTTGCAATTCTGCACAAGAAATCCACTAGCAAGCAGCATAGACCTTCTGAAAATGATGATTTTTATCAGAATGACTCCTCAGGTTGACATTTGCCTGCACTTTTTTGGATTTGAGGCCTTTTGACTCTCTTTGGATCACTTTTGGATAAGAAATCAACTGTCATAAGTAAGTTTGTTTGGGGCATTACAGTTGCTGTTCTGCAGAAAGCACTCAGCAGGTGCAAAAGTTCACTCATCATTAGTAACCATTCCCTGTAGTACTTCCTGAGGGCCCCCTCCAGAGTTCAGTTGCCTATGTTTGTTTGGTGCATTATAGTTGCTGTTCTGCAGAAAAACGAATTTTCAAAAATGAAAGCACTCAGTAGGTGCAAAAGTTCGAACTCATCATTAGTAATAGTAACCATTCCCTGTAGTGCTTCCTGACTGGGGCCCCTCCAGAGTTCAGTTGCTAGTTGCAACAATTGTATGACCCTGCTCTGACCCTCACAGCAGGCTCATAGAATAGCTACAAGTAGGTCACAAAGGTCGTGGAAAAAAAAGTTGCACTGCAACAGAAAGCAAATTACAGATAAGGAAGCAGGTGCCAGACTGGAATTTTAAAACAGTGACACATTAATAAACCAACTTCAAATTAATTCATGTCAGTTGAAGCAGGGCAGGTGTGCTTGCTTTCCCCCCCATAATCTACAGTGATGATGAACCAGAGGGAGGCATTGATGTACCAGAGGGTGGCAGTGGTGAAACAGAGGGTGCTGGGAACCTGTGATGATGAACCAGACGTAGAAACAACATAGTCGCGACCGTTGCGAGCCGACAAGTAAGTTCGCAATTGCGAACTGGTACCAAACCCTCGCAAACTGGCAGAAACCCTTGCGAACACAAAAAAAAAATCCGCAAATTCGCGAGAATTCGCGGATTTTGCGGATTGCGAGTTCGCAAATACGCAAATTCGCGAACGCCAGATTTGCTAAATTCGCCCATGCTTACTCCTGATAACAGGTGAGTAAATCAAAATTCGTAGTTCAGCTGATTTTTGAGGAATTTTTTAAAGTTCCAAAACTCCACACTTAGAAAAATTTCAAAGTGAAATCAGTCAGTGTTAGCCTATAAAAGGAAATTCAAGTTACTGTAACTTTAATTAGAATTACTTTTCAGGATCAGTAGAGGGCTGAAAGATGCAGCACTGATGTCTCTCCTGATAACAGGTGAGAAAATCGGAATTCGTAGTTCGGCTGATTTTTGAGGAATTTTTTAAAGTTCCAAAACTCCACACTTAGATGAATTTTTTATAGTTCCAAAACTTTAAACTTTAGAAAAATGTCAAAGAGAAAACAGTCAATGTTATCATAGAAATGAAATTCAAGTTACTGTAACTACAATTAAATTACTTTTCATGATCAGTATTGGGCTGAAAGATGCAGCACTGAGGTCTCTCCTAATAACAGGTGAGTAAATCAGAATTCGTAGATCGGCTGATTTTAGAGGAATATTGGAAAGGGGCGACCACTCGGTCCCCCCGCACGTATGGCAGAGTACCACGATCCCCCCGGGAAGCCATCTTGGGCGGGAGGCGTGTCTCGGCTGGTATGCCCGAAGCGGCGTAGCCGGGGCGCGCTTTTTCCCGCCCTAGAGTGGGCTGGCCTAGACACTGACGCGGCTGGCCACGCCCTCGGGGCAGGCAGGGGCGGGTTTACGCCCGCCCTGAAGACGGATAAAAGGGGACGCAAGACCAGAAGGCATCCTCTTGTTCCTGTGCTCTGAAGCTGCACCTCCTCGCTGCACGTGAGCTCGAGACGGAACGAAGAGCCAATTTTGAGCGTTGTAATCCTTCTTTTTGTCTTACAGATACTCTGTCGGAGAAATGCCCAAGAAAGGCGGAAAGAGAATGACGACTGAACAGATGCTTCGGGTCCTCATGAAGGAGATGACCGAGCTGAAGAAGCGGGTGGCGGAGAGAGAGGGGGAAGGGGGGCCGGGACGTCCTTCGGCTGGAGCAGCCCCAGGAGGGAGAGCCAAGAGGCCAAGCAGGGGACCAGCTGGGGGAGACGTCCCGGTTCCCCGTACCCCGCATGAAGCGCCAACCCCAGTACCCGTGGAGGGGAATCCGATTCCCGTGGTGGTCACCCCGGTGTCCAATGAGGATATGCCGCCCGAGCTGGCAGCACAACTTGCAGCGTGGTTGGGCGAAGGTAGTGAGGGCGCCACTGCTGTCGACGCGCAGGCGCTGATGAAGCAACTGCGTGAGAAACGGGAGGCAGCCAAGGTGTCCGCGCCGGCTGCAGTAGTTGACAAGCCACAGGGGACGATTACGACCGCAGAGGCAGCGTCCGGTGCAGGTAAGCGGCCATTGCCGATTGCGAGGGATGAGTCAGCACCCTCTCGTAGAGAAAGGTTGGGTCAACATGTGCCTTTGGCAATTAAAGAGAAGATTTGGGCGGGGGAATATGTGAACATCTTCTCGTTGCTTGTTGATCATTATGAGGTGGAGCATGTTAAGGGCCAGAAAGACCTCATGCATCCGAGTGTTTGGCGCGCAAAAATGGCCGCCTTTAAAGTGAATGAGGATATTGGCAATTGGGGCAAAGCATGGGGGATTTTTACGTCGATCTTAGGGGAACGTAGGCCCGAGTTACTTTCCGAGTTGCCGACCTATCAGTCGCGAATCATGGGGTACTCGACATCACACCAGGGTAACCATTGGTTCTGCTACGATAATCTTTTTAGAAAGGCTAAAGAGCATAATAAAAACTTAACCTGGGATTGTTACGATTCTTTGACATGGGATAAAATGAAGGAGACAGGTATGTTGAAAATGCCATTGGTAGGGGGTAATGTTGGCGAATCCTCCCGCCAATATGCGGGGACGCCCTTTCGATCAGGTACGGGTACCGACGATCACTCGAGACCTGCCAGCAATACAGGGAAAAGGGGGTTCTGCTGGAATTTCAACAGAGGTAAATGTACTAGGCCCCAGGGATCGTGTAAATTTAGACATGAATGTAGTGGGTGCGGGTCGTCCCATCCTGAGTCCACGTGCAGAGCCAAAACGGGTGATAACGGGGGTAGAGGAGGCGCCAAACAGGTCTAACATAGTCCGAGGGGCGCCTTTACCTACCCCGATTGATACCTTGGCGATGATTCCCTGGCTCAGTGAATACCCGGATCGTACTTCTGCTGGGGTGCTGCGGAACGGGTTTTTGTATGGTTTCCGCATCCCAGTAGGGGACTTTCAGGGTGTGGAGAAGTGTAAAAATCAACTTTCGGTCCTACAGCATACGACCGTGGTACAAGAGAAGATCCGGAAAGAGGTTACTCGAGGTCGGGTTGCCGGCCCGTTTAGTGTACCCCCGGTGCAGAGTTTTGTTGGTTCTCCTTTAGGGGTGGTCCCCAAGAAAGACCCGGGTGAGTTCCGACTGATTCATAATTTATCAGCTCCACGTGGTCTTTCTGTAAACGATGCAATAGACCCAGAAGTGTGTTCGGTGCGGTACGCATCTTTCGATGAGGCCGTAGCCATTTTGAATCGCCTGGGGCCCGGGGCGCTGATGGCGAAGTCGGATATCGAGTCAGCGTTCCGGTTGCTCCCGGTACACCCAGACGACCAGCGTCTCCTAGGTTTCACGTTTCAGGGTCATTATTACATGGATAGGTGTATGCCGATGGGGTGCTCTATATCTTGTGCCTATTTCGAGAAATTCAGTAGTTTTCTACAATGGGTCTTCACAAAGAGGACGGGTTTCCAACATGTAATGCATTACCTTGATGACTTTCTGTTCCTTGGGGCAGCCGGGGATCTCGAATGTGGCCAGGCCTTGGCCGAATTTTGTGTATTAATGAAGCAGTTTGGTGTGCCATTGGCACCGGGTAAGACGGTGGGTCCTGCGACTTGCCTCGAGTTTCTGGGGATCGAGTTAGACTCCAGTGAGGGTTGTTTTCGTTTACCAGCTGACAAAGTGGGGAAGTTCAAGGCAGCCCTGCAAATGTGTATAAATGGATCTAAAGTTACGCTGCATCAGTTACAGCAGTTGGTGGGACAGTTGAATTTTGCCCTGAGGGTTATACCGATGGCCCGCCCCTTTTCCCGTTCAATTGCCCAAGCTATGGTCGGCCTAAAGGAGGGTCATCATCGCACGAGACTATCGGCTGAGGTCCGCCAGGACATGCGCATTTGGTTAGCATTCCTGGCGGATTTTAATGGTCGAGTCGTCTGGAACAAACCGGCCGTGTCCTCTGAAGAGCTGGGGCTATAGACAGATTCGGCAGGTAGCATAGGTTTTGGTGCCATCTTCGGCACAAAATGGTCGGCACAAAGATGGCCGGCATGGTGGCATGACAATGGACTGACAAGTAATATTGCTTTCTTGGAACTTTTCCCCATTTTGGTGGCCCTAAGAACCTGGCCCGAAGGGTTCAAAGATCACTCTGTGGTATTTTGGTCTGACAATATGACCGTGGTCGAGTGCATCAATAGCCAGGCAGCACGATGTAAACTGATTTTAAGACTGCTCAAAGAAATTGTTTTACTGTGTATGCAACTGAATGTGCTATTCAGAGCTAAACATGTCCCGGGGGTACTGAATCAGGCAGCTGATGCACTGTCTCGTTTTCATATGCAGGCTTTCTCGGGTTTCCTTCCCACAGCGGACCCAGAGCCGGCACCCTTTCCCGAAGCTCTCTGGTCTCTCGGTGCCCCGAACTTCGTCACCTCGTGGGAGAGAGCCTAGCACCAAGGACAAGGAAGGCATATGAAGGGGCGTTTCGGTCCTATTTAGCCTTTTTGGGGACTGATGGAGAGGGGCTTTGGGGCCACGAGGAATGGGTAGTGAATTTTCTGATGTCCTTACGTAGGGCTGGGAAATCGGTGGCTACGGCCCAGAGGCATCGTGCTGCCATTTCCTTTGTTGCCAGGGCTCATGGTATCCAGGACCCGACAGCGTCTTTTGTTGTACAGAAAGCGCTGCGTGGGTGGCAACGCCTTGAGGGTCGCAGAGTAGATGAGAGGCGCCCGATAGGTTTGGATAGGTTGGCCCAGTTGTTGGCCACACTCCCTGCCACATGTTCATCTCAGTTTGAGACGGTGTTGTTCCGAGCCGCTTTTACGCTGGCATTTCATGGAGCGATGCGGGTAAGCGAACTGGTGGCGAGGAACAAATGGGATGTGACAGGGGGTTTGTGCCGGGAACACGTTCAGGTCAGAGGAGAGACAATGACTGTCTCCTTTGTCAGGTCCAAGACCGATCAAGATGGGATGGGTGACTGCATAATCATACCCAGGATTCCCGGGTCCTCCATGTGTCCAGTAAAGTGTTTAGAAAACTACTTAGCACGAAGGGTGGCATCATGGGGGGGGACCTTGTTGAGACACGCGGACGCCACCCCACTGACGAAATTTCAGTTTCAGCGGGTGCTTGCGATGTCAATTGCCGCTGCGGGCTTGAACCCGGGCGAGTTTGGGACCCACTCCTTTCGGATAGGGGCTGCTACGGAAGCTACAGCCAGGGGTCTTAATGTTGAACAAGTGAAACGAGTGGGGCGTTGGTCCTCCAAGTGTTATAAGAGGTATGTGCGGTTGCACATGTTGTGAAGCTGTAATGATGTACTCACGCTTCTTGTCTTTGTTTGGTTTTCAGTTGCGCAAGCCTACGAGGCGGGGCGAACTATGCAGTCGACCCAACACCGGGCCAGCGGTCAGACATCACCGGCTGTGAAGAAGGAGGTGTGGGTCGTGGGCCACTCATACGTGAGGCGTGCCGCGGACGTATTCAAAGCAGGTGACATGATTCACGTAGCTGGGGAATACGGGTACAGGGTGTCCTTCTACGGAAGAGGCGGGCTCTGTATTGACCAGTTTCAAGCATTTTTCGAGGGTTTGTTAGGGCGGACGAGGTCACCGCCGTCTATAATCATAGTGCATCTAGGGGGCAACGATTTGGTCACCACCGGTAGACGACTTCTCCTGGAGGCAATGCTTTCCACTGTAAGTTGGTTGGCGAGGAGAGTTCCGGGGTGCACAATTGCGTGGTCCCATATGATCCCACGAAAGGTGTGGCGAGGGGCTATTTCTGTTCCTGCTTTGAATCACTCTGTGAGGAAGCTTAATAACAAAGTGAGTAGGTTGTTCCGTTCCAGGACATTGCATTATATTTCGCATGGCTGTATTAATGATGACAGTATGTATTTGGGGGATGGTGTGCATTTGTCTCGGGTGGGGAATGAGTTACTCATAGGAGACTTCTTAGCATGGTTAAAAACTTTAAAACATGACCTTTAGGTAGGAGCTTTGTGGGGGGTCCGGATAGCCGGTCAACTATCCGGCCTGTGGCGGTAAGGTCATGATCGGTGAGCACTAATTGGAAGATCCCTATGAGTGGGCGTCACCCAACACGGATGGGAGCGCTCGGGAGAGGTGGCCATTGGCCCCTCAACGGGGAGGCGGTCCCTTCTAAGGATGGGTTGCCGGAAGGAAAGGAAAGGCGGTCAAGGCCCCTTCCTGTGTAGGAGGGGTTACAGCCCCCTCCTGGGGAATTTCCCGGGGCCAGTGACGTCTGCGACGGCAGATGTGGTAAGTTGTGCGGGGTTTGGGGGGGGGTCTACGCTACCTTCTAGATACCTCACACGAGTCCTCGAACGACCTTTAAGTGGCGTCGAGTTTTATTGGTGCCCCCGTCAAGTCAAAGGGAAATTGGTAGTTGCACTTGAGGTACGCCTCAGTGCTGTCGCCCCTCACAAGTGGGGGGGGTATTTCTGGTTAGGGATCTTGACACCGGTTACGACCTTGCCGTTGGCCCTTAAACGTTAGGATGTACAATTTCATATTTCAAGTAAATGTGTGTAGGATGTTAGTTCGGCTAGGAGAACCTCTGTATTAGAGAATCTGTTAAGGTTAGCCAAACATCGCAATGTGGTAATGAAATTGTACATAATATAAAATGTTGATTTAATGTTTTAATTTTGTTTTAATAAATACGTCCGGGAGGGTTACTCCCTCCCTCTTCCAAAAACTTCAAGAACTGTTTCCGGTTTCCCTCCTTTGGGGATTGTGTTGAGAGGGGGTGGCGGGTATCTCAGCCATATGGAAAGGGGCGACCACTCGGTCCCCCCGCACGTATGGCAGAGTACCACGATCCCCCCGGGAAGCCATCTTGGGCGGGAGGCGTGTCTCGGCTGGTATGCCCGAAGCGGCGTAGCCGGGGCGCGCTTTTTCCCGCCCTAGAGTGGGCTGGCCTAGACACTGACGCGGCTGGCCACGCCCTCGGGGCAGGCAGGGGCGGGTTTACGCCCGCCCTGAAGACGGATAAAAGGGGACGCAAGACCAGAAGGCATCCTCTTGTTCCTGTGCTCTGAAGCTGCACCTCCTCGCTGCACGTGAGCTCGAGACGGAACGAAGAGCCAATTTTGACCCACCCACCAGCCCCTGATGACAGTAAGTGGTTTTGAATAAAGTTGATGGATAACTCTGATTTTCGTTTACAGGTTGTGGTATTATCGTAATGATTTTGAGTATGTAATAAAGATTGTCGATTTGTGTTACGTTTTGCAAATAAAGAAATTCTGCTTTAGTGATCATTGGTAAGCATGCTTTTAATGAAAGTATAGTTGCTACTGTATTTTTTTTTTTTTTAGTTTAGTCATTTAGTTAGCATTGTCGTATTTATCTTGGTCGGGCGGTAAGGTCATGATCGGTGAGCACTAATTGGAAGATCCCTATGAGTGGGCGTCACCCAACACGGATGGGAGCGCTCGGGAGAGGTGGCCATTGGCCCCTCAACGGGGAGGCGGTCCCTTCTAAGGATGGGTCGCCGGAAGGAAAGGAAAGGCGGTCAAGGCCCCTTCCTGTGTAGGAGGGGTTACAGCCCCCTCCTGGGGAATTTCCCGGGGCCAGTGACGTCTGCGACGGCAGATGTGGAAAGTTGTGCGGGGTTTGGGGGGGGGTCTACGCTACCTTCTAGATACCTCACACGAGTCCTCGAACGACCTTTAAGTGGCGTCGAGTTTTATTGGTGCCCCCGTCAAGTCAAAGGGAAATTGGTAGTTGCACTTGAGGTACGCCTCAGTGCTGTCGCCCCTCACAAGTGGGGGGGGTATTTCTGGTTAGGGATCTTGACACCGGTTACGACCTTGCCGTTGGCCCTTAAACGTTAGGATGTACAATTTCATAATTTCAAGTAAATGTGTGTAGGATGTTAGTTCGGCTAGGAGAACCTCTGTATTAGAGAATCTGTTAAGGTTAGCCAAACATCGCAATGTGGTAATGAAATTGTACATAATATAAAATGTTGATTTAATGTTTTAATTTTGTTTTAATAAATACGGCCGGGAGGGTTACTCCCTCCCTCTTCCAAAAACTTCAAGAACTGTTTCCGGTTTCCCTCCTTTGGGGATTGTGTTGAGAGGGGGTGGCGGGTATCTCAGCCATATTGTATGTTTCAAAAATAGACACTTAGAAACTTTTCTGGTGAAAACCACACAATAAATTCCTATGGAAGAAAATACAAGTTACTGGTAAGTATGCTTAGATTTCCTTTTAAGGGTCCGTCCTGGGCTCAAAGATGCAACACTGACGTCTCTTGTGATAACAGGTGAGTACATCGGAATTCGTAGTTCCGCTGATTTTAGGGGAATATTGTGCTCAATAGTGAAGGAAGGTGGTGGGGCCTGAGTTGACATGTGTGCAAACACGCCCTGTGGCGCGTTTTAGATTGGAGAATTAATTCCTCGTCAATCCTGAGGTCCCCTGTGAGCCAACTAGCCCACCAGGTACCTCCAGTATGCGCAAGGGAGCTGTGTTGCAGTGAGGTGTTCAGAGGGCACGCCCCCTTGTTACAACACGCTTCAAAGCAGCTCTGTGGCGCCTAATAGAGGTACCTGTTGGACTAGTTGGCCCCTAGGGAACCTCTGTATTAAAGAGGAATTCATTCCCCAACTTAAAACGGGGCATGTTTGCACACATATCACCTCAAGCCCCGCCCCCTACCTTTGCCACTGTGCAAAGTTCTAAGTTGGGGGATTAAGTTTCCTTGCATACTGGGAGTCCCTGGAGGCCAACTAGCCCACCAGGAACCTCCAGTATGCGCTAGGGGTCTCTGTTGCCAAGAGGTGTAAAAAGGGGCGTGGCCTCTTTACACGTCTCTGAAAGGCAGCCCCCTAGCGCATACTGGAGGTTCCTTGTGGGCTACTTGGCTCCCATGGACCCCCAGTATTTGCAGAGTGGTGCCTTTGTTTTTCGGCAGGGTACGCGTACCCTGCATGTATCTCGGGATTAAAAAAAAAAAATTACAGAGTGGGAACTAATTCCCCTAGAATACTGGGGGCCCCTGGGGGCCAACTAGCCCACCAGGAACCTCCAGTATGCGCCAGAGGGCTGCATTGCACAGAGGTGTAAAAGGGGGCATGGCCTCATTACACCTCTCTGCAATGCAGCCTCCTGGCGCAATTGCAGAGGGGGAACTAATTCCCCTTGCATACTGGGGGTCCCTGGGGGCCAAATAGCCCACCAGGAACCTCCAGTATGCACAAGGGGGCTGTGTTGCACAGAGGTGTAATGAGGCCCCGTCCCTTTTTACACCTCTCTGCAAAGCAGCCCCCTAGCGTGTTTATAGAGGGAGAACTAATTCCCCTTGCATATTGGGGGTCCCTGGGGGCCAACTAGCCCACCAGGAACCTCCAGTATGCGCCTTGGGGCTTCGTTGCAGAGAGGTGTAAAAAGGTCATGGCCTCTTTACACGTCTCTGCAAGGCAGCCTCCTGGCGCATAGTGGAGGTTGTTGGTGGGCTACTTGGCCCCCAGGGACCCCCAGTATTCAAGGGGAATTAGTTCCCCCTCTGCAAACGCGCCAAGGGCCGCGTTTGCAGAGTGCTGCCTTAATTTTTTGGGAGGGATCGACAGTGTACGCGTACCCTGTGATTTAAAAAAAAAATGGTTTGGCCTTGGGGGTATTTGTGGGACCCCCTGAGCAGGCCTAGGGGGTCAGGGTGTTTCTACCCTGCCCCCTTTTCTTAGTTTTTACCTTTGTTTCCCTGGTTTCTTATGACTCGGTTCTACCGAGGCACAAGATGGCTGCAAACACTTCTTGGTTTCGAGTGTTAACAGACAGTTGACAGCCAACCAGCATGCAGCTCGTGCTCGGGAAGGTACGCATACTGTACTCCGTCTCTAGATATCCATTTAACAAACAGCACAATCTGCGAAGCAAAATCTACCTCTCTGCTAAATGTGGTGTAATTACGTTCAGCCGTTTGGGCTGTAGCCCTGGCTAAAGGTCCCTATGGAAAATTGCATGGGGACAACATGTTTTGGGACCCCCCTTTTTTCTCGGCCCCCACTTGATGAATCACCCCTAAACTTTCAGGGAAGGAGCGGAGCAGGCCATTTTCTTGGAGAAATTCACGAAGATTCGTCCACCGGCGCCAATGTTATTCTAAATAGAATGTTGCGGATTTCCTATGGAAACTAGGTTTTAACTATAACTACCTACTGGCGCCCGCCAGTAGGTAATATATATATATATATATATATATATATATATATATATATATATATATATATATATATATATATATATATATATATATATATATATATATATATATATATATATATATATATATATATATATATATATATATATATATATATATATATATATATATATATATATATATATATATATATATATATATATATATATATATATTCAATATTGGCACTCCAAATGTACCAGAAAATCCCGGGTCACTCACAGGTGGGTGCTTCTACGCAATGGTACTCGCGTTTCCATCAAAGCTCAGGCTCCGTCCCCCAATCCATGGAACAAAGTACAGCTCTCCGAGGGTAAAGGCAGGATAACTTTATTTCGCTGTTAGCAGTGTGAACAGACGCGTTTCGGACAGAAGTTCTACGTCAATGTTTACGAAGGTCTTCTGTCCGAAACGCGTCTGTTCACACTGCTAACGGCGAAATAAAGTTATCCTGCCTTTACCCTCGGAGTGCTGTACTTTGTTCCATGGATTTGGGGACGGAGCCTGAGCTTTGATGTATATATTTATATATATATATATATATATATATATATATATATATATATATATATATATTTATTACCTACTGGCGGTCGCCAGTATAGTGGGTAGTTATAGTTAGGACCCATTTTCCATAGGAAATCCACAACTTTCTATTTGGAATAACTTTGGTGCCGGTTGATGAATCCCTGCAAAATTTTCTAACCTGATGGGAAGCTCTGGTCCGCTCCTATCCTGAAAGTCCTGGGGTGATTCGTGAAGTGGCGGCTGAGAAAAAAGGGGGGTCCCAAAACGTGTTTTCCCCATGCAATTTTCCATAGGTACCGTTCATTGCGGCTTCAGCCCGAACGCCTGAATGGAATAACATCAAATTTGGCAAAGTTGTTGTCCTTGGTTCAGACTCGTGCCTTTTGCTTACATGGTGTACATCTGTTCAGTAGTTCCTGAGAAAATTACAATTAAAAGTACATATATATCTATGGCCTCGGTGGATGCGCGGATTAAAAGCTCACCGTCCTGATCATGCACAGAATGCTGATTGGCTGTCAAGTGGTTGTCAACATTGGAAACCAGGAAGTGTTGGCAGCCATTTTGTGCCTCGGTAGAAGTGAGGATCTAAAATTTAGTGGAACAAGTGTTTAAAACATATAAATGAGCAGGTAAGAAATAGTTTGACCCTCTAGACTTGCTTAGAGAATCCCACAAGGACCCCTAGAGCCAAAAAAAGATATATATATATATTTTTTTATGGAGAAATGTGCGGTGGGTGAATGAATCTGCCGTAAAAAACATTAAAATGAAGTGCGGGCTTCTGTGCTTGTTTAAAAATTAGCTACGTGGGAAGGAGAAATCCTGGGGTCTAAAATATTGCATTTGAAGCGGGGGCCGAGAAAAAAGTGGGATCCCAAAATGTGTTTTCCCCATGCAATTTTCCTTAGGAATCATTCATCACGGCTACAGCCTAAATGGTTACACAGAATTATACCAAATTTGGCAAAGGGGTAGTCCTCGGTTCAGACTCATGCCTTGTGCTTAAATGGTGTAAGTATATTCAGTAGTTTCTGAGAAAATGACAAGTAAAAGTACATATATATCTAAGGCCTTGGTGGATGTGCGTATCCTGCACGCACACTAAGCGCACCATCACGATCACACACTGAATGCTAATTGGCTGTCAAGTGGTTGTTAACATTCAAATCCAAGAATTGTTGGTAGCCATTTTGTGCCTCTGTAGAAGCGAGCATCTAGAAAATAGTGGGACAAGTGTTTAAAAGGTATAAAGGGGGCATGTGGGAAATATTTTGATCATCTAGATCATCTAGACCTGCTTATGGGGTTCCACAAGGACCCCTATGGTCCCCACATTTTTTTGGGGTAGGGGGAACGGAGAAATGTGCGTTGGGTGCATGGATCTGTCGTAATAAAAATAAAAACGAAGCGGGCTCCTGTACTTGTTTAAGCATTAGCTACCTGGGGTCTAAAATATTACATTTGATTAGGGTCCAGACGGGCCCTGTAGCCCGGGGACCGCCATTCCTCGGTGCTACAAAATAAATGTGTGAGGGAGCTCAAAAGTCCATCTAAGGCCGGGGATTACCACCTTCTGTTTTTTTTTATTTTGGATGGGGGGCTGCTTTGTCTGCATTCTAGAGCAGTTGAAAGGCTTTGGGAACACCACCCCCCAGGAGCAGCCCCTGCTGTGTCTCGGGGTGTCTACCCCCACAACACTGCTGTTTGCTATGGCAGGGCAAGAGTCGAGGTTCCCGCTCTGTCATGGGAAACTTGAAGGAATATTAACAAGTGCCATTTAGCTGCAATTTAAAAAAAAGCTAAAAAATGCAAAAAGCAAGAAAATTATATCGTCCTATTTACTAGGTGACACTGAGATGCATTAATGCATGTTAGCAGCCGGTTTGCTAAGTGCTCGCCTCGTATCTCCAATGAGTTGCAATGTAGGTGTTGTCAGTGGGAAGGTAGGTGTTTCTATGAGAATATAAAAAGGAAGAGGGAGGTTTGACAATAGCGTTGTATTTACAAGGCGGCCCTGGATTTGAGGACCAATAGGAAAACTCTTTCTAATTGCAGTTTATGTTGGATCCTAACATCTGTTCTGAAGTAGACTTAAGCATGTTTATTAGGTGATGTGGCAGATTTTCAAGTTCTTTGTGTCACTATTGCATCACTTTCAACATGGGAAAAGTGACACGAATGTGGTGCAAGGGACTTGTAAATCTGCTACACAGTGTTCTGTGTTTGCTTTCCTTTCTGTCATGTAGAGTATCCTGAGTAAATATAACGGTTTCTGTGCAGCCAGTACCTTTCAACCCTACCCCAAAACTAAGCATGGGTGGATTTTGCGGATCCACGATCCGCAAATTTGCGGATTTGCGTATTTGCAGATCCGCAAAATCGCGAATTTGCGGATTCGCGGATTTAGCAGATTTTTTAAATGCGGGGGTCTTCTGTGCGAGTTCAAGGGCCTCTTTTGTGTATAAATGGTCAGAGACCGATCAGAGCAGCAGATGAAGAGAAAGAAGCTCCTGGTCACAGGAACAGCACGAGGATTGCGCTTGTGAAAGTCAAGGATACAAAGGCCTCTATTCAGCATCACAGGTGATTTTCGATGGTAGATTTGGGAAGAAGGCACACCTGCCCAGCCTCGACGACGCTCACAATTGTTTTTGGGCAGATGAATGAGTCACTGAATTTGAGCTTCAACTAGTTCCAGCGGCCATGTGTGTGTTACTATGCACACCGATGTGCGCAGGGGTCCCTTGAGTGAGCTGTCCATCCATCATCCTGAAACTATTTTAGGATGGCGCCGGCAAGCTGCCAGCGCCATCCTAAAATAGTTACTAAATTAGCTTCATCAGGAAGCACTAATAGATAAAATAAAGCAGGTGCTCCCGACCTGCTTTATTTTATCTATTAGTGCTTCCTGTTGAAGCTAACTTAGTAACTATTTTAGGATGGCGCTGGCAGCTTGCCGGCGCCATCCTAAAATAGTTACAACAACTTCAAGCTTGAAGGCTTGAACTTTTGCCCCCCTGAATCCGCCGCTCACGGATTCGCGGATTTTCGGTAAATTCGCAGGAGTTCGCGGATTGCGGATTTACCGAAAATCCGCGAGCGGAACGGATTTTGCGCTCACACCCACCCGAAACTGCTTACTGCCTGTTACCATAGTAACAGTTCATGAAATCTGCATTTGGAGGGATTCCTACCTGTGGGCAGACGCTGGTTCTCTTGCTCCTGGGCTCGTGACGCTGTAGTCTCGCCGCCGCCGCTTTCCACCTCGCGGCTGGAGACTACAGCTCCCAGGGTGCTTTGCGCCCACTTCCTACTTCTGGTTTCCGGCCACAGCGCGCCCGGAGGCGCTACTTGAACTGGACGATCCCTCGGTGGAGCGGGGGCTGAATCTGCATTTGGAGGGATTCCTACCTGTGGGCAGACGCTGGTTCTCTTGCTCCTGGGCTCCTGACGCTGTAGTCTCGCCGCCGCCGCTTTCCACCTCGCGGCTGGAGACTACAGCTCCCAGGGTGCTTTGTGCCCACTTCCTACTTCCGGTTTCCGGCCACAGCGCGCCCGGAGGCGCTACTTGAACTGGACGCTCCCTCGGTGGAGCGGGGGCTGAATCTGCATTTGGAGGGATTCCTACCTGTGGGCAGACGCTGGTTCTCTTGCTCCTGGGCTCCTGACGCTGTAGTCTCGCCGCCACCGCTTTCCACCTCGCGGCTGGAGACTACAGCTCCCAGGGTGCTTTGTGCCCACTTCCTACTTCCGGTTTCCGGCCACAGCGCGCCCGGAGGCGCTACTTGAACTGGACGCTCCCTCGGTGGAGCGGGGGCTGAATCTGCATTTGGAGGGATTCCTACCTGTGGGCAGACGCTGGTACTCTTGCTCCTGGGCTCCTGACGCTGTAGTCTCGCCGCCGCCGCTTTCCACCTCGCGGCTGGAGACTACAGCTCCCAGGGTGCTTTGCGCCCACTTCCTACTTCCGGTTTCCGGCCACAGCGCGCCCGGAGGCGCTACTTGAACTGGACGCTCCCTCCGCGTCGCGGGACGCGCGCGGGACCGCGCCGGGCTAAGCCCGGGCAAAGGGCGGGCCCTCTGTGGCCCTCAGAGGCACAAGGAGGCCGGGTCGGGCCACCCCACTTGGCCTTCGACGAGGAGGTATTTCCACTTATTGTCCACTCCACTGACTATCACTATTGGCCTGCTACTGTTACTCATACCCATAAGGGAGTTGTTACGTACTATATCCCCCTGGTTGAACCTAAGCCCCAAGACACAAGACTCTTGCATTGTTCACCTAACACATTCCCCTATCAGTATGGATCCCCCTTCTGAAACGTCTAATACAGCGTCCAATCCTTCCTGGCTAGACGATCTAAACAGTATGTGCAATATCAGGTATACCTTAGTTACCTCACCCCATCTGGTAGCTAACGTCAGCTCGCTAGCCCACATTGGCAGCTCACAGGGGCTTCTTCTGACACCCATAAAAGTAATAGCAAAAAGTACTACCCCCGTTATGGTTACATCTGGTAAAAGGAAACATGACGGGGTTGGAGAAAGTGGGTCCCCAAACAAAACACCTAAACTGCAAAGGGCATCATCAGATTTTAACCCGCCAGTTATCATGGATGTGTCAACTCCTGAGCTGGGCAAAAAAGTAGATGACCCTGCATCCTCTCCCCAATTGGTCTTACTGACCATGATTGAACAGTTGATCAAAACTATTATCCACCCTTTGATCGACAAAATCAACACCTTGGGGGATAGACTGACGGGGATTGAGGAAATTGTCAAACTTAACCAGGCAAACACAGTAACTTCTAAGTGTTTACCACAGGTTGGTCTTCCTGAGTTGCCCGAACAAACTACGCAAAACCCAGTTCCCCTATCACCTGAAACTGTGTCCACCACTGTGTCTCCAATTGTCCCTGTCTCTAAAGCTCCATCTATACCTGCCTCAGAACGTATTGTTGAGCCTAGATTAAAAAGTACTAAGACTCTTCGTATCAATCTTCCCCCAGTGGCCGCTCCATTCGTGTCCATTCTATCAGGGGTTCCTCCCCTGAAACATGGAAAATCTGAGAGATCGTCTGATTTGCTAAACAAAGTTAAGTTCTGGCTATCAAAGCACAGACCCCTACCCCACAACCTTGATGGCAGGATAGTCAGCGTGAGGAGAGTGGGATGGTTGGGTCCCCTTCGTAAAGATATTGGTGGGGATCTGGTTTTAATCAGATTCAGAAGTAGACTAGTTGTCCCATATCTCCAGTCTTGGCAGCCCCAGGAAGGTGACGGTCCTATAAAAACTTGGGACCTACATGACTTCTATCCAAGTGAATCATTTATCCCCTCCCGGAAACAAAATGTCGATCACAACATTAAGCAGGGTTATAGATTCTGTCCATCAAATGAGCACATTTTCCCCTTTCTTAATTTTTATCCGCAATGTATTTTGAAGCATAGCAAGCTACCTCAATTCAACCCTCTCTCGCCATATAACAACTGTCAATACTAGGCGGGTGCTTACCGTGTAAACTTCTTAGTCATTAACAACAACTGGATCAGCCTATTCTACTGGACCTAACGAAATTTTGTTGCTTTTAAAAATGTATGTTGTTTGTTAAATTATGACTGTGTTTTTTATATTTTGTATGCTTTTATGGTTGAAACAAAACCGAATAAAGCTTAATGAACTGAACTGAGTTCCAAACAGTTACTATGCTGGAGTTTTAAAATGTTTCCGTAGGAACTGTTAATCCCAGGTACCGACTTTGGTAGAGAGCTGGTAAAGAGTTAACCTCAGTATTATACTTCCAGTTATACACATCATTTCTATTTTCATTGGTAAATGTTTTGTAAGCATATGATTATCACACTAAATTAATAGTGAAATGTTGTCAGAAAAAGACGTATATACTTTTTTTTATTAACTGTTATTAAAATAACAATAAATAACTAGAAACTTAACTTTAAAATAACAATATAATAAATACCTAGAAACATAACTTTAACATAACAATATAATAAACAAAATGTTCGATGGACTCCAATGCAAGGAGGGTAGGTAATCTGCAAAACAAAAATGAAAATAAGTGTTTAAAATGAGATCGATGTGACTAAATGAGGTCAACGATCACAAATTAAGGTAACACTTGGTAATATTTGTTATTTGCACATCTGCAGTGTACCTGATACATTCCACCTCTCTTATTTTCCCGCATTGAAGAGGTGTCTGTACGGAAGTGCCTACTGCGTCAGATTTAAAGTATGGACCAACAGGTCTTTAAAATGATTCAGAGATGAGATAG
This sequence comes from Lissotriton vulgaris, assembly GCF_964263255.1. Classification (NCBI taxonomy): domain Eukaryota; kingdom Metazoa; phylum Chordata; class Amphibia; order Caudata; family Salamandridae; genus Lissotriton; species Lissotriton vulgaris. The sequence continues at coordinate 1,348,265,249 of NC_141694.1, read as the reverse complement.
AAATAGGTGAAAGATCACATCATTATGCAGGACAACATTCTTTATTTGGATCGCATTTAATTGGAGGCAATGTGTATCTAGGCCGCTCTGCTTACCTTGTGTAAACACTGTGGCGAACAGAGTTCACAACTTCAACCCAGCTTTGGTTCTACACTGCAGACTGTATTAAATTCAGCTTTGATTTTTTTAGCAGCAGTGTGGACAGCAGCGTCCATAACTTTAAAAGAGAAAGAAAAACAATGTGAGAGAGTGAGAAAGAGAAAAGAGAAAAAACAACATTAAAAGTGTGAGAGAGAGAAAGTAATGAAGCAGTTAATACTGGAGAAAATCTTTGTAACTGACCGTTTTGCCTTCGTTGTGTGTTCAAGCATGTGCCGGTTCATAGTGCACCCTCCAGTTTAGTGATCTGAAAGATAGTATAGAGTTAGTAAAAGCATAGTACATACAACTGCGCAAGTATATTTTTGCTTTATGTCTTTGTACACTCAGGATATTGTATTTCATCAACTTCCACTGCAAGGAAGCGTTTCTGCGATGTTTTTCTTCCAAAGTACTATACCCCGTGCACTCCCACTGCATAGCGGTGAGTACTCATGACTGCGTACCCAGACTGTTGCATCCCATTGATTCCCAGAGTCCGGAGGTGAGTGCTTCTTCTTGTGCACTCAGGGGCAGATTTATAAGCTCCTTGAGCACTTTTCCCATGTTAAAAGTGATGCAAAAGTGGTGCAGGGGGCTTGTATATCTGCCCCCAGACTGTTGCAACCTATGCACTCCCAGTGCCACAGGTAATTGTACATTCGTACGCAGTCAAACTGCTGCACACTACCTACTTTACAGGTCAGTTATAGAATCAGTTTTTTTCAAATAAAACATCCATTTAGATACTTATTCATCCATTTATTCTTCCATCGACCTTTAGATATACATATATAAAAAAAAATTATTTTTCAGACAGATACCCATTCACTGGATGATGTCATCAGAGATGTCATTTGAGATGTCATCAGTGATGTCATGAGTGATGTCACTGACCATGTCATGAGTTATGTAATATGTGACGTCATCAGCAGTGGATTGCAGGCGCGCGAGTTATAGTTAGCTTAACTAACTATAAAAGGGGAATTTCAATGGTTTGGCATGAGTGAAATGTCCAGCTAAATATAACATGTGTGAAACCTATGGTTTTTTCAGTGAATTTCTAAGGTTTTTTAAATGCTAATTCCTAACTATAACATGGCTAAAACCTATGTTTTTTTTCAGTGAATTTCATAGGTTTTTTAAATGATAATTTCTAACTTCAACGTAACTGAAACCTATGATTATTTCAGTGAATGTCAAAGGTTTGTTAAATGTCAATATCTAACTACAATATCCCTATAAACTATAGTGTTTCTTAAGTAAAATATAAAAACTTGTGTATACTGTAGCGTAGTTCCTATTTTCCCAATAGGCCCTGCGCATTGGAATACCATAAACAGTAGTATCGACGTAGAAGTGCGGATCTTCCAGGCCTCTACTGACTATGCTAAACTTAATTGGGTTTGGTACCAACTAGCTCAGAGGTCACTGGAAACTTTCTTGACTGAAATAGGAAGTGATCAGCTTCCCTGGCACAGCCAAGAAGGGATTCAGTTTTCCAACAACCGTGCAACATGACAACTTTGCTCCTCAGATCAAGAGTCAATCTCTAGGGTCGTGTGAAACAATAGACAGTTATTTTACTCAGTCAGGTTGGTGCAGTTTACTTTCACAATATGTAGAGAATAGAGAGACGGGCGTTTGTCAATAAAAGGTTAACATTTATTGAACAGTCTTTCTTCTCGTACAAGAGAAATGTTATTATAAAAAGTACGTACAGTAAGATAAGTATTGCGAAATAATACTGTAAAAGCATTGATATGGTTTCTTAGCCATACAATGGTTTAAAAGGAATAAAACATATATACATTCATATATACATTAGGCTAAAATACTCAACTGGTGCTTCTAACTACGCCTACCCCAGTGTACCTGACCTAAGCCTAATACTTGGGAGGGGAGTAAGTAAGTAGCTTTAAGTTAAGTTGGTTTTGCCAAGGTTTGCTTCAAGAATTCTCTCTCAAGGGTTTAGTCAACACCATACCTCTGGAATAGAATGATGGAGGTCTGGTATCTCCCTCAGGGCTAGATATCCCAGTCACCCGCAAGGGTAGACTAGAAACGCTGGAGCTGGATTTCTCTGCAGGAGAAAGACAGCGTCTTTTCTTCAGCGCGTCGAGGAGGAGGAGGGGCAGCATCCGCGGGCAGCTTGCATCTGCTGGGCTCTTGCAGAGGACGGCTGTTCAGCTCCTAAGTTCACCACACCATCGTTCGCTAGTTAGCAGCGATAGCAGTAGCGATAGCAGCTATGATATCTTCAGCATAACAGCAGCTTCAGGCGACGGGCAACAGGGCATTGCTTAAGACAACGTTGGTAGTATTTATACCTGGAAGGTGCCTTGTTTGATGTAAGTTTGCTGGACATAAGACATCAATAAAGATGTCTCTAGGAAGTGATCATCTATCAGTGCTCATTAGAGTTCTATTACTAATCAAAACAAAGCATGCGGGGATTTCCAGGTTTGCTGAGTTTTTATCTTGTTGAAGAACTCAGAGTGTTAATCTAGGAATGTCAGATAGTAACTTCTGCTCTGTCATTGCACTAATTGGTTGCAAAGGAAGTGGCAGAGAAAGCTATTCTGGAATGTGGCTCTGTTCGTGTGAGGCCAGAGATGAGTTTCTGAATATTGCACTTGAACGGTTATGCCAATATAGGGAATACATGGATTTATAGCCGAATAGGGCATAAGGTCACAGTATCGATCAGGATCCTAGATTAGAACGCTACACCCACTCCACGAATTCATGTCCATCAAATTACTAAAACTAGAGCAATAAGATGCATGTGTAACATTGCCCACGCCAAAATACATATATGCATTTGAAATAGGCGTATTTGTAATACGTGAAAATTTAGGTACTGTACGTTTTTGAAGCATAGAAATCATTCAAAAATTATAGCATATGAAATCAATGAACGATTATGCAAAAAGAATTACACATGAAATATCTCTGAAACAGAAGAAGGGCGAGATAATTTCATCACATATAAATGCATTGCAGTAAAATGTGCTAGAGGCTGGTGTAAAGTTATTATGTCTCTAGATGTATGTAGAAATAGAAGTTGAAGCTTCTGTTCTCTATGAATAGTTTTTACTTTAAGCAAAGATTTTTTCGTGCCAAAAAAAGGATGAATATTAAAAAGTGTTCAATTCAAAAGAATTATTGCTTGAACTGGGAAAATAGAGTTCCAACGCTTTTAGCAGTTTTTGTTGTTCAAAACTGAAGGCCGAATTCAGAGTTCATGGGAACGCTGTGTGTCGGAATGTTTCTCCAAAGTTATTATTTCTGTTCGGGTGAGAACATCATATCAGACAGGCTCGCAAAGAATTGGTCTACAAAATCAGGTGACAGTTCGACCAAATTCGATAGTGCTGTAACTTGGCAGGTGTGAGAATGATTGCTGTCATCATAGTCGGGATCAGCAATGCTCACAGAAGGTCGTACCTGGGTGATGCTGCTTTTGTCACTCGCTCCACTGTTACCACCTAGTCGTAGCACAGCAGTCTCAACGAATGCCGTCATCAGGATTGGTAGCCGCTGGGGACAACACAATGTGTGAGCCGGTATCGGACTGAGCAAAGTATCGACGTCCATTGGTACTGCTGATGGAAGTGAAAGACAGATGTCCAACACGCACTCATCTCCGCATAGCATACATCGTAGTACCGGTAAGATACAGTTCTGCCATATAGGTCTGAATGAAAGGAACCAGGTCATGTTTAGATCTCTCAGCCTGGCCAATCCAAGGACTCTAGTTATTCTGTCCCGGTAGCGGATTGCTAGGATTGTCTCTTCCATTCCCATAGGAGTCATGTCTGAGCTGTGGCTTGCCATAACGAAGCCGGAGGGTCAAAAATAAAATCCCTGCTACAAGTCCCAAAAATAGGGGTATGCCGCCAAAAACAGAGTGGACAAAATTAGGAACGATTCCCAGAATTGCTTGAAATGGTGTTAGCAGTCCCGTAAAAATCGTCTTAAATATGCCTGGGATGCCTGTGGCACTAGACATGTTAAGGAGTTGGCTAAGCATTTCTACGAAATGCACGGGGCAATTTGTTGATAAAAGGTCATGAACCTCCGTAGCTGTCCTTGCAACTAGAAGATCATACGTCTCTTTTGATGACGTTATGGGCACTGTTGTCTGTAAAAGCACAGACTTCATTTTGCTTAAAGTATCAATTCGTATAGAAGAGAAATGCAGACGCTGTTTGCGTGGTCCAAGAATGAAATCACGCAAATCAGCACCATCTTTAAGTAAAGATAAGTGTTGCTTAATTTCAGCCAGTGTGGATGATCCTAGCCATTCAAGGCAGAGTTTCCCTACACTGTATGTTGTTACTATCCCTGGATGTTGTCTCTGAGAGTATCTAGGGTCTTGTCTGGTCATTTTTTAACCCCTGTGTTTTGTTCAGGAATCTATCTTGACAGTTGTTTGTGTCTGTAGGCCAGATTAACCACTTTTTCCAATCAGGATGTGTTCTGTTAAAATGTAAAATTTTAGTTACGTCTATCTCAATATCTGTTGTTACATTTTCAGGTATTGGTTTTGGAATAGACGGTTTGTTTAGGTCTTTGATCCTAGCTAGACCAAGACAGGATGTTTGGTGAATTGTGTCATTTAAAAACATCATTTGTTCAGGTATCATGCAGGTTCTGAATAGTGCTTCAAGGCCTTGTACCTGCCAATCTTTTGTACCCCAAATGGTTTTTGTTTCAATGTTATTTTTCCAATAATCAAAACCAAATGTCATATTTTTTTCATAAAATGCTTCTGAATATATTAATTTAGTGTTTGACAGCATTGTTTTCATTCCTGTTTTATCTAACAGTTTGTAATAAAACGTTTCTGCATCACTGGTGTTAAACCCTGAGAAGTATTTGAATTTCTCAAAGAATGCTTTAGAACTGCTTTTAGGTGGTGTAGCACAATGTTCCCATTGATTATACATAAAAACATTTCTAGGCTGTGCAGATTTATGCAAATAATGATCGCCATAATGTGTGTAGCAGAATAACTGTTCATAACTAGATGAACCTTGTAAGTAATCATGTTCTGTAAATCTAGCTGACATTACTAAATCAGACATCATGTCATTAATACTGTTAAAGTCCCAATCATCAGAGAATGTACTAGCTTTTACAAAGTCACTTAAGGAAACCTTCAGTTGATGAGGATACTTCAGGATCTCGACCGGACCATAGATCACATAGTCAGTTTTCTCCCATACTACCCCACCAGGTATTGGAATTGCTGTGACATTTACTGTTGACAGTTCTCTTTTCTTCACGTGGGATGATCTGTGTGGTTTGAGGACTAGGTTGATGTTCTGACTTGCTGCGTCCATTGTACTATATTTTCCCTCAATGAATTTTCCCAAACAAAGTACCATGATGAGCCAAAGCAGGAGGAAAAATACACCTAGACCGAACCAGAACTCTAACCAAGGGGAAATAAGGTAGATTTCGTTCAGTTGATGAAAGAGTTCTGTTGCTTTTTCTTTAAAAGTCTTTTTTGTTTCTGGCATCACTTCGGGGTCATTTTGATCTTCAGAGAAGTTGTCGAAATTGATGAAATAACCAGAGGCAGTTCTGTCAATTGTTGAGATTGATTTTTCAATCTGTCTTTCGGTAGCATTTTCTGATGCCACATTATTGTAGACTGGTGTTTCTTGACGAACTGTTTCAATCTGTGTCTCAAGAGGCACGAGTTCCATGGCATTATTGCATAGTCCTTCTCTGTGCACTGTAGGCTGATCGAATGTGATTAGTCTTTCAGTTTGAACCTCTTGGATTGTTGCAAGTTTGGGTATTCTGTTGTTTCTTTAGAGTCCACTGGGCCTACTGTTGATTATAGGCCACATGGTTGTGGTTTTACCAGGTCGATAGACACAACTCTGTTTTCCTTTTTACCAGCAAGGGGTGGTAGTACTACTGATCTTGTTCCGATGACTGCCAAGACAGGTACTGCTTTTCTGCAAGAAGGCACAAATTCCTTCTTCACCGCGATTTTGTCTCTGACTAGATCCCCAATCTTTGGAATCCAGACAGGCCTTGCTGGGGCTGTTGCTTGTGGTGCCTCGTCAGTGGTATCTGGCTTTTGCTTTAACTTTATGTTGCTTAAGGATTTTCTTGTTTCATTCAGTTCCTGTAAAACAGTCAAACGATCTTTGATGTCAAAGTCTGTTTTCTTATCTTGTACCACTGATACCTGACTATCTAAGTCCTGAATTCTCATTCTGATTCCGAACAATAGTTCGTATTGGCTGAAACCCTTTAGAGATTTTCTTGGCAAATTGTTAAGACTGGTCTGGACACTTATTAAATGTTTGACCCACCCAGCGCCTGAACCTAATACCTTCGCTGTTATAGATCGCTTTATGTCACGGTTTTTTCTTCCAACCACACTATTCCCTTCGGGGTGCGACGGACAAGAATACCGCAACCCAATTCCCATGCTGGCCATGGCCTCCTTATAAGCTCGAGAGCTGAAAGCAGGACCCTGGTCAGAATGGAACGTGGTAATTGCGTATGTGCCGATAAAGACTCGCAGATCTTTTATAACCGTTCTAGCGTCAGCCGAGCGCTGGAGGCCACATTATTTAAGTGTGTTTAGCCTTAACTATTAATAGGACGCAGGATGGGGTGCAGACAGCGTTACGCTGTTTCTGATCGGTAGCCGGTAGCATGGTTCACCACTGCGATCCCTGTTGCAATTTTCACAGTTGTTTGCATATATTTGGTGTTGTACACTCATTCCCGGCCACCAGTATACTGATTGTAATTCAGTCAGAGAGTCCCTGATTGTTTGGTGTCTCAGACCCAACCCCATGTGTGAGTCTGCTATTAAAAATATTCTCCTGTTCGTGTTTGGAATTACCCTATCCCCCACTCCAGGGATTTGAGTAAAAGGAACGGAGTTTGCATCGATTATGTATGCATAATTGAGTGGATAGTTCACGGGTAGTGCTGCACAGTCGCCTTTTACGGTCGTTTTTACTGCCAGCATGGTTTCCCCGTCTATGTACTTTTCTGTATGCTTTTTTGTGGCTACGGAACCAGGGTTAGTTGCTTCCGCTGTGGCTGTCTAAGCCAATGAATTCCCTGCAACGTAAACGCCATCACGCTGAAGACTCTGTGCGTGTATCACGTGAGTCTTTTGTAGTTCTTTCTGTAAAAGAGCTACGTGTTTCCAGAGCATATTATGCTTTATTGTGGCACCTGTGTCATCTTTGTAATCGTTTTCAATCCAACTCTGCAGTTTATTATTGTAAGAGTTGACGCATAAATGAGAATCGCACACGATTAGTGTCGGGAATTCACGTTCTGCATTTTCGAGCGCCATCTTTAAAGATCTGATTTCAGCTCTCTGAGCCGAACAGTTTCTTACTGATTCAGTTTTTGTTACTTTGGGTCTGAATTTACCGCACAGCCAACGACCTTTAACAATCGCACAGGCTGCATCGTAGGATTTTCTCTCTACGTTGAAATGCTGTACAAATCTATCTGTATAGATTATACAGGCGTATTGTGGGAGAGGCAGAAGTTCGATTGGCAGAGGATATTCTTCTTCATATTCTAAATTATTCAGTTCTTCGAATTGCGGGGCGAAATAGTATTTCACATCTTCCGCTCCTAGAGAATCTACACACTGTATCCATTTCGGATCCAGTGACACTATTGGCAGGTTTACTGGGCTGAATAGCGCCTCGAAGGCGGATTCCGCTGTGAGGATATTAATCCTTTTGCTGTGTGCTAGTTCTCTTTCATTGGCTAATGCAATTTGCACTGCTTTCACAGTTCTTTCTGTGTGACTGAATGTTTTTTCTGCTTGTGTGTACAAGTGAGTTTTAATTGAAATTGGTACCTTTTCTCCCTCATTAGAGGTCAGGTACGTGAATCCGCATCCTCCTGGGATGACTCGGATTACAAGATCGCGTGTGTTGTCACGTGTATCTAATTTTGATTTAGCTAACATGTCTGTTTGCAGTGATCTCAAAATTTCTGTGTGTTTTTGAGTCCAGGTGATTTGTTTAAAATCAGGTTTAATTAGTTCGTAGAGAGGTTTAACCCTCTCTGCGTAATTTAGAATGTAAGTTCTTCCGAAATTCAGAAAACCTAGTATGGATTGTAAATTCTTCAGCGTTTTTGGTGCTTGGAGTACAGCGCACTTCTCTAAGAAGTTGTCCGCTAGGCTTTATCCTTCACTTGATAATTCGTACCATAAAAATAGTACTGTAAGATGGGCAATTCGAGACTTTTTAAAGTTGAATTTGTAACCCTCTGCTGCGAACCCAAGTATAATGGTGTTCACTCTTTTCAAGTGAGTATCCAAGTCGTCGTCTGTGAGATAAATATCATCTACGTAAGATAATGCCTCATCATCATATATTTGTAGTAACTCTGTTACTCTAGCTGAGAATAGTTCTGGGCTGTTCTTGAACCCATGTGGGAGTCGACAGAATTTTTTCTGCAACCAAATGCTGAGAAAGCGGTCAAATATCTGCTTTCTGGTGCAATGTATTGACAAAAGAAACCATTAGATATGTCTAATGTCGTTTTATATTTTTTCCTAACTATGTTATTCATTAGGGCTGCACTATGCGAGTTTTGTACTGCAAATGTTTTGCAACATGCATTAAGATGTCTGTAGTCCAAAACTAGACAATATGAATTGTCTGGCTTGGAGACAGGAAACAAAGGATTGTTCATTTGAGAGGTGCATGTTTCAATCACCCCCTGGTATTCAAGTTGATCTAAGATCTCCCTGACTTGTTGTCTAGCTTCTTGCTTAATGGGATACTGCCGTTGGGCAGTTGGTTCACTTTTTAACAGGATTTTGTGAGGAGGTGAGTCCTCATCCCATCCTACATGATTTTTATATAATGCTGGTGCCTGGGCTACTGCCCATTTCCTTGCATGAGTATATTTTTTGTGAATCGGAATGTGATTCGAGAAGGAAGGCATAATCATTTCTTTGCCACGAGGGCACTCCCTGACAAACTCTGGGGGCCAATATTTTTAAGCTAACAGAATATCGTAGCCTTTTGAGAGCTTATCCCAAAATAGACCCTTTATTTTCCTAGTCTTATCACCCTCTATACGCAATGTTATTTTGTATATTTTATGGGGCTCGCTAAGTCTGCTGTTGGCAGTTTCAACCTGAATGTATTAATTCGTGTCCACTGTCTCCAGATGACTCATCAAGATCTTGCGGGCTATACTGATTTCTGCTGCACTGTCCAACATCGTCAATGCCCACTCCCCGTTTTTCAACTGTGTCCTCAGTATTTTCGGCATGGTTGATTACTCTAATACTGGCTACCTTCTTTTTTGGAAATTGAGATTTTTTACTCTGAGCAGGTTCCTTGTCTTTGGACTTGGTGTGCTCTCCTGGGTCTGACCGTCCTCTTCTTTCCAATTTCTGCGAAAAAGATCGAGAGGGACGTGTATCAATACTTTGATATCTATCAGGTTTTTTCAAATTATCCCTATTTCTAAGGTTATATCTTTTCTCAGAGGGCTCCCTCTGGGGAGACTGGTGTTCTTGAGTCGGAGTTCTTTCCCTCCGTCGAGGAGACCTTCCTCTGGACTGGAAAACTTTTTCCTTGGGAGTGGATTGTTTATTTCCATCCCAGCTCTTTTTAGAAGTGTTTGAATTATTTTTAATAAATAATTTTTCAGGATTTCGAGGAGTTGGGGCTTTACTGGTTTCCCACCCAAGCTGTCTCTACCTAAATCTTCATAGCATTTTTCTATGATTCTGGCAAGCTCAACTGGCTGATCTGTTATATCTGTTTCCTTCAACTTCTGGCGGATCGCCACAGATGCTGCTTCTCCTTTTATGTTGGCTAATAATATAGCCGAGACCTGCTTGAAGTCTTACTGTAATTTCATACCAAGAGTTAAAGCGGGCTCTGGACCGTATTCATTCTGAATCTGTTTTAGCACATCCGGTATTACCGCCATAGACGGAACACCATGTGTTTTTGTGTAAATGGAAGCAAAGACTGTACCCCAAGTGTCGCAGTCCTCCACATGTGGTGCGGTTCCCATAGGAAGGCAGACGGTCAAGATTCTGTGTTTCTCAATAGGGGTAGTATCCGGAAATACTGCCTCTATTTTAGTGATTTTCTGTGCTAACCAGAAAGGAATTTGTTACCGTTTTATGGGTGTTTTACCAAGACATGACTGTATGTTCTGTGGTGTAATTTTATTAGTGTTCCCCTGATGAGGGGTCAGCTGTGGTACATTAACAGCTGGTTGGACTGTTGCAGTCCGCATTACATATTGGACTAATTGCCTATGTATTTTTAATAATGTTTTTAGCTGTACTAACAGCTCTTCTCTAGACATTTTTGCAATGTCCGGATGTGGTGTGTAGCTGGCTAGAACCGGCCACGTTGCTCCTGGTCTACCTAGTGGACCAAGCCTGGTAATATGATCATTATGTTTTAGGGCGCCATTAAACCAGAGCAGGTGCTCTTGGAGTTTTAGTGGGATTTCAGTCTCCTCGAAAGGAGCGTACTCTTCCGGTGGTTTCTCTATTTTGTAATAGTGAAACTCTTTTGTTCTAGCGTTTGCCGCTAGAAAGTTTATCCATGAATAGAATACCTCTGTCTGCCGATATTCGTGTGCCTCTATCACGAAGATTACTGTACCACCTTGTGGTGTCAGTCCGTTTTCTATAAGTTTTAACATTATAGACTTTCTTAAATGTACCGGGATGTCGATAGCATCCGGGTCTGTCTGTAGGAGACTCGAGTCTTCCTCTATTAGTAGGGTTGCCAGTCTAGCTGCTTCCCTTTCTTCTTCACTGTCTGACATTTAATAAATGCAGGCTTTGCAGAGTAGGTCTCCAAGGAGACAAAGATTAGGTGCACAATATTTTGGAACACTGTATCCTTCAACGTTGAATAAACCAGAGCTTTAGATAGGAATCTCTTCCTACTGAGTTCGGGCGGATTTTAACCTTTCATCCACTCCAGACGTCTATTGGAGTATTTACGGGAGAAAGGGGTCTGTGTGAAATATGCACGACTGAGTTACTCTAACGTCTTGCGTTAGTTTATCGCCTTACCAAACGTTGGGCGCCATGTAGCGTAGTTCCTATTTTCCCAATAGGCCCTGCGCATTGGAATAACATAAACAGTAGTATCGACGTAGAAGTGCGGATCTTCCAGGCCTCTACTGACTATGCTAAACTTAATTGGGTTTGTTACCAACTAGCTCAGAGGTCACTGGAAACTTTCTTGACTGAAATAGGAAGTGATCAGCTTCCCTGGCACAGCCAAGAAGGGATTCAGTTTTCCAACAACCGTGCAACATGACAACTTTGCTCCTCAGAAAAAGAGTCAATCTCTAGGGTCGTGTGAAACAATAGACAGTTATTTTACTCAGTCAGGTTGGTGCAGTTTACTTTCACAATATGTAGAGAATAGAGAGACGGGCGTTTGTCAATAAAAGGTTAACATTTATTGAACAGTCTTTCTTCTCGTACAAGAGAAATGAATTGCCACAATTGCAAGACTTGTTATTATAAAAAGTACGGACAGTAAGATAAGTATTGCGAAATAATACTGTAAAAGCATTGATATGGTTTCTTAGCCATACAATGGTTTAAAAGGAATAAAACATATATACATTCATATATACATTAGGCTAAAATACGCAACTGGTGCTTCTAACTACGCCTACCCCAGTGAACCTGACCTAAGCCTAATACTTGGGAGGGGAGTAAGTAAGTAGCTTTAAGTTAAGTTGGTTTTGCCAAGGTTAGCTTCAAGAATTCTCTCTCAAGGGTTTAGTCAACACCATACCTCTGGAATAGAATGATGGAGGTCTGGTATCTCCCTCAGGGCTCGATATCCCAGTCACCCGCAAGGGTAGACTAGAAACGCTGGAGCTGGATTTCTCTGCACGAGAAAGTCAGCGTCTTTTCTTCAGCGCGTCGAGGAGGAGGGGCAGCGTCCGCGGGCAGCTTGCATCTGCTGGGCTCTTGCAGAGGACGGCTGTTCAGCTCCTAAGTTCACCACACCATCGTTCGCTAGTTAGCAGCGATAGCAGTAGCGATAGCAGCTATGATATCTTCAGCATAACAGCAGCTTCAGGCGACGGGCAACAGGGCATTGCTTAAGGCAACGTTGGTAGTATTTATACCTGAAAGGTGCCTTGTTTGACGTAAGTTTGCTGGACATAAGACGTCAATAAAGATGTCACTAGGAAGTGATCGTCTATCAGTGCTCATTAGAGTTCTATTACTAATCAAAACACAGCAAGCGGGGATTTCCAGGTTTGCTGAGTTTTTATCTTGTTGAAGAACTCAGAGTGTTAATCTAGGAATCTCAGATAGTAACTTCTGCTCTGTCATTGCACTAATTGGTTGCAAAGGAAGTGGCAGAGAAAGCTATTCTGGAATGTGGCTCTGTTCGTGTGAGGCCAGAGATGAGTTTCTGAATATTGCACTTGAACGGTTATGCCAATATAGGGAATAAATGGATTTATAGCCGAATAGGGGCATAAGGTCACAGTATCGATCAGGATCCTAGATTAGAACGCTACAATACTTTTTATAGTAAAAAAAACTTAACAGTAGTGCTTTTTACTTATAATTATACCTCCAGATTTTATGGTATTTATTTTTTGGACATTTCCATCTATATTTATCCATATTTTTTTAAAAATAATTGTATATCTATTTACACATAAATATTTCGGATGTTGTAAAAAATTTATTCGGAAATGAGTATATTTCCACATTTATTTTACTAATAAATATGCACTCATGGCTGAAAGACGTTTTCACTCATGTAAACACTCTTACATGATAAACTATACACAATCTTCATATTAAAATGTGCAACTTTTATTACAAAAGGATATATATTGCTCTTTAAGGATCTTTTCTAAAAGTCTTTTATTGTTTTGACCCTTTTACTTTTAGAACAACAGACCTATTGCTCTACTACTTATCATTGACAGCATTTACAAACGCTTAAAAAATAACCCAATTTCTGTATTCATGCACAGTTTAAAATAAATTCAAAGAGGAAAATAAATACTTTTCTGTTTGTATTTATCTGTAAACATCAGTAAAAACATAAATCAAGCAGCCCTACTTATAATTTAAGAATATGTACAACTTAATTAGCAGTAATTAACATATAAGTGTGGTAAAATTATGACACAGCACCTATAATACCTGACTTTCAACAATACTGTTCATTATTCGATTCAATAGTCCATCAGCATCTTAGCCCACCACTATCCCACTGTAAGTAAAACCTTGCTTAATCTTTCCAATGCTCCAAGCGCCAGCACACCTTTCCGAGGGTAGGTTTTCAATTTACAAATGCTAGCATTTTTTAAATTAAGAAGCATAATAATAATGAATATTAATCCTTTTTTTCTTCTAATGTTAACAATATTTTTTTTATGTCTTCTATTTAGATGTTTTCAATCATGAAAAGGCAAAGAACACAGTTTACCGAGTAAACTTTTTAAACTCTCCAACGTATGTAGATAATACCTTATATGTGTTACTATCGAAATCGAAACCTTTACAGCTTCACAGTTTGCAACTTTTCCCAACACATGCAGGAGTAAAACAGTTAAAACGTGCGCACGTGTAAACTGCAAAACGTGTGATCAAAATAGGCGGAGCCACATCTTCGTTCAGTAGACTACTAAACAACCAAATTCTATATAAACCACACCTACTGTGCAATTAGTTTAGTTTTCGCAAGTTCTTTCTGAGTCGCCAATCTGTGTTGCAGGTTCCGTTTTCTAGCATCAGAACCTCTTTTTGCGTCAACAAACATATTCCGGAGTTGTAAGTTGTTTCAATGTGGCATAGGCATAGTACTTAGTTATAATTTGTGGCTATTTGTCAATATTTAAACATTTATAGCTTTTTCTCTGTAACGTCAACAGCTTGTTTTAAGAAACAGATAGATTACAACAAACATTGCTACTTTTCTGGCTCCTTTCAGCTTATATATTGTGACTTTTTTATTATAATATTGACCCTGTACTTCGCTTGAGAGGTGCTGTTGACCCGTCGACGCAAACCCTAAACATTTACAATCAACGTCACCATCTTCCAGTTGTTATCATGTTTTCCCCTAGAGATCATATATTGTTAATATGTATATTATAACATTAACAGTTATGGTGTTCTCAGTGGAGTTCATGATCCATCTTCACAAAGAGTAACGATATGTGAGCAATGTTACCGGCTTCCAGTTTTCAGTCTGTTTTCCCCTTGTGATCATGTGCTGTGAGAATATATACATATTATAATTCTCACCGTCATGATCTCAGAGGAGTTTATGACCCATCGCCACGAAGATCAAACTTTTTCACCTCCTGGAGAAAAGAAGTTCAGTATATAATTACTGCTCGAAAGTATTTCATTATGGATGTTCTGTTAAATACATAACTTTATTTTCCTTTTGTTTTTACTGTAACAATGGTATCAATCGTTATATTATATTAGATTGTCGTATTGCTACAGAAGAGGAATTGGGGATTTTTCACCGCCATCTGTAATATATCTTTCAAATATTAAAAAGTACTTGATCGGATATTTTTTTCAAGAAACATATTTTACGAAACTGCAGAAAAAAAAATATAGCTATCATGCATACTTTGTTACTTTAAATATTTAATAAACCCTACATTTCTGAAAGTTATTTTCTAATTTCTATTCTTATTTGTGGTTCCTATTCACCCTCTCCGTAAAGAATAAATAGGACCTGTACTATATATTATAAGATTACCATCCTATATATTCTTAAGTGAGTATGTGATTTGTTAGAGGAACAGTCTGCAACCTCTAAGCACTACGACAGCATGTTCCTGAATTGTAAAGAATACAAATTTGAAAAATAATAAAGCATACATTTCTATGTAATATGAAGTCACTTGTATTTAACTGTTTTTTACTTGTTCTCTTGATCTCAGATAATGTAGTGCGGGAGTGTTTGTTGTAGCACTTCTATTCTACTTTATCTAAAAGTAACTGATGCCCTTACATCATCAAGAATGTGGGGCAACTATTTTTACAAACTGTAGCAGAAAAAAGAAGGCTATAGCCACGCTTAACTGATATTTTATGAAATTCCATTTTTAATTGTCACCCCTTTCATATATACAGCAAGAGTTTCTGAAGAAAGTTTATTTGTATTTGCTTAATAAAAACTGTTTCAAACCTAGACTGAATTTTTTGCTGCGCAACCACAACTCCCCATCAGGAAAGTAAACACCACATTATAAGTAAATAGTAATTCTAAGAAGTATGTCACCCACAAACTTGATAAAAAAAAAACGCAAGACACTGTAATTTTTCCGCCGTGATTTATACACCACACGGCAATTATGTAAATGGCCCTTGGAACATATAAAAACATTTTTTTCCCTCATAATCCCTCTCCACTACCTTATGGGCACTGTACAGAGTTAATAGTGTTCCTAACCTGCCCTCTACTACTTTCTTTTCCCATACTCCTTTGGAAATGCGTCACAATATCAATGACAACAGTGAACCGTTCCCACCCAATAAGGAGCAAACTTGTGCTCAGAACACTGTAGCCAATAAAATGTCCCTGTTGTTCCACACAGGAGAAAGGAATGACTGCCAAAATGTATACTTTTAATACTTCACAGCCAATGAACATTAAGCTTTGTAAAGTAAAGCTTGGAGCACTATGCCCTAATACTCCCCGAACAGGAAGGAATCGCTTACAAAACTTTTCCACTGACTTCTTCTACAACTAACGGTTCCTATGAAAAGAAAATATAAATCCCCAGCACAGTAACTATTTCAATTAGCAACATATTGTGGTGAACTTCTAAACTCTGTGCTCACGCAAGTGTTCCATAAACTGTTACTATAGTAACAGGCAGAAAGCCATTTCAGAGTAGCGTTGAAAGGTACTGGCTGTCCAAAAAGCGTTATATTTACCCTGGATCCTCTACAAGACAGAAAGGAAAGCAAATTAAAACAAAACACTGTGTACCACATTTACAACCCCCTTGCGCCACTTCTGCGTCCACGCCCCCCCTTCAAAATTAAAAGTGTGTGGACATCAAACTCCTGGAACAACCAACCCCTGGAGATTTCTGTATTGTGTGACAGGGGCTCGGTGGCCCTCTGCCTGGTGCCCTCAAGAGCCCTGGAGACCACCACGCCCAAAGCCGGTTCCTGCAGTGTCCCAGGGTGCCTACCCCCCGGGAAACACCTGTTTGCTATGAGAGGGAGGAAGTCTTGTGGCTCCCGCCCTCCCATAGCAAACTTAGATTGAACTTTGAAAGACACAGCAGTGAAATCTGTTCTCACTTTCAAAATCCAAACAAGATTGCATTTCCATATGCAACTTAGCATCTCCCCATGTGTAAAAGCAATGCCGGCTCCAGAAGGACACGAGGAGTCGGCGGGACCGTGGGTACATTGTAGGCTTTGTCTTTTTTATAGATAGGGTCATGTGTGTAGTGACGGATGCGCTGGATGGGTGTGGTGTGGGTGTATACCAGCCATGAGGGACTGTGTGTGCCGATCAGACAACTAGACCTGGAACTAAGAAATCACTACAATGGAAATCTGGGCCATATACTGTTGTTGTGTTTTCCTGGTAGCGTAAGCACAGTGGGCTGTACCAACGTATTCAGTCTCGATTAATTTAAACCTCCCCCTGGGGCTTTTAAATGTTGTGAAGGGGCCCGCGCGGCGCCGGGACACTGCAGAAGCTAGTCTTGGGGCGTGGCATTCTCCAGAGCCTTCGAGGGCTCTGGACATAGGGTCACACTGTCTGCCACACACAATACACTAAAAAGAAGAGAAATTGATGAGAGATGATTTCTGATGTGTTTAGGCTTCAGAGCCTGGATAATCATTAAATGGGGTCTTGCAGTGAAGTGCGTACTTATTCGGGAAGAAGTCTTTCGGGGTCTTGCGAAAGCAAGTCATTTTTAATAATTGCCTCCCGCTGTGTGTACATGCAAACATATCTCATTTGCTCGTACGTTAAAAACAGAAACTTTCAACATCTGTTTTTGATTGGTTGTGAAGCATTGTAAGAAGATTATTCACCTGTGAGGATTTCCAGGTGCTGGGGGAGTATGTGGGGGGATTTGTGCAGCTTTCGTCATTCGAAAAGGCAGATGTTAAGGCTCTTCCTGAATGCTTTCAGTGTGGGGGTTCATCTGAAGCTGAGGGGGAGTTCTTTCCAGGTCTTGGCCATGATGTACGAGAAGGGTGTGCCTCTTGCCTGGTTATCTCATTACAAAGGATTACGGCCAAGGCCTGGTCAGAGGAGTGGGCCACCCATTATAAATTTATAAATAAAAACATTCCATCCCTGGATTTGGCCCCCGGGGGTTAATTAACAATAAAGAGGGCTTCAGATTTTTTTCTTCTTTTTCACAGCATATGCGTACCTTACGCGTATACCGCAACTTTTTTTAATTGCTTGTTAATGTTTTTTGCCTAGGAGGTCCTTGTGGGACCCCCCTGAGCTGGCCTCCGGGGTTTGGGTGTTTCAACCCTGCCCCCTTTGCATGTTTTTCACATTTCTTTTGCTGCTTTTTTGTGCACAAGATGTCTGTTAACACTTCCTGGTTTGGAGTGTTGACAGACAGTCGACAGCCAATTAGCATGCAGCTCATGCTCATAATGATACGCACACTATCCTCGGACAATACTCGTACGGTACTTCGTCTATAGATATATCTATGATGTTACTTTAGTTTTTCTCTGAAACTACTGAACGGATTTACACCATTTAACAAAAAGCATAATCCGCGAACCAGACTCTACCTTTTTGCCAAATGTGGTATAATTCCGTTCAGCAGTTTGGGCTGTTGCCCATCTTAAAGGTCCGTATTGAAAATTGCATGGAGAAAACACGTTTTGGGACCCCTCTTTTTTCTCGGCCCCCGCTTCACAAATCACCCCAAAACTTTCAGGGAAGGCATGGAGCAGGCCATTTTCTTGGAGAATTTTGCGTGTATTCGTCGACCGGCGCCAAAGTTATTCCAAATAGAATGTTGCGTATTTCCTATGGAAACTAGGTCCTAACTATAACTAATATATATATTTTTTGCAATATAGAATTAAAGTTTATGAATATTTGTATGAAATATATATATATATATATATATATATATATATATATATATATATATATATATATATATAAATATATATATATATATATATATATATATATATATTCACTGAAAAAACCATAGGTTATAGACCATATATAGTTAGGAATTCGCATTTACAAAACCTTATTTTACTCACACAAAACCATTGAAATTCCATATATAGTTAGTTGCACTAACTATATATCGCGCACCCGCAATCCACTGCTGATGATGTCACATATTACATCATTCATGACATGGTCAGTGACATCACTGATGACATCACTGATGACATCTCAAATGACATCACTGATGACATCTCAAATGACATCACTGATGACATCTCATTTGACATTACTGATCACATCACTGATGATATCATTCATGTGATAATAGGATGAACCTCTTCAGACTCTAATATAACCTTAGATACAATCAGTGTAAACAGACACTCACAGACTGTCACTCATCCATGGAGTTACTCACACACCTAGTCAGTCATGCAAAGAATCAATCACACCTCCATTTCCTCAACTATACAGTTATACAAACTTTACTTATTCAAACATATACTAACACATATTTACTCTCTTATACAATCCCTGATACAAGTTCACAATGATCCATACAGCCACTCACACATTCACTGGCTCTTATGCACAGTTATTTATATATGTCAACTCTCACATGTACTGTGTTTTACATATGTACTTACTTTGACATGTAGCACTGAGATATCCATTCACTCACCAATACACTCATGCACACAGTCAACCTCCCATACAGCTGTTTCCACATGCACTTTTGAAACCATACATCTGGGGCCCGATGTAGGTAAATCCCATTTACCGATTTTGAAATACCGAATCTTACCGATTCGGTATTTCAAAATCGGTAAATGGGATGTAGGTCCCAACATCTGGATTCTTTACCGAATCCTTAAAATTCGGTATTTACCGATTCGGTAAATACCGAATCGGTATTTGCTATCGAATCCTATGGGCCTTGAAGCCCATAGGATTCAATATCAAATACCGATTCGGTATTTACCGAATCGGTAAATACCGAATTTTGCAAGGATGCAGGGGGTGTCACTTTGACACCCTCTGGCACCCCTGTTTTAGGCTTGTGTGCCATGTGGCACACATACATGCCCTTAGGGCATGTATGTGCGCCACATGGCACAGGTGTACATGCACAGATGTGCATGTACACCTGAATCGGTATTTTACCATGCAATTGTATTGCATGGTAAAATACCGATTTTCAAAGCCCTGTGTCAATGTTAAAATTGGCACCTACATACCAAACATGCATTTTCGGTAATTTTACCGACCGGTATATTTACCGATTCGGTAAAATATACAGAATCGGTAATTTTAACGATTCTGTAATTTTACCGAATCGGTAAAATTACCGATTCGGTAAAATTACCGAAAATGCATGTTTTTTACCCCCTACATCTCCATGGCCATTTACCGGTCGGTAACGGCCGAATTCGGCCGTTACCGGTCGGTAAATGGCCAAAATCTCCCACCTACATCTGGCCCTTAGTGAATCAACTGCTCACACATCTATGCACAGAGTCATACACCTCCCAGCCACCCACACACACACTCAGTCTCCCATACAAATACTTGGGCAACCAATCAATAACCCATATAGTTACTCATATAGCTACTTATCAACACATGCAACAGTTTACAGAACAACAGACATAATGATGCACAAATTAAGACAGTTTAGTCACTAACCCATGCACTCAGTGAGACACATTTAATCACTCACTCATACAGTCAGTCATGCACCTACTAAATCCTTCATCCAGACACTTATACATCCACTCATTCTTCAATATTTAAGACATATTTTAACTTTACAGAAACATACAGTCACTGGATGTTGTCATCAGTGATGTCATCAGTGATGTCATTTGAGATGTCATCAGTGATGTCATCAGTGATGTCACTGACCATGTCATGAATGATGTAATATGTGACATCATCAGCAGTGGATTGCGGGTGCGCGATATATAGTTAGTGCAACTAACTATATATGGAATTTCAATGGTTTTGTGTGAGTAAAATAAGGTTTTGTAAATGCGAATTCCTAACTATATATGGTCTATAACCTATGGTTTTTTCAGTGAATTTTCAAGGTTTTGTAAATGCTAATTCCTAACTATATATGGTCTATAACCTATGGTTTTTTCAGTGAATATATATATATACATACATATATAAACATACATCATCTGTATATCTATATAAATACAAACATAAATGCATGCATACATATACTTATATGCATTTTAGGGTTGTTAGGGCGTTTTCGTGTGTATTATGTTGCTTTTTTAGGGCTTTTGGGTCAATTAAGTAGGGTTCCCAGAGCCTAGGGCTGAGGGGCCGGTTCAGTTTCGTGCGTATTGGTGTTGGCAAGGTTTTGAGGGATTTTGGCGGTTTTTGGTCGAGATTTGGCCGTTTTATGGCTTTTTTTTGTGTTTGCGAGGGGCGCGTATTCGGGTTGAAATTCGTCCCCGTTCCAGTGGATGGATTGGGCTGAATTTTGGTGAGATGTTAGGAAATCGCTGGAACTAGTATCCAGCCAAGTTTGAAGCGGATCGGAGCAGTGGAAGTGCTTTAAAGAGCAATTTTTGTGCGGAGTAGCGAATTGCCATGTTATTCAATGGGAGTTTTTGGTGCGCATGGAGAAGGTGAATTTGGGGTGTTCCAGTTGCGCTAGAGGGACGGGGCTTGGGTGAGCTGTAGGGAGTGTGGATCGGCAGGTGTGCCGAATTTTTGGGATTTGTTGGCTGAAGGGAAGGGTGTGCTTGGGCAAAGTCGATTTGGTGAAAACAGTGCGTTATTTACATGAAAGTTGAAAAAACACTAATAAAAGCAAAGCTAAAAAGCCACCTCATTACAAACAGAATGGCTTTAACTTAAACGAGGGCGAGATCTATTGCATTTTCAATGCTTGTTTACTTTGGTTCCATCAAGAAGGCATTCAGATGTGTCACACATTTGCCATAAATTCTGAATGTTAGCACTCTAGTTGCACATTAGATCACTGTAGTAAAGCTACTGCTCACCAGGGACGTCTGCTGCTGGTATTCAAAGTGCATGTTTCAGTCTGCATGTCAGAATTTTTTTAATGAAATAGAAGAGGATTTGAGAAGTCACTCAAAATGATCCCTAATTTTTCTTTCTGAAGCACTAATCATACTTTCTATGGCAAAATTAACCCCCTCATGTTGTTCCTTTTTAAATTGAGTGTTTTCAGACTTTCCACTTCATTCCAATCAAGATGGCTTCTGGTGTGCCATACTTTTGTCATAAGTAAGACTGTTAGCACTCTAGTTGTTCTTTAGAACACTCTGGGACATTCTGTCATTGGGCTATACTTGGGGTACATCTGGGTGATATTTGGGCTACATTTAGGCTCTTTTGTCTCTGGTGGCCATCTTGGGAGACTATGTCAGAATTTTTTAATGAAATTGAAGAGGGTTTGAGAAGTCACTCAAAATGTGCCCTAATTTTTCTTTCTGCAGCACTAATCATAATTCATATGGCAAAATATACCCCCTCATTTTGTTCCTTTTTAAATTAAATGTTTTAAGAGTTACCACTTTATTCCAATCAAGATGGCTTCAGGTGTGCCATACCTTTGTAATAAGTAGGACTGTTAGCGCTCTAGTTGTTCTTTAGGACACTCTGGGACATTCTGTCATTGGGCTATACTTGGGCTACATCTGGGTGATATTTGGGCTACATTTGGGCTCTTTTGTCTCTGGTGGCCATTTTGGGAGACTGCATGTCAGAATTTTTTAATGAAATAGAAGAGGATTTGAAAAGTCACTCAAAATGTGCCCTAATTTTTCTTTCTGCAGCACTAATAATACCTTCTATTGCATAATATACCCCCTCATGTTGTTTCTTTTTAAATTAAATGTTTTAAGAGTTACCACTTTATTCCAATCAAGATGGCTTCAGGTGTGCCATACCTTTGTAATAAGTAGGACTGTTAGCGCTCTAGTTGTTCTTTAGAACACTCTGGGACATTCTGTCATTGGGCTATACTTGGGCTACATCTGGGTGATATTTGGGCTACATTTGGGCTCTTTTGTCTCTGGTGGCCATTTTGGGAGAATGCATGTCAGAATGTTTTAATGAAATAGAAAAGGATTTGAGAAGTCACTCAAAATGTGCCCTAATTTTTCATTCTGCAGCACTAATCATACTTTCTATGGCAAAATATACCCCCTCATGTTGTTTCTTTTTAAATTAAATGTTTTAAGAGTTACCACTTTATTCCAATCAAGATGGCTTCAGGTGTGCCATACCTTTGTAATAAGTAGGACTGTTAGCGCTCTAGTTGTTCTTTAGAACACTCTGGGACATTCTGTCATTGGGCTATACTTGGGCTACATCTGGGTGATATTTGGGCTACATTTGGGCTCTTTTGTCTCTGGTGGCCATTTTGGGAGACTGCATGTCAGAATGTTTTAATGAAATAGAAAAGGATTTGAGAAGTCACTCAAAATGTGCCCTAATTTTTCATTCTGCAGCACTAATCATACTTTCTATGGCAAAATATACCCCCTCATGTTGTTTCTTTTTAAATTAAATGTTTTAAGAGTTACCACTTTATTCCAATCAAGATGGCTTCAGGTGTGCCATACCTTTGTAATAAGTAGGACTGTTAGCGCTCTAGTTGTTCTTTAGAACACTCTGGGACATTCTGTCATTGGGCTATACTTGGGCTACATCTGGGTGATATTTGGGCTACATTTGGGCTCTTTTGTCTCTGGTGGCCATTTTGGGAGACTGCATGTCAGAATGTTTTAATGAAATAGAAAAGGATTTGAGAAGTCACTCAAAATGTGCCCTAATTTTTCATTCTGCAGCACTAATCATACTTTCTATGGCAAAATATACCCCCTCATGTTGTTTCTTTTTAAATTAAATGTTTTAAGAGTTACCACTTTATTCCAATCAAGATGGCTTCAGGTGTGCCATACCTTTGTAATAAGTAGGACTGTTAGCGCTCTAGTTGTTCTTTAGAACAATCTAGGAGGCTGCAGTAGAACACAAAGGAATCAACTGACAGTCTCTGTCCTTGTTGGATGTACATGTTTTACTGAGAATGTCAGACTTCATTTTCACATGACTGAGAAAGATAATGTGAATTTACAGAAAATATGCTTTCAGTTTAGCTTATAGATCCCCTTCCAAACCACTGTGGGAAAATCATGAGATATTAGTTTTCTTTCAAACAATATTCATGATATCACAGCAGAAGGTTTTTTCACATGGTAAAATCACCTTAGAACCCACCACAATTCCTAAAACGAGTATGGTACCATCAACAAATGATTTATAATGTAACTAAAGTCCTAAAACCCTCTATTAACTACAATGCTTTTTAATGAGGTGCTATCATGTATATTGGTCCCAAGATGGCTGCCAACACTTCTTGGATGAAGTGCTGACAGCCAATCAGATCAGATGTGTGGTTAGGCTCCGCCCAGATATATATATTTTTTTGAACCTAAATTACTCAAAATCCACTGGAGCACATATATTGAGACCTAGCAAAGGCACATCAGGCTAACAGTCCCTACAATTTTGCCAAGTTTCGTGCAAATCCATTCAGCCGTTCGAGCTAAAAGTGAGGCCAACCGCCCTATGGAAATTAACATGGGAAAAACGCGTTATGGGACCCCCTTTTTTCTCGGCCCCCCCTTGATGAAACCCCCCCAAATTGTCAGGGGCTGCTCAGAAACAAAATGTTCCATTTTCCTGAAAATTTCAGCCAATTCCGTCCACAAACGCCAAAGTTATTAGACATAGAATTTTCAAAAATCCCATAGAGAAAAAATCCTAACTATATATACCTACTGGCGACCGCCAGTAGGTAATATATATATATATATATATATATATATATATATATATATATATATATATATATATATATATATATATATATATATATATATATAGGCTTTATCTATTCTTCCAATGTCAAGTACACACTTGAAGAAGTGAGGTAGTTTGTACGACAAAAACATAGAAATGACTTATTGGGATTCGGACATGTGAATTAATTACTGAACCTTATACAAAGTCTTACTTGTATTTAAACATGAATTTGCAATGAATTTTAAAATATTTAAATACTTATTTATTTATTTTATAAATTGTTCAATTGTGTAAATAGCATTGTTATTGTAAACACCACAATGCACAACATGTTGCAAAAGTATTTCTTCCATGTTGTTTGCAGTAATTTGTAAATTGTCCGCGCACTAGCACTTTAAATACCGGCATTAGCTCTAAGCAACTTGCCATATGATCAAGCTTTGTGGAAAGCGAAACGCGTAATGGCGGCTGGCTTGCTGGAGGAAATAAAGCACCTTGACTAAGCACAAAAAAACGGGTCTGCTCTTTCGCCATTTAGGATTGGGCTGGGGCGGCTGCCTCAAGTCGTTTGGCGAATTTACCTGCATATATATATATATATATATATATATATGAAGCTTTTGTTTCTGAGGCACCTGAATTCTTGTTCAATTACTTTGATGTATTGACTGCACTTCCAAGCCATTACGTGTTTTGGCTTTCATTGTAGTAATAGAGCTTGAAATTAAATCATTAGGGGCCATTGTTTGTGTTCTAATCAATAGATATCCCCCATTTAATATAGGAGATGAAGCAACATGTAATTGGAATTAAATAACCAGCATATTATATACAGCCACGGTTAAGTCTATAGGTGAGGAAACGTCAAAGGACCTAAAATAATAAATGATGCAACTTATCCTAATGTATACCTTTAGATTAACAGCCAACACTGCAAAAGTCAATCAGTGAAGTACTGAGACCCAAGTTTTCATGGACTTGGCAACAGCTTTATCTTGAAATTACAAGAAACTTTATTCACAAACAAGGGAGAATATACCCAAAGGGAATGGCACCATAATTTCGTAAACAGTATTTCTGTCCTAAATAGTATTTACAAAAATATTCCCTCATTGGAATTAATAAAAGTAAATCTATGACCAATGGGCCAATATTTTTGCAAACAATATTTATGACAGGATATTCAATTCAGTCAAAAAATGTATTTGGCGGCTAAAAAGAACAGCCATAAAAGTACAGATAAATAAACAAAAATACCAGAGCGTAAGAACATTTCATTGAATCCTCATAATGCACTCAAGATAAAATCATGCATCCAGTGGGATACAGAACCAAATTATATCTAGTACATGACGTTTATTCTCCAGTTCATAGCTTACTAGATAAAAAAGCGATATTAAGCCCTACTTAAAATCCATGATCTGATTAAATACAAAGTTAAAAGGATATCTAATACATAGCACTTTTCCTCCAGTTTATTGGTTTCAAAATAATAAGAGCAACATTAAATCATACCTAATGGTCATTCAGTGCAAGCAGAAACTTGAGAGCTTCTTTATGAGTTCTAATATTATGTGCAATCAACGTCTCAATACC
The DNA here is from genome assembly GCF_964263255.1 of Lissotriton vulgaris. Taxonomy (NCBI): domain Eukaryota; kingdom Metazoa; phylum Chordata; class Amphibia; order Caudata; family Salamandridae; genus Lissotriton; species Lissotriton vulgaris. Next base: position 1,348,239,441 of record NC_141694.1, on the reverse strand, counting down.
CATCCAATGTTCAATTCTGTTGTAAGAAGACATCCTTAATGCTTTCTTGGATAAGGATAACACTTGAAGGGCGTTAGACCTCACTGTTAAAATAAAAAGGGAGCTAAAAGAAGAGTGAATATATGCCAACCGAGGGATGCACACAACATTGTCCAGTGCTTGACAGTTTAAAATGATAGATTTAGTAAAACTGGTTTCTTCTTTAGACCAGATAGACAGCCAAAATAAAAGCAGCCTTACTAAAATCAAATCCTCCAAATACAATAAGCAAGGCTCACGGTGAGCAATTAAAGTTGAGACAGAGGCTGGTAAACAGAGTAAGCATTTGCAATGGCTTACAAGTGGCGTGGCCCCAAAGGCCCACCCTATAGGTAGTGGTGGCCATTCCTCTTGCCCTATATATCTCCACCATTTCTTTAATGGGGTGACAATTCAATTTGGAGGAGAACCCAAAATACTATGAGAGATTCTTCTCATCTTTTCCTTGGCATTTAAAATCTGTTGAACCCAGGAATCAATGCTTGTGAATAAGACTTCCAGATAACAAAACAAATGAACTCTCGATAATATGTTGTTATCAATAAAAAAGGATCTACATTTGGTTCATTAGGGCCCGCAATCCATAGTAAATGTTTGGGATTTGTTGATCAGCATTTTTTAGAAGCCATGAGGTCCCCAAAAACATTCATCAATCACTGCAGGCCGACCAGGGTCCTAGATATCAAGACATCATCATCAGCATATAAGAACAGTGGTATGGGACACAAGGTGGCACATGGGACATCAGCTTGTCTGGAATTTAAGGCATTATCCACTCCATTATTAAAAAGGAAAAACAACAGAGGGGTCAATATGCAACCCTATCTGATTCCTTGTCCCACTTTAAAAGATGGAGAACATTCTCCCTGTGGGTCATAATGAACAATGCTTGATAGATTCTCATACATACGTGCCAGAAAATTGATAATGGTCCTAGGGGAACCCAGGGTGAGCAATGTTGGCCACTATAGGGCATGGCCAACAAGGTCGAAAAACCACCACTGGGTTTGGGCTCCCAACAGTAAGCCCAAGCCACTGACCAATACAAAACGAAACAAATGCCAATACTGTTCTACTTACTCTTGTTCTTATTTCTCAATACATGTGAATTAAACACCATGTAGACCCACAACTTATTGTCAGAACTAATCTCTTTGTTTATTCTTTACTTTAGATTCATTGTTTGGTTAAATTTAACCACATTTACATTTCAAACATCTATACAACAAATACAAAAAATTGTTCACATTTTCCATAAAACATTGCCCTCTACATATTCACATTCATTCTACACTCTCAGTAGCTTCATACATCAAACATTCAGTCACTCACATACACAACCACCACATAATATTTACACTTGAATCCTAATTACAATATTCACAAAAAACCATAGACATTTATTTTGTCGAACTTTCGAAATTTGGAGCACTCTTTTAGAAAAAGTTTTGGTAATCTTATGGCTCAACAAATATGGTCTACGCGTTTCGAACTCCTAGTCAGTTTGGAGTTCTCATCAGGACCAAAGCGGTGAAAAAAGAGAGACAAAAAGCCTTTCTTTAATACTCATTAATCCTTATCACAAGTTCAGACTGAGCTCTGCCACTTCTCGCTAATGCCTCTTACCTCTAATGGAGAGAGATTTATGTTGTTAACCTCGATGCTGGGCATTCTAATGGAAAAATAACAAGTATGCCTATGATCATCTCTATGCATTATCAGAATAAACAGTCTCATTTAGAAATATTTTTTATCGAACTTACTTGTTTTAAGCAGTCAACAAGCAAACACTCCTTGTTTGTGTGCCAGGACCCTACAGAGAAAAGATGATGAAATGCGGTTTGGCATTGAGCTGGACTTATTAATGTGTGTTCTACTTTAGTGATTGTCAGGTTTGAAAAAGCAATGGAGCTTAATTGTTTCATGGACCGGCACAGTTTAAAGGGCTGATAGATGCTGGTACTTGATGGTCGCCTACAGTATGAGGGGGAAGGGGGAAGAAGAAAGATTCGGTAAATGCCCGGTTCCAACCTTCTTTTTTGATTCGTTAAGGGCGTTTGATAATGCTGTCTTCCCTTTCGATGGCGGCGGAGAACGGGAAACTAATTTGACCAGCTCCTTCATTTTGGCGGAATACTCACGACGCAGGCACAGCCGATACTGATATGCGTGCGCCACTTCCTGGTCAGGGAAGAATCATGGGAAATGTAGTTGTGTGCATCAGTGGGGCTTCTGTAATTCATATGGCCACCATGTTGGAACATTTGATGAAACGCGAATAAGGGTTTATTGGAAAGTAACTAATGTCCATGGTTAAGCAATATCTCTGAAAGTTCATGTTCTTATGTAGTGAGAGCAAGCCCATTAATGCAAAATATGATCCAACGTGAAGCTTATGGGCCGCAGTGTGATGAGCTACATGTGGTCTTTTTCTGTTTTCAAAACTTGACTCTATTTCCACTCTGTGGGCTCCCAGCTGGATTTGTTGAAAATGCGCAATTCGTAATCATTTATGCCAGGGGGCATGGCTTATAAAGAATGTGTTATCAGGTGTTATGCTGGCCATTTCAGTTTAATTTATAGATCTCTGTGAGATCATTCAATCCATTGACCGCCAAATTAAATTTCACAATAAGCATTGCTTCTCTTCTTGATAGCTTTGCATCAAGGTCTCCACCTCTGATGTCATGTTCGATTATTGAAATCACTTTCCACTTCAAATCTGTTTCAGTGTGATTATTCAAGCGCCAATAGTTCACCAGGGGAGCCGTTTGCTCGTTTTTTAAAATTCTTGACTTATGTTGTGAGGTTCTTGTTCTCACTTCTTGGTTTGTCTTGCCAATGTATAACATGTTGCACTGACATTTTATTCCATGTACAACATAACGAGACTTACAGCCTCATGTTTCCAAAAGATGTTATTGTGTTTGAAAACTGACCCTTCGTCAGTGGTTGCGCAACAAATGCAAGTTCCACATTTGTGGTGACCTTGTATCGGTGGTAGGCCAACCAAGGTTCTCATTGTAGTCTGTTCCTTTTGGGGGAGTGGCGCCCGTACTAATTGATTTGCTATACTACAGACTTTCCTGAATGCGAACAGTGGAACACTGTTCAAAGATTTATGAAGATTTTTTACCAGGTGCCAATTGCGTTGATGACTTTTTTTAGTATATTGGAATTTGGGCAATATGTTGATGCGAACACAATTCTGTCCAGTTCCTTTTTGGTTCTCTTTTCTAGAAGACACTCCCTGTGGGGTCCATTACGCTCTTTTCATTGATCTCTTCAGTAATTATTTTGGGTAACCACATAGCAATAGATTCTCAGTTAGTTTCATTGCATGATTTTGATATTCATCTTTGTATTGGCAATTTCGGCGGATTCGAAGGTATTGTCCGTAGGGTAGATTTTCTTTCAGACTGTGAGGATGATTGCTTGTAAAGTGTATTGACTTATTGCGATCGGTTGGTTTCTTGGAAAGAGTTGTCACTAGGCCACCCTCTGAGGGGTATACCTCGACATCTAGAAACTGTATTTTTCTCTTTGAGTGACTAAGGCAGAATTTCATCGCTTGTGTCCTATTATTCAGCCATTCATGAAATTTTAATAGGTCCTCCTCACTTCCAGTCACATGAAGATTATGTTGTCTATGTAACAACTCCAATTCTTGATCCATCTAACATATGGATTATTTTGGTAGACAAAAGTTTCTTCATAACTGGCCATGAATTGTAACGCCAGCTCCGGAGCAAAGGGACATCCCATGGCGACTCCTCCTGTTAGAAAATAGAAATCGCCGTCAAAGTTGAAATAATTTCTTTTCAAAGCGAACTCAGCCAGTTTCAAAATGAATTAAGTTGGTACTTTTTGTGGTTTTTCACGTGTTTCTAAAAAGGATTTTAACACATGTAGGCCTTCATCCTGAGGGATTTGGGTGTACAAGGACACCACGTCCATGGCCACTAACAAATGGGTGTTTTCTTCAAATTCAATTAGTGTGAGTTTGTTGATAAAATCTGTTGTGTCTCTTACAAAGGATTTTACATTTGGCAGGAAAGGCTTCAGAAAAAAGTCTACCAATTGAGCAATAGGCTCCATCAGGGATTCGCACCTGGAAACTATTAGCCTTCCAGGTGGTACACTCTCACTTTTATGTATTTTGGGCAAAACATAAAACAACGGAATGCAGGGGTTCTTTATTTTAAGATATTCCATTTCATTTTTGCCTACAAAGCCCTGGTTGTTCCCTTCATCTAAAATGGAGTATGGTTGATTTTTTAGTTCCAATGTGGGGTCCATGTTGATTTTTCTGTAGCATGTTACATTGTCTAACTGTCTCTTGACTTCTGTAGTGTAGTGTAGAGTGTTCGATCCCAAACCACAGTTAGAACCCCTTTGTCGGCTTGCTTGATAATCACCGACGTATCTTTCTTTAGGTTCATTAACGCTTCTGACTCAAACTTTGTTATTCTGTGTTTAATCCACTTCTTCTTTTTCTCCATATCCGTGATGACGGATACGATTGTTCTTTCAAATATCAATACTTCCTTAGGAATTTTGTTAGTTGGGGTCAGCACAGTGATTTGTTTCTGAGGCCTGTTGTCTCTACTGATGGCTTGTAAGGGTGTTCAGAAAAAAAGGTTGAAAGCACTACTTGAATCAGAAAAACAAAAATACAAAGAACCTGATTTGGCCCTAGTGTACTTCCAAATCAGGAGGTCTAATTGACACACTGCTCAATAGTACCAATACCCTTTCTAAAACCAAACTGAGTTGTAGATAAGATGGAGGATTTTGGCACCCACTCCTCCGTTCTCATTAGCAAGATGCTGCTCATCACTTTAACTGATGATTCTGAAAGAGATATTGGACGATAAGTTTTAGGATCTGATTGATCGCCCTTCTTATAGTTAGCGATGACTATTGAAGTAACCCATGAGGTTGGAATCGTACTGACAACTGCTGCATTGAACGGAATTGGACCCCATAGTTCTATTGCTGCTTTAAAAGCATCCACAGGCACCCACCGGGCCCTGGAAACCTACCACTGACTCTATCATACAGAGCTTGAGTGACTTCATCCAAGGAAATGTCTATTGGAAGGTGGCCCCATCTACTCCTCTCCACACACGGCACAAGCCCACCAATCTTGCTGCTCCATTCAAAAAGCAGGAAATAAAAGAATTACACTCTGAAATATCATGATCAAAATTACTATCAAGTGATATTTTTGCTAAAATCTTGACAGAACATCATCTGTTTCAAAGCATCCAAGGGTGCACATCATTCTGGTAGAGAGCTGGTGAGAGCCATGGTGCAACCATTAGCTTTAGGACAGAACTTCAAAGTGTTTCCTTCACCATGTAAAGTGTAACATTTGCGTGTTTGACCACTTGAACCACCTCTCTTGACATGTATGTACATAGCTATCAATCATGCAGCAGGTGCAGTGGAAGAGGGGACAAGGGGTGTGAGCGGGAGAACTCTTCTCCCCAATTTTTATAGCTTTCCACTCCCTAATCAAAAAGTGATGGAGGTCTGTTTCCTTGCTTGTCTCTGGGCCTAGGGCACTGTTGGTACACCACTATTCATTTTTGCTAATTTCTGTCAATACTGGTACTGGCCTCCTGCATTCCAGAGAAAGTTCTGTAACACAGGTTCAGTCTCGCTGGCTGACATCTGGGTCATTTGGTATTTCGATGCCCTAGCAACTAAGCAGATGATCGCCTATGTCTTTACATGACCACAAGAAAATATATTACAATTAATAACATGATGAACAAATACAGATGCCAAAGTACAAGGTTATTGGGAATTTCGTTGTGATTTACATATTAAAAGGAAGAGGTGTGATGGCATGAGTTTGAGACGTAATTATGCAAGTCGACCCTGGTAAATTGTGAAACTTTATTTCCCGAAGAAATATGCTGCTTTAATATCTATTTCGTACCCATAGCTTCACTTTCAGAATATTTTTGGCAAAGAGTAAATTTACTAGCGTTTACATTCAGATATAATTTCTGCTAAGGTCCATCATCAATTTTGCCTTTAGCAATTTATGACAAGAAAAGATTCTTGGGATTCAGAGAAAGGCAGAAATGTAGCCTATAATTAATGTTAGTGAAATTTAGCAGATTAAACATGCAGATTAGAATAGACACGACCGAAAAGAACCTACAGGGAAATGATGGCCAAGTGCAGTCTAGAAGCGTTTAACCCCTTCAGCACTAGTATCAGAGCTATGAGAATGTCCAGGACATGTGGACAGTTGCTCATATTCATCTCTTAGGAATGTTTGTAGCAAAGGCTTTCACAAGTGATTGTACTAAAAGAAGTAAAAGAATTACATTTTAGCCCTAATTATGAGGCAGGCAGAGTGGATTAAAAAATCGGGGAGGTCCTCGTTTCCTGCATTCCGCTTTCCTGAGAGTTGGAACACTAGGGGCCTGATTTTACTGGGAAGTAATTCTGCCTGGAAACATTTCAAGAGGTTTGGCTGAAGGGAGGTGGCCACTTAGAATTGGGAATTCTGTGTGGTTTTATGACTGGTAAATATGGTCCCACATGGTACCTGGACAGTGTTGGTGCGGAGTTACCTCATGGTAACACGAATTTTGCACGCACAGTTTGGACCCTGCAAGTCATCATCAGAATCTATGGTGACGTCTTGGAGTAGGTGCAAGGCGTTTCCAAGGCTCAGGCAATTGACAGCAGAGATACTTGGTACCCTTTAAATATTTTTTTCTTATGTGCCGAAAGTGTGGGAGCATCATATACAAATGTTTATGAAAGCACACATTTTAGTGTCTGTTTTCTACATTAGCATAAGATATCCATGATTTAATTATGCAGACGCTTCCCTGGGATCTCCTGTAATTGTGAAACTTGGGGGCATATTATCAAAAACAGGCGATAAGATTATCGCCGCTTTATCGGCAGGAAACTGCCGTTAAAGCGGCGATAATGGGCTTGATAATATGCCCTTGAGAATTCCCATAGCAGCCCAGGTTAACACCAGAACCTGGGCTGCTATGGGGATTTATAAGGACATATTATCAAGGCCATAATCGCCGCTTTAGTGGCAGTTTCCTGCCGATAAAGCGGCGATCATTTTATCGCCTGTTCTTGATAATATGGCCCTTGATCTATTAAAGGAGGTGAGTTACACTTGATTAGTCATACATATTTCACAGACTCGCTCTTGTTCTGAAGCGTTTGGAAAGTGCTGCAAAATGTGTGCTTGGGGGTAGGTTCCAGGGTGGAACAGAGGTGCTTCTTGACACAATTCTAATTCACAAATGAACATGAAAGGATGTGCAGCTGCCACTCATTCAGTTTCCATGCACCATTTCTGCCTGGTGTCAAGAAATGCATAATGCTGACCAATTATCTGCTGGCTGCCTTTAAGACTGACCCCTTGTTTTCCTCTCCTAATGTAAGCCAAAAGGTGTGGAAACCATAGTGGCAAAAAATGTAGTTCAGTGTACTGATTTACACAAGCTTTAAGGCTCATGCAGGTTAATACTGCACTCATGAGTAATGTCAGTGGTAGTCAGGAGCCGACTGAAAGAGGATTGCTGGTGTCCCTATACCCACATATGAAGCATATGAAAATGGTGTGCACCTGCTCTCTGATGAAATAGGAAAGGAAATCCAGCATGCTAAAACTCTTCCCCTACTTTATAGGTCCAGTTTGCCAATCTGAAGCAGCATCTTAAAGAACCTAGGCCTATATGCACAAAATATTTTTGGAGGTCCCAAACCTGTTTGCGACTACAAAAAAGCCTATTGGAATGTACAAAAGCCAATATGCGATTCTGTAACTTGTTACTAAATCACAATTGGTCTTTGCAAATCGGTTTTTTGAAGATGCGAGTTTGAGGCGTCCCTTCCAAATACAAATTCACAGTGTTATGTATTAATGTTTTGTGACTCAATTTTGGTTGCAAAACATGCATATTTTATGGACACCTAGAAGGAGGTAGTAACCCTATCGCAAATGAGAAGGGCAACATCAAAGGAACAGCTTCACCTTTGAGACTGTAAAAAATATAAAAATGCAACTCAATAGTTGAATTTTCTTTTTTTAAAGGCATCCCTTTTCCTTTAAGGGAAATGGGCTGCATTTTAAAAAAACATTGCTTTATTTAAAAGCAATCCCAGACATGGTGGTCTGCTGACCCCAGCAGGCCACCATCACTTAGATGGCAGCGATTCCTAGTGGGTAACAAATTGTGAACTACCAAATTATTATTCATGATGTAAGTCGGTTTGGGAGCCACCTAGGAATCGCTATTTTTAACTATACACTTCAGTACATTCATTAGGAATTGCATTTTCCTAATTGCAATTTGAGAAAAATTGCAATTTGGAAATCGTAATTCCTAATTTTTACATGTGGACCAAACTTCCAAAAATGTCAATCAATAAAGATCGTGTTAAGAACTGTTCAGCATTATTAAAACTAAAAAGAAGGAGTGAAGGAAACACGATTTTGAAAAGCATGCAGGTTTCTATTTTAGCTGTCACAATCATAGATCAGAATAGTGTGTACAGAACTATTACATGGTTTTAGTCATCATCTCCTGGGCATTGTATTTGCCCAGACTTTTTTGCTATCAACTTCATTTTTTGCTGAACTCGGTTCTGTTGGCATTAGGACCCTGAGCACTTTACTCCCTCTATCCAGAGGTACAATGCTTGGTATAATTGGCGTACACAGTAAATTCAAGTCCACAAGTCAGATTTAGCACTAATAGTTCTACAGCCTAAAGCAGCACTGTAACACACCTCAGCCGGCCACTGATCTATGTAAAATTTCGAACATATCCCTAAAGATAGAGTCCACATTTGTGATAGATGAGTGATTGTATACATGAGAAGTCACAAACTGAACTAAATGAAAGGCATTTTCTTGACATGTCTTCATTCATAATTAACGGAGAATGACTCCTACAGACGAATACAGTAAATGTTTTAATGCAGGTAACCTTTGGATTCACAGTGTGGTAAAGGGGTATCTTGCATGATTTATACTTCCTTGATGAATTCAAGCACCACTTGACAACTAAGAGCTAGAGCAACTCAAGGCAGCTCCAAGGAATTACAAAAAAACACATCAACAACGAAAAAACCACTTTTGTTCTGCACCGCTTTGGACAATGCAAAAAACAGGTCCAAAGAACTCTTTAACATTATCAGGCAACAAACTTTCGAGCCCGCTGCAACCTCAGTTCGGGCCTCAAACGACCTGAGTGACAACTTCGCTAACTTCTTCAATGACAAAATCACCAAGATTGAGCTCTCACTGGATAGCAACCTCAATACCACCTACAAAAGCCTGTCACTTGAGACATAACACAGCACATGCAAGCACCCCACGAAAGCCTAGAAATCCTTAATTCCCCATGCCGGAAACCGAGATTCTCAAATTGCTCTCCACTTCCAAACCCTCATCTCACGTCCTATGTCCAATGACCCAATTGATCAAAAAGCTGAAACTCTACCTAGCCCCATTCTGGTGCAAGATCATAAACAGCTCCTTGAGAACCGGAATCATACCAGACTGCCTCAAAGTCAGCCAAGTCACGCCATTATTGAAAAAAACAGGCATTGACACCAATAATCTGAAGAACTTCAGACCTGTCTCCAATCCCCCCTCCTATCCAAAATCCTCGAAACTGACTCAGCACTTGGACAGCATCAACCTTCTAGAGCCTCACCAATAGGGCTTCGGAAAAGGCCATATCACTGAGACAGAGATCCTTAACGTCCGGCCTGATATCCACAAGTCACTTGATACAGACCTACTCATTCTACTGGACCTATCAGCTGCCTTTAACACGGTTGATCAAACTTACTCATTAAGGTTCTTCAAGAAAGGATAGGTGTAGGTGAGGTGGTCCTACAATGGTACTCCTCCTTCTTACACAACCGCTCCCAAAGAATAAAAATCAAAAACTTTAAATTTGATCTACACCCCGTTAGCAGGGGTTTCCTGCAAGCTTCAGTGCACCCCCCACAATTGTTCAACATCTATATGGAACCCCTCACCACCATCCTCAAAAAAGCCGAAATCCCCTTCCACCTATATGCCGATGACACCCAGATACCAACACCCTACTACTCACCCTATGAATACAAGCAACCAAAAAACGCGGCCCCTTCCTTCGCTGGAAACGCGCCCAAAATCTGGAACTCCATCCCAGCTGATAGCAAGACTATCCCTTCCTTTGTGAAATTCAAAAAACGCCTTAAAGACCTATTCCTCAACCGTTGCCTCTCGAACCGATAACCGCAGCTGAAGCACACAAGCCTACACACTGCAGCACCCTGAAACTGTGTCACAAAGATCTACCTCCTCCCCTCTCCCCAACCCCTGCCACATTCCCTCAGCCCTCATCCCAAGACAACGTGCACTCAACAAGGTGATCTCAGGACTTCCTTACCGTAATGTTGCACAGCATGCTGGGACTTCCAAACCAACATTTATACTACTGCTTTATTGTGTGACTCTCGCGTTAGAAATGTTGTAAAGTGCTCCAATACCGTCTGTTGTGGCCAGCACTATAAAAAACTCCTTAATAAATAAATAAATACTTTAAATTTTCACTGACAGGAAAATAAGCTTCACATTAAGTGTAACTTAAAACAAGGTAGGCTTAGGATGCATTCAGTCAATGTAGTAATTAAATACCACTTTCATGATGACCCTTTTACAAGTAGTTCGAAACATACACATATTGATTTTCATGCTGAAAACTAGCTACACTCCACTGAGAATGCTCTGTAACTTTTGAGTGAGATATGCTACAAACCTGGGCAACATCATAGCTGTGATCATCCAGCAGCCAGTCTAAAATGTTCATTTGTTTCAATGCTGAAAAACAAAGCAAGGAAAATACAGGAGAGAGAAAATAGCTTAGGGGCTTGTGAGATAAAGTTCAGGCTGCAGAAAGATGGGAACATTTTGTTTGGTAATTCATCACGGACAGTCAACGTTAAACTCATTATATGCTTACAATTTGAGGATAACATGATATAACCAACTTTCATTACAGTAAATTAGCAAAGTCTGGATAAGCAGCTGTGATTCACATATTGTACCATTTCACTGTTTGCGAAACAGGAAGCAAATGACTTTCTAACGGAAGAGTGTAAAACTCAGCACATTTTGCTTCTCTCTAAGGGAAAATACCCAACTTACTGGCTGCATCAGAAAACTTTCTGTGCCTTTACTATATCAGCAGTACTGATACACCAGACGAACTCCAAGGATCATTAAGGCATTTGGCAATGCAACGCGCGCAACAATATTTGTTTTATTTATTTATATGTTTACTTACCTCTAATCGTCCGTAATCGATAGTTTACTACCCCCCACCCCACTTCAGCTCCCCTACTGTCTACAGCATTAATATTCTGTATTCTTGACAAACGGTGGTACATTGAGCATCTTTATGTGAACAAATCTGTAAAACCTAAAGCATTTGCATTAGAAATTCACAAAACAAGAGGCAATTGTGTTTTTTTCCATGTGTATATGTCAATATGTGCTTGATTTTATAGGCGCAGTTAAGTCATCAGTGACTTCATTTGTGATGTCATAAGAGATGTCATCCATTCTGTCACTTAGAACATCATAAATGATGATATGTGTGAATGCTGTCAGTGACGTCATTGGTGATGTGATAAGGGATACCATCAATGATGTCAGTATGATGTCATCAATGAAGTCATGTGTTATTTCAAGCCAACACTGAGGTGCTACTTTAGAGTTCAGCGGTTGAGTTACTCCATCATAACATGGTGGATATCACATTCACATTATTATGAGTGTTTTAGGAAAAAATACACTTTTATTTAGGGGAACGAATATCCATCATGTTGTGATTAAGTATCCCGTTCTCCAAACTCTAACTAAAGCCCTCAGTTTCTTTTTACCTCATAGCTTTTTTATAAAACATTTGGAAGGGTGAATCAGAATTTTAAACATAATATGACTCTGCATTTCATGTATTTGAACAGTAAATACGTGGTACCTCTCTTTCCTTTCTTTTGCAGTACTTCTTTGAGAATGTATCGTCCTTTAATCTTCAAATTATGTAATGTATTTTAAACAACGGTGGCTCTCCCAGCGAGTTCCCCATCAATTATCCCTCCCTCCTCTCACACCGTGCTTGTGCACTTCCTCAGTCGCACTGCTTCATTGCATCTCAGCAATTTGTCATCCCTTTGGAGTCGGCAATGTAAGCAGAATAAGATTTTGCATATGCTGTCAAAGCCAGACAGATATTACTGATTCTTTTTGGATCATTTTTACATAACTGGCTTTTAATCCAGCTGTTGGACTTGCTTGCAGCTGGCCCTTTGATCTACCTATGATTGTTAGATTAGCACGTGCCCACCTGGTCCTGCCCCAGTGTGTGTGATTGGCCTTGGGGAGCCAAACAATGTTTCAAACAGATGGCAAGGAGTGGTTGGGTTGTTCACAGCAGCCCACAGCCTTGTGGACTTCCACAGTCTCCCATTGTAGTGTTATATTATGTTATTGTATATAATGGTATGTTATTCCATGTGTGTTTGTAAAGCGCACTATCACCCATGAGGGTATCCTGGTGCTGTGCAGGTGTATGTGCCTAGCTCTGCCTAGGGTAGATTGGTTAATATAATTGCCAAAGGTTTCTTGTAGAATTAAAGAAGCGAGATGGAGGCTCTGATGAGGAGTGGGAGGTTTCCCATTTTTTAGGAGCAATGGAGAACGCAGACCTATTCTAATGTAGAAGATTGCATCTTTTTTAATTGTTTCTATCAAACACCATTTTGAACTGTTAGCTGAAAGAGATGTTTTTTTCCACTATCCACCGGTGGAAAAGTAGTGATTCAGTGAAAGACCCGAAGTTTCTATAAAGGATCATAAAATCTCTCATATTAGGAAGTATTACAATATTTTTTAACCCTGATGTACACCAACCCCTTATACCACAAAAAAAGCTACTATATGAATATTTGCTATTTTACAAGAATACTCAATTTGCTTTCTTTCAAAGAAAGAGAAATTGTTCTGTAGAAGATCTTTAAAATAATTTTTCTCTCCACCTCACCCAATAAGGAAACATTGTCAGAGGCAAGAATATTTCAACCACTGGACACAACAGTAAGGCCTCAAAAATCCCTCTCATTTTTCAAACTTACACCAATCTAACTTTATCAAATTGGCAGCATAAGAGGAATTATCTAAATCTCCAAACATTGTAGCTATCGCTCCCATGTTAAATCCTCTGATTACTTTTGCTACTTCTCCTCACTATCAAATAAAGGCCTTTGACATTGAATACACAATACCTGACATTTCACGGGTTCCCTAGCTGAATCCCCCTAGTACTAACAACCTAAAGAGAACTATAGTATCAAAACAATAGAGAACTGACACCAACACTGAAAAAGTTGTCACTGAACTCTCTCACTCAGCATTATCAGAACAGGAAGCCTGATTACCTCCTCTCTTACAGGAAGATGTTTTAGGCATGGGAGAGTTGACTCCTGTTAAAAGTCTCATCCAATCATCATCTATTAATGAAGACCATCCTCTTTCTTAATATATGCACCAGATGAAAACGCTCTTTATGTCTATTTTGAATCTATTAGAAAAGCAAGCATGAACCTAAGAATTCACATTTGAAATCCCAGCAGGTATTTAAAAAGAGCTCCTTTCCTTTTCAATTAATGAAAGCATGACTCAAACAAATGCTGTCTATCCTATATTTGAGAGACCTATTCCAGGTCTTCATCCTTAATCTGCGTTCAAAGCTATATAATGTGGAAAACTAGGGTTTTTCCCTCCACCTATTCTCTAGAAAAAATATAAACTCCTCCAATTGCAAAAAGCGTGCATGTTTGTCTGTACAGGACTCCATTTAGAACATCACAAATGAGGCCTTGGTATAATTATTTTCTAAATCCTTTTCTGAGGCCCTTACCTTCAGAGGTAATGGGAAGAAAGTAGGAAACATTTCACAGATAACCCCTTATCAACCTGTCAATGACAAAAGAAAGTGCAAAAGCTAGGTAAAGAAGTGAAGGGTTATGTTATTTGTTTATTTATTTTATTTGTCAGGTGCAAAAATGATCCCCAAGGGGATCTCTCGGCACCGTGGCCAGAAGAAACAGTTTGCAATGCTGAACAATGATTAGAGATCAAACAGCCATGTCTTCAGAAGTTTCTTGAAAAGGATCAGATCTAGGCAAGATCGGATTGACAAGGGTCGCTGATTCCAGTGATTTGGAGCCAGGAGAGAAAAGAAACAGCCCCCAAATCTGGTAGTATGGATACTTTTGGGGCATAGTGTTAGTGAGAGAAGGATTACCCACCAAGGTCCACCTAAGGTTAGGATACAAACACCCATGCCAAAGAGTGACACTGTGTTTTTTACACTCCTGAACCCTCAATTAAAAACTAGTGCATAAAAGCAAAATAGACCCAAAACTTTCACACAGGAGCTCAATCCAAATGCTTGTTTACTTACTCCAGATCTGTTACCCCTAGATTATATGTATCCTGGTTCTGAAATATCAGTGAGTAAACTTCTTTGAGAACATTTACAAGATGATTTACTTTTTTACTTGAACTTGATATATGCAGTTGTTATACATGTCCTATTTTTCTTGGATTCATACTGTCATTTATAAACTTTATAACATTTATTATTACTATGATATACATTTAATTATCATTTTTTAAATAATGTTATGTTTAATTCCCTTTTTTATCCCAGTCCCGTGGCTTTTTAGTCTCAATACTTGACTGAACAATTATAGTTAGATTTCATCTTGCACTGGTGGATTATTAATGTATTACTAATATATTTCACTTTTAAAATTCAATAAAGACATTTGAACAAAAGAAAAGATGATTTACCTATGATTCCCACAATACCTATCCTTGAATTAATCAATATTTTTTCAGATGATAATACCCCTTTAAACAGTGGCTTTAATAAGAAATGACTGTAAAAGTTGGTAATCATTTCTTTACCCTGTATTTGATCAATGTTATATTTCAGGCATGATTTCAAATTGCTATGCACAAACAGGATTACAAAATTAAAAATGCCATGGAATACAAGTTCCTGGGAGTGATTGTGGACAACCACAGAACCTTCCTTCCCCATAAGGAGTTGATAAAAGCAAAGGCAGGATCCTTATTACATGCATTCCTAAAGCTCTCAATGCATCTTTTAGGCCCCTCTCTAAAACGTCTAATGAAATTGATTCATGCCAAACCTTTGCCTCTATAGCATATGGATGAGAGGCTATGTAAGGAAAAGTTTCTAACTTACTTGACAAACTTTTTTTCAGTTTGACATTCAATTGGTGGAATATTTTGTTGATGTTTAATGATATTAGCTGCAACACTCATTTGAATTGTAATGTATGTTACATATCCTGTTACATTTGATATATTTCTTGCTGACGAGCAGTAAAGGAATGTTAAAGCCCAATATTCTCGTGTATCAAGAGGGAGAGAGAGGACCAGAATGCTAGTCCATATCCCCGGGTTTATATGAAGTTAATCAAAAGGAGACTAGCTTAAGTAAAAAGGGGGGTGGGTTAACAAAAATTATTAATTTTTAGTTCAAAGGACTCAAGTATGTTTCGTCAGGGGGTAGTGGCACCTTGTGAGTGTGCTCATGAAGCCCTCACCCACCAACCTAGTTGGTGGCATGCTTCATCATCTGGCCCACCCAGTGACACCTAGCGTGTCCCGGGTGTGCTTCGACGCCTGATTACAGCGGAGCAGGTATGTCGCTGAGTGTGCGGTGAAGAGTGTTATGAAATGTGAATTAAAACGGCTTGGCGGGGGTCCCAGTACTTGAAGGTGACTTAGACTTTAATACCTGGGCCCCCGTCAGCGGTTAAAAATTAGGCTGTCGGATGTTAGAGGCGAGTTACGACCTCCCACATCCTTAATGGGTCAACATGTTTCAGCCAGTGCCTTATGAGTATGCTGGCTTTCTTCAGGACGAATTAAAATGTGGGTGTGTAATTCAGACTATGTGTATACACACCCTAAAGTGTTTTTCTATGTGTGAGAGGGGGATTCCCTTCTCAAAACACGCTAGTTTAAGCAGTATTCTGCTTCAAGGTTGTGAAGTGGCAAGGGTTGGCCAGAATTTCTGGGTAGAGCCTGCTTTGGACCTGTAGTGCCTCCTTCGCAGAACCGGTGACGGTGGCCCAGGTATTAAAGTCTAATTCACCTTCGGGTACTGTAATCAGGCGTCAAAGCACACCCGGGACACGCTAGGTGTCACTGGGTGGGCCCGATGATGAAGCATGCCACCAACTAGGTTGGTGGGTGAGGGCTTCATGAGCACACTCACAAGGTGCCACTACCCCCTGACGAAACATACTTGAGTCCTTTGAACTAAAAAGTAATAATTTTTGTTAACCCCCCCCCCCTTTTTTACTTAAGCTAGTCTCCTTTTGATTAACTTCAAAGCCCAATATTCGCCTAATAGAATCTATACTTTCATTGTTATTAATTTCAGTCCTCGCACTTGGGGACTCAGTTTCATTAACTTTTTTTCAACCTCTTATTGTCGCCACCCATACTAATTGTTTATGGGATCCTGGTGTGTTTATTTCCATTCGCAGTACGTGCTTCCCCTGCACAAATATGCCTGGAATTTGGTCAACCCTATCAAATTGTGGTTAGGCAAGAATCCTACCTGAAAACCTGTTTCAAGTTACGTGCTGCAAAGGCTGACTCATTGGAAAAGAACTGAGGATAGAAATAACAAATACAGGCAGTAAGTAACTAACTTTAAGTGCTTGCATGTCAAAACAAGATAATCAAAAACTTATCCTAAAGAGGCTGGGTGGTCTGCTGACACTGGACTACATTCCTGCGAGGATAAGGAAAAGCACCAATGCACTTTGTAAACTGTGCCAATCTTATATCGACACTATTGTTCACATAGTCTGCATTTGCCTGGTGATGGTGCCAGTACTGCATGCATTACTAAAACCACAATTCCGGCTCCTGGGTACACATTCTTGCAGACAAGCAGTAATGGCCTGCCTCAAAACAGAGCACTCTATACTGGCAGCAAGATTTGTGAAATACATGCAGTCAGTTGAGAAACTACTGAGCACCACATCTCCTGCAGAGGGGTGGCCCAAATGACTTAGAAACCATTGGTCTGGCACTATGCACTTTGGGGCAGATTTACAAGCCGCCTGCGCCACCAGTAAGTCACTTTTCGTGATGTACTGGTGGCGCAGGGGGCTCCTCCATATTTACATATTGCGTGACTTTTACTCTCCTTGTAAATACGGCCCCTTCACAGACAGCACTTTGCATTGAATCCTGATTTGTATATGCTGAATGCTTGATCTTTCTGCATGTATGGCTTTAATTAACTAAGACATAAATTAACTTGATTTGCACTGAGTGACTAATGAACTGGTCTCTCACCTGAATGGGTAGCTTTATTGGCTCCATTTTCTGTTTTTCAACAGCCTTGGTACATCGGTATTTTAAATAAACTTGCACATGTTTTTAACAGTGTTGGCACTTCGACACTTTTAAGCACAATTTTGTGTTTCACGTTAATTCTGTTTCTCATTAAATTGTGACCATCCTTTTTGTGCAATGTGTTTCACTATGCTTGCATTTCTACAAAGGTTTTCATTAATTATGCAATAAAATATCTGGCACTGTTTGACGAAAAGGATTACAATATGAACCTCGAACCTACAGACAAGTTGCCTTGCTTGATGCTTCTGGCAAACTGTTTGCCAAAAGTTTACTAGAAACTACAGAAAAAAGACGTCATCCCTGTTGAACAGTCTCAATATAATACAATTCATTTTCCTTCCATAACATTTCTGTACTTAATGCAATATTTGATAAAAAATGTTTTGCTGAGACGTCGGAGTGTCCTTTATTGACTTTCTACTACATTTGACCATATAGACAGACCTATTCCCTAGTAACATTGACAGCTCTAGACATTTCTTGGGGCAATATAACATTGTTCTTTGAATTACATACTGAAACCTGGTGTAGGATTCTAATGGGAGCACAAAGTGATCTTTCTCCTGATATTCCAACGGAGAATGGTCCAAATCCAGGCAGAACTCAGTGGAGTCACGTAAACACTGCAAAGTTCTACCAATGGGTGGAAAATATACCCTTGCACTTCTCTCACTCTAATTTTGTGGTGGTAGTGAGGCAGTGCTGACAAATCAGTGCGATGTGCACTGTGCAGTGCCTAGAGCTGGCCAAAGCAGGGCTGTCTCCTCGCCCCTCTTATTTTTTCTTATTGTACTTATAATATGATTTTCCAGAAAGCTTATTTACTAATTATAGAACTCGCCCATCAATAGGATGATCTCACCTGCAAATGTTAATGTATGCAGCAACATTATACCTTTTAATTTACCCCCAAAAGGCTTATAACATATATTGAATGCACTTCAGCATTTTAATGGTTTACATTTCTGAAAATTTTACCTTGTTAAAAGTAAAATCATAATTTTTAAAATGGACATTGAAATACTCCTAATTAGTATCTAGTTTGAGCAATTCTCAACATATAAATCAATAATCATGTGTCCTCCAAAGCCATAGAGCATGTATGAGAGACAGGTATATTATCCATGTCGTAGGGCTGAAGACATTGTGTACAACCATTAAATGTCTATAAAGCAACACTTTCCACACTCTAATCTATTGTGTTTAATATCTCCATCATCAATGTTTCTCATTTCTAGTTAAAGAAGAGGGAAAATGTTACATTTGTGTTGCTTATAGACCCGAGTCCAGTAACTGAGACTAAAATTTGTCGTAATTAGTGCATGCGTAAGAGGATTGGTGTCCACCATAAGAAGGGATTAACGGATTTTACTTTCTGTATTTGGCCCATTAATAGAATAAGCAAACCTCAAATTGAATTTACTTGCAGGGCAGAAAGATACCTCTTTAAAAGAAATAGAGCTTAAATAATCAAATGAAAACAATTCTAAAAGATCTAAGTTAAAGCCTCCTATGTTCGCCATGCCACTGGATTCAGGCTATCCTGGCTGATGAGGGGTGATACCCCGAAACTGATCCTTGGATGGTTGCTTCCAGTCCAAGTAGGACTTGACCTGGTAGTTCGGGCTGGATTGTTCCCATGTGGAGCAGGGTGAAGACTGATTTGCATATGGCTTGGTCCAATCGATAGATTTAGGCCCAACTCTTGGACTGGGGGTGAGTGTTTGGCATTTTTCAACGTTCCTCCCTTCAATTGTTCTTTTTACATTTGTAAATCCTAGTGGGAGGGTATCCCCAGATGTGGGTCCCATGCATGTAATTCAACTGGATTCAGGTTATCCTG
Source organism: Lissotriton vulgaris (assembly GCF_964263255.1). Taxonomy (NCBI): domain Eukaryota; kingdom Metazoa; phylum Chordata; class Amphibia; order Caudata; family Salamandridae; genus Lissotriton; species Lissotriton vulgaris. The sequence goes on along the minus strand of NC_141694.1, from coordinate 1,348,220,020 downwards.
GCTGATGAGGCGTAACATCCTAGATCGGTCCTATGATGCTTGTTTCGAGTGCAGGGAGGAACTGCCTTTATAGTACAGGCTGGACTGTTCCCATGGGGAGCAGGGCCAAGACTGATTTTCATATGGCTGGTCCAAACTGGAATGGTATGGTGAGCAAAAAATGATAGATTTAGGCCCAGGCGTGGGTCCCATGCCTGTCATTCAACTGGATTCAGGCTATCCTGGCTGATGAGATGTGACATCCTGAGATTGCTCCTAATAACAATGGATTTCAGCTCAGATCTCTGACTGGGGGTGATTGTTTGACATTGTTCAGTATTCCATCCATCAATTGTTCTTTTTAGTATTTGAGTGGCAGAGCGTAACCCCAAGTGGGAGCCTGTAATTGTGGGCCGATACATAAACCTATTTGTGACTCTGACTACCTCACTGTGCCGGTCTCTCTGTGGGTGTGTCCCTGAATCAATGAGGGTTGGCCTATTCAGGTAGCCCAGTGTGACCCCGAGTGGGTGTCAGAGACAGTGGCGGTGTGTTGACACATGAACCTGTGTGGACTCTGACTACTTCACTGTGCCATTCACTCCATCGATGTGTCCCTGAGTCACTAAAGGGGAGCCTATTCAGGTTCAACATTAATACAAATAGGTGATTGAGTGAGTGGTGATTTGAGGACACATGCCTTGTGCGGTCACTTGGCAATATACCCATTTTAGCTCCTGCAAGAAATTTTGCTCACACCTACATTCCAAACCTCTGACTGTATGCACACTAAACTTGGCATGAATGTAGACCTTTTCTCAGAAAGTGTGCTTTTGATGGTTTGTTGTAAATCTGTTTGGAGGTTATTGATATAAGTGTTTTAAACATTGCTCATCAGGCTTCAAAGTGTTACTACTATTGTGTATCTGTGCCTTTTGGGGTTCACAGATACAGAAATCTAAAAAACAAAACATTCAGATTGGATGAGGGAACCTTTTGTCCCATTTCCCCTTTTGAATCCATAGTTCCCAAGTTGGAATCACTGATCCCAGTAGTCTGACTGGCTGCACCAAGGGAAAAAATTCTGTTACGACAGACTTATTAGAACAGAGGACAAGGATACAGTGTTTGTACAAAAAAAATAAAAGCTTTTGTAAGAGGGTATGGTGGGGACACCCTGACCCCCAGGCAAGACTAAGGAGGCCATTGAAGTTGCGAGGGGGCAAGCGACCAGGACCTGCCTTTATTTTTATTATATTTTATGTGCTTGTATAGCGCCTGAATAGACCCCACAGGGGTATCTCCGCGCTTTAGCCAGTGGGGGAGACTATACTGTGCCGGATCGTTTCAGTAGCTGGAGCATGTGGAAAAAATTAACTACTAATAAAAAGATGGGTCTTGAGGGTTTTACGAAAGAGAAGGTGATTAGTGATGAGTTTTAATGTTGGGGGAAGGGAGTTCCAGAGAACAGGTCCAGTGTGTGCCAGGGCACGGCCTCCCTGATGAGACTTTCTTATTTTAGGGACCTGGAGGTTGCTGGATCGTAAGGAACGGCCTGGGATGTAGGGTTGAAAGGCTTTAGTAAGATATTTGGGGCCCTTTCCTATCAAACATTTATGAATAGTACACAAAATTTTGAACTTTGTGCGTTGCCGCACAGGCAACCAGTGGAGTTTAGCCAGTAGAGGTTGGGAGGGGGTCCTACATGGAACATTAAGGACTAAACTCGCCGCCGTGTTTTGGACTACTTGCATTTTGTTAATTTGGCCTTCATTAGTTGACAAAAGAAGGCCATTGCAGTAGTCCAATCTACTGATCACTAGTGCCTGGACTAGAGTCTTCCTGTGGTTGTCAGGTAGATAAGGGAACACCCTTTTCAGTAGTCCAATGGTCCTGAAACATGTGCCAGCGACTTGATTGACATGATGTTTGAATGTCAGGGCTTGATCGAACAGTACTCCTAAATTTTTAACAGTCTGCTTTGGAATTGGAACTGGTCCTAGTTCTACGGGCCACCACTCATCAGACCACAATGTCACTGCCTCCCCAAACAGTAAGACTTCTGTTTTGCCCACATTGCATTGTAAGCAATTCTCCGCCATCCATTTTGACACTGCCCTCATTCCTTCTGAAAAAGATTTTTGTAGAGCAGGGGTGAAGGTTTTAAAAGGGAACAGAAGTTGGGTGTCATCGGCGTAAGACACCGGGGTAAACCCAAAAGACCTCACCAAGTCGGCCAGGGGGGGCCACATACACATTAAATAATGTGGGGCTTAGGCATGAGCCCTGTGGCACACCCCTGGTGAGCTCCCTAGAGATGGATTTATGGGAGCCCAGCCTGACTTCTTGAGAGCGACAGGAAAGGAAGCTTTCCATCCAGGACAGAGCTACTCCTCCCAGCCCCACATCCCTCAGACGGCCGAGAAGCACTTCATGAGACACCGTATCGAAGGCAGCGGATAAATCCAACAACACCAGAATCATAGACCCCCCACCATCCAGTGTCATCCTGATGTTGTTGGACACTGCAAGTAGGGCCGATTCGGTGCTGTGATTTGGCCTGAACCCAGATTGTGAAGGGTCCAGGCCTTCCGCTGCCTCGATATGGTTAGATAAATGGATGTTTACGTGCTTCTCTGTCATCTTACCGATCTAGGGTAGGAGGGAAATGGGCCGGAGGTTAGAAAGATCCGTCCAGGGGGAGGTAGCCTTCTTCCTAATAGGGTTTACAACCGCAATCTTCCACTCCCTAGGGACTTGTCCCTTTGCCAGTGAAGTATTCATTACTGACTGAATGGAGGGTCCCAGGATGGAAATCAGAGGGGGCACCATTTTTGCAGGAAGGAGATCATTGGGAGAGCCGGTTTTCATGTGGTTGATGAGGAGTGGGAGATCTAAGTCGCTAACTGGGGGGATGGTAAGGAAATAATTTTTATTCTGTATAAATGGATCATGTGGAGGAGGAGACAGAGTCCCTACGTTTTGAGAGGCCACAATTTAGTTGTAGATAAGATTAATTTTGTCCTCAAAGAACCTGGAAATCTCATCACAGAGTGTTTGTGAGGCATCATCAGGGCTCTCACTGGCTATGGGTTTTACAAAGCTTTGCAAGATTTTAAATAATTCCCTCGGACTGTTACCTGCCTCGGCAAGTTGAAGGGAGAAATTATTTTTCCTTGCCAGTTTTATATTTTTAAAATAATTTGACTGAGCCTCTAGATAAATTTCCCTTTCCTTTCCATTTTTGGATTTCCTCCATGTTTTTTCTAGCCGTCTACAATTCTGTTTTTCTTTCCTAAGATCTAAGGTATACCATTTTTCTTGTTTAGTAGGAGGATACTGCTTGTGAAGTTTTAAGGGTGCCAAAGTGTCAATGGCTGATTTGAGAGAATTATTAAATTTTTCTAGTGCTAAATCAGCTGAATCTTCATCTGCGAATACAGGTTGTTGCCAATATTCACGCAAGTTTGTTTCAGATATTTTGTGCCATTGGCGACGAAAAATTGGCGGGGTGGTATCCTGTACTGTCGTTTGGTTGGTCCGACCAAATAAAACTCAATCAAAAATGGTCTGTCCAATGGACTTCCTTAGCGGGCAGGCATCTAATTCTAGTGCAGTTGGAGAATATGGAATCCAAAGTATGTCCACCTATGTGTGTGGCACCACTATTCATTCCTTTTAGTCCAAGATTGGACAAGTCCGCTATTAACTGAATTGTTTCTGGGTGTACAGGATTATCCATATGTATGTTAAAATCCCCAAGGAGGAGAAAATCCTCTTTTGTCCTAATATGAGGGGCCAGTAATTCCAAAAGAGACAGAGCAAAAACTGAATTGGGGACTGGTGGGCGGTATACCAATGCACCTTTCCATGAGATGTTACTTGCTAAGCTAATTTTGAAAAACATAATTTCTAATAAAGGAGTAAACTTCTGTTCTAGAATTGCAACCTTAAACACATCTTTAAATATAATGGCTAATCCACCTCCGGCTTTAACTGTCCGGTCCACATGCATGATCCTGTACCCTACTGGGACCCCTAATGTAATCGCTGTAATGGTATGGGGTTTCATCCATGTTTCGGTAAAAAAACATATATCAGGCTGCTGATTGAAAATCAGATCCCAGATCTGCAGTTGATGTTTGGGGAGGGACCGTACATTTAAGAGAAGGCATTTAAGTTCCATGGGGGAAGCTGATTTAGGACCATGATCGTGAGTGCTGTTTATAGCCACATCCGACTGATAATGACATTGTAAGCACGAAAAGCAGCCCTCAAGCAAGTTGCAAGACAGACGAGTATCACAGATCCTCGTGGGTTGTAACTGCCGTAATAAATCAGCAGAATAAGCAAATAATCGGGTACCTGTAATGCCGGGCTCCATGGCGCCTGGGCTCTAGCCCCTATGCCCCGTCCTGTCGCGGACAGGCGCAGACGGGCTTTTCTTCGGTGCTTCTTAGGCGCGCTCGAAGGCGCCCTCTGCGCGCAACCGCTGTGCGCTTGACAATAGGGCGTGGCTAAATAGCCCCGATGACGGTGACGCCTAGAGCGCTGACCTCCGCACTAGCGGAAGTGTAGCTTTTAGTATGCCTGGCTCTTACCTGTCAGCCCTCCACTCTATGGCTGTAATTGCCGAGTCGGACCGGGGCGGGCAGGCTGTAATATTGAGCCTAGGCAATGCAGGGGAGAGTGGTAGGAATATTATATGCAAATTCGATGCAGGTTAAAAAATAAGGATTAATAATCAATCCTAATCTAAACGATTCCAAAATCAATCATACAAATGTTTTAAAATTGGCAAAGTAAATGAAAATGTTTCCTAGCTCCTCGCAGCCCTCGCAATCAGGATACACAGACAGTCTAGCGTCTCAATTGCACACCAGGCGGACAGCGGGTCTGGGAGACACTGCCACCGTCTCCCTACCGCAGCCACTCGGTGGTAGAATCAGTCTAAATAGCCCCGATGATGGTGACGCCTAGAGCGCTGACCTCCGCACTAGCGGAAGTGTAGCTTTTAGTATGCCTGGCTCTTACCTGTCCGCCCTCCGCTCTACGGCTGTAATTGCCGAGTCGGACCGGGGCGGGCAGGCTGTAATATCGAGCCTAGGCAATGCGGGGGAGAGTGGTAGGAATATTATATGCAAATTCGATGCAGGTTAAAAAATAAGGATTAATAATCAATCCTAATCTAAACGATTCCAAAATCAACCGTACAAATGTTTTAAAATTGGCAAAGTAAATGAAAATGTTTCCTAGCTCCTCGCAGCCCTCGCAATCAGGATACACAGACAGTCTAGCATCTCAATTGCACACCAGGCGGACAGCGGGTCTGGGAGACACTGCCACCGTCTCCCTACCTTGCCGTGGGAGAGTGCCACGCCTGGATTCCTGGCGCTGTTCGTCTCCTCTGCCGCCGCTGCCAGTTCCATCCCGCGGCCGCAGAGGGGGGAGACTACAGCTCCCAGATTGCTTTGTGGATGCACCGCCCACTTCCGCCGCAGATCGCTCCCGGAAGTGTATAAAGATCAGAGGCTCCCTCGGTGGAGCGGGACACGCGCAGGCGGCGCCGGGCTAAGCCCGGGACAAGGGCGGGACAGTCTACGGCAGTCCACGGCTGAACGAGGCTGGGCTGGGCCACAGACTTTGGTCGTCACGACAGAGGTTGCCCATACCCATTAAGTGAGACTTTCGATCCCCCTGATTGCGATTGTGTACCATTATTCTTACTTTTTAAAGTCATAAGATTATGAGCTGAATTTATCTCTATTGTATTTAGCAATTCATGATAGTCTTTGTTTTTCTTACCAAATATTCGGAATCTGCTGCTAGTGTTAACTATGTCTAAACAGAAAGCTGTAAATACCCCCCCAGTGTTACTGATGTTGGATAACTATCTAGTAAAAGTCTTTAGTAAAATCAATAATGACCGGAGACTATCCTTAGGTAAGGGGAGCTCCCCTGCTATACCCCCTGCATTGCCAACCCTATCAGCCGCTTCACCTTTGGATGATAGCTGTGAACTTGGTAACCCTGTAGATGCTATCAACAAAGTGCCCATCCAACTAGAGCCAAACCTGGATATTCTGGATGTATCTAATGACGCTCCAGAACAGTGCTCTCCAGCACCTAGAGCAGTGAGGGCATGTAGAAAATTACAAACCAAACGTGGGGGAAATCGTAACAAAAAAAAGAGCGGAATCATCCCCCAGTAGTACCCTAGGTGACACAGAGTTATTGGATAAGGATGGCACAGTTAAAATAAATAACGAGCAACTTGAACTCCTAGTTAGCATTATAGACGCCAAGATTGAAAAACTCATTAAACCCTTAGGGCCTTATTTATGAAGGCCTTGCGCCACCGGTGCGTGTCTTTTTCCCATTTTAAAAGTCACGTAAAAGTTGCACAAGTCCTTCATAAATAAGGCCCTTAGTGCTTAAACTTGATATCATTTCTGCTGAAGTATTAAGACTAGGAGGTCTCTTGGATTGCCACATGGTCTTGGCTGGAAGTTCCAGGGCTGTCAAGAATGATTCTGCTGAGAAGGGTTCTAGAACTAGGAAAGACGTAACAAACTTACCTAATGGGGGACCTAATGTAACTGAAACAGCCATGCTTAATCCCCTGCCAATACTAAGCCAAAATAAACAGGTTTCGTTACCAGAGAGCAAAACGGGACCAATAAAAGTAAGGAAAAGTCGCTTTATCAACCTTCCCCCTGACTGTGCTCCGTAACTGGTTGTTCTAACTATTGTGCCACCTATTGAAAAACACTTGACACAGTCCCAGCAGGAATCTCATGAATCCCTAAAAAATAAAACAGTCTCATGGTTGCATAGGCAATCTGGGTTCCCAACTGCTTATTCTGACCAGATTTTATCCACAAGAAGGGTAAATTGGATTGGCAATTCTAGAAAGACCTGCAGGGCCGGCTGTGTCATTGTAAATTTTAAACACCCCCAACACGTTGCTACTGTTTTGTTAAGAGCAACTTCCCTATTATACAATGAGAATAGTGTATGTGTGCGTCCGCGTGGCTACTTCTATAGTCATCTAATTAAATTGCCCTCCGATACCAATAGAAATAGAACATTCACACCTATTCTTCATCCAGTATTTGAAGTCGCAATGCAAAACAGGTATCAAGCCCTAAGTTCCCTGGATTCAAATGACTGACTTACCAAGGTTTGTGGGCCCCCTTTGTGTGTTCTCACAATTAGTCAGGTGTCTATAAGCAGACAGGTGATCGAATTAAGTGAATAGCATACTTACCCCGAGTCAATTTTGATTGTTGATGAAAATGTGATTAATAACTGCGGGGACATATCAAATGGAAACTTGAAGGCGGCAGACGGCCTCAAAGCAACTGATTTACCGGTTGCTGCAAGAAAAACTGGCAATATAGGTATTACAATTGTCAGCTGGAACATTGCCGGATTGAAGTCTAAGGGGAATGTTTTGGGCTGGAATGATTTTATTAACACCTTGGCTGCTAGGCGTTTTCCCCCTCCTGTGCTGAAAATTACCATTTTGCTGGTGTCATGACGAGCTCAGCTCGTCATCAGCACAGCTCAACTGTGCATCATGACGAGCTGAGCTCGTCATGAGCATCGAACGGGTTAATAGCCATGATATTCTCTGCTTTCAGGAAACATGGTGCTGGGAAGATGTAAATTGATTCTGGTTTCTATTAATTGGCAAATCATAGTAAAAAGGTATCTGATTGTGGGTACATATGCACAAATTCTTTGGCTCGTTGAGGATCAAGGGCGCAACATACTACTAGTGAACTACTATAACAATGTTTTCGATAACACCAGGATGACAGTAGTTAAAGACTTGGCTAGCGTAGTTGATAATGTTAATGTAGAAAGTTGTGTTTCTTTTGATATTATTTGGGTAGGTGATTTTAATATCCTGTTATGTGAACTCTCAACCCAAAAAGTTTGTGGGGTTACTAATAATGATGGCTTGGATGACCTGCACTTTAGATATAATAGCTATGGAGAAACATTACACAAATGTATGGGTTGCTGTGACTTGGGAATTCTTGATCCTGTTAAAGATGAAAAGGGCCAGTTTATCCCCACTTTTAAGAACAAGCAGAGCAGTTCAGTCATTGACCATGTGATTGTTTCTTCTAACATTACCTCATATTGTGCTCCCCCTAGGATTGAAGTCACTTCTCCAAGTGATCATAATTGCATAATTTTAGGATGTACACTTTGGGGCAGAAGTTCTATAGGTGTAGGGACTACTGCCCACATGCATCAAGGGTTTTTGCATTCGCAAACGGTGCGAATTGCAAAAATCGGCCGTTTGCGAATGCAAAACCCTTTTTGGGATGCATTAAGGTTTTAGCCTTTTTCGCAATTTAAGAAATCGCAATTTATTTGCGATTTCTTAAATTGCGATAGCATTTAAGAAATCGCAATTTTGCGATTTCTTAAATGCAATGCATGATTATTTTGGAATTGCGAATTCACAATTTGGAAGGGGTAAATTAGCATGAAGTTGAACTTCATGCTAATTTACCGAAAACTTTCAAACATGCACTAGGTGCATATTTGAAAGTTTTAATTTACACACACACATGTCCTTGGGTCATGTGTGGGTGTAAATTGAACTTACAGTTAAATTTCAGGGGTGCAGGGAGGGGTTCTTTGGACCCCCCCCTGCACCCGTGAAATAACATTCACATTTTGCGAATCGCAATTTGAGATTCGCAAAATATGAATACCTTCCAATTGATTCCTATGGGCCTTTAGAACCCATAGGAATCAATGTAAAGGGATTCCTTATTTGCGATTCGCAAAATTGGGAATCGCAAATAAGGAATAATAAGGAATCGCAAATTAAAATGCGAATTGTTAATTATTATTATTATTATTATTTTTTGCATTTATAATGCGCGCAGATACCCACAAAGGGTTTCCCGGCGCCAGGACTAAGAGACCGATAACACAGAAAGCAGCACGATCAAAGACCACAATTATTTATTGAAAAGCCAGGTTTTAACGCTTTTCTTAAAACTGGCAAAGTTTTCCTCCTTTCGTAGAGCTGAGGGAAGGGAATTCCAAAGGACTGGTCCCAGATGGGAAAAGGATTTCCCTCCCACTCGGGCCAGTTTAAATCTAGGAACCACAAAATTTGCTCCATTTGAAGAACGGAGGTTGCGTGCAGGAACATAGGGCCTAACTAGTTTTTGCAGATATTTTGGTGCGGTTCCTGCCTTGATCTTAAACATATAGGTCAAAGCTTTGAACCGGACCCGGTTCTCAACCCTGAGCCAGTGCAATGCATAGGTATTTGCGATTTCTAAATTGCGATTCCTTAATTTTCGCAATTTAGGAATCACAAATACCAACAATGATGCATGTGGGGGTACAATTGCTAACGTGGAACCACACAGACCAAATGGAGTAAGACTAAGATGGATAGAGGAGAAAGCCAAAGAATTAATAAGCACTATTGTCAAAGAAAATCTGATTGACATTACCCTTATTCTTGATAATAAGATGGACTTTGAACGGGTTTTATCTGTTTTTAACTGTATTAATAAATCCATTGATGCCAGGTTCACCAGACCTAACAGAGTTTAGTGTAGAAATGGACCTGGTTGGTTTGATCACACATGTACCAGCTTATTAATCGAGCTAAAACACGCACTTGCCAAAAAACCTAGGGACCCTGGTCCAATAATTAAATTAAGACTAGAGTACAAGCAAGCTCTGAAACAGAGGAAGAGTGAGTTACAGCAGGAGGCTTGGGACTCTCTTAACCAAGCCGCTGAGTCATCTAATAATTCTTTATTCTGGGCCAAGATAAACTCCCCTTTTTTTAAAGAGGGAAACATACCGAAGTTAACTTCCAATGTACCTAGTGATGGATGGGTTTCACACTTTTCAAATATTTTTGGCTCTGATAGCTGTGTAGATACCAACCCTAGGAGGTGGCCTATTATACCTCTGGTAATTCCTGCTGATGAGGTTGAGCTAGGCATACGTGCAAGTAAGGGGGAGAAAGTTCAGGGACCTGACGGGGTTCCTATAGATGTTTATAAAGCAGCCCCAGAGATGTGGAGCCCCCTTTTGGCTATTGTTTTTAATGCAGCAGTCTGTACTGAGGCACCAAAAACCTGTAAGGAATCCATTATTATCCCGATATACAAGAAGGGCAGTAGGGCAGATGTTAAGAATTATCGACCTATCTCTCTTTTAGACTCCTCAGTTAAAATCATGAGTAGAGTTATGTTGGCTAGACTAGAAGAGTGGGTCGAGCAGGAGGGTATTCTGGCCGATAGCCAGTATGGATTCAGGAAGGGTCGGGGTACAGTGGACCAGTGTATAAACCTTGATTTATTGATTGGCAAATACACTGAAGCCCAACATGGCTCTTTATTTCTCTGTACCGCAGACCTAAGTAGCGCCTTTGATATGGTTGACCATACTATAATATGGCAAACCCTGTTACAGCTTGGAGCACCAGAGGGTATCATCTTTTTTCTTGGCTGGCTGTTCTTTTTATATTGTTTATTAATGAAATCGACACAATTTTAAAAAATGTAATTGCCGATTCCCCCAAGATTAAAGGTGTCTCTGTGCCAGTGTTATTGTACGCTGACGACGCTGTACTGCTTTCAAGAACTCCTCGTGGACTAAAGCATCTGATTGATAGATTTTCCACCTTTATCAAGGATAGAAAACTTACCATTAATAAGGGGAAAACATACACTATGACCTGTGGTGCTATAAGAAAATTTACTAATGCCTTTTTTATTGACTGTGAAAAGGTGCAACAAGTAGATAAATTCTGCTATCTTGGTATAACCTTCTCAAAAGACAGAAAATGGACTAATGAATTTAATAATATCAGTAATAAAATGGCTAAAAACGCCCACAGTGTTTTTAGATTTGCGGCAAAAGTCGGGGACAGACGGACTAGGGATATGCTTCAAATCTACCAAGCCAGATGTGTCACCATAGCATTGTACGGGGCGGGTGTTTGGGGTCACAGATGTTATTGTACCATGCAGAAGGAGGAGAATACCTTTTTAAAAAAGCTTTTGTGTTTACCTCTCTCCGCCCCCACTGAGTTGATCCATCGGGAACTGGATATTAATTTTTTAACTGATCTATTATCCTTAAGGCCACTTATGGTTTGGCGTTCTATTTGGCTTCAGGATGAAAAGTCTTTTAATAGATCTATAATAGAGGATTGTTTATTACTGGATAAACACAGAAATATCCCTTCTCTTAAATATGTTGCTGATTGTTTTTTTGAAATATTTAACATAAACATACTGGCTGACCCAATTGCCGCCTCTCAGATCCCCAAAGTAGAGCTGAAAACCAAATTTCTGGCTAGTAGGGCGAGAAAGCGGCTTTCAGCTTATGGATCTTTATCCTCTGTCATGTTCTACAGCAGATACACTATTATTGAAGGTTTCCCTCTTTATCTAGATTTGTTGACTAGGCCATCTCATAGGTTTGTGCTAACCAGACTGAGGTTTGGGGTAGCACACCATTTAGTGGCCCTACCGAACCTTAAGAAACATCCGATGGGGCCGTGTTTGTGCGATGGCGTTTCCAAACAAAGCACTTTGCACTTTCTAATATTTTGTAAATTGTATATGAATTTTCGAATAGCCTTTTTGAAACCTATGTTTGTTAAATATGGTGTACGTTCAGTTAATCAGGCAATGAGTTTATTATTCAATTTTCAAGCTGTCGATATCTTTTTTTATAATGCTACTTTTTTAAATCAGTCTATTAATGCACGTAAAATTATGTAATTGTAGGAATTTTGTATGTATTTTTATGGCATTTCTTTTATTGACCCGATTTCTGTAATACCTGTTATATTCTGTATTTTTTCTTTGTGCTTTTATGGTCATTTTATATGTTCCGAATAAAGCTTCAAGAATTGAATTGACTAGGGGGGTTTGTCCTATTGGTAGTAGGAAAAATAATTGTGATGCCAAATCTGTAGTATATTTGAAGGAATTGCAGATCCTGACACCTAAATTGGGGGCCAGAGTTAGCAGTACCAATAAACGCACCTCAGACCCATCTAACAGTGCAAGTGACATTGATCCATAGACTCCAGAAATGTGCCACGGATCCAAGTCAATGTGCATGGCCTAGCACAGCAAACCCAAGGTATGTTTCACCAACACATGGGCAATTGAATTTGCCTTGGGTTTGCTGAACTCATGCATAAAGCTTGAATTGGATTTGTGGTTCCAAGTCAGGATCCATATTTCCTAAAAATCATTAAAAAATCATTAAGACATATTGGCCTGAAGAATCCCCAAATTGTGTTGTTCAGGGTCTTGTGCGAAAAAGATTTCTGGTTGGCAGCAGGTTGGATGCATGACTTGGCTGGAGACCAGGACTTGTGGCTGTTTTCCGCTGCACATGGTCCTGCAGTGTGGAAAGGCCCTATGCCCAACTGCAGCTGTGCATAGCCTTTGGCTATTTATACTCAGGGATACTCAGGTGGATTTAGCTGCATGCAGTGTGTTCTTAAGTACAGAACATGTTTGACACATAGCTGGAGAGTGATGGCTGGCTGCCCGCAACAGGTGTTGACTGTGTTGGGCAGGTTGGTTGCAGGCCCTTTAGCTAATGCCCAATGCACTATCACTCTAGCTTACGTCTTTACTTTCTGTATTGTCTCACTCACTCTTGCACTGTTTCAATCACCCATCTCTCTTGTTGTCCATCACATTCATTTACTCTCACATTCAGTTCAGTTAAAAAATCTTTATTTCGGTAAAAGTTTACCATAAAAGACAATTATATAAAACAGTTCATTTAAATGATTTATACAGTGATTTATAAAATTCATAAAAACATTGCTAGAAAGAAATCCTTATATACTAGAAACAGATCCGTGCTCAAGTCTATGTTTTGAGGCATTTCCTTCTGATGGACCAGAGGGCGCCCAAGTACTTGGCCATAGCGAACACGATATGGTCTGACAAATCAGTTTTTAAGACTCTAAAAGCGTGCAGACACTTCTTGAATCCCAGATTCCTACATAAGGGGAGTGAGGTTCAGTGACGATTTGAACCCGTGTTTTCAACATTGTCGTAAATACATAATTTTGGTATCAGTGAACCGCAAATGATCCATTTAGTATATCCTGGTGTTTTCGCTATGCTACGAGCAAGAGCACTCCTGTTACGAGCACATTTCTGATCTACCCATGGCATCCATCTTAGATCACGGAAGCCATTTTGTGTTTCTTGCCCTCACATAGACAATGGACACGCAGTGACCTCTTTCACTTAAGGACACGTAAGCTTTAGCCGGAGATTCACCTTGCTAGTGACACGTGCACCTTAGAACAGAACACGCCATGGCTGCATGACTCGACAGAAGTTGCCTCCTCTGCCTGAGGCCAGTCCGGCTATACTGGTTCTCGTGTACGTTGGCCTGATCATGATTAGGCGGCCGAAGCAGGTAGTCTTGCCCATTTACGACCCACAAACATCTCTTATCCTGCTTTTCTATCTTCTGCACCTGGCTCTGCTCCTTTCCTTCTGGGCCTTTATTAGGGGGAGGTAACGAAATTTACGATGAGGCGGTCCGGCTCTTGAATGGAAAGTTGACACAAGATTATGATGGAACAGTGGGAACCCCTCATTCGTAATGTTTTGACATCAGATATTGTTGACGATTCCTGTGCAACGCCAAATATTTATTGTTTAAGATACAAAGGTTTAGGAATGTACTAACATGTAAAGAATTTGCCCGAAGCCCAATATTTGGTATATAAGGAGCAACCCTCTTTGTACAAATCGAACAGGCTCCTAGATACTGCCCGTGTGTAGTTTCTGTGACTTCTGTGTCCCTGCAGTAATAAACCTTTGGTCTTTGACGCCACCATCGAGAAGCCCGTGTTTCTGTTTATTTCTGCACCGATAGAACTCCGGGGTCTTCGGGTGTTATCCCTGACACCTCTGGACGGAACCAAAAAGTCCAGAACTCCAATTGGCGCCCAACGTAGGGCGACGTCGTTCGGTACCGGTCCAAAAGCCTGAAGAGTTCGAGAAGCTTCGTGAGAAGATTGCTGAGGGAGGCGCCCCACTTCATCGATCCCGGCATATCGCAAAAGTGGCCCGACGTTCTCTTCCACGAGGGTTCCCGTTCGGACGGCTGCAGTGGTCCGTTGCCTTGAACGTCGCCCTGTCTTGGACCCGAGGTGCAGTCCTTAGTACGGCGAGACGTGACGGGTTTCTCCTTGGTGACGTCTTCAGTGCCTCAGTTAAGTATTAAGTGGTTGCTAGTTGGTTATCTCGTAAGGGTTGTTCCTGTTAGGATAAAATCCTTTTTAGTTCTTGGTTTGGTTTGGTTTCGTAAGATTATCACTGGTTGTTCTAGTTACGATAATCTTTTGGTTTAGTTTGGGTATCAATACATTTGTTCGCTTTGGTAGGCCTAAGTTCTTGGTTCGAGTGCGCACCTTTGTTTGTGTTTTTGTCTGTTCTGTGTTCCGGATTATAAAATGGTAAGTCGGAAAAATTGCATGTTGTCGTGTTTTGGTTGCAACAGTGATTCCCGGTTGGAGGACTCATGCCTGGTTCCTCCGATTGGAACTCCTCTTTATGATCTGTATTGTAAGTTTGGAGTGGGTCCTATATCTTATAACGAGGTATGGATCCGATATACAGAGAAAGACGGTGTCCTTAGTTGGCCACTGCATGGTAGTTTTGAACCCGAAATTCTTGATAATTTAGAAATGAAATTGTTTAAGAAGAAAGCCCGGCCGGCAATGTTTGATTCTTTCCGTTATTGGCGAAAAGAATCTAAACAGAGAGAAATTAAAAAGTTGAAGAAAGAACAGAAAGAGCAAGAGTTGACTTTAGAACAGTCTGCTAAGCAGCTGCAACTCAACGAGTCTGAGAAAGCAATGGAGGTGGCCAATAGAGAGCGTAATTTAGCGATAGACAAGTGCTATCCTGCCTTGCCATCAAGTACAGCTAAGATAGTAGAGGACCCCGAAAACGATCCTCTGTTGTCTTACTTGTTGAGGTCACCCCCACCGTATGCACAGGGTGCTACGGCTCCACCTTTACCGAATGTTCAATTACCGGTTGCTGGACAACCTTGTAATCCTGCTCCTGCTCCCCTGAATCAAGCTCCTGTACCTCCTGTGGTCAGTGTTAATATTCCTTCGGCACCCCCTCTTCCAGGGTTGCCGGCTTCTTTACCTATATCGCTTACACCTGCTATTTCACAGGCTACTTTGCCTGCTACTCCTACTGTTCCTGTTCTATCTGTTCCAACCGCTACTTTATTTTCTGCTTCTGCTAGTGTTATGACTCCGCTTTCTGTTCGTCGGAGAATCACTGATTCTGTCTCTAATATTCTATCTCCCTTCTATAAAACTCTAATTAAAACTCCTGCCTCTGACTCTGTGCAGAGACGTAGTCAGCTTCTCAGTACTGAAGAACGGGGAATATTAGATTCCACAGCTCTTAGATGGATTTCGAAAAGTGGAAGATATAGTACTAGAGATGTATTAGATACATTTATGCAATGGAATGAACCGACACAACGATATGTGTTCGATGAAATGTGCTCCCTTTTGCGTGAGGAATTGGAAGAGGATGACTCTGAATCAAATCTAGAAGAATTAATTAATATTCAGAAAGAATTTGCTACAGGTATGATAGTTGGTCAAAATATAAAGGAAGCGATGGAACTGATTTTAAGTTATAGGAATGATCCATCCCTTCGTTCACCGAGGGAGTTAGAGAAACGTAGTACGAAGCAGAATCGCCAATATCCAATGAGGGAGGTTCCTCCAATTTGGCGTGAAGCTGTGCAAGCTGATGCGGCCCATGGTATTGCAGCCGCTCCGGCCCAATTCCAGAGAGTGTGGATACACATTCCGTGGAAGCGAGCCGAAGTGTTAGCAGTGTTAGCAGTGAAACAGGCCTTGCCTGATCCACGTAAGAATCCAGCCGGATATTACAAAGAGTTAGCACAGACAGTTGAAGCTTGTGTGATGAATTTAGCGGACATTGACATGTTATTTGGGAATGTAGTTCCGCAACCAATTTGGGCTAAAATTCGTAAAGAGAATCATCCAGTTGCCCTAGGTGGTGATTGGGCAGCTATAATTGCAGCGGATGGTCAACAAATAGGTGGTTCCAAACCCGAACCTCTAATTGCTGATTTACCAGGTAGAATAATTGACTTAATGAAGACTCTGATGCCAGCATTGCGCGTTAACTGGGATAAATTGTCCGCATGCAAGCAAAAGAAGGACGAAAGTGTTTCCGACTTTTTCACAAGGTTTGAAGAGACTTTCGTAGATCATAGTGGTCAGGATATGAGTACTGAAGGGGGACAGAGACTATTCGTTGATAAATTTGTGCACAATCTGTTGCCAGAACTTAGTAATAAATTGAAAGATTCCGAGAGTGCGTGGGCTGTCTCTACGACTGCGCAAATACTTGCAACTGCCCAGTACTATGAAAATAGGGATAAAGAGGAGAAGGAAAAGTCAGAGAAGAAGACAAAAGATTTAAAAACTAAAGTTCTTTTACAGCAAGCCTATCCGCCTCGCACAAATCAGACTAATACACAGCAAGGGTCATATCAAAGGACAGATTATAATTCTCAGAGACCGCAATACCAGTGGAATCAGTGTGCATATTGTAAGAAAGAAGGCCATTATAAAAATGAGTGTCCAGTCTTAGCGCAAAATAATGCTGCAGCAGCTCAGAGAGGTCGTGGTGGTTATATGCAAAATTTTAGGGGTCGAGGACGAGGTGCTATGCCTCCACAAACGAACGATCGCCCTTCTAATCATTTTGATCAGCGAAATGGACAATCTGCTCAACAAAATAGATCTCAGCAGTATCATGTTGAAGACTATTGTGAAATTGGTGAAGGATTTCAGCAGAGTGAGTACTAGGACAGCCATGGACAAAGAGAGGGAGTAGTATCAGTTCCAGTAGATCAGAGTGGGCCTTATGTCGCAGTAGCAACATCAGGAGTAGTCGAACCGTTTCTGTTGGATACTGGTGCAGCAAAAAGTTCTATCATACATGAGAAACTCCCTGGCGCACCTTTGTCTGGCTTAACAAATGTTTCTGTAGGTTTTTCAGGCGCCCCTGTTTACAACCCCGTATCTGGTCCTTTGTCTATTTCTGTTGGGCCCCGTCAATTGAAAGCACCCTTGATTTTGACGACAGGTTGTAATGAAAATCTGCTTGGTTTAGACTTGTTAAAACGCCTATATGCGACATTGTACTGTTCTCCGGAAGGAGTACAGCTTACGTTGGGTAAAAGAATCACCTCCCCGATGTACTTGTCGATGGATGCGCTCCCACCAGAGCTGCGTTCTCTCCCTGATACTCTTTGGGCGACTGGTCCTAACGATGTAGGTCTTTTAGAAATTCCACCATATGTAGTTACTTTGAAAGCGAATGTCAAATTTCCACGAATCCCACAATACAAAATCTCTAGTGAAGGTGAACGTGCGCTTTTATTAATTGTGCAAGATTTGATCAAGAAAGGTGTAGTAGAAGAAACTAGAGGAAATGTCTGTAACAGTCCGGTATTGCCAATTCTGAAACGTACTGATCCTTCAAAACCTCCGGTCTATAGATTTGTAATCGATCTTAGAGAGGTTAACAAAATTGTGATTCCACAGTTTCCTGTGGTTCCAGACATAACTGCATTGTTAACGTTGATTCCTGCTACAGCCACATGGTTTTCAGTTATCGACTTGAAGAACGCATTTTTCAGCATTCCGATAGCCGAGGAAAGCAGGGATATTTTCGGCTTCTCTCTAGGAGGTCGAAGCTTCAGGTTTAAACGTGCTCCACAAGGGTATTGTGAGAGTCCGTCCATTTACAGCCAAGCATTAAAAAGTCAGTTAGATTCCTTTGTACTTCCTCCTGGTTCTGCTTTAGTGCAATATGTCGATGATCTTCTAGTGGCTGCCGATGACAAGGAAACTTGCAAAGCAGCTACAATTTCCTTATTGCAGCATTTGTCCAGTTTGAATCACAAGGTGTCCCCTTCGAAAATGCAATACTGTTGCCAAGAAGTGACCTACCTAGGTCATCTCTTGTCAAAGGAGGGAAGAAAGTTGACCCCAGAGAGAATAAAAGCAATTACGCAGATGAATGTTCCTAGCACACAGAGAGAAGTACGTGCCTTTTTAGGTATTACCTCATACTGTAGGCAGTGGATCCCAAATTTTTCTCTTTTGGCAAAACCATTGGTAGCTTTGACTGGGAAAAATGTTCCGAGTCCGGTACCATGGTCTGCCGAATGTCAGCAGAGTTTTTCTGAGTTACGAAACGCACTGTGTTCAGCTCCTGTGTTGGGTACACCTGACTACAGTAAGCCATTCACGCTCTATGTCCACGAGAGAGAAGGTTGTGCGTTGAGTGTTCTGACACAGAGATTTGGTGATAAACAACGCCCTTGTGCGTATTTTTCATCAACATTAGATCCGGTAGCTAGAGCGTTGCCTAGTTGTTTGAGAGCTACAGCAGCAGCTGCGGCTTCCATTCGACAATCTGCTGGTTTGGTGATGAACAACATGCTAGTGGTCATGGTTCCTCATGCTGTGGATACACTCATGAATCGAACTAAGACGCAACACCTTACCAGTGCTAGATTATCTGGCTATGAGCTGACATTGCTAGCGAGTCATATTCAGATCAAAAGATGCAATGTATTGAATCCAGCAACATTGTTGCCGACTAGTCAAGAGTCGAGTGATTCGGAACCACATGACTGTTGCTTCAGAACCGAGGAAGAAACAAAAGGACGAATTGATCTTAAAGACACTCCGTTGTCAGATCCAGATGGCACGTTGTACGTTGATGGGTCTTGCTTTAAATTGGAGAATGGTGATGTGACTGCTGCCTATGCAGTAACGACTTTGAGTACGATTGTGGAGACTGCAAGAGTGAGTCAGAATTCTGCCCAAGCTGCGGAATTGATTGCACTAACGAGAGCGTGTGTTTTAGCTAAGGGAAAGAGAGTGAATGTGTTCACAGATAGTCAGTACGCGTTCGGCGTGGCCCATAGTTTTGGCCGTTTGTGGAAAGAGAGAGGTTTCATTACGTCCCATGGGACTAAGATTCAACATGGTCAGCTAGTTAACGACTTGTTGGAATCTCTAACCTTGCCGACTGAAGTTGCGATTGTGAAGTGCAGTGCTCATAAAGCAATCACGGATGATGCTGGTCGTGGGAATGCTTTTGCAGATGAGACCGCTAAACAGACAGCTAGGAATATGATGAGTAGGATGTATGTTGCTACGTCTGCAAGATGGATTTCTGAGCCTGGAATGTGTGAGGATACAGTGGAAAGTGTGAAAGAAATTCAGAAGGAAGCGACTGAGGAGGAGAAGCTTGCATGGAAAGAGAGTACGGGTAAATTGGACTCGAGTGGGTGTTGGATTGATTTGTCGGAACAACAGCGTTGGATGTTGCCTGATGCGTATGTGCTTGCAGTAGTAACGATGGCACATGGAGCAGCGCATATCAGTTCTAAAGGGATTTGTAAGATGTTGGCTCCAGTCTGGAAGAATGATGGGATTAGTAAGTGTGCAGAGAGAGTGGTAAGAAATTGCATGGTATGCCTGATGCATAATCCTGGCAAGGGAATCCCTACACCCACTGGTCATTTCGCTCCTCCTTCCTGTCCCTTTGAAGTGATTCAGTTAGACTTCATTCACATGGATCGTTGCAACAATCTAAAGTACGTCCTAGTGGTAGTTTGTGCTTTTTCCAGATGGATCGAAGCATACCCACTGAAGGACAATACTGCCTTGTCCACTGCCAAAATCCTTCTCAAAGAATATTTCCCCAGATATGGCATGCCACGGATTGTATGGTCAGATAACGGAAGTGAGTTCGTAGGGAAAGTTATGCAGAGTGTGTGTGCCGGTTTAGGGATCAAACAAAAGTTCCA
This sequence comes from Lissotriton vulgaris, assembly GCF_964263255.1. NCBI lineage: Eukaryota > Metazoa > Chordata > Amphibia > Caudata > Salamandridae > Lissotriton > Lissotriton vulgaris. The sequence goes on along the minus strand of NC_141694.1, from coordinate 1,348,200,085 downwards.
CAGCGCGAACCATCCCCAGTCTGCTGGTTTAGTTGAGGGTTATAATGGCACCCTCAAGCTGAAACTTGCTAAAATACAAGCATCCACGGGTTTGCCCTGGCCAGATGCACTACCTTTGGCTCTGTTATCCACGAGAGCGACTGTACATTCTAGAGTAGGGCTTAGTCCATACGAAATAGTATTCGGTCATCCCGCCAATGTTTGGGGGGTGCCTAGGCCAAAGGAATTCAGACAGTTGGAATACCCAATGTTAATTGATTACCTTTTCGACTTGACTGCTAAATTGAGTCTTATTCACCAACAGGTTTTCGATGCATTGCCAAAGCCACCGGAGAGTCTAGGTCATCAGCTGAAACCAGGAGACCAAGTAGTCATTCGTAATTTTGCAAGGACGAAAAATCTTCAACCCAGATTCGTCGGCCCATACCAGGTGTTGTTAGCAACGAGAACTGCTATTCGTGTGGCTGGACGAAAAAACTGGATTCACACAACACACGTCAAACGTGTGCCCCTGCCACTTCCTTACGACAACTGGGTAAAGAAAGGAATCGGTGCCTCTGAAACTGAACAAATACCCAGGTTATTCCCTTTCAGCGGTGCAGAACTAATCACTGACACATCGAACTCTGACTCTCCTCCTGAAACTGCTCTTTTGAACTCTGAACATTTGCCATCTGCGAACGTGAACATTGCAACGTCGGCTGAAAATACACTGTTTCCAGATCAAACAGCTCCTGCAAAACTGAGATACAATTTACGATCTCGCAATATGGACAAATAAAGCAGGAAACTGCCTATTTTACACATTTGAATTTTGATACATTGCCTCCAGCCAAGAAGTTTGCTAATACTTTGTATTGTTTTGTTGTTTTAAAATTGCCTTGCCGTCTGGGTAGCCGTAGGGTCGTGGCTGTGTGCCTAGTTGAATCTGCGGGGGTCAGACACAAGGTCGATCTTTCTGTTAGTTCTGGGAACTCCCAGGGCTGATAGAGGCATTTTCATCTACGTACACATCATCAGTGGTCGCGAGCGGATTGTAGAAGATGGAGCTTCCTGAGCTGCAACGAGAGAATGTAATTTATGTTCGCACGAATAGACTGTACAAAATTCTTCACAGCAAATGCTTTCTAATGCAATGTGCAGTTACGTTTTTGATTGTTTTAATAACGTTGGTGGGTGGAATCGTCTTTGGTGTGCATTTGATTTTTACGCCAGTAACAACTACAGTACCTCCCCTTGATCCTGCTACTTCTACTGTTTCTTCTATGCATTCTTTTCACTCGTTTCCTGAACACGAGCAAGCTCGACGCTCAGAATTCATTAATAACACTTTTGTACAGCTCTTGCATCAACACCAACTGGTAGTGAACACTACAGACTGCTGGGTGTGTGGCTTGATACCCCACACTATGGATAAAGGCATTCCCTACCTAGTCTTGCCTTTTAGCTATAATGGATCATTTCAGGCCTTTCAGACCATTTTTGCCTATGCCCTTGAGACCTATCCTCCACGTCCACCACGTTCCACTAAATACAACTCAGCCAACAAAGCTTTAGTCCAGGGAATTATTGACATGATTAAAGACGTCAATAATACTCCATCTTACCCTAGAGATGAATTACGGGTATATTTGAGTTGGAACTCCACAGAGTATCGCCTTAGTTTGGGAGAAAGCAAGCGTAAAAGCTCAACTCCAGTCTGGGTCGTGCCTCACCGAGGTCAAGTCTGTTTGCAAGGAAATGGGAGAAATCCGAGAGCTCAGCTAGGGAGGAGTGAGTGCGTTGAGACTTACGTGTTTCCGTCTAACTCTTCCTCTGCCTTTCTTACTGCTAGGGGTACCTACTTCATCTGTCAAGACAGAGCGTATACATGGCTGCCTGCTGACTTTTCAGGTTCATGTTATATTGCTCGACTGTTGCCTCCAACGTACACTGCTTCTTCAGATTATCACAAGACCAGAGTAGCAAGGGGTGTCTTCAGCAAGGAAGATACCGCTGGTCAGGAAGCTGGAGACTTCTTCAAAGGTTTCCTTCCATTTTGGGGGCCTATGGCCAATAGTAGAAATCTACGTCAGCTAACACGGGTAGTTGAATCTACTATTACAGAAACTGCTGGTGCCCTTAGTAATTTAACAGCTGAGCTTCAGGCGGATCGTCTCATGACGTTGCAGAACCGTATGGTTCTAGACGTAATACTTGCAGATCGAGGTGGGGTATGCAGAATGATCCAATCGAGCTGCTGTGTTTTTATTCCCAATAATGCTCCGACTGTCTATGAAGCGATCTCTAAGCTACACAAGATTTCCGACTCTATACACGTAGACAAGGGAAACTGGTCCTTCATGGAGTGGTTTTGGACTCTGCTATCAGCGTGGGGATGGAAGGTTCTGATGGTCATTGGTGTCATCCTAGTATTTCTGTTCTCATGCTGCCTTATTATCCAGTGGGGTCCCGCTTTGTGTAGTCTCTGTGCTGCAACATGTTTCAGAAAACCACCTGCGTTTGGAGAAAAGGCGCGAGAAAGAATGATGATGCAACAGCATGTCACTGACCTGATGAGCATAGAGATAGACTCGGACATAGAGTAATTGCCTATGTAAGGGCAAAAGGAGGGTCTGAGGTTCCGTGACGATTTGAACCCGTGTTTTCAACATTGTCGTAAATACATAATTTTGGTATCAGTGAACCGCAAATGATCCATTTAGTATATCCTGGTGTTTTCGCTATGCTACGAGCAAGAGCACTCCTGTTACGAGCACATTTCTGATCTACCCATGGCATCCATCTTAGATCACGGAAGCCATTTTGTGTTTCTTGCCCTCACATAGACAATGGACACGCAGTGACCTCTTTCACTTAAGGACACGTAAGCTTTAGCCGGAGATTCACCTTGCTAGTGACACGTGCACCTTAGAACAGAACACGCCATGGCTGCATGACTCGACAGAAGTTGCCTCCTCTGCCTGAGGCCAGTCCGGCTATACTGGTTCTCGTGTACGTTGGCCTGATCATGATTAGGCGGCCGAAGCTGGTAGCCTTGCCCATTTACGACCCACAAACATCTCTTATCCTGCTTTTCTATCTTCTGCACCTGGCTCTGCTCCTTTCCTTCTGGGCCTTTATTAGGGGGAGGTAACGAAATTTACGATGAGGCGGTCCGGCTCTTGAATGGAAAGTTGACACAAGATTATGATGGAACAGTGGGAACCCCTCATTCGTAATGTTTTGACATCAGATATTGTTGACGATTCCTGTGCAACGCCAAATATTTATTGTTTAAGATACAAAGGTTTAGGAATGTACTAACATGTAAAGAATTTGCCCGAAGCCCAATATTTGGTATATAAGGAGCAGCCCTCTTTGTACAAATCGAACAGGCTCCTAGATACTGCCCATGTGTAGTTTCTGTGACTTCTGTGTCCCTGCAGTAATAAACCTTTGGTCTTTGACGCCACCATCGAGAAGCCCGTGTTTCTGTTTATTTGTGCACCGAGACAGGTAGAACTCCGGGGTCTTCGGGTGTTATCCCTGACACCTCTGGACGGAACCAAAAAGTCCAGAACTCCAGGAGAATCCAGTGCCTGCGGATCCCATGGTAAGCTGGACAGAAAAAAAGGATGTGGAGCTCACTTTCTTCCGAATTTCTGCATGCTGGACAGGTGCCACTTGGATCATGACTCCATTTGGTTGTGAGAGTTCTGATGGGGAGAGATCCATGTCTCCACTGGAGATATAATTTCCTCAATAGGGAGGGATAAATTTTATCTAGAGTGGGTTCCATATTGTAATTCACCTTGTGGGACAGAAAGGAAGCTGTCAAGGACCCCAAGTGTTGGTGGCTAAGTATCAGGGAAAGTTTGCTTTCACGGTATGACCTGGCTAGATCCTTTTTAGAAAGGATGTGGCACGTGTTCTGGGGGTCAGACCACATAGTTGAGAGACCTAAGGCCTCCAGTTCTAGTTTGATGGAATTGAGCCATTTAATTTTTCCGGCACCTGGAGTGGCAAGAACCTCCCGGAGTCCTTCCCTGTAACTGGCCAATTCTGGAGTTGTCCATATTCTACGCCAGAAGGCCAGTGGGCGTAGGGCCAGGTCCTCATCAAGCGGGCATAGGCCTAGGTCCATCCTGAGGGGGACAAGGGGGGTGCTCGGTGGTAGTCCAACAAGGTTACGAATGAATTTGTTTTCCACCTTCAACAGCTTTGATGTGTTTTCATGGCCCCAGAGTTCAGATCCATAGATGGCAGCCCCCTTGGCCTGGGATTTGTAAATCTGTAATGGGGGGCCGATCGGCCTGATTGAGGATTTGTTGTTTGCCAAGAGATTCATTATACCTCCCGAATGCTGGGCCAGTTTCAGTGCAGCTTTCTCTAAATGAGAGCTCCAGGTAAATTTATCATTTAATACGATTCCCAAGTATTCAAAGGTTTTTACCCTTTCCAGCTTAATCTGTGCAATGCTTGGACTGAAGTGAAATTTCTGTGGGGGGTTGAGGACCATGAATTTCGTCTTGGTGGCGTTGATTTCTAATCCATGGGCCTCACAGAAGTCCACAAAGCCATCAAGGATGCGCTGGATGCCTTTTGCCGACTTGGATAAAAGCAGTGTGTCGACGGCAAACATGATGGCTGAAACCCTCTCAGCAGCCAATTTTGGGGCGTCAGAGTTGGATACGCCCGCTAAGTGAGAGATTACCCCGTTGACATAGAGGCAGAACAGGGTTGGTGCAAGCACACAACCCTGCCTTACCCCCCTGCCAACGGGGAACTTCTCAGACAATTCCCCCATCCTGCCGCATCTAACCTGGGCAAAATTGCTAGTGTGGAGGCAGATTATCATATTCAAAAGACCTTCGGGGACCCCCAGTTTGTCAAGGACCTCCCACAGCTTGTTCCTCGGGACCAGGTCGAACGCTGCCCTCAGGTCCACAAATACAGTGTAGAGGCTGCCACCCTCCAGCTGTACTGTTTTCCAGTGTATGAGGGCGAGACGGAAGACCTGGTCCACTGTGGAGACCTTCTCCCTAAAGCCTGCTTGGAAATGGCTAAGGATGTTGAAGTCCCTGATCCACTCGTGTAAGCGATTTAACAGGAGCTTAGAAAAGAGTTTCTGGGAAACATCAATTAGGCTTATAGGCCTATAGTTTGCAGGGAGGAGGGGGGACCCCTTTTTGAAAATTGGCACTATTTCTGCCCCTGACCAGGTGGAAGGGATTGGCAGACCTTTCAAAATGGAATTGAATAGTACCCCAAGATAGGGAGCCCAGACTTTAGGTTCATGCTTGTAAAGATCGCCTGGGAGCCTGTCTAGGCCCGGCGCCTTACCTGCAGACAGGGAGGAAATTGCCAGGGTGACTTCTTCTGTGCTGAAACCATCCATGTCAATTAAACTGTTTATGATTTTGGGGGACTCTCCAGCAAGTTCAGTTCTTCCACTATCACTGCTATGTGGTTGGTATAGGTGTTTAAAATGTTCCTCCCAGACAGATGGTGCTATACAGGCCTCGACTGCTGCAAGTGGTTCGGCCGAGCCGTGCCTAACAATTTGCCAGAAGGTCCGTGAGTCCTGGCAAGCGAGGGCAGCTGTTATTTTTGTCCAATTGTCCTCGTCCCAATCTATTTTTGCAGTGTGGAGGGCAGATTTATAGGCTGCTCGTCTCTCCCTGATTGTGTTTGGAGCATCTCGTGCTTTCAGTGATTCCAACAATAGGGTTTTTGCTTCCCTGCAAGAAGCATTGAACCAGGTCGCTCTTCTCTGTTTGGGCTTGCGAGGCCTGGCAACTGGGTTCAGTACCTCTGCAAGATTAGTGCATAGCTCCGAATGGATGTTACCAAGAATAGCCAATTGTGCCTGAATACCCAAGCTACCCGTGGTTTTGGTCTCGGATTCGCTAGCTGGATGGTTCAAGCAGCACTCTACCTTTTCCAGGACGGGGGCGACTAGTGCATAGAGTCTCTTAATATTGTTGTGATTTTCCAGCAATTTGGTCCATTTTATTCTACGCCTATTGCTGGATAGCACTAGGTCGGGCTGTGAGGGTGCATTATGGTCTACCTTTTCTAATTGTCGATCAGGGATCTGGAGTTTTAGTGAAAGCAGATTGTGGTCACTATCATGTCTGGTGATAATTTTAAAATCTTTCACCCTCCTCCAATCCCTGGTTGGAACCATTATATAGTCGATCCGTGACTCGTGGCCCGGCCTATTAAAGGTGTTTTTAGGGGGTATATCACCCTCAGTCCGGCCGTTACACGCCCTCAGAGAGTGACTGAGAGTGAGGGACATTATCTGAATGGCAAGAGGGGAACATGCCTTGGTCACTGGATCTGCCAGGGTAGGAATATCCCATAGGTCATCCTCCTCACTGGATATGCCTTTCATGTAATCAGGAAGGGGTTCATATTGCTGGTTAAAATCTCCACCTATGATTAAAGGGGAAGAAAAATTATGTGTATCCAGGAACTGTGCTAGGTCTTCCACTGGGCCCGATGTTGCAGCAACCCCCACTGGCCTTGAATAAAAGTTGATCAGTACAAGCTTCCCTCCACATGACCAATCAAGGGAGACACACTGGAAGTCACAGGAATTAGTTTCCAGATGTGTGACCCTACAGGCCAAATGGGACCCAACCCAAGTCGAAAGTCCTCCTGAGGGTCGACCCTTTCCTCCCCATTTCGCTTCGGTGTTAAAGATAGCGAATCCCTGGCGGCTGAATTGTTCTCTAGCCCATGTCTCTTGTAGGAGACATATGTCATAACCCTCTACTAGGTCTGTCCAGTCAGGGGTGTCTACTTTGTTGGCTAGCCCTGCCACATTCCAGGACAAAATGGAAATTATGCCTTGAGCCTCTAGTGTACTTCTAGTGTCTGGTTTTGCGGGGCGCTCTTGTGCTACAAGTTTCCCACACTGGTTGGGTGGGGGAGGATCAAATGGGGCACTATTAAATTTGAGGCTATTTGGAATGGGGGGATTAAGCTCCAGCCTCAGGTTGGAATCAATAGTTGCACCCTTGGGTGAGCATGTGACTTGCCTGTCTGCTCCTAATTTGGGATCATTTGTCACTATGTGGGGTGATGTTGATGGAAGAGATTGACCGACCATGTGTATATTTAAAACACTAGTTGTTGGTGCGATGCCCGTAGACTGAATACGGGCGCAGTTTGTGGTAGGTGGGGGGGGTACAGTGGTTGTTGGGTGTAGAACTCAGTCCACTTCCTCAAGGCATCCGTATCTGTTGGAAGTCGGGACCCCGTTCCATCCTCCACGTGTATCTACCCACCAGTTACTTTGTGCTCCCCATGTGTGGTTCCTCACCTGCATCTTACTCCAATTCCCCCCCTGAGCTGGAGGGACACATGGTGGATAGAAAAAAGTGAGTGGTCTTGCTATTATTGATGCAGTTGAACTGTGGTTGATCCATGAGTAAATGGCGTGAGCAGTGTTTGAATCCTCAAAGGAGATAATCACACAGTCTCCGCAGATGGACTTTTGTGTGGTCCCTACCCAGGGTACCCTCCGTACCATGAGGATTTTGCTCCTTAGGTGGTTGGGTATTGGTTTATTGGCGTCCAACCAGTGGATCACCTTATTCTTTAGAGAGGCAAAGTTTTCCTGCTGGTTGTACGTCAATTCGCTCACCCCAGTCAGCACCACGACATAGGGGCTAACCTCAGGGGGAAGATCTACAAATCCCCTTGATCGTACAAAACTGGTGCTGGCTCTCTGCGATATTGGAGGATTTGTATTCTGGCCATTTTGCCTCGGATTGAGAAGGTCAGTCGGGGCAGGTGCTCTTTGGCCGGGTATGGCTAGGGGGGTGGCGGGAGGGATGCAGCCCCCGGTTGCATGATATTTGACATTACCCTACTGGGGGGATTATGGGTTTCTACCTTGGTTCGGGGTTTGGGTATTGGTTTGACCTTAGGTGTAGCAGTGGGGATAGTAGAAGAAGAGGTTGCAGCAGGCGGAAGTGTGTTAATGGTTCCTGATGACTTGACCTTGGGAGGGGGGCGCGGGCTCGCAACAACTTGAATAGTAGGATCAGGAGGTGCTGCTGGCAGCAAGGGTCCTTTTGAACTTAAGATTTTGGGATTCTGCATGGTGATGGTTGCCAGGTTTAGTATGCTTTTTTCTATTTCTAGTAGCTGTGTTTCTATGTGTGTGAATCTCTTTTCTAGTGGGGAGAGTAGTTTTTTTAGTGTTTCCCAGACTATAGTAAGAAATTCGACGTCCTTCCCTTTAATGGTACATAGCGGGGTTCCTGCAGTGCCACTTTCTATGATAAGGTCGTTGTTTTCTTGGATGATTACTGTATGAGGGGGAGTGTTTTCTTGGCATGTTACCAGGGGAGAAGGTTTTGATAGTGGCAATGTAGCAGGGGGAGGTGCCTTTGTTGGTAGCTGCGCCTTCGCCACTTTGGCCTTTTTTCTTGAGTATGCCGAGGTAGGGTTGCGCTTCCTTTTATTGTGTGGGTGCTTTTGTAATTTGAGTGAACTATCACCTTTTTCTTGTGAAACGGGGGTGGGTTCGACTTTAGAGGGTAGACCCTCCTCGGTTCCCTTCTTTTGTTCTACATACGCACCCAGGTGAGAATTTGGGGAGGGAATAGGGTTTTGTGAAAATTTCCCATGTGGGGGAGATATACTATCTGCTTGTGTAGCATGGATATCGGCGTTTGTAACAATCAGGGTTTGTGTGGAGCCTGGTGGGCGCTCTGGTGTTTTCGCCCAAGCAATAGGACCAAGAGAGGATTTTTTGGCGGCAGTTAGCTCGACTGACAGTCTTCTAGTAGCTTCGAGTTCAATTGAAACCCTGTGTTGCATCTTAGGTATTTCGTTGTCGATGGCAGTGTGGGTCCTGGTGATAAAATCGTCCAGGGTACCATTTTTTAATTTAGATTTGGCTGCTCTGTCTCTAAACTCGCGGGTTGCCATGATGGATTCGAATTGGACAGTGTAGTTGAAGAATCAAATGGGGTGGCCCAGCCCAGTCTCTAACTGCCTCTAACGGCCTAAAACGGCCCGCTCTTTGCCCGGTCTTAGCCCCGGCGTTTGCCCCGCGCGCGTCCCGCGTGCGCGTTCGATTAACTGCTTATCAGTGAAATGAACAGGTGGAGGGGGCGGGAAGAGGACCAGATGCGGCCAATCAGCGCCGCTGGGCACGCTGGTCCTCGCAGTCCCGCCTCAGTGCTGAATGTCCTGCTGTGGTGTCCCTGGAGTTGCGTTGGTGCTCCAAAGCACGTCCTGAAGCCGGGGCTGGATCCCCCACAAAAGTCTCTCGCCTTCAAGCGGCGCCCGCGGAGCGGGGGCCGCGAGGCGTGGTGGCGAAGTGGCCGGATAAGGCGCTAACAGGCAGGCAAGTAAACGGAAGCAGCACTCCCACAGGGTCGGATTTGGAATCCCAGGCAGCACCCAGGCAGCACTCACACCGCGCTGTTTTTACGGTGGAGGGGGCGGGAAGAGGACCAGCTGCGGCCAATCAGCGCCGCTGGGCACGCTGGTCCTCGCAGTCCCGCCTCAGTGCTGAATGTCCTGCTGTGGTGTCCCTGGAGTTGCGTTGGTGCTCCAAAGCACGTCCTGAAGCCGGGGCTGGATCCCCCACAAAAGTCTCTCGCCTTCGAGCGGCGCCCGCGGAGCGGGGGCCGCGAGGCGTGGTGGCGAAGTGGCCGGATAAGGCGCTAACAGGCAGGCAAGTAAACAGAAGCAGCACTCCCACAGGGTCGGATTTGGAATCCCAGGCAGCACCCAGGCAGCACTCACACCGCGCTGTTTTTACGGTGGAGGGGGCGGGAAGAGGACCAGCTGCGGCCAATCAGCGCCGCTGGGCACGCTGGTCCTCGCAGTCCCGCCTCAGTGCTGAATGTCCTGCTGTGGTGTCCCTGGAGTTGCGTTGGTGCTCCAAAGCACGTCTTGAAGCCGGGGCTGGATCCCCCACAAAAGTCTCTCGCCTTCGAGCGGCGCCCGCGGAGCGGGGGCCGCGAGGCGAGGTGGCGAAGTGGCCGGATAAGGCGCTAACAGGCAGGCAAGTAAACGGAAGCAGCACTCCCACAGGTTCGGATTTGGAATCCCAGGCAGCACCCAGGCAGCACTCACACCGCGCTGTTTTTACGGTGGAGGGGGCGGGAAGAGGACCAGCTGCGGCCAATCAGCGCCGCTGGGCACGCTGGTCCTCGCAGTCCCGCCTCAGTGCTGAATGTCCTGCTGTGGTGTCCCTGGAGTTGCGTTGGTGCTCCAAAGCACGTCCTGAAGCCGGGGCTGGATCCCCCACAAAAGTCTCTCGCCTTCGAGCAGCGCCCGCGGAGCGGGGGCCGCGAGGCGAGGTGGCGAAGTGGCCGGATAAGGCGCTAACAGGCAGGCAAGTAAACGGAAGCAGCACTCCCACAGGTTCGGATTTGGAATCCCAGGCAGCACCCAGGCAGCACTCACACCGCGCTGTTTTTACGGTGGAGGGGGCGGGAAGAGGACCAGCTGCGGCCAATCAGCGCCGCTGGGCACGCTGGTCCTCGCAGTCCCGCCTCAGTGCTGAATGTCCTGCTGTGGTGTCCCTGGAGTTGCGTTGGTGCTCCAAAGCACGTCCTGAAGCCGGGGCTGGATCCCCCACAAAAGTCTCTCGCCTTCGAGCGGCGCCCGCGGAGCGGGGGCCGCGAGGCGTGGTGGCGAAGTGGCCGGATAAGGCGCTAACAGGCAGGCAGGTAAACGGAAGCAGCACTCCCACAGGGTCGGATTTGGAATCCCAGGCAGCACCCAGGCAGCACTCACACCGCACTGTTTTTACGGTGGAGGGGGCGGGAAGAGGACCAGCTGCGGCCAATCAGCGCCGCTGGGCACGCTGGTCCTCGCAGTCCCGCCTCAGTGCTGAATGTCCTGCTGTGGTGTCCCTGGAGTTGCGTTGGTGCTCCAAAGCACGTCCTGAATCCGGGGCTGGATCCCCCACAAAAGTCTCTCGCCTTCGAGCGGCGCCCGCGGAGCGGGGGCCGCGAGGCGTGGTGGCGAAGTGGCCGGATAAGGCGCTAACAGGCAGGCAAGTAAACGGAAGCAGCACTCCCACAGGGTCGGATTTGGAATCCCAGGCAGCACCCAGGCAGCACTCACACCGCGCTGTTTTTACGGTGGAGGGGGCGGGAAGAGGACCAGCTGCGGCCAATCAGCGCCGCTGGGCACGCTGGTCCTCGCAGTCCCGCCTCAGTGCTGAATGTCCTGCTGTGGTGTCCCTGGAGTTGCGTTGGTGCTCCAAAGCACGTCCTGAAGCCGGGGCTAGATCCCCCACAAAAGTCTCTCGCCTTCGAGCGGCGCCCGCGGAGCGGGGGCCGCGAGGCGTGGTGGCGAAGTGGCCGGATAAGGCGCTAACAGGCAGGCAAGTAAACGGAAGCAGCACTCCCACAGGGTCGGATTTGGAATCCCAGGCAGCACCGAGGCAGCACTCACACCGCGCTGTTTTTACGGTGGAGGGGGCGGGAAGAGGACCAGCTGCGGCCAATCAGCGCCGCTGGGCACGCTGGTCCTCGCAGTCCCGCCTCAGTGCTGAATGTCCTGCTGTGGTGTCCCTGGAGTTGCGTTGGTGCTCCAAAGCACGTCCTGAAGCCGGGGCTCGATCCCCCACAAAAGTCTCTCGCCTTCGAGCGGCGCCCGCGGAGCGGGGGCCGCGAGGCGTGGTGGCGAAGTGGCCGGATAAGGCGCTAACAGGCAGGCAAGTAAACGGAAGCAGCACTCCCACAGGGTCGGATTTGGAATCCCAGGCAGCACCCAGGCAGCACTCACACCGCGCTGTTTTTACGGTGGAGGGGGCGGGAAGAGGACCAGCTGCGGCCAATCAGCGCCGCTGGGCACGCTGGTCCTCGCAGTCCCGCCTCAGTGCTGAATGTCCTGCAGTGGTGTCCCTGGAGTTGCGTTGGTGCTCCAAAGCACGTCCTGAAGCCGGGGCTGGATCCCCCACAAAAGTCTCTCGCCTTCGAGCGGCGCCCGCGGAGCGGGGGCCGCGAGGCGTGGTGGCGAAGTGGCCGGATAAGGCGCTAACAGGCAGGCAAGTAAACGGAAGCAGCACTCCCACAGGGTCGGATTTGGAATCCCAGGCAGCACCCAGGCAGCACTCACACCGCGCTGTTTTTACGGTGGAGGGGCGGGAAGAGGACCAGCTGCGGCCAATCAGCGCCGCTGGGCACGCTGGTCCTCGCAGTCCCGCCTCAGTGCTGAATGTCCTGCTGTGGTGTCCCTGGAGTTGCGTTGGTGCTCCAAAGCACGTCCTGAAGCCGGGGCTGGATCCCCCACAAAAGTCTCTCGCCTTCGAGCGGCGCCCGCGGAGCGGGAGCCGCGAGGCGTGGTGGCGAAGTGGCCGGATAAGGCGCTAACAGGCAGGCAAGTAAACGGAAGCAGCACTCCCACAGGGTCGGATTTGGAATCCCAGGCAGCACCCCACATTCACACGATAGACAAACAACAAATATTTTTATCTTTTTTGAGTCCTAACTGTTGGTTCTGAAAATAACTATTTTTTATTTTTTCAGTTTTTTATAAACTTCTTTTTGTTTTTACTTTTTTTTCAGAAAACACAAAATCAATTTCAACTAAATGATAAGAACTGGTTTAAAAATAATAATTGTTATGTCATGTGGTGGAGTTGCACTTGATTGTTTAGTGGTCTTTTTCTACACTACTTTATGCAAGTGAGAACCAAGCAATGTAAGTCCACAGGTGTAATGCAGGTATCAATCTGTTCTTGCTCTTCCTGCAGGACATGTTCAGGCAAACATTTTCTAGGACATATGGGGTGTTGCTGAAGACGTATTCACTACTTTAGCACCCCCATTGCTATTTTAATCTGTTCATGCTAAGTATTAAGGTGCACAAGCATTGAAGATTTTTCAAAGCTGTATTTATCTTACTTACCTCTGCCGAGCTGCTTGTCAAACAAATTCAGATCACATACTTAAGACATTTTCTTCTCACAGGGTGGAATGGTGACAAATGTGTATGCAGGGTATTCTGGTTGCATTTTTTAACCCCCTGGCTGAACATCTTCTAGTTTTTAATTTTGCTCTGCCCAATGTTCCTTTGGATCACCCATCTCCTGTTCTTCCTTTGCATAAGCCATTGAAAAGAAGAAAAATGCTATGGATCCACAAAAATCAAAAGCACAGAAAAAATTTAACAGTCTCCTTTGATGTAGTCTCTCCTGTGGCAAAGAGTGCAATGAATGGGAGTTAATAACTAGTTGAATGTTGCGCAATTTAAATAAAATAATACAAGGTTCCTCCCCGGGTTCCAAAGAAATGAACAGGAATGAATCCAGGAAACCCCTTGAGCTCCAGTTCCAGTTCCTATGACTGTGAAGCCTACAAGTCTTAAAACTTGTAAAATTTGAAAATTACTGCTACGTGTTTGACTATTATGCTGCACTTTGTCTTCCCTTACCCCAAACAATGTATCTTAATAAAATGTTATACCAAACACAACTTTTTAAAATGTACAGGGTTAGTGAAATTCATTTTTGGCATCACTGTACTTGGGAAGAAAATTCCTCTCTTGAAATGGTGCGAAAGCTGAAAAGCACTCAATAGAGTTTTGGTGCCACCGTTTTGTGCCGGGTGAAGGCGCCACATTGGCTATCCAAAAAGGATGAAAAAAGGCATCTGATATGTTTTAATCTCCACATTATAACAAAAAATCAAGTCTATTGCCTAGAGAAAAAAATATCCCTCCTTCTGTAAGACACAAATTTGAAATCCATTAGGTAAAAGAACAGAACATTCTCAACACTTGTATCTTCTTTTCCACAACATGGTAAATGTTCAAAGAAGTCAGCACCAAAAATAGAATGGGAGCAAACTGTGGCACATGACCTCAACTCTTGCCTGAAGAAGATGAAGAAAATGTTGTTGAAATTCCTTTAGTATCAAAAGCCCCCAAAAACCTTAGCCAGAGAGTCATTCGCCAGGAAATTTTTCAAGAAGTCAGTGAGAGAAAAGAAAGTGAATGCATGTATGGTGGCAGAGAGGAAATCCTGGGCTACACTAGTTTTCAACTATTGGCTCTATCAAGTTCATACATGCTTTACATCAAAACAAATATTCTGAAGCTCAGATAGAGCTCTGAGGTCAAGAATAGAAAGAAGAACATTTTACAAATGACATCATTCAGACAAGTAAGTAAGAGCTAGATCCATGATCCACCATGTTTACAACACATTGCAATGAATGCAAAAAGATAATTTGCTCTGGGGAGGAAAACCTCCACCGTAATAATCAGATTCTTAAAAAAGTAACATGACCACTTCTTTTGAACCTTACTATAGTAACAAGTTTTCAACTATGAGTGAAAAAACATTGAACCATTGCTTCAGGAACACTTGAACAAAATATACTTAAAAAGTAAATGGTAGGACAAGCCAAGAAAAAGTTCAATTGAAAACAAAAAAGTTTCTATACATGTATGAAAAACACACAGAAAACACTATAAATATCCAAGAAAGAAATGCAAATCGAGGCCATATTTTAATACTGGTGCTCAGCCTCGGTGTCTGTGTGAGAGAATGTTAGTGAATGGAATGTTCGTGTCTGTGAGTGTCAGTTGGTGCTGGGCTGTGCAGCAGTGAGGCTGCTCCTGGAGGGGCTCTTATCCTGTAACATCCTACTTGAATAAAGATACCTGAAGGTACTACTTGGACCAGTCTACTTTCATTACAACATATGTTGGCGACTTTTTGAGAAGAAAGAAAGAACCTGCGTGTGCCACCTGTTGGACTACAACTTACAACCGCTAAGTAACTGGATGTTCTTGAAGACGCTGGCAGCCCCATCCCCACAAGTGACCACAAGACTGGTCAGCCCCAACTAGGGTGTGCCAGCCCCTGCTGCATTGTCACCCTGCTTGTTCTGCTGCCTGACAGTTCTTGCCGGACTTTCTACATCTTCCCTGCTGTGACCCAAGAAGAAATATCCTTCAAGAGGAGTTTAGGTCGCAGGATTATACATGCTTTAACTACAACCGAAAGTGTACCAGTTCCTCTACTCCTCCAGGTGCTCCTGCATTGAAACTGCTTTCCCTGCTTGTGAGTTCCATTTTCGTCTCTGTCAAGAGGAGGAGCAACATGCCCGTAATGTCCTCAGAGCCTGTGTTTTTACCATGCATGCTGTTTTCCCTGTTCTACCACCTTAGGACAGAGTTTTATTGTTTACTCTTCGTTACTCCTGAGGAATTTTCAAGGTGGATTTGCCTTTGAAAATATGTAAAGTTTTTTTTTATCCGACATACTTCATTAAAAGCAGAGACTGCTGGCCGAATAATTGTGAGTACTTTTGTTAATGTTCTTTCACTGTAATGTTCACTGCTATCATAAGGCAGTTGAACCACTGCCTCACGAGCTCTGCACACCCCGCACACACTCATTGCACGTAGCCTTACCGGTTTTCAGCTTTTCTGCGGAGTCCACTTTCTACCTTTGTGATGTCTTCTCTCTCTCCATGGCTGTTATGGACGTTTTGGGGCACCGTGATGCTGTGAGCCAACCGGCTCAGCATCACCAATGCGTGCCGCCATTTTGCGATTGGATCAACACCACTTTTTCCTTATTACGTGTCTTACTGAAGATTTCTGTTTGCCAACCACGTTTGTTTTCTTAATAAAGTTCTGCCAGAACTTGCACTGGACTAGTAATGTTGCAGTGTTCTTTTGGTCTGCAGTTCGTGTCTTCATCCAGGACGTTTATAGTGTTCCAGTTTCTAGTTTTTATTGCACACTTGAACTGAAATTCCCAGACCTGCCTTCCAGTTTTTACGACCCTTGTTCAGTAAAATGCAGGACATTTGCATGTTTGGAATCTTCCAGCAAAGTACTGTTTCTTTCTGATTTGCTTCCCACCTGTTCTTTAAGTCTGAACATGTTTTTCTTACTGCAGACCATAGTGACTACTTTATTTGTTTTAATTTATTCTTTTTGGGACAGTATCATTCTTCTTGTGAGAGGTCACATTATGATAGTAAACATCTCATTATTTATGCTGTGTTTCATTATGTTTAAATGCATTAATGCTTCATTCTTGATTCTTTGTTTCCCTAAGGTTCAACGTTTTATTTTTAGTGTGCTTCACATGTGATAATTTTATTCTGTGCTTGTTTAATGCAGGTGTTTCCTTCTTGATTACTGACATTTTCTTTTAACGCAGAGATGATTGTTTATTGGTGTATATTTGGAGTTGTGTTTCCTGGGATGTAAAATTGTAATTTGGATGGTTTTTAGTGAACGGTAGTCATTGGTTTGTGTTGCTGTTTTCCCACTTCTACGCGGTCATGGGTTGATGCTATTTCTATGTCAGGACAGGAGGCTCCGATTATGCTTTCTCATTTCTTTAATGAAATGCTCAGCAGCCAATAAAAAACAAAACTACATTTCCCATGAACACTAGGGAATGACCATAGAGATTATGCTATAAAAGGTCCAAACATTAGTCCTTCTTCCTCTTTCTTTGCTGCTCCGCAGCCAGTTAAGTCTCTTTTCCTTTATTATACTGCATTTGCTGATATTGCTGTTGTAGACTATTGTTATTTACACTTGCCTTGTATTCCGCTGCTTGTTTATCTTGTGCGCGGTGCTTGTGTACTTTCTCTCGGCTCCTCTTTTCGGTGCCGGTGTTTTGGGCGTCCGTTTGCGGCCTGTCTTCTTGGGAGCGTGTGTTCGCCTCCCTGCGCCTAGCCGCTTGTGCCCGGTTGCGGTAGTGGAGTGGGAGCAGGGGTCGTCGGCTCCTTAGGAGAGCGCGAGCGCTCTCGAGCCGGTGTATCAGTGGCAGCAGCGTCGCGCATGCGCGCTGCTTTATTTCCGGCTTCAGGCTGTTTCTCCTCACGCCGGTCGAGTGAAGGAACGCTTTCACCAGCGCTCACGCCCTCAGCCCTGAACTTTCGACCCCGTTCTACGCCGGAGCACAGGAAAGTGCTTTGGTTGTTATATTTATGTGCATAGGCTCTGCCTAGAGTGATTTTTGTTGGCAGGCTTGTCTCCCTCCACATTTGAATTGTTTTGCCTTGAGTTTGGTCCTTCCAACCTCAATTTAGCCTGCTTTGGGGTGGTCACTCCCCCTTAATTGTATCTTTGATACTCCATATCTGTACAAGTCATCTTGTGGGCTCTGAATTTCTGCACTCTGGTGCGATGGCGGATTACTATGACGCAGATGATGACTGTTTTTATAATGAGGAAGAGGATGACTCTCTTGAATATAACCTGGTGGAGGAATTGGATAAGGGTGTGCAACTTTCAGTGAATAAGGCATTTGTTAGGGCTATAAATCCCCTGAAACGTCATTTGAATCAGTATGCTGTTCAACAGGGCTGGTTGCCCCCATCCCAGAAGTTCACCAAGTCGCCTCATAATCCACATAAGTCGGACTTTCAGAGACTGGCGAAGACTTTGGCTTCTGAGACACCCAAATCTTCTGCGTCACATAACACGGAGGAGTCAGACCATGCTCATGCCTCTTCAGGTCAGGATTCTCCCCCTCCCAAAAAGCGTCTCCGCAAGGAGCATTTTGTTGATGCCCCTGAGCGTCCTTCCCTTCTAAATTTCGAACCAGAGGACATTGTCCATCCAAACTCGACCTCGTGGTTACCCGCTCCGGCAGTGGCCGCTTATATTGAGGCGCATGTTCGCCAGCCTTTTGAGGCGTCAGTCCGGGCTAGGCTACGTTCCGAGTGCCCAAGACCGGACCTTGCGGACCACCTAGCAGAGACTCCGGAGGTGGACCCGATGATGGTTACCTACCTTAAAAAGTATTCAAAAGATCCTAAGAAGGGCCTGGACCGTTCCTGGAGGTCTTGCCAGGATAAGTTACTGGGCTTGCTTGGCCCCCTTTCCAAGATCCTAGATCTAGGCTTCAAGGCTAAGGAAGCTTCGGCAACTGTGAACCCAGATGAGCTCATAGAGTGGGCGCAGAGGGCTGTCTGCCAGCTGGGGAATGTTAATTGCGCAATTTCTGCGGAACGACGTAGGTCCATTCTCCTCAAATTGGATCCCAAATTGGCAGAATTGGCGACTTCAGAGGCTGGTCCGGAGGCGCAGGGCCTTTTATTTGGTCAACCATTCTTAAAAGAACTAACGAAATTTGTGTCCGCCTTCAGCGGAATTGATAAAGCACAGGCATCCTTGCGCCGGGCCATGCGTCCGGTTTTTACCAAGGCCGGACGACAACGGGGACGCTCGATCGGCCGTGGGTCGCAGCAGCAGTCCCAGAGAGGAGCCTCGCAGCAGCGTGGTGGGCAGTATGACGCTGGATACTCCACCTGTGCCAAATTCTACCCGTCCCGAAAAGGAAAAGGTCAATACGGCAAAGGGCGATCAGGTGGTCACCAGGGCCATTACCAAGATTCCGGCGCTGCAGGTGAGCCTAATTCGAGCATGCGATGTGATGTTGGGGGGAAGAGTGCAATTGTTTCTGAACAATTGGCGAATGATGCTTGGGTGCTAGAAACCGTTCAGGGTTTCAAGATAGAGTTCTATCACCCAATGCATCAGACCCGTCTTCCCCCTCCTATGCTTTTTTCCCGTCACTCTCAGGCTTGTCTGTCAGAAGAAATCGAGGTTCTCCTCAAAAAAGGAGCGATTGTTCCTACCGAATGCCATCCAAAGGGCTTTGTCAGCTCAGTCTTTCTGGTCGAGAAAAAAGGAGGCGGGTCTCGCCTGGTTCTCGACCTGAAAGACTTCAACAGCGGGGTGGTTTACAGACACTTCAAGATGGAGGGCATCCATCTTCTGCGGGATCTCCTTCGGGAAGGAGATTGGATGGTCCGTCTGGACCTGAAGGATGCATATCTGTCAATCCCGATTTACAGGCCCCATCGTCGATTTCTCCAGTTCCAATGGCTGGGGCGTTGGTACGAGTATCAGGTTCTCCCATTCGGCCTTTCGTCGGCACCATGGTGCTTCACGAAATTACTGAGGCCAGTTGTAGAACATCTTCGTTCCAGGGGAGTCAGACTGATCATATATCTGGACGACATTCTTTTTATGGCGGATTGTCCTCTCAAGCTTCTACAGCATCTGGAGTGGTCCATCACACTCTTGCAATCTCTAGGTTTTCTAGTCAATGTTCCGAAATCGGTTTTGGTCCCCACTCAATCTATCGATTTTCTGGGCTTTCAGATAGACTCGGTGACTTGCCAACTTCTCTTGCCCAATCAGAAACTGCGCTACATCAGGAGGGAATTGACATCTGTTATTTCCAAACAGACTGTGTCGTTGAGGTCGTTGGCACGTGTGGTAGGTCTTCTGGCGTCCTCCATTCAGGCGATCTTTCCGGGTCCTCTACATTACAGGGCGATGCAACGCCTAAAGATTCAGCATCTCCGGAAAGGCCTCCGCTATTCGGATCAGATTCCTCTTTCGGAGGAAGTGCGGGGGGAGATGCAGTGGTGGCTGGACCACATGGAGGCCTGGAACGGTCGAGCCCTGTTCGGTTCATCTCCGGAATTGGTGATCGAATCGATGCCAGTCAGTGGGGTTGGGGAGCCCGTTGCGGGTCTGTCTCGATGGGGGGTCGTTGGTCACCCCATGAGTTGTCTCTCCATATAAATTGTCTGGAACTTCTAGCGGGTTCCTTTGCGATAAAGTGTTTTTCTCCCCTTCAGATGAGCTGTTGCATTCTTCTCCGAATAGACAATGTGTCCGCAGTCCGCTATGTCAACAAGCTGGGCGGGACTCGGTCCAAGGTTTTGGCGGAGATAGCCAAGGATTTCTGGCATTTTTGTCTGCAACGGAAGATCACGGTTATTGCAGAATACCTTCCGGGCCGCAACAATCAGGTTGCGGATTGGCATTCCAGACATCTTCGGGATTTCAGCGACTGGAGACTTCATGCTCGAGTCTTCCGTGCCATTCTTCGGCAGTGGGGCCAGTGTCACCTGGATCTGTTTGCCTCTCGCCTCAACGCGCAACTTCCCCTGTTTTACAGTTGGAGACCGGATCCCTTAGCTCTGGCCACGGATGCTTTTCTTCAACAGTGGCCATCGACTCTTTGTTATGCGTTTCCCCCATTCATGATGCTTCCCAGAGTGCTAGCTTACACCAAGCGGTTTCGAGCGGAGCTGATTCTGATTGCTCCTTTGTGGAGGGCTCAGGCGTGGTTCCCGGTTCTCCTGGAGATGTGTTGCAATCCTCCACTCCTTCTTCCCCTGAAGTGGAATCTGTTGCAGGATCCTCTCGGAGATCCGCATCCCCTCATTCTGTCCGGCACTCTCCAGTTGCTGGCATGGCGAATCTCGGGGATCGTTGGTCGATCCCAGGCATTTCTAGTGACGCTGCCAAGTTCATTAGTAACGCCTGGTCTCCCAATACCCACAAGCGATATCGAGGAGCTTGGAAACGCTGGTGTGATTGGTGTGTTCAACGGGAAGTTAATCCCGTTTCAGCGGATGTCAGTCTAATCATTAATTTTTTGACTTCCTTGGCCACTTCCGGTCTAGCCTACCGGACCGTTAATAGTTTTCGTTCTGCTGTTTCTGCTGGCCACGTCCAGATTGATGGTAAGCCTGTTGGTGAACATCATTTGCTTTCCAAACTGCTTAAAGGGATTCGTCTTGCGAAACCTCCCACTCCTAAATATGTTTCTTTGTGGGATGTTTCTGTTGTCCTGAGGTTTTTGGAGGCTTGGCCTTCTAATCTTTTATTGTCTCGCAAACAGTTGTCTGCAAAATTGACCATGTTACTGTGTCTGGTATCTTGCAAACGCGTTTCTGATATCCGCGCTTTAGACCTTGCGGGTCCCAGTTTCACCCCTGAGGGTGTTACGTTCACTCTCTCTAGGAGGACTAAATCCAACACTTCCTCCATTACATATCCTTCCTTTCCTGATCATCCCAATCTTTGTGTTGTCCAGTGTTTGAAGGATTATGAGGTGAGTACCGCTTCTTTGCGTACGGACATGCAAGGTCAATTGCTGATTGCCTTACAGAAGCCTTTTCGCCCTGTTGCACCGGCTACTCTGGCTCGCTGGGTGCGCTGGCTCATGTCTGAGGCGGGCATTGATGTGTCTGTGTTTGGGGCACATTCTGCAAGAGGGGCAATGGCCTCTAAGGCTTTTTCCATGGGTGTTACTCTATTTGACATTATGAAAGCTGCGGATTGGTCTTCAGACTCTGTTTTCAAGAAGTTTTATTATAAACCTATTGTTAGTGTTGCTTCTGTTGTGGTGGATAAGCTTTGAACAAGCATAATCGGAGCCTCCTGTCCTGACATAGAATTCAAAATTTGCAAACATTCGTGACAAGAATTTTCAATTCTATTAAGGACTAGGAGGCGAGGATTATCCCACCCTTTATTTTGACTCTGTTGCATTGTTATGTACTGTATAATAATTGCATATTGTTGCAGGTCTATATCTCCTTGTTCTTTCCCCCCCTGACTTGCTTTGATTTTTGCTCCATTATTTGGATATTACGGCTCTGTATCTTTTTTCAGGTTCAGACCAGAAATTATGTGGTTGATCTTCTTCGAGAGTCTCCTATGTTTCCTGGTTCTCGGACCCAGGATTCCTCCATCCTCTGCTACAGGATCCTTTGGATTTCGGCAGCGTGCTTGGAACTGCTTTTGTTACTCTACCTGGGATTGTTTTTCGATGTTGAACTGTTTCCCCAAAGAAAGAGGAAGAAGGACTAATATTTGGACCTTTTATAGCATAATCTCTATGGTCATTCCCTAGTGTTCATGGGAAATGTAGTTTTGTTTTTTATTGGCTGCTGAGCATTTCATTAAAGAAATGAGAAAGCATAATCCTCGCCTCCTAGTCCTTAATAGAATTGAAAATTCTTGTCACGAATGTTTGCAAATTTTGAAATAACCACCAATGATAGTACGGTTCCTTTACTTTGATGTTGTGCTGGATATTCAATTGTACACTTACTTATCTTATGTGCATTTACCCTATTTTCATGTGGAGTCACTACCACACATCACACCCCACTTTGTGTTGGGGGAAGTTTATAGTGCTGAGTGATATGTTGTGCACTTGCTTAGATTCTGTGTGGAGCGATTTCTACACATCACACCCCATTACGTGTTGGGGGGAGTTTTGTACATACTGAGTGAAGTGTTGCGCACCTGCTTAGATTCCATGTGGAGAGTTTCCTACCCATCACACCCCATTTTGCGTTGGGGGAGTTCATTTCATGTTAAGTGAAGCCTTGTGTGTCATCTTAGATTCTTTGTAGAGTTTCTGCTACACATCACACCCCAACTTGCTGTTGGGGGAAGTGCATTTCTTCTGTTTGGTCCGTTTTTTTCATACATCCCTCACACGTCAAGGTTTGCATGGGGAGTGTTTTTGGCTCCTTGTGGAGTTCCTTTCACACATCACACCCCAATTTGTCGTTGGGGGAAGCTTCGCAATTACTTTGGTGTTACGATGTTATTAAGTTCCGCGTGGACATTCTCCATGCGTACATATTGTTTTTTCTTTATGGATGGTTCTCCTCGCACTTTTGTTGTTGGCATCCTTGTACTTTTATTGTGTTTGCCTGACCAGCTTACATGATTCTTGTACTTTGGTTTGTTTGTAGTTATGGTGTTGGAGTGTGGGTTTTTGTTGTGATAAGAAAGGCGATGGTATATTCCTGTGTCTCTTCCTACCCTTTTCATTGTTTCTGCATGAATTTGTCACTTTTAATTTTTCATGCTACTTTCAGAACTATGTCGTTAATTTATTTTCTCACATTTGTTCTGATATTTATCTGGAGAGTTTTTGTATTCCCTTAAAGATAGGAGATGTGTTATACTGCTGCTCCGCCTGGGTGTCTGTGTGAGAGAATGTTGGTGAATGGAATGTTCATGTCTGTGAGTGTCAGTTGGTGATGGGCTGAGCAGCAGGGAGGCTGCTCCTGGTGGGGCTCTCATCCTGTAACATTCTACTTGAATAAAGATACCTTAAGATACTATCTGGACCAGTATACATTCATTACAACACATATGCAATGGGGATTGGTCAGCGTGGAGCTGACCAAAGAAAGCAGGAGTTTGGAATCAAGTACTTCATACAAGTACATCGTAGAAAATGAAATTGACTGGAGAAAACACAGTTTAAAACTTGAAAATGCTAAAATGTTTTTGTCACTCTTGGGCTAAGCGTGGATAGCAGTTGCTCAGCAGTATTCTATGCTTAAAGATATTGCGGATAAAGGCTAGCCATGGATGCCATTGGGTTTATCCTATGCTCAAATAATCTGCTAGGAAAACACACATTTCTGTGAGCAGTGTGTCAGTGGTGTTGTAGAATGTTCCATATAGAGGACGTTGTCTCCACCTAAAATTTAGGACTACACAAGTTTCCCTACTGCTTTTTTCAATAGAGTATGCACTAAGACTGAAAATAAGTAGTAATTATAATTAGGTCAAAATTCAATAGGAAACACATTTTTAAAGTGTGAATAGCTTTGACACTATTTGATGAATATGCATGAAGCTTTCCAAAATTAAGTTAATCCATCTTGGCTCCTTCATGGAACATTTCACGCTGGATGGAGGCAGTTTGAAACATAGTGGGGGGCTCTATCTTGTACGAACAGAGACTAGGCCCTGGGGCCAACCTCCTGCTGTGTACAACCAAAGCCTTTATGCAGCAGGGGTTTGGAGTGGATGCCTGAGGGGAGTTAGGCTCAAGGCCTACCCAGAGGCCAGTTCAGCCAGGCGAAGCAGGGGAGTTGGGCAGACGTGGAGGGGTTTGACGTAGGGCCTGTCCAAAGGCCAGGCCTTGTAGCCAAACCCACTGCTCACAGCCAAAGGCGAGGCACAGAAATGGGTTTGACACATGTAGAGGACTGGGCACAGGGAATGTCCAGAGGTCACTCCACGTGACCAATTCCATTTTGACACGGCCGAAGGCCATCCGGAACAGACACATTGGCCACAAGTTGCCCTAGGAGGTAGGGTATATGCTCAACTTTAAATATGAGAAAGTACAGACATTTGCAGAAAAAAATCAAGGGTTAGCGTAAGATTACAATTAAGGGTTAGTTGTAGGTGGCCAAATACCGATTAGTAATGCAGAAATTTGCTGAATTTCTGCGTTACTGACCGGTATTTGGCTGAGAGCAATGTAGGTGAGTTTAAACCTACTTGCAAAATAAGGAATCACAAAATTGTGATTCCTTATTTTGCTCTTGCATTTAAGGAATCGGAAATAGTGATTCCTTAAATGCAATGTAAGTAACACTAAAAAAAGTGCATTTCAGCCTTAAGGAATCGCTAATTACCACCAACTTCAAGTTGGTGGTAGGTAGCGAATTTCCCTTAAAAAAAATGTTTTGCTTTTTTTAAAAGTGCCATGTGGCACATATCCATGCCCTTAGGGCATGTATGGGCTCCACATGTACACACATGCACATTTCAGGGGTGCAACAGGGTGTCCTTTAGACACCCTGGCACCCTTGAAGTAACTCCCGCGGAGACGTACACACAAAGTCTCTCAGCTTCTGACTGGGTGCAGGGTTCGGCCGGAGACCATACTTCTTGCTCCGGGAGCTAGAACTGATGAATGCATCCGACTGAGGTTTCTGGGGCAACCCAGTCACCACATCTTGGCTCCTTCACTCCCCTCTTGCGAGCTTTCCGGTGGGGAAATCAGCAGCTCTGGCGAGCCGGGTGGAGTGAGACTTGGGGTATCATCCAGACCCTCTGACTCTTCCTGGCCAGAGTTTTGCTCATAAAACGTCTTGAAACTGGACACATTCCTTGTGGTGACCAGCGACCCTCGCAGGGTGGTGACCATGGTTCCTTGTATCTTCACAACAGTCTACCCTTCTAGTTCATAGGGTGTCCTGAATTTCCATCCGGGGTGGCTGTCCTTAACCACGACACTGTCACCCACTTTCAGCTTTGCTCTCTTACCCGGTGGGCTTCACTCGCTTTCTGATTGGTCATTTTCCTTCTCACTTGGTCAGCCGCATTGTCCCATTCTGGGGGCCTCCACGTTGGATCCGCCGGGATGCTATCCCACGGGGGCCTTATGAAGAGTAAGTGTGAGGCAGCACACTTGGTCGTGCTGTGCGGTGTCTGCCTATTGGCATCAAAGAACTGGTCGAGTGTGGCCTCCGCATCTTCCCCTTGATCCACGGCAATGCGCAGGGCCTGGTTGAGTGTTCGCATCAGACGTTCCACCTCCCCATTGGCTTGGGGCCACAGAGGGGTGATCTTCCTGTGGTAGATCGCTTTTCTCTCCAAGTACTCTTTGAACTCACGGCCTTGGAATGGAGGTCCATTATCTGAATGGATTTCATCTGGAAAACCCATGAGTGAAAATGTCCAATCAAGGACTCTCCTGACATTCATGAATGCCATTGACGCCACTACCTCCACAACTGGAACCGTTGAGAAGGAGTAGACCATCACCTACATGGTGCACCCATCCGGGAATCTTCCGAAGTCGAGGCTGATTTTGCCCAAGGGATTTTGCTTGGCCTTTCAGTGATCACCGGTGACAGGTCTCGCCCAGTGATGGTGCAAGCAGGAGATTGCCACACCATGTCTTCCACCATAGCAACCATAGCTGGGAACCAGACTTTGTTCCATCGTCTGGCCGATGTCTTCACCATCTTTTGGTGCCCAACATGAAAGAGCTGGAGGATTCGATGTTGTAGTCTCTTTGGGATTATGATGACATGTCCCCTCAGAAAAACTCCCTGTTCTCCCACACTCAGTTCATAGTGTACCTGCCAGATATGTTGACGATCGTGGCTGTCTTCGGCTCGGAGTGCCTGAGTCCCATCCGGGAAGTGTGCCCATCCATTGCTCAGCAGATTGGATTTCACTCTGGTCAGTGTCTCGTCTTCTTCTGTTACTTGGCCAATCTCCTCTAGCATCATGGCTGTGGGGCATGCTTCCTGCAAGATCATTTTCACAAATGCATCGGAGTATGCCACATCCGTCGGTGGACTTCGAGGGACCATGAACTCAGGGTGTCGTGGGAGGTAGACTGCAGGGGTGTGTGCTCCAGTGCGGAAGACAACTTTGAAACGATATGCCTGTAGCTGTACGGCCCATCTCTCTCTTCTTGGATGCACCAGTCTTGATGACCCTTCAAAGAGAGGGAGCAGTGGCTTATCGTCAGTTACCGCCTGGAATTCCTGTCCGTACAAATACAGGTAAAAATGCTGGCATTCTCATTTTATTGCCAGTGCCTCCCTCTCACTTTGGGCGTACCTTGTATACGTGTATGTTAGTGCCCTGCTGGTGTACGCCACTGGTCTCCAGGACTCTTGATCATGATCCTGAAGGAGGACTGCACTAAGACCTACTGGGCTAGCGATGACGACCAACTCAGTGCTAAGTAGGCCATCACCATATTATCCATGTGCGCGGCATGAGGTTGTTGAATGCTGTGTTGGCAGCCACAGTCCACTCCCACTTGTGGTCACTGCGGGTGAGGGTGTGGAGTGGTTCCGACAGGGAGGTCAGATTCGGAATGAAACTGCCACAGTACATGGCCATGCCAAGAAAACTGTGAACCTCCGTGGGAGTCTTTGGAGTACTGGCTGCTCGTATTGACACAGTCTTCTTGGGGTCTACCTGTAGTCCTTCTCTGGTGAAGATGTACCCGAAGAAATCAACAGACTCCTGGTAGAATGAGCACTTTGCCTTGTGAAGGGTCAGTTCACAGAACTCGAGTCCCTGGAGGGTGGCCCGGAGGTGAGTGTGATGTTCTTCCATGGTGTTCGAGAACACCAGAATGTCGTCGCTCAGGTTGATGACACCCTGCAGACCCAACAGTGCTTCCCTGATGGCATACTGGAAGACTTCGGCCACCGACGAAACACCCCAAAACGTAGCCTCTTGTACCTCCTGAGGACAACATGAGTTGAGAACGTGGTGATGTACCTGCTCTCAGGTTCGAGCCCAGTTGGTGGTACCCCGCATTTGGGTCCAGCTTGAAAAACTATTTGGCTCCGTTCAGATCTGCCACAATGTTGTCCATGGTGGGCGTGAGGTGGCATTCCCTCTTGACCACCAGGTTCAGGAGCCTCATGTCCAAGCAGAGCTGGATGGCTCCGGGCTGCTTTGGCTTGGGAGCCATGACCAGCGGGGACACCCATGGAGTTAGGCTGGACACCTTCTCGATGACATTGGGGTTTTTCAGTTTCTTCAACTCTTCATCTACTTGCAGGCGGATATTAAATGTCAACCTCCGGTGCCTCATGGCTGTAGGCCTCACCGTGGTGTCTATGTGGAGCTTGAAAAATTTTCCCTTTATCTTGCCAAGTCCAATGAACAGTGCAGGGAACTCCCTCGAGATGGTTTCGGCATGGGAGTCATGGATCAGATGCGCAAAGAAGACCAGGCCTAGGTCTTCTGCTGTGTGGCAGCTGTGTAGTCTGGTTCCTATATCCCTGATAGGCTCTGCGCATTGGAATAATATACACTATAGATTTGACATAGGACAGAGCTCAGTATGTCTCTATCGAGTACATTAGACTTAATTACTTGTGTGTGCCAGCTAACTCAAATGAACAAAAAGGGATTTGTTTCTGACAACCTCATAAGCATGACAACTTTGATTCCCTTAGAGTCGGAGCAATATCTTCAGAGTCATGGAAACAATAGATTACAGTTTCACTAAGTCAATTGTGCATGCTTCGTTTCTACAGAGTTGCATAGAAATAGAGAGACGGGCAATTCAATAAAAGGGTTTATTGAACAGTCTTTTTTCTCATGCAAGAGATATGAACTGTTACAATCGTAAGACAGACTGAGAAGTATAGTACGTACAGTGTTAGCAGTACTATAAAATAATACTGTAATAGCATGGTCTGTAACTATGACATATAGAAAAATACATACATAAATAACACAGGGTAAAATACTCACTGATGCTTCAAAAAAAATCCAACCCCTGTGTACCTAACCTAAGTGTAGTACGAGGGAAGAAGTAGATGCTGTTTAGCTATAGTCTAGTTTTAGTCGAAGTTTAGTTTTGCCAAGAATTGCCAAAAGTTTCTCTAGGTTCTAATCAGCTCCATACCTTAGAATGAGAGAGGTTGGTATCTCTTTCCCGGGACTCGATCCCTAACACCCCGCAAGGGGAGTCAGAAACACTGGAGCTGGATTCTCGGTGAGGAGGATGACAGTGTCTGGTCAGTGCGTCAGTTGGGGACTCAACTTCCTTTGGTACTTGCTGTGGCGAGCTGCGTCTGGCAAGTAGGCAGCCGAACCACACCATGCCTTGCCATAGCAAGTGAAGGTATATTTATACCTTGAAGGTGTTTAGGAATGCCAGTATTGACGTACAAGTCGGGCATATGAATGTCATGAATGAACCCCTAAGGAATAGATGTTCATGCATAATAAATGAGTTCTTAAAGAAATCAATATCCAGGCAAGGGGAAGTCCTAAAGGCTTAAGAGTCTGGTTTTCCAAGAACTCGTTGTGAGGAAGAGGATCGGATATAGTTGACCATGCCTGTATTTGGCTAGCATGAGCAATGCCTAAATAAGGGCTGGATTTCTATGCCTAAATAAGGACAATGAGAATTATAACATATATAAGGCCTTGAATTGGGAAATCTATATACGGTATCTAAATCGACACACAACAGCTGAGTAGCATTTTATTTCTCCCTTCCGTGACATGGAACCGAGCCATCCTGACATGCTTTCCGCTGGCAACTTTGGCCTCGATGTCTTCTCGGAGGGGGAGTGGGTCTGTCCCTCCGTAGGTGTAGATTGCGGCCTTGGTGGGTGCGAGCAGGGGCCGTGGCAACTAACGGTCACACTGCTTCGATTTCATAACGTTGATTGATGCGCCTGTGTCGATGAGTGCCCGGACAGCGGACCCTTCTACAGGAGAGAACACATCGGTGGCGGCCACTGGTGCATGTCTGACCTGCTGACAAAAGACATGGCAAACACTTCATCGTCATCATCTATGAGGGCAAGGCAGCGCTCCCATGGCATGTGGTCTGATTGCGACTGCGGGCCTTTCAGTGAGACCTGGCATAGGCATTGCGGCATGCCCCGTGACCTTAGAGGGGCCTGTCGGGACAAATTGCTTCAACACATTCTGACGAAGTGGTTCATCTTCCCACAGCGGGAGCTCGTCTTCCCCCTTGCTCCACACACTGCGGACCTCGGATGTTCCTCTCCGCAGTTGCCGAGAGGACCTCCGGTTGTTGTCCACATTGCCTGGAGAGCCAGGGCGGGGCATCTTTGTATCGCCTCAACCCTTTCTTCTTTGAAGGGCTCATATCTTGGCACGTGTGGCGCCATGGCGGTCTTGTGCTAGGCAGTCTCCATTTCACCAGCCCGGACACCCGATAGTTCATGAGACCGGGCCAGGATGAGGATCTCATCCAGAGAGATCCCTGGTTCTCAATGGATCAGTTCCCGTAACAGTATTGAGCTGCACCCCTGGATGACTTGGCTGCGTATTTCTTCCCTTCGGTCCAGGAAGGCGCATGTGCTGACTAGCCTACGTAGCGGCACATGAAACATGTCCTGGGACTCCGTGTCCGACTTTGTCGCCTGTCTAAACTTGAACCGCTCGACGTCAGGGTTAAGTTGAGCGTTAAAGTGCCTGCTGAGCATGGCAACCGCCACCTCATAGTCATCAACGTTGCCGGTGTTGGGCAGTGTTTCAAAGAGATCGTAGATCTCTGCACCTCCGTAATAGATGAGCAGCGACCTGTTCACTGTGCCGTCAATCTCTCTTGTGCCCTTGAAATAATGGTTGAACCGTCCAATCCATACTTTCCAACGTGGGGCCTCGGTGGCAGGGCACGCAGTTTCGCTGAAGGGTGGCAGTGGAAAAACAACCATGTGACTGTGTCCTGGAGGCGGTAAGTTGGCACCCTTGTCTGGATTGTTCACTGCGACCTACTGACCGC
This sequence comes from Lissotriton vulgaris, assembly GCF_964263255.1. Lineage (NCBI taxonomy): Eukaryota > Metazoa > Chordata > Amphibia > Caudata > Salamandridae > Lissotriton > Lissotriton vulgaris. The sequence continues at coordinate 1,348,170,243 of NC_141694.1, read as the reverse complement.
CAGTGACTGCTGCATCTGGGGTGGTCATGGCACTGGTGCGCTCGTGTGCAGGTGCTGTGGTGCAATTGTGGCTCTAGGGGACCTGTGTGTCAAGTGAGCACCGGCGCATGGCCATGTGTGAGTGACTGGTCTGCAGGGCTCTGTCCTCCTGCATGCACCGTGGGCACACTTCATGTCAGTGTGGTGTGCACTCTGGTAGTACACAGCCTCTGTGGTTGGTATTGGGCCTGGCAGACCTCCCTCCAATGCGAGCTGAAAGAGCTACTGGGCTGCTATAGCCGCCGGGGGCCTCCTGGCTTGGCAGTGCTTATGGAACTCTGCAGTATCTTTGGGCCTCTGCTGTGTCCCTGGGCTGTGCAGTGTCTGGGAGCTGGCAGATGAAAAAGTGTAGGCCACTTGGGGGACTCCCTCACTCCTTTCTGCCCGGGAGGCCTGCAGTACCACTGTGCACCACAGCAGGGTTCGCTTGAGGGCTGCTGACTCACCGGTGAGGTCTTCTGGGCATTGTACGCACCGCCGGCTTGAGCTCGCTCCCTGTGTTCCAGGGAGGCGTGCGGGTGCGGAGGGCATCGGCAGGAGTCACAGTGCCGGGCGACGTGAAGGCACAGCAGAGGCAGCAGCGCCGGCATTCCGAGGCACGGCCCAGGCCACGGATGGCAGCGCAAATGGGCGCGGGCATAACTCACTGCTGCAGAGTTGACGTAGTGTCGCGGGTGGGCTCCACGTGCTCCGTGTCGAGTGAAGTTGTGGAGGTGTTGCACCAGGGAATAACCGGCCTCGTCACCAATGTAGCATACCACAGCAGCGCGATAAATAAATGTACACCACACTGGTTTATTTATCCCCTCGGGTTGAGACAGCCCCGAGGGGTGTATTCTGTGTGTTTGAGTGCAAAAATGTAGTGGAGAGCTCGTATGGCTCTCTACAGTGTACACCGAATAAAAACAGGCTTTAACGGTATTGTTACAGGAAACAGAAATGGCATCAGGGTTGCTGTATAATTCTGACAAATCCAGACAAGAAAACATTGAATTTAATTAGGCAAACCATGGAATGTTTGCTGACATGTCTAATTTCAAACAGTCTGACAAGACCAGCTGGTTGAAGCTGGCTTTCTGCTTAGTCCAGATTGAAATTCACAACATGGAGAGGACAACGTTTAAGAAAATCACTATTGAAACTGATACTCAATCCAATGTGACACAAATAAGTAGCGATGCTCGGCAGAAAAGTCCACTTCCTCCGCAAAAAGTCTTTCATGGTTTTCTGTATCAAGAAAGTGTCCTGGAAGCCCCACAGATGCACCCTAAAAGTTGTGATTGGGAAATACTAATGGGGAGATTTACTAAGATTTTGCACTGTGTTTGCATCCCAAAAGTGATGCAAATCGGGGCAAAATCTTTTTTTCCTTGTTTACTTTCCAGCTCTAAACCCAATTTACTAAATTCAATAGATTGGGTTTAGCATGGGAAAGCTGCGCCCCTTAAAACTAGCTTTTGGAAGGAGAAATGCGTTCATTTCTACTTCCTTTTCTGACTTTGCATGTGTGCTGCACTGTACAGCACGCATACAAAGTGGGAAAAGCTTTGCCTGGTGTCTAGGCATAGTATTTTGTACAGGAAGGGTACCCTTCCTGTACAAAACCTTTTCTAGACTCACACACAGACTCGCTAGTGCTGTGGCGCTAAGGTGTGTGCGTGGTGCATGGTAGCTGTAATCAGTGCCAGCACAAGGGAAAGGAGAAGAGAGAGCCATATCTTTAAAATCTCTTTTATAGGCTAAAGGGGAGGTTTAACAAATCTCCACGCAACACAGCACAGCCTCCCAAGAAGCTGTTGTGCGTGACATGGAAGGAGCAGGACAGGTAAAGCCAGAAAGGAAATCCCTGGAAACCTCAATGCATCCTTATTCACACCATTCATTCATCACTCTATCATATAGCCTTAGGTTAAAATATATAATGGCCAACTAAAATGTAATGTTTACAATATTGTTTTATTAAAAAAGGAGATTTTGATTTTGTTTTTTGTAACAATTTAAAAATTTCAGAAATGTTTCTGAAAGCATATACATCAACAGTACATTATATGACACAGTGCATAGCATAAACACAATTTGACCATAAAAGTCCCATCACAAGACAAATTCGGGACAGGACATTTTCAAAGAAATAACAACATAACATAATAATAACAATTAAGCATAGTTACCCCCTTAACAAAAAGAAATTCTAATGCTCTTATCAAATCTATTCTGAGATCCAAAAGCCTTTTATCTTTTGTGTGGAGCCTACAGTACCAGACTTTCTGTATATCTGCGGTCTCTTAGGCTTTGTTAGGATTCTAAGCAAAATGCGTTTACGCGTTTCGGTGTTAAAAGCCAAAAGATGTGGAGACACCTTCTACAGGACCGTGATTCTTTTTGAGGTCGCTTTTCTGAATACTTTGGATTCCTTCTATATATATATAGAAAGACAGAAATCAGTTTTAAATTATGGCATGTAGCCGTCATACCAGATTTCACCTAAAAAGAATATATGGAACCATAGTTTGTATTATATTCTATGTCAAACATATTCAAACTTATTTTCACAATATTTGCTTAATCTAACCATACGGAGCATCTATAATTTCCATATCTGAGATATATAAAGCACCTAATTAGAAACTTTGCCTTTCAACGGTTGGATATGGATTCTCCATTCCACCATCTTTATCTTTGGTCCATTTTTATAGTTCAGATTCTATGGCTTCATTTCTTAGTGGTATACTGCTTCTTGGTCTCTTTGATAATGTGAAGGCACAGATATACGACATTGATAATCATAGATCAGGACAGCGCCATATTTTCAATAATATGGCTCTCTCCTCCTCTTTTTCTTGTCCCAGTGCTGATTACAGCTGCAGTGCGCCATGCACCACCATAGCACCATGACGCTAGGGTGTGTTTGTGAGTCTAGCAGAGGTTTTGTACAGAAAGTGTACCCTTCCTGTACAAAATACTATGCCTAGACAGGAGGGAAAGCTTTTCCTACTTTGTATGCATGCTGCACAGTGCAGCACGGATTCAAAGTCGGAAAAGGAAGGAGAAATTAAAGTATTTCTCCTTCCTTGCACCTAGTTTAAAGGGGCACAGTTTTCTCACACTAAACCCAATATACTGAGTTTAGTAAATTGGGTTTACTGTGGGAAACCTTGGGTGGTTGCATGGGGACGCTCATGCACCACCCTTGGCACACCCCATGGCGCAAAGTAATGTGGAGCAGCGCTTACATTATGTTACGTTATTTCCAGCCCTAAACTAGTTGTGTCACTTTTGTGACACAAACACAGCGCAAAAACTTTGTAGATCTTCCCTTTTGTACCTAATTTTGATGAGAAATCAAACTCTGCCCAATGAACTCAACCTGCTGGCTTCTAGCAAAATGTTTCATGGAACAAGACCACCAAATAGGGAAAAGTAGGGACTGACTCAAGCCTAACACTATTTACGGTGTAAACTCTAGGTCAACCAGAAAGCAACTCGTAAGCCGATTGGGCTCCTGGTCCTGAGAACTGCATCGTTGTCATAGAGCAATCCCAAAATTGGGTGGGAATCTACTTGTGGAATATCTTTACTTGAGCTGATCAGTAACTTCTCAAGCCCATTTATAGAAAGCATAAAGATAAACAGGTCAGGCATTCAACCATGCTGGACACGACTGTTCAGCATAAAGGGGGCATTGGTCTCCCTATTGGGTCCATACCTCCTGCTGGTTGTCACCTCAGAATGCAATTGCCTAAAAAAACTGATACTTTGCTCATCCACTACAAGGACAGAAATAATACTTCACAGTTTAGGTCAGTTTACATGGTCAAAAGTAGACCATATGACTATAAAAGCTAGATAGGGATTGGTCTGCTTGTGTGGTATATTTATTAATCAAAAGATAAAAATTGATGCACTGCTCAATATCATCAAGTCTACCTCAAAATCTGAAGTGCAGAAAAGAATGCTGTTATCCTGAGCCTGGGCCTCAATGCGTTCCAAAAGGATTGGACAAGGAATTTTCACTGTTGAATCAGTAAAAGAGATTGGTCAGTTGCACTTAGGCTTGCCTTTATTTTGCTTTAAAAAAAAGGCACTATGATGGATTGGAACCAGGATTTTAGAGGGCCCTACCTGTCTGCACTTCTCAGTATGCAGGTAACAAGTGGAGCCTGAAGGGGCATATTCAAATAGAAAAGATCCACAGGGACCCCATTTGGGCCAGACACCTTAGCCTTTATACACCTGTAAAGAGCAGTCACCCCTACCGCAAGCTCAAAATCTATATGATCAAGATTTTCCCTAATTAGATCCCCACTCATTTAGGCGGCACAAGAATAGACTTATGAAAAGAAGCTCACTGATTTGTAAAGAGGGATCACTAAATCAAGACTGGAATGGGTGAAAATGACAAAGTATAGGAGATGTACAACTTTCCAGACAGCATGATTATCTCTGCAGGCACCAGCTTTCTTCAAAGAGTGCCATGCACCATTTCTAATGGTCTTTTCCCTAGAATCCAGAGCCCTCTTGTAGGCCAAACTACACAAGCACACACCCTCTGTGTTTCTCAGTATGGTTTCAATGTGGTGATAAGATCATGATGAGCTTGGAACAATTTGAATCTAATCATCTGGCCAGCAGAACCATGGGATGATGTTGAGGAGTGACCAAAAATTCCCTGTTTTTCCAACTAAGAACACAATACGAGCTAAGGATCACCACAGCCTTCACAACGCAGTCCAGACAATGCTTACCATCAACTATATTACTAGACTAGGCACTACATTCGTCATTATGATACTGAAGAATGACGAGTAGCTCCCTGATTTTCCCACTAAGGACACCATGTGAGTTAAGGATCACTCCATCCATTTCATCACAACCCAGACAATGTATAACAATGGCTATATTACTAAACATTAGAACAATCTTACAACCCTGTTTTTACACCAAAATGGCCTTGTTTTTCTCTGCCCTTAGGGGAAAATGAGTTCAGGTTTGATTGGGCCGATGTGATGCACCCACAAAATGTGGTAGATAGAAGACTGTGGTCACTAAATACATTGTCAACAACAAGAAAATCAAACCATCCATGTATGTTGGTAGAGAGGAGTAAAAAATAGCTGGTTCTAAAATTACCCTTTTTTTTAGAGTTTTATATAACACAAACTAGACCCGAAGATATCGGGTAACAGAGTGCTTTACATAGTACCAGTTTCATTACATGAGGACATATTCATTTTTGTTAGGCACAGGGAGATTAAGTGCTGAGACTCAAACCCAGTTCCTCAGCTTCGACGTCAAACGCTCTAGCCATAAGGCTACATCCTCTTACCTGCAAAGGTTCACCTATGGGCAAGACAATTTGAAAAAACTGCATGCGATACCACATAAGCCTCCTATTTACGTCTTCACCAAAGAAAGTATAAATAAAATGTGTCAAGAGGATTCAAGTAGCCACATGAAATACTTCTTGACAGTTGACTGTAACCAATGTTTAAATGCCCCATTCAAACTATAGAAACTATGCCGATATAACTGGAAACTTATTCATTGACCACTACCTTAATGCTATGATGATATCAGTGTTATTAGAATTAAAATGAGTGTTACAGAATGTAATTAGCAGACACTCACTGTTAGACATGGCATCCTTGGCTTGGATTCCCCTGTCTTTTTGCCTCTGCCTCCTGTATTTTTGCTGCGTGCTGGATAAAAAATGTTTCTAGTCTGGATGCTTTGGGCACTTTGCCACTGCTGATCAGTGCCAAAGTGCAAGTGCTCCCTATGTAATCTGTGGTTAAGGATTAGTGTTTCCATTATTCGCTTATTTGATTTACCCCTAGTTCCCCTAGTACATTGCATTGTGTTATGTTATGTTATGAGATTAGTAAAGCGCATGACTGTCCCAGCAAAGGGACGTCCCAACGCTAGAAGCAGAGGGAGGAGGAACATATAGGAGACCAGGTTAGCAAAATAGGCAGGTCTTAGCCTCCCTTCTGAAGGTAAGATAGTTGGGGATGCTTCTGATGGACAACGGCAAGGATTTCCAGAGGACCGGGGCTAGCATCTTAAAATAATTCCCTCCGGCTCTGGATCTAAGAAAACGGTGAGCCTGTACCAGTTGAAGGCTGTCTGATTGGAAATCGTACATCGGGGTGAAGGGAAGACATAGCTCACTCAAAATTTCGGGACCCAAACCAGTAAGTATCTTATCAGTGAAACAGAGTGCTTTAAATTGAATTCTCTGCTCCATGGGAAGCCAGTAAAGATGGCGTTGAAGGCCAGGGACAGAGCAGCGCCTAGGGAGGGCAGATAGTGCACGAGCTGCTGCGTTCTGAATGCACTGCAGCCTTTTCATCACTGATTTGTTGGATCCAAGAGCATCCCATTACAGTAGTCCAGCCTAGCTAGGACGGTGGCTTGAACAATCAGCTGGTTAGTGTGGAGGTTGAAGAGACCTAAGATAGGTTTTATGCCGCGCAGCAAACCAAAGAATATTCCTGTGACGGATTTGGGATGCTCTTCAAAAGTGAGAGCATTATCGACCCAAATGCCTAGGTTTATTACCACAGTTTTCGTCTGGGGGGGTAAGCCGAGCTTTAGAGGCCACCAATTACTGCCCCATAGATGGGAATCTCTGCCTAATACGAGGACCTCTGCTTTCACAGAGTTCAATGGGAGACAGTTATTCATCATCCAGGCAGAGATGGCAGTCAGGTCCTCCTGGAATTTGGCAGCATCTTGCTTGGGGTTCTTTGTGGAGGAAAGAACCAACTGTGTGTCATCAGCATATGACACCAAAGAGATGTTGCAGGCCCTAGGCAGCAGGGTCAGCCGCCAGATGTAAACATTGAACAAAGCTGAACCCAAGGGGACACCGAAACACAAGGAATGGGTAAAGGAGTTGAAAGGGGGAGCAATAACTTGGAAGATCCTGTTATCTAAAAAAGAAGAGAACCAAGTGAGGGCTTTATACACGATGCCAATCTCCCACAACCGAAAAAGTACGATGTTGTGGGAGACTGAATCAAAAGTTGCACTGAGATCCAACAGGATCAGTGCTGAAGTTCTGCCCTCATCTAAAGTGCCTCTAAGTTGCTCAGTGACCGCCAGTAGAGCAGACTCAGTACTCTGCGGGGGTCTGAAGCCATTTTGTGAGGGGTCTAAAATGAAGTTGGATTCAAAGTACTGGGTGAGGATGGTGTTCACATGGGATTCTGTCAATTTAGCTGAAAGAGGAAGCAGAAAGATCTGGAGATAATTTCTGGTCTGGAGGCATCTAAAGATATTTTTTAATAGAGGGATGACTTGTGAATGTCTCCAAGATTGCCGAATCTCACTGAGGATAAAGAGAGATTGATAAGTTCTTGACAGCTGACAGTTAATAAAAAAGATCGGGTTTTAGAGGGTCATCTGGGGATCCGGATTTAATCTAAGTGAGCACGGCCTGAAGACCTTTGATGGTCATCATAGGCATGGCAAAAAGGGAATGAGTCTCAGTGCCATTGAGGGAGCTTTCCAGTGAATCCCAGCCTCTCATTTTAGGGGATAAGCTATCATAAATTCCATTGACCTTATTATTGAAATAGGTTGGTAGTGCCTCACACTGAGCCTTAGACATTATGGTATTTTCTGTGGACAGAGGGGATTTCACCATGTCCTTTAAAAGAGAAAAAATCATTTTAGAGGGGCTATTGTTAGTGTTGATTTTGTTGGCAAAATACGCTGCACTTGACTTCAGGACCATTTTGTGGTATGATTTAATGGCTATACCTATATTGAAGTTTAGCATTGGAATCATTTGAGCTTCCTCAGACTCATTGCATAGTCTTACAGTTCTTTCTAGTTGCTCTAAGTTATTCATCAAACTAGACATTAGCCCTAGCTTTCTTGGGGTATGTCCGTTTGTCTGGGGTACATAAGTTTAAGGCCTGGTTGACTCACCTCCCGAAACAGTCATTAGCCAGCTTGATATTGGCAGATGGTGCTGGTTTTGGTTCTGCAGCACTGATTGTGCCAACCACAGAAGTAGCCTTTCAAAGGTCTCGAAGGCCTGCCACTACATGTAAGTAACCCCTCAGGTAAGCCCTAGGTACCCCTCTGTGCAGGGTGCAGTGTAGGTGAAAGGTAGGACATATCCTGGTGTGTGTGACATGTCCTGATACTGAAATACTGCCAATTCCTTTTTTCACCATTGAGAGGTTATCTGTCCCATAGGATAGCATTGAAGATACTTTGTAACACCTTACAAGTCTAACTTCCCATGGGAACAAGATAGAAAAATGGAGTTTAGACTCTCTAAACTCAGAATTTATTAACTTATTTTAGTAAAGATGGTTTTTCAATTGTGTGTTTGAAAATGCCACTTTTAGAAAATGGGCATTTTCTTACTTAGCCTCTGCTGGGTTGTGTAATGACTGTCTGGCTTTGGAGTGACAGGGGCTTGGGTTGTGCATTCACTATAGACAGCCACGGGGGATTGAGGTGTGTCCTGCCTTTACAGGATGAGTTAGGGCTGGGCTGAGTAGAACTGGGCTGCATTTAAAGTAGGGGGATGAGGTTTCCTTGCATTTGAATAGGCCTGGTTTGCCTTACACAATGCTGTCTCCACCTTCTGCCAGGATGCTGGACCAGAGAGGACTGAACTTTTGTGGCCTGAGCTAAGAGGCTCTCTGCCACAAGAGAACAAAAAAAAATGTGATATAAGAATTTGGGCCCAGACTCCAGAACTTTAGATTACTTCTGGATTCATGAGGAAGCTCTGCATGAAGAAAAGCTGAGATAGCTGAAGGAGAAGTACTTCAAAAAAAGGACAAAGACTGACTGTGCTGTGCATCCTGCTTGAAGAAGATCTCCAAGGGCTTGGTGGATAGCATCCCTTCTGTTCGAAAGTCTCAAGGACATAAAGACTTCATTTTATCTGTCCTTCTGCACCTGGAACTGCTGTTTCAGCTGCCACAGAGGGAAATAGCAATACTGACGCTGGCGAGCGATGGCGCAACTTGCATCAAAGCCGTATTCACCACTCGTACAGTGCATGATGCAATGCCCAAATTTGCACCAATGCCCAACGCCTGTTGATGCTGCACCGTCCCTACACTGATGTGGTCACCGAGCCTGCTACCTGCACCAGTGCCGAGAACACCACTCATGATCCTCACTGCACCACTCCGACTCCCACCGCAGCCCAAACCTCACAGAAGCAAGTGATTCATCATCACAGAGCTGATACCTGACATGGGTGGCCTCCGGAATCTATCAACCCTACATCATCGTAAGGAACTGATGCCTCAACACCACAGCGACATCGCCATCCCGGCAACAGTAAGGAACCAAAGCCTCACTTCCCCTGCATTGCAGTAATGAACCAACGCCTTACCTCCCCTTTGGTAGTAAGGAACCAATGCCACTGGGCGCCAGTGAATTATCCCCTCCCTGACCCAGTGCATCATCTTTGTTTTCTTCGTTTACCAAGGTACTGTTCTTTGGGGTCCATGTGACTCCCATCCCAACACCGCAAGCCTCGCGGTCGATCCCGTATTCTGGAATTTTCATCTATCACTGTAGTGTAGTTCCTATTTTCCCAATAGGCCCTGCGCATTGGAATAACATAAACAGTAGTATCGACGTAGAAGTGCGGATCTTCCAGGCCTCTACTGACTATGCTAAACTTAATTGGGTTTGTTTCCAACTAGCTCAGAGGTCACTGGAAACTTTCTTGACTGAATAGGAAGTGATCAGCTTCCCTGGCACAGCCAAGAAGGCATTCAGTTTTCCAACAACCGTGCAACATGACAACTTTGCTCCTCAGATCAAGAGTCAATCTCTAGGGTCGTGTGAAACAATAGACAGTTATTTTACTCAGTCAGTGGTTGTGCAGTTTACTTTCACAATATGTAGAGAATAGAGAGACAGGCGTTGTCAATAAAGGGTAACATTTATTGAACAGTCTTTCTTCTCGTACAAGAGAAATGAATTGCCACAATTGCAAGACTTGTTATTATAAAAAGTACGTACAGTAAGATGAGTATTACGAAATAATACTGTAAAAGCATTGATATGGTTTCTTAGCCATACAATGGTTTAAAATGAATAAAACATATATACATTCATATATACATTAGGCTAAAATACTCAACTGGTGCTTCTAACTACGCCTACCCCAGTGTACCTGACCTAAGCCTAATACTTGGGAGGGGAGTAAGTAAGTAGCTTTAAGTTAAGTTGGTTTTGCCAAGGTTTGCTTCAAGAATTCTCTCTAAGGGTTCAGTCAACACCATACCTCTGGAATAGAACGATGGAGGTCTGGTATCTCCTTCAGGGGGTCGATATCCCAGTCACCCGCAAGGGTAGACTAGAAACGCCGGAGCTAGATTTCTCTGCAGGAGAAAAGACAGCGTCTCTCTCAGCGCGTCGAGGAGGAGGAGGAGGAGGGGCAGCGTCCGCGGGCAGCTTGCATCTGCTGGGCTCTTGCAGGGGGACGCCTGTTCAGCTCCTAAGTTTACCACACCATCGTTCGCTAGTTAGCAGCGATAGCAGTAGCGATAGCAGCTATGGTATCATCAGCATAACAGCAGCTTCTTCAGCAGGGATGGCATTGAGGCAGCTAGCGTTTGCTTAAGGCAACGTTGGTAATATTTATACCTGAAAGGTGCCTTGTTTGACGTAAGTTTTTGGACATAAGACGTCAATAAAGATGTCACTAGGAAGTGATCGTCTATCAGTGCTCATTATAGTTCTATTACTAATCAAAACATAGCAAGCAGGGATTTCCAGGTTTGCTGAGTTTTTATCTTGTTGAAGAACTCGGAGTGTTAATCTAGGAATCTTAGATAGTAACTTCTGCTATGTCATTGCACTAATTGGCTGCAAAGGAAGTGGCAGAGAAAACGATTCTGAAATGTGGCTCTGTTCGTGTGAGGCCAGAGACGAGTTTCTGAATATTGCATTTGATCGGTTATGCCAATATAGGGAATAAATGGATTTATAGCCGTATAGGGGCATAAGGTCACAGTATCGATCAGGGTCCTAGATTAGAACGCGACACCCACTCCACGAATTCATGTCCATCAAATTACTAAAACTAAAGCAATAAGATGTATGTGTAACATCGCCCACCCCAAAATACATATATGCATTTGAAACAGGCGTATTTGTAATACGTGAAAATTTAGGTACTGTACGTTTTTGAAGCATAGAAATCATTCAAGAATTATAGCATATGAAATCAATGAACGATTATGCAAAAAGAATTACACATGAAATATCTCTGAATACAGAAGAAGGGCGAGATAATTTCATCACATATAAATGCATTGCAGTAAAATGTGCTAGAGGCTGGTGTAAAGTTATTATGTCTCTAGATGTATTTAGAAATAGAAGTAGAAGCTTCTGTTCTCTATGAATAGTTTTACTTTAAGCAAAGAATTTTTCGTGCCAGAAAAGGTGAATATTAAAAAGTGTTCAATTCAAAAGAATTTATTGCTTGAACGGGGAAAATAGAGTTCCAACGCTTTTAGCAGTTTTTGTTGTTCAGAACTGAAGGCCGAATTCAGAGTTCATGGGAACGCTGTGTGTCGGAATGCTTCTCTAAAGTTATTGTTTCTGTTCGGGTGAGAACATCATATCAGACAGGCTCTCAAAGAATTGGTCTACAAAATCAGGTGACAGTTCGACCAAATTCGATAGTGCTGTAACTTGGCAGGTGTGAGAATGATTGCTGTCATCAAAGGCTGGATCAGCAATGCTCACAGAAGGTCGTACCTGGGTGATGTTGCTTTTGTCACTTGCTCCACTGTTACCACTAGTCGTAGCACAGGAGTCTCAACGAATGCCGTCATCAGGATTGGTAGCTGCTGGGGACAACACAATGCGTGAGCCGTTATCGGACTTAGCAAAGCATCGATATCCATTGGTACTGCTGATGGAAGTGAAAGACAGATGTCCAACACGCACTCATCTCCGCATAGCATACATCGAAGTACAGGTAAGATGCAATTTTGCCATATCGGTCTGAATGAAAGGAACCAGGTCATGTTTAGATCTCTCAGCCTGGCCAATCCAAGGACTCTAGTTATTCTGTCCCGGTAGCGCACTGCTAGGATTGTTTCTTCCATTCCCATAGGAGTCATGTCTGAGCTGTGGCTTGCCATATCGAAGCAGGAGGGTCAAAAATAAAATCCCTGCTACAAGTCCCAAAAATAGGGGTATGCCGCCAAAAACAGAGTGGACAAAATTTGGAACGATTCCCAGAATTGCTTGAAATGGTGTAAGCAGTCCCGTAAAAATCGTCTTAAATATGCCTGGGATGCCTGTGGCACTAGACATGTTAAGGAGTTGGCTCAACATTTCTACGAAATGCACGGGGCAATTTGTTGATAAAAGGTCATGAACCTCCGTAGCTGTCCTTGCAACTAGGAGATCATACGTCTCTTTTGATGACGTGATGGGCACTGTTGTCTGCAAAAGCACAGACTTCATTTTGCTTAAAGTATCAATTCATATAGAAGAGAAATGCAGACGAGGCCAGATGGGAGTCTCTATGTCTCCAGGCCCGCTCGGGAACAATGCTTGCATACAGCATTTGACCATGGAAGTTACGCTTACGTGATAACTTTTCCCTGGAACAAGGCCACAACATCTGTGATCCGTTCTTAGAATGTAACTCCCATTTGCGAGTTGCATAAAGAAGGGCTCTATCTGCGTTGCAGGTGTGACAAGCTGGTGGCATGAAAGGTTGTTAGAATTACCTTCACAGGCTCCGTGTAAATTAATACCCTGGCACAAAAGTATACAGCTTAGTGAACGTTTACAGTTTTCACCATTAAGAAATACATTTTTGTCGCTGTCACTATAGCATGAACGTGTGTATGGTAATTTCCATGCTGACTTAACATATCCTTTACCCAATCGTTCATACTGGCCAGTAGGTATGTATTCAAGGCACTTTTTAAATCGGAAAGTTGTTATCGGAATAGTGATAATTCCGTGTATTATCCATTCAATGACAGGACTTTCTGACATTGTCAATGGTAATCTCTCAAGTTTTTCGATGCTCAGGATTGTATAGTCTGCTCCTTTCTGTGCCAAGCTGATTTGTTTATCAGTAAGGTTAAAAATGGAAAATAATGACGTGTTTATTAAACGCCAAGGCACATAGCCTGAACGAAGATTTTGCAGCGTCCAGCCTAATTGTACAATAGAACGTAATTGTGACTGGCCATGCTGTAACATTAGCAAGTCTCTGTCTATTATATCAAAGGCAGAGGATACAATATTGTCCAACGAATATATTCTGGAGGACAGAGTCATTAACCCATTGTCCACTACAGAAAGTGATTTTTTCAAATTAATACGATCAATTTCTCGTATTTTTTCTGCTGTTTCAATTTGTGTGACTTTCCAAGCCTCGTTGTACGCAGCATAGATACTGGTCGCTATGAAACGTTTTTGACGCTGTTTGCGTGGTCCCATAATAAAATCGCGCAAATCAGCACCCTCTTTAAGTAAAGACAAGTGTTGCTTAATTTCAGCCAGTGTGGATGATCCTAGCCATTCGAGGCAGAGTTTCCCTACACTGTATGTTGTTACTATCCCTGGATGTTGTCTCTGGGAGTATCTAGGGTCTTGTCTGGTCATTTTTAACCCCTGTGTTTTGTTCAGGAATCTATCTTGACAGTTGTTTGTGTCAGTAGGCCAGATTAACCACTTTTTCCAATCAGGATGTGTTCTGTTTAAATGTAAAATTTTAGTTACGTCTATCTCAATATCTGTCGTTACATTTCCAGGTATTGGCTTTGGAATAGACGGTTTGTTTAGGTCTTTGATCTTAGCTTGGCCAAGACAGGATGTTTGGTGAATTGTGTCATTTAAAAACATCATTTGTTCTGGTATCATGCAGGTTCTGAATAATGCTTCTAGGCCTTGTACCTGCCAATCTTTCGTACCCAAAATGGTTTTTGTTTCAATGTTATTTTTCCAATAATCAAAACCAAATGTCATAATTTTTTCATAAAATGCTTCTGAATATATTAATTTAGTGTTTGTCAGCATTGTTTTCATTCCTGTTTTATCTAACAGTTTGTAATAAAACGTTTCTGCATCACTGGTGTTAAACCCTGAGAAGTACTTGAATTTCTCAAAGAATGTTTTAGAACTGCTTTTAGGTGGTGTAGCACAATGTTCCCATTGATTATACTTAAAAACATTTCTAGGCTGTGCAGATTTATGCAAATAATGATCGCCATAATGTGGTAAACAAAACAACTGTTCATAACTAGACGAACCTTGTAAATAATCATGTTCTGTGAATCTAGCTGACATTACTAAATCAGACATCATGTCATTAATACTGTTAAAGTCCCAATCATCAGAGAATGTACTAGCTTTTACAAAGTCACTTAAGGAAACCTTCAGTTGATGAGGATACTTCAGGATCTCGGCCGGACCATAGATCTCATAGTCAGTTTTCTCCCATACTACCCCACCGGGTATTGGAATGGCTGTGACATTTACTGTTGACAGTTCTCTTTTCTTCATGTGGGATGATCTGTGAGGTTTGAGGACTAGGTTGATGTTCTGACTTGCTGTGTCCATTCAATTGTAATAAACTTTCCTAAAATTAAAACTAAAATTAGGCATAGTAGGAGTATGAGTACCCCTGAAATAATCCAATGTTCAATCAACGGTGAATCCAGATATAATTCTTTGATTAGTTGAAGGAGTTCCGTTGTATTTTCTTTAAAAGTCATTTTTGTTTCTGGCATCACTTCGGGGTTGCTTTGATCCTCGGAAAAGTTGTCAAAGTTGATGAAATAACCAGAGGCAGTTCTGTCAATTGTTGGGTTTGTTCTTTCAATCTGTCTTTCGGTAGCACTTTCTGATGCCACATTATTGTAGACTGGTGTTTCTTGACGAACTGTTTCAATCTGTGTCTCAAGAGGCACGAGTTCCATGGCATCATTGCATAGTCCTTCTCTGTGCACTGCAGGCTGATCGAATGTGATTAGTCTTTCAGTTTGAACCTCTTGGATTGTTGCAAGTTTGGGTTTTCTGTTGTTTCTTGGGAGTCCACTGGGCCTACTGTTGATTATAGGCCACATGCTTGTGGTTTTACCAGGTCGATAAATACAACTCTGTTCTCCTTTTTACCAGCAAGGGGCGGTAGTACTACTGATCTTGTTCTGGTGACTGCCAAGACAGGTACTGCTTTTCTGTAAGAAGGCCCAAATTCCTTCTTCACCGCTATTTTTTCTCTGACTAGATCCCCAATCTTTGGAATCCAGACAGGCCTTGCTGGGGCTGTTGCTTGTGGTGCCTCGTCAGTGGTATCTGGCTGTTGCTTTAACTTTATGTTGTTTAAGGATTTTCTTGTTTCATTCAAGTCCTGTAAAACAGCCAAACGACCTTTGATATCAAAGTCTGTTTTCTTATCTTGTACCGCTGATACTTGACTATCTAAGTCCTGAATTCTCATTCTAATTCCGAACAATAGTTCGTATGGGCTGAAACCTTTTAGAGAATTTCTTGGCAAGTTATTAAGACTGGTCTGGACACTTATTAGATGTTTGACCCACCCAGCACCTGAACCTAATACCTTCGCTGTTATAGATAGCTTTAAGTCCCGGTTTTTTCTTTCAACCACACTATTCCCTTCGGGGTGTGACGGACAAGAATACCGCAACCCAATTCCCATGCTGGCCATGGCCTCCTTATAAGCTCGAGAGCTGAAAGCAGGACCCTGGTCAGAATGGAACGTGGCAATTGCGTATGTGCCGATAAAGACTCGCAGATCTTTTATAACCGTTCTGGCGTCAGCCGAGCGCTGGAGGCAACATCTTTTAAGTGTGTTTAGCCTTAATGATTAATAGGACGCAGGTTCTGATTGGTAGCCGGTAGCATAGTTCACTACTGCTATCCCTGTTGCAGTTTTCACAGTTGTTTGCAAATATTTGGTGTTGTACACTCATTCCCGGCCACCAGTATACTGATTGTAATTCAGTCAAGGATTCCTTGATATTTCTGTGTCTAGGACCCAAACCCATGTGTGCGTCTGCTATTAAAAATATTCTCCTGTTCATGTTTGGAATTACCCTATCCCCCACTCCAGGGATTCGAGCAAAAGGAACGGAGTTTGCATCGATTACGTATGCATAATTGAGTGGATAGTTCACGGGTAGTGCTGCACAGTCGCCTTTTATGGTCGTTTTTACTGCCAGCATGGTTTCCCCGTCTATGTATTTTTCTGCATGCTTTTTTGTGGCTACGGAAGCCGGTTTAGTTGCTTCCGCTGTGGCTGTGTTAGCAAATGAATTCCCTGCAACGGGAACGCCATCACGTTGAAGACTCTGTGCGTGTATCACGTGAGTCTTTTGTAGTTCTTTCTGTAAAAGAGCTACCTGTTTCCAGAGCAATTTATGCTTTATTGTGGCACCTGTGTCATCTTTGTAATCGTTTTCAATCCAGCTCTGCAACTTATTATTATAAGAGTTGACGCATAAATGAGAATCGCACACGATTAGTGTCGGGAATTCAGTTCTGCATTTTCAAGCGCCATCTTTAAAGATCTGATTTCAGCTCTCTGAGCCGAACAGTTTCTTACTGATTCAGTTTTTGTTACTTTCGGTCTGAATTTACCGCACAGCCAACGACCTTTAACAATCGCACAGGCTGTATCGTAGGATTTGCTCTCTACGTTGAAATGCTGTACAAATCTATCTGTGTAGATTATACAGGCGTACTGTGGGAGAGGCAGAAGTTCGATTGGCAGAGGATATTCTTCTTCATATTCTAAATCATTCAGTTCTTCGAATTGCGGGGCGAAATAGTATTTCACATCTTCCGCTCCTAGAGAATCTACACACTGTATCCATTTCGTATCCAGTGACACTGTAGGCAGGTTTACTGGGCTGAATAGCGCCTCGAAGGCGGATTCCGCTGTGAGGATATTAATCCGTTTACCATGTGCTAGTTCTCGTTCATTTGCTAATGCAATTTGCACTGCTTTCACAGTTCTTTCTGTGTGACTGAATGTTTTTTCTGCTTGTGTGTACAAGTGAGATTTAATTGAAATTGGTACCTTTTCTCCCTCATTAGAGGTCAGGTACGTGAATCCGCATCTTCCTGGGATGACTCGGATTACAAGATCGCGTGTGTTGTCACGTGTATCTAATTTTGTTTTTGCTTACATTTCTGTTTGCAGTGATCTCAAAATTTCTGTGTGTTTTTGAGTCCAATTGATTTGTTTAAAATCAGGTTTAATTAGTTCGTAGAGAGGTTTAACCCTCTCTGCGTAATTTAGAATGTAAGTTCTTCAGAAATTCAGAAAACCTAGTATGGATTGTAAATTCTTCAGCATTTTTGGAGCTTGGAGTACAGCGCACTTCTCTAAGAAGTTGTCCGCTAGGCTTTTTCCTCCACTTGATAATTCGTATCCTAAAAATAATACTGTCAGATGGGCAATTCGAGACTTTTTAAAGTTGAATTTGTAACCCTCTGCTGCGAACCCAAGTATAATGGTGTTCACTCTTTTCAAGTGAGTCTCCAAGTCGTCATCTGTGAGATAAATATCATCTACGTAAGATAATGCCTCATCATCATATATTTGTAGTAACTCTGTTACCCTAGCTGAGGATAGTCCTGGGCTGTTCTTGAACCCCTGTGGGAGTCGACAGAAATTTTTCTGAGACCCCATTACGGAGAAAGCGGTCAAATACCTGCTTTCTGGTGCAATGTTTTGACAAAAGAAACCATTAGATATGTCTAATGTCATTTTATACTTTTTCCTAACTATGTTATTCATTAGTGCAGCACTATGCGAGTTTTGTACTGCAAATGTTTTGCAACATGCATTAAGGTGTCTGTAGTCCAAAACTAGACGATATGAATTGTCTGGCTTGGAGACAGGAAACAAAGGATTGTTCATTTGAGAGGTGCATGTTTCAATCACCCCCTGGTATTCAAGTTGATCTAAGATCTCCCTGACTTGTTTTTTAGCTTCTTGCTTAATGGGATACTGCCTTTGGGCAGTTGGTTCACTTTTTAACTGGATTTTGTGAGGAGGTGAGTCCTCATCCCATCCTACATGATTTTTATATAATGCCGGTGCCTGGGCTACTGCCCATTTCCTTGCATAAGTATATTTTTTGTGAATCGGAATGTGATTCGAGAAGGCAGGCATAATCATTTCTTCGCCACGAGGGCACTCCCTGACAAACTCTGGGGGCCAATCTTTTTCAGCTAACAGAATATCATAGCCTTTTGAGAGTTTATCCCAAAATAGACCCTTTATTTTCCTAGTCTTATCACCCTCTATACGCAATGTTATTTCGTATATCTTATGGGGCTCGCTAAGTCTGGTGTCGGCAGTTTCAACCTGAATGTATTCATTCGTGTCCACTGTCTCCAGATGACTCATCAAGATTTTGCGGGCTATACTGATTTCTGCTGCACTGTCTAACATTGTCTGTGCCCAATCCCCGTTTTTCAACTGTGTCCTCAGTATTCTCGGCATGGTTGATTACTCTAATACTGGCTACCTTCTTTTTTGGAAATTGAGATTTTTTACTCTGAGCAGGTTCCTTGTCTTTGGACTTGGTGTGCTCTCCTGGGTCTGACCGTCCTCTTCTTTCCGATTTCTGCCAAAAAGATCGAGAGAGACGTGTATCAATACTTTGATATCTATCAGGTTTTTTCAAATTATCCCTATTTCTAAGGTTATATCTTTTCTCAGAGGGCTCCCTCTGGGGAGACTGGTGTTCTCGAGTCGCAGTTCTTTCCCTCCATCGAGGAGACCTTCCTCTGGGCTGGAAAACTTTTTCCTTGGGAGTGGATTGTTTATTTCCATCCCAGCTTTTTTTTTAGGAGTGTTTGAATTATTTTTAATAAATAATTTTTCTGGATTTTCGAGCAGTTGGGGCTTTACTGGTTTCCCACCCAAGCTGTCTCTACCTAATTCTTCATAGCACTTTTCTATGATTCTGGCAAGCTCAACTGGCTGATCTGTTATATCTGTTTCCTTCAACTTCTGGCGGATCGCCACAGATGCTGCTTCTCCTTTTATGTTGGCTAAAAATATAGCCGAGACCTGCTTAAAGTCTTTCAGTAATTTCATACCCAGAGTTAAAGCAGGTTCTGGACCGTATTCATTTTGAATCTGTCTTAGTACCTCTGGTATTACCGCCATAGACGGAACACCATGTGTTTTTGTGTAAATGGAAGCAAAGACTGTACCCCAAGTGTCACAGTCCTCTATGTGTGGTGCGATTCCCATAGGAAGGCAGATGGTCAAGATTCTGTGTTTCTCAATAGGGGTAGTATCCGGAAATACTGCCTCTATTTGAGTGATTTTTTGTGCTAACCAGAAAGGAATTTGTTCCCGTTTTACGGGTGTTTTACCAAGACATGACTGTATGTTCTGTGGTGTAATTTTATTAGTGTTCCCCTGATGAGGGGTCAGCTGTGGTACATTAACAGCTGGTTGGACTGTTGCAGTCCGCATTACATATTGGACTAATTGCCTATGTATTTTAATTAATGTTTTTAGCTGTACTAACAGCTCTTCTCTAGACATTTTTGCAATGTCCGGATGTGGTGTGTAGCTGGCTAGAACCGGCCACGTTGCTCCTGGTCTACCTAGTGGACCGAGCCTGGTAATATGATCATTATGTTTTAGGGCGCCATTAAACCAGAGCAGGTGCTCTTGGAATTTTAGTGGGATTTCAGTCTCCTCGAAAGGAGCGTACTCTTCCGGTGGTTTCTCTATTTTGTAATAGTGAAACTCTTTTGTTCTAGCGTTTGCCGCTGGAAAGTTTATCCATGAATAGAATACCTCTGTCTGCCGATATTCGTGTGCCTCTATCACAAAAATTACTGTACCACCTTGTGGTGTCAGTCCGTTTTCTATAAGTTTTAAAGTTATAGATTTTCTTAAATGTACCGGGATGATTATTGCATCCGGGTCAGTAGTCCCGTCGGGACCCTGCTGAGTCGCATCTGCTGCGGCATCAGCTCCGTTTTCTAAGTCTGACATTTTATTGTCAGAAAAGTTTTTGCAGAGTAGGTCTCCAAGGAGACAAAGATTAGGTGCACAATATTATGGAACACTGTATCCTTCAACGTTGAATAAACCAGAGCTTTACATAGGAATCTCTCCCTACTGAGTTCGGGTGGATTTTAACCTTTCACCCACTCCAGACGTCTATTGGAGTATTTACGGGAGAAAGGGGTCTGTGTGAAAAATGCACGACTGAGTTACTCTAACGTCTTGCGTTAGTTTATCGCCTTACCAAACGTTGGGCGCCATGTAGTGTAGTTCCTATTTTCCCAATAGGCCCTGCGCATTGGAATAACATAAACAGTAGTATCGACGTAGAAGTGCGGATCTTCCAGGCCTCTACTGACTATGCTAAACTTAATTGGGTTTGTTACCAACTAGCTCAGAGGTCACTGGAAACTTTCTTGACTGAATAGGAAGTGATCAGCTTCCCTGACACAGCCAAGAAGGGATTCAGTTTTCCAACAACCGTGCAACATGACAACTTTGCTCCTCAGATCAAGAGTCAATCTCTAGGGTCGTGTGAAACAATAGACAGTTATTTTACTCAGTCAGTGGTTGTGCAGTTTACTTTCACAATATGTAGAGAATAGAGAGACGGGCGTTGTCAATAAAGGGTAACATTTATTGAAAAGTCTTTCTTCTCGTACAAGAGAAATGAATTGCCACAATTGCAAGACTTGTTATTATAAAAAGTATGTACAGTAAGATGAGTATTACGAAATAATACTGTAAAAGCATTGATATGGTTTCTTAGCCATACAATGGTTTAAAATGAATAAAACATATATACATTCATATATACATTAGGCTAAAATACTCAACTGGTGCTTCTAACTACGCCTACCCCAGTGTACCTGACCTAAGCCTAATACTTGGGAGGGGAGTAAGTAAGTAGCTTTAAGTTAAGTTGGTTTTGCCAAGGTTTGCTTCAAGAATTCTCTCTAAGGGTTTAGTCAACACCATACCTCTGGAATAGAATGATGGAGGTCTGGTATCTCCTTCAGGGGGTCGATATCCCAGTCACCCGCAAGGGTAGACTAGAAATGCCGGAGCTGGATTTCCCTGCAGGAGAAAAGACAGCGTCTCTCTCAGCGCGTCGAGGAGGAGGAGGAGGAGGGGCAGCGTCCGCGGGCAGCTTGCATCTGCTGGGATCTTGCAGGGGGATGCCTGTTCAGCTCCTAAGTTCACCACACCATCGTTCGCTAGTTAGCAGCGATAGCAGTAGCGATAGCAGCTATGGTATCATCAGCATAACAGCAGCTTCTTCAGCAGCGATGGCATTGAGGCAGCTAGCGTTTGCTTAAGGCAACGTTGGTAATATTTATACCTGAAAGATGCCTTGTTTGACGTAAGTTTTTGGACATAAGACGTCAATAAAGATGTCACTAGGAAGTGATCGTCTATCAGTGCTCATTAGAGTTCTATTACTAATCAAAACATAGCAAGCGGGGATTTCCAGGTTTGATGAGTTTTTATCTTGTTGAAGAACTCGGAGTGTTAATCTAGGAATCTTACATAGTAACTTCTGCTATGTCATTGCACTAATTGGCTGCAAAGGAAGTGGCAGAGAAAACGATTCTGAAATGTGGCTCTGTTCGTGTGAGGCCAGAGACGAGTTTCTGAATATTGCATTTGATCGGTTATGCCAATATAGGGAATAAATGGATTTATAGCCGTATAGGGGCATAAGGTCACAGTATCGATCAGGGTCCTAGATTAGAACGCGACATCACGACTTCGTAAAAGCCCCAGGTGGAGCTATTTCTTGCCACAAGCCATATTTTTGTGAATTTACCTTTTTTTGGTGATATCTTGATGTATGTATTGTGGATTTTTGTAGTTTTGTGTTTAAACAAAGATTTCCTATTTTTCTAAACTGGTGTGGTGTCCATTTGTAGTGTTGTCACTGTATTACTATATGTGTGCACAAATGCTTCACACGCTGCCTCCGAGATATTCCTGTCTGCTGATGCTAAGCTACCGAGGGGGTGAGTAGATGTTGTCTAAGGGCGTAACTGCCTTACCCTGACTAGAAGCAAGGGTCCCTACTTGAACAAAGGTGCACACCATTGACAACTAGATAGCCTCATTGTACACGCTGTTCTAAAAATGCGTTATCCTCAAACAGGCAACTATGCCCATTTAGAAACATATGCAAAACCCAAACTGTTATCACTGATCTAAAGAAGGCATTCACTTCAACATGCAAACTATGACCCGTCACGTGACATTCAGCAGGAAAATGGCTACAGGCGACATCAACATTAAACACGTAAATACGACCCTAAGAAAACACATTTCAGAGAGGCAAAACCTACAAAGCCCAAAATTCTGCTATCAAATGCAAACCCAAACGTTTGTCAATAGAACATTGTGAACACTGTAAAATGGCTGTCCTTATATGGAACACCTCTGTTTAGAGTACCTTTGCAAGGCTAATAAAAGGAAGGATAACAAAAGAAGTCCATTGCTACCTCCGTAAACTCACATAAAAGGCACAAATGATTCATTTGTTTCCTTTCCTTGGCCTGGACCTGAGGGTATTGTAAAGCAAAGTATGTTGTTTTCCATTTACATTCATGGCTGTTGCAACTGTTCCAACCTAAGGCTTCAATTCAAGGAAAAAGCAAAAATGGTTGCCTTTAACAACGACAATAAAGAGTAGTTTAAAGGCAGCATTTGAAAATGCTAATTTTCGATGTCATTTGTTTGGCTATCTATCTTAAAGCGTTCTAATTACAACGCTTCACAGGGGGATAGGATTTAAAGATGTTAGCATTCCTGAGCTCCTGGAATCTAAAGGAACACCGGCTCAGAAATGCAACTGTATTGCCAAAACTACCTATATTAGAGCCATATGTATGAAAACCCGAATTTGCGATTCTCAATTTGCGATTCATAGCGAATCGCATTTTGAGAATCGCAAATCGGTATGTAAACAAAAATCGCAAATACGATTTTTTTGCGATAACCTCTTTTGCGATTCCTTAATTTCGTATTCACAGAATTTGCAAACTCGCAATTAAGGAATCGCAAAACGGGGAATCTGAAACTCAGGTGCAGCTTGATGACATCACAACCAGGAAGTGTGACTACCCATGCTGCACCTGAGTTCCAGAATCAGAGTGAGAGGCTGGAAGGAGGGCTGAGGCACCAGAGCAGTGAAACAGAGAATGGAGAAATGGCTACACAGAAGCAGCAGCAGGGTGAAAGCCAAAGAAAGAGAAAACAGAAGTTTTCAGAAAGGAAACAGGAGGTGCTCATCCAGGAGATGGTGCAGAGCCATGAGCTTTTATTTGGAAAAAGAATCTCTCAGAATGCCAGAGACCCGTAAAAGGAGAATATGGGCGGAGATCCAAGAAAAGGTCAATTCCATAGGCGTCACCCACCGCAGCATCGAGGAATTGCGAAAACGCTGGTAACAATATGCGCCAGCGTTCGAAGGAAAGGGTTGCTGCCAGGATACAGGAGGCAAAACTGACTGGTGGAAGGATATCCACTGCCCCCGCTTCCACGCCAATGGAGGAATTGGTGGAGGGTTCCTTACTACCGGAGAGTGTGAGCGGCGTGGCTGACTTCGACAGCTCCGACCTACCAGGACCAGGACAAGGTAAGAAGTATGCCATCACACCCCCGATACTGACCTACTCCACCCCCACGAGAGACCCAGGCACACATCCCAAATGCCAATCCAGTGCAGGCACACACACAACCACAGCAATGCATTATGGGATATGCAGTCACATTAAACAAACAGTGGAACAGTGAAACCCAGCTAGGCTCAAGCAGCATGTGTGTATGAGTGAAGACATTATACAGACAGTCAGGACCCATGTAATAAACCTAATAGTGTAATTTATTGCATTACCAATGCAAGGCTGGACAGCAAATTAATGTGTACATTTATGCCCACAGCACCACAAGAAACACAGGGCCCGAGGCCTGGAAGGGGGAAAGAGTCCCACAGCACAGCAGTACCAGGGCAAGTGGAGGAGGAGGAGGAGGGCAGCCCAGTTATCTCACCCAAACACCCCCGGCGCATTGCAGTGGCTCCATTGCCTCCGCTGGAGGACAAATTCAGTGACACAGATGAAGAAGCCAATGAAGTCCAGGGACAGTCTGTGCCACAATTCAGACCACGAGCAGTTCAAAGTCCCACATCTGCCATTACATCCAGGCGGAGGGCCCGTCCATCCCCAGGTACATCTGCGGCAGGAGAGGAGTGAGTGTTCCGCGGCCTCGAGGGAAACATGCTTGAGGCACAGCACCTGCAGGGGAGAGGAATATGGCAAATTCAAAGACAGCATAGGGTGGGCTTCAGGGGTATTACAGGTGGCCTGAAGGCACTCTGTGTGGAGATAGAGGCAAACCGTGCTGCTAGGCACCGTGAAACTCAGCGCCTCCACACACGCCTTGAACTCTTCACAAGAGCTTGTAACCGACTTGCCTCAGCCATCTCTATCCAGTCCCGGCGCAGCATCAGCATGCAGCGGCAGGTTGCACACAGCAGTCAGGACATGGCCAGGGGATTACTACAGGTTACATGTGCTATGGATCAGCTGCGGACAGTTGCTACTGGTGGGACAGGAGTCCTCAGTTCACTAGAGGAGGACGCACAATCAAGCTGTAGCAGCCTCACTCCACCCCCCCCCAACAGGACAGGCACCGTAGTGAGTGTCATGGCAGGGCTGCAGATACCACTGATGAGGGGAATGTGCACCCAGGGCGCAGGGCAATGGGACGTCAGTGCCGCCGTTGAGGTGCCAGGATTTCCTAATGGCAATGGGTGGATCAACACATTGCACAAAGAGAAAAGTGACAAGTTATATTTTTTACACTGTGAATCAAGCATGTGCGTGATAATACTATCCACATTGTGTGCCACACAGGCTGTGTGATATTATGAGTCCTGACTTAAAGGATATTAAACACAGTTTATCCTGAATACATAGCATTGTGTCATCATTTCTCACCTAGAAATAGTTCTGTGTTATGTCATCTCTCCTCTGTCGCCCGGCTGCCGCTCCAATCACACCGGCTGGCATGCATCCTGGAGCTGGCCCCTCCTCATCTGATGTGTCTGAATCGCTGATCTCCACGGGGGTGCCTTTCCGAGTGGCGATGTTATGCAGCATGGCACATGCAACCACCATCTTGCAGCAGTTCTCAGGGCTGTATTGCAGTGCTCCTCTACTCTTATGTAGGCATCTAAAATGGCTCTTGAGTATACCAAAGGTCCGCTCTATTGTACTGCGGGTGGCAGTGTGGGCACTGTTGTACCTCCGCTCCCTTGCATTTGCAGGATTTAGGTATGGTGTCAATATGAAGTCCCGGACTGCATTCGCACTGTCACCTGTGAGGCAAGGGGAAATAGGTTACACACTGTCCTGCCACTGCTGTGCTTTACTGTTGTCCCACTGTTTCCTAAGCAATTACCTAGAAGGCAGCCCTCTCCAAACTCCCCATTAGTGAGTCGACGGTGGATCCCACTGTGGCGAAAGATGAAAGAGCCATGGGTGCTGCCTGGGTATTTGGCTACACTGTCAGTGATAATGTGCCTGGCATCACACACCACTTGTATATTCAGGGAATGGTATGACTTGTGATTCCTGAACCCATACTCATTCGGGGATGAGGGGGGGATATGGCGACATGTGTTCCATCCATGCATCCAATGACGTGGGGGAATTGTGCTATTTGATAGAACTCCTGCTTGGTCTGGTCTAGTGCCTGTGGGGTGCAGGGGAAGTGGATGTGGTGGGGCAGTCTCTGTACGATTGCATTAAGGAACGTGTGGAAAAAATGCGACAATGTACTCTGTGACACCCCTCCTACTGAGGCTATCACCCCCTGGAAGCTACCTGACACCAAGAGGTGCAGTGAGCACAGGACCTGGATGTGGGTGGGGATGGTGTGTGTCCTGCGTGTGGGTGTTCAAGAATAGGTTTGAGTTCCTAAATTAAATCAAGGATGCTCTCTTCATCCAGCCTGTAGTGTGTATGGATGTCCTCCTCAGTCAGCTGGAACAGGGTAATGCGCGCACGTAATATCCTCTCCTGGTGTCTCCTCCTCTGTGCAGCAGCTCTGAGTTGCAGTCTCCTGGCTATCACATACAGCCCAGCCATTGTGGAAAACTCTGTTGCATTGTGGGACTCCTTAAATAGTTTGCACCTGGTTACCACCTGCTCATACTTGGTGTTAATTGCGATTCTCTAAATTGCGAATTTCATGAATTAGCTATTTGCGATTTTTTCATACATTGCATAGCGATTTCTTAATTTGCGAAATCCGGTTACCGAATTTCGCAAACTGAGAAAATCGCAAGCTAAGAAATCGCTAGGGAATTTGCAGAATTCTGGTTATCGCAACGTAAGAAATCGATATATTTGCGTATTCTACTTTTGCGGTGCGATTGTGCCTCAAACATAGGAGTTAGCACATTTTTTATCGCAAACGCTGTTTTTTGCAAATCGCAACGTTTGCGACTAAAAATTAGGTAGATACATATGCCCCTTAGTCCTTAATTCACTGTACATTCAATTAGATGGTAATCGTTAAACTAAATATAAGTGAAATCGCCGCCACTGCTCAAGGCGCACACACTTCCTGTCCAATCTAATACCAGGCAGCAGTGAGCAGGCAATATGTGGTCCCTTAACATCAGCTATCGAATGGTTGTCTGGACTGGAAGATGACTGACACTGCTTCCAAAGGTAGTGATTTGAATGGAAAGATCCATCCCCCAACTCTAGAGGTCTGGTTATGAGTGAGCTGGAGACTTTTGATAGGTGTGAAAATGGTTGTTTACACAGGGGTCGGAATTCTGAGTTGTGTGGAATTTACTGCATATAATCAAGATATGCAATAAAGTAGATTTCAGATTTTGGTGCAGGAAACAACAAAGTCTGCATGGTATTCCACTAAAATTCAGAATAGGTTCAATGTATTACACCAGATAAAATCCAAACCATGTGGAGTCGGAGTTTATTGGGTGTGATAAATAACAAATTCTATCCAGATCAGGGGTACTCAATCCTCAAAGATGTTTACTAAGCATGGTCGATATTTCAATTACACTGGAGTAATTTGAATTATTTCAGTAATTGCCTGCTAGTTTTTGACAAAGAGGAACAGATTTATGAAGGTTTTATGTCGCCTTTGCGCCATCCAAGGGGACGCAAGGGCGATTCAAAACCTAAGTGAGATTTGCGTTAGTCAGCTCTAGAGAGGAGTTCCATGGGTGGGTTGTGAGTGTTCCCGCACACCGACCCATGGATTTTGGAGCATTCCCAGATTTACCTTTAGTGATGGGCCTGGGAATGCATCAAAATGCTGCACCTCTCCATGTGAGGCGTAATGGGGAGGATTTTTTTATTTATCCTCTCCTTTTCCTCTTTCTACATGTGCTGCATTCTGCAGCACACAGAGAAAGAGGAAATACCTCTGAGGATTGTTTTTGTGCAGGCAGGTGTACCTTCCTGCACAAAATCCATGGTACAAGGGTGACTGCTTTGGTGCTAGGCAGCAGTTTGTGTGCCAGAGAAGGCAAAGGGCAGGAATGGGCTCTATATTGTTAAATACGGCACATTACTGCCCTCTCCCTTTCACACAGCGCAGCAAGGTGGCTTGTTTCTAAGGTTGCTTCCTCGCAAAGTTTTTTCTGAGTCTTCGGCTCGGAATTCCAATGTGCAAGCGCCGCTAATCGTTGCTTCATTATGACTATGTCCGGCAGAGTCTCGGATAATTGGCCATCGTTTGTCTTAACGTGGTCTGCCAACATTTTGTGATCTTCTCTGAGCAGGTCCAAATCTAGACCCAGCAAGTCGATTTTGGTTGTCAGGCGCTCGCTAGAGGAGGTGATGGCCTGTAGAATGTCCTGCAGCGAAGGATCTTCAGAGTTCTCTGCCTGTGGTTGGCTCTTCCCCCTCTCCTCCATTGATTTTTCGGTTGGGGCCTCTTATCTGTCCTTTTTTTGGGTAATCTTCCCCATCGTGTCCTCTTGATCTGCGATGCTTCTGGTGCAGCGTGTGCTCATAGGATGCTCCAGGTAGTCCGCGATGCACGTGGGTTCTCTTCTTCTGGTGAGCGCTCTGTTATGTTATGTTATGCTATATTGAGCTTATAAAGTGCGCAGCTACTCATTGCCTGCATATTTGTTAAATATGCCCCAGAATTACCAATGATAATAAGATTATGCCTGCTTGCAAAATTAAGTGTAATTTGTAGAAAGCAATTCTACTTTTCGAGCACATTAATTGAGTGCAAGCAACTGCTTGCGCTGCTGTGTGCTTCTGTGAGCTATTTCTTAGCGCAGAATGCATCCTCGTATCTATTTGCTGGGAGTAAATTAGGGGGAAATATTACGCCAAGCTCAGATTTAGTGAGCACAAGCGGATTGTGGCATTGCTATTCCTGTTCTGTTACAGTTAGAGCTACTTCTTAGTGCAAAATGCATCCTTGCATCCATTTTGGACGAAATGGGGCATTTTTTCACTAAGAAAATAGTGCTAAATTGAGAATTACTGTTCTCACATAATTCTGCATAATCTCGTGGAATTTTGGGGTAATTCTGCACAAGTACACTAACTGCACACCCACCCCTATTGCTAATTATGCTGCTGTCTGGACAACAGTTGAAGTTACACTACAAAGAAGCAATAGAAAAGGAGGCTTACCGAAAACCCTTTTCAGTTAGTAGTATTGGCATTAAAATGATGTATAAGTAGTTGTTAGCACAAATGGCTGGCAGACAGCAAAAGCAGAACTAAAACAGGAGCTAAAAACGAGCTTGAGTATCCCTTTCAAAAGTTACGAAATTAATCTAAGGTAAACTCTATTTTCTGGACAGAACCGCGAAAAAAAGAAAACAAAAAGCTTCCCTTGTTTTGTTCCAGACCTTTTTTGCTTTCTTCCAAGAGAGACTTCTCATTTAAACTGCCACTTTTAATCACTTCGATCAATGTAAATTGTGTTTTGTCAGATCTTGTGTGCTTTACAAACTAATTATTCACTTTGCCGAAGCACATAGGGTTTCAGTATGTCAGCTTAAGAGAAATTTACACTTAAATTAAGTGAAATGAAGAAAGTGGGAAAGGGATAAATTAGAAACACAATTTCAATTGAATTTGACCTGCTTCTGTGCTACAGTATGCATGAGATTTTTACTTCTTTGTAATTCCAATTGAAAGACCCTTGGTGAATTCTCTAAAAGTGGGTTTTGTTTCCTAAGAACGAGTTTTGCTGGAAGTAGTCGATGTACTGAATTACAAATTATATCAATGTTTTTTTCTTAATCTTGTTTAGTTTATTAGGAAGTGATATAGGCATATCCTCAACTAGAAAACAATTAAACGAATTCCCATTGGTATTGTTGCATCACAGTCAGTCTCTGATGGCAATCATGATATGGAAAACAGGTAAATAATCTGTATTGATATATTAAAATGCATGCAGTCAAAACACGTGGGACCGGTGCATAATCTGCAGGGGTCACATTAACCATTAACCATCTTATTATCGCAAATGCGCATGTGCAGTTAGCTTCCACACCGGCTTTGATTAACAAAATAGACTCACATGTAGAACTCAGGCCTGGCATCAATGGAAGCGTCCAGGAGGAGGGAGAGAGACCTATTCACACCAGCAGGCCCACAATCATTCAAACAAGTTATCCAAGCTGATCGTTTCTCACGATGGTCCCGTATGTTGAAATGAGAATAATTCCATTTGTACTATTTATTTAGACATAACATTTAAATTGTCTGCACCGATGCTTGCTTGATGATTGGTGCAATGAAGGAACAATACATGCTGGGACATATTTGCCCTCTGTCTATATTTTACGCCCCCCTGCAAGAGGCTTGTACCATGTAAGCAGTAAAGCAACTAGAGTGTGGCTCTGTGAAGGAGAGAGGGACTTGACCTGCACTTGGCATATTTGTGGTGCACCACCATCCTCAAATCCAAAGAGAAATGTTATGTGTACATTTCATTTAGGGACCCGAGGCTTTTTTTGTGAGATTGGCAGTGCTTAAATGCTTTTTTCCTAGTGGATTTTACGTGAAGTGTGCCCTGTGTCCACCATTACGGACATAAACATGCAGCATAAGTCAGAGGAATGAGGGCAAGAGCAAAAACGACCTCCTTTCATGTAAACATATCGCAACAACATCTTCGGAAACACATATGGGGCCAAATAGGGGAGGCCATGATCCAGTGCTTCAGAATGTGCCAGGAGTCACTAGTCTGATATTCAAATGCAATGATAATGTGTCCATGTGCCAGACAGTGACATCATTACATTAGGTGCTGTCCACCCTGGCACGTCCTGACATTTTATAATGACTTCCCGTGCTCAGTACGAGTCATTTATATTTTAATGACGGGCAATTGAATAACACTATTGAACAATGAGATGTTTTAGGGATACCTTCTTGTTAGAAATGTAGGACCCTATGCGTAGATTTACTAATGTGCAATTTTACTTTTACACCTTGGAGTAACTTTACTACTCGTGCAATGTATGTACCTATTTTAATTGGTTTGATATCATGCTAATTAGGCCATACAAACAACACATCTGATCACATACCAATAAGAAATACAATTGTCTAAAATTACAGTAAAAATTAATAAAACATTTGTGAACAAATCCATACCTCCAATAATGTAACTGCGAACCAGTGCTCTAATAAAAATTTCAAAAAAGAAGGCTACACACAAAAAACTTCTAGATGTAGTTGCTAGACCTACCCCACCCCTGTAACAAATCAACCCTCCCAGAATCCTTGAAATACCGGATATTTGCTATATAAACTAGTTTGACAGATTTAAACAATTGATTTTATAAGAAGAAATTGTTCCAAAGACTCAACGTGTGCAAATCTACTTAATTAATTCACCTTCATGACTTTAAAAGTTGGCAACCGAATCAAGGGCTTACGTGACCCCAATCAGCATTCCTACTTGTGGCTATTCACCAGTTCTGAGTGAAAAGTTACCCCAAAGTGTAGATGTACATTTCCCCACCCTCTAAAAGAAGTGGGTGGGGCCAAATTTGCTACTAGTCACATTTAACAAGTGGGCTGAGGTCTCCACCTATTGGAAAAGATCTCCGGATGATAACATATTAAATCAAGAAAAGTAAGAAAGTTTATTACATTTGAAAATAATGTAGTACAATAAAGTAATGATTTGATATATAGTTTAAAAGTCAAGATAAGTTAATTTATTTTAACATTATTTCCTATGTGGCGTTATTTCAAACTTTGACTCTATTACTTTCTTTGGAAATATGTTGCAGTTCAGGTGATTGGCCATATGGGGTGTAGGCTTACACCAGCTAGCAGCTGGAGTGCATTCATAAATGTTTTAGGCCATTTTAGATACAGTGGTTTTATGTGCTTGCTCATTTGTGGGGGTCAGTCCCTTCTTAAGCCCCTCGATTAAACTTTCCTAAAATCGTCCTTATTCCTTCCTAAACCCCAACATTTAGTAGGGTTTCTAATTTTCAATCAACTCCCCCTTGTGCCTCTCACATTTACTACTAAAATGTAGGCTTACATGTGTAGAGATCTCCACAATAGGTGGTCGCGTAGGATGGCGGACGGACTTGCGTCCGTCCGCCACCCCCGAGGTGGAGGGACCGACCGCAGGGGCAGCGGCGGACCCTCCGTAGCAATTAGGTAGTGACTGCCACCATGGCGGTCACATCCCATATATTTTACATTGCGGCAGGTGCTGCACCCACCGCAATGTAAAATATGCATGTTTAACTTTGGCATGCACAACATGGCAGGCACCGCGTGGTGCCTGCCACCTTGTGCATGCCAATGCAGGGGGGTACCATAGGTACTCCCCATGTGCACCCCCACCCCCCAACACCCTGGGGGCTCGCAACGGGCCCCCAAACACAAAAGACTACATGCTTTTCCACAGTGGAAAAGCCGCCGTGGAAAAGCATGTATCCGCCTGCATCATAATATGGCTGGCGGTGTCTTGCAGACACTGCAACCATATTTGGGTACACACACCACGGATCAGCGGCGGATGGACTTGCCATCCGCCACTGATCCCACCGCCATCCTAATGTGGCTGGTGGTGTTGTCGCTGTCCAAGGCGGTGAATCGGCATCCTCCAGGCCGGCGGTGGCTTCCGCCGGCCTTGAGGATGCGGATTCACCGCCATCCTGATCGGTCCCTAGATTTGGAGATCTCATAGCAAAGGAGAACAGGAGGGCTCTGCATGTAGGTTAGGTTAGGCTAACAGCACTTTGTAGTACTTGAGCATTAATAGTGTACACCTACTAAAATTACTGCAAATTACACTTTATAAAAGGCCCCTTTATGTCTATAAAGAAAAACATAGCAGGCATTCAGATGAAGATGACACAGGTGGAATTCTATTAGTTGCCTGAAAATCTAAAGTGTGGGAGCCATTCTGACAATTGCTAGTAGATAGTTCTACAATGAGAAGACAGCTCAAGAGATGGATTCGTTTAAGGACTAAGGTATTACCAGGAGAGGAATTCTTATGCTTCTAACAGTTTGAAAAAGAGAGAAAATTGGTGAGGTAGGGAAGGCGGTGCATGGGAATCCCTCTGCATGCCAGGCATCCTATTTCAGACTTAATACTAGCTTTTTTTGATAGCATGGTAGGTCTTGAAGACCAGGTGTTAAATGGTCAAATGTTCTAGTGTTTGTTAGGAAACTGCCACACAGTCAAGTAGTGCTTTAATGAGTCTAAGAGATGATGTGGGTTCCAGGATAGCGTGGCATTTCCAGAGTTTAGGTGTGATAGGGTGGTTGTGTGTGCCACAGTTTTCAGTGGGGTGAAGAGAGAAGTGAAAAAAAATAAGGGGAAGGAGGAGGAAGTTAGGAGGTCTGGAAGTCCTATTTATATACCATGTAAGGGAGGCATAAGGATCATGTATAAAACCAAACAATGTAATTGAGTAGGCTCACGTTGGATCAAATCATTCTTCTTTGGCTTCATGAGAAATAAAT
The DNA here is from genome assembly GCF_964263255.1 of Lissotriton vulgaris. NCBI lineage: Eukaryota > Metazoa > Chordata > Amphibia > Caudata > Salamandridae > Lissotriton > Lissotriton vulgaris. The sequence goes on along the minus strand of NC_141694.1, from coordinate 1,348,137,150 downwards.
TCAGGTTTAAGTTGTACCTGCGCTTATGTGGGAATAATATGCATTCGGTTTTAGAGGTATTCAGCTCTATGAAGTTGTTGGACATCCAGCATTGGCAAGTGTTGGGGAAGAGAAAATGAATATATTATCTTATCATATTTTAGGGAGATCAAAATGACTCCAAATGGACAAGTGCCATTTTCATCCACAAAAGCTCCCCACTCTCCTAGTAAGACCTTCCCTGCCAGATGATTAGGTCTTGCTTCCGTAAACACCCATTATTCTTATGTATAGTGCAAAGATATACTATAGGATTGTGGTTTTCTCTCAAAGAAGAGAATGTATCTGTTTGTTAGGTTCTCCTTAAAGATCTCTGCCTGTACTTTAATTCAGCTTTGCCAATTTCCTTCTGCTTTTTGCATAATGCTGGGTATGACAGTAGCCCTGTCTGAGTTGGTGAGCAGATATCCGGACTCCATATATTATCGGCTATTTAGTCAAACCCTCTCCTCTCCACTGGTGTAGCAGGAGCACACATTCTCCCTATTTTCTGTCTGCCATCTTGTTATTGTGGGATTCATATCTTTTACCGGCTGCAAGGATGTCATGAAAACCCCACATTTTTTGACCCTCTTGTTTTTTACCACTACTGTGATGTGAGGCTCTCATATTCACTCTCACTCACTATAATGCTCCTAATAAGAAGTTATGAACTGCGAAGTACAATGCAGGTTTTTCAAACTCAATCAATCAGTTGATTTGTAGAGCTTGTCTGTGAGGGTATCCAGACACTGGCAGGGTCCAGGTGATCAGCGAAAGAGCCAGGTCTTAAACTACTTTCGGAATTCAGGAAGGGATTGGTAGGTCTAGAGAGCTAGGGGTACTTCGTTCCATGTTTTTTCTGCGAAGTTCGAGAAAGAGCGTCCTCCACTTCCGCTGCTTTGGATGCAAGGGGTGTAGGCTAGTGAGAGGGAGGCAGAGGGGAGCTGTCTGGTGGGCTCGTAAAAGTTCAGGCAGTGGTTCACGTAGGCGGGTCTGCAGATATGTAGGGACCTTAATGCATGGGTCAGGAGTTTGAACTGCTTTTTTTCTGTATGCAGAGCCAATGGTTACCCCGACGTGGGGACGAATCTGGTCTCAGCATTCTGTATGGTCAGTAGTCGGCGAGGAGGTGGGCTGCGATCCTTGCAATAGAGCGCGTTGCAGTTTGATGAGAGCCTGGATGATTGTGCATCTTGAGCTCTGGGGTAGCCATTTGAAGATCAAGCAAAACATTTGTACATTAAAAAGCAGGAGAAAGAGACAGAGTTGGGCTGGGACTTCATGGTTAACTTGCTTCCCAGGATGATGCCTAGGTTGCTAGTGTGGTCAGTCGGGGTTGGAGTAGGCTCGAGTTCAGTTGGCCACCAGAAGGCGTCCCACGGAAAGCTGTTGTTGCCAAAGAACAGTATCTCTGTCTTGTCTGTGATGAGCTTCAGACAGTTGTCCTTCATCCAGGTGGTTGTCATGCAGTTGTGTAAGTTGGTATTGGTGATGGAGGTGTCTTTGGAAAGGGAGATGATGAGCTGTGTGTCGTCAGCATAAGATATGATGTTGGGTCCGTGGGTTTTGAAAATTCTGGCCTGTGGTGTCATGTATCTTTTGAAGTTTTTAGGCCTAAGTGAAGATCCTTGAGGTACTCCACAGGTGGTTTCTTTCAGTTCAGAGGTAATTCATAAAAGGCTGACTTTTTTAGCTCTTCCGGTGAGGAACGAGGTGATCCATTTGAGGGAATCTCCTTGGAAATGGATGTTGTGCAGCCTGGAGAGTAGCATGTGGTGGAAGACCGTGTAGAATACTGCTGAGGGATCTGGGCAGAAATCCAATCAGTAGAGCCAGAGATATGAATTTGTAAAGAATTTAGTAAACATAGCACAAAAAAGCACAAGGTGTCACAAGGATGGGACAGCTGAAGTTTACCTTCTCATGTTCATGCCAAGAGTCCCGTTTGCATTAAAGAAGGCTACAAGGAGCAGAGAGAGTTGTTGATGCTGCAGTGTGAAGAGTAAAGCTGATGGAGATTTGCGCTGATTTGCAGTGCAAGCTGTGACTTACATGTAAACTTTCCTGTTCACAGTTGCAAAGAGCCCAAAAGCTTGATTTCAGTACCCTTGAGCCACAGAAAGAGTCCAGGACCTGAGAGGAACCACTTGGGGGTCAGGAATTCAAGATGAAGTTGCAGGTCCAGTTCTTCTTCCCCAGGCAAGACAGAAGCAGGTCACCACAGCAGGGCAGAAGTTTCTTCAGAGAAACAGCTGAGCAGAGTGGCAGCCCTTTCAGCAGCACAGCAGTCCTCTTTCCCGGCAGAGTATCCACAGGTTCAGAAGTGTACAAGAGAGTTGGTGTCTCAGGTCCAATATTTTGACCCAGTTGTGCATTTGAAGTGGGGCAAAGCTTCTAGAGCAAAGGACTTCAAACTGTGGGGCGCGCCCCCCGGGGGTGCATGGATGGGGTCCCAGGGGAGGCGCAACTGCCTCCTCTAGTACATGTAAATGAAGATGGCCTGGAAGTGAGGCGATGTTTATTTGCTGCATTTCTAGGCTGTCTTAATTTACTCCAAAGCCCTTCAAGTGAGATCAGAGTGCCCTGGGTCCAGAGGTCAGTGAGTGTGCTGCTGTGGGCTTGGCTGGGAAGTGTCTGCAGTCTCATCTCAGGCACGTCCAAGTTTTTTCACAAGTCTTTAAAGACCATTTGCATATTTACATACTTTTATAAACTGGTTACTGAGGCTTAGTTTTTTTTCTGGTTCCAGTACCCCCTGGGCACCCACTCTGCTAATTACTTATATTTGTATTTTACATTTACTAGTGTGAGAATGCATTTCATGAAGAGAAATATAAAACAGGGTTGCCAAAAGAAATATGCCAGCCATGTGTTGTTTAAAGTGCCTGCAAAGACCTTGTCTAGACTCTAAATAGGGTTATAAATAAAAAAGTATGTATTCATTTGTAATGTGACTTTTCTTTGTTCCCTTCAATTACCAGTCATGAATCATTCAGGCTGCCCTAGAACACAATTAAAAGTGCTTTCTATTTATATTTGCTGTCTGCAGTACACACAGATAAGTGTTGAAAATAAGGATTAAGGTGAGCTGGCAACCCTAATCATAAGACTGGAGGTTTGTTGCACAATCAACACATTATTTCCTCCACCCTCCATCCCTGATTAATGACATAACAGCAATATTTTAACCTATATCTGAAACCCCACGCTGCCGTCAATAACATGCTGATTTACTTCAAGTATCTGGGAATGCACCCTGCATTCAGACAACTCACTCCTCATTCTCACACTTTCACGCTCACCCTGCACTCACAGCGCATAGTTAGGGATTTCCCCACATTTGCCACATAATCCATCATCTGCTGCATAATTTGAAGCTTTAAAAAAACCCTTGTTTCTAGCTCAAACAGTTAAAAAGTTACTAAAAATGCAGCAACACATTTTACCTCGTAGTGGAAGGCCCTTACTAAAGGTGGACTGGTCAGCTTTGTGTTTCCTATTGCTATATGTAGGTGTTAATGTGGTACGTATGAGGCACAATGAAAGCCAGGACAGTGTTAGCAAGTGTAAAAATAGCTAAATACTGCAGTAATGCTATCACAAAATATTCAGCATTATGCAGCATAATCCGCCTTTGCTTGCTGCAGAATTTAGTTAACCCTGCTGTATAATTTGGCCTTCTCCTGCCGCATAATTCCAGTGGCCTTGTTTATAGTGCTATGAGGTCCCAGCCTGTGGCAGAAAGAAACTGTGAAAAATTAAGTCATTATTTTAAGTACATACTCTAAGCTAGACTGCTGCAAAATTATGCAGTGATTGAGATAAAACAAGTTCTTACAAAATATACTTTTTAGTATTAAGTAATCAAACTGTATCCAATGCAGACATTTTTGTAAGTGTCTTCACTATTCCGGATCTCAGCTGATAACACATGTACATTACATCTCAAGAAGAATAAATCTTTCCTGCCATGAAGCTTTAAGCAGAGCAAGTGGAATTATTCAGCAGAAGAGGACAACATTATGGGGCAGGTTTGACTAAATTATGCATCAAGAAAAGGTAAATTATGCGGCACAATGTGCCACATTTTGTGGTTAGCATTAATTCATTATTTTGTCATTTTAACTCAAGGTAACGCTGTCAGGAGAAATATTTCACCTCATTAGTACCAGTTTAACAGCCAAATACAGCATTAAGCAAATACAAGATTACCAGTAAATCTTTGCAAAGGGCCTTCCACTGCTCTGGAACACTTTGTAATGCTTTAAGTAACTTTTGTTCTGTTTGAGCTAGAATCAAGTTTTTTTTCAAAAATCTGCAGATTATGTAGCAAATGCAGTAAACTGATAATTATGTGGAAAACGCTGCTGCCACAGAAACTCATAATTCCAGTGGCCCTGGCTTTAAGTGACTCAATCAACTAATGGCTTGTTTCATTTGTAACTTTCTGCACTACCACCACACCCTTCGGTTTCAGGCAGAGGCACCTCAAAGTAAGTATTACCATTCAGGGGCAGTTATTTTGTGAAAGCTGAGTCCATGTGGTGGCAGGCAGAAGGCCAGCAGAGTTGCATTTAGATGGGAAGCTCTAATCCTCCCAATCCCTGGGGCCTCACAGTAATGGTCTAGGAGACAGAGGAAAGGAGTGAGATTCATAGATATTGTCAAAGAAAAGGCCCAGAATAGGGAGAACTGTATGGGGACTCATTTTTGGACTCATTTTTATGCTTAAAAATGGCCAGAGACAGCTTCTTCAGAGAGATACCCCAAAGAAGGAGACAATATACGTGTTTTGTTTTTAAGGGACAGTCGTTAGTGAAGCTGGTACTGCTGCCGAGTGTGTAAGTGGCCACTGCTGGTTATCATTAAGGCAGCAGATGCAGCAGGACTGGTGCCCAGGGATTTTAGGGGCCCACTGCATCACACTTATGACTGTACCTTTAAAAAAGGGGCATCAGAGCTTATTTTCCTTTCAAGCATTAGGACCGAGGTGATGATCCATCCTGGTGGGAAAGAGGTAAAAGATGCAAAGGAGATAGCCTGCTACTCAGGACTGCAGTTATTATTAGTACAGCAGGTGTAGTTGCGTTGGGGTCAAAGAGTGTGAGGGACTCACAACACCCTAATTATGGGGAGCAGTTTATTTGGGATAATATCCATTTTGGTTTGATGCATTTGCTTTTTTATAAGTCTCATATTTAGTGTGGTTCATAAGCTGTGGAAAAAGTATTCCTGAAATTATCTGTTAAGCCCTGCACACAGCTATGTCCTCTCGCTCCCCCAATCCTTGCCATAAAGTTTTGCAGGGGGGCCGACCTCAAAACATTTTGGTCAGGGGGACTCAGAGTAAAATAGGTTGAAGACCTCTGTTCTAGCGGCATGCCTTTGAAGTGCACAGGTGCCCTACCTTCCTGATCCTGGCTTCAGACTAACTATCAGGGTTATTCATTCCTTTGTGTGGATACAGGACACAGTCTATTTAAGTATAATGAGGTTGGGCACAGGTCCTCACTCCCATCCCATCCACAATTAAATAGCTAACTCTTGAGGGAGGCAAAATTAAGTGCAACTTGAAATAAGAGAGGAACTAAATAGCTGTTTTTAACACTCATTGTTCGCAAATCAATCCATGTTTTTGGCATTAATGTTGTTGAGGGCATGTCACTGGCATGCAAGACTGCGATAATGTGAGAACAGAGATGTCTTCCCAACTCAAAAGATTCCCTTCAGGCAATAGCTGGCCCCATAATCTGATGTTTGCGTTCTGCAGAGCTAAAGATAATAGATCTTTGGTCCATTCTGGATAGCCAGGGGAGTCCCAAATTGGCGCTATAGCAGCATAATATGGAATGTTCAGCATTTTCCATACTGTGGCCCACACATATGCCATATCTCTAAGAACCTTTAATCGCACTTTTTTGAAAAAACGCATATCTCCAAACTTAAACATAAATGCATGAGACCCTCCCTGAATCTCAGATAGCATGTTTTGAAACATAAAGTCTGTTTCTGTCCCCCCTAAAGTATCAAATAGGCTTATTCCAGCTTTCAATAATAGGGTCCAGGCATACACTCTCAAATCAGGTGCGCACAGTCCACCCTTGCCTTTTTTCCTACGAAGCTTTTTCCAAGAAATTCTTATGCCTTTTGAGGCCCAGATAAACTAATTCCATTTGGCTTGTATCTTAGTTAGTCTAGCTTCTTTAAAAGCGAGTGGAATATTCTGAAGTATATATATTATTTTGGGTAGCAACATCATTTTTACTATATTGATCCTACTGATTAGAGTCAAGGGCAGGAGTGACCAGTTTTTTAGGGATTCCGCCATTTCTTTATCGATCTTTTCAAGGTTTTTTTCTGCAAGTTGATTTATGTCCTGTGTGATTTGAATTCCCAGATATCTCATTTGATTTTCAGAATTGGAATGTGATTAGCCTGGGTTATATTCCAACTCATATATTCTGATTTAGCTTGAATAATCAAATATCCAGAAACTTGGCCAAATTGCTCTGCAGCTTTATAAATGAGGGGAATTGATTTGATAGGATCAGTAGTGTATAACATCAAATCGTCCGCATAAAGGGCGACTTTTTTCACCCCGTTTTTAAATTTAAAGGGTAGAATATCTTGGTCTTGTCTGATCTTTTCTGCAAAAGATTCCATATATAGATCAAATAGTAAGGGTGATAACAGGCACCCTTGTCTTGTCCCTCTTTGGGTTTTTATAGGGGAAGATAAACTGCCATTTATTAATAATCTAGCTATCAGAGCTTGGTAAAATGTTGCTATTACCCTACAAAAGTTTTTTCCTAAATTAACCTTTACTAATACTTTGGCCAGGAATTCCCAATTGACGCGGTCAAAAGCCTTTGCGGCATCCAATGTAATAACCGCTAGTGGGGTTTTGTATTGAGTAGCAACGTCTAATGCACCCACCAATGCTTGTGTGAGATCTTGTATAGAACGACCCCTGATAAAGCCCTTCTGATCTAAGTGTAAAAGTTTACCTGCTGTGCCGTTCAATCTCTTCCCTAATATATTTGCCATGAGCTTATAATCAGTGTTAAGAAGAGAGATTGGCCTGTATGAGTCACACTGAAATGTTCTCTTCATTGGTTTTAAAATAAGGACCACTGTGGCATCATTCCAAGAAACAGGAATGTTGCCTCCTTCCTCAAATATAAAAGTAAATAACTGTTTCAGAATTGGTGTTATTACCAATGCTAGTACTTTATAGATCTCTGAAGGTAGCCCATCAGGGCCCGGAGCCTTACTTTTCTTGGCGGAGTCTATCGCCAATACTATTTCAGTGGAGCTAATCTCTCTATTAAGATTATGCGAAGCCTGGTCATCTAGAGCTTGAACCTGATATTGGTCAAGCCATGAGTGTATTAATTGTTGTTGTGGGAGTAAATCTTCTCTATAGACTTCATCAAAGTGATGGTAAAAAGCCTGCTCAATATCTAATCTCTTATCTGAAATCACATCTGTATTTATGATCTGTACTTCCTTTATGGAGTTTTTCTTGATATCCTTTTTTGTTTTCCAGGCTAAGAGCTTTCCACTGGCCTCTCCATATTCAAAGTGAGCTAGTGAGCTGGCCTGCCAGCGCTTCCTCAGCCTTCCATCTAATACCTGCTCTAGCTGTAATTTACAAGTTAACAAATCTTTTTTATTGTTGTTCTCTTCATCTGGAAGACTGGGAACTGGCACAGCTTGTTCCAGGGCCTTTATTCTTGCTTCGATCTGTGTGATTTGCGCCCTATATGCTCGATGTTTTGCAATCTGATATGCTAGTAGTCGCCCTCTCAAAAAGGCTTTATACGTGTCCCAGACAACTGGGAGTGTAGCTGTACCTAGATTAAGAGTGAAAAACTCGTTTGATTCCTCAATCAATTTATTTGTTTCCTCTTCTTCCAAAAGAATGCTTCTATCTATAGTCCATCTCTTGACCAGCTGAGGGCTTGACAATTTTAAGGTTAGAGTAACAGCTGAATGATCGGAAATATGGGCACCAAGGTGTTTTATCTCCTTCACTTGTTGAACTAGGTGTTCTGCAATTAGAAAAAAATCTAATCTAGATTTGTGACATAATTTCTTATTATGGAATGTGAATTCTCTTTTTGTACCATTTTTTTGTCACCAAATGTCTTTCCAGCCAAACTGAGCAATCGCATTAGATAATACAGCCCTGGTTTTAGGATTATGTGAGAACCTAGCAGCAGATGTTTTTTTTTCAACTTTGGATCAAGTACTAGATTAAAATCCCCTGCAAGAATGACTGGATCCTCAAAATCTAGGAGTTCAACCAAAAGGTCTTTTAGAGGGAGGGGATCATCTAAATTAGGACCATAGTATCCTACAATCGTAAATTTATACGAATATTGTTTTAATTTTGCTATAACCCATCTCCCCTTTTTATCAGACTTGGACTGTAGCAAATTTATCTCTGAATTAGATTTGATCAACCCCTTTAGTGAAAGTCTGTTGCGAAGAGGTTATCACCTGCTGAATCCATTTTTTTTCATAAAGATATCTCTTAATTCTTGTTCAGTAGAGTGGGTCTCTTGTAAGATGAATATATTTTCAGGTGCGTCTTGTAAGTACTGAAGGATTCTCTCTCTTCTATGTTTGATTCGTAACCCGTTCACATTCCATGATAAAATCTTAATATATGATGCTAATGCTACCCTACCTTGCGCTATTTGTCCTGACAAAGGTATAAACAAATGAAATTAAAGTCTGGCGGTTTTGACATTTTTTTACTTTTTTTCCTGATGCTCCCCACCCAGTGCTCCCACCTCTCCCCACCCCTACCCTGACCCTCCCTGGCTCCCCTGGAGAACCCCCCTCCTTTTCTTGGCCTAGCTTGGCCATAGAGACTCCTCCACCCGGGTGTATCATCTGTTTAAGTTGAGAGTGGTGGAAAGATGTACGGCTAACCATGTTAAAAATAGGAAATATAATGATAGAGAATGCCTAATCTAAGGTCTTCAGTAGTTTCAATATTTATTAGCTTGCTCTCTTTGATTGTCGTCTGTGAATAATTGGAGATATTCTTCTGCCTCATCCAACCTTTTTAGAACTTTCATTTTATTTTTATACATCACTTTCAGTGATCCAGGAAATTTAAGCTGAGCAGTAGCGCCTAGTTGTTTGAAAGGTTCTAACAACTTACCAAGCTCCCATTGCCTGGACGCTGTAATGGAGGAGACATCAGATCTGATCTGATAAGAGAATCCATCTGACGAAGGTTCGCTGGTTCTTAAGGCTCTATTAAGGATCTCTTCTTTTAAAGTGTAGGTCAGAAAATGCACCAGAATCTTTCTAGGTCTGCTTTTATTCGGATTCAGCCTAATTATGGGGAGCAGTTTATTTGGGATAATATCCATTTTGGTTTGATGCATTTGCTTTTTTATAAGTCTCATATTTAGTGTGGTTCATAAGCTGTAGAAAAAGTATTCCTGAAATTATCTGTTAAGCCCTGCACACAGCTATGTCCTCCCGCTCCCCCAATTCCTGCCATAAAGTTTTGCAGGGGGGGCGACCTCAAAACATTTTGGTTAGGGGGGCTCAGAGTAAAATAGGTTGAAGACCTCTGTTCTAGCGGCATGCCTTTGAAGTGCACAGGTGCCCTACCTTCCTGATCCTGGCTTCAGACTAACTATCAGGGTTATTCAGCCCTTTGTGTGGATACAGGACACAGTCTATTTAAGTATAATGAGGTTGGGCACAGGTCCTCACTCCCATCCCATCCACAATTAAATAGCTAACTCTTGAGGGAGGCAAATTTAAGTGAAACTTGAAATAAGAGAGGAACTAAATAGCTGTTTTTAACACTCATTGTTCGCAAATCAATCCATGTTTTTGGCATTAATGTTGTTGAGGGCATGTCACTGGCATGCAAGACTGCGATAATGTGGGACGGAGGCAGAGACCACCTTATTTTGAGGTCTAGAAGGCGCAATAAGTTCTGGCCATGATTCACCTAGGATATCCATAGTTTTGGTCAGCAACGTCATCTGTTATTTAAATTCAATCCTACGCCTTGGACATCACTGTAGTCTATATCCAGCACTTATAACATGTTGTAAAATTTACAGAATCACGGAATTGCAGCCAGAAGCCACCACTCTGCTTGCTCTCTCGCTATTCGATTGTTTTTTAACTTTTGGGCCGTCTTGTTCACATTGACAGTATCCCCGTCCTGATTGACATAAATCTGACATTATGACCCCGCAGGAAGTTGAACATCTGTATAGCCGTATTAACCAAATTATGTATATACGCATGAATGTATTGTGATAAAGAGCACCTCACACCACGTTATAAATATATGTTCATGACCTACGGATGGTATCTGACCACCAAGTGAACTGTATCTACTGCGCCCTGATGAAGGAACTGTTGGCAAATGTTCCACTCCGAAATGTGCGTCGGCGCTGTTTTCTGTTTTGAAATAATTTGTGAATTGCATTTTCTGTAACTGTTTATGTCATATAGTTTGTTGTGTGTAAGTTTGTCTTTTTTCATTTGAGTTATGCATGGTATGATTGGTGTCTTTGTGGTTTGTGGTGTCATATTGTTTTTGTATATCATTTAGAATGTTACTTTGGGGCTGCTCTACTTGAATTTTGTACAGTAAAGATTTTTATACAAATGAATGTATATATAAATTTATAAAAAATAGATTTTTGATAAAAATTGTGGTTTTGTAGGACAATGGTGTTGTTTCTAATTTAGGATGTATCACCAATGTATTAATTAATGCATAGGGAGAAGTCTGTTGTTATTGTTTTTGGGCCATAGTAGGAACTACTATGATCGCTAATATCCACATTTATCCTGCAAATAAAATTGCAATGTATTGATATGAAATGAGCCAGCATAGCTCAGCTACCCTGGAGAGACTTTAAGGTGCACAGCATGTACTTCTCTGCAGGAATTGGTACTCAGGGCCAGTTTTAATGTCATACAGCAGATAACTTCTACTCTAAGCACATTTCTCTTGCTTTGCCCTTAACTCAGATATTTGTATCAACTTCACAGGGAACAAGATCCCTGGCCTGCTCGTCTTTTTGATCCATTTCACGTGGAAACAAATGCAGCAGCTTCACTTCATTTCTAATGGGACCAGCACTTTATTACCTCCAAATGCTAAACAGCGATTGTACCTTGTTTGTATGCAGTTTTTTAAAACTAGCACTTAAACATAGAAAAAGCATGGAAGGTTAATTAATTTTGCTACTGACAGGAACCTTTTTTTTTAAAATTAAAATTGTATTTTTAATTATAAATTTGTAATTCCGCTTGTGATCGTGTTTATGTGGTAACAAACATTCTGCCTATCAATTTTATTGTGTGATAAATGTTTATGAAATGCACTTTTATGATTGTTATATGTAAACAATCGAATAAAGATATTTTACTTACTTACTAATGGGACCAGCAATGTGCAGCCAGCTCCTGGAGTGTCACAGTGGGGGAGGTTAGGGTGGCGAGGGGTCTCAGAACAATATACATAACTGAAAGCATCACAGGTCTAGAGTGGATACTGCCACAGACTACAATAACAATGATTCATTATGAAAGGCTTTAGAACAGTAAGCCCTGCATCGTGCGTCACAGTTCAGAAAGTTGATTTATTGCCTGGCTTCCATCTCCTGCTTCAGAGCGAGGTAGGGCTGTCAGTCTGGGACACACAGCCCAGACATAAATACATTGATTTGTTTGGAGATACAACCTTATATCTAAGTAAATTGATCTATTTAATATTTATACATTCTGTACATTCTGTGTGGCTGTTTAGGAGGAATACACAAAGCCTAACTGCTAGTCATGTGACCGATAGACTGTCTGGAGGCACCAAATTTACAAGGCAAGAAAATGTCATCATTCTAAAAGTAGCATTATCAAAACTGTAATTTAAAGTCTGAATTCACCATGAGTTCGAATTTTAAATTTCAATTCCAGAGGCATGAAACATGAACTGGTTCCCTCATACTATTTGGAAATGACACGTATAAAATGTAAGAAGGTAACTTCAATGTTATCCTATGGGAGAGGTAGGCCTTGAAGTAGTGAAAAACAAATTTAAGAGTTTTTCACTACCAGGAAATGTAATACTTAAAAGTGCATGTTTTACTTTTTAAATATGTTGCATACTGCCCTTTGGGCTCCAGGGCCTACTCTAGGGGTGGCATATGTGTGTCAAAAAGGAAGGTTGAACCTGGCAAGAGGTTTACTTTGTCCGGTTAAAATAGCAGTTTACAACTGCCCACCCAGGCTTCAATGGCAGACCAGAGTCATGCTTGAAAGTGCTACTTAAATGGGTGAGACAACAGTGCTGCAGGCCCACTATTAGCATTCACTTTACAGTAAGTATGGGCAGAAAATTTGTTCCGCTCGCGGAATTTGCGGATTTTCCGCGATTTTGCGATCCGTGATTCACGCGAAATCGCGGCAAAATCCGCGAATCCACAAGCGGGATGAATTTTGGTCAGGAAGCACTTACAGGGTTACAGCAGGTGCCCAAGTTGAAGCTAATTTCTTTGTAACTATTTACAACATAGTTACAAAGAATTTGTAAGTGCTTCCTGAGCGGTGCCTCTTTGCCTACTTGCAACTATTCTCTGACCCTGCTCTGACCCTCGAAGCAGGGTCAGAGAATAGTTACAATTAGGCAACGAGGCTCCTGTCACAAAAATTAAACCTCAGCAGGAAGCACTTACAGATATAAATAAAGCAGGTGCCCAAGTTGAATCTCAAATTCAGTAATGCATTATTAATCAGCCCAGAAATCTAGTGAGCACGATCGATGTTAGGTAGGTGTGCTTTCTCCCCAGATCTACAGTCTACAATTAGCTGTAATCCGTAATGGGGGTCTAGGCATCCATGAGTCTGTCGAGCGCAATCCCCCTGTACTTCCAGTGACCAGCACTTACTGCTTTCTCCTCATTTGCTGCTCTGATCGGTCTTGACCCTTTATAAACAAGAGGCATGTGAACTCGCACAGAAGCCCGGCCCCACACACACTAGGGTATGCAACCTCTTCCCGCCCTTTCCCCCACTGTGATAGACAGCTCACTCGCGAGGGACCTCTGCGCCTATGGGCGCGGTGGCAAAGTTACAGACACACGGGGTCACTGAAGCCAACTTTTCTGGTCCTTTACGCAGCTGTAGTGCAGGAAAAGCACGATACATTTCCCCAACGAGGTAGCACTTACTGCTTTCTCCTCATCTGCTGCTCTGATCGGTGTCTGACCTTTATAAACAAGAGGCATGTGAACTCGCACAGAAGCCCGGCTCCACACACACTAGGCTATGCAACCTCTTCCCACCCTTTCCCCCACTGTGATGGACAGCTCAATCGAGGGACCTCGGCCCCTATGAGCGCGGTGGCAAAGTTACAGACACACGGGGTCACTGTAGAGAACTCTTCTGGGCCTTTACGCAGCTGTAGTGCAGGAAAAGCACGATACATTTACCCAACGAGGTAGCACTTACTGTTTTCTCCTCATTTGCTGCTCTGATCGGTCTTGACCCTTTATAAACAAGAGGCATGTGAACTCGCACAGAAGCCCGGCCCCGAAAACACTAGGCTATGCAACCTCTTCCCGCCCTTTCCCCCACTGTGATGGACAGCTCACTTGAGGGACCTCGGCGCCTATGGGCGGTGGAAAAGTTACAGACACACGGGGTCACTGCAGACAACTCTTCTGGGCCTTAACGCAGCTGTAGTGCAGGAAAAGCACAATACATTTACCCAACGAGGTAGCACTTACTGATTAGCCAGTAGAAAGTTCTCCAGTTGAGTATAGTGCAATTGCCCAAAAATCTGCGATTTCACAGGGAAATACGCGAATTCGCGGATTTGTTTGCGAATTCACGAACCGCGAATTCGCAAAATTCGCCCTTACTTAATTTACAGGCCCTGGGCACATGTAGGGCATATTTACTAGGGACATACAAGTAAATGAAATACGCCTACTAGGTTTAAGCCAATCTAACATGTTTAGAGGAGAGAGAGAGTATAAGCTATTCAGCACTGGTTAGTAGTAGTAAAGTGCACAGAATTCTAAAGCCAACCAAAATGAATTCAGCAAAAATTGGAGGCTAAAGGCAAAAGGTTTGCTGTGACCCTGCAGAGAGTGACAGAGCCTTTTATCCCAAATATGCTTTTGATAAATATCCCAACAGTGAGTGGATGGTTTCTGTAACCATTCCCTATGCCAATTAAGGGAGAAAGGTGACTTATATTCACAAGTAGGTTTTACAAAAGGAGAAAGCTAATACAGCATATAGAATTAAATAACAATTTGACTATAGGGTGTAAGCCGGTCTTGAGTGGTTGACACCATACAGTACTCTGGGAGTTATCGCATAATCTTTTAATTATATAGTTCAAAGAAAAAAATACACTGAAAGGAATCTCAAGCTTCAGGGTTAACACAACATCTTCTTTTTCTCTTCAGGGTCTTTGGAGTTCCTGTCTGCCGGTATCCTCGACAGAAAGAAGAAAACCAGGTAAGAGCCTATTCTTCTAAGGTTTTGTAGTATTTGATGAGTTAGTGTGGTGCTCTCTTTTTATCCTTTCTGTTTCGGTGAGATTAAAAGGAGGAAGTGAAAGGGGTGGGGGAGAAGGTTTCCTTAGAAAGAGAACCCGCACTCCCCAAAAGAAGAGCAGCAAACACTCACAAAAGATAAAGAGAGGGGTCAATAACAGATCCCAACAATAAAAATATCAGGAGACAAGAATAAGTGCCCGTAGGGACTAGAGGTCATACATACTCTTCCCAACTCTTGAGATACTAATGCCTCACAGTCCTTTCTAAATTATATTGCCCCTTTTTTTTGCAGCCCATAGCGCTCCCCATTACATTTGGCCTGTTCCCTTGGGCCACAACTTAGGAGCCGTGCACACACCTGGTGCAGCCACGTTGCTCCTGGGATGTGGCGAGGATCAGGAGCCAGCCGGCAGACAGGGAACTTTACTTCTCCCTCTGGTGCCCGAGCCGTCTTTCTCGACTCTGGCCCTCCGTTGAGTCCCTTCTCCAGTGATTCGGATTCTTGGGACCCGTCTCGTAAGCCACTTCCTTCTCCAGCTTCCCGCAATACCAACCTCCGTATTCTCCTTCTTCTTCTCTTGACGACAATGTAAACCACTCCCGCTTCCTTCCTGTGTTCCATGGAGGTCCTTGGCCTCTTTTTTCAGACTTACTTCCTGTGATTATGGAGCAGGCCAGGAAAGCATAGCTGGCTCCAGCCTCTGGATTCTAGGTGCATGACAAAGAGATTGGCTAATTTCGAGGTTTTGCAATACCAACTTGTAATCATTATACACCTATTATGATGACTGATTCAAAGCACTATATATGGGTGCCTTACTTAATGGTGAAAATAAGCTTTTTCTTATGTATATCACCATTCAAGGATGCAATTTTGGACCTGAAGTCAATCTTTTAAAGTCAACTGAATGACTGTAAACTGTGACATCTAACCTTTATGCAATTTTTGCATTGTATTAATGTGGCCTTATTAAATTGACATTTATGCCATTCAGAATTAAAATAAATTCTGTTATTTTAGAGGCTACAGAAGAATATACACGTATACCTGTTTATTAGTCTCCCAGTGCCTAGAGAAAAAGCTGTAGCCCATCCAGATGAAAATATAGAAGGAAAATGTGAAAAAATAATAGATAATTTTATTAAGTTTAGGTGTAGGAAAAGATCACAGCACACTGTAGATTTTAGGTATTTTTAATTAAAATGTGTATAATACCCACTTTTGGTTGCTTGACTCCTCTGCTTGTTCTTTGATCATTGTGTGCATGCATAACTCTGTCCTAAAATCTCCGACTTGTGTGGGACAGATAAGACTGGAAAAGGGACTGTCACATAAGTTGGGTACTGTTTCATTTTTGGGAGAAGTGTGGGGAGACTGGGTGGTACGAACTTTGTGGGTCCCCACAGATTATGATTTTACTTACAGAAACGAGAAGAAAATGCATGATCTTATCCAAAGTTTGAGGTTTGCAGAGCATCCTGGGTAATAAAAGATGGGGGAATCCACTCAAGTAACAACTCCCTGGACTTTCCTGGATGTCTAGTTTTCAGAAATGTATGGGTTTAGTAGATTTCTGTGGATATCGACCCCGATTCCGGCAGCTACCCGCCTAAATGGATAATATTTCATGACAAAAATGTGTTGTCTCAACGTTGTATATTAGAAACTTTCCTGACATAACCTATATCCCCACTCACACTTGTGGGGTACCGTTTCTTTATTGGAAGAAGAGCGATAACACAAGGTGGTAGGAATTTTGTGGATCCATGCAGATTTCATACCTTCCTATCACTAAAATTTGAGGAAAGGCATGATGATTTTAGCCAAGGATTGAATTTTGCAGAGCATCCTGGTCAAGAAGGTTAACGGAGAACTGTGTGTCACACCTCCCTGGGGTCTCCTCGGCGTCTAGTTTTCATACATATCTAGTTTTAGAAGGTTTGCCTGGGTGGCAAATTCTACAGCTTCCCACATCGCCAAAATGGATAATTTTTCATGATAAAAATCAGATCTTTGGACATTTAATTTCAAGGCATTTCTTATAGTGGATGATAGGCCCACCCACACAAGAGGGGTTCTTTTTTTTGGTGAAGCAATATAGAAATACTGGTTAGGAGAAGTGTGGATCCCTGCACTAAAAGCAGTAGGGTTTACACACATCTCCCCACACAGGATTCTTCTGGGTGTCTAAATTGCAGAACTAATTGGATTTAGTAGGATTCCATGGAAGGTGGCCAAGCAAGGGCCCTAAAACCGCTCCAAATGGGTTAA
Source organism: Lissotriton vulgaris (assembly GCF_964263255.1). Taxonomy (NCBI): domain Eukaryota; kingdom Metazoa; phylum Chordata; class Amphibia; order Caudata; family Salamandridae; genus Lissotriton; species Lissotriton vulgaris. The sequence goes on along the minus strand of NC_141694.1, from coordinate 1,348,120,290 downwards.
TTTGCACCGTAAATAATTTAAGGTCCCCATGTTGTGTTTTGGAGCATTTCTTTTCGTACGTGACAGGCCCAGGCAAACAAGTTTTCTCCATTTTTTCAGGAGAGAATGTGGTTATACATAATGGTAAAACATTTGTTATTGTCAATTGAATTTCTCTCTATTATTGGCTTCTGAATATAAGCCAGAGTTCAAGAAAGAACACACTCTCAAAAATGCTCTTTGAAACACATAATAATATGGGTAACCTCAAATTCAGAACTGTACAACTAATCACAATTCCTAAACTCAGTATCTAGGACACACTTTAAAAATGCATTTATTTCTTCCATACACATTTCTCATTCATTAGGTTTAACCTTATGAACTGCTGTATTCTTGGCACACAATGAAACATCCTTTTATCTCTCAGCTTAGTTGTTGTCACTGGGCACCTCATGATTGTGGACAAACATTATTTATCCCTGCTACCAGAAGAGTCTGACAGATGTAACTCTATATTAAATTTGTTACAAGCCAATAGGGAAAAATATTACAGATTACAACGTTGTCAGCTGTTTCTATTTGTTCTGTTTTTTACATTATTTTTCATTTTAATGATTAGTTTCTTGTGGACAACCATTGCTGTATGCAGAATTACGTTTAGTTTTTATAAAGGTATAACTTTTAGGGCACACCCATGGTTTAACACCACAAACTGCAAATAGGGTTTACCACATTAAAATAGGAACAAAATTGACTTACACTTGGAAAAATGCATATACTTTGATAATTGTTTACACATCCTTTTTTTCCTGAAAACTGGTAAGCTAGTGATCTTAGCACAGTAAACCATTTGTTGATGTCATTGTTATAATAAAAAATATGTGTTTTTGCTGAGGACTTTTTTTCTCATTTTACAAAAAAAACCTACATTTGCAAAATGTTGGCTATTTTCTTGTTTTTCTCCAGGGGAATCTACAAACCTTGGGCATCTTTAGAATCACGAGAAGTGGGGTAAAAAGGACGCAAATTTGGCCTGGATACCTTCTGTGGAATTGAGCTATTAAGGCTTAAGAGTGAAGTGACCCAAACATGAATAAAGGGGCAAGAAAAGCCTTGAAAGTTAGAATGTTAAGCTGGAAATTAATGTTACTTCGGCGCTTTTCCTATGATCATAAACATTGATGGTTTTCCCTAAAGTGTTCATCTATTCTTGCAAGGAATCTTCTTAAATTCGGACATGTTGTTGCCAATCAGACAGAATCATTTGCATATAGGAGTATAAGAATCTTTTCCTCCATTGTCTTGGACATTTTCTGCAGGGACTAGTGAGTAGATCTGATTCACTCCTCTATTCCTTTGATGCATCCTGGTCCTTCTTTCGTGCAAATACACTCTGCTTTGAATAGAGGTAAACAAGTAAATTTTCGTTATCATGGTACTTGATGTCGGCTCCATATTAATTGTTTCCAGCTTATGCCACAGTAGACATTTATCTATGGAGTGAAGTCCTGCTATAATCAATGTTTTATTGAGGCAACATAGTTCAGTAATATGTTACATCATAAAAATGTGCTCTAATATAGCCATTTTATGAAGCCTCCTTGCGCACTGTGAAACGTTTTTGTCTTCTATTCATGTTTGTAGAGCTTGAAGTATATATTTGGTGAGGCTCTTTGGATCTATAACCATGCAGGCATTAGGCCATAGTACTTTGGCTTATTCTTCTCCCCCATCTTGTAGATTTAGACTACCACTCTGTTATACCATGAGCTCCTCTAGAGCCCATCAAAGTTTGCAGTCAATATGAGGTTATGTTTTGGGAAGAGAAGGAATACGGCCTGGGCTTTCTTCTCTATACCTAATACTATACGTGCACTTGTGCATTTGTTTGCTCAAAAGACAGATTGACTGGTACATTTGGAATAAATTGATTTTCTTTTAGTTTGAGGGTAGATCCCAAGACAGCACTGCTTTTGGAATAAAAGAATCAATTCTTGCTTTGGAGCAGAAACTACTTCATCAGCGCTACCCCTTTGTTGTGAAGAACTCATTCCTACCAACGCATGACCTGATATCCTAACTCTATTTGTAAACAAGGGATGTACAAATTGCACACTGACTTGTTTGCAAACAGGGTGGTAACTCGGAAAATAATCTGCCTAATGAATAATAATGAAGCAGGTCCCATTTTTTGAACCCCCCCCACTCTCTGAATGGCTGTGAATGCAGGGATGGAGGCCTGCAAGGACCATGCAATTACCCTTTTTCTCACTCTTGCTGGTACCTGCTTTCCCCCTTTGTGCCTGTTTTTTTGTCTTTGGCTACCTCCTTCTTTCCAATTTGTGCTTTTCCATCTCTTGCTTGTGGTCAACATCTGGTGCAGAAAAATGAAAAGGGGGGGCCCTTGGCTCCCCACCCGCATGGCGGTGCGGCGATCCCCTCTCCCCTTGCCTCCCGGTGGTGTGGGGGCGTGATCTCCCGGCGTCCAATGATTACGCGGGAGGTGTGCGCCACACCACCGGTCGACCGACGCCCAATCCCCGATCCGGAAGGCGTGGTGCAGTCTTCCGGGTCAAAGGGGCGGAGCACCTTAGCAATCAGTCGGTGGTGTTCTGGTTGGATAACATGAGCGTGGTAGAATGCATTAACCAGCTAGCGACACGGTGTCCATTCATACTGCGCTTGGTAAAAGAGATTGTGCTACAATGTTTGAAATGGAATGTGACTTTCAGGGCCAAACATGTGCCAGGCGTTCTCAACAATGCGGCTGACGCCCTTTCTCGCTTTAAAATGCAGGTATTCAGGGAGCAGCTTCCAGCAGCAGACCCATCGCCAGCACCTTTTCCGGTTGCTCTCTGGCGGATTGGTGCCCCAGACTACCGTACCTCGTGGCATCTAGCTTAGCCCTCAGGACCAAGACAGCATACGAAGGGGCGTTCTTGTCTTACCGTACTTTCTTAGGGCACAATTGGGAGGCTAGCTGGGCACAGGAGGACAGTTTTGTTGCATACCTAGAGTTGATACACAAGGAAGGGCGCTCGGTGGCAGCCGCAAACAGGCACAGGGCGGCAGTTTCCTTCTTCGCACAAGCCAGGGGCGTAAGGGACCCTACGAACACGTTTGTAGTGCGCAAGGCGTTGAGGGGCTGGCGTTGCATACAGGGACACTCGACAGATTTGAGAATGCCGATTGGGCTGGTAAGGCTCACAGCCCTGTTGTTAGCACTCCAGGGCGTCTGTAGCTCAACATGGGAGGTGCTGCTTTTCAAAGCGGCGTTCACAAATAGCGTTCTATGGAGCTCTAAGAATAGGCGAGCTGGTAGCTGCGTCAAAGGGAGACAAAATGGGCGGCCTTCAAGTGGGCTGTGTGGTGATCCAGGATGATACAATGTGGGAACAATTCAAAGATCGAAAACCGACCAGGAGGGAAGGGTGGATACCATAGTGCTTCACCGGGCTCGGACCAACCCTTGTTGCCCAGTCTCGCATGTAGAGGCTTTTAGAAGGCAGCGGGAGGGTACGCTGGGGGGGGGGGGGCACTATTGTGTCACACGGATGGTACACCTTTGACCAGGTATCAGTTTAGGAGAGTTCTGGACCTGTCGGTCACAAAAGCAGGCCTGGATCCCACAGAATTTGGCTCCCATTCTTTCAGAATCGGGGCAGCAACTGAGGCAGTTGTGAGGGGACTCCCAGTCGAAAAGGTTAAAAGGATTGGGAGATGGTCTTCTGAGTGTTACAAACGTTATGTACGTATTGACATGTTGTGACATAGCCAGATGACTCACGCTTGGTATCTCTTGGTTTTGCAGTTTCTCGAACCTGTCAAGCGGGAGAGGAACTCGCCGAATGTCGGCAAGAAACATCAGCTTCGCAACACAAGCAACAAGAAGATCGACGGACATTGGTGACTTGGATCGTGGGCCACTATTATGTTCGGCGCGCAAAAAATGTATTTCTTTCAGGTGACAGGATGAAAAGGGCTGAGGAAAAGGGGTTCTCCGTTTCCTTCTTCGGGAGGGGAGGCTTAGGCATTAGACAGTTCAAGGACTACTTTGTGGAATTATTATCTCAGCAACCCGCTCCCCCGTCAGTGGTGATACTTCACCTGGGGGAGAACGATTTGACCAAACTAGGGAGAGGCATCCTGATAGACGAAATCATATCCACTGCGGGGTGGGTGTCTAGAACATGCGCGGGTTGCACGGTTGTCTGGTCGCAACTTATCCCTCGTTGGCAGTGGCGAGAGGGGACTCGGTCAAGGCGTTGAATCACTCGGTAAAGAGGATCAACACACAGCTGGACAAATTATTTTGAGCCCCTCTGTTGTAGACGATTCCTCACGGGTGTATTTGGGGGGGGGCATTTCTACCTACGGGACGGGTTGCACTTGACTGAGGCTGGGAATGTTCTGTGGTCGAACAACATCTTAGCATGGCTAGAGGGATTTGCGAGGTGAACATGACCTTTCTTGGAGTAGGAAGGGGGAGGCCAGATCGTCGGGTAACAATGCTGGCCTGTGGCGGTAAGGTCATGACCGGTGAGCAGCTATTTTAAGGTCTGAGGGGGCGGCACCATGCTTTGGAGGTGCCCGCCCAGGGGGAGGAGGGGTCACTGGCCCCTCCTAGAACTTCAGTGGCAGCTGGTGACGCAAGTTAGGGCCCTCCTTCCGTGGTTAAATGGAGTTCACGGGGTGGACCGAGTAATTAACAGGCTCGGCTGCATGGGTGGACCGAGTAATTAACGGGCTCGGCTGCATGGGTGGACCGAGTAATTAACGGGCTCGGCTGCAAGGGTGCACTGGGTAATTAACGGGCCCGGCTGCGCATGCGCACCTGCGTAAGGGTGCAGCTTGTAAGACCTGACACCGGTTAGCGACCTTGCCATATGGCCATAAATGTTAGTATGCAAAAAATTTCAGATGAGGATGTTAGATTCGGTTAGGAAACAAGCTGTATTAGAATCTTGTTAAGGCTAGCCGATCACACTTGTCGATATGAATGTATCTAAATGTTCCTGAATATTTTTGCATAAAAGATTGTATATTTTGTTTAACAATTTTATGATTTTGTATCTTAATAAATACTGCCGGGGGGTCTTGCAACCCCCGCCTTCCAAAGACAAATCCTGTTCCATGTCGTTGTGTTCTGGGTTGCTGTGGGTATACAGGGAGAGAGGCAGTAGCCGTCACTAACCATGTGAAAAGGGGGGGCCCTAGGCTCCCCCGCCCGCATGGCGGTGCGGCAATCCCCTCTCCCCTTGCCTCCCGGTGGTGTGGGGGCGTGATCTCCCGGCGTCCAATGATTACGCGGGAGGTGTGCGCCACACCACCGGTCGGCCGACACAAACACAAACACAAACAATGATACCAGTTAATAATTATTTAACAATAACGTAATTATTAATAACAATAACTAAAAAATAATAATGACTTCATTCAAATTAAATTATTTCCCACCCTATTCAACAATAAACCCAGAACCTGCTATAGAAATAAAACACAAAATGTAATGACAATACATTAAGATATTCCTAAAAATTATTATTTAATTTACTATAATAAATTACTTCCCATCCTATTCCCCTATAAACCCACAACCCGCTACGGTACTAAAACGCAAAATTTACTTTAAAAATGTTTACTCATTTCTAAAAAATGTATACATATGTTTAAAAAAACACATACATACAAAATACATACTAAAATACATAACACTCATATAAATATCGATATTATTAGCATTGATAATTTAACTATCAATATTACTAACATCAATATTTGCAACATTGGTATTTCTTACCTTAACTTCGATATTCTGGTTGTCGATATTCTTTATTTCGATATTTCGTCCCTACGATATTTAAAAATGGATGTAAATTTGCCTTAATATTTAAAAATCGATATTTTGACTGTCCACCTGCAAAAATAGTTTGGCGACTGTCAGACTGTCACACTTCTGGGTAGGACATGCCTCAACCCAGTGAGAAAACAAACACACAATGTTGAGGATTTACCTTGATTGACTACATCAGGGCATCTCCACAAAATCAGTCTGGAGAAGGTTAAAAGGGCCATCAGACTTCCTGTTGTGCCTTATGGTCACCACAACCTTCTTGCTCACATTTTGTTTCTGTCAAGTGACGCAAAGCTGACACAAACATTCTGACATTGATGAAAAATGGGGATTATAGCAGTAGAACGAAAGGTAGACACCATACTATCTCTGCCTGCATGTGTTACAACATCGTAGGTAGCAGCAAAGCACTGGCTTCCCATTACTAGATACCCACATGTCACTGTCATCCTTTAAACAACTCACAGAAAGTGTGTACAGTTTTTAATAACATATTTGTCACAATTTCTCCTTCAGCATTACATGGTTCCTTTGTGTGAAAGGTACTGGGCTCAGGAGCACAATATTGGACGATTGTATCCGTGTAACGGTTTCCTCTGATGACAAATTAATTTCCGCTCCTGTGTGCCACACACTTCACCACTGCGATTTATCTTTGGCAGTTGCAAGGCTTCCAATATATTGGAGACATATAGCCCGTTCCTATGGAGGGACCCAGCAGAGGTCATGAAACCTTGCTGTGACCTTTATTGGCTGAAATCATGCATGGCTCCAAACCCATACTGGCTGTTAGTAAATGGAAACTCAAGAGCCTTCCAATGTACAGCAGGCTCGGGTGAGTGCAATTAATTCAGCTACTTACGGAGACATTACATGGCTCGGGTAAGATTCTCCCCCAACCCCACTTTATGTTCTTACAGCCTAAGTGACTTTTAAAATACAGGGTCGGTCTCTTAGACCCTTCAACAAAAAAGGGTATCATCAGATTAAGGAAAGGGTACATCCAGTAGTTGTCCTCATCCTCTACCTCTGGATTTGGAAACAGAGAAGCAGGATTTAGGGCATTACATCTTCTGATAGAGACATTGTCTGCAGCTAGAATGATTCTTTTTTAGAATGTTTGTCAAATGCTGTAGCAATCCTTCTGGTTTCAATACCAAACCTTATTACAAATGTGGCTACGGCCAATCTTCTTAAGGGCACTTATGCTAGTTTCTGGCACTTTGCTTCGACCTCTCCTTTATTCCAGGACATTTCCTCCATACACCATGGAAACTCTTTGCATACTAGTCCCACTATGGGGGCAAATTGCGGGCCCTAGTGGGGGCACATTAAATCCCTTCATTCCTTCATTTTGTGCTATCTGGGCCTGCACTATAATCTACTTTTCCTTTAGCCCCCTCTATTTTGTATGTCATCAAGGGGTTTGCTCTGCCAACAAATCACAACTTGGACAATCTAATTTCTAATTTCAAATTGTAGTCTTTGCATAAAAGAGGTGAGAAATCCTCTCACATTATCTCCAAAAAGATTGTTTAGTCCACTATGCACCCTATACACCTGCATCAAACTCTCAAAATATGCATGTATGCACTCTTTGAGTTATTGAGAGGTTCAGAAAATCTCGGGCCAATTTATTTCTCTTTGTGGAACCTTAGGGCCTGGACTATGAGAGGCTTGTGTCACGTTTGCACAACACAACGTGATACATGCATGACGCACACCTCTAATTCAGATTTGTGAAGCCATTCAAAGCCACTTTGCTTGGCTTTGAGTGGCTTAAAAAATCAGTAGTACAAAACGGAGCGCAAATTGCTGCATTGTGTTACTCTGCTCTGGGTAGGCATTCGGTGGGCGTTGCGTGGATGTTAGCATGGAATTCCCTTAGAATGCATCCCCGGATTTACAAGAACTTGTAAACCTGGTAATACACCAACAACATGCACTTTCGCAGAGGAGACAAAACAAGAAGAATTAACTATTTTTCTCCTCATTTCATCCCCTTTCTATGTGTGCTGCATTCTGCAACACACATAGAAAGACAAATATGCCTCCTAGGATAGGTTTTGTGCAGGAGGGTTCCTCCTCCTGTGCAGAAACAAGCCTGCATGTAACACAGGCAGCCTTGCACCACGGTGCAAGTTTACCTGTGTTAGCATTAGACTGCCAAAAGGGTGACAGTGCAAGGGAAAGGACAGGAATGAGCTGTATTGACTTGAATACGGTACATTCCTGCCCTTTCCCTGTCACGCAGTGCAGCACAGCAAGGTGATTCGCTGTGCTGCACATCGTGAATGTCTCATAAAGAGGGCCTTAGTCTTTTGCATGTTTTATGGCTTCCTCGTATTTGGTTTTAAACAGGTGTGAAGGTGAGTTTGTTCCTTTGGGACTACCATTTCAAACAGAACATCCAAATCCTCGCACAAGGCCTTGGAAACGGTCACAAGATGATCCATCTGTGTATGCAACTCATCAGCATTTTCCCTAAACTTCAGAAGAGAATTAGTAAAGTGGAAAGATCTGTCTGGGACCACGGGACATATACATATGCTTTTCCCTGTACTTCCCTCAGAGGGTATTCCCATACTGCCTTTCCTGTAGCTTCCCCCTCTTCTTCCTTGGCACCTTTCTTCTTTCATTTAACCTTAACCCTTTCCTTCTTGGACCACAATTTTCTAAACTTCTTGTTGTCACTCCAATCCCTAATGTTAATGTGTTCTTACTCTCCTCTGTTTTAGCCACTTTGATTGCTTTTCACCCATCATCATCCTAACATTCTTCTGTAACTTTTTCTTCTGTGTCAAATTGACTCTACACTCCGCCACCTTCTCTATTCTTGCATGGACCTCTCGCATGCCACTCTAGCAGCTTCCTTGCTCATGTGGAGCAAATTGATCTAATTGAAACAGCTTAGGAAATCCTTCCCTACGTATCCTTTAATGATTTGTTCAAACTCTGCTTTCAACTAGGTAACATTAGGACTCTATGGAGTAGATCTTATATTTGGTGGGTGTACTAGTAGGGACGCTATTTGGCCTTTTGCCATTGAGCTTGTTGAAAGCTCTTGTTGCATAGGGCATAATGCTATTATGCTGAGTACTGGTGTGGAGTCCTATTGGACACTTGGAATGGTCTGACTCAGTGAGGTGCTAGCAACTGTCTCGATAGGGAGGTTTTTGAGGTACTCAAGGGAAGAAGTGTGCTTGTTGTGGGAGGAGCAGGGGGTGAAATTGCAGTGTCTGTGTAGATCAGGGGTACAAAGTTTTGGTAGGGGTTTTTTGATATTTGTCCTAATCTTAGTTGCCATCAGAATTATAGCGATTGGTATGCTTCTGCATTATATGGGGGTGGTCTTATCTATGTAGGCATCCTCCTCCACCTCCTCACTTTCTGCTTCTGACTTGTTTCTGGATTTCCAATTCTCCCCAGGGTTTTCCTTTACTGTATCCTCACTTTCTCTCTGCGGATAGGCTCCAATAGTCTTAATTACGTCTTCCCTCAATATTTTTCTGTCTCTCATCACCCTGCACATATATCCACGAGTAAGCCCTATTGTAGATTTGTTAATGCAAACTTCTTCCTTTTCTTTTTATTTGTCACCTGCTACTAAAGATTTAAAGCTCAAACTGTGCGGGTCTGGGCTTCAGTTTCAGGTTGTACATTCTCTCAAACTTTCTATCCCAGGGATATGGAAAGTTTTGCATAGTGGAAAGCTTAGTTTTCCATCTTTGGACGTGTATTGGCTAAACCACATGCATGTATATAACCCTTCCTTTGCTGTCATCTCCCTTGCTGATGTGTCTTTGGATGGGGATTTCTCCTCCTTATTCACATCTTTCCCATGCTCACAAACTCTCAAAGCACTCTCTGTTCTAATCTCACACACCCCTTGTGCTGTTGTGTTCACGATCCGCCCACCAATACCAGCCTGTCTCCTTCAAAGATCACCCTATTTCAGCACAGCTACAGTGTTTGCCAACCAGTCCCTGTGTGGCACCAAATGACGCAACACCCAAATCAAAAATACTGATTGTGGTCAAAGTGAAAATATGGAACTTGTCTCTTTTTAATGAAATCCATAACTTGTGACTCCAGGGCAATTTTGTCAAAAGACTGAAGATTTTTCAATAAATGACATCTTTTGGTATTGTGTTTGATCCTGATGAAAGTGGTTGTTTTATTTGGAATGTAGCCACCGAAACATACTTCAATGTCCTTTTTTTGTTAACTTCTGTTTATTAACATAAAGTTGTATTCCACATTTACATGTACCACATTTTCATACAATTGGTAAGCATTGTTTGGAGAATCAACAACCAGTCTCATATATCATACAAAGATCGAAAGGTCTATACCCAAAACCTGGCTCATGCTGTGTCAACAAACGGCAGGGATGATCGAGCATTAGATCTTGGAGTCACACATGGGCTTCTCCTATACATACTCAATTTTGCCCAGATCTTTCCCCACTTGCTGGGGCAGCCCCTGCTCTATTACACTGACTTCTCTGCTACCATGCATTTGTCCATGTCTCTCTTCCAGTCGAGTGTCAGGGTGGGTTCTTCCCCCACAACTGTTCTATTTTACAGGTTTCTGTAAGGGCTAGTTCGTAGGTACTTAGTATATCCTCAAATGGAATCACCCTTGCAGTGGCACAGAGGTCCCCTACAGTGGATATTCCAATTAAATCCTACTTATCAAAACCCTATCTCTTTGCCATTGTACCTAAGAGTCCCACAAATGTGTGGTGCGCGTAATCATCTTTTCCCATCCCAATTTTCCCAGGGTTGTATGCCAGAGGTGGACTGTAAGCACCATTGGTCGAAGGTGGCGCGGATTGGTATAGAGTGCTCAGCAGTATCCCCTCCACCAGTTGAAGAACTAGGCGATCTATATGATAGGCTGGTTTCTCCCTAGCCTGGTGAACCCAGTGGTTATTAGTTGTTAATTAACTGCGTTGTAGTATGACTGAAGATCAGGCAGAGCTATACCTGCATCATACAACCCAATGTCAATTTTACCAAGGCAATGTTTGGATTACCCCCGAATTCCATATCGGAACATTTGGGGACGAGAGCTGATTGTGTTAGAAGAACATTAATTCCCTCTTCATAAAATGCAGGAAAATAAAAAGACCGCTATTATAATGTTTATTTAATTAATGAGGATAAGTGGTAAGCGTGGATGACCTCAATGTCGTATGATTATCTCACATTTTACAAAAGTGGCTCCAATTGAATAGTGTAGGGTTGATAATATTTTAAAAAAATATAGTTGCTTTAACCCAATTCAAAGCTGATACAAGAAGAGATACTTGTGCTCAGTTTTAGATACTTTTCTCAGAAGAATCGATAAATCCTGATATATGTTGTTTTGTTATTTCGCATATAAGCAAAAGTGGCTGCAACAAAGGAGAGCAGGGTTGATAATATAAAGAATATAGAGCTGCTTTAACACAAACTTAAGTTGATTCAAAGAGATATTTGTGCTTATCTGTAGATACTCTTCGCAGGAGAATTGATCAATCCTGATTGATGAGCAGTGGTTGAATCAAGTACTGTTAATAAGCAGGACAACATGTGGAGATAGGTAATGCCCTTTTCTCTTTTAAATAATACACTCATCGTCATGACTAGGAGAATGGGCTGTAATGGTTGGCCCCTTCTTTCCCTCTTTGTGATATTAGGCAACTGCATTAAAAGAGTGTTAAAGGAACCACACCAGATTTTATACCACACCGGCAAGCAAATTTAAATAAAAACAGGGTAAGTGCAGATGACCAAAAGTTTCAAGAGAATGATTGATAGTATACAACAATCGCAGGAAAAATATATATATAAAACAAATTATTTTCCTTCTAGAAACACAAAAGCCTGTAGATTCAAGCCAGTTGTCCCGAGAATATAAACTGGGAAGATACATCATTTCTTTCAAGGTACGAATAAGGGATGTTCTGAGAACCTTGAATGGAAGGAGTGCTGTGTAAAAGAGGCAGTAAAGAAAAACTTTTTCCTAAACATCTTTATAATATTTAGGACTGCTGCTACCATTTTAGCCGAGTGTGGTTATGAGTATAAGTGGAGGTGTATGAATGAATGTATGAGGACCGCCAAAAACACCAGGATGGTACATTTAAAATAAATAAGGGGTATTTAACTCTGACAATGTAAATAAAGCATGAATATGGATGTAATAGCTATGAGAATGTATTAGTGATTTTTTTTAAAATCTTTATTGAGTTTATATATTTTTCCCCCCCTACAAGCAATCAGCAACCATATATGTAAGACAACATAGGGTAACAATCATCAAAACAAAAAAACCCTACCACATAATCGAACATAAACAAAGCAGAAAGAATTAAGCACATGGAGCTCTAAATCTTATACACAAATTGTAGTCTAATTCATAAAGCATAAAATTAAATTTCAAAGTCTAAAAAGGAGAAAAGGAAAAAGAAAAAAGACGAAAGCGGAGAATACTGAGAGAAAGAAAGAAATACAAAAGACACATTCAAAGTAGCATTTTAGACAAAAAACTTATCATGGCTGCATCCCCAAACTATATATATAAATCATTTTTCATTCCATTTAATTAAAGGTGCCCAAATACTTTGTCCCAGAATTTTTGATTTCCTACCCTTTCTATCATATATTGCTCTCTCAATTGTGTATTTAGAGAGTAGGCGAGCCAACCATTGTTGAAATGTGGGGAGAAGAGGATCTAACCAGGCAGCAGCATTTTTAATCCTTAAAACAGACATAGCCATAAATTAAAACCGATATACGTTCTCCTCGAGGGACACACTGCTGACTCCTAGCAAAATCAATTCATGAGTTAGCCTAATTTTTACTGCAAGAGACCCATCTAGATATTCCTCAATCAATTTTAATAACTCTTGTAAACGAGGGCATGATGCAAACATAAGGACTAAATCTGCATCAGACCCCCCACATCTTGGACAGGTTGTCCATGATAGCCCCCCCACTGTGTGATTCTGGCTGGTGTATAATACAGCGAGAACACAGTTCTATAATGCTGCGCTTGTAGCCCAGCGGAGCATAAACTTGTCTGACCGAACTCTAAAGATCTCAGAAGTACTCCCGGGGAGGCTCCCACACGCTCAGCCCACTTAGCCTCCTGCTTTATTAAATCATCTTGCTTTAACTTTATTAATTCTGCATAAATCAATTTAATGCCCCCTTTGCTCCCTCCATGCATTATATCAACAACAGCATTGCTATCAAACCCACAGCCCCTGCCTATTTTCTTAACAAAAAAAATCTGGGTTTGTAAATATTTTAAAAAATTATACTTCGACAATGAAAACTCCAGCTGTAAGTCGCTAAATTGGTGAAAGCTGTATATTCCAAATAGATCCCCAACCTTAGCAACACCCTTGGCATCCAATTCTGCCATAATTTCATCCGAACAAATTTCTGGAAATGTTGGATTTTTATATAACGCCGTATAATAATTAACCCTTCCCAAACCAATCTTTTTATTCAGGGTCCCCCAAATCTTAAATGCAGCAATCAAAGTTTGAACTTAGTTCTTTAATAGTAGCTCGGCTCCGTGAACTTACAAAAACACTTCACCGCATTTTCTCCCAGTAACAATTTATACACATCAGGCAATTAATTTCCCCCTTCACAGTCCGGGGGACACTCCCCTATAAGGACAGACATATATTGCAGAGAAGAGGCCCAATAGTAACTTTTCAAGTCAGGAATCGAACCCCCCCCCTCCCGTGGTAAAGACATAAAACGTAGTGCCCGCCTAATTTTTCCTTGTGCCCAAAGAAACCTATTAAATAACCCTTCTAACGTTTTAATCCAAAAATTTTGAAATTCTAGAGGAATTGCTCTAAATAAATATAAAAACCTCGGCAAAAAAATCATTTTAATAACATTGCCCTGCCCAACCAAAGATAAGTGATGATTATTCAGCCTATCTAGATCCAACCGAGTCTTTCTTATAACTGGTTCTATATTTTTCGCCACTAATGTTTCAAGCTCTGCAAAAATCCTTATCCCAAGATATACAGCTGATTTAGTCACCCGGGGATCCTCGAAATTAATTGAGTGGTTCACGATAATTTGGGTCTTTGCTTCATTAAGAGCATACCCAGAGAGTGTACCAAATTCGAAAGCTAGTGAGACAACCGCTTCCATCCCTTCTTCAGGGTCTGAAGAAACAATGGCCACGTCGTCCGCGTATGCGAGAACTTTTGTTTCAATCCCTTGATTAATAACCAGGAGGATTCTACCGTTAGCTAAAAACAAACTAATGAGAGGATCCATATATATGGCAAATAGTAGAGGGGACCAGGGGCACCCCTGCTGGGTCCCACGTTGTATGTCAAACAAAGAAGTATAATTACCTTTAATCCTTATTCTATCCATAGGGGCCCTATATAGTACTTGAACTGAATGGATAAACCCCTCTCCAAGGTGAACCATCTCAATGCTTCCCAAAGGAAATCCCAGGAGACCCTATCAAATGCCTTTTCCGCAACCAAAAGCAGGTCGGCAATAGGGTCTCCTGAAATCTCCATTGCATCAAAAAGGGTGATCACCCATCTTATATGTTGTGTTGTCCCACGTCCCATAATAAACTCATGTTGGGCAGGGTGAATAGTTCTTCTTAATATTCCATTTAGGTGCATGGCCAAAATTTTAGAGAAAATCTTGACATCACTGTTCAAGAGCGTGATTGGACGATAGGAGCCTGGCTCCCTGGCTGGTTTATCTTTCTTCAAGAATATCACAACATCTGCTCCAGCCCATGATTCTGGAGCAGGCCCCCCCTTTTATGCCAGCATCATCACATCTATTAGATCAGGACCTATATCGTCCTTAAAGATTTTATAGAATTCGAGTGGAATTTGATCGGGCCAACAACTTTACCCGAGGGCAGATCTTGTAAATCCCCCAACATTTCATCCTGAGGGAATGGTCCTTCCAATTCTTCCCTATCTTTACGAACTACCTTCTGATTAGGTATTCAGTCTAAATTTTCACGAATATCCTCCAACGCCACCCCTGTACTGCCCGAATACTGCTGATGATAGTATAGCCGAAAAGCCTCTGGAATGCCTGCAGGCTCAGTAATAACCTTCCTATTGCCATCAAACATTTCTGAAACCTCTCCTGTAGAAGCTTTCTGCGTAGTTCTGACAGCCAAAATATGCCCCACCTGCTCGTTGAACTCATAGCTCTGTTCCTTTTTAGCCATATAAATCTCAGCTGCTTTTTTGGCGTAGTGATCACCTGCTTCCGCCTTTTTCATAACTAATTTCAGTAATATTTCATCCAGTGCTTCACCTAATACAATTGCCGAACCCAGTGCTTCCTCAAGCTTAACCAATTTCTGCCTTATTTCAAGATCTCTTAATCGCTCCTGCTTCTGATGATGTAAACTGTAACTCATTGTTTCCCCTCTGACTGCAGCCTTGAACGTATCCCAGACAATTTCTACACTCGAAGAGCCTCGATTATTTCCCCAAAATTCTCTAATCCACCCTTTCATTCATAAAATGTAATCGGGGTCATATAATAACCTCCTTTCTTTCAAAGGTCCACCGGACATTCCTTCTATCCAGAGTAGTAAAATTAAGATTCAAAACTAATAGGTTATGATCGGAAATAGTTTGGGGGAACTTCTCAATCCCTACCTGGGAGATACACTGTTTAGATACAAAGAAAAAGCGGGAGACAGCCTTATGAGGTGCAGAAAAAAAGGTGCTACCTGCATCCAATGGTTTCAAATAGGGCCACATATCGACTAGCCCATTATTACAGACTAGGTTAGAGAGGGCATAACCCACTTTCCTTTTTTTCCCTTTAAATTTGCTGTGTGGGTCATCCCGCCTTATCCCCAGACCATTGATATTAAAATCCCCCACTAATAATTATCGGAACAGGCCATGTAGCTAAATTCATATCTAAGTTTTCCAATATCTCTGCATCATCACATGTGGGCCCATATACCAAACCAAGTGTAAACCTAAAGTGATTTAATGAACATTCCACCAGAACCCACCGCCCCCATTTGTCAGCAGATTTTCTAAGCACAGTGAAATCACTCCTCTGGGTTAAAAAAATTGCCACCCCTCGGGTAAGTGAACCTTGCGTTGTAAAGACCAATAATTTATAACCCAGCTGTTCTAGCACCCGTGCTCCACAGCCATCAATCTGCATTTCCTGAACAGAAACAAAATCCACATGTAGGGTTTTTAACCACATTGCTACTGTATTCCTCTTGTGCAGTCATTAGGACCACACACACATTCACTGTCAGAAACCGTAAAGTCATGTCACCATTTTCTTAAAACCATTGGCAAGAATCCTACCTAAAAAAAAAAAATTCTTCGATTGTCTTTTCATCATAGCAGTAATTTCCAGAATAACATTAACTATCCTTCTATAGCTCCTTTGTGTCCAACTGTCCCCTGCCTCACTAAGTCTTCCCGTAGAAGCAATCCCTTGTAGTGCTGATTGCTTGCACACTTCTTACAAAGAGACCCCCCAACCCACCCCCAGCCCCCACCCCCCCAACATCCCGTAAAGTCAACTAGATCAGGCATGACCTAAGTATGACTACTGAAGCACCAGCACCCTCAGGGCCTGCCCCTGCCCCTGAATGGCCCCACTGCACAACAATCCCTACCCTGTGCATACCCCTCACCATTTTTCACACCTTTACCCTCTATAGAAATGCCTATTGGTCAGACAAAAAGAAGAAAATTAACTACTATACCATAGAATAAACAGTTACCCATTAAGTTCCGGGCATATCAGTCAAATCCAGTTCACCCAGTCTCAGTTCTTTCCAATCGCTCCCCTTTCACAGGATTTTCCTGCTCCTGATTCTGTAATTTCAGTAAGGAAATCCTGGGCCTTGATTTCAGAGAAAAACATCCTGACTTTTCCCATATAAATAATCTTGAGCCTCGCCGGGAACAGCAGGAAGGCTTCACAACCAACAGTCTGAAAGGGGGTAATCAATTTGTGCAATCTCCATCTCCGCTCAAACGTAGTGTGAAAAAAATCCGGTCGAGCAAAATATGTATGAATTACCTACAAATATCAGCAGGGCTCTAGGCGGAACATCTTGTTTCTCCATCTGGGCCTTTTTAAACATAGGATATCGATGCGCATGTTGTATTTCTGCCTCCCAATTCCATTGCGCCAGCTCTGGGAAGGCACCACAGAGAAGATTCACTGTGAAAGTCAAAGCATTATCTCCTTCAATCCCCTCCTGCAGCCCAAGAAGACGGATATTATTACAACGTTGCCGGTTTTCAAAGTCTTCCAGCTTCCAATCTATATCACAGGCTTGTTTCTCTTGGAGATCTTTGAAAATCTGAATTTTCTCCACTTCCTTTTCAACTGCAGCCGTGCGATTTTCCACCTGAGCAATTCGATCTGCCATATCCAAACATAGTTTATTCGTCTTCCTAATAGCCCCTTTGAGCTTCTTGGTAGCCAGCTGTGACCTTTTGCTCTCCTGCCTAGCCTCCCCCTGCATTGTTTTCAGAGTCGTGTATAGCAGTTCCAATGTAGGTGTGGGTCTAGTGTTGCCCCCCTCTAGCCTCCTCACTGATCATCGTAGGAGTATTGCCATTCCAAGTTGTTAAACTGGATGCTGAGTGATCCCACTCCAACTGCCGTACTGCCGAATCAGGGGATCTGTCCTTCGTTCTCGCTCTCCTCCTTGAACTCCTAGATTTGCCTTGCTGCTTTAACAGTGTGCTGGGAGACTCTTCATCCGTTTCACTCTCTTGTGTTGTCTCTTGTTCAATAACCTCTGAGGTATCATTATCTACATCAGTGTCGTCCTTTAAGTAAAAAAACGTATCCCCATCAGGGGAGACCAAGGTTGCCCCCCCTCCGTGCTGTGTGAGATTGCATATCCCATCCTCCTGGCCCTGTAAGGGGTTAGATCCCACAACCAGATGCTGTGCGCCTAGGGCCTCACCACTATCCTCCAACGTGATGGATCTGCCTCTCTGAGTGAGGTTATTAGCAGGGTTCATAGGGCTCATTGGGCTCATACGACTTACAGGGTCGCAACCTACTTTGCTCCCCGTTCTTCCCTCACTGTCTATCATGTCTGGAGGTGGTGGCAGAGGCGTATCATTGACAGCGGCAACTTGTTGAAGCATACTACTACCGGGTACAGCATCGCCAACCGCTCCAACCACACCACTGCTTGCACCAGAACTACAAGTCCCAGATTTCCCCAGGCTTTCTCTTGGAAGATCGATCCGGGTAGTGTTCTGCAGACATTCATTTTCATCAACCACATTCATAGTATTATCCGTACAGATCACCGAGGCACCCTGAGCCCCCACCGCAGATTTCAAAGCAGTCCCCAAGCCCCCAAACACCTCCAACACCGCGGGCTGCCGCATTGCACTTTCGCCCAGATTAGCTGTGCACAGCCTTGTCCCCGAGGCTACGACACCTTCATGTATCCTCTGCTCCTCCGTCTTCTTCTTTGGACCGCTGCGCCGTGGCTGACCCGTTTTCCCGGAGGAATCAGCGACCACCTCATCGCTCTCACCCACCAGAAATTTCCCGCCATCTTTCCCAGCAGCCGGATCTTTTCGATCTTTGAGAATCTTCGGCGCCATCCCAAGCTGCCAAGAACCTGAAGCACACACAGCGGTTTTGCGTCGAACCACAGCCACCACTGCTGACCAGCTCCCGAGGACTGAGGAGTACAGCAGACGGTGCAGACGATGCAGGTAAGCGGAAACAAGCTGCACGCTGTAAAAATTCATCAAGTGTTTCACCATGTACTCGAGAGGGCTAACATCCATCAGATTTTCAGGGTTTGAGGGTTTCATCGATTCAGCTCCTTCCGACAGGGCATCCGTGAGGAGGGCGCTCAGCACTGATTAGCCGTGAGCTCTGTCAGCAGCCATCTTGCCCCCCTGCGCACAGAGAATGTATTAGTGATTATACATTTGAATTTTTATTTACAGAACATTCTGTGGTTTTAATCTCGTCCTGAGGAAGGTGGTGCACATAAAGCCAGATCCACTGAAACGCATCGACTTTTAATAAAAAAGCCCTCTGGGTTTCAATCTAGTTTGACATACAAATAGAATTGTGTTTTAAACTTATTGTGTACATTTATTATGTAAAGTGCTTTTTTGAAAATGTGGGATCAATAATGAATTTGTATAAGACAAAATGATTTCGCTTTGTTTGTTTTTATGAGCTAAAGAAAAGTGAATATTGGTTATAATAAAAAAGATTGTAATTGCAATTGACATTGTCAGGTTAAATTTTATACTTTCGAAATACATGTGTTTCCCTTTTGGGTTTTACCTCTGATTAGATGGGGAGTATCAACTTGGTCCTGGGAGTATGATTTTGATGTTGAACATAGTGTGTAAGATTGAGACTGAGTGGGAGACAGTTCTTGTGAAACTTTGAGGACTATAGAGTATTATACCGTGGGAACACCTTTTGTTTATACTGGAGTACCCCATCCCACAACAGTGTCCTAATCTCACTATCTATCGCTTTGAAGTATGTGTCGGGCACTGGAAAGGGGGGGTTCTGTAGCAAGTATAGAAAGCAGGACAATGCTATAATTTTGAAGAGTGACGCTCTCTCTTTGCTTTTGAGGCATATTAGCGGGCCTTGTATATTTTTAGCTGCAAACACACCAGGATCAGTGGTAATATAAATGCCCAAAAATTGTAAACCCTCTGCTGTAATATGATTTTCACATCCTGGCAGAAGGACCGGAGCAAGACCATACTGTACAAAAGACACTGACTTGGACCAGTTGATTGTGTATCCGGAGTGCTCCCCGAAGATCAAGAAGATGCTCATTAGTCTAGAGATGGTTGATTTTGAGGAGGCTATATAAAGGAGCATATCATCATAATATAGAGTTACCCTGGCCTCCCAGTTCCCAGTCTATCGCAGACCTTGAATCAATAGGTCTTCTCTAACCCAAGCCACCAAAGGGAAGATAGGGGACAGCACTGCCGGGTTCCCCGTTGAAGGACTCTAGATATCCTACCGTTCATCACTATGCATGCCAAAGACTGCATGTATAACAGTCACAGCCAGGATAAAAATCCCAGACCAAACTCCATGTGTTAAAGTACAGCAAAAAGGTACACCCAGTTCACGGTATCAATGCCATGCGGGCAAAAAGAGACAGGATTGCCGCGTTCTCACTGATTTTATGTGCTAGTCCCAGGACCCCATGGTGCCAACTCAAGTCTGGCGCCATATTGCAATGGGTATAAACCCCTATTGGTCTGGATGGACCAATTTCAACATCACTGGGGTCAAATGGAGAGCCAAGAGCTTGACAAGAATCTTTGCTTCTGCGTTTAATAAAGAAATAGGCTTGTAAGAGACACATTGATTTGGTGGCCTGCCCTCTTTATGTATTAAAACCACAAAGGCAAGCCTCTTTTCCTCCGAGAATGTGCCTGTGGGCCTACTTTCTTCAAACATTTCCAATAGGTGGGTCGCTGTGGTGGATGCCGTGAGTTTGTACAGTTCTATAGGCATACCATTAGGCCCCATCGCCTTACCCGATTGAAAGGCTCAAATACCCCGCTTCACTTCCTCCTCTGTGAAGTTCTTATCTAGGAGTGTCACTGCGGTAGGAGAGAGAGTCGGGAGTGGTCGAACCACCAAAAAGGCCAAGGATTCCTGCTCTGAGTCTTTTACCACTGAGGATTATAAATAGGGCTCCCGGTTTTCCGTTTTTACGGATTTCTACATATAAATACAGACAGAAATCTATATTTCCTTTGTCTTTATTTATATTTAGAAATAGTAAAATACTAGAAAATGTTGCTGCGCTCGAATCCAGAGTTCTCGCCATGCCCCCTTCCTGCTGCTGGAAATTCCTTCCTGGGCAGCCGCACCCAAGTACTTCACAGGTCTTTTTATAGACCATTTACTTGTTAACGAGCCTTTATTGTTCTTTCAATGCCCCTGACTCCCTGTCCCAGGCCCCATTCTGTCGGGATTCAGGACAGCTTGTCAGTTAAATAGATATCCTCAGGAGCGAAAAGATAAACTGATAAATAAGTGCACTTTGAAGGACTGGGCTATTCTAAGGCCCAGCGGTGCCAGGGGACAACACCTGAAACCTTCGTGGGTTACCTGTTCCGGCGTACAAATCACAGAGACACGGGACACTTCCTTCGGCGTCAAAGATCAGCGTTTATTTACTGCAGGGATACAGAGATCGCAAGAAGTACACAAAGTGTAGGTTCTGAGAGACTGCTTCAAATTGCACAAGTGGATCGCTCCTTTTATACATATTTTCGTCATTTGCACAACATGGCAACAAAAGGTACAACTCAGTTCCCACAGTAAACTTCAAAAGGGTTGCATTCATGTTTTCAGGAGCCCGGAACATAATTACAGTAGCATCGCTGGTTCCCAACTGTAAAAGTACGTTATCCCACTATTAGGCACATTCCATTCTGGCTGTAAACGAGTTAAGAAAAGAGACAGAAACAGGTGCAAGGAAGACAAAGACAGACAACAGATTGGAAAAGAGTGTAGGGGGCAATATCGGAAGCATGATCGCAGGATCAAAGGATTCGTGCCTAATGCATGCACGGCTGAAACAATAGACCGGCACGGCAAGATGAGCCTCGAGCGGAGCCACCTGCCTTTGCCGTGTCATCCCCCTAGTCATAAAGACACACTCAAAGGAACATGTGTCTTCCGCAAGAGCTTGGGAATCCCAGGGTCACGAAGCGGACATTGTCCGTTCGCCGGCTACTTGAGGGCAAGAAATAAAATGGATGCCGTATCTAAAATGGAACCCGTGGGTTCAGATGGAGAAACCCACGAATAGGACGAATAATGCAAAGTAGAGTAGCGAAAACGCGTACACCCACTAAACTCGTCATTTGCGGTTCATAGATACCAAACTCGTCCATATTCGAACAAGTCAAAAACGTCATTACGATTCTCACGGAACCTCAGACGCTCCTTTTGCCCTCATGTAGGCAAGCACTAGTTGATATCAGAATCGATCTCGATATTCATCAGATCGTTCAGATGTTGCTGTAACATTATTCTATCCATCAATGCTTCTTTGGTAACAGATGGCCGTCTTATACACGTTGTAGCACAGAGGCCACATAAGGCAGAACCACACTGCACGCAAAGACAACACGTGAACAGAAACGTCACAATAACCCCGACGATCATCAGAATCTTCCAACCCCAAGTCAACATCAGGCCCCAAAACCATCCTAGTAGCGTCCAATCACCTACGTCCACGTGTATGGACTCGGAGATCTTATGCAACTTCGAGATGGCTTGATACAGTTGGAGCGTTATCAGGAATGAAAATACAGCAACTCAAATGGATCACCTTCACACACCACCTCTATCTGCGAGAACAACGTCTAGAACCATACGGTTCTGCAACGTCATAAGTCTATCCGCCTGAAGCTCTGCTGTCAGATTACCAAGAGCACTTGCAGTTATGTTAGCAGTTGATTCTACCACACGAGTCAACTGTCTCAGGTTCCTACTATTAACCATAGGTCCCCAAAATGGCAGGAAACCCTTAAAGAAGTCTCCTGCTTCTTGACCGGCAGTGTCCTCTTTGCTAATAACGCCTCTCACAACTCTAGTCTTGTGATAGTCCGAGGCAACTGTGAAAGTCGGTGGCAAAAGATTCACAATATAACAGGTGCCCGAGAAGTCACGGGGCAACCACGTATATGCGCGATCATAACATACAAAATAGGTACCCTTGGCAGTCAGGAAAACAGGGGAAGAGAGCATTGGTAAAACATATGTTTCAGTACAAGCACTCTTCCCAAGCTGAGCTCTGGGATTTCGACCAAGACCTTGCAAGCATAAATTACCTAGGTGGGGTACGATCCAGATCGGAGACGAGCTTTTAAGCTGTCTATCACCCACTGACATGCTATACTCAGCCTCACTCAGATCCTTGTATGCTTGCACCTCTTCCTCCGGAATAAGCGATGCATCAAAAATATCTCTATCTAAATCAGCAATCGCTGTCGCCAAAGTCTTGTGGTACGGGCCAGGACCAAGGTCTGCAGAGCGTGGCTCTCGACGGGGGTAGGAATCTAGTGCACTACGGAACATAGTTTGGAATGCTCGAGCTGACCCCTGGGAACTATAAGGGAGAACCAAATACGGAATACCCTTATCCATGGTATGTGGCATTAACCCACACACCCAACAGTTAGTAGTATTCATCACCAACTGATGCTGATGTAAGAGTTGGACAAAGGAGTTGTTCATGAATTCCGCACGTCTAACTTGTTCATGTTGGGGCAGAAGATGAAAGGAATGTGGAGAAACAGTGGGAACAGAATTCCGTTCAGGAGAAGAAGAAGTAGGTGAAGTGGAAGGCAATAACGACTGGATTCCGAAATACACTCCACCCACCAATAGCATAGAAACAGTTAGAAACAGCAGGAATACCTGAAACAGAAAACATTTTGTTCGTAAAACCTTATGCAATTTTGATCTTTGCGCCGACATCCTCTCTACTTCTGACAGCTTAGAGAACTCCATCCTCTAAAAACCGTCCGTAACGTTCTTGACGCACTTCGTTCTGAGTAGCGATTGTCAATTCCCAGGAGTTCCCAGGAATCGACAAAAGTAACCGACCTAGTGTCTGAAACCTGCTAAACAGAAGGAAGTACCCGCACGGCCCTACGGTCAACCCGGATGAAAGGTTTTCTTAAACACACATTCAATTTAATACAAGTCTCCTAGCTGTACAAAAAGAGGAACACACGTGAAAAAGAACTCAAAAATCAAATAAAAAATGCAATTGTTCATAATGTTCATAGCAACAGTAGGGGGGTAATATGAATTCAAAAACAAAAAGGGATTTTTTTATTAGTCTTTGTCACGCGAACGAAGAAAATATCGACTTCTTCCAGGTCGAGTTTGCTCTTCGAATAACTGTTCGGATTGCAAAACAGTGTTCGATCGTTCAGATGACAGTTCAGAACTTGAATTCTCCAATGCTGACGATTCAACAGGTGTATCTGGCTGCGCTGAATTGCTTTCTACAGGTTGAGCATCACTGAACGGCATATAACGTAGAGGGGTCTCGGTCTCCGTTGCGGCAATTCCAGTTCTGACCCAGTTATCTGCTGGCAAAGGAATTGGGACTTTCTTTGTATGAGTGGCATGCACCCAGTTCTTCCTGCCTTCCAACCGAACTGCAGTCCTTGTCGCCAGCAGAACTTGATAGGGTCCCACAAATCTCGGCTCAAGATTACGCTTTCTCCCAAAATTGCGGGTGACTACCCAGTCACCCAGTTGGACCCTCTGTCTGTGCCGGTAGAGCTTCAAAGACCTGTTGATGAATTAAACTCAATTTAGCAGTCAGATCATAAAGATAGTGAATCAACATTGGATATTCAAGACTGTCGAATGCCTTAGGCCTCAGGACTCCCCAAATGTTCGCAGGACGGCCGAACACAATCTCATATGGGCTAAGCCCTACTCAGCGACGGCTCGTGGAGGGAGTTACGGTGGGGCAGGAGGGTGGGGAGGGGGAGGGGCAGGGTGGAGGTTGCTATAAACCGGCATATGGATAATTGCAGGTAAGTAAACAATTTAATTAATAAAACGAATTTCGTAGCTCGCACTGCATTGCATTTTGCGATGCAAGGCGCACTACGAAATTCGTTTTATTATTTAAATTGTTTACTTACCTGCAATTATCCATATGCCGGTTTTTAGCAACCTCCACCCTGCCCCTCCCCCTCCCCACCCTCCTGCCCCACCGTAACTCCCTCCACGAGCCGTCGCTGGCCCTACTCGAGAGTGCACAGTCGCCCTGGTCGACAAGAGAGCTAGAGGCAGTGCATCGGGCCATGACAGACCAGTCGTGGCTTGAATTTTAGCAAGTTTCAGTTTTAGAGTGCCATTGTACCCTTCCACTAAACCTGCTGACTGGGGATGATTGGCGCTATGGAATTTTTGGCGTATTCCAAGGCCCTTACACACACTCTTCATCACACTCCCCACAAACTCACTTCCGTTATCCGACCATACGATCCGTGGCATTCCATACCGAGGAAAGTATTCCTTCAGTAGGACTTTCGCTGTGGACAGGGCAGTATTATCCTTAAGAGGGTAGGCCTCGATCCATCTGGAGAACGCGCAAACCACAACCAAAACATATTTCGGGTTATTGCATCTCTCCATATGGATGAAGTCCAATTGGATAACTTCAAAGGGACAAGTAGGAGGAGCAAAATGACCAGGTGGAGTGGGGGTGCCCTTGCCAGGATTATACATCAAGCATACCATACAATTCTTAACCACTCTCTCAGCACACTTAGCAATCCCATCATTCTTCCATACAGGAGACAACAACTTGCATATACCTTTCGCGCTAATATGTGACATGCCGTGGGCCATAGTAACAACGGCAAGCACATATGCATCCGGTATTATCCACCTCTGACATTCTGACAAATCAACCCAACATCCATGCACGTCTAACTTTCCCGTGCTTTCTTTCCACTTAGTCTTTTCAATCTCGGTAGCCTCATTCTGAATCGCTTTCACGCTCTCAACAGTGTCCTCACACATACCAGTCTCCGTCGGCCATCTCACTGAACTCATAACATACATTCGAGTTGTCAGATCCTTAGCCGTTTCCTTAGCAATCTCATCCGCAAACGCGTTACCGCGACCAACATCATCTGTAACCTTTCGGTGCGCGCTGCATTTAATGATTGCCACCTGCTTAGGCAATGTAAGTGCATCCAAAAGATCATTCTTGTGCTGTCCGTGTTGGATCTTCGTGCCATGCGATGTCATAAATCCTCTTTCTCTCCACAATCCACCAAAGCTATGAGCTACGCCAAATGCATATTGACTATCTGTAAACACATTCACTCGCTTTCCTTTAGACAAAACACACGCTCTCGTTAACGCAATCAACTCTGCCGCTTGCGCTTAATTCTGACTCAATCTCGCAGTTTCCACAACCGTACTCAACGTCACTACAGCATACGCGGTCGTCACATCACCATTCGGCAACTTGAAACATGAACCATCAACATACAAGGTACCATCGGGATCTGCCAATGGAGTGTTTTTTAGGTCAACACGACCCTTCGTTTCTTCTTGAGTTCTTAGATAACAATCATGTGGTGCTACACCATCTGATTCCATATTAGTCGGCAACAATGTCGCCGGATTCAGCACATTACAAAGCTTTATTTGAATATGACTTGCCAAAAGTGTCAACTCGTAACCGGACAACCTTGCGCTCGTCAAGTGTTGAGTTTTCGTTCGATTCAAGAGAGTGTCAACTGCATGCGGAACCATCACCGTAAGCATATTATCCATAACCAGGCCTGCAGATTGCCGAATGGACACCGCAGCTGCCGCTGTCGCTCTTAGACAACTCGGCAATGCTCTAGCTACTGGGTCCAAGGTCGAGGAAAAGTATGCACATGGACGCTGCTTACCACCAAATTGTTGCGTCAAAACACTCAACGCACAACCCTCTCTCTCGTGAACGTATAGTGTAAACGGCTTACTGTAATCAGGAGTGCCTAACACAGGAGCCGAACACAACGCATCACGCAATTCAGAAAAACTTTTCTGACACTCTTCAGTCCAAGGCAAAGGAGTCGGAACATCCTTGCACGTGAGAGCTAACAACGGCTTCGCTAGCAATGAAAAATTTGGAATCCATTGCCTGCAGTATGACGTGATACCTAGAAAGGCACGCACATCTCTCTGAGTTGTTGGCACAGTCATTCGGGCAATCGCTGCAATTCTTTCTGGGGTCAACCTTCTTCCCTCCTTTGACAATAAGTGACCTAAATAGGTTACTTCTTGGCAACAATACTGTAGCTTAGAAGGTGACACCTTGTGATGTAAGTCACATAGATGCTGTAACAGCGATACTGTAGCAGTTTTGCAAATCTGCTTAGTGTCAGCAGCCACTAACAGATCATCGACGTACTGAATCAAGGCCGCACCAGCTGGTAACACAAACGCGTCAAGTTGACTCTTAAGGGCTTGGCTGTAGATCGATGGACTCTCACAGTAGCCCTGAGGAGCGCGTTTAAACCTAAAGCTGCGACCACCTAATGAGAAGCCGAATAGATCTCTGCTTTCCTCAGCAATCGGAATGCTAAAGAAAGCATTCTTCAGATCGATTACCGAGAACCAAGAGGCAGAGGCTGGAATCAGAGTCAACAGAGCTGTAATGTCAGGCACCACAGGAAATTGTGGGATCACAATTTTATTTACCTCTCTCAAATCAATGACAAAACGGTACACAGGAGGCTTGGATGGATCAGTTCGTTTCAAAATAGGTAACACAGGACTATTACACACATTTCCCCGAGTTTCCTCAATAACATCATTCTTGATCAAGTCATAAATGATCGCTAATAGCGCTCGTTCACCATCAAGAGAGATACGATACTGGGGGATACGTGGTAATCGCACATTCGATTTCAATTGGACAACATAAGGTGATATGTCCAGCAGGCCCACATCATTGGGACCTGTTGCCCACAAAGACTCAGGAAGAGAACTCAATTCCGGTGGGAGCTTATCAAGTGACAAGTACATAGGAGAGATCACTCTCTGACCAAATGTAAGCTCCACTCCCGCAGGAGAACAATACAGAGTCGCATATAACCGCTTCAACAAATCCAGCCCCAAAAGATTCTCATCACAACCAGTAGTTAAAATGAAAGGAGCTTCTAGCTCACGCGGCCCAATTGTAAGGGGCAAAGGGCTAGAAACTGGATTGCTAACCGGGGCGCCAGAGAATCCAACGGAAACATTCGTTAAGCCAGACAAATGTGCGCCAGGGAGTTTCGAATGCATGATGGAACTTTTCGCTGCACCAGTGTCCAACAGAAAAGGCTCAACTACGCCTGATGTGGCAACTGCGACGTAAGGCCCTCTCTGATTGACCGGAACTGATACTACTCCCTCTCTTTGTCTGTGGCTGTCCTAGTAATTACCATCAGCATCAATGTCATGTTCGACGTAATAATCGTCCACATGATACTGTGCAGATCTACCAGACGATGAATCGCGCTGATCAAAACAATTGTTCGAATCCGATGAAGTAGTAGAACGCTCATTCTGATTTTGAGAGATACCACAACCTCTACCACGCGATGCCTGTTGAGGACCACTACGACCACCTCGAGCCGAAACACCATTATTTCGGTCACGTAAAACAGGACAATTAAACTTCAAATGGCCCTCACCCCTACAATATGCACATTGATTATACCCATGCATAGATCTTGGTGTAGAAGAGTCAGTACGTGACTGCGTCCTAGAAGACTGCGATTGTGATCGATTTTGCTGTTGTGAGTCATTTTGATTCGAGTGCGGAGGATATGCCTGCTGCAACAAAACCTTAGTTTTAAGCTCCTTCGTTTTCTTATCTGCACGATCACTTTCTTCTTTTTCTCTATTTTCATAATATTGAGCCGTGGCCAATATTTGAGCAGTGGTCGAAACAGCCCACGAACTTTCGGAATTTTTCAATTTGTTGCTTAGCTCAGGCAACAAATTTGACACAAATTTATCAACAAACAGACGCTGACCTCCCTCAGTGCTCATATCCTGACCACTATGATCGATAAATGCCTCCTCAAATCTGGTAAAGAAATCGGAGACACTCTCGTCTTTATTTTGCTTGCAAGCAGACAATTTATCCCAGTTCACTCTCATTGCTGGCATAAGTGTCTTCATAAGTGTAATGATCCTTTGAGGCAGAGCCGTAATTAACTGCTCAGGCTTAGCCCCACCAACTTGTAGTGCGTCAGCCGCTGCAAGTGCGGCCCAATCACCGCCCAACTCAGCTACGTGATTCTCTTGACGGATTTTTGCCCAAATCGGTTGCGGTACCATGTTACCAAACAACATGTCGATATCGGCAAGGTTCATAACAGTAGCATCCACAAGTTGGGATAACTCCTTATAATAACCTGCCGGATTTTTCCGGGGGTCAGGCAAAGATTGTTTCACCTGCAAAACTTCTGATCGCTTCCATGGGAGGTGTATCCAAACTCTCTGGAAGAATGGCAAAATTGGAGGATTGGCAGCAGCATTACCTGGCATCCACACTGGGGGAACTTCTCGCATGGGATACTGACCAGGTTGTGCCTCCCAATCCTCAGAATCTTTGTCAAACAACACTCGAGGATGCACTGTAGATCTAAAGGCTAAGAGACGCTCTAAAGCACATCGGACATTACCGCCCACGATCATACCGTTCGAAAACTGATTCTGAAGTTCAGTCATCTCGGGCGGTACATTGTCTACCTCATCATTATCCCACTCCTCTCTTAAGGATTTACACATTTACTCAAACACGAATCTTTGTGTGGGCTCATTAAATTGAGAGAATGTATCGTAAACTATGCGCGGAGTGTACTTAGCAGGATGTCTAATCCATTTACGCGTCATTTTCACTAACGTCTCACTCTCCCTACCACCAGGAATTTGACTTCGTCTCTGAGAGACATCCGAAACATCGGACCCAAGTATCGGTCCGAAAAGCGGAGAGTAAAGATTAGCAACAGCATTAGGTATGCGACTACGAACAGAAGGAGAAGAGGAGAGAAGTACAGGAGCAACAACGTGAGGACTGAACGTAGGAGCAGTAGGAGTAGCCAAGATAGCAGAAGTAGCAGGAACAATAGATTGAGAAGGTATAGGCAATGGAGCAGTAGGAAGAAGAGCAGGTAAGGGAGCAGGGACAGCTTGAGGAACAATAGGATTCGGAGGAACAGGGCCAACGACAGGCTGACCAGCAGCTGCCGGAACAACAGGTTGAGGGACAGGAGGAACCACAGGGACTGTAGTATCCTGTGCATAAGGAGGTGGTGATTTCAGTAGATAGGACAACAAAGGGTCCTCTACCGATTCCTCTCCCTTCTTATCAGAACTTGAACGTAAAACTGGATAACATTTATCCACCGCCATATGATGCAGTCTAGTAAAAACTTCCTTTTCCTTCTCGTCTTTGTCTCGCTGATACTGTTCTGCATTTCTCATCACCGTAATGATGCCTTCTCTCTTATTTTTCTTAATCTGTTTGATTTCTTTCTGCTTGGCCTCTTTGCGCCATAACCGAAAGGAATCAAACATGGCCGGCCTAGCTTTCTTTTTAAACAATTTTGCTTCGAGATTATCTAAAATTGCAGTTTCGAAGCTACCATGGGGTGGCCAACTAAGGACACCATCATTTTTTGTATAACGGATCCAATATTCATTATATACAATAGGATCCACTCCATGTCGACTATAGAGCTCATAAATTGGAGTTCCAACTGAAGGTATCGGGCATGAGTCCTCCAACCGGGAATCCGTACCGCAACATTTAAGGAAACCAAACAAAGTACTACGGCCAGGCATCGTGCACACTAACCGAGTTTACAAACTTCAAGGGTTATCGAATTACGATGTCCTCGCAAAAATGCAAGACCCTCGGTTTTTGGCAATTGCAATCGTCAAATAAAAACCCAACAACTAAGAACCAACAACTAAGAACCACAAATGCAATGGAACCATGCAAACAACCAAGTTTCAACAACAACGACCAAGGATTCTGGGAGCGACCCACAAATACTTAACTGAAAGAACAATGGCGCCACCAGGAAGGCCCGTCTATCGTCTCGCCGTACAAAGGACTACGCCAGGCGCCAAAACAGGTCGACAGTCAGGGCATAAGTCCGTCGCAGCCGTCAGGAGGCGGGAATCTTCGCGGGAAAAGTCTTCGGACCACTTATTTCGACAACAGGATTGATGAAGCGGGGTGCACCTTCCCTCGGAGATTTCACACGAAGTTCCTCACGATCGTCGGGCTTTGGACCAGTACCGCTGATGTCGCCCCATGTTGGGCGCCAACTGAAGGACTGGGCTATTCTAAGGCCCAGCGGTGCCAGGGGACGACACCTGAAACCTTCGTGGGTTACCTGTTCCGGCGTACAAATCACAGAGACACGGGACACTTCCTTCGGCGTCAAAGATCAGCGTTTATTTACTGCAGGGATACAGAGATCGCAAGAAGTACACAAAGTGTAGGTTCTGAGAGACTGCTTCAAATTGCACAAGTGGATCGCTCCTTTTATACATATTTTCGTCATTTGCACAACATGGCGAACAAAAGGTACAACTCAGTTCCCACAGTAAACTTCAAAAGGGTTGCATTCATGTTTTCAGGAGCCCGGAACATAATTACAGTAGCATCGCTGGTTCCCAACTGTAAAAGTACGTTATCCCACCATTAGGCACATTCCATTCTGGCTGTAAACGAGTTAAGAAAAGAGACAGAAACAGGTGCAAGGAAGACAAAGACAGACAACAGATTGGAAAAGAGTGTAGGGGGCAATATCGGAAGCATGATCGCAGGATCAAAGGATTCGTGCCTAATGCATGCACGGCTGAAACAATAGACCGGCACGGCAAGATGAGCCTCGAGCGGAGCCACCTGCCTTTGCCGTGTCATCCCCCTAGTCATAAAGACACACTCAAAGGAACATGTGTCTTCCGCAAGAGCTTGGGAATCCCAGGGTCACGAAGCAGACATTGTCCGTTCGCCGGCTACTTGAGGGCAAGAAACAAAATGGATGCCGTATCTAAAATGGAACCCATGGGTTCAGATGTAGAAACCCACGAATAGGACGAATAATGCAAAGTAGAGTAGCGAAAACGCGTACACCCACTAAACTCGTCATTTGCGGTTCATAGATACCAAACTCGTCCATATTCGAACAAGTCAAAAACGTCATTACGATTCTCACGGAACCTCAACTTCAGAAACAATTATTGTCAAAAGATCCAAATACGTGAGGTTGTAGACTTTCCTATCCTTTTCTAAACAAACTTCAAAACAAAAATAGAAAAATAATGCTCCTCGAGTTCAGCCGAGACAACGTTTATGAGTACTAAAGAAACAGCACTACAGCACGCTCATTGGGGGTTGTGCAACAAAGTCCATGCAGCTGTAGGCTGGTGGGAACAAACGTGGTGAAAGCGCGACCTTGAACTGAGCAAAATCAAAACAACTCCAGCTGGGAGAAAAAGACACTCAGCAGCGCGAAATGAGACTGCTTTCATTGCAGGCTGCTTTCATTGCAGGGTCAAATGTTGAGTGGCTGCACCTGGGAGCGGGGGCAGTCTTCTTTTTAAAGGCAGTAATGTCATCTGATACGTCCTGGATGCAGCTTGGGATAGCACTCAACCTAATCCCCCCACCCAATGCATTGTGGGAGATGTAGTGTAATACAAGCAGTTAAGGACCCCATACAGGAAGTCTAAGGTGTAACACATACAGGGCACGTTTTAAAGCACTGGAATTCACAGTGCTGCAGCAGCGCATCCTGGCACATGGCTTTTTTAAACCTAAATGAAGATGACTTTTCCTCTTATAAGGAGGTATTGTATCATTTTCGAAGCACAAGAGTGCTGGCGGGCGGGTATTTTTGCATTCCTTGACAGATCTATCCTATGTAGCCTGCTTTGGTTCCTGAGAGGACAGGAGAGTCTCTTCCCTTGCTGAGCTTTCCATGACCACTGCACATTTCCTACACAGCTCTGCCAGGCATCAGATCAACAACCCTACGCCACACCTCCCCCCACTAGAATGTCTGCATGTGGCGCCCGCACAGGAATATGCAGTGAGTGGCGTAGCACATTTGCCATAAGCAAGAAGGACATTGGAACCCTTTCGGTCCACATTTTGGGCGGTGAAGTGCAGCTATAGTGGAGTACATCGCTGCCCCAAGCCTCCGGTGCCCCTGCTGCACCACCGATAGCTGTTCCTCGGGTTAATATTTTGTACCATCCCCATGATTTTCTTAACTTTGTTTGCAGTACATATATAAATATTAACTTTACATTTCTTTGGCATGAAAGTCTCATAGCACCCTTTGCAATGTAAATGGTCTAGTCCCTTGGCAATCACTCAGTGGTTTAATTCATAGTTAATGATGGAACACATCATGACTAGTCTGTGGTACATGGACGTGCCTGTGAGGGAAAGGAGGGAAAATGAGGGGCGAATTGCTGGTGGCAGGGAGGCGGATGAGGGGAGGTGGAAGGAATGTCCGACTGCCCAAGACAGAGGTATTAAGGGAAAGGTAAAATGTGAAATGCATGGAATAATAGAAAAATATTGCATTTATGTAATGACTGCATCTGTTCTGTCAACCAGCATCAGGTAATTTTTCACCTGAGGAGTTCTGTCTATATTTTAAATTTGAAAGGAAAGCTTGATGTGAGGAAGCATTTCATGAGGCAGATCAAATGCAGTTCTGCAATCTACAAATTTGTCAGAAAATGGTCATCTACTGTGGAATGTCAATTTCACACAGCATTCTGTGTGTGTGGTTGAGAATGATCATTTTTGGGCATGGCTTCATATGTTCATGCCCTTCGAACTTTGTGGTTTAGCATCTATTTTCAGTTGGTGAACCTTAGACTGAGATAGTAACTTTCAGGGCACGTGGGGTGTATCTTGGGATCTATCTGTCTGTCTATCTACACATAAAAACACCACCACCAATATAGGTAACCTTATGTACTTTCCATGTAAAAACTATAGACCTTTGAAGGCAGATTTCTAGCTGGCTTTAGATGGAAATACAGAAGCGCTGGCACATGTTTGCTCCTGATAAGTGCTTGTACTCTATCCTAAAGTGTTTTTATAGCAGAACTGAGAAGCACATGTACTCTCTTTTTCAAATTACTCAGTACTGGACCATTTAAAGCACTATTAAAGCCACAACATATAGCTAGTTTAAGTGAGCACCTGTGTGCATTGTCAATTTAAATAAATGTGAAAAAATACTAACTATAGCATTGCCTTTTACTTGTGGCAAAAATAAAAAAGTGGATAAATATAGAAAAAATGCTCAAAAAATAAATATGGATAAATACAGTCGGAAATGGCAAAAAAAGAAATACCATGAAACCGGGAGCCCTAATTATAAATAAGAGGAGTAGGTTGTAAATGGCTCAGCATATTTTGTGAATCACACAGGTGTTCTCCATCTGCTGATTCTAGTGCCTTCCATCCAAGCAAGCAGTTTTCACGCCCTATCCTCAAGTTCATATACCCGGTGCAGTGAAGCCTTACATTTGGTCCTAGCCACCTTTGTTACTACATCTCTCTATTCCTGCTGCTTCAGGTGTAGGTGGTGTTGCGTGTCTACTTGCTCATCTTCTACTAGTTGGGATTCCAACCCCAAAATCTCCTGCTTCAGCACCTCTATCGCGGCATGCCTATTCTGCCTATGTCCCACCGTCAATGAGAAAGCTTGACCCCTGATCACCGCCTTGTAGGCCTCCCATGGTGTCACTAAAGAGGTGACAGGGTGCTAATTTTTGATGAATTATTGGGTGTTTTGTTTCAGAAGCCCCTCCCTTATAGCTGGAAGTTTTAGGAAACAAGGGTTTATAGAGATTGTGTCCTTTATCCGTGGGGTGACCGGGCAGTATCTTGCCCATATAGGTAAGTGATCCAAGATGCCCCTCACCAAGTGGCGCACACCTCAGAAGTTCAATATGGAGGAGTCCGACGAGATAAGAAAGTCAATACCCGACATGCTACAGTTGGCCCCAGAGTGAACTGTAAACTGTTGTGTGGAGAGGTTGAGAGCCCTCCAGACAGCTAGCATTCCCACACTGTTGTGTCTTTGAAGGTACTTGCTGCCATGGGGGTGCAACAGTCCATGTGAAAATCCCCCCTGATTAGTAAGTCATAGTCTGGTATTAGGAATCATACGTGCTTCCAGGTCTGGGAAAGTGGTGTCGTACATGACTGGTGGGGCATAGACAGATATAATGCTGATGCTCTCTACCTTCTATGTACCTGTTAGGGCTGCATATCTACCCATTTTGTCCACCCAGGTCTTTTCAATCAAAAGGGGGTAACACTTTCTAAGGAGAATCCTGGCCCCTCTTGAGCTGACGTTGTAGTCTGTGTGGACCACCATTTTATAGCCCCTACGATCAAGTGCTTTACAGGCATTACCCAGAAGATGGTTCTCTTGCAGTAGGAAGACATCTGGGGAGTGTTGCTTGAAGTATTGGAGCACCCCTCGTTTAATCTTAACAGCCAACCTGTTACACATTCCAGGATATAAGGTGGAGCTCAGGGGTTCTTGTATCTACTCCAATGACCATTTATCTCCAATGGGTGTCCCTTCCAACCCCCGCTTTCAGATCCTGTTAAGCTGTCTCTCCGGGGTTTTATCAACCCTGCCAATCATGTTGGGATATTCAATGTGGTATACTTAAACATAGATTCCTGTAACATAGAGAAAGTATCTAAAGAACACCGAAAGTCAATTAAGCCCCACCTTCCACTCATTCAATTTACTCTTACGGTATTCAACGATTGCTTGCATAACCATAACCAAAAAAGAACATCCCATCCCGCTTTCCTGCAACACGGACCTAAAACTGCCCCCTCCCCAACTCTGCAGAGCGCCTGTCACCCCAACCCAACATGATAAACTCAGGGGTTTCTGGGCCTTCCTATCTACCCACCACCAATCCCCATGCCCAGTTTAATGTGTAGCACCATAAGATTAGGTAACATGGGATCATAGATCCATGCCTTGAACAAGTCAATTCCCCAACCATGGCATCCCTAGCCATCACAGAGCAAGGGGTCATTCAGCTTCTGACTAAGCATGGGCGAATTTTGCGAATCTAGGCGTTCGCGAATTTGCGTATTTGCGAACTCGGAATCCGCAAAATCCGCGAATTCTCGCGAATTTGCAGATTTTTTTTGTGTTCGCAAGGGTTTCTGCCAGTTCGCGAGGGTTTTGTACCAGTTCGCAATTGCGAACTTACTTGTCGGCTCGCAACGGTCGCAACTATGTTGTTTCTAGGTCTGGTTCATCATCACAGGTTCCCAGCACCCTCTGTTTCATCACTGCCACCCTCTGTTTCACCCATGCCACCCTCTGGTACATTAATGCCACCCTCTGGTTCATCATCACTGTAGATTATGGGGGGAAAAGCAGGCACACCTGCCCTGCTTCAACTGACATGAATTAATTTGGGGTTGATTTATTAATGTGTCACTCTTTTAAAATTCCAGTCTGGCACCTGCTTCCTTATCTGTAATTTGCTTTCTGTTGCAGTGCAATTTTTTTTCCAGGACCTTTGTGGCCTACTTGTAGCTATTCTATGAGCCTGCTGTGAGGGTCAGAGCAGGGTCATAGAATTGTTGTAACTAGCAACTGAACTCTGGAGGGGCCCCAGTCAGGAAGCACTACAGGGAATGGTTACTAATGATGAGTTTGAACTTTTGCACCTGCTGAGTGCTTTCAGTTTTGCAAAACTCGTTTTTCTGCAGAACAGCAACTGTAATGCCCCAAACAAACATAGGCAACTGAACTCTGGAGGGGCCCCTCAGGAAATACTCCAGGGAATGGTTACTAATGATGAGTGAACTTTTGCACCTGCTGAGTGCTTTCAGTTTTGCAAAACTCGTTTTTCTGCAGAACAGCAACTGTAATGCCCCAAACAAACTTACTTGTGAAAGTTGATTTCTAATCCAAAAGTGATCCAAAGAAAGTCAAAAGGCCTCAAATCCAAAAAAGTGCAGGCAAATGTCAACCTGAGGAGTTATTCTGATAAAAATCATCATTTTCAGAAGGTCTATGCTGCTTGCTAGTGGATTTCTTGTGCAGAATTGCAAATTTTGTAATTTCGCGAGTGCGAGATTGTTGCTGCCCGCCGCACCTACATGTTTGCAATTGCGAACTCTCGCGATGCATCGCCAAACTCCCGCCGGATCCCCCAGCAAGATCCAAAATGGCGCAGCACTCGCAAAATATCGAGAAAAATAACTCGGCAAATGCTGAATGACGGTAAGTGAACGCCGCACGCCGCAATATTGTATCACCAAGAAAAAAAATCCGCTGCATGCGAATTTGCAGATTTTCGGTTAATTTGCGAGAGTTCGCGGATTGCGAATTTACCGAAAATCCGCAAAATACGCGAGCGGAATAGATTTTCCGCCCATGCTTACTTCTGACACAGCCCTTCAGGGTCGACCCACATCCTGCCATCTGGCTATGAAGAGCATATCAACCCCAAGTCCAGACACCAAATCGGCTCCTTTCAATGCAGGCATAGGGTTTGTGCGCCATTGCTGAAAGTGTTTGTCAAGCAATAATCAGTCCCACTGTCCGAATTTCAGCTGTCTCCAAACCATTATCTGCCCCTGTACCATTGTTCCACATTTGGGGCCTCCAAAAGGCCTCCATCCCTAGAGCCACTCCCAGGCCTCCTCTGGAGTGGTAAAAAACTAGGCCTTGTGCTCTGATTCAATGCACAGTCTGGCCCCTTTCTCTCTCAGGGCCCTTGTCACACCTAGGAAATTACACCTTTGTCTCTGGACTTTCAATGTGAAGTTCGGAAAGAAGTTAATATGTGCATTGTCATACAATACTAGCTGTGCAGTTCAGGCCATTTGGAGCACAGAGTATAGTTCCCCAAATTAAAAAAGCCGGGCAATCAGTGGTGTGGGTGACCCCTGGCACCAGGTGAGCCCTCTCCATGGGAGAAAAACTTGGAGAGCCCCTAGAGCTGGAGGTATTTGAGGATAAGGGGCCAGATGTATGACCGTAGCATTTTGCGACTTGCAAATTGCGCCAAATTGCGAGTCGCAATTTACAAGTTGCAAAATGCTATGTGTGAGAAGTTGATTCAGAAAAGGGGGTGGTGATGGACAGAGTATCTGAATTAAACAGAACACTCATACCCAGTCAATAGATCAGGGCTTGATCCATCACCATTTTTTAGCTCACTGCACCATCCCAGCTCAGAACCTGGCTATATGCAAATTAGTCTGTCCCTGGTCCAGTGCATCATGGGAACAGTGCAGACCAAACTACCGAGTGAGAAGTTGGCCTGATATATGCTGTTTCCAATTCTGGAACCACCTTGTATCAGTCCAAGCAACCCTTATGGTGTCTGGTTGTAAGTCAACCTTATTAGACAAGCTATCTTAATGGTAGCATAGACTAAGCAGCCTTAAAGGCTTAACTCAAGAGGTCGTGTTAAGCAAGCTGTTTTACCAATCACAGTCCTGTAATATCAAATGAAAGGACACCACACAAGTATATATTATAAAAATATATGTATTTATTTCTAAATTAATCCCCAGTACTCTTTATGAGCAAAGGGGCACAAGCGTTAAATCAAAAGCACAGTATAACATACAAAGTTGCACAATTATGGATGAGGGCGGGTGGCCACTCAAACCATATATTAAAAAAGTGGTATAAGAGATACCAATCGAACAGTGGTTAGGCCTAGGGCCTAGGGAATCGCTGGGAGCAGTCGGGACTAGCAATGCTGAAGTCGGGAAAAGCCAGCGGGATTCGGTTGCAGTGCTTAAAGCGCGGCTTGCACCAATGCAATGTCAATGGTGCGTAAAAGTTACACAAATAGAGTTTAAGGACACTTCCGCTGAACCTAGAAAAACCAAACTTTAGACACAGACCCTAGAGGTGTTTACCAGTGTGGGAACACCGGCGTTGCAATGTTACCTCACCCACAGGAAGCGGGTGCATAGTGTCGAAGTGGTGTCGGGTTTTGACACGCAGGCTCTTGGTGCTTGAAGCTGAAGATGCTCCAGGCGATGTGAAGGAGAAGTGTCCGGTGTGATCCAAGCGTGGATCAGATTAGAAAAGTACCTGAAAGCAGAGGGGACAGAGTCTGGGTCACTCAGCAGTGACCAGGGTGGAACCAGGACGGAACCAGGCAATGTCAGGCGCAATCAGGTGGTTGTTGAGGAGCTTCTCTCCGCTGTCACGTGGGCTCTGGGGCATCTGTGACGTCCAGGAGCGGGTCACGATCTGTCCCACGCAGGCTCTCACCGTCAGCGCAGTCGGCTTTAAGATTGGAGCAAACAACACTTGGCAAGAGCAATCCACGTGGGACTGGTTTGCCGCAGGAGAGCCGCGGCCGGGGCGTGCTGAGTCCACCTATCCTGGTCTGAGATTGCATTCCTGAGGAAGCTGCCTGGACCCGATTGGAGGTGGCAATGGCGTCGAGAGGAGACTCTGAGAAGCCCAAGACGAAATCGATGAAGAATACTCGTCAGGTCCAGTCTAACAAAATGGACAAGTACGTCATCTCCAAAGGGCCCCCAACTGATGCGAAACGTACCCCGATGGGGGGTAGGGATGGTGATTCAGCCATGGAGGATCCTACTATGAAAGACTTGATGGCGGCGATCACCGGGGTCCAATCTTCCTTGGGTAAGATGGACACTAAGCTGGACTCGGTGTCAATCGACCTTACTAAAACGACGGAGAAAGTTAAGAACTTGAAATTAAGACGACGAGTCTCATCGCGGATGTGTCAGAGCTACAGAAGGAGGTTCGAGACCTTAAGGTGGCCCGAACTCAATTTGACCGAAAGCTCGATGAATATGAAGGACGGGCGCGCCGCAATAACGTCCGCATTCTGGGAGTGCCCGAGAGGTTGGAGGGGTTGACTCCAGATCTCTTTGTCGAGGAACTCGTTCTTCAACATCTCAAGCCTAAGGGCCTCAGCAACTTTTTCACAGTGGAGAGGGCCCATTGAGTTCCCGGTGGTCGTCCGAAGACGGGTGTGCCTCCTCGTCCCATAATTGCCGGGTCCTGAATTTTCAGGACCGAGATGCTATCCTGCAAACGGCAAGATCCTCGGGCCCGCTGGCCTATGAGAACGCTTCGCTATTGTTCTTACCGGACTTCACCCAAATGGTGCAGAAACAGCGGCAGAACTTTATGTCCATCAAACGGCGGCTGAGGGACCGGGATATGAAGTACTCAATGATGTTTCCGGCTCGTCTTTGGATTGAACATGATGGGAAGACTTGGTTTTTCGATAATCCTGCGGTAGCCGCGGACTGGCTGGATCGGACCAAGGGACCGGACCCTGGGGCTCAGGCCCGGACAGACAGTGAAGAACAGTGACTTGTTGTCGAGCCTGTGTCGAATTAACATTATTGGTGGCTTAGTGAGACTGGTTGGGGTTGTTCTTTCTCCCCCCCCATGGACTATTTTTGTTGGGGCCCTTTTTTTGTATTTTACTGTGCGGGGGGACTGCGGTTGGTTGGGGGTAGTGGGGGCAGGCGGCCTGTTGTAAGGTCCTCCTCCGTATTTCTACTTTTAGATACTTGTAGTTAGTTGGGGTGACAGGCACACTGCGAGTTGGGGATGTGCGTATGCTACATGCAGGAGTGCAGGGAGGGGTATTGGGGGCTTGGGAATCAGGGGTTTTGTTTGTTGATTTGTTTGTTTTGTGTGACCAGAGTTCGCTATGGGTGCCCATGGATATCCTGTGCTTTTTCGGAGATATGAATGGCTTCCGCTAGGTTGGGGCTGGGGTTTTCCATCCTCAGCTGAAACGTGACTGGCTTGGGTGATAGGATCAAGCGCACTATGGGGCGTCAGCTAATTAGAAGACACTCGCGCGACGTGGTGTTGCTACAAGAAATTCATCTAATCGGTAAACGTTATATGGCGCTTTACAGAGGGGGTACAAATAATGGGCCATGCGGGCTTTACTTCTGGCTCTAGAGGAGTGGGGATCTTGGTGAAGAACTCCTTTCCGCTCACCATTCAGTCGACGTGGTCTGACAACAGAGGCCGATATGTTGGAATATCGGGGCTTTGGGAGGGCAGGACTGTCACGTTTCTGTCTATTTATGTCCCTCCAGCGTTACAGGTGGATACTTTCCGTGATTTGGGCCGGGTGTTTCTGACTTTGCCCATTGGGATAATGGTACTGGGCAGGGACTTCAAAGCAGTACTGGATGGTGAATTAGACAGGCACCCCTCCCGTGTGATTTTGCCTTCCCGTAGATGGTTGGCGGATTTTATCTCTGCGTCTGGTCTGGTGGATGGATGGCAACTTCTGCACCCTAGTAATTTGGGTTATACATACGCCTCTGCGGCGCACCACTCACTTTCTAGGATAGACTGTGACTTATTACCAGCGTCTTAGGCGGCCTTTATTCAGGAGGTGACTCATTTAGCACGGGTAGGGTCTGATCATTTGCCGATTTGGCTTCGTCTGCGGATGGGACAGGGCGATGTGGGTAGGGTTGCACCGATTAACGCGTGGCGTCTGAAGGACCCTGCTGTAAGGAAGGGGCTTGTAAGTGTCACGGATTGTTATTTTCAGGAGAATGAAGGGTCGGTTACGTCGAAGTGCTCCCTGTGGAAAGCGTATATAACTGTTGCAAGGGGGGAGGTTCTCTCCCTAGTATCTGGGCAAAAGAAGAAGAGCAGGGTGGAAATAGATAGGGTGGAAGCGGAGCTATTGGTCTTGGAACCTGCTGTCTCCTCAGGGAGCTACCCTGGGGCGGGGCACCGCCTCGGATTGCTCCGTGATGAGTACAGGACACTGACACATGACAGAGCAAAGACACAACATGCCACCACGCAGAGTAGAATATATGAACATGGCGACTAGGCCGGGAAGTTGATAGCGTGGTTGAAAAAGGGTGATTGGGGGTCTCAGTTTGTGCCGGAACTGCGTATTGCGGGCGCGGCGGCTTCGTCGGATCCTCAGTTGATTGTGGATGACTTTGCCCGATATTTTGAGGATGTCTATACCTCGGCAGGGGACTTTAGGGAGGGAGAAAATGCTGACATGATTCGGGACATTCCGATGCCGGTTCTGTCTGTTGAGAACAGGGAATTTCTGTACTCTGCTCTCATGAATGATGAGGTGGCAATGGCCATTAGGGGGGGCCACTCCGGCAGGGCTTCTGGCCCGAACGGTCTCCCCATTGAATTGTATAAGCTTCATGCCAACCGCTTGGCCCCACACCTGAAAGATATGTATCTTGAAAGTAGAGACCGGTGCGAGTTGCCTTATGATCAACGCCTAGCGAACACTGTGGTCATTTATAAGGATGGTAAGCCGCGTCTGGAGTGTTCGTCGTATCGTCCGATTTTCCTTTTGAATGTAGAGCCTAAAGTGCTAGCCAAACTGCTTGCCTCCCGTCTAGTGAAGATTATCACGACGCTGGTGCATCCGGACCAGTCCGGTTTTATGCTGCGTCGGAACACTGCCCTTAATCTCTGCCGGCTCCACGGAGTGGTGGCAGGTGCGTCCCGCATCCATGAAACGGCGGTATTGTTGTCCCTGGATGCCACAATGGCTTTTGATCGAGTGGAGTGGCCGTACCTCTTTGCGGTCCTGGAGAAGTTAGGGTTTGGCCCCGAATTTGTTGGTTGGATTCGCCTTCTATACTCATCCCCCCGTCTTGTGTGGTCCTAAACAACCATAGGTCCCGTGACTTTTCACTAGGGAGAGGCACTCGTCAGGGTTGCCCTCTCTCACCACTTTTGTTCGCCCTTGCCCTGGAACCGCTCGCGACCTGGGTACGATGGGACCGTTCAGTTAGAGGACTGCGTTGGACATCGGAATGGGAGGATAAGATTTTGCTATATGCTGATGACATCCTGTTGTATTTGACCTCCCCTCGCAGTTCCCTGTTGGTTTTTATGGATATCCTTGCTATTTTCGGGAGACACTCAGGCTTCGCTATCAACTGGGTGAAGTCGGTCCTCTTTGTGTTAAGTGGCGAACCACCCAGAGTGCCAGTGAATTGCCCGGTGAAGCTGGAGTTGGTCAGTTTTCGTTATCTGGGGATTCAGATATCGAAGGACCCCAAGGTATGCTTTAGCTTGAATTTATTACCCCCATTGGCCATACTGCATGGTGATGTCGCAGGGTAGAAAGCATTACCACTTTCCTTGGTGGGCCGCACCGTCCTCTTTAAGATGTTGGCTCTCCCGCGCTTTTTATATGCTCTGCAGAATTCCTTCGACCCGGTACCCCCGTCGTATTTTAACGAGATTGAATCTTTGCAGCACGGCCTTCTGTGGGAGGGGAGGCCGTGTATTGCATTGTCAAAATTGATGTTGCCCTGGTATGACGGGGGCATTGGTCTGTCTGATATCAGGAAATACTATTGGGCGTCCCAGTTGGCTCCTATTAATCATGCAATTTATGGCTCGCCGGTAGAACCGGGCTTTGTGATGGACCGTGGCCAAGTGCCCGTGGGAGAGTATACTAGAGTGTTGTATGCGAAGAATGGTCGCTTCCCTTTGGTGGGTCCTCAATCGATGGCGACGAGGTTATGGCACAAGGCTAACAGGGCCCTTAAATGGGCAGGGCATATAACACTGGCTACGCCTTTGTTGAGCTCGGAGATGTTGGGTAATCTGTGGAAAACGAAAGGGTTTGACCGTTTGGATTTGATAGGAATTTCACAGGTGCGAGATGTGTGGGGTAAGGATAGGGTGTTGACATTTGAGGAGTTGCAGGCCAAGTACCAGCTGCATGATACTGAACGGTTTAGATACCTTCAGGTTAATCATGCTTTACGTGCTGTAATTCCTAGGGGTGAGACACCTCCGGTGGCCTCTCTGCTGGAGGACCGACTGTTGGATGGTTATTTGCCTACCAAAGCAATATCGTTGACCTACAGAAAACTCATTAATCATACTGAGGATCCCCTGGTGTGGCTTAAGGAACAGTGGGTGGCGTATGGATTAGTTCTGGATAAGGAAGATTGGAGGGAGGCGGTGTCATCCCCTAGAGTAGTGGTGGTTGCAATGAGACTTCGTTTGGTCCAACTCAGGATTCTGCA
This sequence comes from Lissotriton vulgaris, assembly GCF_964263255.1. NCBI lineage: Eukaryota > Metazoa > Chordata > Amphibia > Caudata > Salamandridae > Lissotriton > Lissotriton vulgaris. The sequence continues at coordinate 1,348,076,750 of NC_141694.1, read as the reverse complement.
CCGTTCCTACACCACGGGTCCTGGATTGTTGAGGATGGGGTTGGCCGTGTCTGCAGATTGTCGAAGAGGGTGTGGAATGCCTGGAACGTTCCTTCATAATCTGTGGGAGTGTGAGAAGGTCTGTGATTTTTGGACGAGGATACATTTGAAGATGAATGAAGTATGGGGTATGTGGATTGCGTTGGAGGTGCGTCGTTGTCTGCTGAATGTTTGGGAGCCCATCGACGTCTCGAGTAACGGCAAACTCTGGGTCACTCTTGCTTGTGCGATAGCAAACGTAATATTGCACAACTCTGAGGTGCTGTTCGGGCGCCTCGGTTTGGGAAGTGGATGGAGGACCTCGACTGGTGTATGTTTTGGGAGAGGTCTGTGTATGTGTTGAGGGGGCAACCACGCAAGTGGGGTAAGGTCTGGGGAGTTTGGAACGCTTATCATGGGGACATTTGTACACCACCTGATGTGGCTCCTGCCAGTGTGGAATCGGAAGACGCCTAAGCCCATTCTTTACATTTTGCTTTATTGGTCTTACACGGAAATCTATGTTCTCTATAAGTATATTTGCAGTCGCTCAATGCGCTCTGGTCAGTTTTGAGTTGTGTAATGTTCCTTCTTTTATTCAATAAAAAGATGTTTAGATGTTTAAAAAAAATTGCATCCCCAATAGAAACTCTAAGCACATTAGGGACATTTATAACCTCAGTGGACCCATGGATTTGAAATCGAACAGCATCCCATACAATCTAATCTAAGACTGGCCAAGCAGTGATGTTAACAAAGGCCAAGTCTCTCTTCAATCTGAGTGATGAGGAATGGGGAGCCAATGTTCCATTGATGTGTCGGATGCATGTTCTCTCCTCGACATAGTGTCCATTCACAAGTCAGAAAAAATACACCACGAAGCCAATTGACATAAAAAGGTAAATTGAAAAAAGCCCCAGCCAAATGTAGGTCCAAGGGGGAATCAAAAAATGTTTTTTAAACAGTTGTACCAAAACAGAAATTCTTAAATGTTTCCCCGATGTGTGTGAATCAGTGTCAAATGAAAATCTAAATTCCGTAGCCAAACGAGTTTGCAAATCAGGCATTGATAATTCAGTTGGGTAAGTGGAGTCTATAACATTAAATTGAGTACCAGGCAGTATACTCATTAAAGGACTAGAAATGGTAGACATCTTGATGGCAACATCAGGCATTGGATTAGAAGTCGGAGCCAAAACAGATTTTCTCAAAATCGAAGGACATGAGACCGCCGGAGTCATACTAAGAAGAATCGGCCACTCTGTGAATCTTGACATTGTCAATGGAGATGTACCTGTTTTCCTTACGACCTGGAAGTGGTGGTAAAATGACTGTTCTAGTACCCTTCACACCAAGCACTGGAACCGGAGCTTGATAAGAGGGACAAAATTCTTTCTTGATTTCGATCTTCTCTTTCGAACCAGTTCTCCAACTTGGGGTAGCCAGCCAACTACCTGGATCTGCAACGCATCATCCGAGGTGGAGGGCAAATGTTCCTTTGCAAGACTGTCTCTTGTCTCTTGTAGACTCTGTAAAACATTGCAATGTTCATCTACGTCAAAGGAGGCAGCAACAGCCGCCTGGTCTAGACCATCAAGGTCCGGTACAAACATCTTGATACCAAAGAGCATTTCGTATGGGGTCCCCCACCCAGAGACCTTCTAGGGAGATTATTAAGAGCATGCTGCACACCATTGAGGTGGGCCAGCCAGTGCCTATAACTCTAGCTGTCAAAGACTGGTTTAAATCTCGGTTTTATTAGTTCCACAACACTATTACCCTCAGGTCTGTATGGAGACGAAAACTTGACTTGGATCCCCAATTAAGTCATGGCATCCTTATACGCCTTAAAGGTGAAAGCCGGAACATGATCCAAATGGAAGGTACCACAGGCAAAAATCCCTACAAAGACACGCAAGTATCTTATGACAGTTCGTGAATCAGCGCTGTAGTGTGGCCACACCCACACAAAGCGTGTGCATGAATCAACCGCTACTAAGATGTACTTATACGCAGTATCAGAAGAAAAAGGACTGCAGTGATCTAAATAGATACATCCAAGTGGTTTATTAGAACTGAACAACTGTGTCTGGGGCGGACGCGTAGCAGTTGAAGGCTTAATCTGCTGGCAAATGTGACATTGAAGGACATAATCACGCGTCTGTTTTTACAGTCCCCGCCACCAGAAACGTTGTTGTAATTGAGCTACAGTAGCCAAAACGCCCGTGTGCGCAGACGCAACACCTTCATGGCCTGCAGTAAGCAGTTTGGGCCTGCGGTCCGCGTTGGGAATTAACCTTTCACCAACTTCAGGTATTTTCACATAAGGAAATTTATCAGGACTTAAGTGGTATGACTACTTCGAAGGGAACCCTTTAGGATATTTACTTCCCCTCTCAGTTGCAGCAACAGCTGCCAAGATATCATAATCGATCTTACTTTTGGAACGTGTAACTGTTGCAACCAAATATGTCGATACTGCTGATTTCACTGCCTCATCAGCCAACGAATTGCCAACAGCGTGGACTCCTACACGCTGATGACCAAGAGTGTGAATTACAAACAAAAGGGGCAACTGCTCCTTAAGCTCAGCCACTCAGACCCAGATCATTTTATGTTTTATTGTGCTACCCTTGGAATCACAAAAATCATTCTGAATCCAAAAGAACAAGTTTTCATTGTAAGACTGGACACAATAATAAGAATCACTCACAATAGGAGTTGTCACAGTAGGATCAGCGTACTCCAATGCAAGCATCAGAGCACGAAGCTCTGCCATTAGTGCGGTGCAGTCCCCTAAAATCTGTGTGTGCATGACTCTGGACTTGAACTCATCATTCACCATGGCATCTACCACAATGGTGCAAGCGGAAACGTATGCGTGCTTAGACCCATGCGCAACTTGCGCTGAACCATCAGTGTTTATGATGCAATGGAAATTCTCCAAAGGCCGCATAGCCAAAGGCGCAGGATGAACAAATTCATACTGCAAACATTCCTGCGACTGTAAGGAGGCATCAAAAATAAACGTGACATCCGGAGATATCAATGATGCTACCCATTGTATCCACCGTGGGTGCAAAGCTTTAGAATTTGGTACACTGGCCTTTGTCACTGCCTCTAGTGCAGGATACGGGGTAACAACCAGCGCACGTTCCTTAAGAATCGCCATTTGCACTGCTGTCAAAACTTTTTCCACAGAGGAAAACCGCATTTCAGCCGAAGTGTACAATTGTGACTTGTAAGCAATAGGTACTGTGTCTCCTTTGGTAAAAGTAAGGTACGTGAAACCCACCGCCCCAGGGATGATTCTTATCACCAGGTTGGTGTGGTTATCACGAGTCAGTAAGAATTTAGATTCTAGAAGATCAGCCTGCATAGATTGCAAAATAGCTGAATGTTCTGGCAGCCAGCAAGATTTGGTAAAAGTAGGTTGTATCAAAGCATACAAAGGCTTGATACACTGGGCATATTCGGGAATATATGTATGCCCGAAATTCAAAATCCCAGCAAGGACTGTAATTTTTTCAGAGTTGTAGGAGCGCGCAGTTGTGCACATTTCTCCAAGAAGTGTGGAGCCAATCCTCGACCTTCATTGTTGAGCTCATAGCCCAGGAACAACACTGTGTACTCTGCAATGTGAGACTTCGCAAAGTTGAACTTGTAACCAAAGTCCGCAAAGTTACAAATTATGCCGTCAACGCGACACAGATGCACCCAAAGCTCGTGGTCTGTGAGATATATGTCATCCACATATGAACACGCATCCGTGTCCACTCTCTCCAAGAGAGAGACAATACGTGCAGCAAACACGCCTGAACTATTCTTATAGCCCATCGCTAAGCGTTTAAATTGGCGCTATTTAAAACTGGTCCATTGGGAACTCAGTCCATCCACATTGTGGGCAAAAAACCCGTTGGAAATGTCAAGTGTGTACCATCCACAAGAGCAGAGCCATGGGTATTCTGTACTGCACAGGTAGGGCAATGCGAGTTTAAATGCCGGTAATCCAATACCAAACATTATGAGCCGTCTGGCTTGGTCACAGTAAAAAGAGGGTTATTCATCGGTGACACACAAGTTTCAATTACACCTTGATATTCCAATTGTTCAAGGATTTCCGCGACGGAAACCTTAGCTTCACGTCGGATGGGATATTGAGGCTGAGGCTGTGGCATAGACCGCAAAGGAATCTCGTGGTATGGGGAACATTTATCCCACCCACAATGTGTACGGTACAAAGCCAGCGCAAGAGCCTTAGCCCACTCTTCTGCAAAATTCAGTGCATGCTCTTTCGAGACTGTGTGCGAAACTAGGGAGCATTACCTCCACCCCTCTCGGAGCCGCGAGCACAAAAGGTGGGGACCAGTCAGCCTCCGCTAAGAAAATGTCATAGGTAGTTGTAAGATTTTCCCAAAATACCCCTTTGATGGTACGCTGTATGTTACCTTCAATTAAAAGGACTATTTCATAAAGTCTGTCAGGGGGAGCTACTCTAGTATCAGCTGTCTCCACAACAACATATTGGTCGGTCGCTGGCACCTTCAGTAGTGGATGCAGGGCCTCTCGCACCATGGTAATCTCCGCTGCGCTGTCCAACAATGTCAGCGCCCATGTCAGATTCCAAAGCCGCATTCTCACTATCTGTGGCATATCTCGCTGTTAAAGCGGCAACTTTCTTTTTCTGAAACTAGGGTATTTTCGGTGTTGAATCGTCCTACTTGCCTTTACTGTCTTTTGGCAGGGCTGGTCACGTCCCTGCTGGCCACCCCATCCTCTTCCGCCCCCTCCACCACCGGTCGACGAGGCTGATGAGTCCTGAAAAGAACAAGGAGAACGTTGTTCAGAAACCTGAAAAGGATAAGGTGATTTAATCGTCGCGCGATCGCGCAAGTCATAAACACGTTCTGTAGACGCAGGCCCTGGAGATGCAGGACGTGACTCCTGTTTCTGCTGTTGTTGTTTACCCTGTTTTTTATTTTTCGGCCAATTTTGTTTTTTAGCCTTAGGCTGTTCGTCTGTTTCTGACTTTGGCCCTTGGGGTTGCTTTTTCTCTTTAACAGAGAAAGGCTTGACACCTACACTATTGTGGCCCACGGTTTTATAAGCCGCTACAATAATTCTTGGTAACTGTCGGGGTTTATCGGGAACCACTAGCAAAGCATTAGACACCTGAAAGCTTACCGCATCTCCCTTGACATTAGCAAGTACGAGATAAGAAACTACGTCAAAACTGCTGCATAGGCGCATACCCAATACAACCGCTGCCTCAGGTTCGTGCTCATCTTGAGCACACTTAATGATCGAGGGAAGGACAGTCATTGGCGGAGTGCCGAAGCACCTCATATACAATGCTGCAAAATTCTTACCCCAAGACTCACAGTCACCAGGTTCAGGGATCAAGTCTTTAGGCATACTAATTGTCAGGATCCTGTGTTTTTCACCAGGAGTCGTGTTAGGAAATACTGCTTCCAGCTGGTCAAACTTCTCGGCAAGCCAGAAAGGAAAGTCATCATTCTGGGGGTGCTTGCCCGTCACTACGTTTACCATTACAGGGCTAAGCTTCATTCCGCCCTGTCCGACTGGAAGTGCCGCAACAACTGGGGCCCCACCCGGGAGATTGCGGGTAATGTATTGTACTAACGACCTAATAATGCTAATAGCCACTGTATGTAGTCGTCTTATAACTGCAAGGGGGCACGCTCCTGCTTGAGGATGCGGTGTAAATCAAGCCAAAACAGGCCAAGTAGCGCCTGGAATGGACAAAGGACCTAATCTCGGCGTCAATAAAGTGTGGGGTACGGCGCCATTAAACCAAACTCAGTTCTGCCAAGCATTAATCAGAACTTCCTGTGTCCTATACGGAACATATTCCTGTGGCACGGCAGTGGGAGTGTACTCGTCGAACGCATTAGTATTTGCGTTCACTGCTGGGAAGGTCACCCATGAGTGGAAAATCTCAAAAGGGTAAGCCACTTCTTCACTCACAACCAAAATTACTGCCATGCCATCCACGGGGACGTTATAAGTCTGCAAATGGTTGCGCACTTCAATGCGACTATGCTGCGGTATGTCAACGCCAGCCATAACGACACAGAAAGAAAGCAGTACAATAAAAATCTATGTAGCACAACTGGGTAGTAATTCAAAAGGAAACCATTTGAATAGACTCAAGCTTGAAAAGACCTATGTAATTATAGGTAGGTTTGTCCGACACCCCTGTATTCCGGAAACATTAATGAAGAGTGTTAGGGACTGATTTAAGTACTACTCAAGTGTCATGTAATAAGACCACCAACGATTGGGCGCCATGTCGCAGGGATTCTGCTCCTACACAGAACTGTGCATAGAGACTTGGAACCTCAGTGAATTAGGGTGTGCCAAAACTCACCTTAGTATCCAAAATCCCCTACCAGACTAGCAATCAGTGTCTCATTGGTTCTTACACACCCCCAATGATTAGACAACCCAGAACATGAACTTCGAACACATGAACACTCTTTCGTTATACTAACATACCAGTCCAGAACGAGGAGTAGAAGAGGACATGTGCAAGTTTGAAATATTTATCTCTAATGCTGTGTTCTCAGGCGCATAGTAACTAATCCATAAAATACAAAGGGAGAAAGCATGGTAAAATGCTAAAGGGAAGAAGGCTAAATTACACATAAGTCTTACCCTCCCTTGCTAGTATATTATATTATATCTAAAGAAGGTCTCTTTGGGTTTTAGCAGGGCGACACCATACCTCTGCTTTTAGTAGAAAGGGATCACATCACCTTCTACACCAACTCTGCATGCGAATATTCATTAAGTGTGTCTGCATGCTCTGTGCAGTGCATTATTAAACGCGCCAAAAGCCAGAGTTGGCCACAGCTGTACATGTGTTATGTCTAAGACGTGCGCTGATCAGACTGAACAACAACCACTGTGTTGAAATAACTTTGAAGGCCTCGGCACTCACTGTACAGACATAGCTTACCAAGCAAAGCTGATACTATAGGAAAAACATATTATTCTTGTGTGAAGCAAAATAGTCTACTAGGCTCAAAGCACTAATAACAATATGTGCCGTGTGCAGAAGCAGCAGAAAGGAAAGATAGCGTTTAAACTTCTAATAAGCTCATGCTAACTTAACACAGTGTGAAAGCAAAGCCTATCTTCATGACAACGGATGAGACCCGGTTCCTTCCTTCTGTTCTCTGACTTATCCAGATTTACCTACGAGTGAAGGTAAGCCTATTCCCTTGCCACTCTTGCTACCATCCCCTGCAACCGTGCCTTCGGAACCTCACGGCCAACATAACTAGGCCTGGTGCAACAAATCTTCGCATACAGATAGTATATCGCGACCTAGAAATCACTATCGACATTTGCTCTTAATCACGATATATTAGTGCACTGGTGCTCAATTAGCCGCAACCAGCGTTCGTACCTTCGCAGTAAACTCCTCACTTAACTTGTGCCACATAATAGCCAGTCCATCGCGAGCCTTCTAACCCAAAGAGCTTGGGCAATACCTAATCACGGCAACGCACTCTACGCCGGAACCACCGCCAAGATCCAGAAGAGACTCCAGCGCATCCAGAACGCCTCAGCCAGACTCATCCTCGACATCCCACGACACAGCCACATCTCCGGACACCTAAGAGACCTGCACTGGCTCCCGGTCAACAAGAGAATCACCTTCCGCCTCCTTACCCACGCACACAAAGCTCTCCACGACCAAGGCCCGAGTTACCTCAACAACCGAATCAACTTCTATGCTCCCAAACGCCACCTCCAATCCGCCAGCCACGCCCTCGCCGCCGTCCCACGCATCCGCAGAGCCACTACAGGAGGAAGGTCCTTCTCCTACCTGGCCGCCAAGACCTGGAACTCCCTCCCGGCCGACCTGCGCCTGACCCAAGACCACCTCTCCTTCAGGAAGAAGCTCAAGACCTGGCTGTTCGAGCAGTAGCGGAACCCCCCCCCCCTAAAAGCGCCTCGAGACCCTACGGGTAGGTAGTGCGCTCTATAAATGTTTTTGATTGATTGATTGATTGATCAGGTCCCCCCACCCTCTACCACAGAATTGTGGCTATTGAGCCTTCAGGTCCAGGCTTCGACTTATCCGGCCTACGTGAGGGTGAGTAGCTCAGCCCCTCTCCTCTGTTGTAATACCATTACACACCGCAATTCTCTCCCATAACAGGTGCAATATGGTCATGCATCCAGTAGTCTCTCTTACACACGCCTCATTATTCGTTTCAGACTGTCAACATACAATCCTTCCCCATATTCCACTTTGTCCTGAGGAAAACCCACTGTGACCACTGATTGGGGCACCACAGCGTCGAAACGTCGACGCTCTATCTAGGTCCAGCGTCACCAGGTTTCTGTATTGAACAAACAGAAACTACTGGATTGCAATCAACCTCTGGCCTTTTGTAAAATAACCTGTATATAGAAATATGTTTACACTGTATATAATGCTCACCATTTGATCACCATGCACAACTGTCACCAATATGCACCTTTTAGTCTTGTACATAATTGACCTTGACAGTCTAATATTGAAATACTTGTAATACTTATCATTGAATGAAGTAATTCCGATAAATACTGCAACCTAACCTCATTCATCTCGGTCTTATTCTTTAAGAATACTTACTTTGAAGAATTGTGTGTTTGAGAGATTTCCTTCTGATGACATTAAATGTAACCCCAACTTATGCTTGTTCTACCCGACAGAACCATTCTTTCTTAAACGTCTAATTACCCAGGTTCTGAGGGACACAGGGTCACCCCATTTTTCTTAACCCCCAGCGCACTAGTCAGCCCTCTATCTGGTCATGTTGACTTCAGTCTCCAAGGGACTATCAGTGCAACATGGGGGGAGGATTCTCAGTCCCTCAGTGCATGGGGTGCCATCTGACCATCTCCCCCTTTATTGGGGCAAAGTAGTTTCTTTCTACTCTTCCCTCCTTTTATGGTCTGGTAAGTGGTGCTGTCCGGCACTACAGGTCTTAAGGACAGGATAAGAACTGTAGTGGATAGAGTGCTGCAGGGGCCCAATCCTCCTCAATAGGGTTCAACTGGTCTTGCGTATTCTGACTTGTACCCCCTGAGCCGTCTGGGGCACCTCCATGAAACCAGTCAAGCCTCTGGCGCAAGACCTCTTCGTGGATCTGGGGACTACACCGGCCTTCCACGGTCCTGCACTTGGGGCCTCGCTTTATGTCAGGTTAGTTTCACGGCACACAGGTGGCCCCGGCCAGACCTCCTGCTGAGCCAGCTGCCACACAAGGACTCACAGTTTTCTGGGTGGACCACTCTTCTCTATGTCGCTGGCTGGGAATTCATCTCGGTGAGCACCTCCTCAATATGGTTCAGGTTGCACAGCAGGAGGGGTCGTTTTGTGGTGGGACACTCTTGGCTGGGAACTGTCAGGGAGGCTTCAATCCTAGCGAGGTATGCAGGTCTGAGGTCCCCCATCTGGGAGAGGAAATTGAGGCAGTGGCTCCGTCCAGGCCATTCTGTGAGACTTGCCCTAAGGGTGTTGGAGTCGCGTCTCAACTACCCAACTTTTGCCACTACACTGACGTGGCACAGATCCCTGGATCGAGCTAATGGTGCTGGAATTAGTGCACGGTTCTCAGGGATTAAGGATTTAGGCTACAGAGTCGCTTCATGTCCCCCCAAGTCAATTACTTTTAATTTGCTCCCTGCTGTTGGCAATACAGGGACGAAATAATTGATAGTGCCTCCTTGACTTTTTGACTGTGGGTCTAGAGCAGGGTGCTTGTTTTTAACTTTATAGCACTTGATTGTTGGTTTGATTCATTTGGGATAGTGTCTGGGGGCTTTTTTTGATTGTATTAGTATAGTGATTTCCCTTAATTTTGTATTTTAGACGTTTTAGGCTGCCTCTGCCCAATCTATATAGCCACACATAACACATTTGGGACATTAATCTGAAAATATGCTCTACATGTTTTTTGTTATTCAGGGACTCTGCTTGGGATTACATCTACACATTTTGTACAAGGTTCCTGGGAATACATAACAACATTGTGTAATGTTTTCTTTGCTCATTCAGCAACAGCTCCTAGGGCTAGATGTAGGTAAATCAAATTTACCGATTCATAAATACCGAATTTTACCGATTCGGTATTTATGAATCGGTAAATTAGAAGGAGGCAGATGTAGGTAATTTTTTTAACACAATTACCGAATCTGTAAGATTCGGTATTTACCGATTCGGTAAATACCGAATCGGTATTGCCCATTGATTCCTATGGGCCTTGAAGTCTATAGGAATCAATGGGAAATACTGATTCGGTATTTACTGAATCGGTAAATACCGAATCCTGCGAGGGTGCAGAGGGTGTCACTTTGACACCCTCTAGCACCCCAAGTACAGGCTTGTGTGACATGTGGCACACATACAGTCCCTAAGGGCATGTCTGTGTGTCACATGGCACAGGTGTGCATGCACTCCTGAATTCGGTATTTTACCACACAATAGGATTGTGTGGTAAAATACCGACTCTTAAGGGCCTGTGGCACTCTTAGGAGTGCCAGCTACATATGGATTTACCGATTCGGTAAATATACCGATTCGGTATTTTACCGAATCAGTATATTTACCGAATTGGTAAAATTACCGAATAGGCCCCCTACGTTACCGACCGGTATTAGGGCTCCTACATCTGGCCCCTAATGTTTAGACATAACACAGTCTGCATCTCCAGCACAATAGTTTTATCATTTAAAATGTGTTTGTCCCCTTGGGGGCCTGAGAGGACAATACCAGCAGACGCAACTGTTCTGGAACGATAGCAGTGCTTGGCATGTAGCCCTACGTAAACTAAGTTTACACTAATGACGTGGACCCCCTAACTACATACACCAGGTATATGATCAAGGCCAATCGCAGAGATCGCAAATATATCCCTGTGCTCACATAGTAAAGGTAGACATAGACAGATATATATATAATTTGCCATGGTTGGAATATTCGTCATATAAAGTCTGTTAGTAATGCTAAGTACTTTGTTTAGTTGCATCTGCCTAATGATCGCAGCACATTTGCTTCATAATAGACTATGATAGTTCAATAAATGTATTGTAAACTTTTATCGTGTCTTTCTTATGTTTACATGCATGCATGAGTGAGCAAGTGAGTAATGAAAGGGTAGGATCTGTTTCCACTGTTCCTAGAGGAATAGAGGTTCATGTTTGAGGTTGTCAAAATCACCTGTTACTCTGGGAAGGTTGGCTGTTCAGGTGAGGCACTGTGAGCTAGCCAGGACTAGGCCTACAGAAACTGATGTCGTAGAGAGACTCAGTCCCTATACTTTGACATCATGTAGTCCGAATATGCAGTTCTGCTTTTCCAGCAGAATGCTTGTAACAATAGTCTGATTTCTTTTTTTCGTATTTTATTAAAAACTTTGAAATATTGAGTGATTTGTTCATTATTGAGATTCATGTGAATAAAAGTATGTTTGTACTGAAATAAGTTTTTGTGAAACTACATTTTTCCTGTCTGTTGGGGCTTAAAAGAGTTGTGTGTTTATTTTCATGTGATAAGTGGAGGCTCTTTTACCCATTTAAATCCCACATACTTTGGGTTGTTGCAATACCTGAATACTGCCAGGACTTCCTGAACCACTTTTCACTACAATGTGTCATCTAAACTGAAATAGCTATAACAGCAAGAAGAGTGCCTTCTCTGTCAAAACAAGAGACTCTCGACCTGTGAGACTCCCTGTACTCAGGGCACTCACTCTTGTGGACCATAAAATAAACAACCCCCCAGTTCAATTAATATATTTGTACAAGAGAAAAGTTACGTACCTATCTTGGTGTGACTGATAAAGCTTCAGAGTACAATTAAACTTAGCAGACAAGTTAAAAAATTCAGTATTTTAATTGGAGACACCTCTCTTCAACTTTGTGGCATACATATAACAACTCACACATTTATTTGTTTCAAAAGCCAGTTAATATCATCAAGAACACAATACCAATTATACCCACAAATCCTAGCGCAAAATAATCATTATTCTCAAAATCCGTTCCCTGCATTCCACCATGTTACATCTACTTCAATTTCCAGCATACACTGTCTTGACGCTCACTTCACAGTCATCCTTTGCATGTGTGCAAAATCACTGTTGGTTACTCTTGTCGTCCTTCTTCAGCTACTTCCTCTTTCAGACCTGTAGTAATGAAGTCTGTGGCCAAGGTGTAGTTTTACATAGATTTATTTAGTTCAGTTACAGATAGTTGAGTTGTAGAGATGCAGCCCCACCAGGAGCAGTGTGCGTGCTGCGCAGCCCATACTCCAACTGTCACACTCAAGCACCCAGGGACCCAAACATTCCATTCAAGACCATCAAACCAACAATCCATGCATCACATTCACACTGGCTCAGCAGCTAGGAAGAAAGTAACAGAAAGTAACCAAATGTATATAATACAGGTTACAACATGCCTTTAATTCTTCCACAAAACAAAAATAGAAACCACAAAGACAAAGATTAAAACAAGGAGAACCCCAAGAAATAGGAAGATGGAAAAGTAGAAAAAAAAACAAGAAGAAAGGGAACCCAAACATGAAAGGATCATAGCAAGGATACTAAGAAAATCAAGCGTGAGCAAGGAAGAAAATACACCGGAGATATGCATGAGAAAGTACAAGAGAAAACGAAATAAAAGGTTAAGACCAAAATACAAGAGAAATGGAAAGAAAAGTCAAAGACATTATACAAGAGATGTACAAGAAGTACAGGTAAGAATGAATAATGTAGAGGATATGTAAAGATAAATATACATAATATATATGTATATATGTATATCACTCACCCATCATCTTCCTATTAATTTCATTTTTTTAAACAGTCCAGGGGGAAGATGCGAGTGACGAAATAATATTAAAAGAAACATTGTCTCACCCCCAAAAGTCCACAACAGAAGTCGGAATCTGGTTAATTTTCTCTTGTAGTACAACACGTTCAGCTTGTGCCGCAAGCACTGTGGCCAAGATCCAAATGTAGGCCTGTGCATTCACAAACAGTGGAAAACGTATAGAAGAGACACCGCTGTGAAAGTCAATTTCAGAACATGGAGATACAGCAATATTCCAAACAGTTGCACACGCATTGATATGTATGCAGTAAGGAAGACCTTGGTAAATTGCACCTTCTTTATTTAGCAAGAAAACCTTCTTTGAAAGTCTTTGGAGATCAGGATCACAAAAAGTGTACTAGTATCAGGAATTCCAATTGTTGAACCCAATGAAGTACAAGCAGGATGGGACTGTCCGATGAAAAAGACACTGGTGGGGCTGGCACGCCTTGTACTTCAGACTCGAGGCTTCTCCTTAGTTTCTGAAGCTTTCCTTTAGAAAATTGCTGTTTCAGTGTCCTTTTTAAAACACACAGAGTTTTGTTTCTAGAATCGTTGCCAAAAATCTGTAGTAATGAAGTCAGTGGCCAAGATGTAGTTTTACGTAGATTAATTGAGTTCAGTTACAGGTGGCTGAGTTGTAGAGATGCAGCCCCACCAGGAGCAGTCTGCGTGCTGCTCAGCCCATACTCCAACTGTCACATTCAAGCATCCAGTGACCCAAACATTCCATTCAAGACTATCACACCAACATTCCAGGCATCACATTCACACTGGCCCAGCAGCTAGGGAGAAAGTAACAGAAAGTAACCAGATAAATAAAATACAGGTTACAACAAGAACCTGATTTGGGTTGGGACTAGCTCAACTTTGAACCTCAGGAGACAACCTCTGAAGGTGTACCTATGAAGGTACAGTAGTCAGTTCTACAGTCAATTGGGTTTATCTAGAACTGTTTGGATTCAATTGGAACCATCTTCCTCTGCCAGACCTGTCAATGTGCACATCAGTCTTGCATAATATTACCCAATGCACTCAGATCAGGAACTTGATGTCTCAATATTGATTTAGGGCCCGATGTAGGTGGCCAAATTCCGGTCGGTAACGGTGAAATTCAGTAAATTTCACTGTTACCAACCAGTATTTAGCCTTTCCTGATGTAGGGAAAGAATCGGTAAAAAGAAATCGCTAAATACCAATTCCTTAACACCGATTCCTTATTGGCCTTGCATTTAAGGAATCGGTAATACTGATTCCTTAAATGCAATGTAGAAAACACATAAAAGAGTGCTTCTGGACCTTAAGGAGTCAGTATTAACACCAACTTCAAGTTGGTGGTAATTACTGAATTCCTTTAAAAAAGCACTTTTTTTGCTTTTTTAGAAGTGCCATGTGGCACACATCCATGCCCTTAGGGCATGCATATGTGCCACATGTGCACACATGCACATTTCAGGGGTGCAAGAGGGTGTCCTTTGGACACCCTGGCACCCTTGAAATACCTCCTGGTATTAACAATTCGGTAATACGGAATCAGTAATACCGAATGTCTTCACATCCATTCCTATGGGCCTCCAAGCCCATAGGAATGAATGAGCAGGTATTCCTTATTACCGAATCTCAATTACAGATTTGGTATTAATGAATATTAAGGATTCGGTATTTTGTACCGAATTCTTACCTACATCTGAAGTACCAATTTCTTAATACCGAATCAGTAAAATTCGGACTTAAGAATTCGGTATTTCACAATTACCTACATCGGGCCGTTCGTGCTCTTCCATTGGACCCAACTCTATTTTAGATTATCTTAATCAGTAGTGGAGGTTGTGAAATTCTCGGTCAGAATGACAAACATGGGTCAAGATGTATATATATTGATATGTAAAGCATCTGATAAGCATGATTATAAATAAAGAATACAGATCATAAGTACAGTGAACAGAACCCTGCAAAGTAGGGATTGGGGGGTTCCTAGTTACAGAGGAAAAGTATGTCCTTTCATAGAATTTCAGACAAAGGTTTCATACTTTACTAAACAAGTACATAGTTCTTAGGATATGCACCAAGTTGGGACAAGCAAGAGGAAGCATTTTACTACAGAATACATTTGAGGATTCTCTCATAATACTATTACATTGAATACAGTCCCTCTCACGATTTATTCAAGCACAATTATTGACACATTGTATAAACATTAATCTGGGACAGCAGGGATGTCCTTGGTTGGGTATAGCAAGGTGAGAATTTCCTGTGAATGCTCATCATCTTCGAGATTGTAACTCTATATTTAAAACTGAGAAATAACAACAACAATGAACGTTTGGTGTGGTGCAGTGTCAATCAAAGATGGAGACAGTGCATTTTCATTTAGGTTAGCCTAAGTTTGATTTCAAGCAATTTAAAAGTAGAACTATCAAACAACATTCACACCATGCAGCCCATATGGAGGAGGCGACTGATGTAAAAATAAGAACTGCTCAGTAGCAAAACGGCAGCGCATCAAGATGGGATATAATGCTGTAGATCTTGAATAAAGGCACAAGCCATTTTTGAATGAAATTCTGAGTTTTAGTGCAAAAGAGCACAAAGTGCTGTTTGATATCTTTGCCTCCACTAATACAATCACAGAAAACCTGAACAGCGTGTTCCATGTCCCACATTGCTCTGTACACTCTTGCCTGGAACACCCCTAATCTAAATTTAATGCAATGAGGCATATGGGATTCTGGATGCCACTGATCTAAGTAAGCACAAGGAGGTCTTCATAGCCAGATAACCAGATGTTAGGGTACCCATTTTTGGCTGCTATATTAGATACGACCTATTCATAGTCTTAAGAGCATCAGGCCCTATGAGATGGGGTTATCTGATAGAAACCTAAGGCATATGTGAGTTGCCCTTCACATATTTGCCCAACAACTATTATCAGGTTCTTTCAAAGTACTCACTTCGATTTGAGATCGTAAATACAAAGTGGCATAGTGGTTGCTTTTTAAGCAAATCCCGTATAATACTGGATGAAGGTCAATATTATCACTGAATAACTTAATTCTGAGCACCAGATAAAGAAGAATTTAGGGAGCACCGAGCCCCAGCTTTAACAGAGAGCTTAAAAACGTATTTTCCTTCACCTATAGTACATTCATTTTAGTGCAACCCCACATCTCGGCAGCATACAGCGCTGCCATAACCATCTTTTGCCAATAACTTTGGGAGAGTCCACTCAGTGGTTGACTGCCAATTTTATTAGCAAGCGTCAATATCACATTAGAAGGTTGCTTAAAAAACTGCCAGCAGTTCTTTTGACCCATAAGGGTCAATTAAGATTTTTTCAGAATGAATACCAAGGTAAGCAAAATAGCTCACTCACTCAATCGGCAGCCCCTTTACAGAAAAGGATATTCTAGGGGCAAAGCAGATTTCATAAGCAAAACGTTTGTCTTCAACACATCATTCATTCGTTCTTTTGCAGAAAATGAATCAATTAGCTTCTGCATTCAAGAGCCTGGTAAAGACATTAAAATAGCATACAGTAAAATTGCCACTTTGGTAATAAACAACTTTGGCACGTCAAAATTAAAATTGCTGAAGGAAGCATCAACATAATTCATAAATAAACGGAATAACAAGGGGGCAAGCACACAACCCTGCCACACCCGTTCTGGCCTTTCAAAAGCTTCCATACATTTCACCAGTGGCCCATAACGGACAGGAGCCATTGTTGCGTTGCGAAGAAGCTTTATAGCTCAAAGTAAGTGTTGTTTAATTCCTGTTTGCTGCAACACAAGCATAGGTCTGCTGAGCAGATCAAACACTGCCTTTAGATTGGGAAATATAAAGTGCAATGGAGTTGGTATATCATTGAAAAACTTGAACAACAGTCCCCATTTCTTTTCTGAAACTGCATTGTACATTCATGAGAATATGATTTCCATCAATCCAACCTTATAGACTTATAGGAAGCATTCACCCAAATATTTTCCTCCTCAATCCACCAGTGAAATGATGCTGATATTTGCTGGATTACTATGAATAGTCTTCTTATGTACTGGGACTATAATGGCTGACTCCCAAGGTGAAGGAATACAATTTTGGGACAATGCATAATTACAGATCTCTGTTAAGATGTGTGCTTATAGGTAGTAATCTGCTTGATCGAAATCTGCCAATACCAGGTAAGGACCAAGTACTTTAATTATCTTCTGAGCAATGAAGCCCTCATCCCTTCCAAACATTTGCCACAGTATGATCCTTTATCTTTCTTTCCTCCTCATTATACCTGGAAGCTACCAATACAACAGGAGGTACAGTCCTTCCAAGGACCCCAATTTGCTTTCCTTGTAACATGCTAGTGCGCGTCTTTTCTTGGGAGGTGCTTGGCTCCTCTGCATACCGAGATTGATGCCATATTTCTATCAAAAGATTTGCAAATTTTTATATTACTTTTATCGTTTTTAGAGTTTTCTCCCCATTTTAATTAGTTTGTAATTGATTTTCCAGTACTTGAAGTCAGACAAGAGAGCTTGCCTTTCTGCAAACGTAGCTGCTGGACTCCAGTTTGTTTAATTATTTTCCCTGCACTTTCTCATCAAGCAGCACCTGGAAAATCTCTCTTTCCCCGTCTAAGTATGGGCGAATTTTGTGAATTTGCGGTACGCAAATTCGTGCGAAAGCTACTCGCGGTCCTCAAAATCCGCGAACTATTGCGAACTTGTGGATTTTTTCATTTTTGCTTGTTTGCAGGATTTTTTTCAGCGCCGCTACTGCGAAGTTACCCATGCGGTCGTACATGGGCACGGCCATCTTGTTTTCAGTGTTCGCGTTGCGTATTTCCGTTTTCGGGCGCTAGTTGCATGCTCGCGTTGAACATTTCCTAAGTGCGGGGCGCAATGCATGTTTGCTTCCGTTTTTGCGTGCTCGCAAGGGAAATATCCTGTGAACTTACCCACGTGGTCGCAATGGGTGCGGCCATCTTGTTTTACATTTATTACTATAGTTCTGGGCATGCTTTTTCAATCCTCCTTCAATCTTTGTAATCCTTTGTTTCGTTGAACTTTTTCAAAATCTTTTTTACTCATTATCTATCACTCTATTTTTGTACATCTATATTTTATGTTTTTTTCTACTTTTCGTTACTTTAAAACTACTTTTTTAAATCTCTTTTCTTTTATTTACTTTTTCCCTATTCTTTCCTATTTTATTTTCCTTTCACTGTCCAGGACCATGACAAAGGGAGCCGTCAAAAATCTGAAGGGGAAGGGTTCCGCACCCCGTACCCGGCTCCCTTGCGAGCTCTGAGGGGGGAGGCAGTAAATGCCCGGGAGATCTTCAGCGCGGTGGATGTGGCCGCACTGGTCTTCTTCGTGCAGCGCCATCTCCCCAAGACCGTTGCAGCAGGTGGCAGGCCCGGTACTGGGTACGGCCTCTGGGAGCGTCGCCAGCTATGGAGTAAGGTGTGTCAGGCCATGTATCGGGAGTCTGGGGTCCGGCGCACCTACAACCAGATGACGCACCGGTGGTCAGACATACTAGACCGGGAACACTACCTGCTTGACCTGCTTGGTTTGGAGATCCCTGAGCTTGGTGAGTACTAGTAACTATTTAATCACCACTTTGTTGTCTTCTGCTCTGTGTTATGATATTGCAAATATATATTTTTTCCGAAGAGTAAGAATGCAGCCGATTACATTGCAGATAAATTATGTTTCCAAAGCTTCTGTGATTGCAGGTGCTCACCTGCTCACTGGCGGTGCTATTACGCTTACTTGTTTTCAATTTTGTGCTCATTTGGCCTGAGTGATTAAGTATGAGTGTACTTTACAGAACTGCATAATGCTAAACACTAGAGATTACATTGCAGGTAAATTATGTTTCAAAAGCTTCTGTGATTGCAGGTGCTCGCCTGCTCACTGGCGGTGCTACTATGCTTACTTGTTTTCAATTTTGTGCTCATTTGGCCTGAGTGATTATGTATGAGTGTACTTTACAGAACTGCGTAATGCTAGACACTAGAGACTCAAGTCCAGTCCTTCCTTTTTACTCCTGCCACTAAGAAGAGATAGTGGTGGTGGATTGATAGTTTCAGTATATTATGACTTGTTATTTAGTAGGAAACTGTTTAGTGGTCTGCAATCATGGCGGACTGTGTCTGTCACTTCGCGGGCTGCAGAGTGCTGCTTGTCAGTCCTAGTAGAACCTTTTTGTAGTTGGTTTAGTGAGTTACATAACTTTCCAAGTAGACGGTCCGCGAATCAAGCAATACTAATATCCTAGTAGACCACATCAGATAGGTCAATAAGTTTAGTGCAATTGTTGTCTGTTTCCCCGAAATAATTTGTTATTGTTGTTTTGAAATGTTTGATTTGGTTGACAACAATCATCCATGTTTGTGTCTTTCTTTCATGTACATCAGCTCCCCCCAGGGGGAAGAGGACAGAGGTGGCAGTGGCGGTGCCGGCGGAGCAGGAAGGCCAGGATCGGTCTGCCAAGGGCTCCTCTGCTGGCCCCAGTAAGTTTTCCTGTTAATAATAATAATTCTACTTCCCTAACTTTTACAGCACCTATTTATTCCAAACATTCATCATAATTCAATTTTTTCCTAAATCGTCTTTGATCTTCTTGTAGACTGTTTCTAAATTCTTATCCTGCCTCTACTATGACTCTCTGTGCTACTACTAGTATTTTATTAGTCTGCCTGTGTAGCTAGCTAAGCTTGCACAGTTGGCAAAATTGTTAAACAAAACTCCTATTTAGCAATAGCTCTAGGCACTGAGTGCAGTCCTCTGGTTGTCCATAATGTCTATTGAAGTCTTCTTAATGTTTATGCTTTGACAAATCCCAACAATAAAATGTCAATGGCCACCAAGAATAAGATACTAGTTTACTTTTTGATTGGATAGGAGGACATACTACTACTGTTGCAGGGACTATTCTGCACATACAGAACTATGGACAAGAAATAGGGCATTGGTGATAATAGGCGCAGTTAGACTTTCCACATACCTCAGTCATAACAGAAGTTGAACCCCCAATCTCCTTACTGACTAGGTAGTGTGTCAGAGTCATTATTTAGCTCCCGAATGCAGTGATGATCCCCAATGATTATACAACCCAGAACATAAGACTACGGAGTCAGAGTCCCAGCCTCTCAGAGTCACGGACTCATGCTTGCAAATTGCAAACCTTTTCGCTCACTCACTCATGACCAAAAACCACAGAGTCTATGTAAGTTTTAAAGCTTTATTAAAAGCAAAACAACTTGCTCTATGTGTACTCTGTATATTATATTTCAATCGTGCATTATATAAAAACATTTATTAAAATCAACTTCATTCATATAAGATAAACAGTGAACTCTTTAAAACTGAACAGTGGCTGATTTTACACATTAATTGTGGGAGAGCCCTCACCTGGTTGGAACTTAAAGTCTTGCTGGTGATGATGACGACTCCGAGTAACATCTTGCTCTTGTTCGTACTAAGGGAAGCTTCTGTCTGTTATGAGAAAATTGGTGAGTGTTAAAAAGCAAACTTTCATGAGTTGTGCAAAAAGTGTAAAAAACACAGTTGATGGACAGAATGCAGGACAATGTCTTACATTCACCCCAGTACAAAGATCTGGGCCTAAATCCATTGTTTTTTTGCACTCCACACCACCCTAGGTCAGACAATGGTTATATGCAAATCAGCCTTGACCATGTGCCTCATGGGACAGTCCAGCCCGAACTACCAAGCCATGTCTTTCCTAGACCGGAATCAAGCATCCAAGGACCGGTTTCTGGCTATCAGCCTTCTTCAGCCTGGATAGCTTGACTCCAGTGATGTGGAGAGCCTGGGACTCAGGTCTGAGCATACCCAGCCCACTCAGGGTGAAAATTGCAAAAAACACAGTTGATGGACAGAATGCAGAACAATGTCTTACATTCACCCCAGTACAAAGATCTGGGCCTAAATCCATCGTTTTTTTGCACTCCACACCACCCTAGGTCAGACAATGGCTATATGCAAATTAGCCTTGACCCTGTGCCTCATGGGAACAGTCCAGCCCGAACTACCAAACCATGTCTTTCCTAGACCGGGATCAAGCATCCAAGGACCGGTTTCTGGCTATCAGCCTGCTTCAGCCTGGATAGCTTGACTCCAGTGATGTGGAGAGCCTGGGACTCACGTCTGAGCATACCCAGCCCACTCGGGGTGAAAATTGCAAAAAACACAGTTGAAGGACAGAATGCAGAACAATGTCTTACATTCACCATAGTACAAAGATCTGGGTTAAAATCCATCATTTTTTTGCACTCCACACCACCCTAGGTCAGACAATGGTTATATGCAAGACATGGCTTGGCAGTTCGGGCTGGACTGTTCCCATGAGGCACAGGGTCAGACTGATTTGCATATAGCCATGTCTGAACTGGGGTGGCAGAGTGGGCTAAAGAACGGTGATGGATTAAACCCAGATCTTTTGACTGGGTGTGAGTGTTTGATTGATTCAGATGCTCCGTCCATCACCACCCCCTTTTGTACTGTTTTTGGCCGCCATAAATTGTGGCAGGGTATGCTCAGACGTGAGTCCCTTGCTCACTTTGCCACTGGATTCAAGCAAGCCGGGCTGAAGACGGCTGGTATGCCAGAAACCGGTCCTCGGAAGCTTGTTCCCGGTCCAGGGAAGACTTGGCTTGGCAGTTCGGGCTGGACTGTTCGCATGAGGCACAGGGTCAGACAGATTTGCATATAGCCATGTCTGAACTGGGGTTTCAGAGTGGGCTAAAGAACGGTGATGAATTAAACCCAGATCTTTTGACTGGGTGTGAGTGTTTGGTTGATTCAGATGCTCCGTCCATCACCACCCCTTTTTGTACCGCTTTTGGCCGCCATAAGTGTGGCAGGGTATGCTCAGACGTGAGTCCCTTACTCACTTTGCCACTGGATTCAAGCAAGCCGGGCTGAAGACGGCTGGAATGCCATAAACCGGTCCTCGGAAGCTTGTTTCTGGTCCAGGGAAGACATGGCTTGGCAGTTCGGGCTGGACTGTTCCCATGAGGCACAGGGTCAGACTGATTTGCATATAGCCATGTCTGAACTGAGGTGGTAAAGTGGGCTAAAGAACGGTGATGGATTAAACCCAGATCTTTTGACATATGTTTGAGTGTTTGATTGATTCAGATGCTCTGTCCATCACCACCCCCTTTTGTACCGCTTTTGGCCGCCATTAGTGTGGCAGGGTATTCTCAGACGTGAGTCCCTTGCTCACTTTGGCACTGGATTCAAGCAAGCCGGGCTGAAGACGGCTGGAATGCCAGAAACCGGTCCTCGGAAGCTTGTTCCCGGTCCAGGGAAGACATGGCTTGGCAGTTTGGGCTGGACTGTTCGCATGAGGCACAGGGTCAGACAGATTTGCATATAGCCATGTCTGAACTGGGGTTTCAGAGTGGGCTAAAGAACGGTGATGAATTAAACCCAGATCTTTTGACTGGGTGTGAGTGTTTGGTTGATTCAGATGCTCCGTCCATCACCACCCCTTTTTGTACCGCTTTTGGCCGCCATAAGTGTGGCAGGGTATGCTCAGACGTGAGTCCCTTGCTCACTTTGCCACTGGATTCAAGCAAGCCGGGCTGAAGACGGCTGGAATGCCATAAACCGGTCCTCGGAAGCTTGTTTCTGGTCCAGGAAAGACATGGCTTGGCAGTTCGGGCTGGACTGTTCCCATGAGGCACAGGGTCAGACTGATTTGCATATAGCCATGTCTGAACTGAGGTGGTAGAGTGGGCTAAAGAACGGTGATGGATTAAACCCAGATCTTTTGACATAGGTTTGAGTGTTTGATTGATTCAGATGCTCTGTCCATCACCACCCCCTTTTGTACCGCTTTTGGCCGCCATTAGTGTGGCAGGGTATGCTCAGACGTGAGTCCCTTGCTCACTTTGCCATTGGATTCAAGCAAGCCGGGCTGAAGATGGTGGAATGCCAGAAACCGGTCCTTGGAAGCTTGTTTCCGGTCCAGGGAAGACATGGCTTGGCAGTTCGGGCTGGACTGTTCCCATGAGGCACAGGGTCAGACTGATTTGAATATAGCCATGTCTGAACTGGGGTGGCAGAGTGGGCTAAAGAACGGTGATGGATTAAACCCTGATGTTTTGACTGGGTCTGAGTGTTTGATTGATTCAGATGCTCCATCCATCACCACCCCCTTTTGTACCGCTTTTGGCCGCCATAAGTGTGGCAGGGTATGCTCAGACGTGAGTCCCTTGCTCACTTTGCCACTGGATTCAAGCAAGCCGGGCTGAAGACGGCTGGAATGCCAGAAACCGGTCCTAGTAAGCTTGTTTCCGGTCCAGGGAAGACATGGCTTGGCAGTTTTGGCTGAACTGTTCCCATGAGGCACAGGGTCAGACTGTTTTGCATATAGCCATGTCTGAACTGGGGTGGCAGAGTGGGCTAAAGAACGGTGATGGATTAAACCCAGATCTTTTGACTGGGTGTGAGGGTTTGATTGATTCAGATGCTCCCTCCATCACCACCCCCTTTTGTACGGTGCCAAAAGTGTAGCATGTTATGGCTAAGCATATATAAAAGACACCCTCCCCTTCCGAAAGGGTAATTTTTAGTTTAGACTAGAGAGTCACAAATAATTACATTTGTTTATGTAGTAACATATTATTTTTTCATTCCTAGACAAAATAGGGAGTGGTGTATATGGCATCTAAAAATATTAAATGTATTTTCTAGGCGTAACACCATGGGCACAGCGTACCACCAGTGCCGGGGCCAGCGCGGAGGTGGTCACTCGAGGGGCGGATGCGGTGCCAGCAGGAACTGCTGTGGGGGATGGCACGGTGGTGGCGGGCATTGGTAAACTTAAGCTATTATATTCCTTCCTTATTGAGATTGCTGAGTAGACCCGCTGCAAGGGTGTATATGTTGTACAGTACAAGTAAGTACACTTTACTGTTAAGAAGACTTACAAATTCAGAACTACGTTTTTGTCAACCAGGTAGAAGACAGTCACCCTTGACTTCGAATTAGCAATAGCATTAGCGGCAGGAGTTGACGAGTAACCAATGGCCTCCTCTAAATTTGACTTCAACTCAGCTGTGAAGGTTTTATCGAGAAGCCAAGTCAGATCAGAGATGAACTCTATGGATGGGATGAACGAAAAGGGAAAGAAGGGTGTAAGGAAGGACGAGCAAGTTAAATTAATGACTGTCAAAGTATGATACGTGTTTTTGAATGCAGGCACAGTTGGGTGGGAATCTGATGCATGGCTAGTTGAAGGCTGAAGCAAGGATGGGTGGAAGAAGAAAGAAAAGAGGACTGCCTGGGTGGGTGAAACAGAAACTGTATGTGTGCACAATATATCCTTTGGTTCAAATGCAAGTCAAGCACGGATGCATGGCTGGCGGTTTACAAAAAAAAATAAAAAGGGTGTCTTTCGGTGAGAAAAAGTAAGGTTTGTCCAGTTGAGACATTAAGAAGAATGATTGACATTTACTTTGAATGGAAGGATGCCTGGATGGTATCTTCCTCATAGATAGCATAGGTGTACATTGTAGAGTAGACAGAGTAGACGGTCACTGGATGAAGAGTGTTACTTTGAAGAGCCTGTAACACCGCACGTCCATGCCAGAGCAGCAAAGCCGAGGAAAGTAGAAGTTGTAATTTTTCAGAATACTCCCTTGACTAACAGTAGTTTGCAAGCACAGCATATATTGTGTATCTATTGTATAGTTCACATTATCAAGTCAAGTCACAACTCACAAGTGCCTTCCTCTGGCGATTACGGGGACCACTCACTACCTCTGTTAATAATTTTTTTTCAACTCTGTCATTCATGTGTGGCCTATCGGTGTTCACTCAATCAATAAAAACAAAGAACCTAAAGTCATCCCTTATATAAGCAACTATCCTGTGAAGGGATAGATGATCAGTCAGTCAGTCAGTCAGTCAGTCAGTCAAAATACTTGTATTCGATTTTGATAAAATCATAAAAAGACATTTCATACAAGAATTCATGATTGCATTTACAAATACAATAGATACATCATGTTAAAAAGAGATTAAAATGCATGACCAAGGCTTTACAATGCAACCTTATAAAGACAGTATACGTATTTAAAAAGCTAAAAATATCCGCAACAGCATGTACAGTGCAAACGAGCAATTTAGTCTACAATGAAAGGGGGTCATTATAGGCTCGCAACAGGTACATGTTTGACTTTAATGCGCGCTGCTGCGGTCAAAAAACTTCCCATGCAAAAGATTATACGAACAGTACTCATTGATTGTAAGTATAGAAGTGCCGGTTTAACTTGTCTGAAGCCCGCCTCCCTTAAAATAGGAAGCAAATATTGCCTTCGGGGCACTGAGAACAGTGTGCAAAACAGGACGAAGTGCGTGGTATCCTGTAATGAATGGTTGTCACAAGAGCACAAGGGGGCTGACTCTGGCTTGGCCCATGATGGATAATTTCCCAGTAGGTAAGGGATCATATTTAGTCTGAATTTAGTCAGGAGGAACCTATGAAATGGTCTTGTCACTATTGTAAGGTAAAGTTCCATGGAGGGGGAACATTTTGTTAGATAATGAGTCCTAACCGAGGGCTTCTGCAGTTCTATTTCCTTTCGGCTGGATCTTGCCAGGGACAAAAATTGCCTTTTGATTGAAACTATATCCTTGTTTGTAATTCTTTTAGGTGTTTCAAATAGTTCCAATCTTCCTAACCGATGAAATGACCTCCTCAGGTAGTCCAACCAAGGAATCTTTTTGTGGTGTTCCAGTGACATGACTTCCTCCATAATAGAGTGATTCAGGGTGACCTCTTTATTGAGCCATGTCTTTAGCCAGTAAATCAATGGGGCCAGATTTATCCTGTCGATTATATAATCCAGACCCACCTCTGAATGAATTGAGTAGGTTGGGGTAGATGGGGGGACTGATAGCAATGTGTGTAAAAACCTGTTCTCTGCTCTCTGAATAGAATCAAGTTGTGCATCACCCCAAATTGGCCCACCGTACATGGCTATTGACACGCATTTCGAGCTATAAACCTTCAATAGGGCCTCCATTGGCCTAGCGCCAAGTCTTTTGGAAAAGGCCATAAGGGCGGCCGATGACCTGGCCACCGATAGGCTTTTTGCTCTAACCTCTGGGCCCCAAGTCCCCCTTTCGTCAAAGAGCACCCCTAGATAGGGAAAAACTGTCGTTCTGGAAACCTCCAGACCCTTACACCTGAAGGTTTTAATCGTGCTTTTGCGCCTATGAACTCCTACTACCATTGTATGCGACTTGCCCACATTGACCTTCATGTCCAGATCGTCCATGAAGGTACTTAATGCGTCAAGCAAGCTCTGCAGAGCGTTACCAGTGCGAGCAATGAGGACCGCGTCGTCCGCGTATAGGAGTGCTGGGATCTTAGATACTCCTACACGCAGAACGTCAACCCCAGTCTTCTCTAGGCACTTCCCCAGTCCGTTGATGTATATGGTAAACAGGAGGGGAGGTAGTATGCATCCCTGCCTTACTCCACGCCTAGAGTCAAATTTGGCACTACATCTTCCCTCCCTGGTGACCCTGACCTTAGCGGAAAGATCCTGATGTAGCGAGGCCATGAATCTAACCAAGGCCTCATCTATCCCAATCTCCAATAACATGGCCCAGAGCTTTGTTCTGTTCACTAAGTTGAAAGCCGAGGAGAGGTCCATAAATGGTAGAAATAAGGACCCCTGCTTGGCGACCGTGTACTTGGCGATCAGAAGGTGTAAATTGGAACACTGTTCCACTGTGCCCCTCTTTTCTCTGAAGCCATATTGTATTTCGGCTAGCCCACCATGTTTCTCTATACTCTCCCTCAGCTTGGTTAACAGGACTCTGCCTAAGATTTTAACTGCAGAGTCCAGGACGGATATGGGCCTATAACAGGCTGGGTCGTCCCGGTTGCCTTTCTTTAATATCGGGACGATGATGGAAGTTGCCCAGGAAGATGGATAATAGCTACTTGTGGCCGCGTTAAATACATTGGTCAGAACGCCTGCCCAGGTGCCAGGGGAAGATTTGTACAAGTCACCAGGTACTCCGTCAGGGCCTGGTGCTTTGTTCTTTGAGGTTTCGTGGATGGCTTTTTCCACTTCACCTATGTTAAAACTCAGGGCGTAGGGCTCTGGGGCGGTGAGTGGATTGAGGGTACTGCCCGTCCTCTCGCCACCATATACCGAGCTAAAATGGCTGATCCATTTTTCATCCGGAATCACACAATCCATGATTGAATTGGGTGTGTCCGTGAAAAAGGCCTGGTTTATTACATTCCAGAATTCTTTGCTGTCCCTTAGGATGTCTACATTCAAAAGGTTATCCCAGGCCGTTGACTTCATCGTGTCTTTTCTTAATTTGATGGCCGTCTTGTACTGTTTCCTTAGGAGCGCTATATTACTCGTGTCCCTTGTAGGTTGCTTTAGGGCAAGCATCAGCAGTCTATGGGCCTTGGAGCAGTTTGCATCGAACCAGCGGTGGGGTTTGCTGGTTCCCCGTCTCGTGCTGACCGTCAGATCTGTCACAATTTGGTTGCAGATTGCTTCAAAAGCCCCACTAGCCGGAGATGAGGTGTTTTGACAGACCTCTAGATGGCCACTAATTTGTGGTAGGAGTTCGGAGTGAAAAGTATTAGGCACTACTTTGGCCCACTTGAGCCTTCTCCCCTGATCTATTGGGCATACAGAAATATGTGCCTCTTGTGATGAGGCATAGGGCCCATGTACAGCCCCCAGGCTACCTCCACTACTACTGGGTTGTGATCACTATGTACAGACACCAGCGTGTTGTATGACATTACCCTATTCAGGATCCCTGGGGTCATAAACATGTAATCAATGGTGGACCCAGGGGTAGTGCCTTTATAGGTATGGAGTCTAATGGTGCCTTCGGATGAGTTGGGTTCATACAGGTTGTGATGAGCCACTAGGTCTTCTAACTCCGCCCCCTCAGTGGAGTGCTCAAAATGTGGCCCAACTGGCCCTGCGGGATCTGCCCTGTTCGTTGAGCCGCATGGGCCATTACATGGATGAATATTAAAATCTCCTAAAAGAATGATTTCATGAGTAAGATATGCATTTTGGCTGACAGAAACTAAAAAAGCATCTAAACTGGCAATGCTGTTTATGCTAGAATCCTTATACATTGAATTGTAACAATTATTATAAAAGGTGCTCATTGAGGGGGGAACTACCCTTTCGACTATTAACAGGTTTGGGCAGGGATTGTTAACCAGTTTCAATGAGCCTTTAAGTTTCAGAGAAAAAAGTGTTATCAGCCCACCCCTGGCTCTACCTGAGCTACTTGGGGATGCTGCTTTAATGAAGCTTGTGAAACCATCCATGTAAAAACTATCCGCTGTATCCCAAGTCTCCTGCATAGCGATAACTTCGTATCCACAAACCACTCCCACCCAGTCCTCATTTGTAACCTTGCTTTTAATACCTGCCACATTTCAGTTAGCAAGTTTACAAGTCGTGTTCTTCCCCCGCTCAACGGATCCTATTTGTGGTGGTCGCCCTTGAGCTAGTGGTCAATCGACCTCCTCTAAACCCTCCATACTCTATGCGCCCTCCATGCCTGACAATAGGGCAAACCGGTTGTTCGTAGGTATCCCGCTAACTGATGGTGCCTCACACTCCCCTTGAACTGGTAGTGGCAGTGATATAGGTTCTGAGCTTTGGGCGAGGCGTTGAGGGGAACCCATGGTAGCGCCTGCCAGGAAACCTGCCCTTGGCCGTGAGGTCCTGTTAGAGCTCATGGTGTCGTGACGGTATCCAACATAGGATCTTCTCAAGGGGGGGTAAAAAAACCCCAGTGGTACAGGTCTCATATGATCATCAAATGTTATAACAGAACCGCCCAAAAAGTTTATCTGCCAGATTAGGCCTGTTGAAATTTATGACCACACAGTCCCCCTTGGTGGTTTTAGGTCTTTTCCCAACCCACCCCACTCTCCTTGCAAAAATTATCGAGTCTCCTGGATTCTCCCCGCTAGAAGAATCAGCACACCAAGTTCTTGCTTTTTGTAGAAGATTCCTAGTGGATTCGTATTCACCCTCTTCCAGCGGAGGTACTCCTATAAACACTGCCACCAAAGGGGCAGCAGTCAGGGGTAGGTTCAAGTTGTACTTGCTTGGTTTTGGTTTCCTATGCGGAAACGTGGGTGGTGTCACACGTGGGGGGACAATAGGTGTTGAACCCACCTGGCTTGCAGGTATAATAGCATGGTGAAGCTGCCCTGGAACTGTTCCCTCTCCCATCTCGGGTGGGACTGTGGCACATGGATCTGGCCCCCCTGGTGCTCCACGGGCTTGAAGCAAAATACCCCTGGTGGACTGCTCCGGTGGCGTCGGATAGGACGTAATGATTTTGTCCAGCTGGGCACATTTTTTGAGGAGGTTGGACAAGCATGAGTTTAGTGTGTCAACGATGTCTTTAGCAATCCCCACTAGCAATGGCTTGATTGTAGCAACAAAGAGCGCCTCCAGTTGGTTCCCCAGGGGCTCAGTTTGTTTGATGGCTGGTACCATTGCTTTGTTTTTTTTCCCTCTGGCCCTCTTTTGCGATTGGGCTGCCTGTTGGCAAGGCTGCGAAGGCTCAGTTGGGATACTGGGCTTGGCTGCTGTAGTAGTTATGGGGGCGGGATTGTTGTTAATGATTACCACGGGGTCCTAAGGTATAGGTATGGGTGTGGAGGGGGCCACTATTGTTGAACCCGCTGGGCTGGTGGAAAACAGTTCGGGAGTAGGGCACTCCGCTACCTCGGGCAATGCCAAACCTAGTTCTTGTTCAGCGGTAGCGATTTCTTTAGTGAGGGCCCCCACTGCTGAGGAAAGAAATGATAAGATGGACTTAGAATGTCTAGGCATTTTAGCATTTTTTCCCTCTTCCTGACAAGTAGGTGTTTTCTTGCGCTTACCCATTGTTCGCGGTTAAGTTGTTGTTAGGGGGGTGGCCCCGCCCCGCCTCCTCCTGCCTCGGACTGCCAAAGATTGTCCCGCCCTTGTCCCGGGCTTCTCTCCGGCGCATGCCCGCGTACGTCCCGCGGGACGAGGGACTGGCGCTGCCTTTATGCGCCTCCTGGCGCTGCTGAGGGCGTCACTGGTGGTGGGAGGGGCCCGGCGGAGCCAAGCCCGGCCGGGAAACAGGCGGAGCAAGGCCCGGCCCTTTGCTGCTGGTGCTGCAACGCTGCGGCAGAGCTGAGCCCGGCCGTGATGAAAGCAGGAACCGTTTGTAAGTGACCCCCAACAGGACTCGGCCCTGGTGCTGCCTTTATGCGCCTCCTGGCGCTGCTGAGGGCGTCACTGGTGGTGGGAGGGGCCCGGCAGAGCCAAGCCCGGCCGGGAAACAGGCGGAGCAAGGCCCGGCCCTTTGCTGCTGGTGCTGCAGCGCTGCGGCAGAGCTGAGCCCGGCCTTGATGAAAGCAGGAACCGTTTGTAGATGATCATATTATCTTCTTCATTTTCCTTTTGTAGTAGTCAGGGACAGGGCAGGGTGAAAGTTAAATTAATTGAGCAGTAGCCCTTGTACCAGAGTATGGCCAGTGCCACCTGTAATAGAAAAGTAAGAGCTTCACCACCTGCATGTACTGGACTGATAACAGTAACGCAAGTCTGCTTCATCATGGCTTGCGTCTGTTTTTTCTTGGGTGCAAGCTGACTGCGCTGGCATTATGCCGGCTTCCACAAGTTTACGTACTAATTTAGCTAAACAAGAGAGAAGAAGAAGACTGGTGTACTCACTGTCTGAGTCTAATGTAGTGAGTCCATATAGTGCTAGTAGAATACTTGAAACTCCCACTAATGTTAGAGCAGAGGCCAACAAAGTGGGAGGTTAGATAGATACATGCCACAAATGTTATGTAAGGTGCTTGCAAGTTGCTAGTGCTACTGTGACACAACTTTCTGTTGAGTTATTTTGTGTTAATCTTAAAGAGTATTGGTTACAGTATTTTTCTCTTTCTTCGTATAGATACTCCTTCTAAACTATCTAGGAAGGAGTTGGCAATCCGTGCCAGGCAACGGAAGCTGGAGTCAATTGTTGCCGTATATCAGCAGCTGGTGGCCCAGGAGGAGGAGGGTGACTCGTAGTCTACAACATCCACAACAGCTGCATCCTCCTCTGCTGCCCCTGGGTCATACAGTCAGTGCAATCCTCCAGCGGTACGGTGCCATGGTCCGGCAGCCACCCACCGCAGCAGAGCAGCAAAAACATCAGCTGCCCCCCACAGGGGCAAGGCTCGGATGCACTGGTTGACCCTGTGAGTGGCCTACCTTGAGCAGCAGGTGGCAACACTGTTGAGGCAGAAAGCCCTGCTCAAGGCCCTCCGAAGAAAGGTGCGCGACATCCTGGCCACAGGACACCGCCGGCGAAAGTAGAGACTGTCCTTTGCCCCTTTTTTAAAGACTTTTGGGGGTGGGAATTGGGAGTTGGGGTTTTTGGACCTTTGGACATTTCATGGACATTGGTTGGGGTTAGGGAGGGGGGTGGGTCGGGTCTTGCAGGATAGTTTGTTTTTGTTAGGGTCAAAATAATTATTTATTTTCTACTTAAACATAGCATACATGTTTTTATGTTTTGTGGAGGAGGCGGGGGGTTAACTGTACGTTTGTTTTCCTGAAACTTAACGGGCTTCTTGATACAAATGGTCTAAGTAATAATCGCCCACATTTCTACAAAAGTGCCACTGACAGACTTAGTGAATTCAATTGTCCTACTACTTTACTAGTACTACCGTCAGTATCTCCTCTCCTCCTACTCCATTATTCTTCCTCACCAAAAATGCTTATCTTACCTGTGATTCGTGTTTGAGAATAGGGCTAGGCACAGGGCTGGCTGCATGGCAAATGGCGATTAAGGTTAGCTATGGAATCCTGGACGGATGAAATGGCATTGTTGTTGTGGTAGTAGTAGTGGTACACACTGGCACTAGCAGCATATGAAAAAAAAGGAAATGAGACATTGAGTGGCCTGAGAGGAGCATTAGAACAGTCCGATAGTACAGTACACAAGAACAGTGCCATACATTAAATTGTAGCCTAAGCAATGCTAAAGTATTCAATCAAAAGTTAACTATCAGTTGCGTGGATTATGGCTACTACAAGAACTAGTACTGAAGCACACAGCAGCGTAAGCTTTCATCACTTGTAGGAGGATGTTGTTGTTGATGAATCCACTTGATGACAGACATGAAATTCTGAAATGATTTGCAAATACTCATGGGTGTGTGTCAAGCAGAATAGGAATATATCCCGGGATTCCTTGACCTGCCTTTAAATTGATTTTCTGTTGCTTTGACCTTATCCTCCCCAGCAAACGTGTGCAATCATTGGTGTAATTTACTCACACACCTCAATGAAAACCACACAGCCCGGGAGAAGAGGGTTAGGGTTTGAAAAATGAATGAGAATAGGGGTTTTTAGGAACTTTTTTGGAGAGGGAAAAAAAACCACAGCATGGACAAACAATAAATGAAGAAAAACAAATCTTTGGATACAAGCCTCATAGAAGTTCACAACAATAACATTTTTTAAAAGATAAGGACAAGTGAAGTGAATACTGTAACTGTATGTTGTAGTTGTCCTGGTCAAATTGGGAAGTTGCATGCATCCAGATCCAGCTATTCCTCTTATTCGCGGTACTCCTCCATTCCATCGGGCAGTCCGTCAATCAATCTTGGTGACCTTATTGTCCATTGTCTGCCTGGCGGATGCGGAATTGCTAAGGTAAGCCTGAGTTAATGTTTTTCCCATCGCACAGGGTAAGAGCCGGCCTGTAATTGTGGATGGAAAAACAGAAAGGGATATTAAAACAACACAGAGGAAAAACATAAGGTACGGTGTGTAGTGCAAAAATAACACTTTCACTTTCAGAGGCGACAGTATTACATCCATGCATCATTTCTAAACTCTGAGTCTCTGTTTCCAGGATAATTATAGCACACAGAAGGGCAGGGGCAGGGCCATACAGACGGTCAAGGCAGGCACCAATGAGTGACCAACCTCCATGTAGCATACCTCTTTGACACAGACAGACAAAGCAGATCTACATTTATACAGCAAGCCACATAGCCTCAATTTTACATGAATCGCTGTCTGGACTCTGGCATAACACTATTACACTAGCTCGTCCACTCCATACCATGGCTAGACAGACATGTAGTTCTGCTGTGGTTGTTGTTGACTTGTTTACCTGTTTGCCTCTCATGAAATGGCCATAGTTCTTCCGTAAATCGACGATGATGATCCATCTATCCCAGTGAGTGACTGTAAAGATATTATGTAACTCCGGTCATCATGACTCATCATCATCATCATGGTGTTGGCAAACTCAATGTTGTTCATGCAGTCACAGTCTACACACAGTGAGTCCAAGGACATTTTCCATATTGAAAAATGCAACGTAGTGGCCCCTGCAGAAGAAGTACAATTTGTATTAAACAAGGTAAACAGAGTACACTTGAGTTACATTTAGTGTGTAAAAGATTAAATAATAATAACAGAACACATAGATAGGATTCACTTCATGCACAACAAACAAACAACAATTGCTTTCATCAGAGCCAGACAGCCAGTGTTGTCCACTGCATGCCATCTCATCATTCATTACCTGTTCCACTTGTCAGCATCTTATTCTTAAGTGAAGGGCCACAGGGCAGCCTCTCAGAAGTAACATTCAGCATAGTTAGTCATTCCAGTCCACTTCTTTTGAGGGGACTCGTCTACGGAGCGACAGTTTCTTGATTCTGCGTAATCTGGCCATCTCCCCTGAGGGAAATGGATAGGGGGAGTCTGGAGGAGGAGGATAGAGGAGCATGACTGAGTTGTGAACTTGTGAACTTCAGAAATGCAGACAGCGGCACCTTCAATATGGAAATAAGACGAAGACATTGCTGCTGATGGATTTGTTATGATTAAAGTTTTGTTGTGCTAAAAGTTGCAAATCAAAGAAAGACACACAGAAATAAAAGTCAATAAGGAAGGAAGAAAAAAAAAGTAAGTATTTCAAGCCTAGTTGTCACGAAAGTAGAGCTCGTCCTCAAACTCCGTGAATTGAACATGGAGTCAGTCAGCTAACAGAGAAGAACTTCTGTCACCTAAGTCGGTGTCCTCTTCTTCCTGCGTTGATTCACGTATTTTGTAATCTGGTGGTATGAAGTGCTGATTCATCTTGATCATTGTTAACCTCTCCACATTTTTGGGCGAGAGGCGGGTCCTATTTGAAGTGACAATGGCATCAGCAGCACTGAAAACACGTTCAGAAGACACGCCTGCAAGTGGGCAAGCCAAATAATTTATAGCCAGCCTGGTGATCAGTGGCCATTGAGGCCTTTTCCCATACCAATACACCAATGGGTTATGATCAATGAAGACCTCTGTTGGGTCATTCAGATAGGCCTGCACCGTCCACTCAAGGTCCTCCACGGGTGCTCCACTTTGCGTACCATCTGTTGCCTTTGCATCAACACTGGGAAGAGCAAACCCTTGATGAGTTATCCAATCCGCTTCCGACAATATTATGGCTGGGCCTGGTGCAGGTGATGATCCAGTTGCTGGTGTCTTTAACGGCTCTGAGGGAAAGTGACTGCCTTCGGCCACAGAAGTGGACCTTGACGCCGGATGGCCTGCTGCTTCAGTAGTACTTGTAGTGGTTCCTTCAATTTCCTGCCGCTCTTCTTCAGAAAAAGGAATGAATGCATTGCTGGCCAGTGCCTTTTTGTACCGTGGATCCAGAATAGTGGCCCAAATGTAATGTTGTTCTGAATGTATGCCTTTAAGTCTTAAGGAGAAGCGTGGCTCAATGGTTAGAGCGGCAGACCCTGATGCAGAGGTCTGGCTCGGGACCAGGGTTCAATTCCCTCCTCGGCGGCTCTTGGACTCAATCTCCCCGGACCTGATCATTCTCGCTTCGGTGCCTAATCTAATCAATAGCTTGCTTAATCTCCACAACCGCCCCAGCAGCGCTTGGATGCCTGGCTTCACCTTGGGGGTGCCCAGGAGTGGACATTTCACAGGAAAGCCAGGAAGGGTTCCACAGCGGTGTGAATACAGCGCTACGAGACCCCAGGGTAGAAGTGCGCTATATAAATACAAAACACATTTACACACACACACACACACATTGTCAACTAGGCGACCTATTAAGCTCTCCGCCAACAGATATGCACCTTGTTTTTCAGCATCAACTCGGAACATTGAAGACACCGCCTTCTGTTGGTGCTCTAGCATGCGCAACAATGGGATAGCTTTGCCCAAACTACAGTCCTCCCTGCTGACTTCACGGGTGAAGACCTCAAAAGGACGAAGCATGTCTGTCAGGCTTTTAACTAGGTCCCGTTCCTCCACCTCCAACCTCATGTCTTTCATAGCAGCAGCCCGTGTGTTAAAGACATACTCATTGATTACCAAGTACTGCTCAAACAGATGCTCAAGCATGTAGAAGGTTGAGTTCCAACGTGTTGCCACCTCCTGGATGAGTCCTCTGACTGGCACTCTACGGATAAGGTGAATGATCCGCAGCTGCTACCGGGCCTTAAAAGAATGGCTGGAAATGTGTGCAGATTCTTCGGCAGGTGGTCAGTAACTTGCTGACTGTGTTTCCTTTTTTCAAGAAATCTTGAACAATAATGTTAATGCTGTGCGCCAAACACGGCACTCTGAAATAGCCACAATCATTCATGGCCTTAACTATATTACTGCCATTATCTGTGGAAACATAACCAATCATGCGCCTTCTTGGCAGCAGCCATTTAAAGACCTAACTGTTAAACTCCTCCAAAATGTTTACTGCAGTATGAGATTTCTCCATGGCAAACATGGCTACTGTTGCATGTTTCCGATTAGCTTGAAAAATTGTGACACTGTCAACACCTGTAGCTATCTTATCTCTAACGCCCGCAAAAGAGACCCAGTGTGCAGTGATGCACATGCAATCAAGGGCTTGGCAACTGGTCCACATGTCGGTTGTCAGGTGGATAGTGTGAACAGCACTCTTCTGCAAAGCTGCCCCAATCACTTCCAGCACATCTTCATGTAGTGCTGGAACCGCAACTCTGGCAAAATAGGGCCAGCTAGGAACCTTCCATTTAGGGCAGACTGTTGCCACAAATTCTAGAAAACCCACATCTTCCACAAAAGAAAAAGGGAGAAAGTCCACTGCTAGCATTTTAGCCAGCATTGCATTATACAGACGTGCCGTTGGGTGGTTGCGTTTCAATGGCGCCTCCGATCAAAACATGCTTTTAATGGTGGTCTGGACCATTTTTATATGTGATGATGATGATCCAGACTTCTTTAACCCAGTTAGGCTCATTGATGTACTTTTTCACATTGGTGTTTCTACCAGACTCTCACTGTGCCTCATAGATGTTGCTGGGGTAGAGGGTGTGGGCGCTACCACTGCAGTGCTGCTGCCAGGGGTGCTGTGTGTACCAGAAAAAATGTCTGTCGCTTCTTCACTTCCCCCTGCACGATCAGCCCCTCGTAATCATCATATGCAATATCAATGGATACATTTGGATTTGTACTTTATTCTTCCCGGATCTTACTTAGGTGCGCCTCTCACTGGATAATGTGGTGTTTTTTAGATGACCTCTCTGGCCTCCAGTACCATAGTTGGTACCAAGATTACCCCGACTAACTACTTGTTTACAAATCGAACAAATGACTAGGTTTTCTGCCTTTTTTCTAATAGAAGTCCCAAACTGGGGAGTTGAGATTTCTGGTGGTGGTGGAGGTGCTTCTTTCAATGCCAGCTGAAGTGGAGGATGGGCATGGCCGAATTTGACTCTGTTGTGCACTTACAGTTACAGAACCACTACTTGAGGTAACGGAGGTCGAGCTGGATGGAGGTCCCTGCCGGCCCGTGTGAAAAGAAAATAGGGAAGCTGTAGGTTGTGTTGGTGTAGTAGTTACCTGTGTTGGTGGTGGTACCAGTGCCACGCCGCCCACATCCTGCACAGTAGCATTTCGGGATAGGGTAAAAATGTCTGTCTGCTGCATGCCCACTGGGGCTGGAGTGACGACTGTGATGACTGGGTCATCATCTTCAGACTCTTCATCAGCAGCAGAATACAACACTTCTACTGCTTCTTCGTCATCACCCATAAGTGGAAGCCTTGCTGGAACCTTCCTTTTACCTAGCTTTGTCGGCTCATGGCGTGCCTCCCTCTCAGACTGAATTGGTGGGTGCCAATCAAGATCTAGATTATCAGAAGGAAGGGGGCTTGAAAAAGAACTTGTACTAGCCATTCTTTTCCTTGCTGGGGATCTGGAAGACAATGGATCATCAGGACTCAGAGTGGCTTGCTCGGCTGATACCTCCACATGAATCTCGATTTCCTCATGTGTTGCTACTTCTGGAGGAACAAGCATTGTGGGCAGTTGTGCCTCTCCCTGCGCCTCTCCTTGTGCC
This sequence comes from Lissotriton vulgaris, assembly GCF_964263255.1. NCBI lineage: Eukaryota > Metazoa > Chordata > Amphibia > Caudata > Salamandridae > Lissotriton > Lissotriton vulgaris. The sequence continues at coordinate 1,348,039,398 of NC_141694.1, read as the reverse complement.
TCTCCTTGCGCCTTTCCCTGCAACTCTCCTTGCACCTTTCCTTGCAACTCTCCTTGCAACTCTCCTTGCAACTCTCCTTGCAACTCTCCTTGCAACTCTCCTTGTGCCTTTCCTTGCGCCTTTCCTTGGGACTCTCCTTGCGCCTCTCCTTGTGACTATCCTTACGACTCTCCTTGTTGCACCTGTGGTTGAAGACTCATCAGATGAGTTACACCCTGCGTTGATTGGATGCTACTTTGCGTTGAGTTGAGGCCAACATAACTAGTCGATTGTGAAAGAGCAATTAAAGTGGCTGCCTCTGTGGCACTCATGGGCTTGGGCCTAACTTAGAGTGGTGGCACTGAGACCAATGAAGCGGAGGTGCTGCTCCCAGCTTGGTCCCTGGCGGACACCGCTGCTGCAGGTGTAGTTTTTTTTCCCCCAAAAAAGTGTCTGTCGGCACACCAGTCTCCTTGGTAAGTAGCGCCACTTGCTTCTTCCGGTCCTTCTTACTGGTAGTGGCACTGACAACTTTCTTGGAAGAGGAGCTACGGCTACCTTTCTTTGGGCCCATCTTCTTCAGATGTCAGACGAACAGCAGGATGCAGTTGTACGAGTTGCAGAGTTGCCTGTGGCCACTTGACGTCACGTGACGTTGTGCACACACTGCAGCAGGATTTCTTCCTGGTACTACAACAAGTGATGAATGGTGATGAGGATGATTCCTGGTTCTCACTTCTCAGTCTTTGTGCACCTAGAAGCAAAGAAACCAGAGGAACATCAGTTAAATAAATGTTGCATATGTCGTGCTTCAATTAATACTATTGCAAGTAGGCATTTTATTATTATTAACACAACGCACCCACAAACGGAAAGACCCAAAATAAAAATTGCAATTCTAATCAAAAATGGATGTTTAGATTAATAGAAGAGAGACCACACAGAGAGAGTTGTTTCATACACCCATTCATAACCCTAGGCCTACTGGCCCGCAAGCTTGCCGGCCTATGGCAAAAAACTGCCTGGCCTCAGTATGCCCCCATCCACATGGCCAGGCCCTGGACCGGGCCTCAAAATGGCCCCCACCCACATGGCCAGGCCCTGAACCAGGCCCCAAGAACACCCAAAAAATCGAAATACACACAAAAATCCCCCCAATCCAATGCCATCCGTGGCCTAAATTATGTTTAAATTCAGGAGACCACACAAAAAGACTTGGTCCATGCACCATTGAGTACCCCTGGGCATAATGGATGAAAGCAAGGCAGACTGGGTGCAGGCCTATGGCACAAAGCACACTGCCTGGCTTCAAAATGGCCCCTAGACCCCCACCCACATGGCCAGGCCCTGGACCAGGCCCCAACAACACCCAAAAAATCGAAATACACACAAAGATCACCTCAATCCAATGCCATCCATGGCCTAAATGATGTTTAAATTCAAGAGACCCCACAGAAAGACTTGGTCCGTGCACCACTGAGTACCCCTGGGTATAATGGATGAAAGCAAGGCAGACTGGGTGCAGGCTTATGGCACAAAGCACACTGCCTGGCTTCAAAATGCCCCCTAGCCCCCCACCCACATGGCCAGGGCCTGGACTAGGCATCAAAATGGCCGCCACCCACATGGCCAGGCCCTGGCAAACCCCAAAAATCAAAATACACATAAAAATCACCCTAATCCAATGCCATCTATGCCCTAAATGATGTTTAAATTCAAGAGACCCCACAGAAAGACTTGTCCCATGCACCACTGACTACCCCTGGGCCTACTGGCTATTGTGGCTTTAACACGGACCCCAAAATTTTAAAAAAAACTTCCACATATAACAGTGAGCCACTCATTAAAATGCCATAACTGATATATAAGTTCAACAAAACTCACAGAAACAGTTTATGTAGCACCCATGACTAACACTGGGCCTACTGGATACTGTGGTACCCACAATATATTTTTTTAAAGTGTAGAAAGTGTAGTAGCAGCAACTGCAATGCCCCAAACAAACAACACCACCTTACTTGTAACATCTCAAATCCAAAAGTGATCCCAAAACAAAGTCCTCAAATGCAAATTTCCAGCAGCAGCCACAAAGAGTAATCCTTCCAGCTCCAGATCCAAATGAAAAGTGACCAGGACATGGACAAAGCACTGGGAGGAGCCTGCTGGACAGGAACAGAAAGTTGGAGACTGTGGGGCACTTCCTCCCTCCCTCCCACCCCCCCCCCCCAAAATGGACTCCTTGCACAAAAAAATGCAGCTAAATGTCAATCTGAGGAGTTATTCCGATCCAAATCATCATTTTCAGGAGTTTTATGCTGCCAGCAATAGATTTCTTGTGCATAATTGAAATTTGCGCAAGTTCGGGAAAGCGAGTTGTTCAAATCTCCTGCTGGATGTCAGCTGCGCGTCGCATCTACGTCTTCACAATTGTTTTCTTTCGCGGTGCATGATCACAGGCCTTATTATGTATTCGCGTTCAACAAGTCTTGCAGTGCAAGATGGCGGGACGCTATGACGTAGTCGCGGTCGAAAAGTCTTGTGCGATCACGCAGCAAGATTGAAAATGGCGCAGTGCACGCAAACCGGGAGGAAAACAACTCGGCGAACTCAGAATCACGGTAAGTCAACGCCGCGCACGCGAGATTGTATTTTTGAAGCCCGACCAAGCAAAAAAAATCCACCAACTCGCGAATTGCGAATTCTTTGACAATTCTGCGCGATTCACGGACCGCAAAATTGTCAAAAATTCACAAATTCCGTGAGCGGAACAGATTTTCTGCCCATGCTTATCCCCATCCCCTTTTCCCAGATATTAGGCTACATAAACAGGTGAACAGCGTGTCCACACAGTCAATAGAAGTTACAGTGCTTCCAAAGCCTTGTAACGTGCCAGTGAGCATCTTTTCTGGGAGGTGTCTGGCTCACCTGTATGCCGAAATCAGCACCATATTGCTATTATAAGATTTGCAATTATTTATATTGCTTTTATTCATTTTCTCCCCATTTTAGTTCATTTAAATTTGATTTTCCAGTACTTGCAGTCAGACCAGGGAGCTTGCCTTTATGCAAATGGAGCCGCTGGACTTCAGTTTGTTGGTTTATTTTCCCTTCACTTTCTCATTGAGGAGCGCCTGGATATGCCCCCTCTCTCCGCCCCCCTTTTCTGGATGTTTGGCTACAGAAACAGGTGAACAGCACATCCACTCAGTCTACAACAGAAGGTACAGTCCTTCCAACAACATGAATTTGCTTTCCTTGTAACGTGCTAGTGAACATCTTTATCTGGAGGTGTCTGGCTACCCTGCACACCAAAATTTTATACTTATTGCTGTCATAAGATTTTAGATTTTTCAAATTGCTTTTAAGGGTTTTTAGTGTCTTCTCCCCATAGCTAGTTTGTAATTGATTTTCCATTACTTGCAGTCAGACAAGGGAGCTTGTGTTTCTGAACATGGAGCTACTGGACTTTGGTTTGTTTCTCTAATTTCCCTTCACTTTCTAAGTGTGCCAAATCCAAGCTCGTCTGTGCCCGTCTGTGCTCGGGTGGCAGTCAGTGTCAGCCACACTGCCCGTAAGCGGTCAGACTTTCGACCACCACATTTCTACTCTAGTGAAGTTCTTCTTACCCTATGGCCTACCAGTAAGAACTTTTGTTGTTCCCTGTTTGATCCTTAGACAATGGAATCTGGCTGGACTTGCCTCATATGTTTACTAGGGTTTTCAAACTTGGCAAGAACTTTAGCTAGGAAAACTGAGATATCTTTAATCAAAGCAATAGTCCCTAATCATTTGTAGCGCTGCACTCTCATTAACGCCAAGTCATTCATTAAAAATAAATTTGATGTTTTTTAATTCCTGCAAACACATATTATTGATCTTCCTTTTATTACTGAGACCTGGGCTGATGACAGCTCTGGTCCTGACTTAGTTCTAGCCATCCCAGCAAACTATTCACTGATTAATTTGGATCATATAGGAAAGAGAGGAGGTGATTTTGCACTAATTTCTGGCACATTTTCTGGTGTATGCTCCTCTAAAGACCACAAGGCTTTACATTTAAAATGTACTCTTAACAACCATGTCTCCTTTAATGGTTTGTTAGTTTATTGACATCCAGGTCCAAGAATTACCTTTCTAGATAGTGTTGGTCATTTGCTTGAGAACAAGGTCAACTTTGCCGATTTTAGTGTTCTCTCTGACTTTAACTACCACTTGGAGAATTTGGAGGATTGAGATTCAGCTGGCATGATTGATCATATGAATAGCCTTAGAATGCCTCAGCTAGTTACCGCTCCCTCTCATTCCGCTGGCCATACGCTGGATGGATTTTTTTCTAACAATACCACATTTGTTTTCTCTAAGACTCTGCTGCTAACCCAGTCTGATCATGCCGTAGTAATGTTCCATCTGAAATCTGAAGCCAATCTATTTAAGCAAACTACTTCTAGCTTTATAAAAACATGTTGACCATGCCATAAAATTGAGACAGAACAAGTTGATCTCAAACTGATATCCTCTCTCCCTGAGGTCTCTAGAATACTTGACCAGGATATCTCAGAATATAATTCATAGCTTACAGTAGCTGTTGATCAACTGGCACCCGGTAGATCAATTCTTAAAAAGAGGCTACATTTTTGCAGAACCTCAGAGATACTGAAAAATCTTTATAAACAAACAATCTCTGAATACAAGGCCCAGATTGTTGCGGAGAAATCCACTTATTTCTCACAAAAACTAATTGCTGCTAAGAACTCATATAAATAACTCTTCCATGATTAAAAAGCTCACCAAATTTAGTGAACAGGATAAAACAGAAGGTAGTCAGACCCTATGCGATAACATCACATTCGCCTTTCAGTAGAAAATATTGGACATTTTCAATACCTTTTATAGCACCTTGTGCCAAGCCCCAGCATCTTCATTGGGGGCAGATGCTCCAGTTTCTGGAAATGCCTTTCATCAGAACCCCAGGACATCCCCATTCAATTCTAGCCCACCATCTCTTTTTGTTCCTTTTCATCTTTAACAGTGGACCAAGTTCAGGATTTCATTCTCACAATCCAGTCCAGCTCTCCTTTGGACCCTTTTCCAACAGAGACCCTATGGTTGGCTTCTGCAACTATGCTAGCTATGTCACTGCGATTTTTTATGAAATGTTTGAGCAATGATTTTGTTCCCAAAAAATGTAAGGTATCTTCAATTTTCATTTCTTAAAGAAAACTCACCTCAATCCACTGGTTGTGAGCTATTATCATTTCATCTCTCATCTTCCTTTTCCATCTAAGATCATGGAAAAGGATACTAACAAGGAATTATTATTGGACCATTCTGAATACAGCTTTCATAAACAGCATAGTACTGAGTCTGCTCTGATTACCACTTCGTAGGAATTGAAAGCAATTTTGGGCTCATGGAAATCCTGCAGCACTGATCTTACTGGATCTTTTGGCTGCTTTTGACACAGTCAAAGGTTCTGATTGATTGTGTTGAGTCTTTGGGTATAAATGGCTCTGTTCTTGCATTGTTGACAGCTTTTTGTTCAGAGAGAGAGCAATTTGTATCAATGGACCGCTTTCTTTCTAGCTTGTTCTTTCACCCTTGTGGGGTCACACAGGGCTCAACATCTTGGCCTACCCTCTTCATTTTATATGTTACTCCTCATGCTACTTTAATTAAATAAAATATTCTGTCTTTCTGCCATCAGCTATGCAGAATGTACCCAAATTGCTGTTTCCTTATCTAGAAAACAGCACGAAACAGCCACTAATTGTCTCAGCTGTATGTAGCACATCAACAATCGGATGCAAAACACTTGCTAAAAATTACATTCAGACAGAACATTTCTGTTGCTAAGTAAGGAAGTTTCCTTTTGGTCTCCAAATTGGTGGTCGTATGAGTTTGGTAAGGTTCCTCTACCAGCAGCAAATGTAAAATATCTGGGAATTGTCTTTGACAACCATCTGACATTTGAAACAGTTATTTCCTCTTCTCTTCCTACTCTAAAAATCTTAAGAAAGATCTTTCCTTTTATCCCGCTTAAGTTCAAGACTATAGTTGTAACTGCTCTCATCCTTTCTAAAATTGACTATAGCAATGCTTGTACATCAACCTACAGAAATATGTGCTGAATAAACTTCAGATCCTGCAGAATGCTGCAGCTTGGCTGGTGCTTGGAATACCTAGGCAACAGTCTGCCTTGAATGTGTTGGTCCAACTTCACTGATTGCCAGAAAACAAGCATATTGATTTCAAGGCTCTGTGCATTGCCTTCAAAGCCTTGCATTATATGGGACCAGACAACTTTAAAAAAATTCATCTGGTATGCTCCTCCTAGGCCACTTAGTTCCTCATTAGTTTTCAATCTTACTGTTCCTAAATTTAAAAGAGTTTGCTAGGGCGGAAGAAGCTTCATTAATGGAACTACCAAACACTAAAATGCATTATCACCCTATCTTAAAATATGCACCTCCTTGTCCTCCTTTAGAAAGAATCTTAAAACTTGGCTTTTTAATCTGTAGATCCAAATTTGGTTGTTATTTTTTTCATCTTCTTCTATCCCTCTGTTTCTGGTCTAGCGCCAAGACGCTCTCAGACAATCCTGTGCTTTATAAAATTCTATCCATAGTCTAGTTTGAGGCTCTAGATTTTTATTAATTATGAACTTCTGATAATTGTTCCTTAACTCTCAAAAATGGCAATTGGCATTAGCTGTTATGCCTACTTACAAGAGTAAAAGCTAATTGTTTTTGTTTCTTACAACTTTCCATATCACACCAGTCTGATGTAATCTATGTCCTCCTTCTCATAGGCCGTTTTGTCCCTGATCATACATCAGCAACCTTGTCAACTACTATCCTATCCTACGCGTTTCTCCCAGTTCCTTTGTATTGACCTTCTGTTTGCAGTTGCTATCATATTTAAGGACTAGCTAATCAAGATGGAGTTAGAATCACTGAATGCAACATGTTTGATTACAAGAGCAGCTATTAATAGAACATGATCGCTTCATGACATTTTGATTACTTGCATATCAATCACTCCTTTTCAGGCCTCTATGTTTTTTGGGATATAATCTATCAAACTTTCACATTTTCCAGAACAGAAGATGTAATTGTCCATGCGGTCAGAAGCAGTACTGCTGTTTAGCAAGTGTAGACCATTGTTTAACAACAGCCTCTCAAACTTTTTCCCTCTCACTCAATTTCTTTTAGAGGAATTTTGGTGACAGGGACATAACATCCTTCATCTTCATTAAGGATTGCATCTCCTTCGCCAAACATTAGAATGTGAAGTATCAAGCAATCACTTACAGTGATTTTTTTTGTTTATTATTAGCCCTCACTATCCACTATCTTTCTGTGCTCAGCATCAAGTTAACTGTGTATGTGAAACATCAAATAGGATGTTGCAAATGGATAACTGTTTCATAGCAAAGAGATGTTTATGCCAAATAAAGGCTAACAACCCCCTCCATTGTCTGCCGTTTAGCCATTTCCCTGGCGGGCACGCTATATTCTGTGAACCCATCCAGATGAATCTCTGGTAAAGCTCATGTTTCGCAAAAGCAATACATATCAGCTGAACTTATAAATGGTTGCCATTCCTGATTGTTCAATTTTGGTGTAATGGCTACTTTGTGCCATAGTAATGGATGTGGATTGCATATTGTTAAATAAATAAATAAACATCAGAGAAAGCATAGAATTTGTGTAACTTCTATTGTTTTCCAATACTGATGGTAGCCATGCCCATTCGATTGTTAGTGATTCATTGTTTGTAGGATTAGGCATTAGTCATATTTTCACCATCCATTTGTGATCTTTCTTGGTAATTGTAATTTAGGTATCCACCTGTTCATGAGGATTTAGTGGTTTCCTAAGGCTTTTTAAAGATGGACTTTTTGTCCTATCACTTACAGTCCTTTAGCAATGCAAGCCCTTAGGCAATGAATACTGTGGCATACCATCAATGACTATAACCTGATTGTGATCTATGTTATCAAATATGAGTTCAGAAATGCTGTGAGAGTAAAATTCCACTTACATATTTGTGTGCAATATTTTCCGGGGTACCTGCACATGGATTGAAGTCAGCTTTTTTGATAACACCAGTGGTCATCAGCCTCAAAGTCAGTCTAGCACAAGAGAAATTTAGCTGCAGTGATCCATTCAAAATCTTCGATAGTTGTACATCATTGATTAAATCGATAAAATCTAAAAAAAAAAACAAGGGCTAATATGAGCAGCTGTGGTTGACTGGAAAAATTGGTTCAGTGAATCCGTGGCAGGTCCGGATAGTCAATTACATTGCAAAAGGATTAAGAGTTGCGTCACCTGTTGCCAGTGCAACAAGCTCCATTGGCCTTTGATCACCAGCTTCCAAAGTAGGCCCTATTTCTTCAATCTATTGATCCTTGAATCTGTTGAATAATTTAAAAGGTATTTTTTTAGCCAGAGATTTTTGTGTTTTCTGCTTTTCGTTTAGGACACCCCCATGCGCCGCACGGCCACCAGCTGCTGCGTGTGCCTCCCGCCTGCCTGCCTCGCTGCCCCGGCTGCCGCCGCGTGACCACGCCCCCTGCCATCGAGCGGCGTGGTCTGTGCTCGCCTGACCTGCTTCTTGCCTTGTACCCCTGTATTAATTGTATTGAATAGTAATTTGCTTTTTGTAATATTGTTTTGTTCAGTGCCTGTTTGCCTGTTATTTGTCGCCCCCGTCTCATCCCTCCCCGCTCCCCGCTTCCCGCCACCGCCGCTAACCCCACCCCTTTTTTCCATCTGTACCCTCCCCGCTCCCGCCTCCCAGCTGCTCCGCCCTCCCTCGCACTTGGCCATATATGGCGACCGTGCGACGCAGGTGAGTGTGACCTAGTTTAGGACACCCCCCGCGCCGCATGGCCACCAGCTGCTGCGTGTGCCTCCCGCCTGCCTGCCTCGCTGCCCCGGCTGCCGCCGCGTGACCACGCCCCCTGCCATCAAGCGGCGTGGTCTGTGCTCGCCTGACCTGCTTCTTGCCTTGTACCCATGTATTAATTGTATTGAATAGTAATTTGCTTTTTGTAATATTGTTTTGTTCAGTGCTTGTTTTCCTGTTATTTGTCGCCCCGTCTCATCCCTCCCCGCTCCCCGCTTCCCGCCACCGCCGCTAACCCCGCCCCTTTTTTCCTTCTGTACCCTCCCCGCTCCCGCCGCCCAGCTGCTCCGCCCTCCCTCGCACTTGGCCATATATGGCGACCGTGCAACGCAGGTGAGTGTGACCTAGTTTAGGACACCCCCCGCGCCACACGGCCACCAGCTGCTGCGTGTGCCTCCCGCCTGCCTGCCTCGCTGCCCCGGCTGCCGCCGCGTGACCACGCCCCCTGCCATCGAGCGGCGTGGTCTGTGCTCGCCTGACCTGCTTCTTGCCTTGTACCCCTGTATTAATTGTATTGAATAGTAATTTGCTTTTTGTAATATTGTTTTGTTCAGTGCCTGTTTGCCTGTTATTTGTCGCCCCCGTCTCATCCCTCCCCGCTCCCCGCTTCCCGCCACCGCCGCTAACCCCGCCCCTTTTTTCCTTCTGTACCCTCCCCGCTCCCGCCTCCCAGCTGCTCCGCCCTCCCTCGCACTTGGCCATACATGGCGACCGTGCGACGCAGGTGAGTGTGACCTAGTTTAGGACACCCCCCGCGCCGCACGGCCACCAGCTGCTGCGTGTGCCTCCCGCCTGCCTGCCTCGCTGCCCCGGCTGCCGCCGCGTGACCACGCCCCCTGCCATCGAGCGGCGTGGTCTGTGCTCGCCTGACCTGCTTCTTGCCTTGTACCCCTGTATTAATTGTATTGAATAGTAATTTGCTTTTTGTAATATTGTTTTGTTCAGTGCCTGTTTGCCTGTTATTTGTCGCCCCCGTCTCATCCCTCCCCGCTCCCCGCTTCCTGCCACCGCCGCTAACCCCGCCCCTTTTTTCCTTCTGTACCCTCTCCGCTCCCGCCTCCCAGCTGCTCCGCCCTCCCTCGCACTTCGCCATATATGGCGACCGTGCGAACGTGCAGCGGTCACGCGCCGCGGGCGCGCCGATTGTGCGCCGAAGGCGCGCCAAAGGTAAGCCCGTCTGCGCCCATCCGCGACTGGACCGCGCCCAGCGCCAGGACCCCTGGCCCCCACCGACGGATGCCGACCCGACTCTCCTACAACGCCACCGAACTCTTCGCACTCAACACCGGCGGGATCCCTGGATGCTACCGAGCCACCCCGAAGCACACCCACGGACCCTTCAGCTGCAACACCTGCAAGTTCACCTGCATCCGGACCTGCCCCACACCAGCACCCGCCAAGCCGATCACCAGCAGCAACCACCTCAAGTGCATCCTGATCAACACCCGCTCCGTCCACAGGCACGCCATCGAACTCTGGAACCTCCTCGACACCACAGCTCCTGACGTCGCCTTCCTCACGGAAACCTGGATGAACGACTCCTCAGCGCTCGACATCGCCATCGCCATCCCAGAGGGCTACAAGATCACCCGGAGGGACCGCACCGCCAACCAGATGGGAGGAGGCATCGCCATCATCCACAGGGACACCATCCACATCACGACCAACACCGACGACACCCTGAAAACCGCCGAACACCTACACTTCCAGATCCGCACCGACCCGAGGACCACCCTCAGAGGCACCCTGATCTACCGCCCCCCGGGACCACGCACACAATTCAGCGAGGACATCGCCGACTTCATCAGCCCACATGCCCTCCCCTCCGCCGACTACATCCTCCTGGGGGACCTCAACTTCCACCTGGAGAACAACAATGACCGCAACACCATCACCCTGCTCGACAACCTCGCCAACCTCGGACTCAAGCAGCTGGTATCCACCCCCACCCACCTCGCCGGACACACACTCGACGCCATCTTCTCATCCAGCAAACACATCGCCTTCAGCCACGCCACTGGACTCCACTGGACGGACCACAGCTGCGTCCACTTCACCTTCAGAAGAACGACGATCCACCACCACCAGCAACCGGTTGCTCGAAGAAGCTGGAACAAGATCACAGCCGACCAGCTCGCCGCGTCCCTGAGCCAGCACCCCCCCGCCAGCTCAGCGAACCCCAGCCAGGCCGCCGACAACCTCACGAAGTGGATCATCAACTGCGCGGACGAACTCGCCCCACTGAGGACCCCGCCTAGCAGACCCGGCAGCAAGAAGGCCTCTTGGTTCACCGGAGAACTCAAGAGCTCCAAGAAGAACTGCCGAGCCCTCGAGAAAGCCTGGAGAAGGGAACCAACACCGGACAACATGACCGCCCTCAAGCTTGCCACCCGGAAGCACCACCAACTCATCCGCGCCACTAAGAAAACTGCATTCAAGAACCGGCTGGACAACAACGCACACAACAGCAAGGAACTCTTCAACATCGTGAAAGAGCTCTCCAACCCCAACGCCGGAAACAACGACATCACCCCATCGCAAGACCTCTGCAACTCCCTCGCCTCCTACTTCCACAACAAGATCGCGGACATACACAACAGCTTCAGCACTCAACCGTCGCACGCCACAACCGAACCACCGCCCTCCACCACCACCCTCCGCACCTGGACTCCGATCAGCACCGAAGACACCATCCACATGATGAACTCCATCCACTCCAGATCTCCGACCGACCCCTGCCCTCACCACGTCTTCAACAAGGCCGACGTGGTCATCGCACCCCACCTGCGGGACATCATCAACACCTCCTTCGACACCGCCACCTTCCCGGAGAGCTGGAAGCACGCCGAACTCAGCACCTTACTAAAGAAACCCTGGGCGGACCCCACCGAACTCAAGAATTACCGCCCCATCTCGCTCCTCCCGTTCCCAGCCAAAGTCATCGAGAAGACCGTCAACAAGCAGCTGGCCGCCTTCCTCGAGACGAATGGATCCCTCGACCCCTCGCAGTCTGGCTTCCGAGCCAACCACAGCACCGAGACCGCCCTCATCGCTGCCACCTATGACATCCGAGCCCTGATGGACAACGGAGAAACAGCGGCCCTCATCCTCCTAGACCTCTCCGTGGCTTTCGACACTGTCTGCCACCGCACCCTAGTGCGGCGCCTCAGCAACGTCGGAATCCAGGAGAAAGCACTGGAATGGATCATCTCCTTCCTCGACGGAAGAACACAGAGAGTCCGCCTACCATCGTACAAGTCAGAGGCCACCGAAGTCATCTGCGGCGTCCCTCAAGGATCCTCGCTGAGCCCCACCCTCTTCAACGTCTACATGAGCCATCGCACGCCAACACAACCTCAACATCATCTCCTACGCTGACGACACCCAGCTGATCCTCTCCCTGACCAACGACCCCGCCGCCGCCAGAGCCAACCTTCACGAAGGGATGAAAGACGTAGCCGAGTGGATGACGACCAGCCGCCTGAAACTGAACTCAGACAAGACGGAAGTCCTCATCCTGGGTTCCTCGCCCTCCGCCTGGGACCACTCCTGGTGGCCCCCTGCCCTGGGCAGCGCACCCAAACCGACAGACCACGCACGCAACCTGGGCTTCATCCTGGACTCCTCCCTCACCATGACCAGACAAGTCAACGCCGTCTCCTCGTCATGCTTCAACATCCTGCGCATGCTACGGAAGATCTTCCGGTGGATCCCCACCGAGACAAGGAAGACGGTCACCCAGGCCCTCGTCACCAGCCGACTGGACTACGGCAACCCCCTCTACGCCGGAACCACCGCCAAGCTCCAGAAGAGGCTCCAGCGAATCCAGAACGCCTCAGCCAGACTCATCCTCGACATCCCACGACACAGCCACATCTCCGGACATCTGAGAGACCTGCACTGGCTCCCCGTCAACAAAAGATTCACCTTCCGCCTCCTCACCCACGCACACAAAGCCCTACACGATCAAAGCCCCAGCTACCTCAACAACCGCATCAACTTCTACGTTCCCAAACGACGTCTCCGATCAGCCAGCCACGCCCTCGCCGCCGTCCCCCGCATCCGGAGAACGACAGCAGGAGGAAGGTCCTTCCCCTACCTGGCCGCCAAGACTTGGAACTCCCTTCCGACCGACCTGCGCCTGACCCAAGACCACCTCTCCTTCAGGAAGAAGCTCAAGACCTGGCTGTTCGAGCAGTAGCAGCACTCCCTCCTCCCCCTAGCGCCTTGAGACCCTCCGGGTAAGTAGTGCGCTATATAAATGTCTGTGATTGATTGATTGATTGATTTGTTTTGTTTTCAGAACTACACTTTGTTTTGTCTGCTCCCAGTTTGTACTGTGTCAATAATTTCAGTAGCTCTTAAAGGCTTGGCCTTTGATGTCCCATGAACAAGTTCATACTTGTTTTCTATAACTATATTTTTGATTAAATAGACATCAGGTTCCCCTCGCTTCTTCCCTTTCTTTTTATTGTTCTTTTTGTGTCTCTCCTTGGGAAACAATTTAGCAATGAAGTCTGATTTCTGATCTGCTACTTTTGGCTTTTTTTTATTTGTAGCAAAGCTTGCTTCAGCATCTGGCTCTTAACTTTAAAATGTTGTGGTAAATAAAATATTACCCTGTCGGAATTTCTATACTTAAACAATGGGTCATGCATATAATGAGAGGCAGAGTCCGTGGCGTCCGATTCAAAAGGGCTTTATTTCAGTAACTCGAGTTAAGGGAGAATCGGGTTCCATCACCACTAAGGTTCAGGAAGGGTCTTCTGAACTTTATTCACAGAGTACAATATTTATACATTGGAAATACATTAACTTGCATAGAGAAGGAGGAGCGCTCCAGGCAGAGCTAGAGAAAGAGAGAGATAAGAGCATGTGGGCGTGCAAGAGGGCGTACATATGGGCGTTCGCTTGAGGAGTCATAGGTGAGTCATAAGTGGGTGGATACATGGAGGGGGTCTGCATGGTCAGCTGGAACCTTTACCCTACTTGTGTGCGCAACTTGGTCATGACGTGCAATTGACGTGTAACTGGGGGAAGCTGGGGGGAGATGACTTTCGATCTAGTAGAGAGGCCTTCAGTGTCAGGACGACCTGCTCGTCTGGTATTATCTGATATCTTGAATCCGGGGATGTATTATCTGAAGTAAAGGTCGCTCTAGCAAAGGTTGCTCATCACCAAGAGCCGGTGTGTGCATATATTTCTTCGTGCATTGCGTGGGGGCCATGGGCTTTCTATGTATGTAAGCTCTGTAAATCACTTAAACGGAGACAGAAAAGCTAGGCCCTATCTCTGCAGACGGGTTCTGTTTACCTTCTTCACTAGGCAGGAATGTGTTTTCTGTGGAGCAAGCAGATAACTGTGTGCAAAATACTGTCTTGGCAGGCCGGGTTGGGCCCCTGTCGGCTGAGCCAGAAGTATGCGAGAGGTCAGGGATGCGTAGCTAAGCTGCAGCTTTCAGAGTGTCTGGAGGCATGAAAAACCTTAATTCGGAAACTGGCTCAGGCTGAGCCACAAAACGGGTTCATCTCGACTTTTAAACGTGCACAATGCAAATACATTGGCAACATAGGCCTCAGTGCAGAATTAACGTTTCTTTCATGGAAGACTGGGTAACTGACATCCTAATGTGGGACGGAAATGCAGAGGCATTATTATTGCAGGCCATAAAGGGAAATGGATGACATGCACATACACTAAACGTGGGGTACACGCTGGGGACACATTGGCCATGTAAAATTTCTATTTCCTCATTCCCTCCTTGTCCCCTACTGTATCCTTCAGGACACATCTATATTCATGAGACCGTATATCTGATCATACAGCATCATTTGTTCATCTTTTTTCTTTTGTATATGTGGATGGGGAATACAGGCAGTGGCACACAGGCCGCAAATCGCCGGGCCACATTGCAGACAGAGACAGCAGCCGAATATCATAAGCAGTATCATTCCTAGGAACGACAACACTTTCCATCCCCATGCCGATATTACACCCCAGAGCCAACCGGACCAAGTCCATGTGCCTGGGTCTTGATGTATCTCGTGAGCTATCTTGTGGAGCCTTGTTATTGCTGCGTACACAGATGGCGCGTTATTTGGAATAAACACACAACAACTGGAGCCGATCACTCTACAAGCCCCGCCCCTATCTGCCAAGATGACGTCAAGAACAAGGCGATTCTGAAGAACAACAAGTCTCATGGCGGACTGCTCCTGGGTCAAGTTAGCCAGGGCAGATGCAGTCTCGTTCACTACTGCTTCTAGAGTTCTTGTTAACCTGCGTATAAGTTTACTGTTTTGGACGGGACCTATGAAGAAAAAGAAACCTCTATTGAAATCTGTATATTGCTCCCAAGCTGTCTCAGTCTGATCAATCACGGAGGAATCGATCTCTCTCCGGTGTCTAACATGCTCTAGTCGTGAATCTCGATGATAATGGGATGGGGCTAGAAAGACGGGTGGCAGCAGAAATGCTATATAACATGTCCCACCCCAGTCTAAGGGCAGATGTACATAAGCTGTCTGACCGCAAATGAAATAGGAATGGCGGGAACCCCCTCTACGCCGGAACCACCGCCAAGTTATCATTAAACTCGACTACAGTATCACATTCACTGTGTCCCAAATGTACTGATCCTTTCTTTCTAACGCACAGATCACCTTTAACTGGTAGGACTGATATAAACGGTGGACTTGCATTTTGCTCGGGCTGGACATTCAATATCATGAAGTTAAGGGAAGCATTTCCTTGCTCGTACTCTTCATTTTCTAGAGCGGTACCCTTCCTTTGGGGAAGACCGTCATCGTCTGGGAAACATGCCTCATTCATTACTTTATTAAAATCTCCCCATATCCAGTCGCCCTGGGAAACTCTGGACTTTCTGTCTAGTGATGACATTAAAGCAAACCATGCTCCGCACGAACCATTGTGCGAGAACGGAAAAGGGAAGAAGGGCAGTACTCCCTTCGTCTTTTGAAAAGGTGGGAGTTGGCCACATACCCAACAATTTGTCGCATTGCTTGTTTGATGGGAACGGTGCAACATCCGAATAAAAGTATTGTTGCGCAGGGCTAGTCGATATGACAGTTCATGGGGAGGCAGATCACTGAATGTATGCTCTACAGTGTCATTAATGGAAGAGTGTATATGTGAGGCAATAGGAGGAAAGAAAACATGTAGTGTCAAGCTGATACATATTATAGTGATGCACAGAAGAGACATAAAAATCAGAGTTACTATACATCTACTGCGTAATATCTTGCAGTATTTCTCTCTCATCTTGCTCTTTTTGCTATTCTGGTCTACGATCTTATACATGTCAGGAACCTGTCTAACCGATTCACCACCTAGTGGACTTAAACAATTAAACGCTGTCTGACTTACTAGACCGTAACTTGGACCTGTATTCTTGTTGCGGAGTCTTTTCTAGCAAAGGGGGCTTAGAATCTGTAATGTCTTTAGTTTTTATCAAAGTTCCAGAATCTCCAAAGAATTTCTTGCAGTGTTGGGCGTGAAGCCATCCTTTACGTCCTTCGACCTTGACGGCAGTCCTCGTGGTGAGCAATACTAATTTCGGTGTCTTCCAGCGTGGCTCGAGGGGGCTTGATCGATCAAAGTTCCGCACATAGACGTGATCACCAGGGACGATGGCATGTTCCTTGACTTGGGTGTTGTCAGGGAAGGTGGCGGCAACCTGTGAACGACAAGAGAGTAGTGCAGACATCAAGGAAGCCAGGTAATCTGTCAGCATGTTACTGTCAACATCAGTTATTTTCTTAGGCATAGGCTTACCCCACATATTCGGTGGTCTGCCGAAAACCACTTCATAAGGAGATAGGCCTGTTCTGGAATGAGCTACCATACGCATGTAAAAGAGGGCAACCGGCAAGGCTACCACCCAATCCACACCTTTTTCTGCACAAACTTTTGCTAATTTCGTCTTAAGTGTCTGGTTATGGCGTTCAACAAGTCCTGCTGCTTCAGGGTGTCGTACACAATAAATCTTCCACTGGTATCCTAACAGAAGGGACACTTGTTTCAATAATTCAGAAGAAAATGGCTGACCATTATCTGAGTACACGACACGGGGCAATCCATATCGGGGAAAAAACTCACGCACCAATTGCCTGGCGGTGGTCACAGCAGTATTATCTGGGACTGGATACGCTTCTGTCCCTCTAGATAGTGCACACACAACTACCAGGACATACTTGTAACCTCTACATCTGTCCATTTGGATTTAATCCATCTGGAGGACCTCAAAAGGATGGTCAGGAGGATGAAATCCGCCTTGTTCCACTGGAATGCCTTTGCCTGGATTGAACTGGCAACAGATCATACAGGTACGTACTTTCTGTTTCGCTGCTGCACGTAGGTGCTTGTTAAACCAGATATTCTGTAAGCTGTCTAACATTGCCTTCTCTCCCAAGTGTGCTGGACAATGTGCTGTGTTTATGATCACTTGTACCATGGAATCTGGTAGAAACCATGTAGCTTTGCCTTTAGTCATCCAACCTTGGTCAGTCTGGGCCCCTCCTTGTTCTGTCCATTTCTTTATTTCATCTGAAGTGGCATGTGTCTGTATGTCGAGTACATCTTGAGAAGGATCCCTGACTGTCATACTTTTTGTCAGTAATGGTACCTCTGTCTTTGTCATGTCTGTTGGTGTCTGAGCTGTAAGTTTAGCAGTTCGGTCTGCCAGGTCATTACCCTGGGAAATGGTATCTGTATCTTTGGTGTGTGCTTTGCATTTCAGGATGGCTATGGCTGTAGGCAAATGTATTGCTTCTAACAGAGCCTGAATAAGCGGACCGTGCTGAATTTTAGCCCCATGGGAGGTCAAGAAACCTCTCTCCCTCCATAATACTCCGAAGTCATGAACAACACTGAATGCATATTGTGAATCTATATAAATGTTCACTTTCAAGTGCTTAGCTCTTATGCAGGCTTGTGTCAGGGCGATGAGCTCTGC
This sequence comes from Lissotriton vulgaris, assembly GCF_964263255.1. NCBI lineage: Eukaryota > Metazoa > Chordata > Amphibia > Caudata > Salamandridae > Lissotriton > Lissotriton vulgaris. The sequence goes on along the minus strand of NC_141694.1, from coordinate 1,348,021,532 downwards.
TGCTTGTGCTGATAGTATGTCTATTCTTTGTGTCTCTATGACTTCAGTAGCAGTGGTCACGGCATATGCGGCCACTAACTCTCCCGTGCTTCTTCTCATACATAAAGTGTCAGGTCAGGGTCTGTCAGTGCAATGTCTGTCAGGTCTTGTCTTGGTTTCGTCACTGTATTCATTATTTCCACACAGTCATATGGTGCAGTGTCTACTGTACTTGAGGGCAAAAGTGTAGCAGGGTTGAGAATATTGCATCGTCTGATCTTTATGTGTGGCTGAAATAACATCAGTTCATATCCTGTCAGTCTCGCTACAGTCAAGTGTTGTGTCTGTGTCCTGTTCAAGAGAACTTAACTTCCATTGCATGTGGTACCTGGACTGTCAGGGGATGTCCCAGCACAATGGAGTCACTTTGTCTTATGGCTAGGGCTGTTGCTGCAACTGATTTCAGGCACGCAGGCAGAGCCTGGGCCACTGGATCCAGTGTACTAGAAAAATAAGCGCAAGGCTTGTGTTTTCCTGCCTGATCTTGTGTGAGGACAGATAGTGCTGTTCCATCTCGTTCAGTGACGAAAAGCGTAAAAGGTTTGCTGTAACAAGGAGTCGCTAAAACTGGTGCTTGACATAAGGCTCTTTTTAATTCTTCAAATGCCAATGTATGTTCATGTGTCCAAGGGAGGACCGCCAAAGTCGCTGCCTCCTGTGTTGTCAACTGTATGAGTGGCTTGGCTAGATAGGCATACTGGGGAATCCATTGTCTGCAGTATGAAGTGAGGCCAATGAAGGCCCGTACTTCCTTTTGTGTCTTGGGCTGTGAAAGGTTAGCAATTAACTGAATACGTTCTTGTGTCAGCTGTCTACCCCTCTTGGACAGCAAGTGTCCAAGGTACACCACTTGCTGTGCACAGAATTGTAACTTTGAAGGGGACACTTTGTGCCCCTTGTCTGCCAGAAAGTGTAAAACTGTCAGTGATGCATTTTGGCAGTCTGGTTCTGAACGTGCTTTAATTAGGATGTCGTCTACGTACTGGAGCAGTGCAGTGTTGGTAGGCATATTAATTCTGTCCAGCTGTCTTTTTAATGCTTGGCTGTAAATGCTAGGACTCTCTGTAAAACCTTGGGGAGCTCTCGTAAATTTAAAGCTGCGTCCATTTAAACTGAATCCGAAAAGATACTGACTATCTGGATGAATTGGAACACTAAAGAAAGCATTTTTCAAGTCAATACCAGTAAAGAACGTTGCCTCAGAATCAATAGCAGTCAGTAATGAAGAAATGTCTGGGACCACTGGGTATTGAGGGACTACATATTTGTTCAATTCTCGAAGGTCAACAACTAGTCTGTAAACTGGTGGTGCATTAGGATCTGTTCGTTTAAGAATAGGGATGACAGGTGAATTACATACATTCGAGTCAGTCTCCACTACCACTCCTTGTGCAATGAGTTTGTCAACAATTTTCAGTAAGGCTACTACGGCGTCAGGTGGTAACTTGTATTGTCGGACACGTGGTAGTACTACTCCTGTTTTGAGAGTGACACGGTATGGTGTAATGTGCATGTAACCTACGTCAGTCGGACCTTGTGCCCATAGGTGCTGTGGTACATTCTGGAGTCTGTTGTCAAAATCCTTCAACACATAGTGTCCCTTAAAATCACGTAAGAACAGTCGTACTCCTTCCGGAGAACAACATATAACTGCTCCTAGTTCTTTCAATGTCTTTATACCAAGCAAGTTTTCTGGACATGATCTAGTAAGTAACAAGTCTGTGGTACGTGACAATGGACCTACTCCTAAGGAAACTGGTTTCGATACTTCGTTAACAATAGGCTTTCCTGAAAATCCCAGGGAAACATTCTGTGAGCCTGAAAGGGGTGCCCCTGGAACCTCGTCATGGCTGATGGTAGTTCTGCTCGCCCCTGTGTCAATCAGAAATTTTCTGTCCTTTCCCAATACACGACTATGTACATAAGGACCCTCTTGATCTACAGGAACCTCAATAAGGGGCAAGCCAACTTCCCTCTCTAGGCTGTTTCATGAGAACTGTTGGTATTCTGGATAGTCTGACTGCGTGTACTGATACGTTTGTGTCGGGGCAATAACAGGTGGTGGTGGAGGTGGAAAATTTGCTACGGTCTGTTGCGTGTTCTGTGGGGTGCTATTCTGCCTAGGAGGATGTGGTCGTTCTTTTGTCTTGCCTGTAGCTATATTGTGTTTCAGGACAGCACATTCATTTACATAGTGACCTGGTTGCTTGCAATAATTACAGTTCCCTTTGACAGGGGTCGTGGTATTTTTGCCATTTTTGTTCGCGTTTGCTGGTACCGATTGGGCAACCAGCACTTTCATTTTCGTCTCTTTCATGCGTCTCTTCTCGTGATCCTGCTCATCTCTAATTCTGTTCTGGTGATATTGTAGCATTTACAACATTTGGGAAGGGCTATTTGCTTGCCAAGTACTCTCAACCTTCAGTACTCTATTCTTGATCTGGGGTAAGGAATTCTCTACTAATTTGCTCACGAAAGATGAGGATATGACTCACTACTGGGCTTAAGGCCACTATTAATAGAAAAACATTTCTCGAATCTAGAATAGAAATCACTTGTGTCCTCATCTTGTTTCTGTTTACAGGCTCAAATAGCATCCCAGTCTTCCTTTTTAGTAATCAATAATCTCGACAAAACCTGTATCAGGAGTTCAGGTAGTGCTTTAGCTTTGTCCCCAAGACCAACACCAGGGTGCCGGCCTTTATCTTCTGTTTCCAATTCTGTCCAACTTATCTTTTTCTCTTCCACCTCCCAGTCTTTTTCCTTAAGCTTTTCGTAAATACCAGCAGGCAACAGTACTTTCAAGAGTTTCAGAATGTCAGTGTACGTGTAATCTCCGATACGGAGAATGTCCTTTAATTCACGGTGAAATCCCCCCGGGTCTTTATCATGGCAGGGCAGCATCTTTTTCATTTCCAGTATTTCTAATTTCGTCAAGGGTGTGTAAACATACACTCGTTGAAGTTCACCTGCTGCATTTTTGACGGGATGTACCTCTCGTAGGGGATTCTGTCTGTCTATGTATAAGTGCTTTCTGTCGTGGTGTGGGGCGGGAAGCATGCATGTGGTCAGAGAAGTTAAGTACTTATGTCGTTGGTCCAGAATGACAATAATTAAGTCAGTACCTAGGCCTGTCCATCTTTCTAGAAGTATATCGTCCAGTAATTTATACAAGTGACCAGGATCAGAATATTGACTCTCGTACAACGTTATTAAATGTTGAACCATGTAAATACCCGCCAAACGCTGTTCGTTCGGCGGAAGGCTCAAGAAAGTCTGGGCCACTATGTCATTGCTATATATGTTAGAATTGGACACCCATTGGACGGATGACCGGACCAATTCCTGTTCGTGTGGGGTGTGGGATCTCTCGCTCTCTACCCGTCGTTTCAGTGCTTTTTCAGTAGCTTGGAATAGATTTTCAAGGGAATATCTTTCTTTTATAGAATGTCCCTGTTTGCGGTAGTCGAGACACTTGGGCCTGTCAAACTGTCGTGCTTTGCCTACGTAATTCATTTTGTCCTGTTCCTCTTCTAACTCTTCCGTTGATGACTCATACTTCCCGTCTGACTCTTCACGGTGTATTTCTATTATCTCCTTTCGTATTTTCTTGTACATACTTTCTGTCTGTCCCAGTCTATCATGCCGACCGGCAGCTATGTTGTCACTCCAATCCATCAGCCCTTTCTTTACATCTTTGTCTGGTTGGTCTTGTTCCCTGATCAGACAGTTAATCATAAAACGTAGAATGAAGTTCTTGACCTCCACCTTTCTGTGGTCCATGGCCTTTTCTATACTCTCGGGTCCCTCCCCCATTCTAATGAAATGGTATATTTTATCTAGGTGTTCCTTCATGTCTGGTAATGTGACCAAATAGTCGACGGCATGTCTTAATCTTAGTGAAAACACGAGCATTGAACCCTCTCCTGGTACTGGATCGTATATGCAACGTGGAATTGTTGCACCTACAGAATACTTGAATGGTGTTGACGTCATTTGTGGCGTTCGTGGTGGCCCTATCTGTGCTCGTGGTGTTGGCGGTGGCCCTCTCCCTACGGCCCCTGGCCCTACGTCGTCTTTCACGACCTGCGGAAGTTGAAGCTGTAAAAGCTGATCCTGTGGTGGGGGCGGAGGGAATTCTGTGTTTACATAGTCCGGTGCGGGCTCTTCTAGATAGGAGGAAATAAAAGCTTCTGAGGCTGTCGGCTTTGTTCTACGTACTCTAAAAGGTACTGGTGGTGGCGTATGCGACCTGCGGGGTATTTCTGAGGGGGTCACTCTAGCTAATTCTTCTGAGAGGACGGGATAAATACCAGCAACAAGGGCATTTCTTTCTCTATCGGCCTGTTCTGCCTTGACCCGTTCCCCCTCTTCCCGCAGTTCTTTTTCTTTGGCTTTTTCCACTGCTTGTTTACTTCTCTCTGCTTGATGGAATTCTTTCTCTGTTCTTCTATGCGCTTCTTTACGCCATAACTCAATGGCATCTTTCTGGGACGGTCTTACTTTCCTTTTCCATAGCGCTTCCTCTACCTTCATAATGCATTCAGAATCCCATGTTCCTGAGGCAGGCCATCTGTACTTCTTCTCTAAATCCTTTGTGTAATCTACCCACAAGTCTAAAAACAATATGGCATCTAGCCCATGTTTATTATACATAAAATTACCAGGTGTGTCTCTAGGCGGGACGGGAACTGACTCTTCGAGTATCCCTTTCCTGGTCCCTATCTGACGTAATTTCGAAAACAGTGGCATGTTGAAACTAACTTAACGAAAACACAATATACACAAAAATAGACTGACTGAAACAACCATTCACACTACAACACTAAAACATTAAACAGATACAGTTTGACTAGATACATGTACTTGAAAATAGTTAACTTTATGCACTGGAATACAGTACAGCCATACCGGTCTCGTAAAGAGACACGTCTTTACCGTGCCCACGTTTACCGTGGACCCGTCTTTACCGTGCCCACCGAAATGGACCCGTCTCTACCGGTCTCGTAAAGAGACACGTCTTTACCGGTCCGTCTTTACCGAGCTCAAACAAATGAACCCGTCTTGAACTTTATGCGTTCCCCATAGTGGTACTCACCGGGAAGCAGAACTTGAAGGCCTCGGAAAACTCGATACTGCGTGAACTCGATACTGCTGCTGCTGCGCATGCGCCTCGGAACAGGTGGGCCTCTGGAAACCTCGGACCTTGCTCTCTCACGGCTTGGGCTCTGGTTGGGATGATCCGCGATCCTCACCGCCTCGTGTGGATGCCTGGTCGCAGTCCGTCTCCTCCGTGGGCCTGAGGGACTAAGCAGGAAATCCCGCTGGCGTGTACACTGTGAAGTCCGTCACGGCTGTAGAAGGGGGCAGGGGCTGGACCTACATCACCGGCGCGTGGGGAGGGGGACTTGTTCCTGTTCGGGCGCCAGAATTATGTGGTAAATAAAATATTACCCTGTCGGAATTTCTATACTTAAACAATGGGTCATGCATATAATGAGAGGCAGAGTCCGTGGTGTCCGATTCAAAAGGGCTTTATTTCAGTAACTCGAGTTAAGGGAGAATCGGGTTCCATCACCACTAAGGTTCAGGAAGGGTCTTTTGAACTTTATTCACAGAGTACAATATTTATACATTGGAAATACATTAACTTGCATAGAGAAGGAGGAGCGCTCCAGGCAGAGCTAGAGAAAGAGAGAGATAAGAGCATGTGGGCGTGCAAGAGGGCGTACATAAGGGCGTTCGCTTGAGGAGTCATAGGTGAGTCATAAGTGGGTGGATACATGGAGGGGGTCTGCATGGTCAGCTGGAACCTTTACCCTACTTGTGTGCGCAACTTGGTCATGACGTGCAATTGACGTGTAACTGGGGGAAGCTGGGGGGAGATGACTTTCGATCTAGTAGAAAGGCCTTCAGTGTCAGGACGACCTGCTCGTCTGGTATTATCTGATATCTTGAATCCGGGGATGTATTATCTGAATTAAAGGTCGCTCTAGCAAAGGTTGCTCATCACCAAGAGCCGGTGTGTGCATATATTTCTTCATGCATTGCGTGGGGGCCATGGGCTTTCTATGTATGTAAGCTCTGTAAATCACTTAAACGGAGACAGAAAAGATAGGCCCTATCTCTGCAGACGGGTTCTGTTTACCTTCTTCACTAGGCAGGAATGTGTTTTCTGTGGAGCAAGCAGATAACTGTGTGCAAAATACTGTCTTGGCAGGCCGGGTTGGGCCCCTGTCGGCTGAGCCAGAAGTATGCGAGAGGTCAGGGATGCGTAGCTAAGCTGCAGCTTTCAGAGTGTCTGGAGGCATGAAAAACCTTAATTCGGGAACTGGCTCAGGCTGAGCCACAAAACCGGTTCATCTCGACTTCTAAACGTGCACAATGCAAATACATTGGCAACATAGGCCTCAGTGCAGAATTAACGTTTCTTTCATGGAAGACTGGGTAACTGACATCCTAATGTGGGACGGAAATGCAGAGGCATTATTATTGCAGGCCATAAAGGGAAATGGATGACATGCACATACACTAAACGTGGGGTACACGCTGGGGACACATTGGCCATGTAAAATTTCTATTTCCTCAATGTTAAAAGTATGTTTATTCCCTGCTGACGGCCCCTGGGGATATAGTAGACACGCTGGCTGATTATTTCGAGACGGTGTATACCTCCTGTACTGCGTTCACAGTTGAGGACGCGCATGGCTATATAAAGGATCTCACCATGCCACGACTTACAGCGGAGGCGGCATTGCTGCTGGAGGCTGACCTCACAGTCGAGGAAGTAGAGATAGCCATTGGCTCCCTGGCGTCCGGTAAGGCTGTGGGCCCCACCGGCTTCCCAGTTGAACTTTATAAACGTACCGCTCAGGTGACAGCTCTCTTCCTACTGAGTATGTTCCACGATAGTCTCCAGATGGGTGAGCTACCCCGTGACCAGCGATTGGCCACAATTGTAGCAATCCATAAACCAGGCAAACCACCCATGGAGTGTGGCTCATACCGTCCGATTTCCCTAATCAACGCCGAACCAAAGATTCTAGCCAAACTACTGGCGATATGACTGACTCCACATCCTGCGTCCCTAATAGGTCCCGACCAGTCAGGATTCATGCCCCACCGCAGTACGGCTCTTAAATTGAGGCGACTCCACGCGGTGCTGGCTCGCTGGTCTATTATCCACGAGCCTGCGGTTATCCTCTCCCTTGACGCCAGTATGGCATTCGATACGGTTGAATGGCCATTCCTGTTTGCTGCGCTACAACACTTGGGATTTGGACCTAAGTTCTGTGCTTGGATCGGCTTACTTTACAACAACCCGTTGGCGCATGTAACGGCCAATGGGCATATATCCAGGTTTTTCCCACTGGCGCGCAGCACACGACAGGGATGCCCGTTGTCCCCCCTGTTGTTCGCGCTGATACTAGAACCTCTCGCAGCATGGCTTAGATGGGAGCCCTCCATCAGAGGCCTTCAATGGACTGACACCTGGGAAGACCGCATATCCCTGTATGCAGACGACATACTTTTATATCTCACCTCCCCTAGAAAATCCATCCTGGAATTGCTGAATATTTGCGACAAGTTTGGTAGGGTGTCCGGCTACAGAATAAACTGGTCGAAGTCAGTCCTGTACGTTCTGGTTGGCCCAACCCCGTGGATACCTGCGGACTGCCCGCTGCGTGTCACTACTGATGCCTTTAAATACCTGGGTATTTATGCAACACCTGATCCCTCCGAGTTCTATAACAAAAATCTAAAGCCCCCATTGGACCGCTTCAAACGTGATGTGGCGGTGTGGCGTAACCTCCCCCTAACGCTGCTGGGAAGGGCAGCGCTCTATAAAATGATGGCACTGCCGCGCTTCCTCTATGTCCTCGAAAACACTCCATTCTTGGTCCCACAAACCTATTTTAAGACTATAGCAGCAGAGGTCGCCAGCTTACTGTGGGGAAATAAACCAGCACGGATTGCGCAGGACAAGCTCGCACGTAGCTGGTATGATGGAGGAATAGCACTTCCGAACTTGCATTGGTTGCACACTCCGCAGGATGAGCCGGCATATCAGGCAGACAGGCAAAATCTGGAAGAAAGAGTCCTGATGGCTAATCTCTACTGGCGCCGAAAACCCCCGGGGCTGATTGGACCTACCGAGCATACAATACATATTTGGTACCAGGCGCATACGCGACTGAAATGTGCAGGGTCAATCACGCAGATGACGCTGCTATGGAACTCCCAACAGTTGGGTATCCTCCACAGGAGTAAAGGCTTCCATAACTGGGACAAAATTGGCCTTTCAGTAGTGGGAGATCTTTGGAAAAAGGGAGCGGTGGTCGACTTTCAACATCTTCACACGCAATTTGGCATGGCGCAGATGGAGAAATTCCTGTATTTGCAAATCCGTCATGCGCTGCAGGCAGCCATACTACCGGGCACTTCAATACAGGAATCCAATCCACTGGTAGATAGGCCCCTGACGGAGCACATGACAGAAAAGGCAACCTCCCTAACGTACCGTAAACTGGTCAATAATTTGCCGGACCCCACATCCAAGCTAAGACGGACCTGGTCCCGGGAGGTGGGTGACTTTGATGATTCAGAGTGGCAGGAAGCCCTGTCCTCGCCCTGTGAGACCGCGATCCCGTCCAGGATCCGATTTCTCCATCTCAAAGTGCTACACCGCACATACTACACCAGGACAACTCTTCACGTAATGGGGCAGCGGAACATAAATACTGTCTGCGCAGCTGTGGAGGAGAGGGTACATTTTACCACACTATTTGGGATTGCCCCCGCATTGCGGCTTACTGGGTCAAAATGATGCGCACTGTATCTCAAGCACTAGAAATTTCGGTCCTCCCGGAACCAAGGCGCTGCCTTTTGAATGTATAGGAAGCAAATGATCTTAACCATCAGGAACAGGATTGGACTATGCTTGGTATGATGATGGCGAAACGGAATATTGCTATGTTGTGAGGGTAGGAACCGTTACCTACGCTTCGCAAGTGGTGTAAAGATATGGACGAGGCAATGGTGGCAGAAAGGGCGGTCTTTATACACCGTGGATGCCCGCAAAAGTGGGAACAGGTCTGGGGGGCCTGGAATAAGTTCAGAGGAGACATTTGCGAACCACCAGAACTTGATGCAGACACATTCACCTTGTGATGAACCCCTTATATTACGGATGGCGGGGAGGGCTGGGTTGTGGGTGCAGGTCTGAATTAGAGATATCTGGATATTTTACACTAATTTGCTATCCCCTGACCTCTATGCGATTGCAGACAAGCATGACTATTGTTTTGTATATGTTAACCCTGCTTTGTGCCTAAATAAAAATCTTTAAAACAGAAAAAAAAGTATCTTTATTGAAGAAATATTAAAACATAAACATATAAGACAATGCAGTACAAAAAACTGCATCAACAACATTATAAAATGAAGAGTAATACATAGTCTGGATTACAAAAAAGCCTGATCTGTATATGAAGAGACATAATTCAATATGGGCATAAATTATCACGGTAGTAAAAGTAAACAAATTAAAACAATATTCGTATCAGTAAATGAGAAGTTGGGGAGGCTGGGAAACTTATTGTTGGGCAGGTGTAGGAGTAAAGGAAATTCTTGCTTTGTCATCTAGGAACCGCATAATAGGAGACCATAAATGTAAACGTTTTACAGTAAGAAACATAGGGTAGACATATGCTGTATCCAATCTGTGATTATGACAGACTGCATACCACCATAATTGGAAACATAATTTGGACAAGTCTTTCAGTTTCTTGTGATCTGCTGAAATGTAGCTGCTAATAACAAATCCAGAATTCAATCTTTGGATGAGTGTATGCCCCAATCCATGGATAAACTTCCTAAAGAATGTTAAGCAATGAGAAAAGGAACTGTGGTTTTAAAAATTGAGTTAATTTGGTTCCAAATTTGTGTAAAAAAAATAAACACAAAAAGGCAGGTGAAAACTGAGGGCCCGATTCACAAAACTTATCTTAGACAAAATCCTAACTTTACGACTTTCGGTATTCACAGAAGGCATTTAGGAGTACCAAAGTTAGGATTTTGTCTTAGTTTGTCTTAAGTTTAACTGAAAACCAAAATGCCCTCTGTGAATACCGAAAGTCATAAAGTTAGGATTTTGTCTCAGATAACTTTGGTGAATAGGGCCATAATTGTTTTAAATCAGCAAATACTAAAGAGCATGTCAAGGAGTTCAGGATACATGTAATGCAAGGTCATGGGAGATAACAGAAACCTATTATATGTAAAGAAAAGAGTTGTGTGGTGTTTGCTGCTCTAGAGGATTTTCTAAGTTTGGACCATATGTTATTCCAAAGGAGGATGGACCATTCCACTCCTATGTCACCTTCCCAAGACAATTCGACCTTAGTTTTAACTCTGTTAGTAGAGAAAGAAAGTAGTTAGGGGTGAATAGTGGAGACTTTAAAATTTGTGTGAAAACTGATGTGCTATCGATAATCTGAGGAACAAGGGTGGAGGATTCAAAGTGATAGTGGGTATTGTGTTCTGCTTGTTGCAAAGCTCAGAATTTGCTTTGAAAAGAAGAGGGAAAGTGAAAGAAGGATCAAGCTTGTGAGAACAAGAGAAGTGCGTTCTGATGAAAGAGTTGATATACCCAAATTATTCCCTTATTTCTCCATGACTTCCAAAAAATAGGTTTGATGTTCATTAATATAAGTTTATTATGCCAAATAGTGGAGTCAAGAAAGGTACCACGATCTATAGGAGTGAAGTAAAGTTTAAAATCAAGCAATTTACAGGAATATTTAGGAACTGGTGTAGATATAGTTTGTGGTTTGTGCGTGAAAGATAAGTATTTTTGGAAAGAGAAAGGGGAAAGAAAGGACTTTTCAAGAGCAACCCCTAATGGGGATTCCACAGAGGAGTCTGAGAGCCATTGCGAAACAAGATGAAGCAAGAATGCCTTACGATACTTAAAATAATCTGGAAAATGTACACCTCCTTCCATTTTCGGGTGAGATTATCTTGACAATGGAATGGGCTCCATGTACAACAATAACTTGTGTTACTGCATGCCAGAATGCTACACCGAATATGCAATTACAATTTCTCAAAGAAACAAAATCTATTTGTATATCACTAGAGACAAAGCCACATTTTAAAAACACAGCTTTCTTCATCATTTTCTCCTTAAATCATACTATTCTCTATCTAAATTAAATAAATCTTTTCTCACCTTAGCAAATACTTTTTGAGTTTTGAAAACAGTCTCAGAAATACACCAAATTGTCTTCAGCAGAAGAAAAAGGATGCACTCCAGAAGCTGCAGCTATTGAAAGCACAGAAATACAGATATTCATTTCACATATCTCTCATATTAGCCAATCATAACTCTTCCCTCACTTTTTTCAAATCAAAACCCTTCCCCCCTCTGCCCTCTCTGCCTTTTTTCCATAGCAACCACCTCCTGGAAGACCTCTCATGTTTGCAAATTCACACAACAATGTTTCAATTGAACTCTGAACTCTTAGTGCACCTGCGTATCCAGTGCAATCTTTCATTAAATGTTTCTTCCTTGACCATTCAAATTACATCTTTCAAAGAACACATCCATGCACCCTAACTTTCTGTTTTCAGAAATGGAAATGCACCAATCACTGCTAATGAATCATTAGCACTGGAAATCCACAGTTTTTTTTCTTTACAAACTCCTACTGTTTCAACTGCCCTTTCATTACCACACTTCATCTGACTGCAGCACAACCTTCTCCAACCATGTTTAAGGTCTGGATTGTTGGACATAGTTACATCCACTGGGCTCAAAGGTATGCTGAGAACAGAAATTTACCTAACCTCAATTTACAAGATGTGGAAATTAAGTGGTTGGGCCAAAGAGGATTAAAATGTCACCAATTGATACCATTGGTGAAAACCTTTATGCATTTGCCAAAACCTGACCTGTTAATTGTGCACTGTGGAGGTAATGATTTGGGCACTTTGACAGGGGTAGGTCTGGAAATGCTTTTAAAGGACACCTTTGAGCAATTAATGGCACTTTTTCCTCAAACTGCCTTGGTATATTCCAATATATGCCAAAGACAAAAATGGAGGTGGTCCAACCAATTTTCTCCACAAATTGAGAAAGCGAGGAAGCATGTAAACAAATCTGTTTCAGCTTTCATGAGAGACCATGGAATGGGCTCCTTGTACAACAATAACTTGCGTTACTACATGCAAGATATCTACAGAGGAGATGGAGTTCACTTCTCAGATGAGGGCAACATAATTTTCATTCTGAATTTAAGACTGTGCATTGGTACCTACTTATAAGTACCTAAATGTACCATAAACCCAAAAGCTCTTCTCAGAGCTACCCTACATCTGATCACTCACAATTATAATTTTTCTCTAACTTTTTTCACTAATTTTCCACAAAATACGCTCCCCGGAGCGCTACCCGGTTCGCTAACCGAAAGCTAACCTCGCGGATTTTTTTTTTAAAATGTTTTTTTTCCGCACATATAAGCCTCCTCAGCCACCCTCAGAAAACCTAGGGGGTCAAGATAAGTCTACCATGACCCCTTCTACCCATTCTAAACATTATTTGCCCTCCATCTTGTATCTTAATGCGACCGAAACACAAAATGGTGGACTCCCGTGACGCTTAAGGTTCGCTAACCAGGCCGCTTTCCGGAAAGCGGTCCTAAAAAAAGGTGAGAAAGTAATTTACAGAAAAACGACTAGAGACACTCTCACCAAATATAGATTAGCTCATACTACATAACAATCCCTTTCATTCTCACAAATTTGATTGAAATTTCATTTAGCCATTTAGCCTGTAGACCTCTCTAAGTACCGTGAGGTAAATCACTTCACAAAACACATCTGAAGTGTTGGAATTGACAACCAATGAAAATGTTACTTTCATTTTCAACTTTTATTACCTGACATTTGATTGGTTATATACCTGAATATATATAAAGGAAGAGAAGGAAACACAGCCATTTTGACTACTACTTCGTGAAGTGCACAACAAAAAATCAACTGATAACTTCAACTTATATTTGAAAGGTAAGATATTATTTATAAAACTTAAATATATTCTGTACTGAAACCTAATTAGAAAAACATTTTCTGAGAATTATATTCTATCACTCTGTAATACTTATAGAAAAAAATAGACTACTCTGTTTTAGTTATGGCAGAGCCATTCCAAGACCATAGGCTAAAAAGGAACGTGCGCGAAGCCCCCTCCAATTTACATAAGTGACCCCTTGCAAGGAGACCATTCACAGGCACTGAGGGGGCCCCATTGTCCAGCATTTTGACGCCCCCACAGTTTTAACTTTAAATCCACGCGCATATCTCACACCTTCATAGGTGTGAGAATTGATTGTGGTCTAAAAGTTAAAACTGTGGGGGCGTCAAAATGCTGGACAATGGGGCCCCCTCAGTGCCTGTGAATGGTCTCCATGCAATTGAGGGAGCGCCTCCTTCTCCTTCCCCTATACCTCCTGACACCATCCATGGGAGGCCCAAGGCGGGGGCCCCCTGCAATAGACCTTAATTGCAGGCGACACCTTTCTTTGTGAAAAAAACACTATATAAATAACCAAACTGCCAATCTGTACTGAAACCCAACAATGCCCTTTCTGTACTGATATATTTTTTAAAAATTCATTTTTCAGAATTGAAAATGGAAGAACAACAAAACAACATGAAAACTGAAACTGAAGAAAAAATTGAGACACAAGATGACATGGATTTCTACGACGACACAATAAATAATGAACTTGTCCAATGCGTAGATGCAGTTGATTTTCTACTAAAGGATGAAGAAAAAAATGATCACGATTTTTTAGATTTTCTTTTAAATTTTGAAAAACAAAATGAAAAATAAATTTTAATTTCTTAATTCAAAAATAAATTTAAAATAAACAAAACAAAAAAAACAACAAAAACAACAAATAATTAACATACAGTATTAGAAAAGTCTATCATTCTTTTATCCTTATAGTACGCTGCCCAGAACGCTTTCCGGTTCGCGAACTTGGCGCTTACCACGCAAAAGAAAAAAAAAAAATTTTTTTTTTTTGACCCTCCTGGGCCCTTTTAAAACCTCCACATAAAACCTAGGGGGTCAACGAGGATCTACTATGCCCCCTTATGGTAATTTCCCCCTTTGTTTTGGCCTCCTCTTGTCTCTCGATCCTACCGAGAGACAAGATGGCGGCCGCTCCGGACTGTTTAGAATGTTGACAGACACCAGAGAGCCAATCAGCTTCGCATCGCAAAGTTCCGATACGCGAAAAGTTCGCTAACCGGATCGCTGCCCGGAGCGCTGTTACAGATATATATCTTGTTTTAAACGTTAATTTCTCAAAATCCACTGAAGCACATATATTAAGACCTAGCAAAGGCACATCAGACTAACAATCCCTACAATTTTGCCAAGTTTGGTGGAAATCCATTCAGCCGTTCGGGCTAAAAGTGAGGCCAACCTCCCTATAGAAATTAACATGGGAAAAACGCGTTTTGGGACCCCCCTTTTTTCTCGGACCCCCCTTGCCGAACACCCCCCAAATTTTCAGGGGCTGCTCAGAAACAAAATGTGCCATTTTCCAGAAAATTTCAGCCAATTCCGTCCACAAACGCCAAAGTTATTAGACATAGAATTTTCAGAAATCCCATAGGAAAAAAGTCCTAACTATATATACCTACTGGCGACCGCTAGTAGGTAATATATATATATATATATATATATATATATATATATATATCAAAAACGCGCAATAAAAGCACTAGCTCTACCCTTGGTGCACCATATCTCATTAGTATTATTGCATCACTCGAATACAGAACGCCAAATGTAAATATACATGTGGCCAAACCAAACATAAAATGATGGAGCCAGAATTATGCTACTCCAACACATTTAGCAAAGTTTGAAGGCCAGCTTTAAACAAAACTATCGCTCCCAGCGTATTTGAATAAAAATCAATATTAAGCTTACATTTATTTGTGATCAGTGGCATGTCTCGGACTAAAAAGCATCCTTCTTGGCACCAGATATTTCCATTACCTCTACTTGAGCTTGTTTTAAGACAGTGTGTCTATTATTTGATTTAGAAAAATTAGGTTGAGAAGTTCCTTTTTATAAATTCTTGTTGACCGATTAGTATTAATACCCTAAAGCATAGCTTATGCACTGTCATGGCTCAGTAATAGATTATGGAAATAAGTATTATTAATCAGTAACACCCAGGTATCACCTACATCGTTTTAAATAGCTTTGCAGCTGCTTCACACCACAGTGCTAAATTGAGTGCAGCTAAATGTCTAAAAGGCAAGATATCATAAATGTCTTTCATAGACTTTTCTCTCAAGCACCTCTAACAAATCCCAAAAAGAAACATTATACACACCACGCACTATAAATACATTTTTTGAATGTCAAAATTACTGCGAAAAGAAAGACTACCAGTAGAAACGATAACAGGATTAAAAGCGCATTTTGAGAGCATGAAACTTCAGAGAAACTTTTTAAACAAGCATTGATAATGTATCGCTTTCTCCTATGTAATAATGAGCTGTTTTCATCAATCATTGTCCAGAAGAAGGGAATAGCTTCCTGACAGATAGCACAGGAGTGGAGAGGATGTGGGACAGTCGGCAGAGCTGGTGACTCAAGAGCTGGGGATCCCGGTCTGAGTCGACGCCGCGCAACATCCTGTGATTCAATGCAAATCACTTAATCTCCTCAGGTGATAAATTGTTATATAAATATGCTGCAAGAGTAATAGGCAAGACCTTATGAAAATATAGTTCAACAAAAGCGGATGTTAACAGTATTTTAGCTGTGGAAAACTGATAAGAGAAGCAGATGATGAACAAGGATTGGTAAATGTAGGAAAATATGCTACAGCCAGTAGAAATGGAGGAAAGGTAAGTGGCACACACAGGAACCATTGAGAAACCGGATAAGAGAGGAGGCAGGATGTAAGTCCCTTTTAAGTTTATATTAAAAACAATAGATTTCTCAAGCACAGCACAAGTGTTGTGCAGGCGAAACCTAAGCACAGCGCTAGCGCTGTGCAGGTGATACCTAAAAAATGGGAGTAGCGATCGTGCCACTAACCACCTCCAATCAAAGCTGCAGAGTCAGAAGGGCGTATAAGCAAAAACAAATCTATAGAAATAGCGACAAGTCTAACTTAAGTCGTACAGCCTAAACACCTTCCTTTCGTACAGCTGCCTGTGTCAGTCATTTGTAACAGAGGTTCTAAATGACCTGGATTAAACTGCTGGATGGAGCAAACCGCCCAAAGCAAACCACCAGAAAGAGTCAATAGATCAATGAAGTACTCTTGCTGTGAAATTTCCTCCAGGGCATTCAAACTCTGCTGCATCTAGATGTCATTATTGCAGATAGGTGGCAAATATGGTGGAGGGATTCCAGAAACAAAGGATGTTTCAGTACATATTTACAGCCAATGAGTAATTCAAACAGTAGATTTTCATGCAAGAGCAATTGTCTGGAGCAGCATTTCCACTAATATGTGTAGATTCTGAGAAAGGAGGTAGGCTACCAGGATAAGCGAAGCATTTTATTCGCTGTAATGGAGTCCCTCAAGAGGAAGTTTAGATTTTTATTATAATATTTGTAATTATTCCTGATTGGCATAACACTAAATTGATGGTAAATTATCATCGACAGAATTACCATATTGGTCACATTTTTAGCAGATTTTATGGTTTTGCCAATCTCTAAATTGAGTCCTAAGATCCAACATATACTCATATACTGTCATAGACCTAGGTTCAGATTTGATAAGGGTTTGCACTGGGGCTTGTGAGATGCAAAGTGTAGCATAGCGGTAAATCTGTGCATGCTATTTACTATCCAGGCAGAAATGTGTTTTACGCTGGAGCAGTGCACATTTAGCAGCACAAAAATACATGTTGCCACTTTGTGTCACGAAGACACTGACCAGTGCAAACATCCATAGGTTGTGATGCAAACCCCAATCGTCTAAGATATTCAAACCTGTCTTTGCATTAAGATCAACATCCACTTGAAGCAGGTGTTATGTTCCAGCTTATGCACGCCCCGGACGTAACAGGCGTGCAGCGTAAGTCACACGTGACCTGGTTTAATAAAGAGGGGCCCTGCATGTACGTTGGCCACTTGGCGACGGTGCGCAGAGCCATAAGCATAACCCAGTGTCAGAGTATTTATTGATGGTAGGCCAAGTGAAGGCCTCGTATAAGAAACACAGGTGCCCCCTGAGAGTAGGACCCTTAGACCCTGGCCCCTAGCTATCACTGGCCCCCTAGCGACACAACAACTGGCGACGTGGGTGGTCGTACCCTCGCTATGGGCGGCTGCGAGGTTCCAGCCTCGGCTCGCAGTGCTCGTGCCCCGTTCGCTGCACACGCTGGGCGCGGGGGAAAGGAGGTCTCTACTCCAGCTTGTGTTACAGGTGAGCTGCTACCAACTCCTGCGCCCCGCTCCCATGTACGATGGCTTACGGCCACACCCACTGCTGGGGTGTGCTGCAGCATCTGCACCGTGCCGGCGCCTATCACTGCTGCCTGCCGAACCACTTTCTGCACCCACCTCTAAGCCCTGTGCAGCGCCTCACACGTGCAGTTTGCCGGTGCGTGAATCGTGCTGCCCGGGTGAATCTGCACCGTGGTGCGAACAGTCCTTGCCGCGCCCCTCGCCATCGCGCGGCCGGGGCGCGGCCTGCCATTTCCCACGCATCACACGGGCGGGCCTGCACGTGGTGGAATACCCGACTGCCCTCGACCAGAGAAGCGCAGCGGGGCTGTCGCGCCCCAAGGGGGGGTAAGAAGAAGAGGACCACAGGTCTGTGGGCACTGGTGGAAAGAAAAGATCAGGTCGGCCCCAGAAGACACACACACATCGTGCTGTCGATCCCCAGCGCCAAGCAAGCACTGCGCAGTTTATCACATCATCGAGTGGTACAACCAAAGGAACCCACAATCCAACGAAAGGCACCCCGGACACAGCACTCCCGCGCCTGAATCATGGCCACAATACCCCCTATTGAACCGTTCGTGGTGGAAGGTTCGCTGTCGTCGCTAGCCCCTAAATGGAAAGACTGGGTGGACCGCCTACTCATATTCTTCGAGGCTACAAAGGTTCACAAAGAACAAAAGAGGGTCTTGGTGTTCCACTTAGGAGGCAAGGACGTCCACAACGTCGCTAAAAGGTTGGTTGAGGCCACGACGATGACTCATCATTCACTCATCAATGCCCTGAATGAATACTTTGAGCCAATGGCCAATCAGGACTACGAGAGGTTTATTTTCAGGCAAGCCAGACAACTGCCGGAGGAGTTGCTAGACACGTATCACGCCCGGCTGAAAAGGTTGGCATTGTCATGTGGGTTTGCGGACACTACTGAGGAGATTCGGGATAAAATAATTCAGGGTTGTGCCTCAGCCAAGCTACGGGAACGAATTCTGGAGGAATCTGGGAAGCCCTTGGCTGATATCCTGACCCTAGGCCTCACGAAAGAACTGTCCAAAGCCCGAGCTGCTCACATGGAGGCAGCCCTCCAAGCACCGGTAAAAGCTGAACCAGTTAACAAGATCCAGGTAAAATCCCCGGCAAAGTGGAATAAGAAAGCCCCCGGAAACTCTGCGGGAGCAGCGGGGAAGTCCTGTGGATACTGCGGAGGCCCACCCCACCAAGCATCGGAATGCCCAGCTCGAGGGAAGCGGTGCTCAGGATGTGGTCGATTTAATCACTTTGAAAAAGTATGCCGATCTAAGAAATTCCGCAAGCCACGGCAAGTGGTGAACGCGGTACCAGAAGGTGACCCCAGCCAGAGTGACATGGATGACGATGAAGAAGAGGAAAGGACGGTACATAAAGTGCACATGATTGGCACAGCTACTCGACGAGCCAGGAAGCTTCCCCAGTGCTGCATCAGAGTAGCGGAGCAAGAGGTCATGGCTGTGGTCGATACAGGAGCAACCATCAACCTCATGAGTGCAGCCCTATACTGGACAATGGATCGTCCACCAACACTAAGCCCCTCTCCCATCACCGTATTCGCATATGGTCAGGACACTCCCCTCAAAATCAGAGGGAAATTCAGAACGGCAATCAACCATAGCGACAGGACCGTCACCACTAACGTATTCGTGTCAGAGGATGGGCAGGGCATGCTACTCAGATGCCGGGCCGCGGAAGATCTGGGAGTAGTCATGTTTGCATTCGGAGTTCACTAAGAATCAGTACAGAAACTCATAGCTGACTTCTCAGATATCTTCAAGGGCATTGGAAAATGTACAGGCCGCAAAATACACCTACACATTGACCAGGCTGTTCAGCCAGTAGCTTTGAGGCACCGCCGCATCGCGTTCCACCTCCAACCCCTGTTAGAAGAAGAACTCAAGAAGCTGGAGGCAGCGGGCATCATAGAAAAAGTGACGGGCCCCACGCCATGGGTGTCACCCATTGTGGTCACCCGGAAACCGAAACAACCGGGAGCTGTCCGGATCTGTGTGGATATGCGTCTTCCGAACGTTGCCATCAAAAGGGAGCGCCACATCACACCCACTATTGATGACCTCACTGGATAAATGGCAGGGGCGTGCTGGTTCTCGAAACTGAACCTCCGGTCCGGATACCACCAACTGGTACTCGATGAGGAGACACGGAATATAACAACATTCTCGAACCCATGTGGGACTCCGGAGATACACCCGACTCAGTTTCGGCGTGTCCAGTGCCGCAGAGGTATTCCAGAATGTGATCCAAGAACTAATCGCCGACATACCAGGTGTAATTAACGTCAGTGATGACATCATGATACACGCCCGCACCATAATAGAGCACAATCAGCGGTTGGCACAGGTGTTCCGAAAACTGAGGGAAGCTGGTCTCACCCTACACAGGGAGAAATGCGAATTCCTGAGACAGAAAATAGGATTCTTCGGGTACACGTTCTCCGCTGATGGAGTCAATCCTGACCCCGAAAAAGTGAAGGATGGTAAAGAAGCTGCTCCCCCTACTTCTGTCACCGAAGTCCGCAGTTTCCTCGGAATGGCAACTACTGCGGGAGATTCATCAGGGATCTTGCTAATCTAACACTACCACTGAGAGAACTCACAAAAGACTCCATGCCCTGGACATAGGGACCGGAGCAAGAAAAGGCTTTCAAGGGGGATAAAAGCAGCCCTCTCAGACAACACCACATTGGCATTCTTTGACCCCCGGAAGCAGACCCTAGTGGCGGTGGATGCTGGTCCAGCAGGATTAGGGGCGGTGCTCATGCAAAAACAGAGGGACGAGTTGGACTGGGCTCCGGTCGCATTTGCGAGCCGTTCACTCACTGACACTGAACAACGATACTCCCAGATTGAAAAAGTAGCAATAGCCATACACTGGGGGTGCAGGCACTTTCATTCATATTTGTACGGGAAGCCTTTTACAGTAGTCACGGATCACAAACCAATGGTCGCCCTGTTCTCGGGGACCTCAACGAAGCCCCCACCTTGCATCGAAAAATGGATGCTGCAGCTTCAAGATTATAACTGCCAGATAGAATACCAACCAGGATCACGAAATCCGGCGGACTACCTCTCACGGCATCCGAGAGCAGCCACCCCGGCATAGATGGAGGAGGCCGAGGACACGGAAGCCTACGTCAGGTGTGTCACTGCGCGATCATGCCCGCGGCCCATATCCATCAGCAACGTCGCGGCGGCTACTCTGAAGGATGACTGTCTACAAAGAGCGAAGAAAGCCCTTCAGATCGGAAATTGGCGCCGGGCCAAGGAAGAATGGAAATACTCACACCGGATGCCCAACGCATCATGGAAATCCTATACCAAGTGAGAGGAGAACTGAATGAAGACAATACAGGATGTCTGCTAAGGGGTCACCGTCTGGTGATACCCTCTGCCTTGACCGATCAGGTGGTGCAATTGGCCCATGTCGGCCATCAAGGAATGGTGAAGACCAAAGCAAGGTTGAGGACCAAAGTATGGTTCCCATTCATGGATGACCTAGTGGAAGCCACCGTGAGATCCTGCGCAGCCTGCCAAGTCACGGGGGATGCCCCACAGGAAGCACCAGTTATCGTCGAGCCTCGACCCCAACAACCTTGTGAATGCGTCAGCATGGATTTTGGAAGTCTTCCTGATGGGCGACACACCATGGTTGTAATAGATGATCACTCCAAATACCCCAAAGTAGAGATAATAGCTACTACCAGCGCCACCGAAGTAATACCCAAGTTGGAGAAAATCATAGCGGCTCAGGGCGTGATGCAAGAACTAAGAACAGACAATGGCCCTCCATTCCAAGGCCAGTAATTAGCCGCCTACTTGAATGCCCTAGGAACCCGGCACCGTCGCGTCACCCCTCGCTGGCCACAAGCCAATGGCGAAGCTGAGCGCTTCATGAGGACTCTCAACAAGGTCATCCGAATCGCGCACGACAAAGGACAGTCGCTGGAAATGGCGATATTCACATTCCTACGAAGTTACAGACAGACACCCCACACCACCACGGGGGTAGCCCCGGCACATGTTCTCATGGGACGGGTAGTGGCAGACTCCATTCCCCATCATCCCCAGTGGACACCTGCGATGGTCAATGAAAGCAGAATCGAGGCGAAGCGACAAAAGTCATATGCACAGGCCTGCCGGAGGAGGAGAGCTGTTCATACTCGAATCGAACGAGGTGGCCTGGTACTGTTGAAGAACAGAGTAACCAGTGGAAAATTCAGACTGACCTATGAGAAGAGACCGTGGAAGGTCATCAGCGTGAAGGGCACTCGCATCATTGCCACTAGAGGTCGCGAAATAGTGACCCGGAACATATCACACTTTAAACTATTTCACCCGGAGGCAGAGACAGTCACATGCCCGGAGAGCCCGACGTCTCACGCGACTGCGGTCCCGTGGCCGAGGTAATCCAGGAATCTCGAAACGATCCTCTGAGGATCACCCCTCCTGCCGTGGCATGCGAAGGCCCAGATGACCCTGAGAGCTCCAGTGTGGAACAAGAAGGTCCTGAAGGTGATATTACAAGCCAAAGCCCCACTTCCCCGGCCGAGAGTGATGTCCCCAAGACTCGTGGGCCCTCCACTTATAAGCTGAGGAGCAACCCAGAGCCTTCCTGTCGACTTCGTGACTATTTCATGTAAGACTGTTCCAATATATTTACAGTTACTGTTTACAGTGTCTTAACGTGTATGCTAATCATGAACCCGAACATTGCAGTATCATCCAAAGACCAGAATAGTCAATTCAGAGACTGTACCAAAGTGCCTTTCAGCATCAGCATGTTTGTTTCTTTTATATTTTAGGAGGAATGTTATGTTCCAGCTTATGCACGCCCCTGACGTAACGGGCGTGCAGCGTAAGTCACACCTGACCTGGTTTCATAAAGAGGGGCCCCGCATGTACATCGGCCACTTGGCGACGGTGCGCAGAGCCATAAGCATAACCCAGTGTCCGAGTATTTATTGATGGTAGGCCAAGTGAAGGCCTCGTATAAGAAACACAGGTACACAGGTGCCCCCTGAGAGTAGGACCCTTAGACCCTTGGCCCCTAGCTATCACTGGCCCCCTAGCGACACAACAGCAGGCGCAAGCAAGTGTGAATGTGTTATTTATCACAAAAACACACACACACATTGATTGTGTGCTGCTGTACACAGCACACGCAATGGATGGGGACTGTCTGAGTTTGTCTCACCCTAGTGATTTGTACCGAAGGGTTATGCCTCCAGTGCAAATCCGATACCAGACAGTGCACATTCACCTTTACACCATAGTGAGGGGTTGTGCATTGCGAATTGCAGTCTTGGTTGTGTGGCAGCAGATGGGGGGACACCAGAAGTAGATTCATCTTTGAAAATATAGCGCTGCAGTGTGGTTTCCCCTTGCCCAACGGAGTGCAGCTAATGTGGATGCTGCATAGCGCTGCGTGAAAAATGTGTGAATCTGGCCACTAATGTCACGTTGTGCTTTTGTTTCCCCTTAATGAGCAATGAACATTGACTTCTTGTCACAATGTGCTCAGTACATTTCCTATCTGAAGCAAAACGAATTCAGGGGAAAAGAGTACTATTTGCTTCTCGTTCCCTAAATCAACTGTAGAAGCATGAAAAATAGAAATGTGCTGCCCAATGTAGAATAAAATGAAGGCAGGTAGTTGGCACAGTGGGTTTCATTTGTGATGTGAGTTTTACACCGAATTGCACATTTCTGGCTTGTCACACAAAGTGAATGTTAAGAAACATAATACGTTAAGCCACCATGCCAAGTATTTAGTCTGCATTGAATATTTTGATATCAGCAAAAATGTTCGGGCATTAAATTACTTTGTGGAAAATGGAGTCTCAATTTGCTTTGACACACATGATACGCGTGTGTTGTGACATTTTAAATCATGGCTCGTGCAGATAAGAACCACATTGGCGTCTACTCTAGAGGAAATATTTGCTCAAAGAAACACACCGCTTGACTGCAGGTTTTCTTCGGTGTTTGTGGCATATAATGAATTCCAATCTCTTCTCAGAGGTATAACTAAATCGTATCTAAATCTTCCGACAAAAGGGGGAGGGGCGTACACAAGCCACGGGGATTTGATTAGCTCTATGTAGACTTGTCCAAACTCCACAACATGTTTTTTTGAGATTATAAAAACAAAAAACGGATGCATTAAAAATGAATGAATGAATGAATGAATGAATGAACGAATGAAATAAGCTCCCGGATATAAGTTAGAAATAAATTGTAAGTAAATAAAGCGATGAAGTACTGCATTACCAGCCCTAGACCGTGTCAAATAAATTTTAGGTGCATAAGCCAATTTGCACTCTTAAAATAATGCAAGATGGCATATAACATGAAGGCATGGTAACAGCCCTGACAAGTTTACAAATATAAACTGATCACGATTAAATATATACTTGTTTACGACCTTTTAAAAGGATTTGTAAATTTGTCTCAGTTTGTCTTTTAAAGTGCTGAATAAATTCTGACCACAGATAAGATTATTTTCTCTATTCTCGTGTTTTAAGGATCCCTGGTCTCGTTTTGCTATCTACAGAATTTTTCTGGGGCGTACGAGAAAAAATATCCTAGGATTAAACAAAAATTGAAAGTTATCTGTCATTATAATAGAGATTGTTGCAATTCATCTTGGTCTTCACTACTTTTTGCATTTAATATATTTATTTTTGTTGCTGGTATTATGACACTGTGCACCGTCACGCTGCCATTTAGTACCACATTGTACGCTCCCTGTCCCCCAAACATGTACTGTAATTACTTTTGCGCACACGCACCTTGTTTGATGTTGGGGCATTCTCTGGAGCCCATACCCTGTGCCTGCATCACCACCGCTACCTGCATTGCTGCTTGAGGTCTCCTCCCGCCGCCGCAGCTCCACAACATCCTGAGCACGGCCGCAGAGGTGGGAAGACCTGCCAGGCTGGGGACACAGGGACTACCAGTCACAGCTTGCTTCGCGGTCAGGAGCCGCCTTCACCTGCGCCAGGAGGCGCTTTAAATTCAGGATAACCCCGCGTCGCGGGATCGTGCGCGGGTCGCGCCGGGCAAAGGACGGGCCCGTCTAAGCCCGAGCTGGGCCACCCCCCTTGACATTTCCATCAAAAGGAAATTATAACTAACCCTGGGCGGAGTTCGCGGAGTGGGGCTTCGCGGAGCTACGCGAAGTGGGCGAGAAACTACGCCCACCTCCGCACTCCGCGTAGCCCCACTCCGCAAAACCACTGGCCGCCAGCCCCGCCACCCGCCTCCCTCCCGCCCTCCCTAAATACTTTAAAATAAAGGAATGCAATAACTTTAAAAGCACTTACCTTGCCGCCGCTGCCCGCCGCGTCCCCGGGGCTCGCTATCTTCCGTCTTCTTCAATAATGCGCATGCGCGGGCGGCCGCGCATGCGCATTTTCTCGTGAAAATGCGCATGCGCGGCCGCCCGCGCATGCGCATTACTGAAAAAGACCGAAGACGGAAGATAACGAGCCCCGGGGAACGCGGCGGCCAGCGGCGGCAAGGTAAGTGCTTTTAAAATTATTGCATTTCTTTATTTTAAAGTATTTAGGGAGGGCGGGAGGGAGGCGGGTGGCGGCCAGCTACGCTCCGTCTGCGGAGCGTGCGTAGTGCCGCCTGGCTCCGCCAGCTCCGCAAAATGCGGAGTAGGCGGCACTACGCACACTCCGCAGACGGAGCGTAGCTGGCCGCCCACCGTTAATTATAACAGTAAGCATATCGATATTACTACGAGCAACTACTGCACTGCCAGCTATTATACCGTGGGAACCCCAAACTGAACTATTTCAGCTTCCAAATTCTGTTCCTTTCGTCTTATGTGTGCTTGCCCTTAAGCAAAAATTGTCACTGTTATTGATTAGCGGTTGGTGTAGCCCAAGTACATATAATAGGAAATGGCCACTACATCTAGGAAAGGATCTAAACCATCGGTGGGGGGAGGTGTCAGAGGCACTTTGGATGCCTTCTCGACAAAGGCGGTCCCAAACTTAGACCGCAAAATTTCTGTGGCAAAGAGCTGCCTGTCCTTCAAACTTCAGAAAAACAAACAATCCTCTTTGGGCTCAATAAAGCTAACAATGTCTCCACCAACACATGGCACGTTAAGCAATGAAAATATTTACATCACAGACATTGGCATCCCATTTTTATTTCAAGATAATCCATCCCCACAGAACCTAATTACTAGAACGCCGGCTGAGGTGGTCAATTAGGACCCCTCTGTGGACTTTTCCCTGGAGGAGTCCTCTTTGTTACAGTTGCCAGAGCCCACTCCCAAAACTAACAAGTGCACAATCACTGCCACTAAACCAGTCCCAGGAGCTTCTTTAAAGAGAAAGAGAGGGGATCTCGTCAGCAGGGAAGGAGAACCAAAGCACCTAGAATCTCTCCAAACTCAATCCAGGGAGAGAATATAGTAGCATAAAATATTCAACTACGACATTAAAACTTCAGGATGATACTAACCCGCTTAAATCATACCCCCCAGAGAGAGCCCATAAGCAATGTACCCTGGAAAATATGGAACAACTAGTTAGATCCCTAATTCTCCCACCAACAGAGAGAATAAAGAGGATGGGTAGCGACTTGAGTGGCTTAGTGGAAATTACTACCTCAAACACTAAACTTATAAAAGAATTAGTAACACTTGTATCGGACAACATCAATAGTGGGCACAACCCCAGCAATACAAATGGTCTTCCTACTGGAGATATGCCTAGGCCGTCATGCCCTAAGCAGTTTAGTAAAATTGCTGAGAATGTGCCAATGGGGGGTGCGAGAGCCAACACAACGCCAAGGAAAGCGGCCATAGGGAGTGAGAGAGCGCAAAATTGTGTTAGAAATTGTAGGGGTGCACCATATTCATGAATAATCAGCACCCGCATATATAAAGGATTATAATCATGTTTAAATGTGATGCAGAGCTATGAAACCATGTGCCAGAATTTACATAGCTGAAACATAAGGTGTTTTGAAAGTACTAATGTCATGTTAACTTAGAAATATTGTTTGCAGTGAAGTATTAATACAATTAAGAGATGCTCAATAAGTCATTAGAGTAGCGAGTTGCTCTATTAGAAATTCATTATTGTTTTCATGTAACAACATAGAAGTGTTAAGTTAGAAAATGTATTCTTTTTGTTATAATGATGGAGGCCTAATGAACGAAAATGTATTTGCTCATGTTAGAAGTTGATATCCAGAGACGTGCAGAGGCCCAGGTGGGGGGAAAGGCTGTGTAGGCCGAACTGAGAATGTTTCTCTTAACATTAAATCATGGAAATGTCTTTCCTAGAAGGTTGCTTTAGAAAATTAATTGCAAGTAGCATGGAACTGTGAATCGATTTATGTGCGTTCCTTTGCAGGTGCAAGGTTAACTAGAGATAGTAGAAGAAGGGCCTATTGTGTATGAGCGTTAGGATGGTAGTACCAGACATGGAGGAGTGGCTGCGGAATTTAGGGAAGCAACTTGAAGAGGAGAAGACTCTGGGACCCAAGGACGTTTTTCAACGAACAAGGATGAAGATGTCGTAATGGAGTTTTTGAAAGCTAATACCTTTTGAGAGGAGCGTACCTTAGGGCGTGTCGCCCATATTGTGGGGTTTGTTTTAGGGACAGTACTCCCGTAGGAGGGTAGAGTAGACGCGCATGAGGGCGAAGAAAGATGTTGGTCAGGCAGAGAGCTTTGCTATGCGAGATGGGTTCATAGGCTAAGTCCGAACAAAGTGAGTGTGCTTCTTTGGAAGCCACCACGGCTGACACCTTTGGTAGGAGGGAATCTTGTAAAGTAGGGATGTCACTTAGTAGAGTGTAGGGACAGATTAACCTGGATTTATTTTTCCTTTTCCGATGCCTACTAAGACGCAAGTCATAGCAACTCTTGTTAGTCTGATGGTTCTGGAGTTGTTACTCGTATTGTTTCTTAGTCGATTGAGACTTTTCCGTAGAATTATGTTTGTATTAGTGCCTGTTTGTTTTCTGAATCTTTTACTGAGGTGTTTATATACACAACTGTTTTTGGCTTTATAATAAATCCTTAAACGTAACCTTTTGTCGGTGGTTCTTTGGGGAAAGCAATGGGGATAGTTCAATTTGACATTATAATGTTAAGATAGATTGCCTTCTACACTCTATGACAGGTAAAAAGGTCTAGTCGACCTGTGGCGGGATTCTAGAAATACTATTCTGATTCTAGAAAGAAAAATCCCACCTTTCCAGTTGGTAGCAGAGTAGGATGGTTTATCTTCTGGAGTGAGGGTAATTTAGAGTAGGCTAAGATTTCACCAAGGCCCATAGAGATCTGGAGATGTGCGTCCATAGAGCAGCGGATGGAGGATGGCGTTCCACGGAAAATTAGGGAGAGTGACGGTGCGGCAGAAAGCAGCAGGTCGTAAGAGGGTGAGTATGAAAAGGGACATGTGTGTTAGATTGCGGTGCATTGTGTTGTTGAATTGTGTTGTCTAGCGGAGTTGAGTGCCTGTAGTGTGAAAGGAGAGCAGGTAGTGAGTGCGCGCAACCGGTGAAAATCTTAAGCTCAAGCAGAGTTTAAGTGGTTCGGGTGTATCGAACACCTACAGTAATTGTCTACCATTGAAAGGGGATCATGAGGTACCATTGATTGCCCGCAGGACCGAGATAGGGGGAACGAATGTGTGGATGCGTGGGTAACGGACCCTGGTCGGAAGTTGCCGTGTGTATGTAACCTATCAGAGAGGCGATTGTCTGGTCGATAAGCGGACAGACATTTGCCAGTTCGGTGACAATTACAGTCAGACTGTGGACGTACAGTCAAGGAAGTGGTTGCTTGGTCAGAAGTGATCATTTCAAGTGTATGATTGGGACGCATGCATGACCGAGAGACGAGCGGAGAAAGGAGGGGAACTGCTGCAAAGCGGAGGCGAGTGACGTCAGAAGAGAGCCGCGCTGGGATAGGGCGGCTAGTGTGGAGCCGCGCTGAGATTGGGCGGTTAGCAAGAAGCGAGTGACGTCAGAAGGGAGCCGCGCTGGGATAGGACGGTTAGAGGGAAGCCACGCTGGGATTGGTGGATTGTCATTGTGAAGTAAACGAGCATAGTAAACAAGGAAACATTGTGGGTTTCATCATGAAATGTTTAAAAGGATTGCGAAGCTGTTTTTCGGGAGAAAAGAGGCTAGAACCTCGGGGTGGGGAAGAGGCTCCACCCGAGGATACGCCAGCTCATTACATGGCTACGAATGCTGGGTTACATACCATACTGTGGCTTGAGAACTGGTGTAAGATGACTGACGGGAGTGAGGAATTGACTTTTCCTAGGTACGGGACATTCAGATTAGAAGTGTTGTACCAGCTAAAAGCGACTATGTCTTCTTTGCGACCTTTACCTAGACCAGCACAGTTTGAAGCATTAAATGCATGGATCAGGGCAGCCTACGAAAAAAACAGAGTTAGAAGACAGGAAAGAGTGAAGAGATCAGTTAAGGCGGTGCAGGACGCGAGGTGGGATGCACTGGCCAAGAGGTGGAGAGTGCAGACCATAGAGGGAGACAGATTGTACCCACTGTTGGTCAATGAAAGGGAGGCTCAGAAAAAGAGTACAGAGGATGATGACAGCGAAACAGACGACAGCCTGATAGAGAGACTGTTGTTGGAAAGACCACCTCCATATAATCCAGAAGTAGAGGGGAGGCCAGCACCACCAACGGGAAGAGAGACATCTATAGTAGACGGTGGAATTTTAAGGGAGAGCGACTTGGGCCCAGTAGGGGACAGGTTCGGCTCGGTGGAAGGAGAGGGGGTATCTCAACAGCCCCCAGAAGCGAGAGTAGTGGGAAGATTTACGGTGCAGAAGGTGCACTGCGAGGAGGGAGCCAGTGTCCAAAGGCTACCACATGCTCTTACGGTACCTGTCACCATAGGTCCCATAGTATCGGTGTACAACCCAGAACAGGCACAAAACAGGAGCCTGCCACAAATAGACAAAGGAATACCAGCGAAGGTAGAAGTAATATGGCGGACGAGTGGAACCAATGGTCCAGGCCCATAGAAAGGAGCACCCCTTTGGCAGCATCGGCAGACTCATCCAGAGAACAGGGGTGTCTGAGAGGTCCGATGGATTTGAGAGGGCCACGGCCAAGACAGATCAGAGAACTAAGGCCAGATCTGTGAACCTGGGAGACGGTCGCGGATACCCAGAGCGACAGGTCAAGGGATGGTAATGGCAATAAAAGTCAGGACAACAAAGGGGCGTCTCACTGTATGTCTAATGGAAGCAGGCATGAATGGGACTGTAGTGGGGAGGAACATAGAGGAGCGTCCCCCCTGCACCTACAGATAGAAGACAAGACTGGGACCGTGAGAGATGGGAGCAAGGAAGCGTCCCCCATAACACACCCAAGGAGGACAGGCGAGTGAGTCAAGAATGTAAGGGGAGAGACTCTGGTGAAACCTCTAGTCAAGGCACATTGAGAGCAGCGATAAAGGCAAGGAAAATAGATGTACTGAGACTTAAATCAGAGGTAGAGGAGATAGTGGAAGGAACAATACCTCTGGAAAGAATAGAACTTTACGAACCAGATGAACTGCTGTTTGTAGCGAAAGATGTTACTCGCAGAGCTAGGACAGCTCACGAGAAGCTAACTGAACTAGTGAACAAATACTCAGTGGATCTGACCAGGACAAAGGCCTTGCAGGGTGGCCATAGGCTGCAGTACTCAGATCAAGATCTGGATGAGAAGAGAGTGATCGGATTAAAAAACCCACATCAGAGAATTAATAGTGGGGATCCGAACATGGGTTCAACTGGATAAATGGGAGGAAAGGTGGTCAAGAAAGAAGAGTGTTAGGCGGAGCACTATAGACACATCTCCAGGAGCGGGGCTGATGCATACAGAAGCATACCCCTTGAGGGAAGTAGCTCATGGGGGATATGTGCATGTACCCTGGAGCAGGGGAGGTTTGGCTGCCTTTACGAACACATTTCCCAAGTTAAGAGAGAGCCCAGTAGAATGGTATAAGCAGGTAGAGAGGTTTGTCAAGATCTCGAAGGTACTGTGGGTTGATTTGAACACATTATTTGACATTGTGGTTCCAGGAGATCTGTGGGTGGCATGTAAGATCAGTGTTGAATGGCCCACAGAGGAGCCAGAAAGAGATGCACTCACAAATGGACCTTCACCAAGAGTAATGATAAAGTATGAGCAAGTGATTACGTGGTTAAAAACTAAGGTGCCACCACAAGACACAGATTGGGTGAAAATAGACCGAACTAGACAAGAACCGAAGGAGACAGTCCATGAGTACTATGAGAGATTATTGCAGATATTCAAGCAGTGCAGTGGTTTGGATGTGATGGACCCAAAGGACATGGGACAGTTTGTGTCCAAGTTTGTTCTGGGACTGAGACCTGAGATCTGTCTCATGATACAACAATATTTGATTTGTTGGCAGAACAAACCTCTAGACGAGATCCTGAGGTATGCAAGGTACTGCAGTGATGAGATAGACTCTAAGACTAAGAAGCTCAAAGATAAGCTGATGCTAGTCCAGATGCAACCGGGAGGAGAGGGTCAGCCTGGAAATGGAACATTAGGGAGGAAATCGGGCGGTCAGAAAAGGGACAGCGAGGAAGGTCCAAGGCCAAGGGTGGACCTGGCGACTCTGAAAAAGACAACTAGGTGTCATCAATGTCATGAGATCGGGCATTGGAGGCGGAAGTGTCCCCATAACCCAGAAAATCAGGTACAGGAGGAGGAAGAGGAGAGTCAGGCCCGCAAGTACTAAGAACAACGGTAGTTAAGTTCAAGTCGGCAAAAGGGGGAACTTCCGCTCCTAGAGCTCCAGTTCCCCAGCCACCGAAGATTGCAGCAGGGAATAAGGTTTACCAACAGATGCCTCTCCTGGTAGATGGAGACGAGTACTATCACTTTGACCCAGTGACAGGGCGGTGCCTGAGTGAAGGGGAAGATTGTACCTTAGGAGCAGTGTTAGAGATAGACCAGAGAGGACCCTTTGTAGAAGCTGATGTAGCCGGACACCCCACCACCTTTCTGGTGGATACGGGTGCGACTCGTTCTACCGTACGGTCTGCAGTAGTTCCTAACTTACCACTTTCCGGACAAACTATCCAGGTTGTAGGGGTCGTAAATAGAAGGATGACAAACCCATTGACTGAGCCAGTCCCAGTAAAAATAGGAAATTTTAGGGACAACCACCAATTCGTGGTATGCGATTCAAGTCCTGTGTGTTTGCTAGGAAGGGATTTGTTGTGTAAACTTAATTGCACCATCTACTGTACACCTAAGGGAGTGGAGCTAGAGACAAATGATGATGATGCTGCCTTTAAGGTTGCAAACACACGCGTGTGCATAGAACTGTATCCTGCACTAACGGTGGAGGAACTCCCCTGGGATTTGAGAGAGACGGTCAGGCAGGAAGTTTGGGACTTTGCAGGAGAGGAGATTGGATTGATCAAAGGTGTGGAACCAGTTAAGATTCAAGTGAGACCTAATGCAGAGTTTCCAAGAACACCCCAGTACAAGCTGACTCCAGAAACAATTGCGGGAATAAAATCTGTGATTGAATCCATGATTAGACAGGGAATTCTGAAGGAAGTAATGGGCAGTCCGTGTTACTCTCCGATCATGGGCTTGCAGAAGCCTAGCGGGAAGTTCAGGATTGTGCAGGATTTACGAAAAGTGAACAACATAGTTGTTCCATGTTGTCCAGTGGTACCAAATCCATCAGTGATATTGTTTCAGATTCCAGCACAGGCTGAGTGGTTCACAGTGATTGACTTGTGTCAGGCCTTCTTCTCAATACCATTACATGAGGAAAACCAATTTCTTTTCGCTTTTAAGCTGGAAGATCGCGTGTTAACATGGTGTCGTATCCTTCAGGGGTATACAGAGAGCCCATCGATCTTTAATCAATTATTGAAGAGGAATCTTGAAAGTCTAGTACTGCCCCAGAACTCGGTTCTTGTACAGTACATAGACGACCTCCTTGTTGCGTCAGAGACAGAAGATGCCTGTAGAATAGACACCATCGCTTTGTTGAACCATCTGGCAGAAAATGGTCACAAGGTATCTTCCAGCAAGCTACAATACTGTCTCCCAGAGGTACAGTATTTGGGACACAGAATAGAGAAGGGAATAAGGAAAGTGTCTCTTGACAGAATAGAGGCAATAATGAAAATGATGGTGCCCTTGACGTAGAGAGAAGTTAGAATGTTCTTGGGAATAGTTGGCTACTGTCGCCAGTGGATTGCTCACTTTTCCCTGAAGGCAAAGCTCTTGCAGAAACTGACGCTCAAGGACGTGAGTGATCCGGTACCATGGGACACAGACTGCATGATGGCTTTCCTTGAGTTGAGAGAGGACTTATGTCGTGCTCGGGCTCTGGTAATGCCTGATTACACCAAATTGTTTTCATTATTCTGCTGCGAGCGAGAGGGTTGCGCGTTAGCAGTTCTAACCCAAGATCATGGAGGTGTCCGTAGACCAGTTACTTATTTCTCGGCTACCTTAGACCCAGTAGCCGCAGCGTTGCCCGGATGTCTTAAATCCGTTGCTGCAACAGGTGTCAGCATTGAGAGATGTGAGAGCATAGTGATGGGACATCCATTGGTGGTACATGTTCCACATTCAGTAGAACTGTTAATGACCAGGACCAAAACGCAGCACTTGACCAACAATAGGTTCACACGCTACGAGCAAGTCATACTTGCCGCGGAGAATGTGACCCTTAAGAGGTGCTCGGTTTTGAACCCTGCTACGTTGATGCCATTGCCAAATGTCTTAGATGATGATTGGGAAGACCACGATTGCCTTGAGGTGACTGAACTATGCACCAAACCTAGACCAGACATTGTCGATGAGCCATTGGAAGACCCGGATGAAATTTTCTTTGTAGATGGCTCATGCATAAGAGACAGTGCTGGACAGTTAAGAGCAACTTTTGCCATTTGCACGATTCATGGGATAGTCGAAGCTGCCTGTCTAGAAGGAGTACACTCCGCTCAGGTGGCTGAGATAGTTGCGTTGACGCGTGCCTGTTTGACGGCCAACAAAATTCGAGTCACCATATACACCGACAGCCGATATGGGTTTGGTGTGGTTCATGACTTCGGTCAGTTGTGGTCTCAAAGGGGTTACATGACATCGTCAGGTTCCCCTATCAGGAATGGAGAATTTGTCAGGTTACTGCTGGAGGCTCTGCAGGGCCCAGCAGAAATCGCTGTGGTGAAATGTACAGCACATAGCAAAGGTGCTGATTTTGTGTCCCTGGGAAATCGTTATGCTGATGAAGTTGCACGCTATTGTGCAGAACAAGCTTGCTCATTTACTGACCAAGTTATTGAGAGAATGCATAGAGGGACTGAGCTAAATATGATAGTTGAAGTAGCAGATACTTTGGATGAATTGAGGAAGATGCAAGAAAAGGCTTCAGATTTCGAGAAAAGAGTGTGGGTGACCTCTGGTTGCATCAAGGGAGATCTGGACTTGTGGATTTCAGCTGATGGGAGAGCTGTGTTACCGAATGAGTTGGTGAGCCCGATGGCTCGACAGATACATGGTCCTGTACATTTGGGAAGGGATGCAATGATACAAGTGTTCAGGCAGACTTGGTACAATCCCAAGTTTAGGACGGCTGCGGAAGCGGTGTGTCAGAGATGTGTTACGTGTCAACAAATGAATGTTGGGAAAAGGACACCAGTCACGTTAAGTCACGTTGGGAGGTCTGGAGGGCCTTTCAACAGAATGCAACTGGATTTCATTGAGATGCCGAAGTGTAATAGCCTCAGATATGTCTTGGTGATTGTATGTGTGTTTTCCAGATGGGTTGAGGCATACCCAACTCGTAGGTGCGATACACTCACAGTAGCAAAACTATTTGTTGAGGGAGTTAGTGCCAAGATTCGGGGTCCCGACCTCTTTGGAATCGGACAGGAGGACACATTTTAACAGTGAAGTTGTGATAATGCTCTGCTCTGCACTGAGCATTGACCAGAGACTGCATTGTAGCTATCGACCAGAGGCTTCTGGCATAGTAGAGCAAATAAATGGAAACCTCAAAGCTCGAATGGCGAAAGTGTGCTCATCTACGTCCCTGAAATGGCCAGATGCTTTACCGTTGGTGTTAATGAGCATGCGTAGTACACCAGATAGGAGGACAGGACTCTCACCTCATGAGGTGTTGATGGGAAGAGCTATGAGATTGCCGTCCGTCCCTTCAGCAGCCTTGCTAAATATCATAGATGATCTGATTCTTGACTACTGCAAGGGACTATCTGATGCCATCCATTCTGTGTCTCTTCAGGTGCAGACCGCTGAAATCCCGGCTTCTCGAGACCTTTGTCACGACCTGTGTCCAGGTGACTGGGTCCTGGTGCGGAAGCACGTGAGGAAGAGCTGCTTGGATGTGCGCTGGCGAGGCCCGTTTCAAGTTATCCTGGTGATGAACACTGCCGTAAAGTGTGGTGGATTGCCGAACTGGATACATGCTTCCCACACTCGAAGAGTCCCAGCGCCCCTGGAAGAAACAGCTCCTCTCGTTGAAGGAAATCCAACTGTGGAAGAAGATCCACTGGAGGGGACCAGTCAAGCTGTGGGGGTGTCTGAAGAGGCTGGTAACTCATCTGACCGAGCTGAAGGAGATCGCGACGACAGCGACACAGAATCCGCCTCTGAATGGGGAAGCTGTTGTGAAGGTGATCTAAACCCTGAAAAAGCTGAAGGCAGTGATGAGCAGGTTGTGCCAACGAGAAGCAGAGGAGTGAACAGCACAGAGGCAAGTTGGCCTGAAAGGCGAAGAAAGCTGAACGTGAGGCTGACCTCTGAAAGAGATCTTGCACCTGTATCTGAAGAATCAGACCCGGAAGGGGAAAAGAAAGAGTCAGAGGAAAAAGGTCCGAGGAGATCAAGGAGGGTGAGAGTACCTTGTCGAAGATACGCCACTCCGGAGTGGACCTACCCTTTGACAAATGCCAGGTGTACTGAGGTCCGGGAGGGTGAGGTCAGTGCTTGTGACCGATACGACCCCCAATGTTAAGTTGGAAGTGATACTGTTGGTACCTGGACTGGAAATCGAAGGTATACTGACAATCATGATTCCAAATCCCCCTTACCTAAGCAAGATAAATGACTTGATCCTGAATAGACTGGTTTTCCGTACATTTGGCCCTGAGATACCTGCTTATGAATCAGTAGTCCTTCGGATGGAACTCTTGGACTATGTACTATGTGCAGTTGGAGATAATATCATCATTGACCAGTAAAGACTTTGCAAATAGCTGTTGAATTTAATTAGAGCCGAGTGGAAGAAGAAGAAATTTAGGGACATCCCTTAGAGGATGGAGAAGGGTCAGGGGCGCCTGAATGCGAATGGAAATGAAGAATTGAAAGGGGATCCCTGCTTCTAGGTGTGGTTCGAGAAATTTCATAAAGCCAAGGAAAAGACTTCGTGTTGCTGCTAGAAACGAATAACACTGTCTGAGACCATGGAGGCAGGGAACCCGACTCGTAGGGCAAAATGTATTATAGGCACACTTATAGGGGTAGTGATTTTCTTTATATTTTAGTAGTTTTAGTTTCTTATTTAGCACCACAAGAGCAGGAAGCGGGGGTCGAGGGAACACCTACACCTACCACTCCTAGCCAGAAAGAGGTAAACATAGGAGCCGAGAAAGCTTTGCTAGCAGAAGAAAGCCGTAGATTACATGCAGATTTGTCTAAAGGAAACTTATAAAAGAATGCGTATGCCAAGTTGTTGTATGAGTATATTGATGCGATGGATGTGAAAGATTGTTATGTGTGTATGCAGTTGCCTGCTTCAGTAGACGAGGGTATTAGATACCATCACCTGCCATTGATGTATGCAATTTCATGTAGTTTGCTGCTTAGCATATTTTATGGGCGGAATCATTTTGAATATTTCTTTTCGAATTATGATTCTGTGCTACCGGAAGTCCCAAATTATAAGCACCTGAACAAGTGGGACTATTATAAGTCAGAGGATAGACTCAGATACTTTTTCATTCCAACACGAGAAATAGACACCTCATATGTTCATCGACACAACTTGACCTGTTCATTGGCAGAGGTAGAGAAGAAGTTCATAGAAAAGGTAGAGGATAGGTATCAGAAATAGAAGCAGTTGCAGCCGTCAGGTCAAGGTAAAGTAGATTGGACTGATGAGGAGAAGCTGCATAAGACGAGGGGAAGCTATGGTCCGATAGCATTGGATGAGGTACAGAAAGGGAAGTTATGCCTTCACAGACAAAAGACGTATTATGAGAATGTGTATGTGGGCCAGACAACTTGTGAACACACTTTCACATTAGAATATTACACCAAGGATTTCCTGAAGAGTGTGGTACAAGTGATGGCTATGGTGTATTTTGTCTGTGGGAAAAATGCGTATGTGAGGTTGCCCGATAGGTGGTATGGGACATGTTACCTGGCGATTATTTTTCCTAAGATTTACCACACCGAGGACTTCGCTCTTGTCGAAGGAGGACACCTGACGAGGGTAAAGCGAGGGGAGAGTGCTGGTGCAATAGTGGGAGATGTGTTTGGAGCTGCGATACCAATGTTGGGAGTGATCTTGAATGACGTGAAGATAAGGCGGTTGGCAACTGTGGTGGATGAATTGTCAATGAGTACAGCTAAGTCGTTGGTGTTGATTGAGGGTGAGATGCTATTGATAAGGACAATGGTTTTGCAGAACTG
Source organism: Lissotriton vulgaris (assembly GCF_964263255.1). Taxonomy (NCBI): domain Eukaryota; kingdom Metazoa; phylum Chordata; class Amphibia; order Caudata; family Salamandridae; genus Lissotriton; species Lissotriton vulgaris. The sequence goes on along the minus strand of NC_141694.1, from coordinate 1,347,984,218 downwards.
TCTTGCTCTAGACGTCCTTCTGGCGAAAGAGGGCGAAGTCTGTAAACTTTTAAAGGTTCAGGAATGTTGCACGTATATTCCCGAGAATTCCAAGGATCTGAAGAAATATATACGTAACATTACTGCAATTCATTACAAAATTGAGGATTTGATGCAAGAGAAAGCATGGGAAAAAGTTGGCAAAGGATTTGGAAGTGTTGGAAACTGGTTTGCAAGCCTGGGAAGGAGTTTCCTTGGATACATACTGAAACCCTTTATCATAGTGGCATGTGTGGTCAGATTATGGGGTTTGCTGAGACTGGATAAATGTTATAGGTCAAATAGGTTGGCGAGGTCAATGAGGGTACAAGAGCAGAGAATGGAGAACTTACAAGACAACCAATATCGAAGTTTGAGGGCATTGGAGATGCTCAAGCGAGTGAACCTTGCGACAAGTTCTGTGTAGCTCGGTCCCTACCCTAAGGAATGTTGGGTTGGTGGTGATGACACAGGTCATCAAAGGGGGGACTGAGAGGAATTGTGTTAGAAATTGTAGGGGTGCACCATATTCATGAATAATCAGTACCCGCATATATAAAGGATTATAATCTTGTTTAAATGTGATGCAGAGCTATGAAACCATGTGCCAGAATTTACATAGCTGAAACGTAAGGTGTTTTGAAAGTACTAATGTCATGTTAACTTAGAAATATTGTTTGCAGTGAAGTATTAATACAATTAAGAGATGCTCAATAAGTTATTAGAGTAGCGAGTTGCTCTATTAGAAATTCATTATTGTATTCATGTAACGACATAGAAGTGTTAAGTTAGAAAATGTATTCTTTTTGTTATAATGATGGAGGCCTAATGAACGAAAATTTATTTGCTCATGTTAGAATGTGATATCCAGAGACGTGCAGAGGCCCAGGTGGGAGGAAAGGCTGTGTAGGCCGAACTGAGAATGTTTCTCTTAACATTAAATCATGGAAATGTCTTTCCTAGAAGGGTGCTTTAGAAAATTAATTGCAAGTAGCATGGAACTGTGAATCGATTTATGTGCGTTCCTTTGGAGGTGCAAGGTTAACTAAAGATAGTAGAAGAAGGGCCCATTGTGTATGAGCGTTAGGATGGTAGTACCAGACATGAAGGAGTGGCTGCGGAATTTAGGGAAGCAACTTCAAGAGGAGAAGACTCTGGGACCCAAGGACGTTTTTCAACGAACAAGGATGAAGATGTCGTAATGGAGTTTTTGAAAGCTAATACCTTTTGAGAGGGGCGAACCTTAGGGCGTGTCTCCCATATTGTGGGTTTGTATTAGGGACAGTACTCCCGTAGGAGGGTAGAGCAGACACGCATGAGGGCGAAGAAAGATGTTTGTCAGGCAGAGAGCTTTGCTATGCGAGATGGGTTCATAGGCTAAGTCCCAACAAAGTAAGTGTGCTTCTTTGGAAGCCACCATGGCTGACACCTTTGGTAGGAGGGAATCTTGTAAAGTAGGGATGTCACTTAGTAGAGTGTAGGGACAGATTAACATGGATTTATTTTTCCTTTTCCGATGCCTACTAAGATGCAAGTCATAGCAATTCTTGTTAGTCTGATGGTTCTGGAGTTGTTACTCGTATTGTTTCTTAGTCGATTGAGACTTTTCCGTAGAATTATGTTTGTATTAGTGCCTGTTTATTTTCTGAATCTTTTACTGAGGTGTTTATATACACAACTGTTTTTGGCTTTATAATAAATCCTTAAACTTGACGGTGGTTCTTTGGGGAAAGCAATGGGGATAGTTCAATTTGACATTATAATGTTAAGATAGATTGCCTTCTACACTCTATGACAGGTAAAAAGGTCTAGTCGACCTGTGGCGGGATTCTAGAAATACTATTTTGATTCTAGAAAGAAAAATCCCACCTTTCCAGGGGCGTGATAGCGCCCATGGGAACCGAGAAACCAATAACAAAGGTGTCAGGAGATAAGGAGTTAAAGAGCAGAGGGTCTGCTGACACTTTCCCTAGTTTAAATCCTATGTCTAAAGATAAAGGGAAAGAAGGAATCACCGAAAAGGCCCATCCCCCAAAGAAAATCTCAAAGAGAACAATTCGCCACATAGATCTACCACCTGAGGCGGCTCCATACGCTATCATTCTCACAGGGGTCCCCAAACTTTTAGAAGGGAAGGAGGAAGGCTACCTCGAATTAAAGAACAAAGTCATACATTGGCTTATGAACAACAGGCCACTGCCCCCTAACATCGATGGAGAAATACCGCATGTGAGAAGACTGGCCTGGGTGGGACAGCGACCCAAAGACTTATCCGGGGATGTAATAATCATCATTTTCAGAGATCCAAGGGCGGTCACACACACATAACTGACTGGTATCTAGAGCGGGGAGAGAAAGGTATATCAACCAGGAACCTGAGTTAATTCTATCCACAGCCTTTGGTGACATCCTGGGGCAGACGTGATATTCACAGCAACTTTAAACACACTACTTATGCCCCTTTTTCACCTAAAAATATAAATAATAATCAATGGATACTCACACACCATGGTCGTAGGTTAACAGAAAAACCAAATAGTTACTGGGGTGGGAACTTACGGCCCGCCCAATTTACCTCATTTACTCCACATACTCCACATTGGACCATTCCCTTAACAAATCGATACAATGCTTTCTCGGGTCTGGATGACCTAGACTGACAGGCAAGGAACCCCCCGGGGGAACATGTAGAAACAACAACAACTCTGTTAACCATAGTGCCTCATCAGAACATGAGGGAAGACACCCTCGGTACCCTAAAAGAGCAATATGAACTAAACGTAACTGCTTTATGCAGCGACATAGCTGTGGAAGAAATCATCAAGCCATATGGGGCCGAGAGACAGTCTCTAATTGGCGGCCTGGTTTCCATGGACTGAGCTCCATCAAAGGAAATTAGAACCAGAGATAGCTCTCTCTTTAAAAACACAGGCGTCAGGTTGACCAATCTCTCTCATAGCCTCCTATCTTGGAATGTGGCGGGTCTGTCAACTAAGGTCTCCCAGCAAACATGGTTAGATGTTGTGACGGTCCATAGCATAATATGTTTGCAAGAAATATGGACGACAGAGGAACGACACATCATAGGTTATCAAACCTTTCATACCCCAACCTTGGCTAGTGTACAGGGCAGAAACAAAGGAGGCCTCTGCATTTATGTCGCAAAAACAGGGGACATAAAAGTTCATAAATTTCTGAGTACAACTTTTTACCAGGTATTAGTGTTTAGTTGGGGCCAATCAAAAAAATAAAAATCCTTTTAGCAAACTTTTATTATAATGTTCCTCCTAACACTATAGAGCCTGTAATTCAAAATCTCATGACTAGTTTAACATCTTTAAGAGACCAGATATCCGGAGAGAAGGCGATAATCTGGGTCGGGGATTTTAACTGTACTATTTGCCCCCATTATGCAACTGGCCTCTGCGGTCTGGTTGATTACAGGGAAGATATCCCTACTCATTTTGCCCACAAAAAATTAGGTAATATCTTAAATGAAATCACCTTCCACTTTAATCTGTCTTTCGTGAATGAGCTATGTAACCCGAACATCCCTTTTCAACCGACCTATAACGTACGCAGGAGTAATTCCGTAAAATACTTTACCTTAATGTCTTCTGATCATGCGGGACTTGTGAGCACATGGGAAACAGGTACGGCCCTACTCAGCGACCACTACCCTATCTCCTTTACAGTAAAAATTAGCGGGGAGAAACGAATTACAAAGAGGAATCTCCCTTATACCCAAAATATTAATCTGGCTGCTAAAAACGGCTTTGTTATTAAATGGGAGAAGGTTGAGACTGCTGGGTTCCTGAAAAAATGAATATCGTCATCCCTCGAAGACATCGGGGTATGTTTGACATACGACGAGGAACCAGCTAAAGTAATGGCTTCCTTTTCAAAAATGCAATTAACGCTAAAGAAATTATTGTTTAGAGAACTTAAAACTGTCGCAAATAAAGCGCATGGGTGGTTCGACAGTAAGTGCACCAAGGCACTTAAACTTTTTGAAAAGGCCTTGCAAAGCACACCTAAAAATCCTGACCTAATCCACCAAGCCAGAGGGGCATATAAAACGACTATTAAGATCAGGAAAGCCACTCTAAAGAAAGAGGCTTGGGCGTCTCTATGTGAGGCCGCACATTGGAGAGACAACACGGCATTCTGGAAAGAGGTAAACGCCACATATCTGCAAAGTAGAGATGAGGACTTTATTGCTATAGCAATTACAGGAGACATCTGGGTGACCCATTTTAAACATCTTTACGATAGACCGACGAGTGGACCTAGTATGAACACTCCTAATGACACTATATCTAGTTCCAGTAATCCTACTCATTCAACTACATTCCCCTTAGATATAACTTTCAATTGCCATGAGGTTATTAAAGCCATTAAAGAAAGTTCATCCGACAAGGCTCCGGGCCCCAATGGCGTTCCGATCGATGTCCACAAGGCAGAGATAGATCTCTGGGCCCCCTTGCTCACGAATGTGTTAAATAAGGCCAACCAATATGGGTTTGTTTCATCTTGGCCGGACGCTATCGTCGTGCCAATTTTTAAAAAAGGCAATAGAAACGACCCTATTTGTTATAGGCCAATTTCACTCCTAGATGCACTTATGAAAGTGGCTGGGAGAATAATCTTAAATAGGATCCACATCTGGGAGGAGGAAAATCAGGCCATTTCTAACCTGCAGTATGGCTTCAGATCAGGGAAAGGGACCGTGGAAAATGTCTGAACTTGGCCTTACTTATTTCCAAATACACTCAGGCCAGGAGCGGAAAGTTTTATATCACCTTTGTTGATTTAACTTCCGCTTTCGACTGCGTGGACCACGATTTATTATGGAAAACCCTTTCAGGTTTGGGCATCGATAGCCATATTGTAACCTTCATTAAAGAACTATATACGGACGCAGGAGCTAGAGTGAGGTTTAAACGCCAGGGGGAGTGCTCGGATAAATTTCCCATCTTGAGGGGGGGTCAGACAGGGGTGCATACTAGCACCCCTGTTGTTTACTATTTATGTCAATTCCATCGGACAATGTTTAAGAGAGTCACAACATGATTACCCTTCTATAAACAGGACACCCGTGCCATTACTATTATATGCCGATGACGCAGCGGTAATTTCACGGACCAGGCTAGGATTACAGCGGGCTGTGGTCAAATTTTCCAACTTTATGAGGGACAGAAGCTTAAAAGTGAACACCTCTAAAACGTATACAATGTCTTGTGGCCCAGGGTTAAAGAAGATGTCCTGCCCAATATTTCTGGAAGGTGAAAACATTTAAACAACTGACAGGTTCTGCTGTTTGGGCATAACCTTCAACAGGAGGGGGAGCTGGCATGCTGCGGTTGCTGCCAGAAAATTAGCTTTCACACGGACTATCGGCGCCTTGAAAAATTTCTCCGCCAAATTAGGCGGGAAACCGGTTAAGGAACTGATACACATTTACAAGGCCAAATGTATATCCACAGCCACATATGGTGCAGAACTATGGGGGGTAGATAATGCACAGTCGTTACAATGTGTTGAGAACCAGTTCATTTGCCACCTACTGGGCGTCTCTAAATTTACATCAACTTACATGACACACAGGGATTCCATATATCTGTGACACCATCAGGATGTCCCCAATATTGTTGTGGCACAAGGTCTGGGTCACTAAGGAGACTACCTTAAAGAGAGACTTAATAACTGATTGTCTCGCATTGGACGGGGTGGCAAACATCAGATGGCTATCTTATGTGAGAAATATTCTCACAGGGATAGGTCACCCAGAGTTCTTTGAAAACCCAGTTACCATGGAGGGGATATCAAGAGGTTCCTTGAAAAAGATGGTTTCTGCGCATCTAGTAAGTGTCAGATGGAATCTTGAGAAAAAGAAATACACTGTTCTCAGATACCAGGAAATTACTCACTGTGAGGGTTTACAACACTGTCTCACCCTGGTCGTAAACCCCTATGCCCGCACATTGCTGACCTGCCTTAGATTAGGTACCTTTTCCGTTTGGTTACCTTCCCTACCTGTAACGATTGGTCCACGGATAATCTAACTTGCCCTTGCGATGACAATTCAAAGCAATCAAACATACACTGCATGCTATTTTGCAAATTCTACCAGGGACTGTCGTAAATATATAATTTACTCTCTTAATTTCTATGCAGGTAAGTACTTAATCAATAATAACTCAAATCGGAAAGAAAGAACCAGAGTCCGTGGTGTTAGAGTTCTTAGGGGTTTTATTCCTCAAAAAGGAATGGTCAGGACCATAATATCATGTTCTTCCCACCGCAGGGGTGGAAGAAGGGATAGAGCGCGCTACATTTTATTGACAGTACATAGCTTATATACTTAATTCATGTCATAAGAAACAGTATAGTAGGCGTAACAGCTGAGAGAAGACAAGATAACAGTATACACGTGTTACTAGTACGTAATCAGAAGGCGTGGACTAGGCGTGAACTGGAGGTGTGTGCTAGAAACGTCACGGATGGGTGTCACAAAGGGGTGGCACTAACAGAAATGTTGCAATGTCAGCAGAAATCGGAAGCTTGGATGCGCGCGCAGCTGCATGACGTGTGATAGACGTGAAACTGGAGGGGTGCAGGGGACTTGACATTTACACTGACGGAAAGAGACAGAAGTCTGGCATGTCAGATCAACTTGTACTTTTATCATATCTGATATCTGATGTTTAGGAACCATATTATCTGGACGGAAAGGTCTCTAGGGTAGAAGCCATTCTATACTAACTGTGGATGCGTGTATAAGCGCCTAAGTGTCTGCATGAGAAGCGTGGGGGCAAGGGGCCTTCCATGGAAGCATGGCAACAGGAGCTATGAATTACTTGCACTGAGACAGGTCGGCCCTTTGGCTCTGCAGCTGGGGAGGATGTTTACTGAAGCTAGTAGGCAGGAATGCATTTTCGAAGAGCGGAACAGATAACTCGAAGGTTATAGTCAGACTTGGCAGAAAGCAGGCTGAGCTGAGCGCGATGGGCCGCGCTGGAAGTAAGTCAGAGTTCACGGGTACAGAAGCAGCCTGGGCTGAGGCTGTCAGAGTCAGAAGCCAGAAAAGAGGCTCGATGGCAGAAATTCAGGGCCTACTTTGCCAGAGCAGGAAAACATGTAAAGTACACTACAAAAAGACGTTGGCATAGCATACTTAGGAACGGGCTATTTAATCCATTCTGGGTGGATCTGAAAGAGGACAGGTTAACGTTGGACGCAAATGCATTTGCGTCTTCATAACTGACACAGGAGGGAAGTTACATGCACTTTAAGCTGGTACATGGAGTCGGTGGGGTACGCGCTAGGGAACACAACTTGACCATAAAATGTATATTTCCTCAGGACCACGAAGGGCCTTCTTTATACCTGTCCTTAAAGCATGGGGGATTCGAACTTGTAGATTAGCATATGTGAAATTGCAACAGTTAGAAGATGATCATGTCATTTATGCAGTCTCAAGTTTTTTTAAACTCGTTATTAAATTCAGGACTACTATGCAGAGCTTTGTATTTTATCCCTAAGTATATAAGTTTTAAAGTATTTAATCATGAAGTTTTTTATAAGAATTGTTTGATCAAGCTTATTCTGAATTTTATGGATATATTTTGCTCCTTTTAAAACACAAGACAAGATCTTTTAATGTTGTATTACGCTTTCATGATTTTAATCTGAAAATCGAATAAAGCTTGTTTTGAATTTGAATTTACTGTAATATTTATTACAGCAATTGGATTATTTTAACCTTCCAGAAAGACCATATAAAGTTGGTTATTGAAATGCATCACTGGTGTGGAAGTTACATGACATAACATATGTATTTGTAAAGCGCACGTTCACCTCCAAAGGGGTAACTCGGCGCTGAATAACAGATGTTAATTGTTACCCAATTCAATGGTACTGACCTAAAAAAGGATGAAAGACTGAGTGGACCAGCTGGGATTTGAACCTGTGACCATGAGGTTGAACACAGGCCCCTGCAGTGGATGCATTAGTCCACTAAGCCACCAGACCCAGCATATGTGATTTGCAGTGAGTATTTGCACCACCCACTTATATAGCTAAAGTGTATAGCCCTAGAAAACACCACCCAACGTTTCTTGGTTGGCCTGCAGTTTAGGCCACCCCAGCGACTCGTGGAATGGTAAAGTTTATTTCCATCTAGAAAACCTACATTAGTACATTTCGTAAACCACCCCGAAGTGTCCCCTATACATCTACCTAGTTTTGTGCTTTTAGCATGTAGTCAGCGGAAACTACGACAAGGATGCCAAGTCTAACAATTTTGCAACCCCCACACCATAATGGTTGGCCTGAAAACACACCAAGTGTCAGGATGCACTAGCCTTATGTGTTCCGAATCCAATGGAAGCAATGCACTTTTCTGTATTTCACCACCTCCACCAGTGACAACACACATAAATGTGAGGACCTGTAGTAGACATAGAGACCAGAGATTGGTCTGAGAGAGACAAAATAGGCTTTAATTATCTGATTCATTGCTTCTGTGGATCTAGAATGTCTGGAGGATGCCTTAAGTCTCTTGTTATATACAGTTGTATGTATAATTGTAATGATGAATGGATATACCTTACCATGCCTCTGTGTAATAAACTCTTTTTCACTTGGATGTGCAACATACAATTCCTGAAAACTAAATACACAGAGAATGGGTACTTAGACTATAAATTCAGTAACATTTCTCTATATGGCTTCAATAACTCCCTCAAGTTTAGTCGCTGTGTAGTCTCTTGTGCAAAACGAGCTATTATTTTTACTTGACTTCTATAGAACTGAAAGCTATCCGACAAAGTTAATATTGTATTGTTCCTTAATCTTTGCAATTCTATAATCTTTGCAATTAGAATGTGCATACTAGAACTTTAATGCCTTAGGTTTAGGGCTCCCTGTTCAATAGTATGTTTTGGAGGGGTAATCCAAAAGGTAATTATCCATCTTTATTTTTTGCTCTTTCTTTTTGTATTTATCTATTTTTATTTTGTGAAAGGATGAACCCAAACTAGTATATATCCGTATTTATTAAATTGATCATGGTATGCTTCCAATTGGACATCACATGCTCTTTAGGGCTATAAGAAGCCATATTTAATACACCATGCATATGCGAAACAATAACTTAACATTTTAGTACAATGCATAACTGCAACTGTTTACAGCTTCATTAAAAAAATTGTTCCCTTTTTCTCACACTCCTGCCTGTTAGTCAAAACTATACTGCCATAGCAGTCATACATGACAACAGCAACGATCACTCAAAAAAAAAACTTGTTTCTGGGTTTTCTGTTTGAGTTTATCTGTAAAAATCAGTAAAAATTAAAATTGGATACCTACGTTGTGAGTGACATTCATATATAAAAACTTGGGGTCAGATATATTAAACTTTCACACAATGCAACCAAAGGCAGCAAGCCCCCTTGCTGGGCTGCTTGAAAGGGAGACAGCAGGAATGCTCCATATGTAACATTAAATGGCGCATTCTAGTCATTTTCTTGTGCTGGCGCACAATGTGCTGTCTTGAGCCAATGCAGGGACCCTTGCACCATGGTGCAAGGGTCCTTGTGTTGCAGACAGGATTGTTTATGTGCAGGAAGGGACATTTTCCTGCACAAAAACTATTCTCTGAGACATTGTGCTCTTTTTATGTATGCTGCAGAATGCAGCACATGTAGAAAGAGGAAAGAAACAAGGAAAAATAAAGATATTTCTCCTTATTACGCCTCCCCTGGGAAGACATAGTATTCGGACGCATTCCCAGGCCTGCCACTAATGGTAAATCTGGGAATGCGCCAACAATCATGGGTGGATGCGAAGGAACACCCACCCTCCACCAATGGAAAGCCTCCCAGGAGCAGCATAATCAAAGGCAGCAACTTGCCCTGCCTTCTAATACTCGAGAATCACCAAGCACTGCAAGGCCTGTGCATTGCAGAATGCAGTCTTGGTTGAGCGGCAGCACAGGGGATGACTCCAAAAGTAGTATAATTGTTGTAGCAGTGGTGTGACATAACCCCCCGCAGTGCGGGGGCGGGGGGGCAAATGAGTTTCACCGGGTCCTCTCAGCAAAAGTGCTAGGTGGTGAGCCGGGAGGGGCACATCCCTGTATTTTTCAGGGGCCTCCCCTCAAGTTTCCATACGCCACTGCTTTGTAGATATAAGGCTGCAGCGTGCTTTCACCTTGTCCAAAGGAGTGCAGCTAATTTGGATGGTGCATAGCGCTGCATGAAACATTTGTGATTCTGGGCCCTAATACCACATTGCTGCCCTATTGTTTCACCTTAATGAACTTCACTTCGACAGTGAACATTGACTTGTTGTCACAATCTTCTCAAATGCATTTCCTGTCTGGAGCAAAACTAATTGTGTACTATTTGCTTCTTGTTCCCTAAATCAACTATAGAAGCATGAAAAATTTAAATGTGTTGCCCAATGTAGAATAAAATGAAGGAATGTAGTTGGCACAGTGGGTTTCCTTTCTGATGTGAGTTTTAAACCGAATTGCACTTTTCTGGCTTCTCACACGAAGTGAATGTTGAGAAACATAATATGCTAAGCCACCATGCCAAGTATTTAACCCCTTGCCTGCTGATGACGGAACCGCTCCGTCATCAGCTGCGGTGGCGCTGTGCTGATGACAGAGCGGTTCCGTCATGGCCAACTCGGCGCTCCTGCGCGGCGCGAATTCCACGCCTGCGCTGAGCGTTCCATTGAGCGGGGCGGGCCATGACGGAATCGCTCCGTCATAAGCACAGCGCCACCGACGCTGGTGACGGAGCGGTTCCGTCACCAGCATGCGGCCGCCGCACGGCCGCCCCGCCCCCTTAGCACTGCGGCGGAGTAGCCGCCGCAGTGAAGGGGTTAATCTGTATTGAATATTTTGATATCAGGTGATATCAGGTGGCCTTGCATTGCTTGGTAACTTTGACTTTAGTGTTGCGTTGACCTTGTGTTACCTTATGTAATGCAAGGGCAATGCAACACTATGATAAATCTGGTCCTTAATAAAATTTAGTCTAGGAATCCTTACTCTTCCATTATAGGCTAACCCAAGTAAACTGTAACAACCCAAAGAATTCAGATATATGTTCAATAAATAGTTTAAAGTTGGAAACGTTCATATATATGTTCAATAAATAGTTCAAAGTTATATGAATCAAGGGGATGGCTAAATGAATTTTATCAAATTTGGGGAAATTGGTGGGACTATTATGGCTTAGGGAACAAGAAGGTGGGTTGGGCAGCTGGGATAATGAAGTGGGGCTTGTAGCTGAGATGCAAGTGGGGATGAATTTATGTGACACAAATTATATGGACTATGTATTCCCAAAGTCCATCACTGCAAATTCATAGGAAGAAATAGGCTTTGGAAAGAAAATCCCTGTAACGAGGTCCTAGCTGCAGCAACACTGTACTATGAACGCCTAGCAAACATGCCATGAGGTAAGTTATAACTAGATATTCAAGAGGGACATGGCTTCTTCAGAATGCGCAAAAGTTCATACAATACTCAGAAATATAGTTCATTTTCAGAACACTGTCATGTAGTACAATCACTACATCTGCAGCCACAGTAAAGACTATGCTGACACTTTATGACGATTCAGCCTTTCTATGGAAGGCACTTATGCCCAGATTTATCAAGCAGTTACATTGTTTTTGTGTTACACAAATGCAATGCAAGGCAAAGCAAGCCCTACGTCAGAATTACTATGCCACGCAGAGCTAACCTTTCCATGTTATTTGCTCATGGTGCATTTCCTTTAAATATAGGAAATGCATTAACCTGCTATGCTGCTTTCCCTATGGAAAACAGCATTCATTTGTGGCCATTTATTGTAGGACATGAGATCTGTTCTACTTTATGTCCATTAATGAATTTCAGCTTTCTAAGCACTTAAGTTATTTCAACTTTGTGGCTTTTTATTAAATTCAGTGGAATAATCGTAATTGAGAGCCATTTTTCAATCAATTATATTTTTCACCATGATGCCTACGTGAAAGAAATTGGGTTAATGATTGAGAGGGGTAAAACCCTTCTCAAGCAGCAGCCATGATTCTTGTCAGGGTGAAATCAGAAGCATGCCCCAAATTAACCTTTGCTCAACCGTCTGGTAGCATGGCACAGAGCAGTCAGGTTTAACTTAGAGGATATGTGTAAAGTGCTTATGCAACACAAGGCAGACACACAACGATAATTGTGGATATCTGGTCACGCTGGACCGGGACAAAGTCACAAGTTCAGGCTGACCACCATCGAGTGAGTGCCGGCTACAGGGATCCAGTTAAGCTCAACAGCCAGGCTGATGACGGCTGATAGCCAGAAACCGGTCCTAGGATGCTTGATTCCGGTCCAGGGAAGACATGGCTTGTCAGTTCGGGCTGGACTGTTCCCATGAGGCACAGGGTCAAGACTGATTTGCATATAGCCATGTCTGAACTGGGGTCGCAGAGTGGGCTAAAGAACAGTGATGGATTAAACCCAGATCTTTTGACTGAGTGTGAGTGTTTGATTGATTCAGATGCTCCATCCATCACCACCCCCTTTTGTACTGCTTTTGGCCGCCATAAGTGTGGCAGGGTATGCTCAGACGTGAGTCCCTTGCTCACTTAGCCACTGGATTCAAGCAAGCCGGGCAGAAGACAGCTGGAATGCCAGAAACCGGTCCTCGGAAGCTTGTTTCCGGTCCAGGGAAGACATGGCTTAGCAGATAGGGCTGGACTGTTCCCATGAGGCACAGGGTCAGACTGATTTGCATATAGCCATGTCTGAACTGGGGTGGCAGAGTGGGCTAAAGAACGGTGATGGATTAAACCCAGATCTTTTGACTGGGTGTGAGTGTTTGATTGATTCAGATGCTCCGTCAATCACCACCCCCTTTTGTACTGCCCTAAGCCTACTAGAAGCATTTATTTTGCTGGCCCTTGGTATATATACTATGGTTTTACTAGGAAGTTATAAGTAAATTAAATATGCCACTTGGGGGTAAGCCAAAGTTATCTTGTTTTAAGGAGTGAGCTTACACACTTTAGCACTGGTTAGCAGGGGTATAGTGCGCAGAGTCTAATTGCCAACAAAAACAAGATCAGGGAAATATCGAGGAGTAATGCTAAAAGCTTGGGGAAAGACCACTGTAAGACTGACTGGTCTAACTTTATGGTTTTCAAAAGAGAGGACCATTTGCAGTGTACATTTATCAACCAAATCTACTTTTACTTCTAATAATGGTGGTATACATAATCAAACTCCTCAAATGCACCTACATGGTAAGGGTTTTACATGCATGGCAGGTGCAATCCTACCTAGTGACCCAAAAAATGTGAAATTTCAGTGGACACTTACAAAAAGTCTTACACTGCTGACATGAGGCAAAAGTGAGCAGCCTTGCCTTGTACTTTGCTCTATATTTGTGTGCAAAAAGTTTACAGCTGGAAGACATTGAATTTGCCCCATGCCATTAAACCCTGCATTTGTGTACTTTTATTTTTGATTTACAGTCATTTTTGCTTTGCCGACAGGACAACTGAATGCACTGCATGCTCATTGCTGACAAATGCAGTGGCCCTGAGGTCATGAGTTTGAATCACAGCAAAGCAGACTTAGCCACTCAGAATTCTATTCTAAACGATTTGTAGAGCACAAGGCCACCCAATGGGCCTCCCGGCGTTAAATGACTAGCAGGCTTTGATCCATCACTGAATCAGAATGCTTAGCTCCAGTCAAGTCACCCTCAATTAACAAACAACCATGCCTTCATCATTTTCCTACAAATTCCATCATATTGACTTTTGCACTGCCTGATCGGTAGAAAATTCCACAGCTTAGGTGCCAAGTAGGAGAAGGAGCACTGTCCTCCTCTCGCCCTACCAAATTTTGGCATATTCATCAGTCATGAATTTTCAGATCTCAAGGTCCTGCCAGGTGTATAAGAAATACAATAAAGATTGCAAATTAAAAATGGCAAATTGAGAATGATAAATTGGCTAGTAAAACCATGTGTTACTTACAGTGCATTGAAGCAGCAACAGATCAAGTTATTACTTTTCTTTTCTTATTATAGACAAACATTATAAGTAGTCATAGTCATAGTCAAGTTTATTTGTTTGATTAATTAAAATCTTACAAAAATACATTTTTAAAATATCATCAAGCAGTAAAAAGCTTAAAACACCATGCACATAATTATTCTAGTATTATATAATTTTAAAAAAGTAAAACCTAAATGATGTTTTCCTTAAGGTTTTTGCCAATCACAGATAAAAATTTTACAAATGCAGAGTTCATTAATACATCATTCGGGTTTAGACATGCCATTAGCGCTTGTCTGCATGTTCTTACTCCTCGAGCATTAAATATTCTCTTAAGGGTAACGTTCCTTTCCACCTCTATTGCAGGACACAGACATAGCAGAGGCAAAATTCCTTCTTGACCAGATTTACATAACCTACATATCTTATTGTCCTCAATAGTCTTCCATAATGGCCGATGGCACAAACCTGGCCAAAGACCAAAACGTACTCTCATAAAAGTTTGTTTACTTTGCTGTGACCAAGGAGTTTCAAGATATTTTTGGACTTGCTTTTTTTTGTCTCCATTTATGATTGGCCATGCGTGCCTTCTTTTTACCAATAATTCTTTGTCTTTTATCAGTGAAAGATGAATAGTCAACTTATTAATTGTTCTTTTGAAACATTCCTGGGTAATTGTGCTTTCCCAAATTGGTATTATTCCAAATTCTTCTTTTGCTTCATTTAAATATGCCCAAGCTTGCAGTTTCCGGTTGTCTTTTACTTCTTGCCATAATGTTCGAGATAATTGATTGTGAAGGTCATTTTTTACCCGATACCAGACTTTCAGAATTTGACCTTTCTGGGCATATTGCTGATTATTTATCCCAAACTCCAAACTCACCTGTGCTTGCGAGGCATTACCTGGTAGGTGGAATAATATCTTGTAGGTTTTCGCCACTGCGTTATTAATTATCTCTGCATCTTTACCATTTAAGACTTCAGAGCCATATCTCAAAGTTGGTAATAATTTAGCAGATATGATCTTTAATAAAGGACCATATGAAAGTGTAGTTAGCTTCTTTTGTATGGTTCTAAATGCAGTCACCAAACTATTTGCTTTCCTAGTGATATCTTTCCTCTGTTAGGGAAAACTTCCACTATCATTAAATAAGACGCTGAGATACCGGTAATTATCAACCTGCTCTAGCTGAGTTTGTTCCAACATCCATTGTTTTCTGTTCTTTGTAACCTCAATTATTTTTGTCTTTGCCTCATTTATTACCATTTGATTGTCTTTTGCGTATCTCGATGTGCGATCAATTAGTCTTTGCAGCCCCACTTTGGTCTGACTCAGCAGCACAACGTCATCCGCATACAGCAAATTTGACATATGTTTTCCTGCTAGCCTCGGTGGATGTGAGTTAACTTCATTTAGTGCAATGGTGAGGTCGGCTATAAATAGGTTAAAAAGTAGTGGGGCAAGGACACAACCCTGCTTTAATCCTCGTGTCACCCGTATTTTATTGGATAATGTTCGCCCATCACCAATCCTCACCCTGACCCAGTTTTCGGAATATAATAATTGGATAAGGTTTAGTAGTTAGTCCGGAACTCCATAGTCTTCAAGTTTTTTCCATAGAAGATTCCTATTTACGAGATCAAATGCCGATTTGAAATCAACGAAACAAAAATAGAGGGACTGTTTCGCTGAAGGGACTGTCGGCGGCTTTCTACACCGTTCCCCACGCGCTTCTCCTTTCTAGACTCTGGGACTTTGGTCTGCGGGGAACGGTGTGGAGCTGGCTTAAATCCTTCTTAGCCGACCGCCGACAGACAATCTGGGCGCCTCCCTACTCCGCCGAGATGTCACCGCTAGAAGTGGGGGTTCCCCAAGGTTCCATCTTGAGCCCCCTCCTTTTTACCATCTTTATGGCTCCTCTGGCGGTGGTGGCGGAGTCTTTCGGCGCCCGGATTGTCACCTATGCTGATGACACCCAGCTCCGGTTTGTAAGCAACAGGGACGGTCTGTTTGATGATGCCCAGGTTAGGGGTTGTTTGAGCGCGTTTTTTGAGTGGTTTGGACGTCATGGACTGAAGTGCAACTCCGACAAGTCGGAGTTGCTCTTCTTTGGTTGCACTTCCGAGCCTGATTGGAAACCCTGGTGGCCGCAGGATATGTTCCCTCCCGCTAGCTCATCCTTGAAGGCCAAAAATTTGGGAGTTATTATCGACAGTGACTTATCTTTCGGGCCGCATATTTCCTCTCTTACTGGGAAATGTTTTGGCATCCTTCGGATGCTTCGTAAATTTCTCCCCTTAGTGTCCATCCAACACAGGAAAATCATTGTCCAGGCACTGGTCGGCTCTAGGCTGGATTACGCGAATGTTTTATTTCTGGGACTTCCCAAATATCTGGTTAGGCGTCTACAAATCGCCCAAAATTCTGCGGCCCGAGCCATCTTTGGTCTTCCAAGAAGAGCCAGAGCCACTGATCTTGTTTCAACCCTACACTGGCTACCTATTGCCAAAAGGATTCTTTTTAAAACTTTGACCACGACTTTTAAGGCCCTACATGGTATAGGCCCTAAATATATTTCCAAACGATTGTCCTGGTATCATCCCTCCAGATCTCTTAGATCTTCGTCCCTATCTAAAATGAATGTTCCCATTATCAAGCGCGCTAGAGCAGGAGGACGGTCCTTTCGCTACTTAGCTCCTCATGCTTGGAATGACCTCCCAATTTCTTTAAGACAAGCTTCTAGCCTTCTGTCCTTCCGAAAGGCCCTTAAAACATGGCTTTTCCCTTAAATTGGTGTTGCTTTCCTGTATTTGCGTGTCCTCTCAGTGTTATGTTCTCCCTTCTTCGGTGGGTACCTCCGACAAAGCGCCGGGATACTCCGTGGAGTGGCCGTGCGCTATAGAAGTATAAAAATAACATAACATAACATAACATAACATAAAGGTGCTTTATCCATTAAAACAGATAGGGTTAATATATTTTTAGGGGGGTGGGAGCGCACCAGACACACCCCAGCGCAATTACCTCTTGCATGATGGATCACGTAGTTCAAGATTTCTCACTCAATACTCAGTTCAAAGTGTTCATAGCCAGTGCTGTATTATTTATTTCCAATTCGTATCCCTAGACACGTGTTTCATGATTCCTCAATCGTCATTAGGGAAAATAAGCAAAGTTCATAGGTTGCAGGGCGTGCTACCTCATCTCTCAGGACCAGTTCCACTCACAGCATGAAGGCGCAAGCTCCCGAGCTCGTCAGCTCGGCGGCTCGTGAGAGCCATTTTTAAACTATTAGGGGGGTGGGAGCGCACCAGACACGCCCCAGATCAATTGCCTCTTGCATGATGGTTCACGTAGTTCAAGATTTCTCACTCAATACTCAGTTCAAAGTGTTCATAGCCAGTGCTGTATTATTTATTTCCAATTCGTATCCCTAGACAAGTGTTTCATGATTCCTCAATCGTCAGTAGGGAAAATAGGCAAAGTTCATAGGTTGCAGGGCGTGCTACCTCATCTCTCAGGACCAGTTCCACTCACAGCATGAAGGCGCAAGCTCCCGAGCTCGTCAGCTCGTGAGAGCCATTTTTAAACTATTAGGGGGTGGGAGCGCACCAGACACGCCCCAGCGCAATTACCTCTTGCATGATCGTTCACGTAGTTCAAGATTTCTCACTCAATACTCAGTTCAAAGTGTTCATAGCCAGTGCTGTATTATTTATTTCCAATTCGTATCCCTAGACACGTGTTTCATGATTCCTCAATCATCAGTAGGGAAAATAAGCAAAGTTCATAGGTTGCAGGGCGTGCTACCTCATCTCTCAGGACCAGTTCCACTCACAGCATAAAGGCGCAAGCTCCCGAGCTCGTCAGCTCGGCGGCTCGTGAGAGCCATTTTTAAACTATTAGGGGGGTGGGAGCGCACCAAACACGCCCCAGTGCAATTACCTCTTGCATGATGGTTCACATAGTTCAAGATTTCTCACTCAATACTCAGTTCAAAGTGTTCATAGCCAGTGCTGTATTATTTATTTCCAATTCGTATCCCTAGACACGTGTTTCATGATTCCTCAATCATCAGTAGGGAAAATAAGCAAAGTTCATAGGTTGCAGGGCGTGCTACCTCATCTCTCAGGACCAGTTCCACTCACAGCATAAAGGCGCAAGCTCCCGAGCTCGTCAGCTCGCCGGCTCGTGAGAGCCATTTTTAAACTATTAGGGGGGTGGGAGCGCACCAGACACGCCCCAGCGCAATTACCTCTTGCATGATGGTTCACAAAGTTCAAGATTTCTCACTCAATACTCAGTTCAAAGTGTTCATAGCCAGTGCTGTATTATTTATTTCCAATTAGTATCCCTAGACACGTGTTTCATGATTCCTCAATCGTCAGTAGGGAAAATAAGCAAAGTTCATAGGTTGCAGGGCGTGCTACCTCATCTCTCAGGACCAGTTCCACTCACAGCATGAAGGCGCAAGCTCCCGAGTTCGTCAGCTCGGCGGCTTGTGAGAGCCATTTTTAAACTATGAGGGGGGTGGGAGCGCACCCGACACTCCCCAGCGCAATTACCTCTTGCATGATGGTTCACGTAGTCCAAGATTTCTCACTCAATACTCAGTTCAAAGTGTTCATAGCCAGTGCTGTAATATTTATTTCCAATTCCTATCCCTAGACACGTGTTTCATGATTCCTCAATCGTCAGTAGGGAAAATAAGCAAAGTTCATAGGTTGCAGGGCGTGCTACCTCATCTCTCAGGACCAGTTCCACTCACAGCATGAAGGCGCAAGCTCCCGAGCTCGTCAGCTCGGCGGCTCGTGAGAGCCATTTTTAAACTATTAGGGGGGTGGGAGCGCACCAGAAACGCCCCAGCGCAATTACCTCTTGCATGATGGTTCACGTAGTTCAAGATTTCTCACTCAATACTCAGTTCAAAGTGTTCGGACAACTACATTATACACCTTTGTCAGATAGGTAGCCCATAAATCAGGATCCTCCTTATAGAGTCCAAACGGAATTCCATTAGGTCCCGGTGCTCCATCCTTTTGTCTTGTTATTAAATTAGCTACTTCAGTGTTCGAGAAAGCATTTACCAGTTCAATTTCTTGTTTTTTATCGATCTTCATTGTCTGCTTGTCACCCTGAGGCTTAGGTTCCGATTCAGCATCTAGGATCTTTTTGAGGAATTCTGTCCAGTCCTCTTCCGTTATTGGTGAAGCTACCACAGGTTTATTAGGTCTATTCAAGCCATTGATAATTTTCCATAATTCCCTGGAATTTACTTGATTACTTGCGTGAAAGATTTTTGCCCATAACTCTTGCCGGAATAAATTTTTTTCATTCAACAATAATTTCCTCAAGTTACTGTTGCTGCTTTTAAGTTGGTTTCAAATTTCTTCCCTATTCGGGAGACTGGTTAACTGCTTCCTCAGTTTATTACGAATCAGCCTGACTTTTTTAATTGTATATGGAAGGTTAATACTAGTATCTCTTTTTTCCATTGTAATCTGTTATTTTTCCTACTACTTGAAGTAACCTCATTCAATTGGACTACCTTCTGTGTGAATTGTTCCCATTGCTTAAGTGCAGACTGCATAGAATGTTCTTTAAAGCACTCTTGAACTAATTTATTGGCCTTTTTTTCCATGTCATCTTTATTGTCTGGTTTCAAAATAAGTTTCCTATTGTTGATCGTATCGATCTGGCCATATGTAGTTAAATAATTTTGGTGTTTTGAAAGTGCCATTTCCATTTCTAATATTTGTTGGCTATGGTCACTCTCGTTCACTTTTTTTAATCTATAGGAGACAATTTTATCAAAAATATTTATATATAACAATGTAAAATCTATTCTTGAGTTTGATTTTTGCGGTTGAAATGACCAGCCAGCGGGTTGATCGGTTGGGAACCTGCCATTCAGTATTCTTAGTCCCAGTGCTTCCACATCCTTCAATAGTTTTGTTCCAATTGGATTTTGTTTAGTATTTATGCTAAAGTCGAGCGTTTGTTCCGGGATTGACCATTCGTAATTTTGGGACTGGATGAAATCGTCCCGTGTTAATTGTATCAGCAAGTTTATATTAAAGTCCCCTGTAACAAGAAATTTAACAGTCGGTCAAGTATTATTTGCTCAAATAGAAATCCTGCTAGAGCGACACTTATATTCCTCTGTGATGAATGCTTTGATGGAATATATATGTTGAGTAATATTAACGTATTTCTACTTCTTTGCTCACTGGTTACATATTTTATCTTAACTGCTTGAATATATGAAATATTTGTATCAAACTGTTCATGTACAATTTGCAAGTCAATCATAATAAATATTGCCAATCCTCCACCTGGACGTCCAAATTTGCAATATCTAATTGCAGGCACATAGTACCCGTGTACCCTTGCAGAAAGAAACGGTCCGTTTCCCATGTCTCCTCCAGTAATATGATTTGATAGAGGTTTGAAAAGGAATCTATTCGAGCATTTTTTATTTTTTTGCATAATCCATTTATGTTCCGGGAACATATTCCTATCGGTCGCTGATCGTCCCCCCCTTGATCTATTTTATTTTGGTTTCTATCCTGTCAGTGCTCATGTAGTGCTGTCCTAATCCAATTTTCGTTTATTTGTTTCGTTTCTACAGCTTTTATTTCTTCCATGCATTTTTCAACATCCCGATGTGTGCTACCTAGAGGGTTTTTTAATATTGAATACACTGGGTTGTTCTTTATCTCTTTACAGTTTTTTGTTGGAAGTTCTTCCTTTATAAACAGACTCGGATAAGGCTTAGACACTGGTTGACTGATTTTGTATCCCCCAACTTTGAAAAACTTCTTGTTCCTGCATGATTTGATCCACTAAGGAGACTGTATTTACAGTTAAGAGTGTAAGCGGTTGGGTGCCTTCCGGATTTTGTACAAAGCCCACAAATAAAATATATTTTGTTGTTACTTTTTCTAATGAAGGTATTGATTTCATTATTTATAGAATATTACTTCTATTCAGAATGTCGCTATTGCCTCTTGAGTCATATAATGGTGTAAGAATTATTTGAGGCGTCATCTTTAAAGGTAACGAGTCTGTCTTTTTTATGTCACCATTTTGATAGCTTTTATAGATAATTTGCTTTTCTTGATCAACTTTTGTAATAATTAGTTCTTCCTTGCTACATTTGTAGCCTTTAATGCCGGTCTCTTTTTTTTTTGTTGGAACAGTGTTAGCCACAGACTCACCTAACTGTTGTTCTATAGGATCTGGATGTTTTCTTTGTTGCGAGAGATTTGCGGTTGTGTTCAATGAGTTATTTTGATCTTGTCAAATTGTTCTCTGTAGTCTTAAATCTGAGCGATTCTTATCCCCATTTAATAAAGTGTTAGATTCTACTGAAGTCAACTCGTTCTTTTTTCCTTCAGGTTACTTTTGATATCACTTACATTGCTCCAAGATATACATCTATTTTCTTTTTGCCCGCATGTTACTTTTCCATCTTGAATTCTTTCATCTTGGTGTTGTTTTTTATTACATTTGGTTTGCCTTTGGGCCAGCTGTTGTTGATCCATAGTGTCTACCAACATAGTTGTATTGATTGCATGTAGTTTATTAACTATCTAGACTTTTGCCGACTTATTAAAGATCTCATAGTTTTTTTCATTACTCCCGCCTTTTCGGACTCGGTCCCCAGTACCTCAATATTTTCTATTCCTAATTCTTCTTGCATTGATCCTTCATGGTTCATTTCTACTGATTGAGTACTAAGCCTTTGACGTCTTCCAGTATGGTGTTTACTACTTCTGGGATAGTTGAAAGTTGGTTTATGATTGGTTCACAAGCGCATTCAAAGTAGTTGGAAGCTGCATTTTTTTGGGCTTTGTTAATTAAGTTGTTTAACTCTGACAATTTTCGGTCTATTCCGCTGACTGCATTGGTCATTACTCCAAGTATTTCAATTTGTGTATCCATTTTGTTTGCCTGATATGTCAATGCCTCTAATGTTAAGGTTGATGTTTGATAAAATATATCCCATGTGGCTCCTAGATCTTGACGTATTGTATTTTTTGTGTTTTGATCAAAATGTATTCTAGTAGGATGGTTTTTATTATCCACTTCATCAATGTGATGATCTCCTTCCAACTTTTTCTTTTTAGCTAAGTGATCATATTTATCTATACCATATGCAGTGTGTTCACATTGCCCTCAACTTTCAACATTTGTTCCCTTTGAAATGATACAATCTGCTTTTACGTAATTCACGTCCCCATTTTTCTTCCGTGAAATTCAAAAGTTTTGGGATGATACATTCTTGATTTCCATCTATTAGTTCATTGCTTTTTCCAAGTTTTTTTAATGGAGTGGATTCCACTACTACCGCATACATTGTGTCGGTATTACTTGCATCTACTAGTTTCCGCTTCTTCGTTATCTCAATTTAAACTTCTAATGGTATTGGAGTATCCCTAGTTACTGTTCCTGTAAAGTGTTCTTGTAGTTGCAAGTTTTGTGTTATCTCTTCCTTCTCACTTTTATCCATATTCGTTCCTTCTGCTTGTATTGGCTGCGATGGGCTATGATCTAGTAGTTCCCTTCTTAGGTCCATGATTTCCCATAATGAGTCCTTTTGTTTTATCTTACTTATGATATTATTTTCATCGCTGGTTTCTAATATTTCACTTTTTCTTCCTTCTAAGATATTTATTAGTTCAATTGGGGTCTGTAATCGGTTTTTGGTTGTGTCTGATTCCATTGACATGAGTTCTCCGGCCGGATCTACCAGGAGGTCGAATTTCTGTGGTATTATTGTCCATCTTTCGAACATCTGAGCATTTGGTGAGATTAGGGTTTGGTTTAATCCTTTTAACTGAGCTTTTACCTTTTTTTGTACCTTAGGTGCTTGAGTTTTCCGCGCCCGCTTTGTCAGGGGACCTACTTTTCTTTCCTTCCCAGAAAGCATCCCCAGTTAACTTTTTATTAGTATGCTTGCCAAAGAATTCTATACCGCTGATCTAATAGTTGGTGTGTCAACACAAGATGATTGTTTCAATAAAAAACATTTTTATAATAGTGGTGCCTCATGGGAACAGTCCAGCCCGACCTGCCAAGCCATGTCTTCCCTGGACCGAAATCAAGCATCCTAGGACCAGTTTCTGGCTATTAGCCTTTATCGGCCAGGATAGTTTGACTCCAGTGGCGTAGTGAGCACTTGACCCATGTCTGGGAATACCCTTCCGACATAGGGTGAACAGCAAAACACACAAGAGGATGGACGGAATGTTGCACAATGGCAAAACACTCACCCTCAGTACCAGATCTGGGTTTAATCCATCATTATTTTGCTCACCAAGCCACCCCTATTCAGACATGGCCACATGCAAATCAGTCTTGACCCTCTGCCTCATGGGAACAGTCCAGCCCAAACTGCGGAGCCATGTCTTCCATGGACCGGAATCAAGCATCCTAGGACCGGTTTCTGGCTGTCAGCCTTCATCAGCCAGGATAGCTTGACTCCAGTGGCGTCTGGGACTAGGGGTGAATGTTTTGCCATTGTGCACCATTCTGTCCATCAATTGTTGTTTTTGTATTTGTCACCCGTAGTGGGACGGGTATGCTCAGACGTGAGTCCCGTGCTCTCCATGCCACTGGAATCAAGCTATCCTGGCTGATGATGGTCCTAGGATGCTTGATTCCGGTCCAGGGAAGATATGGCTTGGCAGTTAGGACTGGACTGTTCCCATGAGGCACAGGGTCAAGACTGATTTGCATATGGCCATGTCTGAACTGGGGTGGTGTGGTGAGCAAAATAATGATGGATTAAACCCAGATCTGTGACTGGGATGAATGTTTTGCCATTGTGCAGCAACTTAGGTCTAGTTTAATTATTTTATAAACTGTAGAGATTCAGAAAATATCAAACTCATATTTGATATTTTGGCTGCATTTGATTCTTTCACTGATAGGTAAAATGGCTGGTTTCATAAAAATCTTTCCTAATATGTGTCATCACATTTACCCACAGAGAATGGGTAAAAACCCTTAATACATCAAACCATAGTTTCTAGTGGGTCAGTATTGATAGTAGGTGAATTGCCAACACCTCAGGCTTTAACCACATCGCTGCGGCAGCAATTCCGCCGCAGCGCTAAACGGGCGGGGCGGGCGCACGGCAGCCGCATGCTGGTGACAGAACCGCTCCGTCACCAGCCGCGGTTGTGCTGTGCTCTGCTCGTGACGGAGCGGTTCCGTCATGGCCCCGCCCGCCTAATAGAACGCGCCGCGCAGGCGCGAAATCAGCGCCGCGCAGGCGCGGCGGCCGGGCCATGACGGAACCGCTCCGTCATCAGCACAGCGCACCCGCAGCTGATGACGGAGCGGCTCCGTCATCGGCATCGAAGGTGTTAAACGTTCAATGCAAGGTATAGTGACAAGTATATATATATCACCAAGCATCTGGGATAGTGGTGAAAAAATGACACCAGACTTTTGGAAAGCATTGAACTCAGTGTCACTTGTAATGCTCTGCAAAAAAAGGTTCTTTCCAAGTTCAACAAAGATTGGATTGATATTGTTTGTATTTGCAGTGATTCAGCTACGTATATAAAAAATTTGTGTGATGACCTGTCAAAATTGATACCCGAGCTGAAGTGATTCCCTGTAGGAGATTCTTGCCACTTGTTAGATGGAATGCTGAAAGCATCTTTTTCCATCTTCAGAGTTAATGAGGGATGCTATTGACTTTTTAGTCCATTCTGGTGTACTGTTTTCTTATGCACAGGAACTAAAATGCAAATATTTATCATTTTGTGCTTTATGTGGCATCAAAGAAAGAGTCATCCAAACTGTGTCCCTTAGCTGATGGTTCTCAGCCAAAGGGGTTTTGAATGCTGGAAGGGGCTTTTCACAGAAGTATAGATGGGAAGGAAAGAGCAAGCACACATGACCCAAAGACTCACTAAAGAAGTATTGTATGGTGTACTACAATAAGATTAATTTGCAAAAATCTATTTGGACATCATATACACTATAAGTACACTGTTTATATACCATGTTCTTTCAGTGCAGAAAGCAAGCAATAATAAAAGCAAAACGTTCCATAAACACCGGAAAAACACTTTTTCTGTTGATTTTAGTGGCGCGAAAAATGTGTAACCACTGATAACAACTCTTTTTTAAGATATTGAAAACACTGAAAAAACCCCACCAGAATTTACCAAAAATAGAAACTGAATACAGGAAAGCCTAATTATAAGTACTAAACTACAATGATTTACAGTTCCGCCCTCAGCCGCGGTGGTTGTGTGCTGAATACGGAACAAATCCGTTCTCTGCAAACAACCAGGAAATCCCTTTGCTGTTTGCAGCAGAGGGGTTTTCTTCTTTCATTTTTCAGCTTCAGGAGCTGGGGAAGATCTTCCCCAGGCGTAATAATGATCGTGCAGATAGCATGCAGATGTCATTACATCAAAAGTGAAACTGAAATGACCTGATTGTCTCATTTCACTTTTACTTCTCCAGTGCTCATGGGGCTATCTCAGCTCCCCGAGCACCGAAAATCACTGGAGAGGTATAATTGGAAAGGAGAGAATCTCCCCTTTCCAATGGTGCCTTTATGTAGTGGACTTTAGCTTGGGGATCATCACAGGAGGGAGATGCCAAGTAGCTGGGGGCCTTGTGATGCATGGCTTTGTGAGTCATGCATGCTATTTTCAGATGAATTCGGGCTTCCAGGGGTAACCAGTTCAGGAGTTGTAGATCAGGGGAAATGATGTGGGAGCTTCGTTTAGAACCAGTTATGAGTCTTGTGCATTGATTGAGGCTCGTAATGGAGCCGTAGATGATTTGGGTAGTCAGCACAGAGAGACACATCCGTATTCTACTCTAGAGATAATTAGAGCTTTTACTGCTTGCTTGAAGTAATTGGGTGGCAGGAATGGTTTTATTTTCCACAGTGTGTGTATCTAGAAGTTTGCTCCTTTTGTAGCACTACTGATATGTTTTTGCATGTTAGGGTTGCTGTCCAATGTTATTCCCAGTGACTTCGCTGAGTCCACAATGGAGGGTTGGACGTTGAGCGCCGTAATGTGTTTGAGCCAATCTTGCATTTTGGGGATTTGTGCGGGTGGAGCTATTAGAAGGAATTCAGTCTTTAGGGTATTCAGTTTGAGATGATTTTGTGCTAACGAGTCTTGGGTATTTCTGAGTGTTGTGTTCAGCACTTTGATGTCCTCTAGGGTGTGGATCTTAAGGTATAGTTGTGTGTTGTCTGCGTACATTTGATATTTCACGTTGGAGGGAGTGGTTCCATGCAGAGATTACACAGTGTAGGGGATAGTGAGGAGCCTTGTGGGACTCCGAACGTCACAGGGAATGGTTTGGACAAGGATTTATTGACTTTGAATTGTTGTGTCTGATTTTGGAGAAATGAGGTAAACCAACTTAGTGCTGCCCCCTGATAGACCCATTCTGTGTTCCAGGAGGTTTAACAAGTTTTCATGTTTGACAGTGTCGAAGGCTGAGGAGAGGTCTAGAAGGATGAGTAAACAGGAGCCATTTTGGTCAAGGATTTGCAATGCGTTGTCAATTATGTGTGTCATGGCTGATTCAGTGCTATGACCTGCCCGAAAGCCGGATTGGTGTTTGTTAAGGAGGTCAAAGTGATCGATATGCTTTGTTAGTTGTAGATGCACACATTTTTCCAGGAGCTTGGCTAAGGTTGGAATATTGGAGATAGGGCGGTAGTTGTTTAGGTCCGCAGGATCTGCCATGGGCTTCTTTAGTATGGGTGATACTTGGCCTACTTTGAGGCAATCTGGGATGCAACCTTGTTGGAGTGAACAGTTTATGAACTTGGACCAGAGAGGTAGAAGCAGAGGAGTTAGGTCTTTGATTGCATTTGTAGGAAACCGTTCAGCGAAGTAATTGGCCGGGTTCAGGGCACTGAGGATTTTACCAACGTTTTCTTTAGAGTAGGTGGTAAATGAAGACCAGGTTGCATCGTTTTTTCGGTTAGGCTTTGAAGTGAGTTGGCATGATGCAGTAGGGAGTGCTGGGGGAATTTGTGGGTGTGATTTTACGTTTAAGGCTAAATCAAGTAGGAGGTCGTTCTTGATGGTGTCGGTCTTCCGAGTGAAGAAGCTGGAGAACTCTTCACAATTTGGCAGTGGGCACGTTATGTCTTGTGGACGATGAAATAGAGGGAGAAGTACATTGCACACTGATTAAGGATTATTCTGACAGCTGCGGAATATTAATTCTTATGTTGTACCTCCCTTTTTAGCAATAGGAAGTGTTTATGGTTTTTTGTATATTTTTTGTTCCTTTATATATTGCCTGTGTTCCCAATTTAATTATGTTTCTATTTTATCTGGTCTTTTTTTAAAGATACCTGAATAAACTATGCAAACTGAATTTATTTGTTGAGTTATGTTTTTATAATTGTGACATTGCTTCAATAGTTAGATTTTTATGTTTTAGTTATATCTATGTATGTGGTCGAAAGAATTGATGTCTCTTAATTAAGGTGCCCAAAGGGAATCTTTTATGACATAAAGTCAGTTCTGGTACCCTATCCCTTTGGCTTTGGGGTCCCTCTCTCTTTTATTAGAGACGATGAGGTGCCTCCTTGGATTGTGTTTTGATAAGTTCGAAAAGTTTTCTGGGACAAATTCTTGCCTGGTCAAGTTGTAGGTTAAAAAGGTTGGCTTTAGTTCACTTGATCCTATGGAAATAGGCATATCTCTTTATTCTGAGGATTTTGAGGTGATTGGTGGATGGCTTGGATCTCCATGCACGTTCAGAAGTTCTGAGTGAGTGCCTGTCCTCATTGAGTATTCCATTGTACCAAGGTTTGGAATCTTTTATGGAGAGTCTTTTTAATTGAAGAGGAGGGCCTCATCAATTATCGAGGTCATGGCAGAAAGGTAATGATTGGTGAGAACCTGTACATCGGGAGATCCGGCAGGGGTTAAGAGTCGGTTGTAACAGGAGGATGGCATGGTGTTCGGGTTGATTTTTTTCAGGTCTTTTTCCACACTTTTGATCCTGTGGATTGACCTGAATTTAGTTTCAAAGTTTCTTTAATGGTGACGGTGATAATGTGATGGTCTGACTAATCACACGGTTGGATCGACTCCAGTTGAATGGAGTCTTTTTTAGAGATTATTAGGTCCAGGATCGAACCTTTGTCGTGAGTGGGAGAGTTGCAAAATTGGGTTAGGTCTAGGTCAACTAGAAAGTTCTTGAGACCGTTAACCACTGTGTTGTTGTGATCATCCCAGTGGAGATTGAAGTCTCCAAGGAAAATGTGAGTATTTGGTCTCCCCTTGTTCGAAGATACCATGTCCATGAAGTGTTCAGTGAACGCGAGGTTCCTACATGGAGAGTGATAGATGATGTGCAGAGAGCAGATAGGTTTGCCATTACTGGTGATGTTCAGACATATGTATTCACAAGATAGGAATGCAGGGGAAATGGTTCTGTTTACTGACATATTACTGCGATGAATGCAGGCGATACCACCCCCTGACTGACCAGTTCTGTCTAGTCTGATGATGTTGTAATTAGGTGGTACTAGAATGTCAATGATTGGTGTGGAGAATTCCTTTAACCAGGTTTTAGTTAGCATTATTATGTCTGGTTTTTGGTTGAGGATGAGATCGGCTATGTCTGCTGCATGTCTAGAGGCGGATCTGCAGTTTAGGAGTATACATTTAAGTTTGGTCGAGATGAGGGTGAAGGAAGGTTCTTGGGTGACTCTTCTGAGGTTATTGTCTATGACTCCTCAGGTGTTTTACTTCTCTTAGAAATATTATCATATTGTTGGAAGAGATTTTGATAATAAACAAAAGGATGACTCCTCTATCAGTCAAGGTACCTCAGTTAACGTTCCCTCCAGTAGTGTTGGTGAACAAGATGCAGGTGAAGGCACTTCAGTTCAGAATGTGGAGGAGAATCCTTTTTTAAGGGAAGTTCTGAGAATGAAAATGGTAAACCGAGAGCAACCAAGAAGAATGGAAAATACAGGAAAAGTAGAAGGGGTAAGAGAATGGTTGTAGCAGACAGGAGAATGACGAGGGATGCACACAAGATAATGGGACAAAAGAAATGAATCAGAGTCCAATACAGGATATATCAATAATACATCTGTCAGATATTCCTCTTACCCATGACATGGAGTCTTTGCTTAAGAAATGTATGGGACTTTGCCTGGAAATAAGGGGGGATATTTTCAAAATGAAAACTGATTTGTATAAATTCCTAAGATGTTTAAAACTGAGAAAATATTTTGAATTAAATCCTGGTTGCTAATAAAGGCATTCAAACGGATACATTGAGGTCTGTTTGTAGTGAATTATCTATCCAGGATGTATACGAGACACTGTGATGCTGTAATCAATTTCAAACTTAGAAGCAGATCTTATTACTGTATCTAATGTTCTGGATGATCTAAATGTACAAACTGATTAACATGTGGACAGTGGCTTAAAGAATAAGTCGACATGGGCACCATAAGTAACTGGTGCTAATATTATTGATACAATTTTTGGTCAAACCTGTGAGGATTTGGACAGACCAAATATCAAAGAATAGTGGACAGGGCAGGGTGGGGAAAGTGACAACTTAAGCCCTGGTGAGAGAATAGCCCTTAGAACCCTCCAGGAAAATCAAGAGGTCATTCTCAAAGAAGCTGATAAAGGGGGGAACATTGTAGTAATGAATAGGTGCGACTATGCGCCTGAAATACTATCACAACTCATTGATTAAACTTGCTCTGTGAAGGTGGTGGGTAACCCTACTTTTGCAATAACCTCTAAGATTAACCAATATCTAAAGAAATGGCATGCCAATTGTTTGCTCAATGAGGATGAGTAAATGTTCTTACAAACAGATCGGCCTCGAGAACCCTGCTTGTACACTTTCCCAAAGGTACATAAGAACTTACCTTTCCTTCCAGGAAGACCAATCATTTCTGGCATTGGAGGACCTGCAGAACGTTCAGCACCTTGCAAAGAACCTGCCCTCTTACCTGCAAGACATGAAAGATATACTTAACCTTTCAATATCATGTAGTTCCTACTAATCCATAGGATCTATGCATTGTTTGGACAACATAAACTAAGGGCTTAGTGCCAAGACGAACTATGGACAACCCTGAAGGATGGGTTGACCTATAAACCAGCTAGCTCACAGTGCCATTGTAAGCCCCGTAACCTACCAGGGTGCGAACAGTTTCTGGCAACCGCTGAATATGACAAACCGATCCCTCAGGAATCATGGAAACAGTACAGAACCAGTCACTCATGCTCACTTGTTCTCAGAGAAATCAACAGAGAATACACAGTGGGACGTTCTCAATAAAATTCATTGCACCAAGGTTATTCTTGCGTAAAATACTTGTGCTGCAATGATTGCGATACAGAAGCAAATAAAGAAGATTACAAGCAATAAAAGAGTAAACAGTAGATACAGTTTCACCATGGTGCTGAAGCAATAAATACATGCAGGCATAATTGCAAAATGCGTGCGAGGCAGGCCCTACTCTAATTGTACCTAAAATGTGTGTAGGTGTAGAGCCAAGAATCCCCCCTACCGATGATCCAACCCCATCGCCTGATGGGAGAGAGTGAAGGACCCCATCTTAGTCTCGAGTTGGATGCCCCTCATAGAATGTCAGACCGGTGCGTGGTGATTTCTCAGCATGCAGGAACCTTCAGTGTCAACAGAAGTGCCTGTCCTACCAATCTATTGTGATTCCCTTTTATTTATAATAAAAAGTTGCCTTTGTTGTGTGTGCACTAGATTACTGATGTTATGGATATGTGGATAGCACTGTTGCATTGTGGATGAAGATAGGACGACTTTTGTACCTAGTGCGTAGATAGGCCTAGTGCATTATGTTCAAGGCATCACGAGAATGTTGCCTGAGCTGGATGTGAAAACAAAGTAGTTTCAGAGAAACTAATCCAACATTGTTTGCAAAAGGTCACTGATAACATTTTATTTTCTAGTACAATGTAGGGAATGAACTGCCTTGCTACATGGGCTTAACTCAGGACTATAACATTAGGAGATATACATTTGGAACCAGGTATGATAATGGTTACTTTAGATGTTGTATCTCTTCAGACGAGTATTGAACATGACTAGGGACATGCCGCCTTGCATCAAATATTGAATAAAAGATCAGAGAGTCTTTGGGAACATACAGAGATACTATTGGAGATCACAGAGCTAATTTTGAAAAGCACAGTGTTTTTATTTAAGGATGTACGGTATTGACAACTGCAGGGGACTGCAATGGGTTCCAAATTCGCTCTTTCATACGCCTGCTTTTGTATAGGAGGGCTGGAGAGAGAGCTGATCTGGGGCCCATAGGGAACACCTTGGAATGAATTTGTATTTTACTCGGGTCACTAAATAGATGACTGTCTCATGATCTGGACAGGCGGTGCTTAACGACTCAATGATTTCTGTTCCTCTCTTAAGAATATGGGTACAACCACATATCAATACAGTATAAAAATTACCTTCCTTGATCTTGAACTGTAGCAGGGATTCTGCTCCTTACAGAACTGTGCATAGAGACTTGGAACCTCAGTGAAGGGTGTGCCAAAACTCACATTAGTAACCAAAATCCCCTACCAGACTAGCAATCAGTGTCTCATTGGTTCTTCCATAACCCCAATGATTAGACAACCCGGAACATGGAACTTAGATTACCTCAGGCAATGTGGAACATATGAACATTCTTTCGTTATACTCTCATAACATTCCAAAACAGGGAGTAAAAAGAGACACAAGCAAGTTTGAAATATTTATTCTTAATGACGTGTTCTCATGCGCAGTATCTTTGCTAATACAAGCAGACATATTATAAGCAACAAGATTATCAGCATAGTTACTATTCCATAAAATACAAAGGGAGAAACATGTTATAATGCTAAATGAAACAGGTTTAGAATATACCTATATTTCACCCTCCCTTGCTAGTAGGTTATTTTATATCTACAGAAGGTCTCTTGGGATTACAAGGGCGGCCCCATACCTCTATCATAAATGGATCACATCAGTTTCTGCAACAGCTCTCTGCATACAAATGTTCTCCAAGTGTGTGTGATCATGCCTACGCAGTGCATTATTAAACACTCCAAAATCAGAGGTAGCCACAGCTGCATGTTATGTCTAGAACATGTGCTGATCAGTTCGAACAACAATCACTGTGTTGAAATAACCTTGAAGGCCTCAGCACTCACTGTTCAGACAAAGCTTACCAAGCAAGGCTGCTAATATAGAAAAGCATATTATTCTCGTGTGAAGCAAAACACTCTGCTTAACTCTAAACATTTATAATAATGTGTGCTGTGTGCAAAAAGGCTGCAGAAAGGAAAAATGCGGTTTAAACTTCTAATAAGCTCATGTCAACTTAACACAGTGTAAAGGCAAGGCTCATCCCCATGACAGAACTGAACATTAAAAATGACAAAATGCAGAGCAGACTTTAAGTAAACCAACTTCAGCAAATCAGTGTTACACGCATCAAGTGCCCAGCCAAAATGTCAAGTTAGCTCTATCCCATATGGGGAGATGACAAGAGCTAAACACAACTGTAGACATGATAAGAAATGTGAGAAGGTACTCAATGACATTGAATTGAGGTACCTGCAAAGGGGTTACAGCAGCCAGGTAGTCAGTGCTGCTAGTAAGCGGATTGCTAGAACTAGTAGAATATGCATACTAACCAAGACACAACAGGGACAGGAATGATCTAAGAAGGTACGACTGGTGACAGACTTTAGCAGACTTTCGTTCAAGTTTAGAAAGTACTTACAAAACTTTGGCATCTATGAACAGTGGAGAAGCTCCTCAATGGTTACATTTCTGAGAGACCTTTTTGTCAACCTGCACTTTAACTAGGAGATATGTGCTAGCGCATGGTCTACTAGATTGGGAACACATAGTATTAGGGAGCATCTACTCCCCGAACACTGAATTGAAAGGTTTCTAGAGACCCTTAGCAATGCACTGTGGGGTTGGGTGAGGTATCAATGGGTCCTGGGTGGGGACTTTAATGCGGTGCTGGATATCGACCTGGATAGATCACACCCCCACTCCAGGGCACAGACAGCAGGAAACAGGCTGATGCTCAAGGGACAAGGGCGGAGGGCTGGGGTGTTGGAGATGTACGGCGCAAGATGCACGCTAGTGCCAAAGAATATTCTTTTTTCTCGGCGCTGCATGGGCTGCATACACAAATAGATCATATCTTTTGCTCCTCTGCCATATTAACACATGCCGCCGATACCACATACTTGGGTAAAACCTACTTGGATCATAATCCACTAGAGGCTTAATTACTTTGGGGAGGATTCCGACACCCATACCAACTTGGAGATTACACCCCTCACTATTGGAGGATCCGCTATTCCATAATGCTCTCTCCACGGCCATAGTTAACTACTTTACTGAAAACACAGAAACATCTAGTACATGTCAAATTGAATGGGACACATTTAAAACTGCACTACGGGGGGTAGTGATCAGCACGAAAGTTGGGGCATGCATCGTTTTACTTGACAAACTAACAGTAGTGGAAGATTAGATGGGTACACTACAACGGGAGGCACTTTCAACTGATATACACAGGGTAGCACTGCAAGAGTTATACATAACACACGCTGATCTTCTAGATGAGCTTCGCACCCTGGATTACCGCTTTTACATGCAGAAGCAACACAAGTGTCCAGAGCGGGCAGGCCTGTTGCTTGCTAGAATTCTTAAAGATGCACCATCAGTAACGCCTATTCTTGACATAAATACCCTGGATGGCGTTTCTGTGAACACCTAGCTGGAAATCAATACCGCCTTTTGAGAATATTATGAATAGCTTTATGCACCTCCGGCAGAGCCAGTAGATTACGAATACACAGTATTCTTTGATGACCTGTGCCTTCCACAAATACTCGGTGATCACGAGACAGATCTGTAAGGGCCTGTCATGGGTATGGAAACAAAAGCAGCAATCAAAGATCTACCACGTAATAAGGCACCGGGCAACGATGGTTTGCCTATAGAATTCTATGCTGCTTATTCGGAATTGTTGGTTCCCCGCCTACAAAATTATATCAGGCGGCATTTGATGAGGGCTCCCTCCCATTCACCTCATTACAGGCGACAGTGATCTCGCTCCCAAAACGGGACGGAACAGTAACGTTATGGTGACCTACCGCCCCCTATCGCTTCTCAATACAGATTACAAGATATTGAGTAAATTGCTAGCAAATAGACTCCTAAAACAAATCCCTTGACTGATACATACAGACCAGCGTGGATTTGTACCTGGTAGGTGTACAGCCCTCAATATTAGGAGGCTACATCAGGTGATGTCTCAGACATCCGCCGATGCCCATTCGTGGGGCTGTATTTCCCTGGACCTGCGACAGGCGTTTGACTCCCTGACATGGCGGTATATGCTGACTACACTACCTAAGTTTGGAATACCAGCAGAGTATATACAATGGGTAAGACTACTATATACAAACCCAACAGCGCATGCACAAATGGGCGCCCATATCTCACAACAATACCAGATAGCACGGGGCACTGGACAAGGATGTCCGTTCTCACCATTATTAGTTATATTAGTGCTGGAGCCTCTGCTACCTAAACTCCATGGCTTGGCAGCATAGAGGTATACGAATGCAGGGAGAGGTACATGTCATCTCGGCACATGCTGATGACCTCGTCCTCTATATTAAAAACCTGGATGAGACTCTCGACCCTATCCCCACTCTCTTTAGCACTTTCCAACAGCTCTCAGGGCTCTCTATTAATGAAAACAAATCATATGTATACTTTTTTAAAGATACAGCTATGGCAGAACCAATTAGTTTTGGGTGATGGACGTTCCAAACGGCAACCGTTACCTTTAAATATCTAGGTGTCCAGATATATTGGGATGTAGCTGATATACTCGATGGCAATCTAATTCACACTTTACCAATGCTCAGACAACAAATATGGATTTGGACCTCACTGCCTATATCAATACTGGGGCGTGTGGCCATTACTAAGTTGGTGGTACTCCAGAGACGGTTATATTATTTCGTCAACATACCTATTATGAATTAATTCCCGACATTTAAATTATTAGACACCCTTTTGATTGAGCTGATTTGGGGCTCGGCCGCAGACGCATAGGACTCTCTAAAATGTAGCTGCCTACAAGGCAAAGGGGAT
This sequence comes from Lissotriton vulgaris, assembly GCF_964263255.1. NCBI lineage: Eukaryota > Metazoa > Chordata > Amphibia > Caudata > Salamandridae > Lissotriton > Lissotriton vulgaris. The sequence goes on along the minus strand of NC_141694.1, from coordinate 1,347,948,922 downwards.
TGGGAATTCCAGATCTGCTGGCTTATTGCTATGCAGGTCAGCTGCAATCAATGTTTGACGTATTGGATTGCAGGCGCAACCTACGAGAATTTGCAATTACTTCTCAGGCGTGGGAAAAAGGAGACTTACACACGCTATTACTGCCAAACATCAAAATCTTTGTGTCGGCACCGCCACTCCTGGGAACGGCCTTGTGGTACTGGAAGAAGGCAACACGATACACAAAAATACCTGCGCCTTATGCTCCGAACATTCCCCTGCTGGGAATCCCTCTGCCATCTGGGTCGGTGTCCCTTAGGTATGTAGCGGCGTGGGCAGAATTGGGAGTGACCACACTTGGTTCTTTCTTTACCAACGGGATCTTAATAAACCATGATGCATTTGTGAGAGAAACGGGAGCACCACCTGGGTTATTTCTGCTCTATGCACACATAATACTATATATCTGTACAGTATGGGCCCCAGGGGACGAGGAACCACCAACGCACGCACGGACACACATGCAATATCTGATGGGCCATGGTCGCCACCTGACAAAATGGATCTACCAAGGGATCCGTACACATACATTAGTATCACTTCAAGTAACCTGAGCAAAATGGGATGTAGATATTGGCCGAGCACTTACGGATAGGGAATGGGCCTTAATGCTGGAATACCCACGAAAGATATCAAGGAACCCAAAGTTTAAGTTTATACAGCTAACGATAGTTCACCGGGCATATTTGACTCTGCACAAACTGAGTTTAATGTTTCCGAACGCACCAGGTAGCTGCCCCCGATGCTCGTCCTCACACACGGATTTGTTGCATATGAAATGGGTCTGCCCGAATATGAGCCACTACTGGGTCTCGGTGCAAGACATGGTCAATACGGTTGCCCCAATACGGAATATTAGAACAATGGAATATTGTCTACTAGGGCTAGGCCCTTAGGGGCAAACGGTAGTCCTGCTCGCAAATTCGCTAACTTGGCCCTGATCTTAGCTAAGAGAAACATTACCATGAAGTGGAAGTCCCCACTAGATCACCCTCAGTAGTGGACTGGTACAACGAGGAGATTAGATGGGGTAAGGCAGAAGGAGCAGAACTTAAACGGGAGGAACACAGGGGGCTGCAAAAGATACCCATTTCATTGGAACTAAACACTATGTTGGAAGAATTTGCGGCCCTGGATCTGCAGACATAGAGGTGAGATACACACATAAGTGCACAGAGATGGTTACAACAGCGGGAGGAAGTCAATCTTAGAAGAAAGAAATGCTGAATGTCCTGATCATGACAAAAAGTTTAATTGGGCCACTATGCTTAATTGTATTGTACTGTGGTGTTGACTGAGGAGAATATATACTAGAGTCCGACTGAGTCTGGGAAGGGAGAGAGGGTGGGAGAATTCTCTGTTTGATTTATCGTTGTTGATACTGTAAGGCAGAGGTCTTCAAACTTTTTGATGCCGAGACCCCTTTGTAAAACGTTTTTAGGCGTAAGGACCCCCTTCCGAGAAACGTTTCTAGAAACTGGTACTCCTCATCACCAACTTTTGACAACCATAAATGCGCCTGTTAGACCTCATCACATCCATCCATCATTCATCCACCCACACTTTCACACATCCATCCATCCACCCTTTCATCCTTCCATCCATACATCCATCCTTTCTCCTTCCACCCTTTCATCCTTCCATCCATACATCCATCCTTTACCCATCCACCCTTCCATTCACCCATCATTCATCCACCCACCTTTTCACACATCCATCCATCATTCATCCATGCAACCTTTTATCCATTCATACATCCATCCACCCTTTCATCCTCCCATCCATACATCCATCCTTCATCCATCCACCCTTTCATCCTCCCATCCATACATCCATCCTTCATCCATCCACCCTTTCATCCTCCCATCCATCCAATCTTCATCCATCCAACCTTTCATCCATCCATCCATCCACCTACCCCTTCATCCATCCATCCACCCATCATTCATCCCCCCACCTTTTCACACATCCATCCATGCATCATTCATCCATGCAACATTTTATCCATCCATACATCCATCCACCCTTTCATCCATCCATCCTTCATCCGTCCACCCTTTCATCCTTCCATCCATACATCTATCCTTCACCAACCTATCCTTCATCCATCCACCCTTTCATCCTTCAATCCATACATCCATCATTCCTCCATCCACCCTTCCATTCATCTATTCACCCATAATTCATCCGCCCATCTTTTTACACATCCATCCATCCATCATTCATCCATGCAACCTTTTATCCATCCATACATCCTTCATCCATCTACCCTTTCAGCCTTCCATCCATCCACCCTTTCATCCATCCATCCACCCTTTCATCCATCCATCCTTTCATCCATCCACCTTTTCGCACATCCATCCATCCTTCAGCCTTACATCCATCCATCCACCCATCATTCATCCACCCACCTTTTCTGTGCCTCTCTCATGGGGGGGATCAGTATCTCTCTGCGTCTTCTTCCTTCTTCTTTCCCGCTCATGGGCGGGCATCTCTGTGCCTCCCTGCTGGGGGCGGGGGACGTGTGTCACGGGACCCACAGCTCCGGGCGCGCAACATCCATTTTACTCAAAGGGCTACACTACAGCCTGCTCCCCAGCTCCCCCCCAGCCCCCCCCTCAGCCCCCCCCTCAGCTCGTCTATGTGAGCACAGCTGAAACAGCTTCAGGGACACACACAGCCCCACCCGAGTACTTGACAGGTCTTTAAAAGACCTTTTACTTCTTAATGAGGCGTTGATGTTTTTCATACCTCGGTGTGAATTAGGCCTCCGCTGTGAGCACCCTCGATCAGCCCAATGCCAGGAACTGCACTCTGAAGAATCTGCGACCCCCTTCCCAGGACTCCACGACCCCCCTGGGGGTCGCGCCCCACAGATTGAAGACCTCTGCTGTAAGGTAACAGATGACAAATACTGTTTATTTGATTGGTGCAGCTATGAAAATCAATAAAATTATGTTTTAAAAAAACCCTGCACTTCAACTATATCCACATGTAGATGACAGCAATGAATTTACTGCTTCATTTCACTGTACTGTGGTTTTCGTTATATACATGTATAATTGACGGCTAGACAGGTTTTTTTCTATATACGAAATGTAAATAGTGTGATTTCCTCTACCTTCATCCTTTAATCTTCACACGAGTACTTCTTTGAGCACCTGTTTCCTTCACCCGATCTTGGAGCACCTATTGATTTGTACAGATTGAATTTGATTTGCTGAACATTATATAGATTTGTCAATTTCAAAATACTAATTTGGAGCATTTGTTTATTTGGGTGATTTAGTGTTTACTTTCCTTGCGCTTGGACCAATTTACTGTACCTTACCTAACCCAGGTCCGGCGGATTACTGTGTAGAAAATAGAAACCTTCTCAGAGATCTCACTGATACACCTCCAACAAAGAAGAGATTTACACAGAAGCTTAATATAAAATATATCTTTGTTAACCTCAGGTGAGGGAGATTATGTCACAGGGTCTCCAACCTTTTCTGTAGTGAGAGCTACTTCTGATCAGTAAAAATCATCATGAGCTACCAAATCATTATATTAGTAGAAGGCGACACTGTCTATTTTCTTTAAAAAAATAGGATAAATGAATGTTGAGATGCATACTTTACTCTATTGTAATTAAATAATAACCATTTTTTCAGCCCAAGACGTTTCAAATGAAGGTTCAAATTGGACAAACATTCTCACTTCCACATTTGACAGGTCATTTGTTTTATCTGTGAGTGAGCTGTTCTTAAGTATACAATGTTAGTTTATAAATACAGATGCCTCTCTGTGCAATATTACACAGGGACCTCAGGCCAAGCGTAATTAAAAAACGATTACACATGTAGACTGCACCCCATGGCCAAGGTTTTTCAAAATACTTAAGACTTGTTGTGAACTAAGCTTATGACTTCCCTATTTGGTTCTGTACAAAGTGCACCTAGGTGATTATTTGTAGACTTACCATAACTTGGTCTTACTGCTGGTGCATGCTGTGCTGATCTTCTGGGATTGCGTGTACAACAGGGGCAGAGGCTCTGTCTGAAGGGGCATGCTACTGCATGTCGAGTGGTATCATGTCAAGGAGGACACTGCTGGCTGCAGGCATCACTTCTTCATCTGTGGCCTCAGTCAATGGTGGTGTTCTGCTGCTGGCTTTACGCTAGGCAAAGATGTATGTACTTCTCTCTTGATTGGGCCTGGGGCTCCGGAGAGTGCATAGACTGCATGCTGCCTGCCAGTGCAGATGAGTCATTTAAACTGCAGCAGCACTCTTTTAAAGATAGCTCAGCGCTGCCAGGAACTGCGTTATTATACAACAGGTGTGTGCCCCAGCCTCTCCAACATGTAGGCCTGTCAGTAGAGGGCCCCTGATCTTAACGATCTGGGGGCGACAGTGTGCCCTATGCACCCTACACCTCCTACATAAGGGCTCAGGTCAGTGTTCCTCCTGTTTCCACGGGCGGCAATCATTGTCTGCCAGTGCATGGGGTGGACTAAAAAGTAAAACATGCATCTTCCAACAACTTGTCCATGCAGCTCCAAAGATCACGACTTCCACTGTCCCACGTGTGAAAAGGTGGTCGCAGCAGGACTGAGTGAGTCTCAGCTTGATTGATTCATACAGTCAGCCCCAAGGCCACAGCGATGTACAAATTGTAAAACTCATTGTAAGTCTTGAGGATAGGCAATCTGACATCACCTCCTTCTCCCCGCCTTATCTACCTTAATAGCCAATGGCAGCAGTGTGACAGCAGACGTAACACTGGCAAGAACAGATAACAGGCCAAAAGGCCTAAAAATAAACATAATGACAATGACAGGATACAAAAGGGGGCATTGGCCGGAGAGCTAATGCTAGGTTGTTGGCGAGCTACCGGTAGCTCGCGATCGACCTGTTGGAGACCCATGTGTCACACAGTACCATCAGGAACTGTAGGAGGCATTCTAAGGAGCACAGAAAACAGGGACCTTATATATGCTTAGGTTACATTGGTCAGCATAAAACCAAGGGGAGGTCCTGGCATGTACCAGCATGCAAAATGACTACTATAGGTATACAAGATTTGCTTGCTCAACAAAGTGGGGGGAGAGTCCAAAATGGGCACATTAGTAAGAGTAGCCTGACAGTTCTATATAAGGAGCAGGTGTATTCTACTAGCAAGGCCCCTATGAGCATGTGCAAGGCTCTCGAAGATGGAAACAGCACATGGCGAGCACATGGCTACCTAAAATGACTGCCAAGTACAAAATGACTTTCAGCTCATGCTAACAGATCCATGCAATCTTTAACAGATGGTCCTTTTAGAATGAGCTAAAGACATTCCTATGATCCAGTAGGAACGTAGAAAATATTTGCACATTTATTTTTATACATTGATCAATATCCTAATTCATTGCTAGGTGGGCATTTTCCATTCTAAACATTTCATTAAGCGGGTACATATAAGGCATAAGGAGGAGTACAGATGAAACAGAGCACTGGGTCATAAGTAACTTACAGATAGCAGGAGAGAATAATGACTATTATCACAAACAGAATTATATATTTTTTCACCCTAAGCAAAAAGCAAATCTTAGAATCATCTAGTAAAAACATTTTCAGGGCGCCTATGCATTTCAGTGATCATCCGTTTCAATTTCAGAATAGCCTACAGCACATATCTAATGAAAACGTTTTCATTAATACATTCAAGGAATGGACGAAGTCACATTTTTCAATTGCTCAGAAAAACATTTTTGTGTAGAATAAACATGATAAGAAATACAAACATTAAGGAAATTAGACAGGTTATTACAAAAACCGTCCTGGCTCCAAGGGACCAGGAGGACCACACAGGGCATAGGAATTAGGACGAAGAGCTGCAAAGGGCTGCTCCTCTTCCAAAAACGGCACGACCAAAGGGGTACATTATAGATGAAAAAGAAGTCCTTGGGGAAATTGAAGCCGCTGTACAACCAGCCAGAGGGGAGTCTTCTCTCTGTGTCCGTTTGAGCCTCACAGGCAGGCTCTTGTTGTTTCCACGGTGGAGCTGCACAACTCGCAACTCAAAAATCATGGCCCAGTTTCAAGGGAAAAGTTTCTTCTTTCATGATAGGGCAATCACCCATCAGGGCAAATGCTCTCAGCAATCCTGTTCAGTGTCTCAGGCAGTGCACCAGTTTTCTTCAATTCAATCTAACATGCACCAGAGACACAGCACCTGTACCCTAAACTCAAGTCCTTCCCTAACTACTATATTACTCTATTGGTGCACTGCTCTTTGTTGGGGCCGCACATTGCATCCAGTGTGCCCAGGTATCTCTTGACCATCAAACAAAGGTGCAAAGTTGCTTTCACTTTGGGACCAGGATTCTGAGGCCTGATGCTAGGATCTCCGAAGCAACCCTTTTTTCAAAAGGGGTCACCTCAAGCAAAGCCTCCTTGCCGTTCTGGTCGGTCTGTGACTCTCTCAGCTGGGCATCAAAAACTCGATCCACGATTTCTTCTTTCTGATTTGTGACCCCATCTTTTGCCCAAGACAGTGGTAGGGGTACACAATTCATCCTAGGGCTTCCGCCTTCACTGAGGTCCTAGTTGCCAGCAAAGCCTGTGCTGGTTACCTTCACCCTGACTTCAAGCTGGACTGGTGCTGACTCCCCAAGCTGGATCTGATGTCCGAGCCCCTCTGAAAATGTTTGTGAGGCAGCAAATATCTATTGGTGGACAGAACAAAATGTCTTTAGACAAGACACAGAAATATTCTATCAACAGAGAGGATAGTCTCAGAATACTTCCTAGTCTTATATTAGGAAGGCATCCAAGAACCATTTCATTTATCTATGTGAGAGTAAAAAAAAACACCAGCCTAGACCTATTGGCAAGTATAAAAGGAACTCTTTAGTTAACCGACAAGAGTAATACATCACCCAAGCAGCCAAGGAAGTCTGTGTTCATTTACTAAATTCTGAGGAAAAGAGAAAAAAATACAGACATACTCCAATCCTTACATCTGTATATTCCTAATCTGAAGACTCTTTTTTTTTTTTTTTTTTTTATTGAACCAGATTCCTACAGACAGTATAAGCAGGAAAAAGATGAAATACAATAACTTAATTACAAATAATACAAATACGGTTGATACATCAATCCTAAATAGCTATGGCTATTAAAAGAAGCGACATGAAGTTATAAATCATAATCAAGAGACCACTCTTCACGCTGCTTTCCTAACGGCGCCCAAGTTTCCTAGGGTAAAGAGAGACGGACACCAATTGTTCTTTTTACCGCAGCCGCAGGTAAAATGTATTCAGCATTTTTCTTAAATGTGCATGTTCCGAACAGGAAATCCAAACGCGTTTCGGCGTTCTCAGACGCCTTGCTCGCTGGTGATCCCATATCATAATATACATACCAAAAAAAAAAAAAAATACCAAAATATCAAATACATTGTCTTAGATCACAGTTATGACACCAGTTTTCCAAATTTGTTATTGGGTGCCATATTGAGTCACCACGTTTCTTTGCTCTAATTCCTCTTGTAGCATAAATAGCTGTCTCATAGCTAAAAACTGCTAAGAATCTGGCTAACCACATGTGGAAGCTAGGGGGTTCAAGTTCTTCCCAACGAGATGACAAAATGATTCTAAGGACAGCCGTTCCAATAAATAGCAATTTTTCCTCTTGTTTTGAGAGTACTAACGAAGAGTCGTAACCAAACATAAACAAAGTATCGGATTCTGGGAGTTTACGCCCAAATATCACCAGCCAAAATTAACTAATCGCTATTTTAATGTGATCAAGCTTTGGACAACTACTAAACATATGTATTAATGTCGCTGGGCCCTGCGAACATCTAGGACATAGATAATTTTCCCTTTTTCCCCAATTAAATAGTTTAGCAGGAGTATAGTAGAGGTTAAATACAGTTTTATACGTCTGAGCTTTAAGATTACTAGCCATAAACAAAGAATCACTTAGTTCCAACACTTTATAGATATCAACATTAGGATTACACATTTTTCTTACCCAGTTTGCTTCAGTTTTCTCCAAATCATCTTGGATGTAAGTTAGTAAAATGTCATACAGTAATCCTATTTTTATATTTGGTCTATTAACAGCTTCTATAAGATCCACTCTTGTTAGACTTATGGCTGATCCTTTGGCTTTGAGATAAGCATACATTTGTACATATTTAATATAATCACCATTAGATAAATGATATTTATTCTTTAAATCTATAAACTTAGTTTCACATTTTTTTACCGGAAAATCCTTTATTCTGCAGATTCCAAGTCTTTGCCATTTCCAGCACTAGGCAAGATGGCGGTCGGGCCGTAGACCGGAGTGCAGCACAACGCCAGAGCTCCGCTTCAACTAACAAAGTAAGCTTGCTTCAAACCCGGGGAAACGCTGAGCCACGGAAAACATGCAACCGGTGGTAATCAGCATTTAAAACGGGATTGAGCAATGGGATTACGAAGATAAATAAAAACGAGAAAATTGTATACATAGAGGAGAGCTATTTATGCCCAGCTCTGAACGGACCAAAATTGACTAAACCCGCCGTCATATCGGGTTAACTAGCGGAGCGCACAGGCGAATAGAAAGAAATGCTCAGAGCAGGCTATAAAACGCCAAAACAAAAGAAACGCTTACTCGAGACATCGGATTTCACGGAAGGGCTGCAGGCACTGCTTGGCTGGATCATCTGTGAGATTGTGGGTGGAACTACACGCCAGTGCTCCCGATTGACACGCCTAACCCAGAGCCGGTTTCAGCAAACTCTCAGCGACCCCTGCGTTCAGGAGGGTGAATCAGAGTCTAAGGTGGAGGTGGAGTGTGAATCAGAGGCAAAGTCTGTATTTTTTGCCTTCCACGAGTTACTACAGGATCAAAGGAATTATACTACAGAAGACCTATATTTAGCACTGGGTCGGGCAGTGTATAGGCTGATACTATCGCCTCCTAATCCATCGCTGGCAACTGGGAGCTGCAGTACCAGGATAGTATCAACTGACAACATGCCTTCTAAAGCCGCTTCCGCAGCAGCAGCCCGCTCGAGATTAGCGAAGGCCACCAGAGCTCTGCGTGAGGCTGAATTAGAAGAATTACAGCAAACTCAGGATATTTCACAAAAAACAGCAGGATCTGTATCTGGAGGTAACACAATTGTAAAACCTAGAAATAAAAAATAGCCCAATGCTTCTGCCGAGACCACACCACGACAAGAAGTGTTAGCAACCAAACGCAAAATTAATAAAGATAACATACCAACAATGGCTACACCAGGAATCTCTGTGATGGATTTATTGCTGCGAAAGCAAGGTGCTCCAGTAAACGCCTCTCCCAACTCCCAACACTCCAGTTTGTCACCAATGCCTGATTTGGATCTGGAAGACGTCAATAAGGCCGTGGAATCACCAAAATGTGCGCAGCCGGCTATGACCGCTAAAACTGTGAGTACACAAGTAATTGGAGAGCCGATTGAGATAGCGCCTGAGATTAATAACACTGTTGGTACACCTTCTAATACTTCTAATATTTTTCTCTTTAATAATGGCGTGGTCATATAGCCATGGAAAAGCATAGCATGTCATTCTCTGGGGCAGGAGAGAACATCAAGGGGGTAGCCGAGACTGTGGTAGGACAAACTGTTTTGATCTCCGCAGCAAATACCCCTGAAATTCCTAACAAGGAGATTAATGACAATGGGTTGGAGATGAGCGAACTAGAACAGAAACACCACTACCTATCCCAGCTATTATAGATTGTGGCCAAATAGCTACAGATCCCTTACTTCAGCCACCTCAGTCACTAGACACTGAAAATAATGAGCTTAATGTACACAATGAAGACGAACAAACAACATCAAATGCTGACCCGAAAAATACTAACCATCCAGCTTCAAGTCAAGTCTAGTCAAAACAAGCTTTATTCGATTGTTAAAATCATAAAAGCAGAGTCAAACAATAAAAAGACAATGTCACAATTCATCAGTTTTAAAAAAGGCATTAAACATTAGTAATAGTATTAAATACATACAAAATTTTTTAAAATTGGACATGGTAAAAAACAGTTAAAAGCAATAAGAAAAAACACAGTATGTTCAGTCACCCACCATGTTATTCGGGGATAGCTTCCTGGTCTTAACACGCATGGCAGCTACCAGAAAGCTAGCAACCCCGAAAATTACCTTTGTGGTTCCTAATAGCTGTAAGTAGAGGAGGGCTGGGCGTACTTGTAAAAAACCTGCATCTCTTAGGATTGGGGCTAAACACCGCCTTCTGCCCTCCTTGAAGTGGTCACAGAACATTACAAAATGCATGAGAGACTGCTCCGAGAAGTTGTTGCAGCTACATGGGTTCAGTGTATCCGGTACCCCCCACACTGGGAAATCACCCAGGGAGTATTGTATAATGTTGAACCTGAATCTAATAAGAAGGTGACGATGGAATGGTTTACTAACAATTTTTAAGTAGGGTTCTAGGGAGGGGGTAGTTAAGAGCAAAAAGTTTGCTCTGACTTTTGGCTTAATTAATTCCTCCTCTTCCCTAGCCTGAAACGCCCTAGACCGGAAGTTATCCTTAATCCATTTTACGTCTCCTTTAACTATATTGTTCGGGTATTTGTAGAGATCTGGCCTGCCCATTTTATTCAGCGTGTTCTTAATGTATGATAGCCATGGGATTTTGGATACCTTGTCTAGCGCCATACAGTCCTTAATGCAGTGGTTCAGAGGAATTTCATCGTTTAACCAGGTTTTTGCCCTATAAACCAAAGGGGCCAGTTGTAGCTCATCAGTTACATAGCCTATGCCTAACTCTGTGTGCAGGGAGAAAACTGGAGTTGATTGTGGGACTCCTAGCAATGTTCTGAGGAACGTATTCTCCGCAATTTTTATTTTACCTTTAGGCGAGAAGCCCCACAAGGGAGCACCATACATAGCTATGGAAAGGCATTTTGTCTTATACACTTTCAAGAGAGCGTCCATTGGGCGTGATCCCAGTCGCTTAGCAAAGCTCATTAGAGCTGAGGTTGATCTCTTGACTGCCGGACTTTTTGCGTTTAATTGGGCGGTCCGAGAGCCCCCCTCTTCAAAAATGACACCCAGGTAAGTAAAAACTGGTACCCTGGTCAGCCCCTCACCAGTGCAGGTAAACGTCTTTAGTTTTTGAGTTTTCGTGCCTTTCCCTGCCATCATTATATGGGATTTTTTGTTGTTGATCGCCAGGTCGAGTGAAACCATGAACTCCCCAAATGCATCAAGAAGTTTCTGCAACCCGACCCCGGTGCGGGCTAATAGCACTGCGTCATCCGCGTATAATAGTACGGGCATCCAGCTTCAACGGAAGGTGAAAAAGAGACAAATATATTCTACTCATTCTCAGACGAGACAGGAGTAGAGGTTGAGTCAGAATCTAGATCGTTTGATAATGAAGGTGAAAACTATAGTGAAGAATCCGAAGATGAAAATGATGAATCTTTGCTTTTTTCTAACGCCTCTGACACTTCGGATGAAGGGAGTCTCGAGGAGGGTATACAGCTCAACACAATCAGATCTAAGGCCAAAATAGTATCTAGACTGAGCCATCGAGGGCCGGTTGAGCACCCTACTACCTCTCGAACCAACATACAATCTACTCAAGCTGCTGAAGTGCTAGAAACAGATGATGATACTGTCAATAACCAAGAGATCCCCCTAAATGCGGTTGAAACCATATTACAGGCTATTGCTGCTCACAGAGAACAGACAGCTATTGACAGCAAACGTTCCAGGGCAGCTATACGCAAAGTTCAAGGGGTTGTGAAAAAACTGACTAAGACATGCAATCAAATTGGAGAAAGAGTCACCGAAATAGAAGCAAGGGTACTCTCAGCAGAAAATGAAGTGACAGCAAATTCAGGGAAAATCAAGCTGCAAGATGCAGAATTAGTTGACATTAAATGGAAGCTGGAGGATTTTGAGAATCGGCAGCGTAAGAACCATCTACGCATACTGGGGGTCCCCGAAAAAATGGAGGGTGCAAATATACGTTCTTTTGTTGTGGAACTACTTAGCAAAGCAATGCCGGAAGTAACAACCTGGGATTGAAACGTAGAAGTTCAGCGTGCTCATCGAATGCCTTTTAACCTACCGCCCAAACCAGGATTGTATCCTCGCGCTATAATAGTGTACTTTGGCAATTTTTTGCTAAGACAAACTGTAGCAGAAAAAGCAAGACCTGATCACAAATTAACCTTTAATGAAATTACTTTTTTTACGAGACCTGATTTTTGTCATGCTACTGTTGAGAGACACTGGCGCCTAAGATCATTAATCAAACCGTTTCAAGAGAAAGGAGCCCAAGCATTCTTGAATAATCCAGCTAAGCTGAAGGTTGTGTGGGGTGGCATAACCAATTTTTTTGTTTCTGAGATCAAAGCCAAAGACTATGTAGAGACTTTGCATTAATAATTTGAATTGAATAGTATAGAATATGAATTGAAAATTTGATTTCTAATCTATGCTTGAGGGTACGGCAAAAAATTAGAATAATTCGTATACCTAAATACTGTTTTACGATTTATAGGCTTCTTTCTAAGTATGTATAGGTATGTATAGGTATGTTTAAGAATGTTGGGAAACGTATAGTAATATGATTTTGTGCTTTTTGTTTTCCCTGGCATAGTTAGGCTTCTAAAATTCTCTTTATATCATGTCACCATGCAACTGTTTGTTTATTTCTCACCTGGTTGAAGCGGAAGCTCAGGTGTTACACTGCATCCATCACTAGTCAGACTCTGGTAGAGTCTGATGGCCTACACCTTGGGGGGGGAAAGGAGTGGGAGGGGTGGGAGGGGTTTTTAGGGGGCGTTGGGGGCGGACTGAGGGGGCACTCAAATAAAAAATAAAAATGAACCTGATCTGAAGACAGAACAATATGATCAATTTCTTCTACTCGAATGTACCAATATAGATTTTTTGTATATAATGATTAATCATATGAACAAGACACTAATAGTTAACAAGACACCAAAAGAATCCCTCGGTAAAATTTACGTGATAAATAATGGGTAAGCTGGTTATACAAACATGGAATGTAGGAGGACTGTTGAACAGTGAGAAACAACGCCGGTTTGCAGAAATAATTGGTCTAAACCCGGTAGATATACTTTGTCTCCAAGAGACACATGTGCCTTGGGCTCGGAGATCATTATTGAAAATAAGAGGCTATAATCTGTTAGCTGCATCAACGCAGTCATCAAATATAAGAGGAGTTGCAAGTTTAGCTAAAGCACACCTAGGTGGACCGATACGCCACCTCTCTGACTCTCATGGTAGATGGGCAATTGTAAAGCTCGCTATAGGCATCACGATATGTACCATCTATGGCTCTAACCAAGATGATCCTACAACCTTCACATTTCTTGAATCAGAACTCGCCACTTGGCAGGGCCCTCTAATTATGTGTGGGGATTTTAATATCTCTCTTAATCCTATGCTTAATAACATTAATATCACTCAACAGACCTATACAGGTCGGAAACCTAAAACATATAAAGCAATGAGGAGACTGGTGAATAGCTTAGGATTAATTGATATATGGGAGGAAAAAAATCAGAATACCCAGAATGCTGGATACACATACTTCTCGCACCCACACCAAAAACACATTCGTATAGATTATGTATTCACAACTAGAGATTTAGCAATACGATCCTTTATCAATAAATACCCCAAATTATATCAGACCATAACGCCCTGGCCTTTACAATGGAAATAGAAATGTCAACTAATAAAACTAGACAATGGACTTTTGATCGCAAATTGCTCTCTAATAAGGATTATATTAATTATATTAGTAACTGGATGATGATTTTTTTAACATTAATCGCTTTAGCACCGCAAGGAATGTGGTATGGGACTGCTATAGATCGGCACTTATGGGGGAAACTATACGTTTTCAAGCTAGGGCTAAAAAACAAAATACAATGAACTATAGCTTGAAACTTGCGGCCCTAGCAAAGGCAGAAGAAAGTCACACCTTGATCATTTCACAAAGGCTGGATGCAAAACAATCTATGTATGAATTATCATTGTTAAAAGCTGAGCTGAACGCAAGTCTTAGTGAAAGAGCGGCCCAAACTTATAAAACATACAGGAAAGATGTCTACGAGAGTGGGGAGAGAGTTGATAGGCAACTGGCTTTACGCACTCGACAGAAGAATGTATCTAGCTATATCAATCAGATAACTGATAGTGGTAGAACTTATACTGATACTCCCGATATCATATATCAATTTCAACAGTATTATCAAAAACTCTATACTGAAGAAACTAATTTCACTGATAAAGAAATATTCTCTTTTCTCGATAATCTTCTGCACAACCATGAAGCATCAAAAATCTTAGACAATACCATTAGAGATGATTTAGAGAATGAAATCACCCTACATGAATTGGAAAATGCTTTGTTATCACTCTCATCCAGTAAAGCAGCTGGACCTGATAAAATACCAATAGACCTATATAAGATACTTAGTCGTCAAATATCTCCTCTGCTTCTTGATCTCTTTTTGGGAATACAATGGAATGGAGTATCACCACATTCTTGGAAAGAAACAAATATAATTGTCTTCCCTAAGAAAGGTAAACCCCCTGAGCAAGTAACTTCATATCGCCCTATTTCCCTGATAAATTCAGACTCTAAATTATATGCCAAAGTGATGGCAGCGAGACTCAGCAGGGTTATTGAACTTCTGGTCTCCCCTTGGCAGCATGGCTTCGTACCTGGTAAGGGAACCACCGATCATACATGTAGGGCTTTTGCCTTCTTCGATGCCATGTCTGTCACTGGGGGTAGGATGTCAATGATCCTGCTGGATGCTGAAAAGGCTTTCGATCGTGTCTCGTGGAGCTTCCTTTGGGCAGTTATGGCACATAACAATTTTGGCCCCAAATTTATTAAAGCCATTAAATCCATGTATATATCTCCCAGAGCCAAACTTCAGATGTTAGGAACTGAGTCTGGCTATATTGAAATCACAAGGGGCACCAGACAAGGGTGCCCATGCTCACCCCTATTATTTGCATTGTATATAAATCCATTAATTTTAAAAATTCTTGAGAGTCAATCTATTAACCCAATTATTTGTAATCAGTATGCGACTAAAGTTATGGCATATGCCGATGATATTGCGGTTATTACATCTGACCCGATTGAGGCTATGGAGGAAATAGTGTCCCTCACTTCCGAATATGGTATTTACTCAGGGTATTCTCTGAACCGGGGGAAGACAATTGTATTATGTACCGATAACATTAATTATATCGATCAGAGAAGAGCTGATAGAGCTACCTACTTGGGAGTTACTATTAGCCCTGATATTAAGCTAATAAATGCTCTTAATTACAACCCTCTTATTGATAAAATCAAAAAAGATTTGGATCGGGTTAATGGTTTACACTTATCAATCATTGGAAGAGGCAACTTTCCTAAAATGAATGTACTGCCTAGATGCTTATATCTGTTCCGTGCAATTCCCTTTGCAGTAGAATCCAAAACTTTAAAAACACTTGACTCTCTGATGAGTACATTTTTATGGCAACAAGGAAAGATCAGGAGATCCCATAAGCTATTATCACTACCGAGAGATAGAGGTGGGCTTGCCATTCCCAATACAAGTCTATATCATTGGGCAGCACTCTTTAAATTAATGTCACCCATGTTTAACTATAGCCCTGAGATAGCTGTTGTGGACATCAATATAACACCATCAATTTATGATTTGGTTCTCGGAAGAAATGTAAATGGGCTATTTCTACAACAAACAGAAGCCAAACATATTAGGAAGCTATGTAAATTTGAAATTGTAAATAGTGCTTAGAAGGTTTGGGCTAGGATTGCTAAAGACATGAAAATTACGAAATTTAATAGATACACTACACTATGGCAACCAAGGACCACTCATGGTTTTTCTCATGATGTTATAGCCAGGAAATGGCAAAGACTTGGAACCTAATCTGAAGACTCTCAAGAAAAAGGGAAGTGTTCTACACTTTACTCATAGATTTTATATTACTTGTACAGGACTGCAGACACTTCTAAAATCATTTCTCTTAATAAAAACACCTACATTGTACTCTTAGGACCATGCTCTCATGTTATAGATGCAACAGGAAAATCTAAAACTGCTAATTTACCAGGGATTACATGTTCTCCAGCAGAACATGTTGTGACAAACAAACTCCTATTAAACAATATTTCTTAAAAAATGTTTGCTAAGGATCACATGGGCATCTTCCCTGCATTCTACTTTTCACAATCCAAACTATGCAACATCAGCTCTAATACGGACTGTCAGTTTATTTACACAGACTAGCTAATAAAAAACTAGCAATGTCCTTGCAACACTATGTAGCATGAGAATAACATACAATAATGGTGTTAACACCTAAGTATTGTAGAACAAAAACTACCCACGTCTAGTTCCCCTTAAAGGTCAAAATAAGGGAACAGCAATCTAGACTACTCATCCTTTTCATAATTTCATCAAACAGGATGGGAAGTAACATAACATATTTATGTATTCATTTTATTAGTGCTAACAATGTTTAACACAGTATTACTGAATAGCTATGATCAGCCATTGTGGGTTACAAAGTTGGTGGTCGATCTTCAGATCCAAATGAGGGACACAGTAAAGGATGAACTAAGACCCCTTCAAGACAGAATCAATGGGTTGGCTACTATTTTCAATGACTGGGTTAGAACAAGGGGGGCAATTGACAATGCACCTGGCTCAGAACCCAGGATTAATACTCAGCCCTCTACTAGTAATATATTGGCCAACCAGCATTTAGTCACCACAGAGCAAGCCCCGCTTCCAAAATCCAATGGGGAAAGTCTGCCAATGGAGGCTAATAGAGGTAGTGGGGTAAGCTTAACTTCGGCCAACGCCAATCCACTAACTCTCCTGTCATTATCGAGGTAAAAAATAGGAGAATCAAAATCAAATAATAAGCAGGTGGGGGTGACGTGCCAAAAAAACATAGATTATACCAACTACCTTGCCCCCAAGTCATAAACTTACCCCCTACATCATTCCCATATGTCCTCATCCTTGCAGGTACTCCCAAACTTAAAAGGGGCGAGTCTGAATAACACCAACTGTTAAAAAACAAATGCGTCCATTGGCTTGTAAACCATACCGCCTTTAGCTATGAGCACGTGAACGAGATTCTATCCACACGCAGGGTGGGTTGGATTGGCAGACTGCACAAAGACATACATGGCGACTGCATAGTAATCAATTTTAGAAATCCACCGGTGACCCAAAGACTTTTAGTTAGAGAGGATGGGAGGGACAAGGGTAACATTTAATTACTTCCCTTAGGTTATTTCTACCCTCCCACTTGGCCCCCTCATGTTTTACGGCACCAAGAGTTGCAATGGAGACCTGTTCATTCTAATGGTGCGTTTCCTCGCCCAATCCAAAATTGACTAAAGCAATTCAGTTTTAACATTCCTACTGGAAACAGGTTCAGTTGCCTTGATGGAGTAGATTGACTAAAACAAAACTCCATCAAAACTAAGGCACACACCTCTATCCCACAATCAGAAAGCCAGACACAGGTTATC
Organism: Lissotriton vulgaris; assembly: GCF_964263255.1. Taxonomy (NCBI): domain Eukaryota; kingdom Metazoa; phylum Chordata; class Amphibia; order Caudata; family Salamandridae; genus Lissotriton; species Lissotriton vulgaris. The sequence goes on along the minus strand of NC_141694.1, from coordinate 1,347,931,279 downwards.
GCTACGGTGACTGGTCACCCAAGGGGGGGGGGGTTAATTCAGCGGGAGCATGAACGGCTCCCCTGGTTGCACCTCCGCCGATCGATAATCCCAGGGATTGCCCACAAGGAGACTCAAACTCTGGGGATGCTGGTGGATTATCAAAAACTCCTTTGTACTCACCCATTTTGGCCCTCCAGAAACAGAATACCCCTAACTGCCATAAAACAAGGGTCCTATATGGAACATTGCGGGTCTGATGAATCAGATAGATGACCCAGAGTGGGATTCATATACCAGCCAATTTAAGATCTGCATGTTTCAGGAAACATTGGCAAGAGGGGAGGTTTTTAAGTCGAGCTTTGCTATTTGTAACATACCCGCATCAATTTGTGGGTAAAGGGGAATCGTCTGGATGCCTAAGTACATGGGTAGGAGTCCACTTAGGCTGTAAGGCTAACCAGATTGACACAGGCTCTAACGACATTCTGTGTGTCATACTTCAATTTCCATCTGAGATTCTGTAGCTCTTATTAATGTATATTCTAGACACATGGTCTTGGGCAAAGAGTCAGTTACATTGGAAGCACTAACTCTATTTTTAGGCACCATTGCTGCTAATCACATGGTAATACTAGGAGGGGACTTTAATAGTCATTTTGAGCCCCTGGAAGGAATTCTCCCGGATAGTCTTTCTGACGAGGACAAATTTTGGGCAATCCCGGAGACGAGATGCCCTCTGGTTAAAAAATGGTCCCCCCTGGTGATCCAGATGAATTGTCTTGTCCTTAAGCACTCATTAAGAGCATGCAACGGTAGAACACTGTCCAACACATCCAATAGTTATACTCTTTATAGAAAAGACCATGGCTCTCTATTAGATTACATTATAATTGATTCAAAATCCTGGGACAGCGACCACCATGTACTTGTATTGGAACTTAAACCACTTAATTTTGGGAAAGCTCTACCCCCGGTTGAATCTAGTGACTTAAAATTGGCTCTTTCCAATTGCAGGAGAAGAGTGAGATGGACTCATTTTTGCCACTGTTTGTTTTAAACCTGCCTAGATGCGCCTCGGCCACATCCGCCAGAAAATCGCTACCCTGGCTCCCCATTGAAGACCGTATCCTCTTCAAAACATTGTGCATGACCTATCGGGCTTTGGCCAGAGGTAGTGCCACTGGGATCGGATCCATCCTGTCTCCCTATTGCCCCTCGAGGAATCTACGCTCTAGCGACTGTAATGGCAGGGTTTTTGGCTCTATTTAGCAGTGATATAGACTTTAATCTTGCTCACATCTAGGATAGGTATTCTTAGCTTGTGTTGGCCCTTTTAAGCCCTTTCTTCCAGACCCAGAAGAGGCCATCTATTGCCTATTGGCTTTGGCCTGTTATTTTTGCTTATAGTAGAGGTTGGATCCTGTGGTCCTGACTTTATATTACACATTGGTATGGTTTATGTAGGTATTCTGACAGAGCTAAGGGGTATTTCATCCCTTTAAGGCCTACAGGCCTAGAACTAGAGGGACTCCATCTTGATGGAGCTGAGAGGCTTCAAGGGTAAAGGTAAAGTTTACAGTTAAAGCTGTTGTTCACTTGGAGAGAACCGGTCTGGGCCAGCTCTTATCGGTAGGCTGTATTATTCTCTGTGTCGAAGACACCACAAAAGGCTGGCCAGCTTGATGCGAAGTGGTGCAGAGATCTGGTGGGCGGCAGGCTGATGGCTGGAACTTTCCATGAGGAAACAGCATTCTATATTAGTGAAGTGCAGAGGCGGAGTCAGGCAGTCGAGTTGAGTTGGAGGAGCGGTGAGGAGTCAAGCTGGAGTGGTAGAAGAGTGAGGAGCTGTTGGAGTAGGAGAGAGAGAGGGTTCAAGCTAGAGAGAGCTGAGTTGAATTGGAGGAGCAGAGAGTGTTGGTAGAGTTGGAGGAATGGAATTGCAAGAGGAGAAGAGACAGAAAATGCTTGGAACAGAGAGAAGACAAACAGACAGTCAGTGAGCTGGAACTGAAGGAAGCAGTCAGAAGCAGTTACTTATCAGGAGGAGGTGTGAATAGCTGGAGTCTGAAGTAATGCCTTTTAGAAGAGACTGAAGTTATCGTGGATTAACCTGTGGGAGCAGCTGGAGTTAATTGGACATTGGCACAGAGACATTTAAAACAGAGTGAACAAGCTAGTGGAGCGAACGAGTATCAGAGCGGCAGAAACCATTAGACTGAAGCTGGAAGGTGGAGACAGTTCGTGGGGGAGAGGAGTCCAGTGCACAGTGATCAGCACAGAGGTGTATCCAAGAGTGCAGGAGAGAGAGAGAGTCTGAGATGAGCCAAGGCACAGACGAGAGAGGAACCCAGATGACAGCTAGAACAAGACTTCACACTAATCAGGTGATATCGGTCCTGTCATATTAGTTTACTTTACACTTACATCTTAATCTTGTCTTTATTCCCTAGGCTATTGTATTGCTAATCCTTTTCCTTGCAGCGGTGTGTTCTATCTATAGTCTTTGTCAGTTACATGTGGATGTGTCCATTATAATACAGATCTGTGTATGTGTCTATATTGTTGAAATAAAATGAGACCCCAGTTCCTAGTGAACTGACATGTGCCTTGTATTCTTGTACAATCATGGTAACTGAAGTTTCTAGTTGAGCATTGTTTGCATGAACGGATGTGAAATCCTGATCAGGTAAGGAGTGACCAAACAAATAGGAAGCGAGGGGACCTTTGATGCCAGGAGTAGAAGGCACATATTATTAATTGGCTAACTCCTAATATTGTAGTAGCAAGCCCTTAGTGAATAGGGAGAGAGACTTCCCAACATATAGAGAGAAAACTGAAGGTGTCCATAGGAAAGTGGTCGTCGTTGATATGCGGCGTTAATGAGAGCGCTGGGGAGGATACCAGCGTGGAGGTCTGCCGGATTGTAGACCGTGTGTAAGTGAGAGCGCTGGGGGGGATACCAGCGTGGAGGTCTGCCAGATTGTGGAGCGTTTGGAAAATGAGAGCACTGGGGCTGCAGACCCACGTGTGTAGACACGCCGGATTGTGTGTCATATCTGCCCCAGGGTAGATTAGTCTGGGTCTGAGTGGCCGCGAGACTATAAGGTATGAGTGTGGTGTAGGGCATGGATATCCTTAGTAATCAGTGAGTATTCTTAGTATCCCTATAGATTTAGTGGTGTTTCTGATAATATGAGCTTGTATATTGCGAGTTCCCCATCCTCAGGTAGGTACCCAGGTGCCTGGATAGATGGTCCTGAGGAGGGAGATGGTTACGTTCTGGCTGGGTTAGAGGGGCCCCTAGGGGCTGATCCCATCTAAGCAGAAAATCCGGCCATTACATCTGGCGTAGTCGTCATCTTACGAATCCTGTGTGACCTGGCCATGTGCTTAGATTGTTTCCCATGTGTTGTGAGGGAGTGCCCTGAGCGCCAGACATTACATCTGGCATAGTCGGCTGCTTACGAATCCTGTGTGACCTGGCCATGTGCTTGGGTAGTTTCCCATGTGTTGTGAGGGAGTGCCCTGAGCGCCAGACATTACATCTGGCGTAGTCGGCTGCTTACGAATCCTGTGTGACCTGGCCATGTGCTTAGAGAGGTTCCCATGTGTTGTGAGAAAGTGCCCTGAGCGCCAGTTCCATCTGGCGTAGTTTGACAGTTTATGTAGCCTGTGTGACCTATGGGCTTGAACAGTTGCGATGTGAGGAGATTGTAATACATCATGGCATTTGGCTTATTCAGGGTGGAAGGAATAGTTTTCGTTTTGGTGTTTGAACTGTCAGGGTTGAAGGATGGCATTACATGAGGGAGCCAGTAACATCTTTGTGATGGTCCAATTGTATAAATGTTTGTAAAAAATGCTTTTAAATTGCCCATTAACTTGCTTGCTGCGTTTGCTTATGCTGTGCAATGTGAAATGTATTCAATGTAATATGATTTGTGGAGTTCTTTGTAAATAGCCCCTTGTAAATATGGCTTGTAAATAGCGCCATGTTAATGTGGCTTGTGAGGAGCATGTTCTCATTTTGACTTGCTGTGTTCCTTGTGAATTGCGCCTTGCATATATTACTTGTGAAGAGCTTGTCTTGTAAATATGGCTTGTGAATAGCGCCATGTTAATGTGGCTTGTGAGGAGCATGTTCTCATTTTGACTTGTTGTGTTGCTTGTGAATTGTGCCTTGCATATATTCTTTGTGAGGAGCGTGTCATTTTTTTTTAACTTGTTGACTTGTCTTGTACATATGGCTTGTGAATAGCGCCATGTGGTTATGGTTTGGATAGAGCATGTTATTGTTGCGTTAGGTAGGAGAGAGCTGGTTCTCTTTCAAATGCTTGGGGGATAATGTTTTGTAGATGTGCGCGCGTGTTATCTGTAAACGTGGAGAGATGAGTTCATGACTTTCCCATGTATGTGTAGTCATTGGGGAATGATTGTGCTTGAGCTGCCAAAGGGTTAATATCTTGAATTGAGATGGCAGTATTTATTTTAACATGCTGTTTAACATGCATGGTTCTTTGAGCTGACTCTAGAAGTCAGTGAGTATTTTGATGATTGATGGTTTGATTTGACTTTTATTGGTTCCTGGGTCGGCCTACGTGCTTTGTCAGCTTCTTGAAGGAAAGGTAACATCTTGTGCTGAGCGTAGGGCTCTGTTCATTTAACATTCTTTTTGAAATGCGTCTACGAATTTGTGTGGGTTTGCCTTGGAACTGATGACTTCATGTGTCTGACTCTTAGAGGTCGGTAAGTTATAAATCAACCAGTCGGATTGAGATAAGGGTTTGCACGGAGAGAGCAGTGTTCTTTTAAATGTGCTACTTAATATGCATCCACAGACGTGTGGAGAATTATTTTTGAATGCATGTTTTAAAATGAGTGAAATATTAAGGAGATGGCCCGGTTAGAATGCATGCTACGGGCTGCTTTCATTAATTATTTCTTTGAAGGTTTCCAACTGGAAAGGAATATGCCAACCGGTGTTTTAGAATGGTCACAGATTGTGATTTATTATTCTTGCCCAACAGTGCATGGTAACATGTGCTTTTAATTAGTGAAAGGCAACCGTGTGCTTTTAAAAATAAATGTATTCTCATTATTATTTTCCCTGATGCAAGCTGAACCTTTTTTCAAATGTAGATGTTTTAATATGCAGTAGACCAGCATATGTAAGTTAACCCACTCAGTTAGAAAATAAATGGCTGTTGATAATATATGAATTTGGCCCTTTTATTAGGTTGAATTGAAAGGCTTGCACGATAAATTATGCCGCACTGCGAAATTACATGTTGCCCCTGGTTGAAAAAAAACAATGCTGGAATGTGTCTGCATTTTATGTCGTTTTAATATTATTTCCCTTTCAACAGCTGACAGTATATATTTTATTTTTTGGATGCTAGTGTGTATAGTTAGGGTGGAGCAGAATATATTGTTAAAAATGATAACTATAACACACTACCATCTTAATGCATTGCTATGTGTCCCTTACATTAGTTTAATTTGCATTTAGTTACAAGGCTCGCCTATGTACTTTGACAAGCTGTTGATAGAAAGGTAATACCTTGCACGGTAAAGGCAGTGTTCATTAAACATGCTGCCTGATAGATATATGTGCAGAGAAATATTAAACCCAACAGTCCATGATAATTCGTTTTTTCAAATGCAAAATGCATAGTCTTGTGTGCAGAAGCAAATTGCCCCTTTTTGTGTGTTGATCTGCATGCTAAATAAATGCCCATGTTTCAAATGTCTTGCCTTCTAGCTGAATTAGTTAGACAAAAGTCTTTTTAGAAAGTGGAGCTTTTAAGTAGACAGATTAATTTGCTTTTTACCACATTTGAATTTGCTTTTGTTAGTTAGAGAATCTGGCCTGGGAACAGAATTGTTTTGGCTTCCAGGAAATGTGTTTGACCTTGGAAGTTAGCCTGGCTCAGACCAGATGTTTTGTAAAGGGGGGCTTTTTCCCTCTAGAGGCTCCGAACACTGCCTGTCTTGTTATGATTGGTTAACATCCAATTTTGTTCCGCGCAGAAAGTGTTTATGCAAGGGTGGGGTTAACTCGCTCTTCCTTGCTGTCAGCGCAGACAGCTTCATTGCCTCCAGATAAGGGATCCTTGTACATGCAGAGTAGTTGGCAGACTCTTGGCCCTTAGAGTTAGTTAGATACAGTAGGCCTGGGTAGGCTTCCCTGATTAGAGAAAGAGAGGCTTGAACCGAGTGCTTGGCAGCGCCCTGCTCCTGCTATGAGATCATCACTTGGCAGTGATTCAAATTACTTCACACTGTAGCCTGGCTTCTGCGTATTTTTTGGAGCAGATTCAAAACTCTGAGCGCGAACATCTTTCTGAAGGGAGGGGCTGTCTCACAGAGGATTAGGGTACTGTTAGGCCCCAAACCTTCCAGCTGTGTATTATAAAATTAGATTTTGCCCAAACAAATTTCAAAGTATATGGTTTTAATTATTTCTTGACTTCAGAATAATGTTTTTAATTAATTAGGATATTTTCTTTTCAACAATGAAAAGCACTTGGGGTGCTTTTTAAATGGAAAATTTTATCCTGCAAGATTAATGATACTTGTTTTCTTGTCCTAGGTTGCTGGGTTGTGGTGTTCGGTGTGTGCGTCGGCCCACCCCCCTCCCACTCCCTTTATTATTTTAGTTTTTTACTTTCATGTTTTTATGTTAGTTTTATTATTTTTGGAAGATGGAACCAGACCAGACCAGACCGGATTGGTGGTGGATGGCCGCATCGGAGGAAGTGCTTCCTTGGTACCGGATGAAGATGCAGGGTGGTGACCTACACTGATGTCCCAAAATTGACTGCCTTGAACCCCAATAATAGGACATTGGACTTACAACTTGCAATTGGCTGAGCTCGTCATGAGCATGGAAGGGGTTCTATGTTGGCTGCCTCAGCAGTCAGGTTCAAAAACCATATATATTTTTGACAAAACCAATACAATTTTTTATTTGTGACAGAATCCATCATGATACGATTTCCCGCAAGAGGATTTTGTTATGTAATTCCTTGGCCTGCATTATTCCCATGTTTTTCTTTGCAATCACTATGAACAGGCCCCACTTTTAAACAAAAAGAAATGTTTTCATGGTTTTGATGTTTATGTAGTACTATCTTTGCTTTTTAGGATGCAGTCACCTATTATAGTTTTCCTGTTTTCTGCAAAACAGTTTTTGCCAATGAAGGATTGATAATTTTTTGAATGGTGGTGCACACATGTGTTCCACAGTGTGATGAAAACTAGGTGCTAACTGTTTTGTGCTTTTATGTATGCACCACGTTTAGATAAATTTTAAATGCATAGTGCTACACCAGCTATTTTGTAGGAATGGGGTTGTCTTTATTTTCCTGTTATTACACTTTCACTTTGATTGATCAAAGGGTGGTTACCCTAGACTTTAGGTTGTCCTGGGAGGTGTGTCTTTTAGTATGGTTATGTCCTACATTTATTATTAATGTTTGCCCAGACCTTGAGAACCGTTTGTCATGTTTCTTTCTCAGATTTCACCAAATCTTTCCTTAAGTTGACCAATGTCAGTAGGCCTCATTTAGGCCCATTGTTATTTTTATCCCACAAACAAGCCCCTACACCAATAGATTTCATGAGTTATCATTAGCTTAAGTTGACCATAGTAGGTAGGCCTCATTTAGGCCCTTTTGTTGTTTTCTCATTAGAAGTTGAAACACATTTAGTTCTTAAGTTGTCCGAAGTAGGTAGGCCTCATTTAGGCCCTTTTGTTGTTTTATCATTAGAAGTTGAGGCACATTTAGTTTGAGGATGCTTTGGATAGTTTCTGTTGTTATCAGTTCACATCTTAGATATGTTTCAGCATTCAAGTCAAGGGTGCTTTGATTTGTTTTCAGTTGGTTGTTACATTTGTATTCCCTGTATTAAGTTTCAGGTGGAATTTCCTTAAGTTGTCATTCATTTTAGAGAGTTTTTTGGTTTTTGATTTGTTGATAGATTATGTTGATGTTTGTTTATATGGATGTTATTGTTTATAGATGTTCGCAAGATAATGTCTAAGGGTGGAATGTAATGGCAGGGTTTTTGGCTCTATTTAGCAGTGATATAGACTTTAATCTTGCTCACATCTAGGATAGGTATTCTTAGCTTGTGTTGGCCCTTTTAAGCCCTTTCTTCCAGACCCAGAAGAGGCCATCTATTGCCTATTGGCTTTGGCCTGTTATTTTTGCTTATAGTAGAGGTTGGATCCTGTGGTCCTGACTTTATATTACACATTGGTATGGTTTATGTAGGTATTCTGACAGAGCTAAGGGGTATTTCATCCCTTTCAGGCCTACAGGCCTAGAACTAGAGGGACTCCATCTTGATGGAGCTGAGAGGCTTCAAGGGTAAAGGTAAAGTTTACAGTTAAAGCTGTTGTTCACTTGGAGAGAACCGGTCTGGGCCAGCCCTTATCGGTAGGCTGTATTATTCTCTGTGTCGAAGACACCACAAAAGGCTGGCCAGCTGGGTGTGTGTCCTTGATGCGAAGTGGTGCAGAGATCTGGTGGGCGGCAGGCTGATGGCTGGAACTTTCCATGAGGAAACAGCATTCTATATTAGTGAAGTGCAGAGGCGGAGTCAGGCAGTCGAGTTGAGTTGGAGGAGCGGTGAGGAGTCAAGCTGGAGTGGTAGAAGAGTGAGGAGCTGTTGGAGTAGGAGAAAGAGAGGGTTCAAGCTAGAGAGAGCTGAGTTGAATTGGAGGAGCAGAGAGTGTTGGTAGAGTTGGAGGAGTGGAATTGCAAGAGGAGAAGAGACAGAAAATGCTTGGAACAGAGAGAAGACAAACAGAAAGTCAGTGAGCTGGAACTGAAGGAAGCAGTCAGAAGCAGTTACTTATCAGGAGGAGGTGTGAATAGCTGGAGTCTGAAGTAATGCCTTTTAGAAGAGACTGAAGTTATCGTGGATTAACCTGTGGGAGCAGCTGGAGTTAATTGGACATTGGCACAGAGACATTTAAAACAGAGGGAACAAGCTAGTGGAGCGAACGAGTATCAGAGCGGCAGAAACCATTAGACTGAAGCTGGAAGGTGGAGACAGTTCGTGGGGGAGAGGAGTCCAGTGCACAGTGATCAGCACAGAGGTGTATCCAAGAGTGCAGGAGAGAGAGAGAGTCTGAGATGAGCCAAGGCACAGACGAGAGAGGAACCCAGATGATAGCTAGAACAAGACTTCACACTAATCAGGTGATATTGGTCCTGTCATATTAGTTTACTTTACACTTACATCTTAATCTTGTCTTTATTCCCTAGGCTATTGTATTGCTAATCCTTTTCCTTGCAGCGGTGTGTTCTATCTATAGTCTTTGTCAGTTACATGTGGATGTGTCCATTATAATACAGATCTGTGTATGTGTCTATATTGTTGAAATAAAATGAGACCCCAGTTCCTAGTGAACTGACATGTGCCTTGTATTCTTGTACAATCATGGTAACTGAAGTTTCTAGTTGAGCATTGTTTGCATGAACGGATGTGAAATCCCGATCAGGTAAGGAGTGACCAAACAAATAAGAAGCGAGGGGACCTTTGATGCCAGGAGTAGAAGGCACATATTATTAATTGGCTAACTCCTAATATTGTAGTAGCAAGCCCTTAGTGAATAGGGAGAGAGACTTCCCAACATATAGAGAGAAAACTGAAGGTGTCCATAGGAAAGTGGTCGTCGTTGATATGCGGCGTTAATGAGAGCGCTGGGGAGGATACCAGCGTGGAGGTCTGCCGGATTGTAGACCGTGTGTAAGTGAGAGCGCTGGGGGGGATACCAGCGTGGAGGTCTGCCAGATTGTGGACCGTTTGGAAAATGAGAGCACTGGGGCTGCAGACCCACGTGTGTAGACACGCCGGATTGTGTGTCATATCTGCCCCAGGGTAGATTAGTCTGGGTCTGATTGGCCGCAAGACTATAAGGTATGAGTGTGGTGTAGGGCATGGATATCCTTAGTAATCAGTGAGTATTCTTAGTATCCCTATAGATTTAGTGGTGTTTCTGATAATATGAGCTTGTATATTGCGAGTTCCCCATCCTCAGGTAGGTACCCAGGTGCCTGGATAGATGGTCCTGAGGAGGGAGATGGTTACGTTCTGGCTGGGTTAGAGGGGCCCCTAGGGGCTGATCCCATCTAAGCAGAAAATCCGGCCATTACAGCGACAAATTTCTTTTATCAGTGCCCCGCATCCGTAGAGTTAAATGGGGTGGCAAAGCCTTCTCCACTTTGGCACCTAAGTGGTGGAACACCCTTCCGGGGGATCTTAAGGCCCTTCCCACCATGCAGTTATTCAGAAAGGCTCTGAAAACTCGGCTTTTTGTGAAGTCATACTCGTAGTTGTGTTCTGCCTTTCTATGTTTTGATCTGTTTTGTTAGGCGCCTTGATGCCTCCAGGTTTTAGTTGCGCACTATAAATTTTATTTAATTCATTCATTTTTATTTCATGCCACTCCCAAGACAAATTGAGCACCTTGTATGAAGATTTAGTCCCTGTTCTTTTGGCGGCATCAAATTCAATAGCTGTAAAAGCGGATGGTCCCGACATGGAGATGGTGGCGAAAAATCACACCAAACTAGGAGAAGTCGCACTGTCTTTCTTCTACCCAAAAAATAAAAAAATAAATCACCCAGGCAGGAAACCCCGATCATGGTTTAATTGATTGGTGCCGCATGGCTAAAAGAACGTTAGTAGCATCAATCAAGGCTAATGATCGCCTGAAAATTAAAATAGCAAGGAAGGCATCCAAGGTGGCCATTTATGGAGCCAAAAAGGAGTGGGAACTGGAGAGGTGGGATGCATTAAGAACTTCCCTTGGGGATAGGGATATGATGACCTTTTGGGGTATTGTCAATTCTGATAGTTCTGGACCCAAGACATCGGTAGATCCGAACTTGGATTAAGAGGTCTGGCGGGAACACTTTGAATCCCTCTACTACAAGGAAGACATCCTGCCTGGTGCGCCACCAGCAGGATGTCATACGGGGATTGACTCTCCCCTTCACCCTGATTCCATTGACTATCCTCATGACAGCAGCTCCAGTACTAGTATAAGCCTAAATGAAATTAAGGGAGCCCTAGCAAAAATATCAACAGGCAAAGCTTCAGACCTGGATAAGATCCCCGGGGACCTTTTCCGTAGCGAGCCAGCTGTCTTGGCCCCGTACTTCTGGGTTTTATTCAATGCTATATTACAGGGTATGAGGATCCCATCCAGCTGGCTTGGTGCGGAAATATTCCCAATTTTCAAAAAAGGCTTACCACTCTTGCCAACCAATTACAGGCCTATCAGCCTGATTCATATTTCACCAAAAAAAATTGCGCGCATCCTGCTAGTCAGGCTACAAAATTGAATAGAAGAACAGAAGATTCTGTCCCCTTTACAGGCCAGATTCACGGAAAAACGATCTACCCTGGATCAAGTACTCAGATTACAGCTGTTGTACTGGAAAACCGTGTGTCTTGAGGGTGGCAGTCTCTTCCTAGTATTTGTGGACCTGAGGTAAGCTTTTGATCTGGGCCCATGGGAAAAACTGTGGACAGTCCTTCATGAGTTGGGGGTTCCAGAATATCTAACCCATCTTGTCGTAATTTGACAATGACTGGGTTAGCGTTAAGCTTTGCTACACATTATTCCCTTATCTTGACTATAGTTGTTAAACGCCATTTTGTATGTTACGGCGGCCATTTTAGTTGAATGCGTTGCCTTGTGGTCAGCATGCCCTTTCGTCCTTCCTCAGTACCACTGACCACTCGAGTTTGCCCAGCAACAGGCTATTTTTAGTAACGGTCAAGCCCGCACATGCGCAGTTCCGACTGATCAGTCATCTCTTAGGAATGTTCCGCCAAACTGACCAGTGGTGTTGTAACCCCTCCCATGAGTTGGCTGTGTTCCAAAAATGACCATATATGTACCTAAAACTCTGTAACTATGTACCGCCCATCTTTTAATGTCTGTAAAACTGTATAAAAGAAGGACTTACATCGATGTTCGGGGTGATACTTCTTGCATTACCAAAGGGTGCTGTAGGAATGTACCACCACCCCATGGGGTCTTAATAAACTTGTCTTTTGCATTTTCTAGTTTCCGTGCCAACAGTTCTTATGGTATAGAGGGTATTCTACGGAGTATGTAGGCCTGGAGAACCCAATACCACAAATTGGCGACCACGAAGGGACTCATCGGCGACTCGGATGCCCGAAGGAGAGGTCGTGACGAAGGATTGGAAACTCGCCATGGACGCGTACGCTGCCACTGAGTGACCCGAGTCTTGGCACCCACGGTGTTTTCTTCCCTTCCTTCTGATCTGATCTTCCAGGTGGCGCCGGTCCCCGACTGAGATCCTGCTCGTCTGCGTTGCTGTACAGTGCCTGTTTGGCTGATTTGATCAAAGACCTTGGCAGTTGGAACCTGGATATTTGAGATATGGGTAAGAATTGTGATTGGTAAGGTAGTCTGCGGATGCTTACTGTGGTTCTATGAATATGAATATGATTTGAGTTAGCTAACATTTGAGTCTATGTATTTGGTTTTATATGTGTAGTGCACTCCACATAGGCAGGCATGTAGAGATGTTTCTCTAACCTTCTTTGTATTTTGAGCAGCACATTTGTGTGAAGAATAGTAAGTGCCATTTTTGCGGTATCACGTTTCCGTGGTACTTTCTGAACATGCCTCTTTTAAGCACAATCCGAGGAATGTGCTGTCTTGGGAATGGTACCACATACAGATTAAACGAATCTCAGCCGGCTCCCCCGGAGGGGACTCCTAACCGTGAAATGTACATCAAATTTGGCCTTCCCCCTATATTGTACAGTAAACTGTGGAATAAATACACCAAGTCTGATCCCGAGTTGCAATGGCCACTACATGGGTCGTTTGATTTACGAAAGGTTCAGTTTGTGGAGCAATGTTTGTTTCAACGCAGGTCTAGACAGGATATATTTGATTGTGTACGAATGTGGGAGAAAGCAGTACGTGAACGAATGAAGCGTGAGATTGCCTTGGCGGAAAAAGAGCAGCGCAAGGCTGCTCGAGATAAGGCTTTACAGCTGGAGGAGAAGGAGTTGCAGGAGAAGAAAGAGAGGGAGGCACCGGAACGTAATTTGCAAACGAGCGGTCAATTTCCTATTCGACGTCCGCTTTATCCTGTCCTTACTAATGAAGTTGATGATTTTTCGTTATTTGATCGGTCTCCGCCTCCGTATGTTCAGCCTACGGCCTTGGACGAGGACTTCGGTGATGAAGAACGAGATAGTGCGGGTACAAGGTTAACTGCCGCTAGAGCTGCGGATTTGCGCAGTTTCGCTAGGAAACTGAATTTGAATAAAATCACTATGTCAGAAATTAATGCTGAACGGAATAAGTGGTCAGAACGAGAACAGTTGTGTTTTTTAAGTACTTTTGCAGATGAAGTTGTTGAACGATTTCGTAAGAATTCAGAGGAATTTGAATCTAAGGATATATCAGTTCATCATGAGAATATGCGTAAAGGTCTATTTGATATTTCAGATTCGGATGCCTTTTTCCTACGATTGGTCCAGCTACAGGATGAGGCGTCCAGATTGCGGGAAGTACGAAAAGCAGCGGAGAAGTCCGTGCCGGGGTCGACGGAGTTATCCAAAGAGTGTTCTATCTTTGGAGCAGATAAGAGTTCTAAAGTGCATGTTATGCCTATGCGTGAAGCTGCACCTTTGTATGTTCCCCCTAAAGGGCAAGGTACTAGTGATGATAAAATGTCCGTGCATGCAAAAGGGTATTTCATATATAATTGGGTGTATACGCCTTGGAATAGAGCGGATGTTATGGCATTGAAAAACTCTTTACCTGATCCCCGTAAAAATCCGGCAGCCTTCTATGAAGGAGTGGAGGGGGCTATTTCTTCTTGTGTTATGACGCTCATTGATATAGATCTTTTCTTTGGGTTGATATTGCCGCCTGATATGTGGAGAGCGATTCGTAAGTTTGATGACCAAACGATGTTCGGGGCAACTTGGAAAGATGTAAGCCAAGCTGATTTAGACAGGGAGCCTGCATGCAAACCTTGTCAGTTGATTTTAGATCTTCCAACTGCTATTTTGAATAAATTGAAAACACTTGTTCCCCCTAAAAAGATTGATTAGACCATGCTAGCCTCGTGCAAGCAGAAACAAGACGAGTCGGTATCTGACTTTTTCACACGTTTTGAAGAGGCGTTTCATGATTATAGTGGACAATTGTTAACAGATGATACGGGTAGGCATCTGTTTGTCGACAAGTATGTGGCTAATCTCCTACCGGAGATTGCAAAGCGGTTGAAAACTAGTGAAAGTTCTTGGACCACGGCGACCCCGCGTCTTTGTTAACTATGGCTCAGTATTATGAGCGACAGGAATTAGAGGATAAAGAAAGTGTAGATAAGAAAGCGAAGGAGTTGAAGACGAAGGTGATGTTGGCACAGGTTCGCGGTACGCAATCTAGAGGGAATGACAGAGGCAGGCGAGGAGGGGGTAATGCGTCATATGGTCGTACCGATATTGCTGAGGACCAATGTGCATATTGTAAAGAGTTTGGGCATTGGGCCAAAGACTGTCCGGTGCTTCGTGAGCAACGTAGTCAGCGTGGTCGAGGTGGTGGAAGGTCACGGAATAGTTACTCGGGAGTGAGGGGTGGTGGAGGTGATCGTGGTAGGTTTGAGGCGAGGGGTCGTGGTCAGGACGAACGAAATACTTTTGATTGGCGAAATCAGTATCAGATATCGGAGGGTGAGAACGTGGAGAGTCAGGATTATGTGCATGCATAGGAATGCGTAGGATGGGGTGTGGAATCGGTTGAAGTGCCAGTAGATCAAAGAGGTCCATATGTATCAGCGGATGTTTTGGGTTCTACTGATCAGTTTTTAGTCGACACAGGAGCTACTCGTAGTGCTTTGTCTAAAAACTTGGTTCCAAGGGCTCCCCTGTCTGGCAAAACGATAACATGTATAGGGTTCGATGGCACACCCTCTCCAAGCCCGTTATCACAGCCTCTTGCATTTTGTATTGATAAATTTTTTGGCCTGTGCCCATTCTTGTTGTCGCCCCATACCCCAGGCAATATTATGGGCATAGATTTGCTCAGATACTTTCGAGCGACGATACGCTGCGCTCCTGAAGGAGTGCGGGTTATTTTGAATGACAATTATCCAGATTCAGGCAGACTATGTACCATGCAAGAAATTGAAGCGTTAGCCTCTCTCCCACACACGCTATGGGCGACCTCAGATACGGATGTGGGGCAGATGCTCATCCCGCCTATTCGAATTACTGTCAAGGAGGGAGTATCTTTGCCACATGTACCACAGTATAAGATATCTAGAGAAGGTGAAATTGCTTTGATGCACATCGTTCAGGATTTGATTGTTGCAGGAGTAGTGGAGGAAGTTCCCTACAATGTCTGTAACAGCCCTATTCTTCCGATCCTTAAGAAAGATACTGACGACAAAGTCTATCGATTTATTATTGACTTGATAGAAATAAACAAAATTGTCATTCCCCAGTACCCGGTGGTGTCTGATATCACCACCTTACTTACTTTGGTCCCCCCACCGCCACGACTTTCTCTGTTATTGATCTCAAAAATGCGTTCTTTTCCATTCCCATCCATCCCGACAGCAGATATCTCTTTGGCTTCACGTTAAATAATAAATCGTATAGATTTTGTCGTGTTCCTCAAGGTTACACAGAGAGCCCTAGCATTTATAGCCAGGCTTTAAAGAGACAGCTTGATTCATTTGAATTGTGATCTGGAGTAGCTCTTATTCAATACGATGATGACCTCCTATTGGCTGCAGACACCTATGCACAATGTGAGGAGAGTACTCTTGCTTTGCTTGCCTTTTTGGCTCAGAATAATCACAAAGCCTCTAGGAAAAAGTTACAATATTGTAGACCAAAGGTGACCTACCTCGGTCATCTTTTGTCTAAGGAGGGACGTGCATTAACATCTGATCGAATTCAAGCGATTTTAGATACACCAGTCCCCCGCACTCAGAGAGATGTACGCGCCTTCATAGGATTAACGTCCTTTTGTAGACAGTGGATAATGGGGTTTTCGCACATTATAAAACCTTTGTTAGCGTTACTGTCCAAAACTGCACCAATGCCCCTTGAATGGACAGATGATTGTCAAAATGCTTTTGAACAATTGAGACAAGCCCTTTGTTCTGCACCAGTGTTAGGTACACCAGATTACACAAAGATTTTCACGTTGTATGTGCACGAGAAAGATAGGTGCGCATTATCAGTGTTAGTGCAGACACACGGGGATAAGCAGAGACCATGTGCGTACTTTTCAGCCATTCTTGACCCTGTAGCACGAGGGTTACCTGGGTGTTTCCGAGCAGTTGCAGCAACAGCGATAGCTATACGGCAGAGTGAGGGAATAGTTTTGTCACACAAACTGTTGGTGTTAGTTCCCCACGCGGTGGACGCTCTGCTAAACCAAACGAAAACCCAGTATCTTACGAGTGCACGTTTAACAGGATATGAGCTTACACTTCTGGCGGCACATATCACACTAAAAAGATGTGCTACCCTGAACCCTGCCACTTTATTGCCGTATCCGGTTGCTGAGGGCCAGGAGGAAGAACACCATGATTGTGTTTTCCTGACCAAAGAACAAACAAAGGGTCGTGTCGACTTACAAGATACGCCACTTCCAGATGTGGATGGGGAACTGTGGGTTGATGGATCGTGTTTAAGGCTGCCAGATGGCACAACTTCTGCAGCATACGCGATCACGACACTTAAGACAGTGGTAGAAACAGCACGAATACCACAGAAATCGGCCCAAGCAGCGGAGCTGATAGCTTTGACAAGAGCCTGCGAATTGAGTGCTGGCTTATGTGTGAACATCTACACAGACAGCCGGTACGCCTTCGGAGTAGCGCATGACTTTGGCCTACTCTGGAGAGAACGTGGGTTTTTGACTTCGCATGGAGTACATATTATGCACGGAGAGCTAGTGCGTGATCTCCTAAATGCGTTACTTTGTCCGAAGAAAGTGGCGATAATAAAATGCAGTGCACATAAAAAGGTCACTGACAAAGTGGGACAAGGTAATGCTTTTGCAGACAGTATAGCAAGACAAACGGCTATGTCACGAAATGACTCCCCAATGTATGTAGTGAAGTCACAAGCCAAGCGATGGCATGATGCTAGAGCGGAGATATTAGACATTCAGAAATCAGTGACTGAAGCAGAACTTGCAACTTGGGCAGCAGAGGGAGTACTGGATGATGAGGGTTGTTGGAGGAGCAAAGATATGGAATGATGGAAATTGCCTGCAGCTTACTTGCAAGCGATGGTCCAGATGACACATGGGTTGGCACATGTTGGAGCTCTTGCAATGACTCGATTGCTAACGCGAGTTTGGGAGCATCCTGAGATTGCCAATACGGCCAAGAGAGTAGTGCAGACCTGTTTGATATGTTTACAGCACAATCCTGCAAAAGGAACGCATACTCCGAAAGGAGGGTTCGTTCCGCCTACTGCGCCGTTCGAGGTACTACAAATGGATTACATCCAGCTTGAGCGTTGCAATAACCTTAAGTATGTCTTAGTGGTGGTATGTGCTTTCAGCAAATGGGTTGAGGCCTTCCCCACGAAGGATAATACAGCTTTGACAACAGCTAAGGTTTTGCTCAAATAGTACTTCCCTCGATATGGCGTTTGCAAATTTTTGTGGAGCGACAATGGTCCCCATTTTGTCGGGAAAAATGTGGAGTACGTGTTGAAGGGATTGGGAATCCAGCAGAAGTTTCATGCTGTGTTCCATCCTCAGTCAGCAGGTCTTGTTGAATGGTACAATGCTACTTTGAAACTAAAGTTGGCAAAGATTGTGGCATCCACGTCTTTGAAGTGGCCGGATGCCCTGCCTTTAGCATTACTCTCTATTAGGTCAGTGCCCCATTCTCGAACTGGCCTCACACCTTATGAAGTGGTGTTTGGAAGGCCTATGAACATATGGGGAGTTCCTAAGCCTCGATTGTTACATGATGTGCCTTGTATAATGATGAGCGATTATTTGGCACGATTAACAAATGATTTACTCTCTATTCACCAACAGGTTCGAGAGGCGCTCCCTGACAACTCCATTGGAGAGGCTCACAATCTTCGTCCTGGTGACTATGTGATGATTCGCTCGTTTGAGAGGACGAACTGCTTGGAACCGAGGTGGCGTGGCCCTGAGCAGGTATTGCTTGCAACTTGAACGGCTGTGCGAGTTACCAACAGGAAGCGGTGGGTGCACTCTACTCACTGCTGTCGTGTCTTTCCGGATCTGGGTAGCCCGACAGCGCTGTCTGACTACCGAGATATCTTGGAAGAGGAGAAGAGCCCAGCTGTAACATCTGCCGAATCGGAGGGAGCCTTCCCGGACCACACTGTTTCTGGACGACAAAGATACAATCTGCGACCACGATAAGAAGAATTTTTTTTTTGGTACGAGACTGGTTGAGTTACCGCTCTGGGGTTTGTGAAACGGAAGCCGGGAATCTCAAGGGGGGGGGTCAGTTCTGCCAAGCGTAGCGACACCCGTCTTGACCCCGGAGAAGAAAACAACGGCTACCTCGGAGCTCAGCACTCACGTTTTTATTTTTTAGTTGTACATTTGAGACATTGTGAACTCTTGAACAATGGCGTCTTCTGCAACACGAGACAAAAGAATCCTTGGTGCTGTATTATTTGTGTTGACAATTGTGGTAATAGCTGTGATAGCCTGGGTAGTAGAACTTGTGGTACCTGTGCGAGAACATTTGCTGCCGACTACCCCGGCTCCATCTGAACATTTTTATTTCACCCTACCATACCATGAAGAACGGCACCGACAGACTTACTTGAACAATAGCTTCATTCAAATTTTGCATCACACCCACAATATGACGAACACTTCTAACTGTTGGGTATGTGGGATGTTGCCTGGGCATCAAAAGAAAGGAGGCACACCGCTTATCCCACTCCCGTTTTCTCACAATGGGTCTTGTAATGCCTGGTACACTCTCCTGTTCACTTTGCGTTGGCCAACAAAAGGGGGCCTTTTTTTCCGTTTGAATAAAATCTGTTTCAATGATCGAGATGGCTATCCACAAGCTGAAGGTACTAAGTTCGAATGGGAAGAGTACCGCCCGGACAATGTGTCTGCACCACGAGTTTACAGTAATCAACGAAATGTTAACATGTCCAATTCTCATGTTATTAATGTCATTGATACAAAGGCCGATCTCTGTATACGTAATAAAGGTACACTCCCAGTTGGCAGAAGTGAATGTAACACCACACTCACCTTTGATACCCCGAATGGCATTTCATTTACAGCCTCCCGAAATACGTACTTCATATGTGGTAATAAAGGTTATCATCGTCTCCCTTTAGGATGGTTAGGAACATGTTACATCTCTTTTGTATTGCCCCCTGTATTCATTGCTCCGCCTATGTACCATAATGACTATGTGCTGTATCATGATTTTATATTGAACAGAGTTAAGAGAGCAGTAGTTCTTAATGAGATAGACCAAACAGATACTACGTTACAACAATATGTTGACTTCAATTTGGGTTTGTTTTCCTTTGTGGGAGCTGCTCTGAATAGCCGGAAAATACGACGATTAACTCGCGTTGTTGAAGCTGTTGACAATGATACTGCTTTTGCATTAGGGAATTTAACTGAGGAGCTCCAGATTTCTAGAATTGTAACGCTCCAGAACCGGAGGGTTCTAGATGTAGTTCTAGCCGATCGAGGGGGGGCATGCCGCATCATCGGAAGTAGTTGCTGTGTTTACGTGCCAGATAATTCACCATCTGTGTATGATGCCATATCCAAATTGCATAAAATTGCTGCTGAAATACATCCTGACAATGGTACATGGACCTTTTCGGGGTGGTTTTGGTCAATGCTTAGTACAGGGGGCTGGAAGTTACTGACGATTCTATGTATAATAATTGGGGTATTATTTTTCTTATGCTTATGTATTCAATGTGGTCCTGCATTGTGTTCTATGTGTTTATCAGCTTGTATTCCATCTAGACGAGCTTTTGTCAAAAATGAACAAATGAGCCATAAAGAAGTGGCCCAGATTATGTCTATTGATATCGAAGATGAGTATCCTGATTATGTCCATTATGAGGTAGCTTCAGCTAAACGCTAAAAGGGTCGTCTGTCGTAATTTGACAATGACTGGGTTAGCGTTAAGCTTTGCTACACATTATTCCCTTATCTTGACTATAGTTGTTAAACGCCATTTTGTATGTTACGGCGGCCATTTTAGTTGAATGCGTTGCCTCGTGGTCAGCATGCCCTTTCGTCCTTCCTCAGTACCACTAACCACTTGAGTTTGCCCAGCAACAGGCTATTTTTAGTAACGGTCAAGCCCGCACATGCGCAGTTCCGACTGACCAGTCATCTCTTAGGAATGTTCCGCCAAACTGACCAGTGGTGTTGTAACCCCTCCCATGAGTTGGCTGTGTTCCAAAAATGACCATATATGTACCTAAAACTCTGTAACTATGTACCGCCCATCTTTTAATGTCTGTAAAACTGTATAAAAGAAGGACTTACACCGATGTTCGGGGTGATACTTCTTGCATTACCGAAGGGTGCTGTAGCAATGTACCACCACCCCATGGGGTCTTAATAAACTTGTCTTTTGCATTTTCTAGTTTCCGTGCCAACAGTTCTTATGGTATAGAGGGTATTCTGCGGAGTATGTAGGCCTGGAGAACCCAATACCACAATCTCATTAAACGGCTTCATGAGGACAATTTAGCGCAAATCAGGTTTGGCAAGGCTGGTGAGCTAACTGCTCCCATCCCGATTAAGCGTGGTGTCCACCAGGGCAGTGTCCTTGCTCCCACTCTTTTTAGTTTATATATTAACGGCTTAGTAGATTCTCTCCTGGCTGAAAAAGACCTAGATGCACATAAGTTAGCCTCTCGACTGGATCTGGCAATGATGTTTGCCGATGATATGTTATTAGTATCCAAATCACCTATGGGGTTACAGAGGATTCTTAATAAATTTGAAGTTTTTTGCAGAGAAAGAGGTTTAGAAATTAACCTGCAGGAAACCAAATGTATGGCGTTCAATAGTTCCAAGAGCACACACTACAATCCCCTACTACATGGCAAACCCCTCGAAAGAGTTTCCTCTTTTGTTTACCTGGGGATTACCATTACAGATAAAATGGATTGGGAAGCACACATTAAAAACTCATCCCTAAAACTGGCCCAATCATCAGGTGGGATTATGAAGGTCTTCTGCAAGTCCACCCTGAAACCAATTAGCTCAGCTATAGAAATCTACAAGGTGCAAGCACGGGGAGGGGTATTATACGGGGCTGAATTATGGGGCCATTTTTGTCCCAAGAATTTACCACAGGTAGAGAACAACTTTCTCAGACATCTGTTGAATCTCCCACAGAGCACCCCGTTAACTCCTCTCCGATTAGACTTGGGGCTTATGGCAATATCAGAAGTACTGAATCTTAAACCCTTAATGTATTGGCGCCATTTGTGGGTAACCCCAGAACTTTCATCCTATAGAGAGGAACTTTTAGAGGTAATGAAAATTGGGGGGACTGCCAATTTGCCATGGTTAGCTTACATCAAACACACGTTTATTACCATGGGGCAACAGGAATTCCGTATGACCCTGAACTTGCCTGCTCCTCACTATCTAGGAAACAACTAAAGACTCATTTTGAGGAGCACAAAATGGCTCAGCTTTATAGCTGTACCCGAATAGGCAAGTTAACCTCAGCATTCCTAGAGACAAAAGACAGGTTCCTATTTGAGCCGGCCCTAGATGTTAATAAACCAGCTGCCGCTAGAAAACTTAACATTCAGTATAGATACGGGGTGTTGCCTCTTCGTTGTTTCAATCACAAATGGAAGGGTCTCCAAGCTTCAAAGTGCTGAGCTTGTGACTACCCTGATGAGACAGCACTCCACATGTTCTTCAGCTGCCCTGGCTACTACAAAGCAAGAAAACATTGGCTGGCGCAGATTTGTAGGAACCTTGGAACTAGACACTGAATTGAAGCGTTCAGGATCCTCAAGCATGACACAGGTATCCCTATTGTTTTTTCAGTGGCCGTTTTTTAGGTCTCGGGACGAAGCTGCGAAGCAGCTTCCGGTCAGAGAATTAATGACCTCTAGTGGGGCCTCAGAACCCGCCTCCCTGCCCCGTCTCTCACCATTGGCTGGCTTCCTAAAAGGAGGCCAGCCATTGGAGGAGAGATGCATCACTTCAAACAAGCCCCGTCTTTTTCGGATTCGGGGGCGTGATTTTTTGCATTCTTTAGCCCTGTGACGTCGTCTGTCACTCAGGGCGCAAAAAACACGCCCCCGAATCCGAAAATGGCGTGCGTTTCCCCGAGGCATTGTCTCCTTGCCTCGGAGAAACATGGTCGTGTTTTCGGAGCTGCTCGCCTCCCTTCCCTGCTGCTTTTAGGAGCTGCTCGGCTCCGCTCGCCTCCCCCCTCCCTCTGCCCTCCTCCGTCGCGCTCTCGCCCCCCCCTCCCTCCCTCTGCTGCAGCTCTCCTCCGTCGTGCTCTGCCGCTCCCCGGCCCCCACCCCTCCCTCCTGCATTAGTCAACGCACCTCTACCCCAAACTACAGTGAGACTTGGTAAGCAGCACTCCACCGCTCCAATCACATAGAATTAACCCTTGACGCCCTGTTTCCCTCTTGCACCGCACCCTGCTCTGTCAAGGCCGCTCCAGCCTGCTCCACAGCGCCATGCCGTTCATAGCTGTGCTCTCCTGCGCCACTCTGCTGCTACAGGTATGAGGCCCAGTGTACACAAGCAGTGCACCCCAATCTTCCCTGTAGCGCCCCCTTCAGCGGCAGCCACGCAGCGCTACCAGGACACCGGATATTACTGTGTAATGTGCACGCATGCTGCACGGAGACACCCAGCGCCGCCAGCCGAGACGGTGCTCGTGAGAGACTGTCAGAGTCTGGGCGAGTGGGTGAGGCCATGGCGGGGACACTGGACGCCCGGGGCCAGGAAGTGAGGCAGGAAGCGCCTACACTCACAGCACCGGGAAGAGGCGCTGTGCCCTGCCCAAGTGAACCAGGCAGTAGGAAGAGGGCGTTGGCATCTCGTGGCAATGCGCCACCTGCCCGTGACCAGCTCCTGACACATGCTTGGCCCACTTCGCGTGAGGTGTGGGGGAGCACAGGAACCATCCTGGAAGATCAAGGGTGGGGGCGCAGCCAGCAGCCTCTTCCCAACAGGTAGCTCGTGGGGGCACAGTGATGGAGCGCAGACCGAAAGAAATCCAACAGAGACACTGGTGGTAAAACAGGGGGTGCTTAGAGGGCAGTCTGGGAGAAAACCAACTTCAAGTACATATCTAAGCCCGTCCCTCGAGAAGAGGGGAACCGGCTGGTAATGACGGACACACAGCCCCCTTTCCTCGCTCCTCCTTAGCGCCCCCATGCAGCCTTAAGCGCTTCCTCCCAGGACTAGAGATAAGCCACATCCACAAGCCCCCCTGGGCTAGAGCTCCTCCCACAGCACGGGCTGTCTCATCACTACTGTGACCGGACTCACGAGCAGATAACATTCCTGTATCACTGCTTTGGAAGAGTGCGCTCACGGGGGAAGGAGGTTTTTTTTATGTTTAAATGGGAATCGAGTTGCTTTAGTGCAAAAAGCCACGAGTGTGTGCCATCACCAGGGCACTTGTCAGGTGACTGACTGCCCGTGTGACCTGCGGCACAACACGGTATTTGATTAACTGGATACAAATCCATGTAAAATTCGTAAACGTAGCGATAAAAATGTTGCTTTACATTTTTCTCTTTCGATGGGTCACTCGCCAGCCTCGAACAGCTCAGCTCTAGTGTATTGAAATGTGCACAGTTGTTGTCGTGTTTTGTTACACACACCTTTGCACTTCTGACGCTGCTCGGCAGCGATCACGGCTCCCAGGGCCCGTCCCTGCACACGACGGGCTCACGGCTGAACCCGCCACCCGGGCCTCCAGCCCGAGGCCTACAAAACCCGCCTGTCCAGTCACGCGGACCCTGCAGATTTCCTTAACAGAGCAGTGTCGGAGCTCATGCATCTCATCTGCATATGCGCCGCCCCAGGGGGATTCCCCTTTATAAGACTGGATAGGGCCACACAGCGCGGGAACTATAGTTCAGTCTTCAGTGGGAAAAAGTTCGCACTAGAAAAGCGTGTCTTTAACGACCCGAACATCCTTTTCTGCCAATATCGTGTTTATTACGATGCTACACTATTACAGCTAGTGAGGTAGCTCAGTGAGTTAATGCGCATTTCTAATGCAGCAGGTGCATCAGCCCACTGGCTTGTGCTGCTACCACTGGGCTTGAGAGATTTGCAGTGTTTAACTCCGTGTGTTGAACGCTCATTGCTGAACTATGCGGTAATCTGCAGGGCACTACCTCAGAAGCGAATCAAATAGAATCAGCCTTTCATCCTTCAGAGGTCAGTCAACTCCATTATCATAAAACAAGCAACAATTTCCCCTGTTGATTACAGCCTTCCAAATGGCAAGTGTGTCGTATGAAACTCAAATAAATACACATAGATACATACATATCTTCCAGTCATAGATGCAAAGCACCTGGACAGCGCGGTGGGTGAATGCACCTGCTCAGTAACTGTGAAGGTCCAAATCCCAGCACTTAAGTGCATGTGTCTGGAGGAGAGGTACCTGTTCTACGAGTTGATGGTGCAACAACCCTCCTCTTTCGCCTTTTCTTCGTGGGGGGGGGGGTTGCCTGAGAGCACACCCGAGGTAGGCCAACAAGCAGGGAGTCAGTCAGCACAGAGGCTCATTAGTGCAACAGGATAATTATACAGTCGCCAGCTGCACCAACGGACTTCGGGAACCACACCTCCCACACAGTTCCAGTACTGGTGCACTACCTCCTAAGTGTTGTGGGGCCCAGTTGTTGCTCGACACCACTGCTGAGCAGAGATGCATAAACATAAGCCACTGGGTGGTGCACCCACAAAAGATCTAAAGTTCCTTTTGTATGTTAGTTATTTACTTTATTGCAAGTATTAGATTTTCTTCAATCACAGCACAGGTTGCAGCCAACTCGTTTCACTCAGTTAAACTGAACTTTCTCCTTTTCTCGCAGTTTTGTAAACTATAGGGAAAACTGGTGATTTTAAATAAATAAAGTCGCTTCGCCGTGCGGTCTTGGGAGGTGGGAGGGGTCTGACAGTGCAGTTGATGTTAAATTAATAAAGGTGCTTCGACGTACTGTGTTGGGAGACGGGAAAGATCTGAAAGTGCTGGTTATGGTACATCAATAAAGGCGCTTCGCCATGCTTTTGGGAGCCAGGAAGGGTCTGAAAGCGCTGTGTCATTAAATAAATAAAGGCGCATTGCCGTATTGTGTTGGGAGGCGGGAGGGGTCTAAAAACGCTGGTGATACTCATTAACTAAAGGGGCTTTAATGTGCTGTGTTGGGAGTGGTCTGAAATCACCAGTGATGTTAAATAAATAAAGGCGCATTGACGTATTGTGTTGGGAGGCGGGAGGGGTCTAAAAACGCTGGTGATATTCATTAACTAAAGGGGCTTTAATGTGCTGTGTTGGGAGTGGTCTGAAATCACCAGTGATGTTAAATAAATAAAGGTGCTTTGACATGCTGAGTTTGGAGGTGGGAGGGGTATGAAAGCGCTGGTGATATTAATTAAATAAAGGCGCTTCGCCATGCTGAGTTGGGAGGGGTCCGAAAGCGCTATAATAGTATCTTCAAGAGATGCGTCAGGTGAGAAGGGCATGGAGGGTACAATGAGGATGGGAAAGGAGTAAGTAGAGGGTGAGAGACATTGGGCACCGAATCACTCACCACGTAGGCGGCTCCGCCCTCCCCGTTATGGGTCTTGGACTCTTGGACTCTGGGATGGAGAAGTGCATGTCCCCTGTTCTGCTGCTTTCCAGGCACGGCACGCACACCCTGTAATTGCACAGCATATGGCACGGGGAGAGTGTTGTGCATGCGGGTATTGTGGCTTAATAGCTAGGCACCCTTAAATCCAGGATGGAGACAGCACTCGCAGATTAACCAGGGGCACGACCTTCTGTTTAAAAGCAAAATGAGCATGGGTGCTAGTGTTAAAAGTGCGCCCCCGTTATGAAAACTGAAAGCCTGCATTTGAAAAGCAGGAGGCAGAAGTCAATTTACAAATTCCCCGTCCTTTGTTCCCCAAAAAACAGGTTTTAGAAGACATCTGTCGAGTTTTCTTATAATTTTGCCTATATTGAAATGGCAAGTTTCCTCACGTGCTAGTGCTTTCTTGAGGTTTCTCACAGGGTAATTTCCACAGGACTGTGGGGTCTTTACTCACGCTGACCTCAGTAGGGACTCTCTCCACACACTGTCAGCCAGGGGGCTCCCCACTAAAACACAGTGTGAGCGGCCAAAGTGAGGTCAGGACATGGCTTAATACCATGCACTAATGGTGGGTGTGCTTCAAAAGTGCACTCACTCAACCCTCACATACACTATGTTACCAACACACAGTCAGCAAGGGAGCTTCAGAAGTGCACTCACTCGTTGCTTGTGTGCGTGAGCTCCTCAACCCCTCCCCCCTCGTTGCTTGTGTGTGCGTGAGCCCCTCCCCCTTTTGTGCATGAGCTCCTCACCCCCCTCCCCTCCTCGTTGCTTGTGTGCATGAGCTCCTCACCCCCTCCCCCCTCGTTGCTTGTGTGCGTAAGCTCCTCACCGCCCTCCCCCCTCGTGGCTTCTGCGTGCGTGAGCTCCTACACCCCCCCTCGTTGCTTGTGTGTGCGTGAGCTCCTCACCCCCCCCCTCGTTGCCTTTTCCTTTTGATAAGGTGGTGTAATGATAGTTAGTGCTTGTGCTGCGTTACCACCCCTGGCTGTGCTTGCTCCCCTGCCCCTGGCTGTGCTTGCTCCCCTGCCCCCTGGCTGTGCTTGCCCCCCTGCCCCCTGGCTGTGCTTGCTCCCCTGCCCCCTGGCTGTGCTT
This sequence comes from Lissotriton vulgaris, assembly GCF_964263255.1. NCBI lineage: Eukaryota > Metazoa > Chordata > Amphibia > Caudata > Salamandridae > Lissotriton > Lissotriton vulgaris. The sequence continues at coordinate 1,347,904,288 of NC_141694.1, read as the reverse complement.
GCTCCCCTGCCCCCTGGCTGTGCTTGCTCCCCTGCCCCCTGGCTGTGCTTGCTTCCCTGCCCCCTCGCTGTGCTTCCTCTCCTGTGTGTGTATGTGGCTCTGGGTGTGTGTGGGGCTCTGTGTGTGTGTGTGTGTGGGGCTCTGGGTGTGTGTGTGGGGCTCTGGGTGTGTGTGGGGGGCTCTGGGTGTGTGTGTGGGGCTCTGGGTGTGTGTGTGTGGGGCTCTGGGTGTGTGTGTATGGGGCTCTGGGTGTATGTGTGGGGCTCTGGGTGTGTGTGTGGCTCTGTGTGTGGGGCTCTGTGTGTGGGGCTCTGTGTGTGGGGCTCTGTGTGTGGGGCTCTGTGTGTGGGGCTCTGTGTGTGTGTGGCTCTGTGTGTGTGTGGCTGTGTGTGTGCGTCTGTGGCTCTGTGTGTGTGGCTCTGTGTGTGTGTGTGGCTCTGTGTGGATAGCTTTTTTTTGTAGGTGGCTCTATGTGTGGGTGGCTCTGTCTGTGTGAGGGTAGCTCTGTGTAGGGGGCTCTATGTGAATGACTGTGTGAGTGGCTCTGTGTGGGTGGCTCTGTATGTGTGTGTGGGTCGCTTTGTGTGTGTGGCTCTGTGTGGGTGTAAATGCAATAGGTCATGCATTTGCGAGCGATTAAGCTATTGGCATTGTAAATGACAATGCCATTTATTTAACGATTAAGCTATTGGCAATGTAAATGACAATGCCATTTATTTATGATAAAAAAAAAAATGTCATGAGCAATGCCAATAGCTCTACCTTTAATGATGCCGAGACCATTGCATTGTAAATGCTTGTTTTTTCTCCATTTGGTGCACTCGTAGGTTCTTTCTAAAATCTTCTCAACAGTTGATAGAAGCCCCCGCAATAGAAACTTAACTATTCCACTCTGTTACTAGTTGGGTAGTTTACCTTCCCATGGTTACCTATTGATGGCTTTAAAAATCTAGCTCCGTTATTCTGTTTTGACAAAAATGTGTCTATTCATTGTTCGAGGAAACTGCGAACCAATTCGTTTTTCTCCTCAATTCATGTAAAAACTCTTTGTGCAGAAGTGACCTCTAGCAGGGAGAGAATCCAGTGTGAGAACTGTGCCGACCTTTCTAAGAAAAGATTGTGGTCATCTTTTTATGAACATTTTTAGAATGTACTTATTTATGTATTTATTACTCGCGCTATGCACTCTCCATAGATGAATTCTTGCTTATAGCTTAGTACAACCCGCTGCAATATGATCTGTTGTCCCCCATTTAAGGGCATTGAATACTCTAATAGTCCTGTGAATTTTTGTATTTTTATTGTATAGTAATAATGTATATACAGATATCCATTCGATCCTCATTTTTAGAACAATATGTAATTATATCATGAGGGTATTTTACAGTTTTATTTTTCCCTCTTTTCTTTGTTCTTAAAATTTACTTGTATGTATTTTGATTGTACTTTTGAGGTCATACTGACGGAAATAAAGTTTATGGATGATGATGATGATGGTATTACTGAATAGCAAATTAAATGTCTCATGGCTATTTTACAGACAACTTAGACAGGCTAAAAAAAGTACGGAAAAAAGAGAGAAAACATAAAGTTGCCTACCCTTAATTTGTGGAGCAGCTAGCCTCCTTCCCCCATTTTGACAGTAAGAAACCTGAAACAGGTTTCACTTCTGTCAACGCTATCAACCCCTATTTGTAGTAACTGGATAGAAACAAAGGGCCAGATGTATCAAGATACCGTTTTGCGAATCCTAAATAGCGATTTTTAGCGAATCGCTATTTAGAATTCGCAAACCGGTATGTATGTACAAAATCGCTATTTTTTAGCGATTCCTTATTATTCTTTATTTGCGAATTCGCAATTTGCGAATTCACAAATAAAGAATAATTTCCAATGCATTCCTATGGGCCAGGAGGCCCATAGGAATGATAGTGCAATAATTCTCAAATTGCGAATTCGCAATTTGCTAATCGCAATTTCAGAATTATTTCAAGGGTGCAGGGGTGTCTCAAAGACACCCTGCTGCACCCCTGAAATGTACATGTGTGTGCATGTGGCACACATACATGCCCTATGGGCATGTATGTGTGTCACATGCCACCCTCACCAATGCCAATTAGGGCATTTTTAAAAGAAATCGCAAATTACCACCAACTACAAGTTGGTGGTAAATTGCGATTTCTTAACACAAATTCACAATTCAAAAATGTGTCATACATATCATTTAAGGAATCGCAAAATTTGCGATTCCTTCAATGCTATGGCAAAATAAGGAATCGCAAATTATTGTGATTCCTTAAATTGCGATTTTTTGATACATAGGAAAAAATGCAAAAGCCTTGATACATCTGGCCCAAACTCTGAGGAGGTAAATAGCACATTGAGAGCTAAAGAACATGGATACCCAACGACCAATCCCTCTAGTAAGTATACTAGTTATAACATGAGGGCACATGAAGTCAAGCTAAATCCCATTGCCTCAGCCCTTGTAAAGTAATCTTCAAACTAAAAGCATCAGTGCTGTATATATGGCAAAGCTATCTATTATTCACAGCTCACATATACAAGTATAATGCCGTTTATTTATATGAGTGCCCTGCGCTGCCATCTTTTCTTTCAAAAAGTTTCAGAGGTCAAAATATCAAAGGCAAACCTTGTGCGGGGCCCTGCTAGGCTTCTAAATGTAGAACTTGACCTTTAACCCTTTACCAGCTGTCCCATTATTGTATGTAAGGCTTTCCATGCGGCTTCCCCAATTCAAAGTGATCCTGGATACTGAACAAGCAGACCCACTCCATTCCTATCTGCCAGCAATCCAGAGGTAAGCTTAGTAACTTCTGCTGGTTTTTATACATATTTTCAATTGTAAGTAGTGTGGGATATACTTTTCTAGCAGTATAGAGGTCAGCTATTTGTGTTATACCTAAATGTGTGCATTTACTGAACCTAAAAGCAGTTTGAAAGCTGTTCTGAATTGCAGACCTGCATTTAAATAGTGAATGTTAACCAATTTCGACTTTGATGTTTGGGGCACTTAAAAATGAATATCCTACAATGTATTTGCATAATAGTCCTCCCCAGAATGTCCCCTACACATTTTAGAGACGGGGCATCAGAAATAAATAATGTATACCCTTATAAAAATGAGTTTTGTACACCTGGGTAAAGTGACATTTCACATGTAAGTTTCCTCATATTGCGATACCTCACTGCCTAAATTCAATTTGAATGCTAGGAGTTCATAATATAATTATTAAGCTTTAAAAAGATTAAAAAACGAATTTAAAAGCACTTATTTTCAAAAATATTTTTTTCATATAATTAAAAACAATTTTGTTTAATAAAAGCAATCATTTTGATAATTCCACATATGAAAAGCAAGCTTCATCCCTTGCCTATCATATTTAGAAGCATTCATTTATAACCCTAAGCACAGAAGCCTAACTTGAAACATGAAAAATCTGCGCCACTTTTTAAAGGACAGTCGTTATTTAACATCAGAACCACGGATGTGCTTATGTAGTAAGGCATTAAGAAAGGAAATCCTTACTTTACATTTTTTCCTGTTATCCAAAATAATGAACCTGTATTTCTAACTTTTGAAACAGCAATGTGAAATGCAGGGTTTTATATCATGTTTGTACTGACTTAAAATCCTAGTTGACTCAGTCTCCCTTGCTCTCTGTGGCCTACAGTTAAAAAGACAGCTGCTTCTCAGTGACAGTTAAAACACCAGCTGTTGGAAAGCTTCTTTTTTAGTGTTGAAATGTAAGCACAATGACAGTCTATTTAAAACTGAGGCATTTCAATGCAGTCAAATATATCGTTGTATAATGTGTGCTTACTTCAGCAACAACCAAATTCACTCATATGATGTGAACGCCTTTAAATTTCTAATACATTGTATCTTAAGGAAAATGCTGTAACATTTTGTATGTTAATCATAATTATTTAAAAAAATACACAATTTCGTTTTTGAGGCCTATTTTATTCCAATTGAATGTAAATTCTAATTTCATCTTTAGCATTGTGGCAATTTCAACACATGTATAGTGTCTTACTCTGTCAATGTAATAGTAACATGCAGCTATTTAGCATATGTTATATAATTCATTTCTGGATTTCTATTGATTATTAATTAAATGACATTTTGCATAACGGAATGATGACAGCAAAAAAATACAAATGAACACATTAAGCTCATTCCAGACATTTACAGAAGGGGGTCATACATTCAGAACACACAATACAGAACGCTTAAAGCTAGTCATTCTTACACAAAGAGCGCAATCGCCATTTACTCACACAAGTACCATCAATGTCAAATCACAAACCACATAGACGTTTGCTAAATAGTTTTTATTCAAAGATAAAGAACACAGAATTACAACTGAAAAATATGTTCAGTTAAAGGTAAAAGTATGTAATAATACAATAAGTACAGGCATAAATAAGTACGAACACACATTTAACCCACAGATCAACACTTAGGACAGAAACAAGGGACAGCCCACAGACTCAACTTAAACCGAACCATTCGTAAATACTAGTTGTATGTCATATTTACAAGAAGAGCTTCCCAATAGTATTCCAAAAGACTGCACAAAAAACAGCCCAAATATTGGTCTAGTTTGAACAAGCCAAAATACACCAAATTCACTAGTTTTGGCTGGCAGAACACCAAAAAAACGCTCCGTATATCTCCATTTATAAAATTACGCAAAATGAGATCCTTTTTATGTACATATTTGAATTCCATTGGGTACTTTGTCACCAAGGAAGAAATACATTCTTATACCTAAACCTATTTAGGTATCCCCTCTAGGGGAACCGGCTGATTCTATTCACATCACATTCCATATATTCTCATCACTTTATCACTTGCCACAGTGGTGTGGCTCACTGGTTAGAGGCGGCAGACCCGGAAGGAGAGGTCGGCCCGGGACCAAGGTTCGATTCCCGACGCGGCAGGGTCTTAGGCCATGGTCAGCGGACTCGATAATTCTCGCCTCAGTGCCTACTCCAACCATGGGTCCCACTCAGCAACTCTGGGCAATAGCTTGCTTAATCTCTACTAACGGCCCCATCAGCGCCTGGTATGCTTGTCTTCACCTTGGAGATGCCCAGGAGGGACCATATCACAGGGAAAGCCAGGATGGGTTCCCCAGCGGTATACAGCACCGGGACGCCCCTTTGCTGGGGCAGCTGTGCGCTTTACAAGTATACGACATTTAACAGTTAACATCACTTTGTATCCCTTTGTGTCACTTTGTATCACTTTATCACTTTGTATCACTTTATCACTGCATCACTTTATCACGTTTTATATCTCATTTTATATATTTCGCTTTTTATATCTCACTGTATATATCTCACTTTTTATATCTCACTTTATATATCTCAGTTTGTATATCTCACTTAATATTATATCTCACTTAATATCACTTTAAATCTCACTTTATATCACTTATCTCACGTTATATCACTTTAAATCTCACTTTATATCACTTTATATCTCACTTTAAACTCTCTCTTTGCAGCCGCGCACTTCTCTCACTGTCTAGTTCTGAATGACCTATCAGTCGTTTTCAGAATACTCACACCAGAAAAGGTTCTCAGTCAAGAGCGGTAAACATGTGGAGGATCAAAATCAGATAGACCAGAATTATATTGAGCTGCAGAGGCAGAGAATCTCAGTGCGCTGGGTACCTCCTTAGTAAATTCCTGTCCTGTCCTCCTCAGTAGATTCCTGTCTCCTGTCAAGACCACTCCCTTAGATAGCCACTTTTGATGAGGTCCAAGTTGAAGCGCCATTTGTTGAAAATAGAAACCTTCTCAGGGGTCTTATTGATACACCTCCAACAAAGAAGAGATTGGCACAGAAGCTGTAATATAAAAGATATCTTCATTAACCTCAGATGAGGGAGACTACAACACACAGTACCCACAGGAACCGTAGGAGGCATTCTAAGGAGTACAGAAAACAGGGACCTTATATATGCTTAGGTTACATTAGTCAGCATAAAACCAAGTGGAGGTCTTGGCATGTACCAGCATGCAAAATGAATAATATGGGTATTCAAGATTTGCTTGCTCATTAAAGTGGAAGGAGAGTCTAAACTGAGCACATTAGTAAGAATAGCCTGACAGTTCTATACTAGGAGCAGGTGCATTCTACTATCTAGGCCCCTTTGAGCAGGTGCAAGGCTGTGGAAGAGGGAAACAGCACATGGCAAGCACAGGGCTAACTAAAATGGCTGCCAAGTACAAAATGGCTTTCAGCTCATGCTAACAGATCCCTGCAATCTTTAACAACTGGGTTACCACATTGTTGTGTAATTCTCTGTCAAATCTAATGATGCATAACATCCCATAGCGACCTATACCATGAATGTGAAGCAAAGACGGAACACAATCTGTGTTCCCTCTGGGCTTCGCATTATGACATTTCTAGTTTGCTTTCTGTATTAGGATAGTTACTGTGAAGGTCTCCCTTGTGTTTACATTTCTTACCTTTTCAGTCATGAGTATATTTAGATAGTTAGACACTGGATAAAGATAAAAGAAAAATGTAATACTTATCTGTTTTATGTATTTGTTATTCAACGCCTGATTGTGAGGCTAGCATTATTAAATGAACATTGGCCCATATTTATGACCCAGCTTGCTTTGCTCTTGGACCACACAACGTGGTGCAAGAATGAAGCAAACCTTAGGGCATATTTTTGAAGCCACGCAAACACACACAATTCTTAGATCTATTAAGTTGCATCTACAATGTAGAGATCCAAACTTTACAGCGGAATTGAGACAGGTGTCCAATATTCCACAGAAACTACAACAACAATGTTTTTCATGTACTTGGAAGAAAATGAACACCCAATAAGCAGATCTTGGATAAGTTGCTAAACATGCCAGGCTATACAACTAATTTTTCAGACTCTGCACCAGCTTAATAGACTACCCTTTTATACCCTTCAGACCAATGAAGGCCTATTGAGGCAGCATACATTCATAGACAAAATCACTCCCAAAATTCTCATTTTTTTTAACTAAAACTAATAGTGATGAAAGCACCTTCTATTGTGAGAAATGCCACCAGTATGATTGATAAATTGTAAACATTAGAATGTGACCCGAACGCAGAATGTCAAGTAGATACAACAACATACCTTAACCTCTTGGATGCTAATGACAAGGGTAACTCGTCATGAACTTTCCATTCATTTCAATGGAAAATGAATGTAAATAGTAATGGTGCCTTAGCAGTAAAGGGGTTAAAAGAAGCAATTCGGCTGATAATCAAGATCTTGGAAGGAGAATATTGAACCACTTGTTGAATGATTAGTGAAATTTGACAGGGAAATGTTGCTTCAGATTAAGTGTGCATCAATGAAATTAACTTGCTAACTATACCATTACTTTAACCTTTGAATTACAAAAAAAAGATCTTTATATCACAACTAACTATAGCGTTACTTTTACCTTCATTTTTCAGTGAATTTCTATTTTTTTGTGTAAAATAATATTTAATTACCATGCATAAATGAGACCCCCTGCTCTGCATGGCCTTTGGCCGTGTGCGTGGGGGGGTTGGGCACAAGATTTGACCTGTGACCAGGCACTGTAGCCAACCCTTGTAAAGGCAGCTAATCCCATACTCTGTAGGGCCTTTGGTCATACATGGCAGAGAGTTGGCCCCAGGTGCGGCCAAGGAAACGACCTTTACAATGGGCACATTGCACCACGATACCTTTACAATGCGGTCGTTACAAGAACCGCTTTATTACAATGCAGTGACATTACAGAGCAAGTCGTTACAACGAAATGCTCTAGATGGCGCTCTAGACTAAGGAATAGTATCATTTACTGCTCCAACACCTTCCCTCCTGTTTCACACACTGGAGTTGGAATAGTAAATTATACTATTCCTAAGTCGAGCGTGCCATCCAGAGCAAGTCATTGTAATAACTTGCGTTGTAATGGTACTGCGTTGTAACAATGCGGTTGTTATAACGACCGCTTTGTAAAGGCACACAATGTAATGACTCAGTTGTAAAGAGTCATATTCGTGCCGCCAACCCATCACATGCAGCCAATACCACGCTGAGCACTCCCTTCGGACGTGCGCAGCGGGGGTTGCAAGAAGTCTTCTCCATAGAAGAAGTACAGGCAAAAACGCAGGTGCAAATGGCTGTTTTTTTTCAATTCAATTTCAATATATTTTATTTCAACAGTTAATTTCTATAGAAAAACCTTGAAAGGTCTACACAAATGACCACTTGCTGAATGCAAAATGTTGTCTACTTTTCAGAATTGTATAGCTTTTAACGGATCCATTATTGGTTGTATACCCTTTTCTACCACTAACTTGAAAGAGGTTGAAAACACACAAATTTGGCAAAAATAGGCTATGTTCCAGTAAAATGCCAAAACGGTGTCGAAAAATCTGGTTTTCATACAAAAGTATGCCCATTCCTGAAAGCTGGGAAAATGGTGATTATAAAACCACAAGCTCTTTTGTTGATACCATTTGCAGGGAAAAAACAGACACTTTCTTCTACAGCACTATTTTCCCATTGTTCCCCCAAAAAAGAAAATGTAGCTGTATTTCGGCTAATTTCTCCATCCCCTCCAGGGGAATCCACAAATCCTGGGTACCTTTAGAATCCTCAAGATGTTGACAAAAAAGACGCAATTTTGGTTTGTATACCTTATGTTGACAAACAGTTTTGGGGGACTAACCACAAAATATACCAAATAGCGAAAATAAAAGCCAAGGCACAGGTGGGAAAATAGACTAGCAGTGAGGGGGTTAAGGTTATGAAGAATCTGTACAAGTGTATCAAATTATCTTACTTTTTCAGATGTAGCAGCCACTAAGTTGTAGGCCAGGGATACCCTTGTGTGCCGCAAGACATTGAATGAAACAGGCAATCTAATATAATGGAATATTATTGCTTAAACCTAGAGAAGTTAATTCAGATGTCAAAAGAGTTGTGTGTGCCACAACCTTTAATACCAAAAGATGCACAATAAAGAAATCTAGTTAGCATATTTGTATTTCAATGGGTGTTGAAAGAATACAGAGACCTTTGCTTTAAGGAGTAATTCTAATCCATGGAACCATTTTGTGCATGCTGACATGAATTTAGGGCTAGATGTATTAGGCCTTTGAATTGCCCATGCATCAATCTAGGTGACATAAACTAATGCTAGGGCTTAGGCCAGATTTTCTAAGCCATGTAGAGTCATCTTGCATGGCTCTATGTGACATTGTAAATTTGAAGTAACGCAAGGCAGTGCAAGTTGCTGCCTTGCACTACTTTGCAATGGGAAGGTGTTCATGGGTGGAGTGTTGGTGTTCCCACGCAATCACCCTTGGATTTTGGCACATTGACAGATTTGCTATTACTAGTACATCTGGGAATGCTTCAAAAAGCTATGAGGTGTGACAAGGAGAAACATTTGTATTATTTCCTCTTCCTACATGCGCAGTACATGAGCATTTTTCAAAGGATTGTGTTTGCGATAGAAGGTGTCCCTTTTTGCACAAAATCAATCCTGCCTGTAATACAGGCATACTTGCCCCAAAGTTCAAGGTTGCATGCATTAGCGTTAGGAAGCACTATATCCTAGTAAATATGGCACATTTCTGCTCTCTCCCTGTCAGTAGTGCACCACAGCAAGTTGTCTTGCTATGTTGCATTGCATGACACTTTAATAAATCTGGCCCTTAGTGCCAACAAAGGAGAAGCATAATACTTTATGGAGCAATGGAAAATCGATGGGCCACCATTTTTTTTGAGAGAGAGTTTTATATAGCCTGAACTAGACCCGAGACATTGGGTATCAGAGTGCTTTATATGAGCACCAGTTTCGTTACAGACGAACGCATTCATTTTTTGTTAGGCACGGGGAGATTCCGTGATATGCCCAGAATAATAGGATGTTGAGCGTTGTTGCCGAGACTCTAACCCAGTTCCCCAACTTTGAGGTCCACTGCTCTAGCCGTAAGGTTACAGTCTCTCCCCTTTGGAGTGGTACTGGTATTGTCTGCTGTTTCACAGTAGAAAGAGGTGTTTAAACAGAATAGTAAACATTTCGTACTAGAGACTTTCATGAGTTTGCAGTCCGGCAAACATAACATAAATCATTATTGATCTGAGTGGTCTCCAGTACAAGGGTGAAACCAAAAGGGAGGCACATGTCCGCAGTAATGAACTTAGCAGAATGCCCATGTGTTCAGACAACAAAAAGCTAGAGAATATATCAAGATGTGTGAAGTTGTGTATGTTTTATGACCTGTCTTTTCTAAACACTATTTTGATTTAAATGAAACAGCGTCTTTTAGGAGTGAGTGTTGTTCGGCATTTATGTCAGACTGCTGGACACACATGGTGAGATGTGCGTCACAGTTAGTGTTTCATGGAATAAGTGCTATAATTATGCAATATTGATGAAAGGCTACACATTTTTTTTTATAGAATACATATTATATACTTTACATTCCACAGCAGTCTAAAAATAAAAGCAGAAATTAGAGCATTAGCAGCACCGAAAAGCTGTAAGACATGCCGGGTGCAATAAAAAATAAATTCAAATCAATATTATTTATGGACACCTGCTTTTTTTAAGTGAACTTGGACCCAAGAATGCCAGAAATCATGCTTTTATGTAAGCACTATGGGGCATATTTATGAAATAGTAGTGCAGTGCAGCAAGTCACCTTTCTTTGATGCACTGTGTCACTGAGATCGGGCAAACATGTGCCATATTTAAGGCATATGACGCATTCCTGACTTTTCCCACTGTGCTGGTATACAATGGGCTGCATAGTGCCAATGCAGGCACCCTTGCACTATGTGTGCCTGCATTGTATGCACAGTTGTTTTTGTGGCGGAAGAGACACTTTGCTGCACACAAATAATCCTGAGAGGTATTTTTGTCCGTAGTATTTAAATTTCTTAGCTTTTTAGTCAGGAGTATATTTAGATGTTAGACAATGGGTAATGATAAACGAAGAATGTACTAATTATCTTTTGATTGTCTTTGTCATTCAATGCCTGATTGTGAAGCTATCATTATTAAATGAACATTGGGCCATATTTATGACCCTCTGTGCTTTGCTCCTGGACCATGCAACATGGTTAAAGAATGACGCACACCTTAAGGCATATCTTTGAAGCCATGGAAAGCCACTTTGCTTGGATTTGAGTGGGCCCAAAGATGTGGAGTAACGCAATGCATCGCTAATCGCAGTGTTGCATTACTATGGCCCTGGTTAGGCATTCCAGGGTGTTGCGAAGGTGTTCCCATGCTACACCCATGGTTTGTGACCCAGTCATAGATTTCTAGATTTGCAAGGCCTTGTAAACCCAGGAATGCAGTAAAAAGATACAACTTCCCAGGAGAATCATAACAAGGAGAAATATATAATCTATTTCTTCTAGTTGTTTCCTCTTATATGTGCTGCTTTCTGCATAACCCATAGAAAGAGGAAACAGCCATGGTGCAAGGTTGTCTACGTTGGCACTAGACTGTCAAAACCGCACAAGCTTAAGGGAGAACAACACAAATGTGGCATAGTGGATAAATACGGCACATTCTTGCTCTAACCCTGTGATTCAGGGCAGCTCAGCAAGATTACTTGCTGTGCTGCCCTGCACAACGAAACTCCTAAATATGCCCCTCACTGTTTGGAGAATTTAGCAGGGTTATTAGACAATTAACAGGTGGACAACCCTCTCTTACACATAAAGATAGGTTTATTAGAGTGTTCTTTTAAAAATAATAATAGAAAACACTTTTGTTAATATGTTAGACCTTTGTGAAAATATTTTGTGCACTGTGAGAGTCACTAGTCTTTTATTGTTTCTGTCAGACCAATGCAGGTTCATGATCTAGCTAAATCATGAGAACCACCTAAGTAAAATGTATGTGGAGAAAAATATGTCTGACAGCATGCATCTAACATTTGGTATTTAAACATGAAAAGTATAATTTAATTTTCAAGTGTTTCCTTCCAGCATCAAGGCTTTTTCATTTTATCTCTTCAAATATTTCTTTACCAGTTTCCATCAGGTGCCAATAGCTTCAGGTGGCAGTACAAGTCCTTGTGTATAACATGGAAACATGTACTGACCAGAGATTAAGGGGTTGATCACCTCTATGGACTTTCTGATATATGGTAGCTCAGAAATCCATTTCTTTCTTTAGAGACCATACTTTCTCTGGCTTGAACATTTTATATAAAACAGTGCCAATGTCATTTGCTGAGAAAAAAGATATGTGTCAATTTGCTGGTCAAATATTTTTCAAAATGTCCAATGAAAAATTATTACCGCCTTCATTCAGAGTTGTTCTGAGATTCCTAAAGGTTTCAGAATTCAATGAGTGCCACTTATTGAGTCCTAGCTGTATGGAATATTGTGTAACTAAGTAGTAACCTTTTACTTTGAACCAACAATAGAGATGCAGTCTTCCACCCCTCACCACAACCACTACTGACCACACACAGTATGAAATGAGATGCAGGGAAAGGGAAATGGGATAAAGAGAAAACAAAGACACTGGATATTGTCCTGCTTCGTCACTCTGAATGGCACCTATGCCTGCAGTATGGAACGATTATCAAAAGGCTAAGTAGAATCTTTTAATAATCGTACTTAAACAACCTGCATTGAACTTCAACAGTGAAGGGACATTTCTTTAGAATACCTCAAAACATGTAGAACCAACTCTGTGTCCTAGTGTTACCGATAATAATCTGAGTGCCAAGATAGGATTTATTTTTCTGAAATGGTTAAAATCAATTATAGTCAACCAGCTGCATTACCTTCACCGATGTTCCTTCTTTGACTCGTAATTCACAGATAATTAGCCCACTCCTTCAATCTAATATAATTTCGATCCCAATGTCCATACCACAAGGATTCTAGTAAGAATCTAGTAAGAATTGTCTAGTAAGAATTGTCATCTAAGATGTATCCCCAGCTTATAAATTGTCAAATATAGCACTATTTTATCTCCCAGTAGTGTCTGTTAATCATGTACGGGCTTGATAAATTTATAGGTCACTAGACTGTAATGGTGTAAACATTATCACCATATTAATGTGGTAGTATAGAAATGTTCACACATTTGTATAATATTGCACATCCATACATGTTTAACAGCTTACTAGAGTAGTTCAAACATTCTGAAATTACAATTTACTTTGAAAGAGCAGGCCATTTATTTATTATTCTTTATGCTTTCCAAGATGCTAAACTTATTCAAACCTCAGAATTATATTTTTTTCATCTTTGTGAATCATGTCAAATGTATAATTTGAAGGGTTCATCAGAGTTTTGTAAACAACAACTTAGGCAATGTTTTGTAACAAAGTTGCAAACCCTGTTCAAACTTTATATGTAATTGCTACTTGCATAGCATTTTGAAAAAGATATACTCTTTCTGTGAAATATGCTCAAGGATGTAACCTGTTGTAAACAATGTCAGAAGTATGGTTTATAAGCTTCACTAGTGTTTACAAATAGGCACTGCTTGTATAAACAAAATGTTCTTTACATTTTGTGAATTTTAAGTGTACATTATGTTTGGCAAAGTACTTCTGTTTTGTACACCATGGTAAAACACAAGTATTCAAAATGCGAAAACAGAGGTTCGAGTGTATCACATCAAACAAAGAAGAAGAATATTAAAGATGTGTGTAGGTGAATTGCAGGGCACTGCCATATCAGTCTCACACGTGTATTTATTTTCCAGCACAAATGCCAATTTACGTCAAGGGCAACACTAAAGGGTTTGGGCTCCCAATAGCAAGGCAAAGCCTCAGGTAAATAAATAACAAAAATAAATGCCAGTACTGTAGATACTTTTCTCTTCTTATTCGCCATCCACTAATTGAAGCAAAGCAAAAAGTGTGGTAGACTCCCTTTTCTGTCTGAATTAATCAGAATGAAATTATTGTTTATTCGACATGTCACATTTTATACTCAATTTTACATTTTCATTTTTCACAAAATTGCAACATTAAAAAACATTAAAAAACACTAAAATCATTAAAAAACACAAAAAAATTAAAAAACACATATAATATACAAATTCAAAAAACCCACATATTCCACTTATACTCCAAAGTCCGGATTCTCTCACTTTCAATCTCACCCACTCCACACTTTCACCACATACAACAACCAAATATTTACAGTTATCAGACTTTTTTACCATTCTTTTTACAATGCCATAGAGGATTAGATAAACAAAATCATATCATTTGAGTTTTTTGATGCTCGTATTCAAAAAGTCTTATGGCTGGAAAAGAAAATGGTCTACGCGTTTCGAACTCTAGTTGGTTTTGAGAGTTTTCACCAGGACCAAAAAAGACAAGCTGTGGGAGAAGAAATAACCTCTATTAGTCTCGTTATTCTAGTTAGCCTGCCAACCTCTCTTTTAGACATGGGCATCTCTTACCTGTCTACCCTTGTCGATGACCCAACTATGTCTGTCGCAAGACACTGTAAAGTAAACCATAACCTGTGCATTAGCACCACAACCGGCAACAGACCAAATCTTTAAAAACACTTCTTTTGTGTTGTTCACATTCACACTGTCAGGAAAGACCTACATTGGGTTTGTAGGAATAGGAATCCTGCCTGTGTGTTTCAGGAGGTCTGGATCTTTAGTACCTGTTATTGAATAAATTTGAAACTGTGATTGCGCACTCTTCTTGGCTCATCAGCCAATATCACAAAGGGCGGGGGGTGCAAGTGGGGGCAAGGAATCTGGCACTTACTCAGGCGGTCATCCTAATTTCGGTGTCTACAGAGTCCAATCAGTAGCGTTCGAGTATTCTAAAATGAACAAAAAAACTGAAAGCAGAATGGCTATTTTAAAAAACGTCCGCTGGGGTAGAACAGACGGCTGCGACTGCTAATCTGGTTCATGTAGGCTCAAAGGGGCATACCTGCGATTGAATCACTGTCTCCGTTCGTTGAAATCGGTCTCGCACTGCCTCACTGTTGACAGCTTGCGGACTGTGGATATCAGTGGATGTCGCGGCATAAGACGCGTTGTGTCCTAGGGGATCATGGGAGTCAGAGTCCACGCTATAGGAATCAAGGGATTTGTAGTTTTGTAAGCGGGATTCCGTATGTGGCCCAATTCTATCAGCGGAATACGTGTCCGGCCACTTTTCTACATATCTCTTCTTGTGCTGGCTCACGAATTCCCAAGTACCAGGGGAGATTTGGACGAATTTGGAACCATTGTTTGCTGTAGAGTGTCAGGTCTGCCGTCGGGAGCGTTGATAACACATGGGATTGTGGTTCTTGTAGTTCCTTTGAGAAAAATCCTAGGTTCATACTTGTCATGTCCCATCGACACAAAACGTCTACTTCAATGGGTAGTATGCAGGCCCTTGTTTGGTCTCAAAAGCACTGTTTTCTTTGACAAAACTTGAAGGAAATGTTTTTAAAAAAATGTTTAAAAAGGGGGGGAGAGAGAGAGCCATGTGTCACGTGTTTGGTAAAGTATACGTCGTCGAGCATCCTATATCCCATGGTGATTCAGCACCATATGTGTTCTCTGTTTACTTTTGTGTCCACCTGGTAAAGATCAGTTCTTATGCTAGATTGTAAATCTCAGATAGCTCATTTAATCCATCCACCGCGTTGTTATATTTGTCAATTAACATGGCCTCTCTTCTTCACAGTTTTTCATCTAGGTCGCTGCCTCATTGATCTTTCTCCACTTTTGAGATGACTGTCCATATTAGATCCTTTTCATTATGGTCCTGCAGGCGCCAATGGTTCACTAAAGGTGCTGATTGTATATTATTTTTGATCCTTGACTTGTGCTGGGTTATGCGTGAATGGATCTCCTGACTTGTTTTGCCGATATATAGCATATTGCAAGGGCATAAAATCCCGTATACCACATACCGCGACTTACAGTTGGTAAAAGCCTTGTGTTTCCAAAAGATATTTTGATGTTCGAAAATATTCCCTTCTTTTGTAGACGGGCAGCACGAGCATGTCCCACATTTCCAATGTCCTTGAATCGGTGGTAATCCAGCATTTGTCCTCATAGTCATGGGACTCATTTGGGGAAGTGTAGCTCTTACCAAATGGTTGGCTATACTGCAGTCTTTTTTAAAAGCAAATAGCGGTCCTTTATTCAGAGTTGCATCTAAATCTTTTATCAGATGCCAGTTCTGCATTATTACCTTTTTGAATTTATTTGAATTAGGGCCAAATGTAGAGACACAGACAATCCTGTCTGTTTCTTTTTTGGGACTCTTTTCCAACAGACAATCACGAGGGGTGAGTGTCTGTTGGAAAAATATAATATTGAGTATAAAATGTGACATGTCGAATAAACAATAAGTTAATTCTGATTAATTCAGACAGAAAAAGGAGTCTACCACACTTTTTGCTTTGCTTCAATTAGTGGATGGCGAATTAGAAGAGAAAAGTATCTACAGTACTTGCATTTATTTTTGTTATTTAATTTACGTAAAAGGGGCGCTACTGGATTGATCCAGACAACCACCCATAGCTTTTGACACAAACACATATCTACCAAGATAGGCAAGCCACACCTTGCATATAAAAATAACGTCTCATAATAACTTGAAGCAGGTAAAAAAAAGGCGACGTGTCTTAATTTCCCCGCAGGACCCACACATTGCAGGCGTGCTGCAGTGCATAACTCATATCCGATGTTTGTCTAGGTGTAGAAATGTGAACTCATATAGTATGCTTCTAGTGCAAATCGTGTAGTAGACAGTGCACACTCATCTCAAGCACCTTAGTGTGAGGCTGTACATTGTGCAAGGCAGCCTGTTTAATCTTCGAGTGCAGGAGATCATAGTACCATCAGTCCATTGTTTAATAAATATGGCTCAGAACTGTTTGGGTTTGCACTACGTTGCAGCAAATAATTATGAATCCAAGTCTAAGATACTTCAAATTATATTAAAAAAAAATGTAAACTATGATACAACCTATAAAAAGCTTACAAAACGCACATGCCTGGGAAAGGGCCTATCTACAGCAATTCTATGTCAGTACTAGAGGCGAGGATTATGCCTTCTTTCTTCAATTTATTGGCACATAGCAGCAAGAAGAAATAACACAAGACTACATTTTCAATGATCCAAAGAGAAAGGGTAGTCGAAACAAAACATTGTTATTAACAAATCAGAACCAAGCAACAATGTCCAATCACTGTCATCCAGCAGCTCAGTAGCCTCTCGCTAGTGTGCTTTCCTTTCCTCCTCTTTCTTCGCTGCTATGCTGCCAGATAAGTGCTCTTCAGTTTTACTGCTTTGTGCTTTGTCTGGTTTGCTTATGGTATGTTTCCTATGCTGTGTCATTAGTGCGAGCGCTATTTGCACTATATTATACTGCTTGTACCTGGTTTGACTAGCGGGGGTGCGAGCAAGGCGTCTTTGCCGTGACAGTTGCTTTTGCCTGACAGGGGGCATTTTTATCGGCACATCGCCCGCATTCCTTTTTTTCTCATGTTCGAGTGTTTACTATGTGAGGGCCGGCGCGTTTGTTTTCCTAAGAGCGCCGCCTCACTTTGAAGTTTTCGTAGCGCCTCCCTGCGCTCTTCTCTTTTGTTTACTTCATCGCCTCGGGAACTGTTATCCATCTCTATGCGGCATGCTGCTGGTGTTTGTTCAGGACGGTGGGGAGTCACCTTTGAAGTCACGTCACCGAAACCTCTATGTCAATGCAGACGGCACGCGTGACTTCTGACAGGAAGCGTTGTTGGTTGTTTTCATTCACGCTTGTCCTCTGCGCAGCCCTATCGAGTACCGAGTCTGTATCTCCCTCTTGACGCATCTTTGAGTTCCTGTACTGGTCATTAAGCCACAACAAAAGGGGACATTCCCAGACCAGAGTTGTTCCCTGTGGGGGACAGAGTGTGCTTTTTATTTTTTCTCGCCAGCAGTGGTCCCCTGGGGCTAGTACCCCGTGAATTGTGGTTTTCAGCCACCCTAAATTTTTCCACTGACACCCAGTGTTGCATGTCATTTTTCCCTAGACCAGGGAGTATTTTGTGCTTGTTTGGGGCATTCCTAATCAACCTATATTATGGAATATTATGATGAGTACCAGGAGGAGGAGGACCCCTTGGCAGACATGCCTTGGGGGACCCTTTTTATGAGGCGGTTGACACCTCTATTTACAAGGCAAAAGACCTGACCATTTTGCCTCTTGAGAACAGGCTTTCTCACCAGGTTGAGCAGGCATTTGAACGCCTGGAACGTAGAGTGGCGTTGTCCTCCCAAGCCCCTCCCACGTCAGCCCAAGATCCTGTGAATTCCCCACCTGCTAAATGTCCCAGAGAACCTGGTGTGGATGTTGACGCCTTTGAGTGCTTGAAGAAGGCTTTCCTGGACGGTCAGCTTGTGGCGCCTTTCACTACCCCTAGACCTTCGACTCCTGCCCAGCCTAACCCCTCGGGAGACCCTGACTCCGCACTCAGCCCATCTAGACCCTGGTTCCCATCCAGTCCTTCTCAAGATACACAGACTGCCACCCCGGCATCTGATATGCTGGATCCCAATGAGATTGTGCATCCCCGTTCATCTGAATGGACCCCATCTGAGAAAGTGGCCACATACGTCGCAGAACATATATGCCACCCCCTAGAAGAGGAAGCCCGTAACTGCCTTCGGGCGGAGTGTCCCCGCCCCTCCTTGGCGGGAAAAGTTGCGCTCACTCCCGAAATTGACACTTGAATGTCAACATTCCTGCAGAAATTTATAAGAGACCCCAAGAACGGCATTGATAGATCCTGGAGGGTGTGCCATGATAAATTCCTTGACGCCCTTGGTCCCGCCACCAAGATTCTGGACATGGCCGAAAAGGCCAAGGCATTGGGTTCACTGATTTCCCCTGAGACTTTGTCTGGTTGGGCGCAGAGGGTAGTGATTTTTCTGGGTAACGCTAATTGTGCCCTCTCCACTGGGCACCACCGGTCCCTCCTAATTAAGATTGATCTGAAACTAGGAGACATAGCAAATTCGGAGGCCGGCGCTGTCGCTCAAGGTGGATTGTTTGGGGAACCTTTTATAAAAGAGTTAGGGAAGTTTGTAAATACTTTTACGTCCTTGGAAAGGGCTCAGTCTACCATTAAAAAAGTGTTCCCTTGTGTTTTTCGTGGGGCCGGTCGAGGCAGGGGCTGCTCGACCGGTCGTCAAAACCAGCAGACCAGCCAAAGAGGCTCCAGAAACTACCAGGACCAATCCAACTTTGGAAATTTCTACCCCATGCGTGGACAGGGTGGAACAGCAGAGGCTTCAGAGCAGGAGCATCTAACTCCAATTCTAGTGAGTGTTCACCCTTTTTCCCCTCAAATCATAGGGAGGCGCTTGGCAAATTGTTACCAGGCCTGGCTAGCCATTACCCGGGATGCTTGGGTTCTACAGACCGTGAGGGGTTTTCATATAGAGTTTGTTGGGATTCCAGTGCAAAAGGTGGCACCATGTCCCATTCACTTCTCAGCCCAGGATGTGTCCCTGGTGGACGAGGAGGTTTCCTCACTCCTCCGCAAGGGAGCCATTGCCCCCATGTCGCTTCACCCTCAAGGTTTTTTCAGCAATATCTTTTTGGCCGACAAGACCAATGGCGGCAAGAGGCCAGTGATCAACCTAAGTTAATTCAAGGAATGGCTGGTATACTGCCATTTCAAAATGGAGGGCATACGATTGAATGGTCCACTTGGACCTCACGGACGCTTACCTGGTGATTCTGATCTTTCCGCCCCATCGCCGTTTCCTCCAAGTCATTTGGCGGCAGCAGGTTTTCGAGCTCACGGCTCTTCCTTTCGGTCTCACTTCGGCGCCCTGGTGTTTCACCAAGGTGCTCAGGCCGGCGGTGGAATGCCTGAGAGCTCGGGGAGTTAGTATGATTGTGTATCTAGATGACCTCCTCCTGATGGCCTCATGTCCCCGTCCATTGATGGAGCATCTTCGGATGGCAGTGACTCTGCTCCAGGATCTCAGCTTTGTAATCAACAAGAAGAAATTGTTATTACATCCAACCCAGTCGATTACATTCTTGGGGTTCGTCATCAACTCTTTGTCCTCCACACTCAGCCTGCCAATCAGGAAAGTAGCAAAAATGTGTCACGAGTTGCGGCGAGTACAGTCCAAACAACAGGTTTCCCTGCGGCAACTGGTACGTGTGGTCGGTGTTCTGTCAGCCTTGATTTAGTCCATCTTCCAGGGCCCCCTTCACTACAGGGCCCTGTAGCGCCTCAAAGCTTACTTTCTTCGGAAAGGATACCCTTACTCACACAGGGTAGATTTGTCTGTCGAAGCCAAGGCAGAAATCCTGTGGTAGCTGGAGCATATGTACGCCCGGAACGGCAGGGCGATCTTCGGGTCGGCCCTGGACCTTGTCATAGAATCAGATGCCAGCATGCTCGGTTGGGGGGGCGCACTGCAGAAGTCTTTCTACGGGAGGATTGTGGTCTCCGGAAGGACAGAAGTTACATATAAACTGTCTGGAACTCCTGGCAGCTTCCTAAACAGTGCAGTGCTGGGCAAAAGATTTGGTGCAGTCTTGCGTTCTCTTAAAGATGGACAATGTCTCAGCAGTCCGATATATAAATCACCTGGGGGGCACCAGGTCGAAAGCTTTCTCAGATCTCGAGGCGAGCTTCTGGCAGTATTCCCTGGACAGTCAGGTCTCGGTGACGGCGGAGTATCTTCCGGGTCAGGACAATGTGACAGCGGATTACCATTCACATCACTTCAGGAACTCCACTCTGTGGAAACTGAATCAGGAGGTCTTTGCATTCCTCCACGACCTTTGGGGTCCGTTCACGATGGACCTCTTTGCTTCCAGGCTGGACCACCAGCTCCCGAGATTTTGCAGTTGGAGGCCGGACACTCTGGCAGTTGCCACAGACCCTTTTTTCCAGGACTGGAGCATGGAACGGGGGTATGCTTTCCCCCCCTTTGTGATGATCACATGGACATCCGCTCAAGTCCGCAGACAGGCTGCGGACATGGTCCTAGTCACACCGCTCTGGAGGTCTCAAGCGTGGTTTCCGGTTCTTCTGGAACTTTCTTTAGATTTTCCAATCCTACTCCCCAGTTTCCTACTCTTCTGACGGACCTAACGGAGCTCCTCATCCACTGGCAACTACAAGCTCGTTGTCTCTCATGGTGTGGAGGATTTCAGGGGCAAGTGGCAAACCCCTGGCCTTTCAAGAGAAGCTAAAATACTCATCTCTAAGGTTTGGGCGGACAGAACCATTAATAGATACAGATCCAGTGGGGGCAGATGGCTCCGTTGGTGTATGCAATGGGGTGTCGATCCCTTGGTCGCGAACGTGGTCCACGTGGTGAATTCTTTGGCCCATCTTGCCTCGAATGGTCTGGCCTATCGGTCGATTAATACCTTCAGATCAGCCATTTCCTCTGGTCACGTTCCAGTCAATGGTTCTCTGGTGGGGGAGCATCCAACAGTCTGTATACTCTTACGAGGTATTTGACTTTCCTTACCGCCGGTACCGCGCTATTCCGCGTTATGGAATATCAATCTTTTTCTATCTTGGCAACCTAGTCCGTTTCTTTACAGGAAGGAATTGTCTGCAAAGTTAGTAATGCTCTTGTGCCTGGTATCCTGTATTAGGGTTTCGGATGTTTGTGCCCTGGATATTACTGGTCGAGTGCCACACTAGGGTCATATCCTACCTGGAATTCCCGGATTCCCCTAAACTCTGCATGGTTTGTTCCCTTAAAGCTTAAAGCAATTGCTGATCTCTCTGCGTAAACCTTTCAAGGCAGTCTCTTCTCCTACCATCGCCAGATGGGTTAGGTGGGTGATGCAGAAAGTAGGTATCAGTCTCAGTCAGTTTGGAGCTCACTCAGCAAGAGGTGCCATGGCTTCCAAGGCGTTTGGCTTGAGTGCCCGCCTGGAAGATATACTAAATGCAGCTGACTGGTCTTCTGATTCCACCTTTAAGAGGTTCTACTTCAAGCCCATACTTGATATGGCTCAGTTGGTTTTCGGCAAGCTTTAAACAACCATAATTCTCACCTCCAGTCCTGACATAGAATGAAAAATTTCCTAGCTAATGTAACGGAAAGTTTCAATTCTATTAAGGACTAGGGGTGAGGATTATCCCACCCATTGTTCCTGGAGGAGTCCCCTCCCCGTACACTAGTAAGTATCAGTTTACGTTGAGTTACCATTGTACTGATGGTTGATGTTCTTATGTCAGAATTCACCTCACGCTTTTCTTGTAGGGTGATCGTGTTGTACCTCCAGTATCGCCTTTCTGATCTTTTCAGGTTTGGATTCCAATAAACAGGATGCCTGAAGAGGAAGTTTAGGTTGTATTCGTGCTTCGAAAGAGGAGGAAAGGACACTAGGGAGAGGCTATAAAGCTGCTGGACGACAGTGATTGGACATTGCTGCTTGGTTCTGATTGGTTATTAACAATGTTTTGTTTCGGCTACCCTTTCCCTTTGGATCATGGGAAATGTAGTCTTGTGTTATTTCTTCTTTCTGCTATGTGCCAATAAAGTGAAGGAAGATGATCCTCGCCTCCGAGTCCTTAATAGAATCGAAACTTTCCGTTACGTGAGCTAGGACATTTTTCATTCCATGGGTGTATTTCTGTGCAGAAAATGAGGGGAAATGGGGCAGTAATGATGAAACATATCTTGGCCATAGAAAAGTAGCAGAAAGTCTTATTCCTTAGATTTCAGCAATAGTAAAAAGCAGATTGCTGACAGAAACATACTCTACGCTGGGCTTATTCCCAACACTGTGCATAATCACATATGCAGTTTAGCAGTGGTTAGTTCTAGTAAATAATTATCTTTTCTTGAAGACCTTTGAAGAAGTATTTTTTAGCAAAGGTGAAAGGAAGTTGGAAACCTTAAAATTATAATGATTAAGATGGTTCAGAATAAACAAGAGTAACTAAGCAAGTGGCTGAAGACTGCGAACTGAAGGAATCCTTACTTAACCTCACCTCTCAAAAAAAAGGCTGTAGGCACCTTCACTGTGTGCTAATTTGTCAGTGAAACTTCCATGCCAATTCAAATGAGTTGTGCTCAATTATTGTAGGATAGTTTTTTGCTATTTATTTCAGCAGCTCTATACTTGGGGCGTGTTCCTTTACATTTCTACATGGTGAAAGAAAGTGGGCTACTGGTTGAGGAGGGTGAACTCCAACTCAAGCAACAACCACAGATCTTGTCAGGGTGCAAACCCCAAATTAACTTGTGCTCAACCCTCTGGTAGTAGGGCACAGAGCAGTCAGGCTTAACTCCGAGGCAATGTGTAAATTATGTGTGTAACAGTTCAAACAGTAACACAGTAAAAAGACATCACAAAAGGATCCCTCAGCACATTAGAGAAATAGAGAAATTTTTAAAAAACACTAAAATGACAAAAATACAATCCAGAGAAACAAAGATAATCTATTTTCTCTGATTGACCACCTATTGGTAGGAAAGAGCTCATTGTAGTTCTGAGTGCCATTGGACAAAGGAGTTACGGAGTAGATGTTTGTAAGCAAACTTCTGTCTGTACGAAGAACCGAGTGATCTGGAGGTTTAACAATGGGGGCTTCAGGCATGGATGTTTGTTTGGGTCCGAGTCAGTCATTAGCTGCAAGGTTGAATCAAGATCTAGCTGAGCAACTATAGAGTAAGAATTTGCTAAAGGAGTATTTTGTGGTATACAATATTTTAATTGAATGTTTGTGGATGTAGGAGAGCTATATCTTGCTGCCAGAGCTATCAAGCTATGGGCCACCATCCCATCAGCCAAACACAATTTGATATAGTCTGTAAGATAATTGAAGGCTTCTGGCTTGCAAAATGTCATCCCTTATAACTGGACGACAGTCCCTCACATGGCGAATCAAGTGTATGGCTTTGTTTATGAGTGAGTCTTCCTCTTCATACCTTAAAAAGGATAGGACTTTAGGGACATTGATCATATAAATACATTTAGGGGGTGATGTAAAATGCTCATGCCGACCTTGAAGATTACTAAAAAGGTTAGCTTTCCTATGGGGTTTAGAGAAGTATTCAGGGATAGGAGGGAGGCCTGTTACACAGATGGACCCCTCATTGTGTGTTGCTGAGATCTTAGGGTCCCAAGAGGATTGATATGTGCAATTGTGTCAGTTGTGTTGGACTTAGTGCTGGAAATGACAGCTCCCACAGGAGTTTGGGTTGAAACAATCTGCGCTGGGGGATTGGAATATCACAGTGGCAGCAGATCAGGGTTGGAAAACTGGGTGTTGGTCATGCTTTTGGCTAATAATAGATTGACCTGACCTGTAAGTTCTTTAATTGCTGATTTCAGAATGCTGACTTCTCTCCTCAGGTCAGTTATGACTCTAGAGATGGATAGATCGGGCATAGTTGGCCCTTCGGGTGGAGCGATCGTTCCAACTTCAGATCTTGCACCCCCCCCCATCTATCACATCTCTTGGTCCTCTCTTGATACCCTCTGGCTCCCTCAACTCCTCCCTTCCCTCTTAGTCACTGCTTAAATCTTGGAGGGGTGATAACCTGTTACTAAGGATGAGATCAGTATACTGGGGATCAAGGGCTGTATTGTTCTCAAGGGGAACTGGGTGCTTGGTCTCAATGGTTACATCCGTAACAGATGGAACGGATTGTGGCACCTTGCTGCTATGTGTGGTGGGCTTCCTAAACATAGAAGGAATGTGTTTCTAAACCTTTAGTTTAGAACCAGATAAGGAACGAGATAAAGAACCATCCGAGGGTGCGAGTTGGGGCTGTCCCATGGGGAATTAAAATGTCCTCACACTCAACCAATAAAATGACAATGCGATTTAGTACACAGTTACTTCCTGCATTCTTGCAGGGCTGTTTGGCTTTATTAGATTTTGCATATGCTTATCCCTTTTCCCATGGCTAGGTGTTAGAGTTAAGGATGGAAAAAAGCCTGGGAGGATCTTTATCTCAGCCACATTCGTTGAACAGATAGTATCTTTACCTCAGGAACTCCCCCCCCCACAAAAGTTGTCACCCTCAGTCCAGAATACCACACAAAACATCTCAGTCAACAGTTAGTAAAAATAGAAGTCCTGAAGGCTGAGAGGGGTTCTGGACAAGTCAGCTGAGGAACAAATTAGATCTTTAAGTGCCCCACTTCAGAATGGCACAACAATGATGTGTGGTGACAAAATGCTACACAGTCAAATCCAAACGGTTAGAGAAATACATAAGCACAGTAACTTGAGATCAACAACACCCAGAATGATCTGGTGGGCAAGACAATAGGGAGCTGGCCCTGCCCTGCCTCTTCCTAGCAATGACTGGCATGGACAAGCCCTTGGCCCGGGTTTTGCCTGGGTGCGGCCCCCGCTTAGCCTGTTCAGTAGGAGTTTTTTGGCACTTAAAGCGCAAGAAGAAACAGCAGCCCCTCCCTCTGCCCCCGAGGAATCGACTCAGCGTCCCTCAGCACGAAGGCAGTGATTCTCACATCCCGCACAGATGGAGTTCGTTGGAGCTTAAAGATCAGGAAGAAACAGAAGACTCTCCCTCTGCGGCCAGAGGAATCCTGGGACTCAAATTCCCTCAACAGGAAGGCGGGCAATCCGACAGAGATAATCAATTTGAAAGATTTCAGTAAAAATAGATCCAAAAAGCACAACGCACCAACTGTGGATATCTGTACCGGACCGGGAAAAAGCACAAGTCACAGGTTCAATCAATACCCTAGCAATTGAATGCATTAGAGGAGAATGGTTCAAGAACATTCCCAAGATCACTGATGCACATAGATGCTCAACTCTTGGTTAAGTTAACCATTTTGCAGCAGTCCAAAAGAATCTTCATCAAAAATGTCTCATTGAATCAACTTTGCATTTTGCAGCACACATAGAAAGAGGAAAACACCTCTACAGATGTATTTTTTGCTGGAAGGTTCATCTTTCTGTTTTTGATAGAGGCAGCCTTGCACTATGATGAAAGAGTGCCTGCATTGGTGCTATGCTGCACAGAGTGCACCAGCATAGAAGAGAGTGGAGAAATGCTCCATATCTTTGTAAATATGGAGCATTTCTGCTCTCTCCCTTTTGTGCAGCATAGCATTGCAACTTTGGTTGATACCCTGCACTGCATGATCAGTTAGTAAATGTGCCTCCTACTGTTTATGGAACAATCAGACCCTGGTCGTAGGTGCAATATCTGTTGCACTGAAGAGGGCCTTGAAGAGACACAGCTCTCAGTGCTTCAGAGGGATATGCGTTTATAACAGGGCTTGCTGTTCTGCACCAGAACATGGAAAATAACAAATACAATCACTCCTGGTGACATGGGCTGCAGACGTTCATAGGCCAATAACTTAATGCAATAGTTAGTGCAGCAAAACAGTCTCTGCTTGTAAGTGCGAACCTTTGCTGGTTCAACACTTATGCCTCGGTATACCTCTACCCTTTGTGCCTCATGTTGGTAATAAAATCTTTTGTAATAATCAGAGGATGTTGGTGACATATGGAATTAGTGGGGCACAAAAACAAAAACGTTATATATTGAGAATAGCAGGGCCCATTTATACACATGTTGCACACTAATAAAGAGGGGACATGAACCATCTGCCTAATGATAAGTGTTGGACTTGGCCCTTTTGTCAGGTTCACTCTAAAACTTTTTGCATTTTCCTAGCCTGTTTCTGTAACCTGGTGTTGGTAATTTTAGGCCTCTGCGCACTTTTTCACTGTGGTCCAGTGTAAAGTGCGTAGGCTCTCTGTGTATGTGTGGTGAGAGTGGCCTGCCCTCCCATAGGAATGCATGGGGATATGTTTGTCCATGGTAGTTCCTGATATGTGGGGAGTGCAGGGATGAGTTCGGTATGTGCAAACTCGTGAGATGAAATGCTGCGCGATGGTGTTCGCGGATTGATTGTGGCTAGTGTAGGAGTGCCACTTTTAGAAGTTGGCATGTCTGTGCAGTGAATGCGAATTTAATGTCTGGCTTTTGATTGGCTGGAGCTGGCTGGTGTGCTTGGGTCCAGGAGTCAGGATGGGTCTGCCCAGTGGTGAATGGAGAGATCTGCATATTGATGGGAGGGAGGAGTTGCACCTGGGACCTGAATAGGGCTGGGTCTTCCCTCCACAATGCTGGCTCCACCCCCTGTGGTGTGTCTGATATCCCTGGCCTGTCCTGTGAATAGGGAGAAGGCTGAGCAAAACAAAGTGCTCCATAACCAGTTGCATCTGGTTCGCACCTTGCCTGCACCTTTGGAGACAGCGGATTTTGTGTATAAAAGAAGGGGCTGTGACCCCATGAACATGTTCTTGTTCTTGGACTGGAATCTACCAGGGGCGTGCTGCTGCTGGGTCTCAGTGGAAGGCTTGCCTCCCTGGGCCCTGCCCTGCCCCTGGATGCCTGGAGGACTTCTTGGGGACCCCTCTGCCTTGTCTGAGATGCCTGGGGGACATATTTTCTTGCCCTGGGACCCTTTTTGCTTTGCCTTTAAAGGCTCAGGACCTTGCTGCACCTTTTAGCGCCCTGGGAACGCTGTGTGCATTCCTCTTGTTAACCCCTTATCTTGAGGGAGCCTATCCCTCATGGCTGCATTTATAAAGGCAGCGCAGGTGCCCACCCAGCTTATTTTATTATTTACAAGCAGGTGCCTGCCCTGCATTATGCCCGTGTTTTTGCTGTTTTAATTGCGCGGGTGCCCACCCCGCGACTTTGCCCGTGTCCTTATTTTAACTACTAAGGCTTGTGCCCACCCCGCGTGATTGCAGCTCGATTGATTATTGACTTATGCGGGTGCCCACCCCGCATACTGACTTTATTTTCCGTTACCCAGGGAGCCTACCCGTCCTTTTTCCCTGCCGAAATCGCTATCTGTGGCCCGCCTGGTTGTGGGTGAGGCCGCCGGACGGAAGGGGAAGTGACGCCGCAGTGTGACGTCGCAGGGCTCCTGAGCAGAGGTAAGAGCCCCGTGGTTGCGGCCGAAGAAAGAGAGCCTCGGGTCCCAGGAGGGGGCCCGGCTGAAGCGAGGTAGGCGGGTCTCCCCGGAGTCCAGGGAAGCCCCGCAAGAGACGTCCTGCCGTCGCCTGGTGGTAACCCGCCGGAGGAGAGGAGAGCAGCCCTGTGAGTGTATACGGGCTGGGAAGAGCCTTGGGCATGTTTGTGGTGCCTGATTGAGGCACAGGATCCTGCCGTGTGCTTAGCGGCCCCGTCTTGTCAGTGGGCCGGTCCACCTGGAGGCACCATGCTACTTCTCTATTTTTGGGTGGCCCCGTCGGGCAACGGGCCGCCACAACGCTTTTAGGGGCACATCGGGGCATATTATCGATGCCCGCTCCAACTCGGCCATGTTTATTCTTTAAAAAACCCTTGTGGCTCCATGGGGGCAGGACTATTTTTAGTGCCAGTACCTCGCCCCGTCTAGGGCGACTCCGGATGGCAGCGGGCTACCCCAACGTTGCCTAAAGTACTTTAGAGCCCTCTGATTTATGTTCTAATGCTTTTGGGTGCTAGGAAATGTATTGTGTTTAGTATGTTTTGCGCACCCTGTTTGATACCTCTAGATATGGTTTAGGCTTATAGGGTTGTTTTACCCATTTAGGTTTGTGTTATTGTGTTAATGAGTTTATACTTCACTGTGTGATTTACGCCCCTAAATGTGAGTTATACTTAGGATGTAATTCGCGCCTGATGTGACTGTGCATAATGTAGCTTATGTTACAGGTTGAGGTGGAGTACAGTAATTACCAGTGGTTACTGGTTGGATGATTATGACCTATGTTACTTTTACCAATTTCTGCTAAGTGCTGATCCTGAGAGTGGCCCATGTGGCCCTGTCCTGTCTAAATATTCCCATGTGAATATTGCCTTTGCCAGTTGGCACAATGTATATTGTGTGATTACTATCTGATGTGTTTTGAGAATACAAAGGCTATTTACCTTGTGTGGAGTTCCTTTTGTAGTGTGCCTGGGATGTTGTTGCTGTTGTGTGAGTGCGCAAATGTAAATGTAAATGTAAATGTACAGGAATTTATATAGCGCAAATCACCAACCGGTCTCTAAGCGCTTGCTTAGGGAACCCGTCCTGGTATTCCCCTGTGAGATAACCCCGGCAGAGTATCCGCAAGGTGAAAGCCAGGCATCCCGCCGCGAGGGGCCGTTGTGGAGATTAAGCAAGCTATTGCCCAGAGTCGCAGAGTGTGAACCCGTGAATCGAGTAGGCACCGGAGCGAGAATAGTCGAGTCCATGGACATTTTAGGACTCAAGACCCCGCCGAGCCGGGAATTGAACCCTGGTCCCGGGCTGACCTCTGCTTCCAGGTCTACCTCCTCTAACCAGTGAGCCACACTTCTCTGCTTTACACATTGCCGCCGGTATAAGCCTGACTTCTCGTGTCAAGCTACCAAGGGGGTGAGCAGGAGTTATCTTTGGCGTGTAACTCCCTTGCAATGACTTGAGTGGTGGTTTCTGCTTGGCTTTGGCGCAAGCCTTAGCCAACCAGAAATCCCATTTCTAACAATAAGTACATATATATTTCTTGGGCCATGGCTGAAAGTGCCTGATGTTTACTACCCCCCTTTAGCAAAGCCTTGCTCTTCTGTTAATACCTCTTCTTGCTTATTGGCCCCTCCTGCCCCCTTGCTGATCTTGGCCAATATGTTTGCAGTTTTATATAAAGCGAACTCACCGAGGGTATTGGAGCACTTTACATGGTCACCATTTACATTACACAAGAAGACATTCTTTTTTTTGTGCACAGGAGATTGTGATTTGCCCAGAATCGCAGGATGTTGAGCCGATGCCGGGACTCAAACCTGGTTCCCCAGCTCCAAAGTCATCAGCTCTGGTCATGACACCACATCAATTTTGCCACTGTACCCCCCATCTCCTGTTTATCACCATGCACCCTCTCTAGCTTTATTTCTGTAAACCACTGCCCATCTCCAGACTAATCTGTGCAAACATAATGGTGTATTCTCAGGCATGTGTCCTCTACAGTTTTCTCTACACATATGGTTTGAATACAGCTTTTACTGGGAAACGGTATGTGAGGCAAAAAAGCTAAAAAAACATGTTACAAGAAGAAAATGAATGTGCCTGCTCAAAAGATAACTGACTTATTTTGTCCAGCACACACCATGCCCCATTGAGGGACACGGCCACACATCTCTCTGGGAGACCACTTTCCGCTGATTGCTGAGTAATGGAGGGGCTTTTTGTACAACAGATTGGCAGCTCTCAAGTTGTTTAACTGTTTGTAGTCTTACACTCAAGGCATCACTCTCTCTGAACATTTCCCCTTTACCTAAATGTGTGTTTCGTTTTCAGGGATATAGGGTGAGAAGCGTCTGGATTAGCTAGAGCAAGCTGTCTCAGCACTCCACAAAGCACAGGAGGCAAACACTTGCTCTTGATCCAGCGGGCCAAAGGAAATTCTGTCTCATAAGCACAATCTCTACACCACGATACTCACCATTATTCACAATTTTTACACTAGGCCCATAAATGACTGAGACATGAATTGGCTAACTGAATCATATGACCTAATTAATCAAATCTCTTAAATGAACATTTAATTAAGTCAGAACCTAGGCAATGGATTAACTGATGGTAACTAATATGAAATAATCAAGACCAGCTTGTCATTTCAAAATCTATTTTATTAGCTTTATTTTTTCAAAATAAGAGCATTAAACTTGAAGTCTTTTATTCAGGAAATGAAAGAATTTTTTAATTAAGGCACAAATTTAATAAACTGTTATTATAAAAGCAAGTCAGAAACAATTAATTATTTGCAAATTAATTTTCCATTTAAAACTATTTCCCTGTCTAACTCTGTCTCAACCTGAAAAGGAAATTATTAATAAAGCCAGATCATCTTACGTGCGCCAAAAGTCCAACAGCACGTGATCAGGTATCAGGAAACAGCCAGCAGGGCTGTCCAAAGGAACCAGTTTTTATACCTTTCTAACTATCTAAGTAACTAAATTCTAAAAGTCACCAAAAATCCTGCTTTACTATTGGTTGAGCCATGTCAGTCCACCAGCGTGTCACTCGTTCCTGACCAAGTCCGGGGCACATCATAATCCCTTATTGTTCTTAGATTCCATCCTTCTAGCTTCCTTAAAAATGCAACATTTAACTGAGCAAGTGAACTTCCACTTCCTTAACTTGGCAGGCAATACAGGCTCACTGTCCTTGGTGCTCTCTCCAAGAACACGACTTCGACTTGACCATCAACTGTTCAGCACATTATTCCTTTGTTTTGGCAGGAAATTCTTTCTTTATCACAGCACGTGAGTGAAGGCTTCACTCTGGTCAAGTCATCATTTCAGCTCTGCCAGGCACCCATTTTCTAAGGCCCACTTGGAAAACTAATATTTAAACACACACAAGACAGTAATTAATTAGAGAATTGAGACCCATTCTGTTACCCACCCCCTTTACTAATGTTAACCCATTAGTCTATATTACCTAGCTTTAAGCAAAAGAAATGAACAAAACTCTGTCACATAAAAGACACGACATAAACAAGAGCAGATTTAAGAATAAGCACATGCTATTATTTTAATCAGCCGCAGTTAATGTTGACAAAACGAAAAGACAAAATTAATATATTATTCACACATAGTTACTAATGCAACAAGAGCACATATTATTAATCCCACGTGTTTATGAAGGTGCACATTATTCTAGGTTGAATTAATACAAAAAATTGCAACACTCGTTAATATTTTTATTAATTATGGGAGTTCAAATCTGCGAACAAAAACTCAATAAAGTTTAAAAGTTTCCTTCATCAACTCCCTCATCTGGTGATTTCTAAATCACCAAACAAAACCCAAAAATGTTACCAAAAATTTTAAATTTTTTAGAAATGTCATATTATGAACACTCTCTGTGTTAGTAAATCTAAACTCCTGTTTCATCAGTTTGTCTGGAGCTCTCATATTGAGCTCTACGAAATTCTTCCATTTCTATCTTCTCCTGAGCCTTTCTAAGTTTATAGATTCTCTTCTTTTCCCTCACATGCTTCTTTCTCTTGTGAATCATGCAATTGATTTTTAACAAAAGTGTTACTATACCAATGATTATTACAGGATAAAGTACTTTGCCAATGATTGAACTGCCAATTTCAGCAAACCATTCCCTAATTGCCTCAAATGTTTTGCCCAAACGTTCCGAGAAATTGTCACTTTCCATGGGTTCTATTTCTGAGTGAAATTCAGTGATATTCTTTATAAGCAACTCTATGTTCTGGCTTTTGTCTGGGATATAAGTGCAGCAATGCTGAACATGCAAAATCCCACAGACTACTCCCTCTTTTGCTAGGAGAATGTCTAAAGCAAGTCGGTTCTGCATAACCATGCTTCTGGTGGCAATGAGTTCAGTATTAACTAATTGGAAACCACTTGCAGTATCAGTGGACAATCTGTCAACAATTGTGGAAACCTTTCTAATTTTAATTGCATTCAGGGTTATTCCCACCATAGGAATTATTGCACCAAATATATCTCCCATGATCTCAGAGAAGCTTTCTCTCTTGTAGCTATTCAGGTGTTTGCCAATTTCAAATGAACCTTCCCCATTTCTCTCCACATGGAAAATTTTAGGAAAGACTAGACCAAGGTAACATGTGCCATACCAATGGTCCGGGAGACTAAAATATGATTTGTTCCCACAAACAAAATAAATTCCAGGGAAAAGTGGATCCTTACCACCTTTAAATCCCCAACCCCCTACAATACGATAAGTGTCCTCACATTGGCTAGCTCCGACAAAATAATTGTCGTAAAGCGTGTTGTCTCTTCTAATACAGAATTTTCCACTAACAGGATCATCTATGTGAATAGCAGCATATCTATTTTAACCATTAAGCTTCTCATCTTCGAGCTGCCAAAACTTGGAATTAGTCTGTTTCAGCATCTCATTTCTTTTATAAATCGCCCTCCTCTCCTCAACCAACTTGAGAAAAGATCTTTCTTCATCTCTCATTTTGCAGGTTAAATTATTTTTGTAAGCATACTCGTAGGTGAGTTCATTAGTTACCAGAAATAATTCCCTCATCTATTTAGCAGGTCTAACTTTATTAAGACTATGTACAACTTTCAGGTTAGCAAATATCTCATCAAAGTCTGAGTAATAGTACTCCAAACGACCTGTCTGATAGAACAAACTAGCTATAACACTGCATGTTATTCCATAAGTAAGGGGAAGCATATTATACTTGACCCCTTCTGAAACTGAAGTAGGAAGCTTAACACAAATATAACAATCTTTGACATCCATGACTCTTACATACTCTGACAAGTGTCTTGAAAAAGAATTAGTAGAAAAATCACCAACAGATCTGTCTTGGTGGATCTCTGGCTTGTACTCAATAACCCTGTTAGTTTTGCCTGCAACATCATGAGCAGCTTGGTTAGATTCAGCTTTGCTCATCATGTTTACCTTATCATCCTCCTTGTCTATACCAAGAGGAAAAATAACTGCCAAAATTAACCAAACTAAAATGATTAGAATCACACAAAAAGAAGACATTTTACAACATCTCCTGAGGATAGCACACCTTGAATTGTCAGTATTTTTTTTTTTTTTTACTCAAACAAAAACAAACATTTTAAAATAGTAGTAGTAATTCTATTAATACCTCCCCTTTTAAATTTTTTTTTTTAGTAACCCTCTAACAGCTTTTCTTCGACCTTGCGTCTTACATAAAAGTGTTTCCAGCTAACACAATTTCTTCAGCCTTATGCCAAAAATAAACCTCAACTCAAAGAAAAAAATTTCTAATCATTGTCACTGTTTTCTTCCAAATCTTCCTGACTACTACTGCTAATCTCCACTACTGGTGGGATTATGATATAGGCCCACTCTGGAGACTTGTATTTCTGATTTGGCTTCAATGGTCTTTTGCCCTTTGTGCTAATTACTTCAATTTCCTTTCCTGCTTGTTCTTTTTTGTCTGATTCACCTTTCTGACTTGATATCTCATTAATCTGCTCCTTTGATTTGTTCACCAACTTGAACTTTAAATTTTCTTTCGGCCAGACATCACCTTTTCTCAAGAGTTTCTTCTTAGGCTCGATTTAATTACATTCAGCTTTCCAAGCCCGTTTTCTGAATTATCTTATATCAGACTCTTCATCACTCTCGTCTGATTCAGTTTCAGAGATTTCAATTCTGTATCTAGGAACTTCTTTACTCGGCAGCTTCCCTCCGTTAGGAACAACAGCTCTGTAGCTGGTACTTGGTAATTCGTCCTCCTCCTCTTCTGGAATTACTTCTAACTTCCCAGTTTCAGAATCTTCGTTCCTGCTTTCAGAGCTTCCAAACTGTTTTTCAATACTCTCCTGATCTTGATTCTCTTCTGACACAGTTTCTTTTTCAGTTCTTTTTTCTAGAACATCTTCATCATTCTCTGAATCAACAACCACAATTTCTAGATCTTTTTCATTTTATGCCTGATCTGCATCAGAATCTTCCAGATGTCGACTTTCCTGTCGATCTTCAGAATCTGGATCTTCAGGTTCTCCTTCAGAGTCTGAATCAGTTGTTGTGTCGTCCCTATCCTCAACAGGATTATCAGGAGGTGGTACACGAATGGTATGACTTGCATGCACCCACCTCTTCAGACCCTTACATTTACCAGCATTTGTTGTGACTAGTATCACCTGTCTTGCCTTTTGCCACCTGGGTACTAAACAGTTTCTTCTCCGATGAACCTTTGTTCTGACCCAGTATCCTGGCAATAGATCATGAGCCTACTACTTTTATTTTGAAATCACATCTGTTCCCACCTGATGGAATACAGAAGTTATCACGTCAGATAACTGCTTGCAATACTCTATAACTACACTTTCATTTACTGTTAACATTTTTCCAACTGGTATAAAAGCCTGTCTCATTACTCTTCCCATGAGTATATCATGAGGGCTAAGACCTGTCTTTTTATCTGGTGTGCTCCTCAAAGACATCAAAACAAGTGGAAGTGCATCTGTCCACTTCATCCCTGTAGCCAGGCACATTTTTCCAATTCTATTTTTAATTGTGCCATTAATTTGTTCAACCACACCTGAAGCTTCTGGTCTGTATGCACAATGTAACTTTTGCTTTGTACTGAAAGCCTCACAAATTAATTTTAGCAATCTGTTGTCAAAGTGTGTGCCACGATCACTTTCAATGATCACTGGAAATCCGTACCTAGGTATGATCTCCCTTAAAAGCAATTTTGCCACAGTAACTGAGTCATTGTGACGAGTTGGGAACGCTTCCACCCATCTTGAAAACAGACAGACAATAACAAGGACATATCTCAGCCTGTTATGGGGTGGCATGTCAATGAAATCCATTTGCAACCTGGTAAAAGGACCACCCTCCCGTCCTATGGTTCCCATGCTCACAACTGTTTTTCTGTTTGGATTGATTTGCTGGCAGATCAAACAACTCTGGCAAAGTGACTCCGCAATAATCCTAAATTTTGGATTATACCAAGTTTCCCTGAACATTCGAATCATTGAATCTCTTCCTAAATGACCTGGACCATGGTACATCCGTGCCATGTC
This sequence comes from Lissotriton vulgaris, assembly GCF_964263255.1. Taxonomy (NCBI): domain Eukaryota; kingdom Metazoa; phylum Chordata; class Amphibia; order Caudata; family Salamandridae; genus Lissotriton; species Lissotriton vulgaris. The sequence goes on along the minus strand of NC_141694.1, from coordinate 1,347,868,710 downwards.
AGCAATCATGCAATTGGGCATAACAGGTCTACCATCTTTGTAAACCCAAATTTCATCTTCCTCCCTCTCTCTGCAACCTTCTTTGAGCCATGTGTTTTTCTCCTCATCATTTTCCTCATCTTGTAAATCCTTTACTCCCTGCCATGTTTCAACTACAGATATTAGCATGAGAGAGTTCATAATATGATCGTTGTCTTTTTCCCGATTAATTGAAAGATTGCTTTTCGCACAGTAACGTGCAGTTTCATCTGCAAAGGTATTGCCTTTAGTAATATAGTCCTCACCCTTCTTGTGCACTCCACATTTGACAACAGCTATTTTTTCTGATAATTGAATGCCATCGATCAGTCTCTTGATCAACTTTGCATTTCTGATTGGTGTTCCCGCAGAGGTCAAATAACCTCTTTGAGACCAGAGCTGGCCATAGTCATGGACTACACCATATCCATACTGACTATCAGTCACTATGGTGACCTTTTTCCCTTTTGCCTTTTCACATGCACGAATTAAACCAATTAATTCTGCCACTTGAGCTGAACGAATTCCTTCAAGAGTTGAACCCTTAACTATTTCTGAAACTGTGCAAACTGAGTATGCTGCTCTCAGAATTCCTTCATCTGTTCTTAGACAGGAGCCATCAACAAAGTAAACAATGTCTGATTCTGGTAAAGGTACATCTTTAATGTCTCCTCTAGGTTTAGTACAGTATTCCAAAACATCTAAACATTCATTATCAATATCATCAGCTTCATTATCAATTTCAGAAACCACACCATCCAGCAAAAGTGGGGAGGGATTAAGATTAACACACCTTGCAATAGATACATTATCTGATCCCAGAATAACCTTTTCATATTTGGTCAATATGTTACTCGACAAGTGCTGTGTTTTACTTCTGGTAAGAAGTGTTTCAACTGAATGAGGTATATATACCTTTACAGGAAATCCCATAATGATTCCTTCACTTTGCTCAAGGCTTACACTTGTTGCAGCCACTGCTTATTAGCAACCTGGCAATGCTTTTGCAACAGGATCAAGGTCAGCTGAAAAGTAAGCTATTGGTTTTCTCATTTTTCCATGTTTCTGAATTAGAACTGACAATGCACAACCTTCCCTTTCACTGCAGTACAGCTCAAACTCCTTGTCATAATCTGGCATCCCCAAAGCTGGGGCTTCACACAGACTTCTCTTTAGTTTTTCAAAAGCCTCTAATTCTGTTTTTGTCAAAACAATCGGGTCTTTTGGTACACACATCAAAATATCGAGTATTAAATATCGACCTACCAAAATATCGTGTTTGAAATTTCGAAGGTGCAGAATATCGATGTCAAGAATATTGTTGGACAGAATATCGACCCTAAGGTAAGTAATATCGAAATTCTTTATATCGATGTAAGTAATATCAAAGTTAGTAATATCGATAGCATATATATCGATGACACTAATATCGATATTTGTATTATTTTTTTGTTTTATATTATGTATGTGTTATATGTTTTACTTAAGTATTTAAAATAATTAATATTATATGTGTATTAATTTGATATAATAATACATTTATTTATAAGCAAATTATATGTTTTAGTACCGGAGCGGGTTGTGGGTTTATAGGGTAATAGGGTGGGAAGTAATTTAATTATGTTAAATTGATAATTAATTAGTAGGATTTATTAATAAATTGTAATTAATTGGTAATTATTTTTAATTAATTGGAAATTAATTTTAATTAATTGATTAATTGATAAATATGTTCTGTAGCGGGTTATGGGTTTATAGGGAAATAGGGTGGGAAGTAATATAATTAGGTTAAATTAATTAATAATTAGTAGTTATTATTAATTAATTTTAAATAATTGGTAATTACATTTAATCAATTGGTAATTCACTTTAATTAATTGATTAATTGATAAATATGTTCTGTAGCCGGTTGTGGGTTTATAGGAGAATAGGGTGGGAAGTAATTTAATTATGTTAAATTAATTATTAATTAGTAGTTATTATTAAATAATTTTAAATAATTGGTAAATACATTTAATTATTTGGTATTTCATTTTAATTAATTGATTAATTGATATATATGTTCTGTAGCGGGTTGTGGGTTTATAGGGGAATAGGGTGGGAAGTAATTTAAATATGTTTAATTAATTATTAATTAATAGGAATCATAAATTAATTTTAATTATTTGGTAATTAATTATAATTAATCGGTAATTAATTTTAATTAATTGGTAAATAATTGTAATTAATTCATAAATAGATAAATGTGTTCTGTTGCGGGTAGTTGGTTTATAGAGGAATATGGTGGGAAGTAATTTAAATGTAATTAAGTAATAATGTTTTTAATTTAATTGTTTTGTTAATAATATAATTGTTAATTAATTATTAATTGGTAATTAAATATTATAAAATGGTATTTTTTAATATTTATTTTCGGTTAAATATATTAAGCTAATCATGTTTTCTATAATTATGTATAGGTATTGTATATGGTTTATATTTATTTAATAGTTTATATTTTTATTATTAAAAAAAGCTTTTATTTATAAGTATGTTATTGTTACCCCTACGCTATCCAACACTTTCCCTACTGTTGCACTCTCGGGAGTGGGAATAGCAATTTTTACCGCTACGCTATCCAACACTTTCCCTACTGTTGCACTCTCTGGAGTGGGAATAGTAATTTTTACCCCTTTCCCTACTGTTGCACTCTCTGGAGTGGGAATAGTAATTGTTACCCCTACGCTATCCAATGCTTTCCCTACTGTTGCACTCTCTGGAGTGGGAATAGTAATTTTTACCCCTACGCTAACCAACGCTTTCCCTACTGTTGCACTCTCTGGAGTGGGAATAGTAATTTTTACCCCTACGCTATCCAAAGCTCTCCATACTGTTGCACACTCTGGAGTGGGAATAGTAATTTTTACCCCTACGCTATCCAACGCTTTCCCTACTGTTGCACTCTCTGGAGTGGGAATAGTAATTTTTACCCCTACGCTATCCAACGCTTTCCCTACTGTTGCACTCTCTGGAGTGGGAATAGTAATTTTCACCCCTGCGCTATCCAACGCTTTCCCTACTAATGCACTCTTTGGAGTGGGAATAGCAATTTTTACTCCTTTGGCGACAATAACCAACCATTCCTTGAAACATTCTGATCTTTCTTTGTGTTGTTGGTGGTTGTATTGCTCAAATCATATTTATTCTTTCAATTGTCACTTGTCTGATTCCTTTTGCAATTCTGTGACCAAGGTATTTAACCTCTTGTTTGCAAAACTGTAGTTTCGCAGGTGACACTTTATGTCCCTCATCTGCTAATTGATTCAAAAGTGTAATAGTGTCTGTTACACAATTTTCTCAAGTTTTTCCAACCACAAGGAGGTCATCAATGTACTGAACCAATGTTGACTTTCCAGGCAATTCTAAATCGTCCAGGGATTTCTTTGACAACTGATTAAAGATAGATGGACTTTCAGTATAACCTTGAGGAATACAACACCATGCTAAAATGCGATCCTGGAATCTGAACGCAAAAATTTGTTGGCTATCTGGATGCAGTGGAATTGTAAAGAAGGCATTAAATAGGTCAATGACCGTATACCTTTCTGCATCATGCGGAATCCGATATAGAATTACCGCTGGGTTTGGTACAACTGGACAGCAAGGAATAACGATTTTGTTAACCTTTCTTAGGTCCTGAACTATTCTGTAAGTTCCGTTTGGCTTTTTGATTCCCATAATCGGTGAATTACATGGGCTGCTCTCAATCTCTCTTAAACACCTTGCTTAATGAATTTTTTAATCACAGGAATGACACCCTCAATAGTTTCAGCTTTCATTTTGTACTGGGGAATATTTGGAAAATCTATCCCTTGCTTCACTGTAATTTTTACTGGGTCCACATGTTTCATTAAACCCATTCAACATCAATTAAATCCCAAATTTTCGGATTAACTGCCTCTTTCAATTCTTCAGGTAAATTGTTTTTATCTAAAGCAAGAAACATGTTGTTTTCGTCTTCAACCATTAGCATTGTTAATTTATACAGACCATCTTTTTCTAAGGTCTGAAGCTCAATACCATCCGGTGAGCAATACATTTTACAGTTCATTTTACACAACAAATCCCGACCTAATAGGTTAACGGGACTGCTGTTACAGACAACAAATCTGTGTTTGTCTTTGTAATTCCCAATTTCTACATTAACTGGTTTTGTCAAATCTGTCTTTATTTGTTGATTAGCTACACCAACCACCTGGATTGTCTCACCCGAGAGAGGAAGATTTTCAATTTCCACTGATCTAACAGTAGAACGGGTAGCACCAGTGTCCACAAGAAAAGTGACATCTACATCATTCACTTTGCCATTTACAAATGGACCTGACTGATCTACCTCAAGAGTGGCTCCAAGTACACACTCTTCCTCCTCTCTCAGGCACCGTCATGAGTAATCTTCTGAATCACTGCTCTCATTTTCTTTTAGCCAAAATTGTTGAGAGACATTCGACACATTCACTTTTTGTGATCTGTTTACCTGCTCAGTTCCGCAGAATCCCGTCTCAGGACTGTATCTCTGTGCATTCATATAATTTGGTAGAGGTGGCTCTGCTGATTCACTTGGCTCTGCTGATTCACTAACTGTCACTGTAGCTGTTGCTGCTGACTTATTTCAATTAACTGTCACAGTAGCTGTTGCTGCTGATTTATCTCACTCTGCATCTGAGGATTTAATGATTAATTTTTTTTATTTCTGGGCGGATTTTTACACTCTCGCTTCCAGTGTCCAATTTCACCGCAATTAAAACATGGGAGCTTTTGTTTTAGCTCTTCATTATTTATATTAAATTTGGGCTTATTCACAAAGTTCCCCTTGAACTTTCCTTGATTCTGCTGGAAATTTTTATTTTCCAAGGTTGCTCTCTGCTGTTCAGCCACCTTCACTTGTGCCCACATTGCCTTTTTCTTAAGCTTCTTTTGCTTTGCATCTATCTCATCACTGCAGTATTTTGCTTTCCTCAGGATATCGTCAACTGAAAGTGATTGCCAGTCGACAATTCCGTTTCTAATCATTTCACCAATTTCAGGTCTTAAGCCATAAACAAATCTATAAATAAAGTGGCTCTTGTCCTTTTCAGTCAATTTTTCATAGCCACTGTATTGTTTAAATACCAGAAGTAATCTTTCATAAAAGGAATGAACTGATTATTTTGGTTCTTGGTTTGCTCTGTCTATTTTAACCCAGTCTACTTCTTTTGCAGGAATATTGGGGCATATTATCAAGGGGGTTTATCTCCGCTTTTTTGGCTTTAAAAGCCAAGAAAGCGGAGATAAAATGATCTCCCTATTACCTAGCTGTCGCTAACACCAGTTAGCGACAGCTAGTAGGAGATAGCGACCATCTTGGGCCCCACTTTGCATGTCAGTGATATTTATCACTAATGACATCCAAAGTGGGCGTGCCAAGATGTTAGCGACTGAAAACAGTCGCTAACATCGCTATCTCCTATTACCAACTTTTGGAGATATTTGCGCTAAGCGCGAATATCTCCAAAAGCTAACACCTGCCCTGAGCAGTTCTTAGCCATGTTATCCAATGGGAGGTGGATAACATGGCTAAGAGCATTAGCTCGGTAATGCATGAATATCGCTGACTTTTCAGCGATATTTATGCATTGCAGCGATTTTTATCGCATTTGTGATAAACCTTGGTAATACCAAGGTTTATTTGCGGTAAAAATCGCCGCAGCTCAGCGGTAAATTTTTGTCTCTAACCAAGCAATAGCGATAATTATCGCTATTGCTTGGTAATATGCCCCCTTGTTTTTCAGCCACACAATTACTTTGTCATAGAAATCCATGACATCGTCTGAAGGAGCACCTGTTATTTTATGTCGAGCTGGTTCTTCTCTGGGCCAACCAACAGAAATTTTACATTCTGTCCAAAGATCTGATGGGACAGCAATGTCAAAGAAACCATCAAGATCAATCCACAGAACTTTTGAAACTTTTATAAATCTGTCAACCTGACGATGCCATTCTACTAACTTTGGTCTCAGTCGAGGGAAATCATTTGTAAAAAGCAGAATGTCCTGTCTTGTCCATGGAACACGAACATAACCTCCACCAACTATTTCCCTCATAGGATATTCATTTAAGACTTCTCCTCTTTCTCTCTTTTCTTCCTCTCTTTTCTTTGTCCATTTAACTCTCCATTTACTTAATTCACCTAATCTTTTTAGAAACACAATTAACTCTTTTACATGGGTTATCCTGCCTGTGGTATTCAGGTTCTCAATATCGTTCTCAGAAAAATCTACTCTGTAATGTTTTTGCAATTGCTTCTGTCGACTTAAATCTATTTCTAATTCAGCAGCCACTTCTTCAAATTGATCATATTTATTTTTCGTTTTCCATTAAATACTTTTGCAAATAAACAACAGTTCATCGTCCTGATATTGCTTCAAACAGTCAGTACCAATTGTGCCAATAATTAATTCTTCTAAATCTGCTTTTAATTTTGAGACTTAGGAACTTGTTGAATTAGTGAAATCTGTGTTAAATCTGTTTTATTCGTGGTCTTTTCTAAAGACCCAGAATCAGAACCTGCAGCTGATGGATTGACAGTGACACCATTTGAAAAACTTTGATTAAAAGTTAAATTTGGCATTGTTTTATCTCGATGAATTTCTGTTAATTCAGAATAAAAATTTTCAGCCACTTTCTGAATTTCCGCATTTAATGGATTTGTCAAAACTGAATGTCTGTTTTCACCTTGTTCAAAAACTGGTACAACAGGAACAATTGTTACTGGTACTGTTACTGCTTCCATCCCTTTTGTTAATTGCTGAATTAATTCTGCCTTCGCTTTTAAATATTCTGATATGTTTGGAATATTTTCAGGTACCTCTGCTCTTTTATCATTTTTCGGGAAATTATTTCTCAAATCTGAAATCTCTGGATAGTTTCTGCTTTCTTTTGGGGTATTTGATTTACTTCTTGACCTTGCCCTTTCAGGTAATCTTAAAAATCTGGGTGAATTTTCATCAACCTCCCGAAGGAGGTGCACTAGGAGAAATTCCTGAAGAACCTCTCGGGGTAGACTGTGAACAGCTTGGCTGATAAGGTGGTGGATTTGTAAGAATTTCTTCTAAAACTGCATCATCTAAATCTTCATCAAGATGACCTTTTTTCAGGGAATTCTTTTGACCTGATGTTTCAACAACCATTTCTCTAACCGGGTACAAACCATCATGCATGTCTGCTCTTCTCCAATGACGCACTCTATCCTGATGAGTTTCCCTATTTATATCTAATTTTGGGCCTCTTGAGATTCCCCAGCTTTCTCGTTCAAGCTCCATCATTTCAATTTCCCATTCAACTAAAGCTTCAAATTGAGTGGGTCTGGGCTTTGGCGTAAGAGCCATCATTTTATCTCTTAAGTTTCTTAAAACTTTAACATTAAACAATCCATCTTCCGGCCACGCTAATACACCATCATTCTTAGCATATTGCATCCAATTTTCAAACCAGAGAACAGTATGATAATCATATCCTCCTTGCATATATGCTGCGGGTGTTTTGTACTTATGAAGTAATTTTCCACCACGCACTTCAATTTTCTTGTCAGGATTGAATACATTTTTACATTTCTGAAACCATGAAGGCTTCTTTTCCTCTTTATTGTACCAATATCTCATGATTTAAAACTATTCAGTTTAATTTGGAAAAGATCGTAAGTATTTCCTTGTTGTTCGGCTACTCTAACCAATCCGTGCGCGAAACTCACCAACAAGCCAATCAGGTTAAGCCACGTCACTACCTTTCTCATCCAATGGAAATACTGTTTTCGGAAAGGACCAATCAGCTAACAGCTCGTTTTGGTCACGTGAACCAACCAGTGCGCTTGCTGTGACGTATGTTAACCAATGACAGCGCAAACCCTGTGACGTATACTGCCGCTGCAGCTTCGCTGTCTCCGCTCCGCAAACTCACCCCTCCTTCACAAAATATTTTCACAGCACCATTTTAAAATAATTCTTTTCAATGAATTTCAGTTAATAACTACAGAAAAACAAACCATTTGTCTGTTTCGCTAAACAAAGTGATAGTTTTACCAGACATTCAAGATTTCACTCTCGTGAAATAGACAACGCTATTTTCACAAAATCAGTTTTACACATTCATTCGGAAAACCCTATCCATGTATACATGAAATCTTTGGCAGGACTCTAACCAACCAATAGAAATCCACAATCGCCAGTAAGAATAGACAACAACACCTTACCCTTCACACAAGCTCGGTAAAATCCTACTACTCTTTTCGCAACGAGTTTTAAAACGGGCTCCTAGTCCCTATACTCAGAACTACAATTTCATAGGCAAATCTCACTATACATACAACCTGTCATACCTAAAATCCCTAAACTTGTGCTGTACGTCCACAACACTTCGTGATATTTCAGTACCACTAATTTTTAAACAGAAGAAATGAACTGTGTAACTTCACCTGTCACACTACTCTGCCAGCACATAACCAGGATTTTTCTCACTGCTGGAAAAAACCTTTCAACAACATATAACAACTAGACAAACCTTAACATGTGTTAAACATGTATCCTATGTAATTACCATGTAAAATGTCAGTTACCATAGTAACCATCCTCTGCTATCAGAGAATTGATCCAGTGGGCCAAAGGAAATTCTGTCTCATAAGCACAATCTCTACACCACAATACTCACCATTATTTACAATTTTAACACTAGGCCCATAAATGACTGAGACATGAATTGACCAACTGAATCATATGACCTAATTAATCAAATCTCTTAAATGAACATTTAATTAAGTCAGAATCTAGGCAATGGATCAACTGATGGTAACTAATATGAAATAATCAAGACCAGCTTGTCATTTCAAAATCTATTTTATTAGCTTTATTTTCAAAATAAGAGCATTAAACTTGAAATCTTTTATTAGCAAATGAAAGCATCTTTTAATGAAGGCACACATTTAATGAACTGTTATTATAAAAGCAAGTCAGAAACAATGAATTATTTGCAAATTAATTTTCCATTTAAAACTATTTCCCTGTCTAACTCTGTCTCAACCGGAAAAGGAAATTATTAATAAAGTCAGATCATCTTACGTGCGCCAAAAGTCCAACAGCACGTCACCAGGTATCAGGAAACAGCCAGCAGGGCTGTCCAAAGGAAACAGTTTTTATACCGTTCTAACTAACTAAGTAACTAAATTCTAAAAGTTACCAAAAATCCTGCTTTACTATTGATTGAGCCATGTCGGTCCACCAGCGTGTCACTCGTTCCTGACCAAGTCCGGTGCACATCATATGCCCTTATTGTTCTTAGATTCCATTCTTCTAGCTTCCTTAAAAATGCAACATTTAACCGAGCAAGTGAACTTCCACTTCCTTAACTTGCCAGGCAATACAGGCTCACTGTCCTTGGTGCTCTCTCCAAGAATACGACTTCGACTCGACCATCAACTGTTCAGCACATTATTCCTTTGTTTTGGCAGGAAATTCTTTCTTTATCACAGCGCGTGAGTGAAGGCTTCACTCTGGTCAAGTCATCATTTCAGCTCTGCCAGGCACCCATTTTCTAAGGCCCACTTGGAAAACTAATATTTAAACTAACACAAGACAGTAATTAATTAGAGAATTGAGACCCATTCTGTTACCCACCCCCTTTACTAATGTTAACCCATTAGTCTATATTACCTAGCTTTAAGCACAAGAAATGAACAAAACTCTGTCACATAAAAGACACGACATAAACAAGAGCACCTTTAAGAATAAGCACATGCTATTATTTTAATCAGCCGCACTTAATGTTGACAAAAACAAAAAAACAAAATTAATGTATTATTCAAACGTAGTGACTAATGCAACAAGAGCACATATTATTAATCCCATGTGTTTATGAAGGTGCACATTATTCTAGGTTGAATTAATACAAAAACATGCAACACTCGTTAATATTTTTATTAATTATGGGAGTTCAAATCTGCGAACAAAAACTCAATACATTTTAAAAGTTTGCTTCATCACTCTCAACCCAGAGAGCTGGGTTGGGGAGCTTTGAATTATGAATGTCCGGCTGGCCATAGCAAGATAGCTGGCCAAACCGACATGCACACTTCAAACTGAAGTGACCCCTACTCATTGTTGCCAATCAGCAGCAATGATGCTTTGGCCACACCTCACAATCACACTCCGTTCGGCAAAGAGTAAAAAATATGTTTCACAATATCTGCCCTGTGGGGATGGGGTGATGCTCCTCCGCTCTTATGGAGGAACCGCTGCTGGTAATAATTTGGTGCTGAATTGCGACCAGGGCAAGCTATAGAGTTTTGATTCATGAAAAGGTAGTGCAGAGGGTAAATATGCATGCTGCAAAGAACGTGTACCAAGCAGATCACAGAACTGTATTTTATATGGCTAGCTCTATGGTACACTGTTTTCTTTACCCAGATGAATGAATTAAGAATTTATAGAGTGCACTGTCTCTCGCAAGAGAGCATTGTGGTGCTATTGTGTATTCTGAGTTGGAATCTGTGCTTGTTACAATGAGGGCGGGCCAGGGGCCCAAATTAGATTAAGGAGTGACAAAGAGTGTCAGGTGCATGAGAGAGCCAAGTCTTCATGCTCTTTTTAAAATTGGCTTCATCCTCTATAAATCCAAGTGGACCTGGAATCTCATTCCAGGATTTGGGGCCTAAGACAATGAAGGATTTCTAGCTCCAGAATTTGAGCCTAAAATTTGGGAGTTTTAGAAGGTTACTGTTAGAGGATCTTAGCATCCTTTGAGTCCTACATTGGGAGAAGTGGGTGGTGAGATATTTAGGACCACTGGAATTAAAAGCTCTAAATAACTGGAAAAGGATCTTAAAAGCACCCTTTTGTGGATTGGTAGCCAGTGCAGTCGTCTAAGTGCTTCAGATGCCGAACTTTGTTTCGTGAATTTGATCACCAGTCTGGCCCCCGCTATTACAGTAATAAAGCCTGGAAGTCATTAATGCAAAGGCAACTGTTTTCGTGGTAGGTCTTAAAATAATTTTGAAAGGAATGTAATCATAGAAAAACACATGCCTGCCACCGTAAGAGCTTGCAGGTGGAAGAAGAGAGTGGTGTCGAATTTGACTCCCAGTTATTTTGCTACTTCGACTGTTGAGGGAGGGGGGCGGAGTTAGGCCACCATGGCGAAAGGTAAAACAGATTGTGAACAGGATCATTTTGGCCTTGTCCGTATTACATTTTAGATTATTATTTTCCATCCAGCAGATAATGTTCACAAGGCAGGTTTTGAAATTCTGCTAGGAACCAAGAGATTTCTTGTGCAGGGAAAGGATCAATTGTGTGTCATACCTGTATGATTGTGGTGATAATTCCAGAGGAAACTATCAAGGATATCAGAGGTGCCATAAAGACATTAAACAAAACAGGGCTAAGCGATGAGCCCGCCGAAACACCAGAAACCACTGATTGTTTGGCTAATGAGAATTGACCCATGGCAACCAACTGTTTCCTATATGTTAGGAATGTTTTGATATAAGCTAATGCAATATGGGAGATACCGATCTTGAAAAGACTCTGGAGCAGAATGGTATGGAAAATGCTATTGAATGCTGCGGAGAGGTCTAACAAGATCAATACAGCATTGTTACTGATGTCCAGTGTCATTTTAACAGTTTCAGAGACTTCCAGTAGGGCGGTTTCCATGCAATGCTTAGTTCTGAAGCCTGATTGTTGGATGTGTAATGATTACAATCTCTCTAAAAAGGAGATGAGTTGGACCGTGATGATTTTTTCAAGTATTTTGGCCAGCGCGGGAAGCAGCAACATGGGCTTGAAATTGGTCAGAATTGAATGGGCTTTTTAAGTAAAGGTTTTACAACAACCAATTTCTAGGATTTAGGAACTTCTGCCCTGGAGAGGGAAGTTTTTTATCTGATTAATTACTGGATTTACTGTATCAATGGCCTGATGTAGAATGGTCAGAGGGCAGGGTTCTCGGAAGATCCCGATTTGCATGAAAGAATGGCTTGGCGCAACTAAGCAATCAAAATCTTCCAGAAGGAGACTAATATGGCATTGGTCGGCTCACTTTTCAGCTGGCTAAGTTCAGGGCGTGGAGTTAGAAAGCCCCGCTGTATGATTAAGGTAGAAATCTGTTTGCAAAGACGAACAGCCACTACAACGCAGGCATCATATTACGATGCCCTTACAATGCGGTTGTTACAACGACCGCGTTGTTACCACGCACTGCCATTACTACGCCAGTCATTACATCGACTTGCAGAAGATGGTTTGCTAACATTAGAAATAGTATAGTTTACTATTCCAACACCTTCCCTACTGTTACGTAGGCTGGAGTTGGAATAGTAAATTATACATTTCTAATGTCAGCATGACATCTACAGCAAGTCGATGTAGTGACTTGCATAGTAATGGCTTTGCTTGGTAACAACGTGGTTGTTGTAACGACTGCGTTGTTATGGAACACGTTGTAATGTCTCAAATTGTAACGAGTCATATTCATTGCAAAGTGCCCATGAGAGGGGATCTCTTTTGATAAGGTGTTGGGCTGCAGGATGGATTTCGATATTTGGAAGATCTTTTTGGTGTCAAAATTAGCCTGCTCAGTTTGGCTGGTGAAGTAGGTTTTTCTAATTAGGTTATGATAACATTTCTGGGCAAGCCTAAACTGGTCAGGTCTTCAGGAGTGTAAGCCTGGCACCATTTGCCCTCCAGCCTTTTGCAGTGGAGCTTGCCTTCGGCTAAGGTAGGGAAGAACCCGGGTATAGCTGGAATGGGGCAACATTTGGCCAGGCAGACTCTGGATGCTAATTAGTTAGCAATATTGGTGATCCATTGAGTGAAAAAAGTGTGATTCTCTGAAAGCCGACCTGCGAGGTGAGCGAGGTCTTAGACAGTTGAGTAATGAGAGCAGATTTTTTCATGTTTCCCCATTTACAAAGTGTAGGAGGGCTGCGATCAGCTTGGGAATTGGATGGGCTAGTAACATTGGTCATTAGACTGAAAGGGACTAAGCAATGATCAGGCCATGATTGGGTAAATGGTTCCTCAACAGCCAGCAGGGGATAGTTGCTGCAGATCCCAACTACGGTGTGGCCTGCTGAGTGGCTAGGTCCAGTTTGGGGGAGGTATAGTATTGTAAGGATCTCTGTGAGACTAACTGTATCATGACTGCTAGTATACTCAAAATGATACTTGCAATCTTCTACTTTAGTGAAGTTAGCATATTGGAGCAGTATTGAAGATACGGCCTTTCCCATAGTGTTTAAGAAGTAAGGACCATGACTAGGTGGCAAAACGATTAGACAGCTGGCAAAAGACTTAGGGGAGCTAATTTTGAAACCGAAACCTAAATTTTCGGGTCTCTTAAAGAAGCCCATTTCAAAGGAGCTGAATTGAAAAGAGTCAAGATAAATAATCGCTAGACCACCTCCATAACCTACAGTCCTATCACATCTAAGGACTGGGTGTGCTAGGGGAGGGAACATGCATTAATCAATTTCCCCACAAAATATTTGTTACCAGAAGGTGGCTCATAAGAAGAACTAAGATCAAACTGACCCTTGCAACATATGCAGGACACTGTGCCCTCTAAACGGGTGGGGTCAATCATGTTGATACTTTATTAATGAAGCTTTTTAGGAAATCGGCGAATAGTGGGAAATCTGGCATACAATGACCATGGGGGCTGGTGCTGGCTACGTAACCTTTTGTTACTTCCAGGTCACAAGTTACAATCCTAATGTAGCACAGTGACCTATGAACTGTCATCACAGAGCCTCAGGCAAACTGCATGGTGTAGGCTAGAATGCTATTTTTATGCCCAGACTTTCATTATCATAATGTTGTTTAAAAGGTTTGTTTGGGTAGAAATGCATTCCTATTAGTAAGGCGAACCCCAACTACCTTGATACATTTTAAATCCTAAGTTTATGTTTCTTCAGACCAAACACTCTTAAATATATTGACTACAAGTATGGATTAAATTTGACCCCTATGCCTTGTAAGCCTCATTGCCTTAAGTAACATTTCCTAAAGACTGAGGGGCAGATTTACAAACCCATTGCGCCGCTTTTACGCCGCCATTGCGTCACTTTTGTGATGCAGCGGCGGCGCAAAAGATGCGCCATGGTGCGGGGTATTTACAACGTGACGCATCTCCCAGATGCGTCACTTTGTAAAGCCCTGCTCCAGAAGAGGCGTACCATCGCAGGGGGAGGCGTTCCGGTGCAGGAACGCCTCCCAAAAGTGGCTGAGTGAAATCTACAAGATTTCACTCAGTCACTTTTGGGCCCATGCTGCGTCAAAACCCTGCGCCTGCTTGAAGCAGGCGTAAGGATTGACACAGCATTGTGCACGTAGGGCCCCCCTGATCATTGCTGTAGCTGCATCGCGATTGCGACACAACTCCAGCAATGCGCCGCTTTTACGGCACAGATGCGTGACGCATCTGTGCCGTTTTTGCCCCATGGTGCGCCGCATTGTAAATGCGGCGCATCAAGGGTGGCGGAGCTGCGGCGTACAATTACTGGCGCATCCCTGCCGATATGCAGGGATGCACCACTAATTGTAAATCTGCCCCTGATTTTGGACAGGTGTGACTCATTGTCTCTATCTAATGTGAGTGTGATTTAAAGTGCTACAATACCCTACACTGGTATGAGTATTGCTATAAACCAAATTAAATGAATGTGAGAGGGGTTATGGAGAGATGAGGGGCACTGTTGGAGTGTGGTAGTGATGAAATCCATGGAGAAGGTAGTCATTGGGGTGCGCCATAAAAGATAGTCGCGCTGAGCACCACCAGCGCTAAAGCCGGCCCTGATTGCGACAGGTAGGTGGTAGGAATTCGTTGCCATGGCACACAGTGGTCCAGCGTTGCATAGGAGAATGCATCAAAACCTGGCCTTTTTGCATATTTTTCATTCGGGGAAAATACGATGGAAGCATGAAACTCGTGCTGGGGTATACTGTACTGCTCTTCGTAGGCAGAGCTGCTCTCAAAAATATATTCGACAATATTTGCATTGCCGCTCGTTTGAGGATAAGTATTTAGGTCTGTGTCTATAACAAATATATTGCAATTATTTCCACACTCTCCCTAATGATTCATGAACAGAATAAGCACTCTATATTTTAAAAAACATAACATGTAATGGTAATGGTATAGATTCAGTCACGTTTTAAATTATGGAGATAATTTTCAATTGTGTGAATGAATCTATCGCTATTAAAAATAAGATTTTACGTGGATTATTAAAATGATTTACGCATCATAAGATTTTAACACATGGAGTGCTTGTCCTTCCTCTGCTAACAATACTGTGCCCTAAAAATATCCTGTGTTTCATGCAAGGGTTTCACAGAACATAATCTTCTGTATCAAAAAAAGTTGTACAAATATAAATTACTAAACTGAAGCGATGTATTCCATAGTGTTTCAAAATATTGTCTCCTATCTAATCACGTACTGTTAATTATCTTGTGACAAACTAAAATAAATATGACTTTCACGAACATAGGCATGCCTTTTCCAGCTTTAGGCGGTTTCAAATTTGCAGAAAATACGTGTTTTTCCCCGAAAATGTATTATGGCATAAAATCAGTCACAAACTACATTACAAGACAATGTATTTAATTCCTCATCCGAAGAGTGGGTCTAGAAAAAGTACTCTTCCGGTGTTCATAAACGCTTCTTCAGGTTACTCTCCGTAAATATGATCCAGTGATATGTCTGAACTGTCTCCATTATATTTCAAGGATGCAATAAAAGCCTCCCAGATTGCCGATATGAAGTTAATTTGACACAGCGAGCAGTGACAACATGTTTCCTATCCCACCTAGTGTGAGAGGGTCTAGTCTTCATAATTCAACCTAGAAACTGCTACACACCTCAGTGAGAGGAATGAATTGTCCCTGAACGGTAATAGGTGGCAAAGGAAATTGCAGGACACTTATTTGAACAATTTGTGATACACACAATTTGATGAGTCGTTTATTTTCTTTTTTTCCCCAAGAATGTACCGCTTTTTTAGATGAGAGTATTGTAAATCCATTTTCGTGGCCAGGTAAAATCTATACTCACTGCGGAGACAGTAAAGAAGCATCGGGCGTGCGGAATATTTGTTATTCTTTACATTTATCACGAAAAAGTATTCTTTAAATCGAAGCATGTGTTCAGGCCTCTTGAGCCTCTTGCATAGTTAAAGTAAGGTAAGGTGAATATCCTCTCCAGCCTGATTGAACTAAATGTGTCTTTCTTTATTCTTTATTGAAGATTGTATTTTCACACAAAATATGTAGGGTCGGACTGGAGAACAATAAGGAGCCCTGGCAAAGAAGTTCAAAAAAGCACTCTCCCCTTATCTCCTTTGTCTGCCACAACCTTTCTATCTATCAGGTGGGCAACTAGAGCCAAATTACGGGGGGGGAGGGGGAGGGCTGGAAATTATTTCGGGGGGGGGGCTATTTATTCCAACCACGGACAGAGTGGCTGTAATGTAATGTAATGTAAAAGAAATTTATAAAGCGCAGCTAACACCCAGCGGTTTCTTGGCGCTATGCAAAAGGAGGCAGACAGTCCGTGGGGCCAGAAGCGTTAGTTATAGGCATTACAGAACAGGTGGGTTTTGAGAAGGGACCTAAAATGGGTGTAGGAAGAGGCTTGTCTCAGGCCTAGCGGGAGAGCATTCCAGAATAACGGGGCAAGGAATGAGAACCTTAGTCCTCCCAATTTTTTGCGTTTGAAGGTCGGGGTCCGAAGTAAGGCCAGGTGGGAGGAACGAAGATTGCGGGAGGGAACATATGGATGCAATAGAGAGGAGATAAAAGAGGGGCCTGTGCCTGCAAGGGATTTAGAGATAATGCAATCCAATTTGAACTTACAGCGTTCAGAGACAGGGAGTCAATGGAGGGATTTTAACAGAGGACGGACATGTTGGTGTCTTGGCTGATGGTAGATAAGCTGTGCCGCCTGATTTTGTACAAGTTGTGACCTCTTCAGTTGGTAGGCCGGTATACCAACGTAGAGCGAGTTGGCTTGGCATAGTCTATCCTAGAGATGACTAAAGCCAACAGAACCAGGGTAAGAGCCTCGTGGTCACGAAGCGGGCAATCTTTCGGATTTTCCTTAACTGGAAAAAACTAGAAGAGACTACCGCGTTGATCTGGGGCTTCATAGTGAGATCATTACTAATGATGATCCCGAGGCTTTTTACTGATTTGACAGGATTGGGGGGAAGGCCCAACCTCGTGGGCCAAAAGGTGGATTTCCAAGGATTGGCAGCCCCCCCGACAAGCAGTAACTCTTTCTTGTCAGGATTGAGTTTCAGGTGGTTCACCCCCATCCAGTCACTGATGTGACAGAGGGTGGATTGAAAGTTGTCGATGGATTGGTCCGAGGAGCTAATATCGAAGACCAGCTCAATGTCATGTAGTTGAACGCGGTGACACCGCTGCCGTGTAAGGACCGAATAAGGGGAGTGAGGTATAAATTAAAAAGGAGAGGGGATAAGGAGGAGCCCTGCGGGACGCCGCAGGTTAGTTCGACCTCATCAGCAGAGAACTGAGAGAGCCGAACCGCCTGACGGCGATTGCTCAAAAAGGAGCGAACCCAGTCAAGGGCGGTGCCCCGGATGCCAGCCTCCCCGACACGGTCGACCAGGATGTTATGGTCGGCCGTGTCAAAGGCGGCCGACAAGTCCAGGAGCACCAGGACCTGACTGGCGTTAGAATAAGCCCCTCTCCGCATCTCCTCCATAACTGAAAGTATAACAGATTCCGTGGAATGATTGGGTCGGAATCCGGCCTGTTGGGGATCGAGAAAGTGAGAGTCTTCAATAAAGGTACTCAAAATGTTGGTGACATGAGACTCAAGGACTTTGCTGAGATAGGGGAGGAGGGAGATAGGGTGGAAATTACTCATAACCGTGGGGTCTGCAGTAGGTTTCTTTAGGATGGGCACAACTTCTGCTCTTTTAAACGACCCGGGGACTAGGCCAGAAGAGAGAGAGTTGTTCAGCAGTGCCAGAGGGGAGGAAGGGCAGGCTGTAAAGGCCTCACGGAGAATCAGGGGAGGGCAGCAGTCCGTGGGGGATCCAGAGGTAACCTTCTTTAAGAGGGCAAGGAGCTCCGTCTCTGAGATTGGAGGAATCTGAGTCAGCTGCATAGAGTTGGGAGAGAGCAGGGGAGGGTCAGGCCTAAGGGGGTGGAGCGGGTCGAAGATAGAATGCTGTTCTTGATATTTGCGATTTTCTCCACGAAGAAAAGATTTAAAGAGTCACAAAGTGCACGAGTAGGGAGAGGTTTAATGGTGACCCTATCTGGGTCATCTGGCTGTAAGAAGGGGTGAACACACAACAACATCCTCATTTACAAGTAAATGGTCTTTAAAAGACCAGTTAAGTACTCGGGTGCGGCTGCAATTAGATGCTCACCAGCCCGCGAATCTGTCTCTGCCTGGGCTTACACACACGACGGGGGGCTGAGGCCCCGTGAGCCCAATGGGTGATGCGCGCCTGAGCCATTCTCTCTCCCCTCAGACCCACTCTCTCTTCTTCCTCTTGACTCTCTTTCCACCTTCCTACTTTCCTCTCTCCCTTTGTCTCTCTTAAAGTCCTGCTGTGCAGTGACGTAGCTAGACCACGTGGCGCCTGTGGCGGTCCTTGTGTTTACCGCCGGCGAGCATGGCATATAAAAGCAGGGGGGAGGTGGGCGTTGCTGGAGATTGATACCGTCCTCCCTTGCTTCGCCACTGCTGCTGTGCTGGTGAAAGAAACAGACACACCCGCATTGGCTCCCGTCTTTCCAAACCAGCTACCCATGGCTCGACCCCCCCTTGGAAAATCACCAATTGCGGGCCGACTTTTGGATGGTACAACCAGTGCAGCCACACCAGGTGCTGAGCTCAGAGGGAGCGCTCTTTACAAAATCCTATGGATATAAAAGTACCTGCTGCAGAGTTTATTGTGCATTCAGCAGTTTTCATTTTTTTTAAGAAAAACAAGAGAACCCAAAGGTAATATAATTAGGACCTTGGGCGCTAATTTGTTACTAAAGACAGCGGTCCCCAGAACAGTGAGAATCAACGTAACAGATCAACATATGCTAAATAGTCAATATGTTCTTTGTGCAGCCGGATAGAAATGTATTATGCAAATATAGGTAATAACACAAGGTGGAAGGTAGTGTCAAGGGAGCACAGCCTGTGACCCACATTAAACAAGACAAAACAGTAATATTTACAGGCAAAGGACGAACAAGGCGGCCTGTTTCTAAATATTCAGTGAACAGACTTGATTCAATCTAGGTACCATTGTACTATATAGTTGGACTTTTTAGTGGACATATGGTACATGAGTTGTCGACGTTTCGATGCACAAGCAGTGGATAATTGGCATCATCATCAGGACAGTAAATTAACACGTCTGTCTTGAGAGCATGTATTTTCCTTTCATACAAGTAAAAAAATATACATAACCAAAATTGACAAGAGGGAGAAAAGGGGGGACAAAAGGATAGGTAATTTAGGCATTTTTGCTAGGCACGGACATTTCAGGTCAAGGTTTAACCATTTGTGACTTGGTGAATTTAAAACATGGTATGCGGGCACAATGTGGATATGAAGGCACGGTGCGGTGAGTTATTAAAAAGTAGAATGGAGGCAAAAAGTGTCAGTGCATTGTACGGTGCAGGGTAGAGCTCTAAAATGCATAGAGACTGGCTGGATGCGGCTAGTAGGTGGTTGTTCAGGAACCGGGGGGGGGGGTGTAGCTATCCTGGGTGAAGACGGCTGATAGCCAGAAACCTGTCCTAGGATGCTTGATTCCCGTCCAGGGAAGACATGGCTTGGCAGTTCGGGCTGGACTGTTCCCATGAGGCACAGGGTCAAGACTGATTTGCATATGGCCATGTCTGACCTGGGGTGGCTTGGTGAGCAAAATAACGCTGGATTAAACCCAGATCTCTGACTGGGGGTGAATGTTTTGCCATTGTGCAACATTCCGACCATCATCTTGTGTGTTTTGCTGTTTATCCTTGTTTACAAAATTGTGCACCATTGGGAGTAGATTCTCTAAGATTGCGTCCTTCCTTGTTCTCAAACACTCCCGCTTTACTCCATCTCTACTGTGGAAAGGCTGCAAGGGACTTTAAAGTGTCAGTGGGTCAGGTGCCGATCCCAGTTAAAGTTAAAGTTTGGCAACTTTTTCTCCAGAGTGTCATTTTTATCAGTTGGAACCTGGATCATAGATGTAATTTTAGGGCAAAAGGCTTCAATTATCCCTGAGACAAACATTATGCATTTTTTTGCTGAGGAGACTTCACACCGAGACATAGGCAGTGGCTCTATATCAACGTCTCTTATGATAAGTCTGGTGGTTATATGGCTGTATACAATATTTGTTTTTGGGTGGATAGAGATAAAGTATACTAAAGGCACTTTCCTCTTTTTTAAAATTTTTGGTACTGGACTTAGAGCAAAAAACAGCACATAGGTGTATATTAAAGTTATGGATGAAACCCAATAGGACAGAAAAGATAGCATCAATTTACGTAAATGAGGGAACTAATGTGCCTATATATCACCTAGTGATTATACATATCTGTTTTAAATGGTTTAAACTGTATGATAAGAAAGTGGATTATCAGTATGTGGGGGTATTCATCTTCAGCTAGTAATAATACCACAATCACCAATAGGTCAAATCAAATCTTGATATTCAATCATTGCTCAACCCTTAGTAGCTTGGCAAAAGAGCAGGCAGCTTAACTAAGGAGACAGGTATGTGTAAAGCATTTAATACCACCAAAACATGAAGGGGGCCAATAGGATGTCGGACAGACGAAAGTCCGTCCTCTATCCAATCGTATTTGGGACCGCCCACCTATGAGGCGGCGGACCTACAGGGCAAATTAGGATGCGACCGCCACATTTGCAGTTGCATTGCCCATGTTCTGTATTGCAGTGGGTGCTGCGCTCTGCAGGTCCCGCAGCAAGACAAAACAGATAACACACACATATCCCTGCACTACATGGCAGGCACCATGAGGTGGGACCATAGGTGTCACCCAGGGCCTTTGGCCCTTGGCCCAGGGGGTTAGAGGGGCCCGCTATAGGCCCCCAAATCTGTTTCCGCCTGCCATTTTGCTGCAGTTTGACCGCCGCAGAAGGACCGTCAGAAAGGTATATTGTAATCCCTACAGCGGTGCCTGACAGGCACCGCCACCAGTCAGGGAATTAAAGGAGGTCCGACAGGAGCTTGGATAAAGTCTGGGACCATGGTGGTCTGTGTTTCCGACCAACACACATCCAAATGCCATTACAATATGGTGGACGGTGATTCCTGGTTAGATGGCCGAAGGACCGCCACCGACAGCCTATCGGTGGCGGTTCTTGGGCCATCGTAATGAGGCCCTATATAAGTAAAATACACAACACAATAAAAATGAAACACCAATTTCTGAATATAATATCTTTAAATGGACACCAAAAATGACAAACATTCAATGTAGAGAACCAGAGATATGAATATCTTAAGAAACACTTCAAAAAGTGTGGAAACAGCTCAAAGCACCACACGTTACTTGCCATACAGAGGAAATAACTCACAAACCTCATTAACTCATGGAACAATACCAGCTGAAGTTGTTTGTTCTAGCCCTATGGAGTTAAAGTGGAACTCAAAATGAATTCCTAGCTTGAGTTAGAGGAGAAGGATTAGAATGGCGAGATGAGAGAGGGTATGTGCTGAATATTTCACTGAGTTCTCAGGCTAGCCCTGCATTATTTCACCTACCAGCGCATAGAGAATATGTGATTACAGACCTGCAGTAGCTTCTCCCAATCCTATAAAATGTATCAATCAATAGATTATATCAACCAGATCGGCTCTGAATATTCATTAGCCATGGCTTTCTCCCGGATGACACATGAGGTCACTGCTATCAATGCGGTACACTATCTTGTCAATTTGTTCTATCTTTCTGCTTGCTCCAACCTCTTACACAATGGGGGAGAACCAGGGTGCAGAATAACGTGAGACTAAACCCCAGATGTGTGAGCAGTCCACATACAAGATTCAAAGACATCCAATGGAGTAGATGGAGGGGAATAGTTTCATACTCACAGTTGATGTATTGTACATCAGAGTCGGTAGAAATAAATTTCCCTTAATTCATGACTAGTACAGTGTGGGCAGGATTTCCACACATGTTCAGTCACTCATCTCCCTTACTGGACAGGCAGGACATGTGCAAGGTGCACGCGCAGTCATAAGAGGTTTGGTATGATTAGCAGAAGTACTACGGGGCATATTACCAAGCAATAGCGATAATTATCGCTATTGCTTGGTTAAAGACAAAAATTTACCGCTGAGCTGCGGCGATTTTTATCGCAGATAAACCTTGGTATTACCAAGGTTTATCGCAAATGCGATAAAAATCGGCCGCAATGCATGAATATCGCTGAAAAGTCAGCGATATTCATGCATTACCGAGCTAATGCTCTTAGCCATGTTATCGACCTCCCATTGGATAACATGGCTAAGAACTGCTCAGGGGCAGGTGTTAGCTTTTGGAGATATTCGCGCTTAGCGCGATTATCTCCAAAAGTTGGTAATAGGAGATAGCGATGTTGGCACGCCCACTTTGCATGTCATTAGTGATAAATATCACTGACATGCAAAGTGGGGCCAAAGATGGTCGCTATCTCCTACTAGCTGTCGCTAACTGGTGTTAGCGACAGCTAGGTAATAGGGAGATCATTTTATCTCCGCTTTCTTGGCTTTTAAAGCCAAAAAAGCGGAGATAAACCCCCTTGATAATATGCCCCCCAATGCTCACCGGATACGCATCTCTTAGCCCCGCCCATATAGTCTCACTGAACAACAGCCAGAGGGCACGAGGAGTAATTTACCATTATCCAGCTTTGCTTGAGTTTGCCGAATCTTCAGTGCCACATGACTAATCCACCCTTCAGGTGCTCTGTGAGATATTTTCAGATGTTAGCAATAGTGGAGACCAGCAAATCGTATTTATAAAAGAATAGAGCAGGATGGTTATAAGATTTTTTTTTGCAAACATGAGTCATAATTAAATTTAGTAGAAAGGTATATTGTGATGGCCATAGCAACTAGACAAACAATGTTTATAATGTGTTTAACCTTGCCTCGTGTGTCATCAATCTGTTCTCGTGAAATGCAATTCAAATAGTAATTTAAAGCTCATTTATGCTCATAAATTGAAGTCCACAATGTTCTGAAATGTCTCCAACGCACAAATACAAAGTGTTTTAATTAAAATACAAGAGAAAATGTTTGGTTACAACATGCAGAGACCCTTTATAAGGCTGTGAATTGTGACGTTACTAAATAACAAAGGAGAAGTGAGCAAAGAAGATTAGTGAAATTAAATTCTGCTGAAGCCACTATTTCAAGTGTGGCTTTATCCGCCAGAAAAAGGGCTCAGTTGCTTATCTTCCTAAAGGACTTTTAGTCCACTCTGAATAAACACAGGCTCCCTGTAACGCCACCTCCCACCTGTTAATGTACCCCATTATAGTTTTCGATAATCCTTCAACGGCTGCTAGCTGTAAATAACACCCATCGCATTTCGAGCCAGAGATGGACATTTATTTGAAACCTCTTTCCAAGCACTAATTCCTAGGTGGCGCTGTTCAGCATTATTCCAGCCCAGAATTGCACGGTCATCAGGGGGGCCTAAGGCCAGGGTTTTGACACTGGACCCCAAAGTGCTCACAACATATCTCAATCTTTCAAGGCAGTGGTACAGAAACTATTTTAGTTAAAAAGTGCCGGCGTGTAAAATGTATAAATTAAACTATTCACAGCCATGCATCGCTTATATAGTTTTAAAATATTTCCAGAGTGAGAGGCCAAATAGTTTTAGTCAAAGAAGAAACAACATCGAATAAAATGACAATCATCAAATGTTTAGCGATTTTTTCAGGGACAAATAGAGTACGGATTCTGACAGCGGCCACATTACTAGCTGAGACAAATTAAACTAAACGATACATAGGTAAACAGTGAATGCAAAGGTGCATTGTGCAGTGACAGGGAACGACTATATACTAGTAGTGTGCTGTCATGATCTACAATGCGCTATAGCAAATGATAATATGAGGAGAATAAGACTACATTCACAACAGGTAAAAAACACAAACTTTTAGGGAGAAAAGAAAGGATTAACATGACCTCGGAGTAAGAAGTCTGACTCTGTGAATAGCACCTGTTTAAAAACTTTGGGGCATAGTTACAAAAAAATGTCGGAGCGTTGTGCTACGTCAAATTTAGCAAGGCCGCGCACCGACGTTTTTTAAATGCAGGGATGCACCCTGTTCTCAAGAATATTGCTTACACGTGTTTCCCCTAGTGCAAAAAAAGCGGCCTAGCACCAGTGCAGGAACCTGCCACCATTTTGCACACGTGCCTGCGTTGAAGGGACACCTTTCTGCACATATACAACCAATAATGGTGATTTGCTCTTTCTATGTGTGCTGCAGAATCATAGGTGCAATAAAGGTGTTGAAGTCCATCTAGGTCTGTGAGTACACCCCACTTTTAACATCTCAACAATTTATGCATGTATACACAGTATAAATGGTAAGTCAAATGATTGGAATACAACTGTGTACAATATTCAAAGTGCAGTTAATGTACAAGTCTATGCACTTATGTACTCTTTTCAGTTAATGTACCAGTCTATGCACCTGTGCACTATTTGCAATTTGTAGCTGTTCATAAACAACAGCACATCCTGCCACAGAAAGCACAATACCACTGTAATCTAGTTATTAATCTATGTGAACAGTTAAACAATCTTTAAACACAATGTATTGATCATGATCACTGTCTGAATTCAATCAATACATTACATAGTAGGGGATTTCCAAACCTCCCATCAAATAGGAGGTATTTTGTTAGGAGCAAGTAATGTTTACTCTTCACAACTTTAGTGTCCTCATACACCAAAAATAATACAGTACCAGAGCAAACCCTATATTAGGTATCAGGCAGTGTACCTGGTGACCTGATAAATAAGTGAACAGTGGCTCAGAGTTTGAAAACTATCTTTAATTTCTCTAGGAAGGTAAACATACATCCTGAAATTACGACTGCTTTACTCTACTTGTTCATGAAAAATGTAAATATATGGGGCACTAGGTGGCGCACTAGCGAATGGTGGCCTTTGCGTGAGGCTCCCGCCATCCGGCGATATTTATCTTAAAAAATATAATTTTTTAGGCACTTTTGGGGACTGCGCTCATGGGTATGAGTGGCATACGGCTTCCGACGCATCCTTGCTGAGTTTGGGCCAAATCGGAGCGGAATTGAACCTGGGAGTCACATCGGAACTTTCGGCGAGCTGAGTCTGTGGAGAGGGCTGTGACGACGGCCGGCCACACCAAGTACGAGAGACCGAGGCTCCCTGCGAGGCCTTTTTGTCCACTACAGTGCAAGTGACACGAGCGAGGCTCTGATCACCCGAACCCCGCCAACGCCTGCACGAGGGCCGGTGGTGAGTGCTGCAGTCCCGCTCCCCCCCCCCACTCTGATACACACCATCCTGTGGCTGGGCGTGGGCCCTGAGGGGGGTTGAGCGAGGCCTTGGTCCGAGACAATCCGTCTGTGGGAGGAGGACCTGATGGGACCCTCCGGACCACCTTGCCTCTGGCGGTGAGACGCATCGCTGCTGGACTGCCCCCCCCCCCCGAAGACCCGAACAAAGAATGAGGACTCGAGAGAGAACCTGTGAGTGGTGAGTGTGAATAGCCAGAGAGCCTGCGCCGCCACCGAGACAAGGCCGCGGTGCGGACCCACATAGCGCTGGGCCTGCGGAGCCTCCTCTGTACATTGTACTTTTGAGCTGTACCGGAGGGAGAGCGTGAAGGGAGCCCCAGAGGGAGAACTCTTACCTGACAGGGCTGTGGGGGGTGAACACTACAGCCTCTTGACCCTTTAAGGAGTAGCTGCACTTGGCGGGACACACGTGGGGGTGGAAGTGAAGCTTTGGCCTGCAGACACGGCTCATAGAGGAGGCTGAGGCATAACAGTACATTGGCTCTCTCGATTATCGGATTGCGCTGCCCCTCTCTTCACTGCCTTCTGAGCTGCAACTGGCACCGAGGGGACTGGAGCGGGAAAAAAATCCTCAGTGAAGGGCCTGCGGTGGAATAGGCCCATGACGGCGGGTGGTACCCTCCCCCTGGCTTATGGAACCAACTAAGCAGGGCAAGCACCACTTAATGTCGTACAAGATGTATTGCCCCATGGATGCTGCCCAGGGTAAACTCTGAAGGGGCTCGATGTTTTGATGAGGGACTGTGCTTCCTACCTCTCTGTCTGCCTGACTGTTCAGCACCCTGATCTACAACAGCCAGCTGGAGGTCTAGTGAGTGGCTAATTACGAGAGGTGGCTGCCCAGCCCTAACTGCTGTTAGCATGGGAAGACCAGACGCGAAGCAGCCGAAGCTCAACTTTGAGGCTGCCAAAAGGTCGAATCGCACTGGACCGGGCCAACTGAACCTGGCGGGCAATAGCGGAGCAACTGGGGGACCCTCGGAGCCTGCTGCTGATCTGCAGGATGTCCTTTGTGAAATGCGTCAGGGGTTCGCTACAATAGCGGACAAAGTTGATAGGATGTCATCACGCATGGATGCTTTGGTCCATAAATTAGATGTACATGAAGAACGCCTGAAAGAAGCGGAGCAACGAATTTCGAACTCGGAAGACACCACGACGCGGCATACCTCGCAGCTTTCCAGGATGGATAATTTGCTACCAATAATAGCGGCTAAGAATAAGGATTTGGAGGCGAGAAGTAGACGCAACAACGTCCGCATAGTAGGTATTCCGGAGACAACCAACACGGGCAGGATGGAGGAATACGTGGAGAAGCTCTTGCTGGCGAAGGTTGGCTCGGAGGCCTTCTCGCTCCAATTTATAGTGGAAAGGGCGCATCGCTCACTAGGCCCCAGGCCAAAGCCGGACGCCGCTCCCATACCCATCATCGCCCGCTTATTGAACTACAGAGACAGGGATGTAGCCTTGCGGGCAGCTCGCAACACGAAATCGCTTTCATTTGATGGCAATTCCTTTACTATATACCCTGATTTCACCCTAATAGTACAAGAGGAGCTGCGGAAGTTTCTGGACGTGAAGGCCAAACTACGGAACCTGCAAATTGACTATGCTCTACTCTATCCAGCCTGCTTGAGAGTCACGTACCAAGGTCGACAGAAATTCTTTATGAAACCGCAGCAGGTGTAGGACTTCATTAAGCACTATAAAAGTTCCAACAAACCTGACGAGGGGATGGATGAAGCCCCAGATTCACCACATGAGAGGATGGAAGACGATGAACAATGAATATTCTAGAATTGAGCGTTTATCATTGACCCAATTGCCTCATATGTGAGTACAATGATGTATGTTTGGGAAGGCCTACATATTCTTTTTTTTTTTTTTAAATTTTTGAAAACCTTTATTGTGCTTAAAGACAGTACAAATACGGGCCCACAACCATCCGGCCGGCCACGATCACACATTTAGCACTGGTGCATGCAATACGGCGCCAGGGTAATGCGGCACGGCAATGGTTACAATACAAGAACAGACTGGAAAGCGCCGTCATACCTAGGCACAGGAGCACTGTAGGTTAATTTCAAAGTCTTTTTTTTGTGCAAATATTAAGGTCAGGTCATACTACTCCGTACTTAAACAACGAAAAAAGAAAAGCAAGGTCCATGTAGGCGGGATTCGACAAAAAAGACATCAGTTTCTGGCAGAGCAATTCACAACATGCAAGTCCCGACCAGAGGATGGCCACAGAATAGTCAGACCACAGGAAGCTGCCTCAACCACCCATCTTCAATGGCGCCACCACCCATCCCCCAGCATACCTAACACGGGCCTAAGAAAGAAGGGAAAATCATAAAAGAGCAAAAAAAGGAACCATAGAAAAAAACCTCAACTAATAGTTAACCCCCCACCCTACACACATGCAGAGGCTATGGCCTACCCCCCCTAGCAGAGTGTCTGTCGCCCCGTAAACCCGAAATATAGTAAGAGAAGGGAAAAGAGGAAGAAGAGAAAGCGAAAGTGAAAGTAAAAATAAAGAACAAATTCCAATGACATAGGGAGTAGGAACAGGAACCCCGTCCCTAAACGCCCCTAAGAAAAGATCCGGGAGGAGGGTCAATTAAACATGCGCGCAAGCTCCGCCGGTCCAATAAGCAATCCCCACCCCAATAATAACATCAATAGAGCTGCAGCAAGCAATACAGTGGGGAGTGAATCAATGCGCAATCAACAATAAAACCAGCCAAGTTCGGGGTCCACCCTACCTCCACACACCCGCCCGGGTACTAAGCAAAGAAAGTCCTCTATCCCTGGCCAGTCCTGGGGCTCAGTCTCTCACCCCCTCCGCTCATTAGTCCAGTGTAGTGCAGGAGAACAAAGGAAGATGGCCGCTCGGGGGAGGGGGGAGGTGCACAATCGAGGGAAGAATGGCGTCCGGTCCCAGGAAAAGAATCCACCTCGGTCCCAGTCCGCTCTGGCATGGTCCAGCCGTGCAAATCACAAAGCAAAGCAATCCAAATCCAAGGCAAGCATGCCGGTGGTGAGGCAGGAGGGCAAAACACTGGTAGCCCGGGACATGATCTCTCGCACAGCTGCACACAGTCCAGCGTGGAGCAAGGGGGATACACTGTTTCGTTGATGGTATTAGCAAGAGGTAACAGACCAGTACCAGCTCCTGCGATGGCTACAGTATCTTCCACTGCGATCTCACGAGACAATGTTGCGGCGTCAGGCTGTAGCAATTCCCGTCCGGAGTCTTGTTGAAGACAATGCCCCTGCTCCAAGCTGGAATCTCGGGAACAGGCATCGAGTCGTGCCCCCAGCGCATTACGGCTGCCCCTCAACTCCAATTGCAACTCACCCAGGGCTGCAACAACGTCAGCAAGGGTGAATGTGGGCTGTAAAGACCCCATGTTCGCAGACCCGTGGGGAGGAGTTGCTCCGATCCCTTTCACGCCGGGGAGCTCGCTGCTGTGATGGGGGGCCGTGTAGACTGTGTTGCAGTGGCCGGCCGTCTGCTGCACCATCTTGATTCCTGTCCAGCACAGTGCGAGGAGAGGCAGGGGGAAGCAGCGGGACGCGGTCAGGCGGTTACCGATCACCCACCGGTCAGCAAGGATCCGCCCGTCTCGGTGGATCATCCGAGGGTCGACAAATGCATGGGGAGGCACGCAGATCAGGGTTGGGTCAGCCGTCGTCTGCCAGAGGGACTCGGAGCACGGAGCAAAAAGATGGCAGCCAAGAACAAAGGTCCCGCTGGCGAATCGCCCAAGCCGACCGGCACCATTCAGCCCAGAAAGTGTGCAGCGGTCCCCGTTGGCAGGCAGTGCGCTGGTCGTGGTCGCACAGGGAAGCGCCGTCCAGCCGTATCACCCCCGTCACAGAGCAGCTGCGGGAGGGGGCGCGAGGGCAGCAGGGCGCTGCGGAAGAAGCTGGGTCTCGGGCCAGGGCGCGTCCGTCCACAGCGTCTGAATCCGGGCGGGTGGAGAGGCCGGCGGAGCACCGGCAGCAGCAGCTCAGTCTCCCGCACCTTTTAGAACCAAAACTGGGTAGCCGGGCAAGCAGCATCGTGGTGCGGGAGTCCGGGGCCGGCGGAGCCGAAGGCTGCGCGTCCGTTCAGGTCGCCATCTTGGCTCCTCCCCCGGCCTACATATTCTTTGTTACTTTTCTGGCTGATGAGTGGATGGATATGTTGTGCGGTCCCCATGGTGTCTACGACTATACCGCTGGGCACCCCTCTTTGCCACCTGACATGGCTGCAGCTTACACTGTGGCTGCTGTGGGTGCGAGGGGTTGTTGTGTTGCCACCTGGATATGTCCCCCTGCGGGAAATACCCTGCAATCTTGTTTTGTTTGACTTTAAAGGAGGCACTAACTAACCCTTTATTGTTGTTTGCTATAGGGTGGGATGGGAGGGAAGTTACTACTGGCAGGTTGGGGTTGCTTCAGTGGGAGGAGGGATGGAAGGGGGAGTATATGGGGTTTGAATGGTTTGATTTTGGTATGACTGCACGGCCTTGCTTCTAAATTACACATGTTGCTGGTGAATGCGATGGATCTGATGACTACACGGCGGATAATAGTGGATGTGCTCCCCCGCGAAACGGTGGGGTGGGCAGAGACGCAAGACATACATATTCACCACTGTAAATATGGCTCAAGATACTAGGACGTCTTTGAATGTTTTGACATGGAATGTTAGGGGGCTCGGGGACCCGCGAAAACGGCGACAGGTCCTGGCATATTGGATCGGCATGTATTTGATTAATGATTCTTTGTTTAATTTTAAATTGTGTTGCCTGTTCCTATTACCACTGGGTCCATAGAATTTGTTGTCTACTATTGAGGACTACCTAGGATTTTTTTACATACATTTCATTTAGCCTGCCCTAGGAGTTTCTATAATCACTACCCAGGGGGTCCTTGTTTTTCTCATGATATTGGATCGGCATAACACCCACATAGCTATGCTACAAGAGAACCACTTTGCACCCAGACATTCCCCTGTCTTTGCTTCACGGTGGGCTACACACAGGTTTTTTTCCTCCTACTCTAGCTATGCTAAGGGCACGGCTATTTTGATTAAGAAACAAGTGCCCTTTGTATTAGTGGGTTCCTGCTCAGATGATGCGGGCAGATATAACATAGTGTGGGGAGATTAGGCACGGAATGGGTGACGATGGTATGTGGCTATTGGCCGAATGTTGATGACCCAGATTAGTTTCATGCCTTATGGGGGGAGGTGCAGAAGATCGATTCACAGCATGTCATCTGGGGTGGGGATTTCAATGTTACGTATGCTCCGAATGTGGATAGAACACACACCCAGCGGGGAGGGAGGGCACACACCTCACTGCACATGCAGCGTCTTGGGCACGACTTGACTATTGGCTCATATTGTGGGGGCTTGGGCCTGCTGTATGCACTACACAACATTTGGCTCGCACTTACTCTGACCATGCCCCTGTCAAATTAGTACTTTCTTCAGAGGCCTTTAGTCCACCGCGCAGCGCATGGCAAATGAATACCAAGATGCTCATGGATGCAGTCTTCCAGGAATAACTGCGCGAGGAGATATTCGATTTCTTTCAGCGCAATAAGGGCACGTTCCAGGCAGTTGATACCATTTGGGAGGCCTTCAAGGGCACAATTAGAGGATATTGCATTTCCAAGGGCATGGGAGTACTTAGAGCCATCACTGACCGGCTCCGAACGTTGGAGCGTGACCTTAAAAGTCTGGAGGAACAACTACAGCAGGCCCCAGACCCACAGACACAGGAGAAATTTAGAGCTACACTCACTGATTACACGGAGGAGGCGCAGAGAGAGGTGCATTTAAGGGGCAAACACTGGCAGGCTCGTGAGTACGGAGAGGGCGAACGCCCGGGAAAAACGTTGGCTGATGCTGTCGCATGCCCCGACACTCTAAATATGTGATTGAATTGGAGAAGGCAGATGGGAAGCGCTGCTGTGACAAGGCGGGTATCCTGTCAGAATTTGCTGCACACTATGAAGGGCTGTACACTACCTCAGGGACCCCAATGGTTCGCTTAGAAGACTATTTAGGGGATGTGGCCCTTGGTTGGCTGAGTGACGCAGACCGCAGGTTTCTGAATGCACCGTTCGAACTGGATGAAGTACGGGATGCAATCATGGGGTTACAGTCTGGTAAGGCCACTGGGATGGATGGCATCCCAGTCGAATTTTATAAAACATATGTCGACATCATGGCCCCCATCCTTAGAGAGGTCTATGAGGACTCACTGGAAGTGGGTTCTCTCCCTCCCTCCATGAGTAGAAGTTCTCATTATATCCCTATTGAAGCCGGCCAAACTAGCACATCTTTGTGGCTCTTATCGGCCACTATCCCTGCTTAATAGCGACGCAAAGATTTTGGCGAAACTCATTGCTAAGCGCCTGTCCTTAATGCTGGAGTTCCTTATTCTACCAGACCAATCTGGTTTTGTCCCAGGGCGGGCGACGTCTCATAATTTGAGAACCCTCTTTACAATCATGAATAATGTGTCCCCCGAGTTGCCATTAGCAGCGGGTTTTTAGACCCCACAAAGACTTTCGATTCTGTGGAGTGGCACTATATATTTGCAATCATGACCCGAATGGGTTTCCTCTTGATATTCCTGTCCTGGATCGGCCTTCTGTATCATCGACCAGGCGCCAGGGTCCTTGTCAACGGCCGGATGTCACCAAGGTTCTCCATCACTACGGGGACACGGCAGGGCTGTCCTTTGTTCCCACTCTTGTTTGCACTAGTCACAGAACTGCTAACGGCCCGACTGCGCCAACATCATAATGCCATGGCTCTTCAATGCATCATGCGTCAAATCCTCATATCAATGTATGCGGACGACATCACTCTCTAAGTACGTGACTCACATAATAACTTAAATACCCTCCTGCACAAATTTATAGTGTTTGGACACCTTTCCGGGGTTCAGATTAATTGGGGGAAATCATTCTTATTCCCCCAAACAGATGCAGTGACACGGTTCCCACTAGACTTCCCGCTGGAATGGTGTACAGATGACCTTCATTACTTAGGCATAGGCCTTACCAGAAATAAAGAAGAGTTGATGAAGCTCAACTATGGTGTGGCATTCACTCGTATAATGGACAAAGTGACTTGGTGGATCAGACTCCCGCTGTCCATGGCAGACAGGGCATCCCTGATTAAGTTGGTGATCCTGCCCCAGCTCTTGAACCTATTTTTGAATATCCCTTCTTTTCCGGGCCGATACTTCTTCAAAGCTCTCTGGTCTGAAATGATCCGGCTGGTATGGGGGGAAAACAAGCCTGGCTACAGTGGGCCATATTGACCATGCCTTATTCGGCGGGGGGTTTTGACATACCTGATTTTGAGAATTATTATAACTGTACTCAAGCCCATTATTTATATTTTTGGGTGAACCAGAGCCGGTATATGCCAAAGTTAGCGGCGGAGCATTGGCTTGCTCATCCCATACCAATAGAAGAGGCTGTGTATGTGACTCTGAATGCACAGGAAAGAACTCAGACGACTGTAAATGCCACGGTGATGGCGTGGCGGAAAATCGCAAGCCAATTGGATATTCAGGTGATAAATGCGCCGCTGTTGCCTCTGGTCTACCATCCCGATATGCCACTTCTACAAGAAATGTAAATTGTAAATTGATACTTGTATAGCGCATTACTCACCCGCAAGGGTCTCAAGGCGCTTGTACGAATACCGCTGTGGAACCCATCCTGGCTTTCCCTGTGATCCGCACGTTTTGCACTTTTCCCCCAGGCTGCTAGCACTTTGTACATAGAACTGTAATGATATCCTTGTTTGCTAATATCTTAAACTTTGTATACCGTTAAGGCCTTATAAGATTGTTATTATTGTTAATCTGATGGTAATTATGTTTTTATATGAATTCTTCTCTTTTTAATATCAACTTTTAACATGATTTTAATAACTTGTTCGTATGATTGAAAGTGGTTCTATAGCATACTTTTATGATTTTAAAACAATCGAATAAAGTGTTTTTGACTCTGACTCTTTTCCCTGTGAGGCGTCCACTCCTGGGCACCCCCAAGGTGGAGGCCAGGCATCCTTAGCGTTGTGGGGGCCGTTGTGGAGATTAAGCAAGCTATTGCCCAGAGTTGCAGAGTGGGACTCCATGATTGGAATAGGCACGAGGCGAGAATTATCAGGTCAGGGGAATTTTTGAGCCCAAGACCCGCCGAGGCGGGGAATTGAACCCTGGTCCCGGGCCAGACCTCTGCATCAGGGTCTGCCGCTCTAACCATTGAGCCACACTTCTCCTATTTCACATATTTCATAAATTGCAAACACGTGTGGCTGTTAAAACTTGAGGGACATGTATGAGGATGGGCAGTTCCGCTCCTCTGAAAGCATATTTCAGGGAACTCAATGCACACCTCTTGATACTTTCCTATATATCAGGCTGATTTTTTGCACTTATCCTGGACCTGCCCGGCCATACGAGATTTCTGGGACCAAGTGTTTGAGGCCTTGCAATGCATGACCGGACTACGTCTGGAGGCTACGCCCCTGGTCGCTCTGCTGAGCAATGTTGCACATATACCGTTTGCATGTCGAAAGTACACTGCGCTGGCCTAATTGATGGTAAAAAGGCGGGTGGCCTGTAGGTGGAGCAGGGGGAGGGCACCGAAGTTTAAGGATTGGCTTAATGACTTACTACACTGCCAGGACCAATCTGCACTGTATGCCGAGCTGCTGCCTGTAACATCCAGACCGCAAGATATCTGGGCTCCATTAGGCGGTTACTTACAGTCAAGAACTCAGGAGGGGGATATTTGATGGAACAGGGTTTGCGCATCTGAGTGACTCCCTGCAGTGGACCGCATCATGGGAAGGTATGAGTGAGTAGCATATACTGAGTGTGTTTGCAATTGACACTAGAACAAATGCTGAGAGTGGTAGGCTGCAAGTCTGTTGAGCCCAAATGCTGTACTGCAATACCCTAGTTACTTATATTGGAGACCCTGCGCACGAATGTATGAAAAAGTATTAAGACGCGGCCGGCCCGAAGTGGTTGTAGGCGACTTGCTGTGTAGACATGCTAATGTATCCATCGCTGCTTATTACATTGATTGCAGATTGTTGAAGCCGCAGGCCAGAGACTGGTTGTAAGCGAATGGCTGTGTATTATGATTATCTACCAATAAAGGTTTTTGAAATAAAAAAATAAAATAAAAAAAATGTAAATATATCTCACTCCCTAAAAGCTCTTGATCAAATGTTCACCACTCAGGCGGACCCAAACTTGATGATGATGGCAGCAGATGCTTCTCTGACCCACAGAAAAGCATATAAACCATTGGGCGCCCATTGTTTTACTCAGACAACACATGCCTCTCTTGAGTCATCTAAGTGGTAAGCTAGCAGGGTGCTGGACCATTGTAACAACAACATGGTATAATTAGGAACAAAAACATTAAAAGAGTGTGCTCACCCAGCAGAGTCACCTTAACTATATTTCTTGATCTATTCTCCTTCATTTTAGGCTAAGATTTAGAGAGATCTCCATGGTGCTAATAGTGACTTAGAAGACTCCTATGCTTCAATGAGGATTTTCACACACGCAAGCGCAACAGCAATAGTGGAAGAAACCACCAGACCTTCGGCAGTGTTCTTCAGACTTCTTTCCAGGTAAGGGGAAACAGAAAGCACTCCAATAGGAAGAATCCCTGGCTTATATGTCTAAGTTAAGGCATTTAGGTAATGTCCCACTAGCAAGCAGTGTCAACGCATATTTCAGATTCAAAGGTACAAGTCATCAGAATGAGCTCCATTTCCCACCACAGAGAGACGTCTGGGAAAGTAATTACCCAGAATGCATCACAGTGGTTACTGCATACATGAAGATGGCCAAGAAAACCTATCCAAGAGACTGCTGTAGTAGGAATGTTTCTGTATTAATATAATTAGCCTGAAAACCAGAGAAGAAAGATGTAGTGGAGTTGTCTTTTTTTGTACTCAGCATACATCCTCCATCTTGCAAAAAATTCACAAAAGTAAAGGTCTGCACATTCCTACAAGTAACATTAATAACAGGTGCATCTATAGAGTTAATGAAGGATCCACTGTGCACATGCTCCGATGACCGCACCAAATTATTGCAAATACCATGAGCCCGATTCACAGAGGTAAACTGAGACAAAAGTCTAACTTTATGACTTTTGGTTTTCACAAAGGGCATTTACTAGTAGTAAAAGTTAGACTTATGTCTCAGTTTAACTAAAGTTTTGTCTCTTTAAGTCTAAATGAGACAAAACTTAAGTTAAACTGACAAATGTCTAACTTTACAACTTCTAAATGTGGTTTGTGCATACCGATGATCACAAATGATCATCACAAATGCACAAAAATACGTAGCACATGAAAATCCCACCTGACCCAAGCTTTTGGTCTTACTTTACATGCTGAGGACAAGAGACATCGTCCTAGGTGCAGCCATCCACTCCAAAAACTTTATATAATGTGCTAGCAGGCAGCGTTTGAGTCGAGAGGGAAAAGTAGCTAACACCTTGAGACTGCAGGGCAGGGAAACCAATTGAAGTCCTCTTTTCTCAGTGTGCACTAAAAGGGTGCACAAGTGGAGAACCAGTTTGCATTTTAAATGGTCCCTTGGGATCACAGACCTGTTGCTAAATAAAGTAGCTTCAGTGGTAAATGAAAATAACAGGGATCCTAAGCTGCACAGGTTTTCAGGGACTGTCATTGACTAACCCCCACAATCCTGGATAATATACTAAACAGAAGGGTACAATGATACCAGGGACCTGGCACTGCTACCAGTCAACATTCCTATGCAGCTGTATTTTTGCTATTTCAGCCATAGGTAAAAGTGAAGTGATTGATAAAAAGTTTAAGGGGAGAGGCCAAGCATTAAATTACTGTACAATAATCAATGACAGGACTGAAGAAGGGGCGAACACTGCACAGTTTTCAGAATATTTATTAGGATACCAGTACAAATGACAGGTGCATTCCAACAAGTATGGCTTCAGTTGCACAGTAAATGGGTAGTGGAAGAATTGCTTTTACATAGGGAACGTTGACCATAGGGGCATATTTATGAAATAGTTGCGTCACCCTTGTGCCATGTAATCGGACGCAAGATCAGCGCAACTCTTACATTTGATTCAGAGTTACTCTGCACCATGGAGGTGTTGCATGGGTGGAGCATGGGTGTATTTATGGTTTAGGGATGGGGTCAGTCTGCTGTGGGGGTCAGCAGGGGACAGGCTAAAGGTGGACTTGCAGTTCTCCTAAATGAAGATTACATCTGGGATCAGGAAATTATCCCTATGCGACCAATAAATATCCCGCATTCGGTGCCCTGAGCCTCTACGCCAGATGAGCCTTCGCCTTCTGACATTCTGATTTATTCAGACGCTGCCAAATCCCTGCGTGCCGCCGGATTGAAATCCTACAACCAGCACTCGACCTACCCACGCTGGCTTGGTACATAGCCAGCTGCGCTTCGCTGCCTGGCAGCTACCACTGTACTCATCGACAACTCCGTCCTGATGACGATCCCGACTAAAGGGGATCGAAACGCCGTCGACCTTACAGCCTGAATCAATTGTCGCTTACCACTTTTCAATGCTCCCATAGGAACAATTGTTTTTCCAAGTGATTGTAACTTGTTTTCCGGAGCCTGGAATTGATGTATATATTGTCAGTAATGCGTCGCCAATGCTGTTTTTAAAAGCACTTGCACCTGCACCTCACCAATTGTATATAGCACTTTGCACCAAGTGCCACTGGGTTGTCATAAGATCTGATCTCTACAGTGCTGTTTAAACTGTATTTTTATAAGAAAACCTTTTCCCCTGCTGTTACTTGGTGAATAATACCACTATTTCAAACTTTATTGACTCCTTGTTTTCTGTTTCTCTGTAATGCCTACGGCATACAACAACTAAAACTGTCTCTACGTGATACCAGTTGGGAATTGTTTCTGCATACACGATACACCCATCCCAACGAGGTTTATGGGTTTTTCTCCTGTTATTTCTGCATACAATAAATATCCAAAGCATCAACGTAAAGTGTTGGATTGACCCAGTGGATACCCCAAACGATCTACTTATTTTTAACTTATATATCCCTCCCGGCTATAAATCGGATACACTTATGTGTGAAATATTTGAGGAAATGGAAAAGGTGGTAGAGGACCAAGGATTCCAGTCAGCCTTCTTAACAGGAGATTTTAATGGGAAAGTTTCCATTGATCTATTAGAAAAATGGGAATATGGGGAACAGGAGGAGGCCCTGTCAACCCCAATACCAGCTTTCCCTCCAGGGATTAAACCTGACAAACAAGGGAAAATATCACTCTCCTCACCTCCAGTCTTTAACAGAGTTATTCTAAATGGTAGCATAGAAGGGGATATTCCAGCAACTTGTACAAGAAAAGGTACCTTCAATTCATCAATACTAGATTACATGATATGCAGTCAAGATCTGTTAAGGAGAGTATCATATTTAAGCATTAATTTCCTGCAGTGAAGTGATCACACTATTTTACATCTAACAACTGGTCTAACAGTGAAACTTAGCTCTCCAGGATATATCATGCACCCACACAGTTCTGTACTAGTGAATCAGGTGCAACGGTGACTTATCTGGAACATGAGAATACTCTACAATATCAATACAGTCAAAGCATTTGCGCAAATACTCCAGAGCATATATCCCGCAGATTCAATAACAAAATTTGAAGTTGCTCTAAATAAAATTGTTCAAGTCCTGCAAGATACCCTAAAACAGTGAAGTTCTCAAACAAGAAAACACAAAAGGAAGAACTCAGACGAAAATGCAATTGCACTTAATAAATTAATTTGGGCGCAATTCCTCCATTTCTCTGAAAATAGACAACAGGAAATTAAAACTTTAATAAACCGTCATCGGAGGGAGAAAAAAAACAATCGAAAATCTCAACAGGACCTAAAATGGGCAGACATCTAGATTGCAGCCAAACAAAAAAACATACACCTATATTGGACCCTAAAGAAATAGGCACAAAGAAACCTTTGCAAGCCTCACCTGTACCCCCAAGGGAATGGGAATGATACCTAAAAAATTTAAATAAATCAAACTTGAGAATGGAAAACATGAAGCAAGTGCAGAGCAAGATAGGGGACAATATCCTAGATAACGCAGCTCCCTCACCTCAACAAATTGAATACTATATAAGAAATGCAATGGGCCTGGATCAGATCCCAATAAAGGTACTCCAAACTAACCCAAAAGAATGAAGCTTGTTTTTAGCCCCCCTCTTTTCCCACTGCTTTGCCACCGGCGAAATTCCAAAATCTTGGAAGGAAAGCATCGTTATTCCAATAATTGCCGACAGATCACGCTGTTGGATGCAACAGGGAAGATCTTCGCGACCAGTGTCCTGGATCATCTCACAGAGTGGGCTTTTTGAAATGGATCGATCCCACTAAATCAAGCTGGGTTTTGTCAAATTGATAAATATTTGGTCTCAAAATCACAGGTCATCTACTCAGTCTTCATCAATTTTTCAACTGCATTTGACAGGGTAAACAGACCCAGACTTTGGCATAAGCTAAAGAAATTGGGTATATCGGACGACTTGCTCCATAAAATTATGTCACTTCACTCTGAAACTTGCTGTCAAGTACAATTGGGGAAAGAGAAGGGTCTCACGCGCCCAATTAAAACATCAAACGGCTTAAGGCAAGGTTGCCTTTTAGCTCCACTTCTACTTTCCCTATATCTCAGTGATCTTCAGGAAAGTTTTATGCTGGTAATAAACTTTCCCCCAAAAATATCTATACAAAAAATTCTTATCATGATGTACGCCGATGATGTGATTATTTTAGGCCTTATTCCATTTGGTCTCCAAAGGAACTTACAAGCACTCACTAAATATACAGAAGAACATTTTCTAGTGCCAAATATAACAAAAATAAAAATATTCAGTTACAAGGAAGAATAAGATACACAAATTATAACTGGACTTTAGTAGGAAAATCAGTGGAAGTAGTAAAGGAATACACCTACTTAGGGCACATTTTTTCACAAAGTTTACAAAGTCTCACCCATCTTAAGCATTTGGCTGGCAAAACAGACGTACATGTTGGGGAGCTCTAATGATTATACTCCTGGAAGCTCCTGGGTCTCTCACCTTTCCCGGGGAATTTGTGGCGGCGGGGCAGCAGTGAGAACGAGTTCTCTCCTAAAATTACACAAGGCCATTGTGGAAAACCCTGGAGGATTATAGACATTGGTAAAAAATCTCAGCTGAAATATCGAGCAGGGTGTATGCAGGCAAGCGGCTTGGAACAGCAACAAGCGGCAGTTTTGAATCACGGCACACCTGAGCTGGGTCTGCAGAGGATGGCGTTTGCTCTGTAGTGCTCACGGCAGGCTCTGGAGACACACGCTGAGCGGAATCATTCTCTGCGGTCAGACTGCTTTCGATCTACTTTTGCCTCGGCTTTTTGTTCGACCACACCAGCACCACAATACTTCTGAGTACAACAAATTTAATGAGTGCTTGGGGTATAATCCAGAGCTGGGAGACAGACGCTGCTAGCTCCAAGGTGGGAGATGTGCTGTATGTTCTTAAGACTGTCTCAAGGAAAAAGCGACTGCAGGTGGAGATTTTGAATTCTTGCCGGTAAGACTTTTCAGTCTAATTTCATTCCGAACTGCAGAGCTGGAAGAAGCTCCAACAGAAGCTCCAACTCATCGTGCTCGGAAGAAACATTCAATTAGAGCTTTTCTGAGAAAAACTATTAAACCTGGGGGTTACAAAAGACAAGGGCAAATCTGTCTTATTTTAAAATGCTCAGGAACTCATTATAATAAGCGTTTTCTCAGGACTACTCAATGCTTATTTGTGTGAAGAGACATGATTGTGCCGCTCGGGTAGGAGTTACTGTTTTCTCCTGGGCTGAGTGAATTTTGAGAGACTGCGAGGACCAGCAGCCCTCCAACATTGACGCTGCTGCCTCTTCCCGCCCCCCAGGCAGTCTGTAGTCTGCATATAGCTTTACTATGGCTGCTCGTTAGTCAAGGAGCAAATCCTCGGCTGCAAGGGGTCACTTGACAGGAACTCTGGATAATTTTATTACAAGAGCAAATCTAGTCATTGACCAGGGGATAACTCTTATGGAGCGTTGTGTGTCGCAGGATCTTGCTCTGGCCAAACGCTCCTCAATGGGTCATTTTGCTAACGCTCGGACACCTGAGCACGATGACCGTGCTAACACAACTCTTGCTCCTGCAATTCTAGACACTTCACTTGCTTCCCAGGAGCATGAGCGTACCTCACTAATTACTTGTCCACTAACTCCAGAGGCTTCGCAAATTATTGTCACCTCAACCCTGGCCAATTCCCCTGAGAAAACCTGTACTCAAAATCTCCGGGGGAGACAAGAGGGTGTCAAACCAAAGAGAAAACGTGCTGCCATGACCACTACTGGCGGAAGAAAGCCCAAAGTTGCAAAAAGGCCTGGGGATAGTGATATAACTGCAAAAGAGAATGAGTGCCAGCCTCTGATTGATTTGACTAGCCAGGAGTTACTGTCATCAACTGGACTGGACCCAGGGCTAATCCCTGAGGATGCGGCTCAGTTCTCTGGTGGCTTGAGGACCACTGAAGATTCCTTTTTTACAAAATTGGGCAATCTCCTAAGATCTTG
The DNA here is from genome assembly GCF_964263255.1 of Lissotriton vulgaris. Taxonomy (NCBI): domain Eukaryota; kingdom Metazoa; phylum Chordata; class Amphibia; order Caudata; family Salamandridae; genus Lissotriton; species Lissotriton vulgaris. The sequence continues at coordinate 1,347,827,348 of NC_141694.1, read as the reverse complement.
GCTAGGGCCGATAGAAGACAGACTTGGGCGCATTGAATACCAACTTGCCCAGCTGGAACTTGTTACAAGGGGCATTATGGATAAGACAACGCCTTGCAGCTCGGGACTGGGTACTGCTCAAGCAAACCTTGTGTGTGATGGCTCTGTAACAGATAATTTTCTCCCTTGTGTGGTTCCATCTATTCCAAATGCCACAAAACCCTCTCTACTGTTTCCTGCCGATGCTCGGCCCGACTTTCTGTTAATTCGAGCGGGATCGCTTCCATCACTGCAGCAAAATAAAAGATAGTGGCCAGACGTTGGATGCAGCAGTAGCTCAGGGGGCTTCTACAAATTATCTACCCCCTGAAACCAGCCCCTATCTGGTAGTACTAACAGGCATCCCTGAAAGAAGCAACCTTGGCCAGGAATCGTTTGCGCCTTTAAAAAACAAAGTGACACACTGGCTTAACAACAGACCACTACCCTCTTATATCACCAGTGAAATTGTGATGGTACGTAGGCTCTCCTGGGTGGGACGCAGCCCCAAAACTATTGCTGGTGACTGCGTCCTGGTAAAATTTAGGGATCCCCACACTGTGGAGCACATTTGTAATTGGAACTTTAACAGTACTGTGACAACTATCCAATCCCACCCCTTGTCAATTTTCTATACTTTGACAGATTCTGCAGAGCGTGCAAGTGATTGGACCATAGTATCGCAACGAACTGGGGGAAGGCCAGATAGGGGTAGACAGGGGCAACCAATCGCCCAGAGCTATCCAATTACTCACAACAGGTTTAGCAGTCTGGAAATGGTGGACTGACTACAGAACAGCAAGCTGGATATTGTCCGCAACAGTCAACTAAGGTACCATATCGAATCTAGCAGAGGGTCGGAGCTGTATAGTGGCGGTCCACCTGGTCTATCCAGTAATACTCCGGATCCACATACCCACATCCATGGGTCTAACATGGATGTGGCTATTGATGGTTTGGTGACTACATGTTTTCCATGCATGGCTCTCCCTCCTCAAGCAGCCACTGGTGTTGAACTGCCATTGGCCAGTGTGGTCTTCCCAAACCCTCTGTTACAACTGAAGACGCTGAAACTTTTATCCTGGAATGTGGCGGGTCTTTCGCACAATTTAAACCGCGTAGAGTGGGGATCCTTGGTGGACCAATATGATGTTTGCCTTTTTCAAAGAGACCTGGGCCAGGGATGAACACTCTAGAGCTGGATTCGCCACATTCCATGTACCTGCTAGGTGGGGAGGGAAAGGTCAACCGTCAGGCGGCCTTGCTGCCTGGGTAGCTACTCATTTGGGTTGCACGGCAGAGACTATGGCCACTCACTCTGAAGACATCCTGTGTATACTCCTGGAGTGGCCAAACTCGTTTAACCTAGCCATAGTGAATGTTTATTCACGCCCCGTAAGTCCGGCATCCAAATCGGTCACTATTGATGACCTATCCCTTTTTCTGAGCATTCTGATTTTTTTCTCTTGGTAGCAGGAGATGTAAATTGTAACTTCGAACCCTTATTAGGAACGAGTGAGGGTGCTCTTATGGGCGAGGATGACTATTGGGCCGTTCCACCCTGCCAATCCCCACGCCCAAAGTCCTGGTCCCCCCTGGCGATTCAGATCATGGCCCTTATTTTCAATAATTCCTTGAGGGCCTGCAATGGGCACACACCCTCTGACACTCCATCGATGTGCACCTATAACAAGAGGGGCCATGAATCCCGCCTTGACAACATCATGGTGGAAACAAGGACGTGGTCTAAGGTTATTGACTTTAGAGTAATCCCCAGGGTCGATAGCGACCACAATGCCCTCTGCCTGGAGATGATTTACCCAGGACTGAAGGAAATATCGACCTCAGGAATGGCTGTGTTAGTGGTGGTCGGATTTGACCTTATCCATAAGTGTTCAATATAGATTCCACAGGGCTGTGTAGAATGCTCCGTTATACAAACTTCTTGTGTCCCTGTGAGACTTTTTTCCCTTTCCCTAAAAACCTCTTACTGAGCAGTCGTGGTATTTTGAGACGCTCCCTAGGTAGCTGAAAAGGGAAGCTCACCCGCGAATCATTGCTTGGCTTACTGTTTGGTTAGTGACCACGCCCCCTCTACTCAGCGTTCTGCTCCGTGAGGTTCCCGTTGTGTTCTGAGATCCTCCTGATTCCTTTTGCTCCCGTTTGTGCTCTTTTCCAGCTCCTGAGATTTCTGCCTTTGGGTCACGGTATTTTCTGTTCCAGTTCCGTGTCCTGTCTGCTGTTTGTTCCTCTTGCCCTGCTCCGTAACCTTTTCTTGTCTCGGCACGCTCTTCCCCGGTGCCTAGCGTCCCCTTCCGCCTGAATTCCACGTCTGCCTGTCTCCCCTCCTCGGTGTCAGTTCCGAACTTGCATTCTTCACTGTGTTAGACTCCGCGGTCATTTGTGTGATCGTAGGGGTTTTTGTGTATGTCCGTGTTTGCGCTCTACTCCGTCTTCAGTTTACGAGTAGAGTGTGTCTGGTCTAACGTGTCTTGTTGTATGTACGCCCACTCCGTTCTGCTCTTCGGTTTCTAGTCAGACGGGGTGTGTCTATTGTCCGTGTTTTATGTGGTTGTTCCCTTCCTCCGCTCTGTCTTTAGCTTATGAGCTGGAAGAGGGGATTATATGTTACTCGCTCCACGCTGTCTTTAGTTTATGTGTTGGAAGTGAGTTTCTGTGTCACTTTGTCTTTAGCTCTATAAGTGACACTAGTGTTATTCAGCTGGACTTGTGGCCCCCAGTCCTGCTCTGTCTTAAGTTTATGAGTAGGACGGGAATTGGTGCATTCTCCTTCAGAGATTTACTTGCTAGTTGTCCACCAGGTTCTCTGCTGTATCTCGTGGTTCTTGCCTGGACTCCTAGCTTAAAGCCCTGTCACTCACTTGTGAGGTAAGTGGAATTGTATGTTGAACACTTGTATATCAGCCCTGTAAAGTACTGGTGAGGTTAATATTCTTGTATATTTATTTTCCAGTCTCCTGCCATCAAGACTGCAGCTACATCACCCTGCTGGGGGAGAGTGGTATACTCCCTGGGAAAGTTCCCCCCACACTTTTTGGTGGCAGCTGCCTTATAGCGAAGTCATACTTTCTCGCTTTGGTAGTTGTTGTTTGGAAGTGTGTGGGACATTCATCTTTGCTCCTGTGGACGAACCCCCTCCTCTCTCGAGAGGGACCCTTGACAGACTGACCCAGGCGAAGGGCTGATACTTTCAAAAAACAGACGCAGGGTAAAGTGGGGTAAAATAGCAGATTCCCAGGATGAACTGGCTAAACTGTACAATTTGGTTCTCCCTCGACTCCTGCAGGTAGACAACTTGATTGCCCTACCAATATCCCCAGATTTTAATATGGATCTGCGGCACCTCCACTTGGATCTAGTTTCCTGCCTACAAGAGGTTTTTAATCCCCAGGGTCCAAACAGGAAAAAGAGAACATTAGTTTCATCCTGGTACAACCCAGCCTGCAGAAAGCTCAAGTCCGAGCTGATTGAGGCAGTCAAGTCTGGGACAAATAAACCTAGAATTATTGAACTCAGACTGCATTATAAAAAAGTAATGGCTCATGCAAGGAGTGAGTGGGATCTGGATAGGTAAAATAACTTAACCACTGCTCTGGAAACTAGGGTCGCACGTAGATTCTGGTCACTAGTAAATATAGGCTCGGGGGAACCAAAATCAGCAATAGATCCCAGCATTGATGCCTCAGTCTGGGAATCTCATTTGAAAGCCTTATACTCAGTTGAACCTGCGGAGGATAATACAGCAGCACCTCTACTTTTAAACATTGAGCATGAGGTTTTAGAGTTCACATTGGGGGAGGTGTCCCACGCAATAGGAAAACTTGCAGTGGGTAATGCCCCGGGACTTGATAAACTCCCTGGGGACCTATTTAGGCATCAACCAGGGATCTGGGCCCCCTCCCTGCTCATCTATTTTAATGCAATCTTGAGGGGTATGGAGGTTCCTTCCACTTGGCTGGGAGCGGAGATAGTGCCAATTTTTAAGAAGGGTTCACCTCTGCTCCCAGCCAACTACAGGCCTATTAGTCTTATTGACGTCCCCCAAAACATTTTTGCACGGCTTGTCCTCGACCATCTACTGGCATGGATGGAGGACCATGAAGTACTAATTCCGCTTCAGGCAGGGTTCCGGAGGAACACATCCACCATGGATCAGATCTTTCGCCTGATTCTCCTGTATTGGAAAACAGCTAAGATTGAGGGTGGCAGCCTCTAAATGGTGTATGTGGTCCTCCGGTCCGCCTTCGATCTAGTACCACAGGGAAAATTGTGGGGGTCCTTCAGGATCTGGGCGTTCCGCCCGGAATTCTGGATGTACTGATGAGATTGCATGAGGGTAACTTTGCCCAGGTCAGATGCGCAAGGAATGGGGCATTGTCATCAAGGTTTATGGTCGACAGAGGGGTGAGGCAGGGTTGTGTTTTGGCCCCAACCCTGTTTTGCCTCTACCTAAATGGTGTAATTTCCCATCTGGATAATGTCTCCAATAACGACGCACCAGGGTTGGCTGGCAGGAGGGTTCCGGCGATTATATTCGCCGATGATACCCTCCTTCTTTCCAAATCCCCAATGGGGATTCAGCAAATTTTGAATGGTTTTGGGGACTTCTGTCGAAGCTGCGGTCTTGAGATAAATGCCGATAAAACAAAATTCATGATATTTAATCCTCCAGCATCTACATGTTCTAATCAGACTCTGGGCAGTGTGAGGTTGGAAAGGGTCACTACATTTCAATATCTTGGGGTCACACTCCGTGAAAATCTTTCCTGGGGACCTCAACAAGTAAAATCCCAACTTAAACTATCACAGTTTGTGGGAGGCATCTCCAAAATCTCAAACTCATTAACTCTTAAGCCAGTGAGCCCAGCCCTAGAGCTCTACAAGAGCCAAGCAAGGGCTGCAGCTCTCTATGGCGGAGAGCTGTGGGGACACTCTCACGGGGCAGAGATTGCCAAGATTGAATCAAAATGTATTAGACGTTTGCTGAATCTCCCCCAAAGTACCCCACTCCTTCCCCTTAGGCTAGACCTGGGACTGACTTCTATTGAAGATGAGTTAGCTCTGAAATTGCTAAGGTTTTGGCGCCGGATATGGGTAACAACAGATCTGCTCCATTACAGGCAAGAGTTGAAGCAGATCCTAACTCTCAATGGTGCAGCTAAAATTCCCTGGTTGGCGTTTATAAAGCGGTAATTTTTAAGCTTAGGCCTGCCTGAAATGTGGGATAATCCGGAAAGGGGCTGTCTTGAGGTATCTTGTAAGTCCCTTACCAGGATCTACAAGGAAAAGAAAATGAACTTTTATCTCTGCACCCCTAATGCTGGCTCTCTGACCGATTCTTTTTAGCTTTCAAAAATTCTTATTTGTTCGAGGATTTTATGGATGTTGTTTTCCCAATTTTAGCCAGGAAACTTTTTATTCAATGGCGATATGGCACCTTACCAATTAAAGCTTTCACAAGCAAATGGTCCAATGCTACCAACAAGTCTTTTCCGGGTTGCAGTAGTGATGTAGAGGACGAACTCCATGTCCTCTTCTTCTGGCCCTCTTATACTAAGTCCAGGAAGTATTGGCTTGTACCACTTTGCAGAAACTTAGGTGTTAGAATTTGTTCACATGCTTTTAGAAATTTAAAGACAGATACTTCAAGTCTTATCGTGTTTGCACTTTCTAAGTATTTATTAGCCATGTGGACAAAGAGGCGTCAAATAGTAGATATTGAATGTTAAGCATAAAACACCTTGATCCTTTTTATACTGTAAATACTTTTTCTATGCATGCAATGAATTCTATGGTGTCTATGCAATGAATTTTATAATTATTTCCTCTGTATTTTGTATTTATTACTGCTCTTTTAGGGCCTCAAATGGCCGAAATAAGGAACTTTTTAATTGAATTGATTGCACTCCTCCACTGGGCACAGACATTTTTCGTCTCTTTTACAGGTTTTTAGCTCCAAGATTGCACCAGTTCTATCATATGCTATTGAATATATCCCAATAAGACAATGGTGACTAACACAACTCAAAGAAGGCCAAATTCTTCGGAAACTAACTAAAGTGCACCAAGCCTTCCCTGCACAAGCCCTGCGCCTTGAGCTTTCTCTACTTAGTACATATGCCAGCGGAATTACCAGTATTATAAGATGGGTCTGCAATATTTTACATGCTGAACAAGGTACCTTAAGAGCTTTACTAAAATTGGAGACTTTTGTTCACGGATTACCAAAACATGTCTTTACCCAAAATGTATTAACTGCACTTAAGATATCGAATTGTACAGTTGAACTGTTGAAATCTTGGTCTCAGGCACCCTTGAAGCTCTTTTTAAAGCATCTAACCCCAAGGATAAGTCATGACCTCAACATCGAGCACTGTATTATATTGCAACATTATAAACTATTTGCGGAGTCAATAGAATTCAAACAAATGCAACAGTATACTTGTTTCACCTTAAGGCACGGTGCACGGCGATGTTTAATATTACTTAGGCTTGGGATCCTTTCTTTTGAAATCTTTTAACTGTAAATGAACTTATAATGAAAATGCCAGTAGTTTATGTGACCTTTGTAAAGGTGGCGTGCAAGATTTGAACCACCTTTTGTTTGTTTGTCCTAACTTGACAGTGGTCGATGCCAGAAAGCGGTTTATATAGCAAATCCAAACAAAGTGTAACACCATAACTGTACAGAGCCTGATTTCTCTTCTTAAGTTACCTCCCATCGAGTTTGTTTGTTATAATCTGTTTACATCTTTAAAAACCTTTATACATTTGTACTAGGATGAATGTCTAATAATTTTTTATAACAAGTGTTCTTTTATTGCTCTTCATTTTCGTATTTGTTGTTCTCAGTAGAGAACTAACTCAAATAAAATACTTGAAACTGAAACTGAGTTCTTTTGTATAAAGAAATACTTGATTTTTAAAACATGTGCTTTATTGTTATTAAAGATTATTATTCACCATTTGCTTTACTACAGCATCCATAATAAAACCAGGAAGCTCCATTCATCTCCCGACACAGGACAAGACTCGAAACTGGCCTATCACACAGAATTCGTTCAATTGTTAATCCATAGTCCTTTCTCTATCCCTCTATCTACCTGTACTCCCGAGCCAGGCTACCCTAATGCCCCCAGTATGGCGGAAGTCCAATTCATCTATATTTTCTTCCCAATTAACTAATCAGCTCAACTGGGTAAGTAGGTTCTTTTGCATCTTGTACTCTTCTAGGCGAGAGAAGGCAGTGAGACTATAGGAAGGCCTAATTCCTCTTATATATGTTTGAAAATTCTCGATATTTCAGCCCGGATTTGTGTTTGGCAGTTGCTTTTAATTTTCACTCTTTAAATAAATTGAAATTATTTAATTTGACATGGAAGGGCGTTGCTTGTCTGACTCAGGGGGTCGTATAATGTTGGTCTGTGCTAGCTCAGCGCATAGTCAAGTGCCTGCTTTTCTGTGCACGAGGTATCTAAAGTTCAAACATATACCTCAAAATTTCTGTAAGTTATTGTGTGAACCTTTACAAAGAACAAGTCAGAAACAGAGAGAACAAATCTATGTTCACTGTTTCTGAATGTTTCAATTTAAAGTTCATGAACTTACTCAGAGAAATTCTGTATTATTTGTTTGCGGACACCTTGAACGCAAAAACGCAGGGCTTTGCTCTGTTCTGCGCCAGCACAGACCATCATGATTCGTCCTAGTGTGGTTTAATAGTCCTGTCATGATTTTACAGTCTCTCGTTTGGGTGGAACATTTAGGGCCATATTTACTATCAATTCAGGCAATGCACCATCGCAAGGGAACTTGCTGCATTGCATTTCAGGAAATGGAGAGATAAAACATTAGCAATATCTATTAGGATATAGGAAACTGTGCTCTGCCCAGCACAATGCCTGGATTATGTTCAGGATTGGTTTTGTGGAGAAAGGTTTACCTTCCAGCACAAAAATATTCATTAGAGGTGCATTCCTCTTTCAGACTGCAAATACAGATATTTCTCCTCCTTACACCTCTCTGTTGTAGGTGCAGCATTTTGGTGCAATCCCAGGTTTACTGTCTTTAGTAAATTCGGAATGCAGCAGGTTCCATGGATAGATGCAGAAGAAAGACCATGCTTGAACCAGGAAATGCCTACCACAGCAAAATATAGCGCAATGCACCACAACACAGAGCAGGCTACTGCAGCGAGTCACTTTTCTTTACAAAGTCATACAAAGTGGTACAAACTGCCCTTTGAATGGGCTTGTAAATCGAATTTTAGCACTTGTGTTGCCTTGCGGTGACTTGTGTCATGCAAGGAAAATGCAGGTCCTTAGTAAATCTGGCACTTTATCTCTGTGCTGCTTGCACAGTTTATTTTTGGTACAACTTTTCTGTGCCAAAAGGCCCATAGGAAATAGTTAATATTTTGACTTGTTATAGGGGTAAAACACATGCACTGGACACCTGTAGCAGGGTGGAAGTGCTTCGAGGTCCAAATATGCCAGCAGTCTAGAACCATAAATGCAAACAAGCATCAGGAATATGCAACACGCATTTGAAAAGCCAATGCATCTCAACTCTGATCATTGCAGCAGCTGTGTAGCATGCTTTATGAAAAAAGAGATGATGCGGCCACCACATCATTCTGTAGGCATGTGCATGCGTTCAACACACATGTGGAAACATACAAAAGGACACAGATTTTTTTTATTTCTGAAATGGATCTATAAATACAAAGAAATAGAAAAGTACTTTTTTTAGATGTCGTTTGAAAGCACTTTTCACAAAGAAAACTGAAGAGTGGTATGGAAGGGATGAATGGTGAGGGTGAAGCAACAGGGGAGGCAGAACATGGGCGCGGGGAGAGAAAAACAGGAGAAAGTGAGAAACATTGAGCATGGTAAAAAGCATGTGTGCAAGAGAGCAACAAGAGTATGGGGAAGAGAGAAGCATATGAGCTAGAAAAAGCAATGTGGGAGGGGTGGAAAAGCACACAAGAGAGCCAGCTGAAAAACATGCGAAAAAGAGTTGGTCCCTAAAAGTGAGCAGAGGAAAGCATAGAAGGCAGACAATCAAAGAGATGGTAAAGAGTTAATGCTCCATGACAGGGACAAACACATGATGAATAATCTGAAAAAAGGAAAGTCATCCAAAAGAAAGTAAGCAAATAAGAGTGACAGTAAAGCCATCCAATGGTAAGCATTGGCTGCAAGCCTCTGCATGCTCCTTGTAAGCTCCTAATATATCTATTGTGATCAGACAGCTTGCACTGCCTGGTGGGCTTTATCTAGAAAGGAGTCTGATTCAAAACAATCCTGCAAAAATAAAGATGTTCTTATTTGTCACCCAATGCAAGTTTATTTCCCATCACAACAAATCCTAATGAAGTACTATGATTGTTGTGTATCGAGTTATGTTTTTGTTTTCAAGCATGGAGAAATGTGCATTAATATGGAAAAATTGGGCATTAGCATTAATAGATTTCATTTGATTTAAATTTCCAAAAATTAAACTGAAACAAAAAATTATTAAACATTGTGTGTGAAGTGATACAAACCATATGTAAGCCCCCTTCACATTTGTGTAAGCCCCCTTCACATTTGTGGAAAACATTTTTAAAGACTGTTAATAAATAAATCAAGATCAAACAAAAATCCAATCAGTTGAACTGGAGATATGCAATTATAAAGATGTAAGTAAAAATAGTGAAAATAATGCACAAAGTGCCAATTGTGGATATCTAGTCACGCTGGACTGGGGCAAAGTCACAAGTTCAGGCAACCAAGATGGAACATGGGCACACAGCAGGGACCCAGTTAGGCCCTTGAACAAGAGTACCTCGTTGTGGAGAGTTGCTAGGTCCTGCAGCGAGGATGCGTCATGCAGCTGAGACAATGCTTCAGTTCCATGGAGCAGAGAGGCTGCGATGAAAGGTCCTGCACCATCATCAAGGATCCCATCGATGAGGGCTTGCGATGCAAAGTCAGGCGTCCAGGATGCATCACGCAGCTGAGGGAAAGCATTGGTTCTGAGGAGCTGCCAGGCCACCTCACGAAAGTCCATGCAATAGAGGCGCTGTGTCAATTTTGCTCTGGGTTGCGCGGCTCAGCAAAGGAGATGCATTGGTTCTGCTAGATCCACAGTTGGGCTGGCAGGGCAACTTCATGACCACTTCCAGGACTGGGATGGCACCATCTGCCAGAATAGTACTCACAGTTGCAGAGCCCTAGTGCTGGTTACAGGAGACTAGCCCTTAGTGTCAACCTGGTGATTCTGGGTAACAGTTTCAGGTCAAGTCCTTCTCATCCAGTCAAGAGGGCCGCAAGTAGCAGGTCAGCACAGCAGGCAGCAGTCCTTCAGGCCAGCAGTCCAGCTGAGTAGCAGTCCTTTCAGCAGCCATTCTTCCTGGCATAGGCTTCCACAGGTCAAGAAACGTACTAAAGAGTTGGTTTCTAAGGTCCATTATTAACCCCCTAGTGCCTCCTTTGAAGTGAGAAAAGCTTCCAGAGGTTTTATTTTGAAGTGCACTGGTCTCCTGCCTCCACTGCCTGGTTCCAGACTACCGACAGGGGGTATGCAATTGTTTGTGTGAAGGCAGGACACAGCCTATTCATGTGTGAGTGAAGCTGTGCCTACCTCCATCCTACCCATCCTGCCAGTGATGGCCCAGCCAGGCACACCAAATTCTCGATTGTGTGTGGTTGCCAAGGAGGAATACACAAAGCCTAACTGTCAATTACTCCCTGTCATGTGACCCAGAGACAGGCTGGAGGCACTAAATTGCTAAGGTAGGAAAATGCCAACTTTCTAAAAAGTGAAATGTTCAAAATTGTAAACAAAAATCCAACTTTATCATAAAAGATGATGATTCATTACAATCCTAAAGACACCAAACATCAGCTGTTTACCTGTTCCCTATTCCCATTCGGAAGTTACCGCTTATTAAATGTACTACAGGACCTCCAATGGTCTCCCTTGGAAGATGCAGCCCTCGCAGTAGCGAACAACAAATTGAATAATTTTTCACTACCAGGACGTGTAAAACCTAAACCCTCATTTCCTACCATTTAACTGCATTGAACTCTGCCCTGAGGGCCTACCTTAGGGTGAGTTATCAGTATTAAAAAGGAAGGTTTGGGCCTGAAAAAAGCTTTCTTTTGCTAGATAAAAATGGCAGCATAAAACTGCATACATAGACTGGAATGGCAGACTTGACATATATTTAAAGGGCCACATAAGTGAATGGCACAATAAGTGCTGCAGGCCTTCTAGTAACATTACATTTATAGCCCATGTTACATGTAATACCAGTTTACTAGGGACTTCTAACTCATTTTATTATGCCAATTGGGGATAAGCCAATATTAACATGTTTTAAGGAGTGACCACATGTACGTTAGCACTGCTTAGTAGTAGTAGTGTACACAGAGTCCAAACGCCAGCAAAAACAAGATCAGCCAAAATGGAGGATGAAGGCAAAAAATGTTTGGTGAAGCCTACACAAAGACTGAAAGGTCCAACAGAGTACCATTTTGGGGCAGGGGGATAAAAGCAAGAAGAGGGAAATACAGGGTGAAGAAAACAGAAGTAAATTGGAACAAACAGCATAGAAATAGCTGTGGATGGACAAGAGATGTGCCTGATGGCAAGTGCATTTCAAGAGAAATCCACAAAATAGGGTAAAAGTAACTATAGCTTGCAAATGAATTACACATTCATCATAAATAAATAAATCGCCTGCATTAAGCTTCCTCACTTGAGTGTAGAAATTGACGAAAAACACAGATTACAAAAAATGTGTCCATTATGCCAAGAATAGGCTATAACTCATGTCATTAAGTAACTTTAGGCATGAGTTATCGTTTCTTCAGATAAGAATAACTAAAAGCATAAGTATAACTGATGAATTTATATGGTTTTGTAAGGGAAAATATTACCATCACTATAACATATCTCTAATTCGTTTTTTTTAAAGTGAAATTCTTTTACTGTAAACTAAAATATATTTTCCTTATGTTAATACAACCACTTCAACACATGGCCTTCAGCTGTGCATGGCAGGGGTTGGCCAAACCGCTGCATGCACTGAACCCCATGCTGTGGTAGCATTTGGCTGTGCTTGGCGGGTATGGTTTTTTAATTTCCCTATTGGGCTTCGGATCCACAAGTACCCAGGTTTACCCACGGATCATCCACTCCCCTTAGGGATCCACAGGTACCCCCTGATCCTCTATTCATTTTTGTCCTCAATTCATGACCCAGAAAATGTTTGGGCCACTTTGTGGCCCATGAGGTGTCCCTCAAAGACCCCTCCATGTGTTCTATGGGGGCCAGGATACCTGTATCCTGATCTCTTATGTGTTTTGACACTTTATTTCTCCATCCCCCAGCCAAGCGACAAATAAACTGTTGACCCCAACTTTCCTTTCAGGTTGCGGCCAACCAATCCTGGGTTTGCTTTTTCCCTGGCTCTCTGGTGCCTGTGGGTACCCACAAATACCCTACAGGTAGATCTGTTGCTAGATAGCAGTACATTTCTTACTTTAATAACTGCTAAACTACTGAACAGATTTACACCAAATCACTAAAAGGGCTCTTTCTGGACCAAGATCTATTCATCTGCCAAATTTGGTGTAATTCCGTTCAGTGGTTCAGGCTGTAGGCGTGTCTAAAATTGCAAAACCTGCATAAACATTGCATGGGAAAAAATAGTTTTAGGGTTCCCCCCCTTTTTCTTGGCCTCGGCTTGATGGCTCACTCCAAAATATTTCATGTGAAACTAGGCAAAGTAGACAACTTGTTTTAGAAATAATGGTTAGTTTGTCATTTGACTTGTAGAAAACTAGACCAATTCAGCAGAGCTAAGTATAAATCGTGCACCTGCAATGCACTGCCTATGACCTCACATTTTACATAACTCATGACATGGTCAGTGACATCAATGATGACATTACTGATGACATTTCAAATCAAATCACTGATGATATCATCCGGTGGCTGTGCGTGTTTTTAAAAAGTTTATAAGTGTTCACTATATATCCATACTAACATCATAAAGAGAGAGCCCAAACCTTTGAGGCGGGTAATCTCAGGAACCACAGCACCAATCACAACACCCAATACAGCGTTGGAAAGGGCAGTTGCAGCCGAAGGACATAGGCTATGCAGACGCCCACCATATACATTTAAAAGGTAAAAGAACCATGCCACCGAAGTAGTCCCTTGTGGGCGTGTCAGCGTTGTGCTGTGGGCGTGTGCTGGTGGCGTGACAAACGCTGAGGGCGTGTCGTACGTTCCCCCCTTCATGCCATGTCTCATATTGTGTGCTAATCCCACCCTGCTCCCTTTAAATACCCCTGCACCCCATAATCATAACCTACCCTTACTCCTTAAAATACCACAACATCCTTAAACACTAACCCATCTTAACCCTATACATATACCCTGTACCCCAAAACCCAAACCTATCCCTAAAGCCTAAAAATACCCCTGTAACCCAAAACCCATACCTAGCCCTGAACCCTATAAATACCCCTGTACCTCAAAACCCAAACCTACACCTGAGCCCTAAAAATACCCCTGTACCCAAAAACCCAAACCTAGCCCTGAACCCTAAAAATACCACTGTACCCCAAAACCCAAACCTACCCCTGAACCCTAAAATACCCCTGTACCCCAAAACTCAAACCTAGCCCTGAACCCTTAAATTATCCATGTACCCCCAAACCTACCCCTGAACCCTAAAAATACCCCTGTACCCCAAAACCCAAACCTAGCCCTGAACCCTAAAAATATCCCTGTACTCCAAAACCCAAACCTACCCCTGAACCCTAAAATACCCCTGTATCAGTAGGTGATGTTGGGTCCACATGTAAATTGGGGTGCTAGGACACCATCAGTCATGAGTATGGGCCAACTTTTTGTTAAAATAGCTCTGATGCGTCGTTCCTGACAGTTGTATGTTGTCACAAACCTTAAACTTGGGTCATCTTTGATATTAGAAGTCTCCGGAATGGGGACCTCTGAGGGGCTCAACAGGGATTCCCTAGATCTTTCCTTCAACTTGTCAGTAGCTATTTTGAGCACTTTGTCACTATATCCCCTGTCTTTGAATCTCTTGAGGGCTTGGGTAGTAGAAACTGCTAATTCTTCCTCTGTGCTACAAATCCTTTTTAGTCGGAGCAACTCCCCATAGGGGATGTTGTCGACGACATGGCGAGGGTGTGCGCTGCTGGCGTGGAGAACAGAGTTTCCCGCCGTGTTTTTTCTAAATACTGTGGTTGCAATTTTTCCTTTCTTGATGAACACTTTGACATCCAAGAAATCTATAGTTTGTTTACTCATTTTGTGTGTGAATTTCAGATTTTCTTGGCTCATGTTGAGTTGTTCAATAAAATCGATGGCACTAGTTTCATCCCCCCTTCAAATCATAAATACATCATCGATAAAACGTATTCACTGTACTATGTGTTTGGAGTAAATGTCATGATGTGTTCCCATGAGGACCCGCTTCTCCCACCAGCCTACGTGCAAGCACACATAGCTGGGAGAAAAGCAGGCCCCTATAGCCACACTCCTTTTCTGCAGATAGATCTCCTTTCCAAAGATAAAGTAGTTAATATATAATCTCCATGTGACAAGCTCTGTAATCATCTTGTTATGAATGTAATAATCTAAGAGTTGAGTCCCTAAAAAAAATTCATGTGCCCTCAGTCCTGTGCTGTGTTCAATACTGGTATATAAGGACTTAATGTCCAGGGCAATAAATATACAGTCAGATGTCCATGGAGTGTGCTTTATCTTGTGCAAAAAGTCTCCCGTGTCCTTCACGTAGATGGGCAAGGTTTTCACCAAATTCCGCAAAAAATAATCCACATAAGTAGCGATGTGTTCCGCCATACTGTCAATTGCCGATATAATCGGTCTTCCAGGAACTGGTAGAATTTCCTTGTGGATTTTCGGGATTAAATATAACCTGGGCATGACTGGATGCTCTACATCAAGGAACCTAAACCTACCCCTTAACCCTAAAATACCCCTGTACCCCAAAACCCAAACCTAGCCCTGAACCCTAAAAATACCCCTGTACCCCAAAACCCAAACCTAGCCCTGAACCCTTAAAATACCCCTGTACCCCAAATCCCAAACCTACCCCTGAACCCTACAAATACCCCTATACCTCAAAACCCAAACCTAGCCCTGAACCCTAAAAATACCCCTGTACCCCAAAGCCCATACCTATCCCTAAACCCTAAAACTACACCTGTACCCCATAACCCAAACTTATATCTGAACCCTTAAAAACCCAAACACCCCAAAACATATACCTCAGTACCCCAAAACATATACCCCTATACCCATACTTACCTTATCCAAACATTTTAAAAAAAACATGCTTTTACCATTCATGCATTTACAACAAATTTCGTTGTAAATGTATGCATGGTAAAAGCATATAAAATGTAATACCATGTGTTATAATGGCATTGCAGAGTCATGGTACTTTCGTAATGAAAGTATGTGGAGTGATGGTATGTGGAAAGAAAGTTGCGGAATAATGGGTGTTTACCCTCCCCCAGTAAGTACATTGGTGGCACGGCGGCCCACATCTCCAGCAACATACTCATATTTTTTCACCACCCATTTGAAAAATGCACAGGTCTCTCTCATTGATGGCCAGCACCGACATACACTTCTAGACACACCTCCCACCACAAGTTCTAGAATTGTGAACTTTAGAGCTGGGGAGCTACGTTTGAATCTCGGCATCAGCTCAACATCCTGTGATTCCAGGCAAATCGCTTTGTCTCCCCTTGCCTACCACAAATGAATGTGTTCTTCTGTAATGTAAATTGTGCTCATGCCATGTTGTCGAGTTTGCGCTATATGATATTGCAAGGAAAAATAAAGTAGGGAAACTCGAGTTCACACACTTCTGAACGCGCACTCTTAAGTGCATCAGCAGTGCACTGTGAATCGGAGCGTTTCACAGGCCGGTCACAGATAACAAATGCTATCAAAACGAAATCCTACAAAACAATATACTACTGGCCGGCTGCAATTCATACCCGGACAACGTCGGGACGGGCTGCTCGTATATATATATATATATATATATATATATATATATATATATATATATATATATATATATATTTATTTTTTTGGGGTGGGTGGGTGAAGGGGTGTGTGACTGCCTGCATGGATGAGTGAGTGGTGAGTCTGTGTCTGTATGGCTTTGTGAGTCCGTCTGTGAGGGGTGCATGGGTGAATGAGTGTGTGTATGGCAGTGTTGGTGAGTGAATGGATGTGAATGGATGTGTCAGTGATATATGGGTAAGTAACTGCATATGTGGAATGTAGTATAGGTGAGTGTTGGAATATATGAGTGACTATATTTGTGAGTGAGTAATTGTGAGAGTGGCTACATGGGTAAGTGTGTGCTTGTGTTGCTGGCAGTATAGGTGAGTGATTATGTGTTAATAACTGTACACATAAGTGTGTGGCTGTGTGTATAACTGTATAGGCGAGTAAGTGGGTGTGGGATTGACTCTATGACTGAGTGAGTAGGTGTGTGAGTATCTCTATGGGTGACTGACAGTGTGTGAGTTGCTGTATGGGTGTATGAGTGGATATATTACTGGCTGTATTAATGAGTGAGTTGGTTTATGAGTGGCTGTATGGGTGACTGTGTGGATGTGTGGATGCTCACAGTCACTAGATGATGTGCTTTCCCATGCAAAAAGCCTTGTTGAACTGACGCAGGGAAATCTACAAGATTTGATTAGCCTTGTTTGTGCTAAGAACCAGACGCCCCCCACCCCGGACCTTTGTGACAGTCTTGCGTTGTTTTTCAATTATAAAATTAAAACCATCATTAATGGCCTCGGAAGGGACACTCTGATAGAGGAGGCAGAAGGCCCAGAGTTTAATGGTCATAAAGGCAGAGATCTAACAGACATAAAAAAGTCAGGAGAAACGGAGACAGAGATCACGAATACCTTAACTGATTTTGAGATACCATCGGTGGAGGAATTCAGCAAAATAGCGCTAGGTATTTCCTCCGGCTCACCTCTGGATCCTTTGCCATACAAAATATGGAAGGAGTTGGGAGCAGAACTGTTCCCCATACTCCACCATATTTGCAGGCAATCTCTTCTTAGTGGCTTAGTACCCACTTGCTGGAAACAGGCATTGACAACTCTTTTAAAAACGAACAACATCTTAGAGGATGTGCAATTTGGTTTCGGTCCAGTCACAGTACATAGACTGCCCTGGTGACTGTTATGGATGATCTTCGCATGCGTGATTCCCGTTAAGAAGGTACGAAATCTGGGTATCATATTTAACAATAAGCTGACGCTTGAATCACAGGTTAATAAAACCGCGGGGAGTTGCTTTGCTATCATTAGAGTTGTTAGGAAAATTCTTCCGGTTCTGCCTACACATGCTCGAGCACTGGTAGTACAAAGCACCATCTTAAGTAGATTGGACTATTGCTATGCCTTGCTGCTGGTATCCCCGAGATATCTAATAGAGAGGCTCCAGAGGATCCAAACAATAGCAGCTAAATTAGCCTTGGGGAGGTCAAGGCGCTCCTCTACCACAGTGCCACTGGTGTATTTAGAATCTCGGGGCTTTTATACTTGAATATATCCCATTAAAATTTTGGGAAATGGTGCATATACAAATCTGCACATTAATCTGTATCGAAGCACAAAGATCACTAATATATAATTCACCAGATAGTTCTAAAAGACCATATATTCCTCTCTAAAATGTGTAAATACATATGTTTGTGGTTGAATACATCACTACTCTCATGATAATTGAATGAGTGCTTAGATTCCCTGAGGATACAGGTAATGCCTGGATGATTCTCTGAGTATGTGGGAACTTCATGGGTCATTCCATACCTGCATAGTTACTTCCTGCGTATTTGCAATTAGTTTTCACTACTATCTGGGTGTTTAGATGAGTGCATAAGTATTGCCTGAATGATTAGATAAATGCTTTACTAATGGCTCAATAATTCCATACATGCATAGGTAATGGTTGGATGATTAAGTGGGAGCAGCTCCAGTGCCTGGAACATAGCAGCAGTGCATGCATAGTATATAGTAGGGATTTACAGAGTGCATGGATAGTGCATACGTGTTTGGTAAAGTGCGTACATAGCACCTAGGAGATTGGATGAGTGTATGAATAGTGCTTCAGTGATTGGATGGGTACATGGCTGCTGCCGATGTGTTTTTGGCTGAGTGAACAGGTAGTGTCTGGGTGTTTAGATAAGTACATAAGTAGTGCCTGGATAATTGAATGACTGCATTAGTAATGCCTGGCTGATTAAATGAGTGCATGACTAGTGTCTGAATGATTGCATGAGTCCATTCTTAAAGTTTGAATGATTGCATGAAAGCAAGTGTACTACTGGGATGATTATAGTAGTGCAACAGTATTGCCTCAGTAATTAAATTAGTGCATAGGTACTGGATGGATGATAGGAACACTGCAAGGGTATTTTATAATTGGATGAGTGCATGGGGTTTTCCTCAGTATTTTTATGAATGCATAGGTTGTAAGTGGGTGTTTGGATGAGTACATGGGTTGTGCTTGGGTGTTGGAATGACTAAATAGCTACAGCCTTCGTAATTGTATAAGTGAATGGTTAGTGCCTGGGTGATTGGATGAATGCATGGGTAGTACCTGCATAGTTGAATGACTACATGATTAGTGCCTGTGTAATTGCAAGAGTGCATATATATAATGCATGTGCAATTTAATGAGTGATTTGATAAAAATGACTTAGTGGTGACTGACTGATTGGATGAGCGCCTGCTTAGTGCATGGCTTACTGTGAAAGTACCTCCATTGCTGTTGGATACATATTAGTTGTGACTATATCTATGACTCATTGTTTAAGTTGTCCTATCAGTATGAAGTTACCTGTTTTAGAATATCTATCCTTTTCTACTGAGCTATGTGTGAGTGAAGTCTAGATATCACACTTGTTATATAATTGGATACATGTTTCTCTAGGA
This sequence comes from Lissotriton vulgaris, assembly GCF_964263255.1. NCBI lineage: Eukaryota > Metazoa > Chordata > Amphibia > Caudata > Salamandridae > Lissotriton > Lissotriton vulgaris. The sequence continues at coordinate 1,347,808,278 of NC_141694.1, read as the reverse complement.
GCATACATTGCTCTATTACTCAGCGTGCACATACATCAGTAAGTTTCTAAAACTGAAAACAACAATTCTCACTTTTCCAAAACACAAAACCTTTTCTTAATGGCATACCTACATTATTTCTCAAATATTTCTTGTCTCTTTAAAACATATATTAAGTATTTCTCAAAGAAAAGTTGCACATCAATTGAAGCTAGCACAAGAAATCTCAAGGGATATTCTGTACTATTAACCTCCTCAATTTTAAACAGAGCATGTTTAAAGAAATGCAGCACCCGCACCATATGTATGAAATTTTCAACAGCCTTAAAGAACATGGATCACCATGGAAACATATATGCGATTTCATAATAGATATACACCTTCAGGCCATCTTTCCAAAAATATATAGTTCGCCATGTACCCATCCAATATATAGTTCGCTACATCTTTAAGTGGCAAATGTATCAACCATTTTTTTAGTCGCAAACGCTGTGAATCGCAAAAAAACAGCATTTGCAACTAAAAAATAGGGAAATGGTATGTATGTAACTATTCGCATCGCAATATAAGGAATCGTAAACATTGCGATTCCTAATGTTGCAAAAACAAATTTTCTGCGATTTTTTTGCAATTTCTCATTTTGCAAGTTTTTTTGCGAAATTCGCAAACATGAATTCGCAAATTAAGAAATCGCAAAGAGATGTATGAAAAATGTGCAATTTGCAAATATGGGAAAATCGCATTTTAAGAAATCGCAGTTACCACCAAGTGCATGCAGGTGGTAACCAGGATGAAAGTATAAAAAGGATCCCATAATGCAATGGAAAGTTCAGAAATGGCTGCACTATACCTGATAGCCAGGAGGCGTATCCATGCCCTTGCACAGAGGAGACAGAGACAGGAGCGAATTTTCAGACTGCGCATCACGCTGTTCCTACAGACTGAAGAGGACATCTATGATAAGTACAGACTTCCCCCACACACCATTTGGACCTCATACATGAATTGAAACCTTTTTTGGAACACCCAACAGGCAGGACAAAATCAATTCCTACCCACGTGCACGTATTGTGCTCACTGCACCTACTGGCTTCAGGGTCTTTATAAAGCGTCAAGGCAGAGGTTGGTGGGGTGTCTCAGAGTGCTCTTTCGCGCTTCTTTCATGCCTTTTTGGATGCAATGCTGAACAGGCTCCAAAATCACATCTATTTTTCAAACACCCAACAGGCCTTACAAGAAACAAAACTGGATTTTTATCAAATTGCACGTTTTCCCCATGTCATTGGCTGCATTGATGGCACCCATATTGCCATAACACCACCAGCAGCTACAGAATATGTCTTCCGGAATAGGAAAAGCTACCATTCCCTGAACATCCAGATTGTGTGCAATGCAAAATACATAATCAATGATATTGTGGCAAAATACCCAGGCAGCACACATGACTCCTTCATTTTCAGACATAGTGGGATTCATGGGCGTCTGATTGCTGGACAGTTTGGAGAGGGATACTTGCTTGGTAAATGTATCTCACACATCCATCCTTCCAAACATTAGTTACTTGTCAGTGGAACATACACTTACTCTTACTTTTCTATCATGCGGGTGACAACGCCATATTTGAATCCATCAAATGCAAGTGAGAGAAGATACAACAGGGCACACCGGTCAACGCGCAGCGTAATTGAACGGACATTTGGCATTTTAACGAGCCACTTCCGGTGCATTCACAAAAGTGGAGGTGCATTGCAGTACAGTCCTGAAACATGTTGTAAGATTATAACAAGCTGCGCAATGCTACATAACATGGCAATGAGAAAAGGCACAGACATTGAAGTGAGTGACTCAGACACATCTGAGGATGATGCCATACCTCCCACTGCAAGGGCAACAGTAGGAGTAGGAGCTGTGGCTGGCCGGCAGAGACGGTCTGAGATAACACAAAATTACTTCTAGGTAAGAAAAGTGCTCTCACAACATTTCTGTATTTTGCAGGTGCTCTGTTTAATCACAATTCAAAAACATTATTAGTGTGATAACCCATGACATGTTACATCACATTCATGGTACAGTGTCATTAAGTGAAAGAACAACCATATGTATAATGGACATAGGGCAAATTAGTGCAATGTAAATGTTCACTTTTTATGGTGGCGGCTAGGTGCAGGGCGGTTTTCAGATTCCATGCTGTCCAAGACAGGTGTAGCAGCAGCACCATGTCTGTCACTTCTGCGCTGCATGACTTGCAATGTTGGTGTTGGATTGTTACTACTCCTGCTAGAGGTGTCCTCACTGTCTGCAGTAGCCAATAGAGTGCTGGCACCAGAGTAGGCAGTTTGTAGTATTTCAACAGCACTTGTAACTTGATCCAGGCCTCTGGCTATATTTTGAGTGCACTGGTTCATCTTGCCCTGCATGTTAATGCTGTGCCTAGTAAAGTTTGAAGTGACTGAACATAATCAGTTAATGGCCTTAGTATAGCATGCATTCTCCCATGTGCACGATGAGCAGCCCTGTTTTTGGATGTCTCTGTGCGCTCAAGTGTCATGCATAATTTTTCAATTGCAGCTGCCATTGACTTCATGCCCTCACCCATGTGTTGTTGGTTGTGGTTGAGTTTTGTAAGGTGCCTATTAATGGACCATAGTGCCTTGTGTTGTAGGCGCTGTACATCTAGCATATCCTGCTCCAAACCAGCAAACACTGTGGGTGCCTCAGGATGAACACTGCTGCTCCTGGATCGATCAACACTGTATGCACATGTTCGTCTTTGTGTCTGATGTTGGACTTGGCTCTCAACAGGGACCACTGTGTTTTGGACACTGTCTCTTGTATCCCCTTGAAGGTCATTGCCATCATCCAAAGAAGGCAGAGGTGCCACATGTCTGCGCTTCCTGCGCACAATTGGAGTTGGCACATTGTCATCACTTGTTTCAGCATCTGTCTCAGAGCCAATATGAACTGGTGAATCATCTCCCTCTACGGAATCCCTTAGTGCCCTTGATTGTGCTGTGGATGTCAAATGAGAAATATGAATTTGTGTTTTGTACTGCATCTTGAAAAAAAATAAAGCTTTCTGTTTTGGACTTCAAACAAATCCTGACACTCTCATTTTGTCTACAAAGTACACCACAATGTTGGCCACTGTTTCTTTGCTACCAGTTTAAAACTAAACTTGGTAAGACTACAACTCCCATGATGCATTTCTATGTGTTCATTATGCAGTGTACCTGCACTTCAAATTGTCTTACCCTATGTACAAGTATGTAAACTGTGAAAATGCACCACACAGTAAACTTCAACTTTGTCACAATTCGTACCTTAAGCACTTGCAGTAGGGTCAGAGCTGTCAATATGGGACACTCCACTGACACTCTCAGGCAGCAGAGTGCCCTCCACAAGTTCTTCATGTGGTGTAGGTTGCTCTACTGTTGAAGTTCCACCTCCTGTCTTGTGTGCCTCCTTTATCCTTTCAGCCACCCTTTCTTTGGACCTTTGGCGCATGTCATACCATCTTTTTCCAAGTTCATCAATGGTACTGGTGGTGACACCCACAGCATTCACCTTTTGTTGAATATCCAGCAAGATTTTCCTTTTTCTGGATTCAGGTACTTTCAATGCTTTTTTTCCGAAAAGCAGTTCATGGCTTCACACCATCTCCTCAATTAAGATTTTCCGTCTCCTTTTCAGAAAACTTATGTTTTCTTTTTCTCTTTTCACCAGCCATTCCCTCCTGTGTGCTCTGGGACTCAATTTCACATCTAGCAGGTCTGTTCAGCCTCCAAACACTCTCCTAACTGCCATTGGGTGTGGCCCAGGCAAGCAGGTGCAGGTAATCACTCCCTCTTCCTGGTTGTAATGTCATCAACCTGCTCCTGCTTTGCAGACTCCCATTTTTTGCGATTTCTTAATTTGCAAATTTTGCAAAATAAGAAATCGCAAGGGATTCTGGGAATTTAAATCGCAATTTTATACATACATCCCGTTTTGCGAATCAGCAACTGCGAATTGCAAAATATCGCAATTACGGATTCGTAAAAACGAAATCTTGATACATCTGCCCCTAAGTGATTTACGTGAAATCAAGAGTCTCATTGTACATATAACTATCTGCAACCAGAAAAACCATATCTCGCCATCTAAACATATGCAAACCGGTCACTTAAGTTAAAAACCACATTGACACACACTTCCAAATACACACCTTAACAAGTATCAATACTTTATATTTCATATACAAGCACAGCACATTTTCTTATGTTTTATTCATGGCTACACTACTCCTGGTTAATAATGTGACTAAAAGTACTACGGTTCTTAAAATGCAAACAATATAGATATGTTTGTTCTGCAATTGATCCTTAGACATTTAAAACACAGTCATTTTTAAAGGCCTTGCTCATGGAAACTTTCAACAGTACTAACATCTTAAACACATGCCCTCTGTCAGATACAGTTCATTTGATATATGTTTTCACATCACTACGATATATCTTTATTTCAAATGTCATTTTTTTTTAAATAATAAAAAAATTATAAACATACCAGTGAAGTTTGTAGATTATTATATTTTTGTTTTTGCTCTTACTCGAACGTTTTGACACTGTTAAAATTTGTAAAATCTAAACTCAATAATGGTACACCACTCTCATAGAAAGCAACTATAAAATGGAAACTTCTTCAACTTTCCACTCGATGATCATGAGAAAGACAGCAAATGAAATCATGCCTTCTATTTTAGGCTACTGTATCTTCACTTGTGAATGGTTAGCATCTCATAACCCTTTCCCTCTCTTTCCAACTGAGTTCCTGTCTCTGCGCATTTGTCATGTTTTTATGATCATCGCGGAGCAATTGTGAAAAATACTGGTGTCCAAACTGACATTTAACTTCATTTTATAAAATATAAATACTGCACAACAGCTTAGTACATATTCCTGTTTTGGAAATTAAAGTTTACCATTATTTAAATTGTGTCATAACTCCTCAACTTTGAAAAACAAATTCTGCCTCTTCAGCACCCTTACCCCAAATACACTGTTAGCTCAGTGTACCTAGCAACCCAGTGGAACCAGTAGGTCACAAGTTCACAGCCAATTCTAGAAGGCACATGCTTCTTCCAAATGAGGTACAGCAGGCATGGTTTATTCCACAGATTCAAAAGCATGTTTGTCTGTATTACATTTCTGTTTTTTTTAAAAACAGACAAAAATAGGGCTTTTAGTTATTGCATCCAATGCACTTAATTTCATTTACTTAGATGCTGACAGCCTACAATCAAATATATCTTTTTTTTAAAAGAAACACAAGAAAAAACACCTCCATTTTAACTCTTTTTCATTTGGAAAACTACCTCATTTAGCTCCAGCCTTCTCATGACTGCTATTGCTTCCTCACTCCAAAATGCTTAGTGTTGATTGTTGGCCACAGCTTTGTCTATTGGGCTGCTGAGGCTGCAAGAAAGAAAAGTTTTAACAGGTACTTAGTTTTGGCTAATGTGAACATTAATTGGATTGGACAAAGAGGATTAAAGGTTCACCAATTACTACCCTTGGTTAAAAGCATTGTGTATTCACCAGCCCATACCTCATGATTGTGCACTATGGTGGCAATGACTTAGGCACATTAACTGGAGTAGGATTGGAAATTCTAATGAAGGATACCTGTGCTGAACAGATGATGCATTTCCCTCACACTGTCTTGGTGTACTCTAACATATGCCAAAGACAGATATGGAAGTGATCTAATCAATTCTGCCCACAGATTGACAAAACCCGGAAACATGTTAATAAAACTGTCTCTGCTTTCCTTAGAGACCATAAAATAAGCTCTATCTACAACCACAACCTGTGTTTTAACACATGTGGAATCTATAGAAGTGATGGAGTTCAGTTTACACACAAAGGGAAAAGGGTGTTTGTAAACAACCTGAAACTCTGCATACACTCTTACCTGTAGCTGTCTTATACACACTCTCTATACAAAGGCTCTTGTCAAAGTCACTCAAGAGCCCACATTTATTTCCATTTTCTTGTTAAATAACTTTTTTTTAGATTTTTTTAAATGAGCGATGATGATGCGATGATCGCAAAGGAGTTGCGTAATCTCAAAACAAAAGCAGACATTCAACAGCCACCAGCACTTCCCAAAATATTAACTAAAAAATCCATTCTAAACATTGCACTACATATATTACTATATAAATGCTTCTTTTAAAAACATGTTTAAACTCATGTATTTGTACTAAGTTTCTTTAAAAACATCTTCAAAACCAGTTTTCTATTTTCACAGTTATTTGGGGCATTGCGATGATGTCGGTAACCGCGACAATCGCTCCTTTTCCATAAAGTGTAAAACACATATATGCACATATATTACAGCATTTTATATACTAGGGGTTTATTACTGAATTCTCTAAAGTCATGTTTTTCTAGTGAGTGTCTATAAAAAACATCTCTCAAACCTAGTTTCTGTTTTTGTGGTGATGCAGAGAGTCGCAATGATGTCGGTAACGGTGACCAAAGCGAATATGTCACGAATACGCAAAGCAAAAGCAGAAATTCAATAGCCACCACCCCACTCAAAAATTATAACTGTATAATTCATTCTTACCAGCACACTAGATACATCACTAACTAATTAACTCTGTAAAAACATTTTTCAGTCTCATAATATCTCCATAACAGTGTGTATCAATGATTCACAGGGTTATGTAAGTGGGTGAAAAAGTCTTTGAATGGGTCTGTGACTGGGTATATAAGTCTGTGAGAGGGTATAAAAGTCTGTGAGTGAGTATGTCAGTAGATTCATGAGTCTTTTAGTGAGTGCATAAGTGTCTCAGTGAATCTGTCTATCAGTGGGTGTGTGAGTAGAAGCATATGTGTCATGTCTCCATCACGCCATACAAGAAGTTGGCGCAATCCTCCTAAAGAAGCTTCATCCCTCATTAAAACCCACCTCTGTCCCGTGCTCCCGCACGCTAAAGTTAGAATGTGGTGAAAACATGTAACATACTTTACATACCCATTTGTTTAACATTTCCGTAGTTTGTACTAATTTAGAGTCATGAGTGTTTTCCGTAATGACCATGATTTAATGGCATGATGTTTGGGCAAAAGATTCTAGGCTTGGTGGTAGCTTGATTCGGGTTTCAAAGATGAGAGCACTTGTTGCAGAAGCGGCGGGCAAACCAGCAGTGAAGAACAATCGAGAAACGCACTCACACGTAGAAAAAAGGTGCGCGGTGCGTCATCAGCCGTTCGGGTGTGGCACAAGTATAAAAAGCCACACCCGACGTTACCAGACGCTTTGTCTTCCTCCAGCTTTGAAGACAACTCACCTGTGCAGCCTCCAGAGGATCCGACAACCTGGCAACGCTCCAAAGCATCCGGAACACCGAGACTTTCACCTTCAAGTTGCAAGAAAAGAATAAGAAGCATCATTAAGCTAAGTGAACATTTTTTCTTTATTAAAACAGGCGCCCAACGCAAGCAAGCAGCAACTAAAGAATCAAACTTACCTGGCAATATTCAAAGACAATTTATTTGAATCCTGGTCAAAAACATTTTGTTTCCTGACATCTTGTTTCTTGAAAGAAATGAAAAGATTTTAAGACTGTTAATCAAAGAAAGCCTTTTGGTGATTTAAAGAGTGTTAATCACATGTTATATTTAGGATGGTATTTCTATTAGCTTGAATTATAAATATATAGGTTGTGAAGTACCAGAACCAACAGGGTAAACAGAGTAAGTGACGCAAAGAACATAATTTGCTAATTCTACAGCTTAGAGTGGTAAAATCTTAATATAGGAAAAATCAGTAACTTATTCTTTTCATTAACATCTGCTTATAGGAGTACAAATTACCACAAGACAGCAACCTCAACCTTCATGAGGACAATCAATGCCTACTACATAACTCTTCACAATGACAACACGGACGCGATGCCTAGCTTCTGAAGTCGCAGGTAGGCTCTCTTTAGAGTTTGGATAAAGGAAAATTACTTTAAGTTTAGGTAGTCAGCATAATATCAACAGGAGCTGAAATTACAAATTCTTCCTTGTTGCTTCGCAGGTCGACAACCAAGGAACAAGTAGCATCCCGATCCGGCCCTCCTCCCTAAATTCTATTTAATCACCTTAGTGTATTATTTTATCATTGGGTGTTGCCTAGAACTAAGGGAAGTTGGTCTATAACATCTCTGCGAAATCAACCTACAAGCATCCTACAGGTAAGAGTGCTTGTATATCTGACAATATGTGTCTGAGTGGATCTGTGAGTCGGTGCATGAGTGTGTGAGTGGGTCTCTGAGTTGGTGTGTGTGTCTAAGTGGGTCTGTGACTGAATCCATGAGTCTCTGAGTCAGTCTATGACTGGGTGCATCAATCTCTCAGTGAGTGGGTCAGTAGAATCATACGTTTCTCAGTGGGTTGGTGAGTGAGTGCTTAAGCATGTGAGTTGGTCTGTAAGTGGGTGTATGAATTTCTCAGGGGGGTATGTGAATAAGTACATACCTCCGTGACTGGATCTATTCACGGGTGCATAGGTGTCTGAGTTGGTCTGGCTATCACTGGGTGTTTCAGTGGGAACAAAAGTCTCTCACCAGGTCTGTTAGTCAGTGTGTGAGTATCAGAGTGGGTCTTAGACTGGGTCTGTGAGTGGGTGCATCAATCTCTCAATGGGTATGTGAGTAGAAGCATACATTTCTCAGTGGGTCTGTGAGTAGGTGCATCATCGTCTGAGTGGGTCTGTGAGAGGGTGCAATAAGTCTTTGAGTGCAACTCAGAGTGGGTGCATGAGCCTCTGTATGTTTATTTAAGTACACAAATGAGTGAGTCTGTGAGTGGGTGCATTAATGTCTGAGTAGGTATGTGAATGGGTGTAGAAATGTCTGAGTGAGTTTGTGAATGGGTATATAAGTCTGTATCAGTGACCAGCAAGTGTGTACAATATATATATATATATATATATATATATATATATATATATATATATATATATATATATATATATATATATATATATATATATATATATATATATATATATATATATATATATATTTTGTTTTATATTTCCACCAATATTACAGGTGTCATCGTGATAGTCCCATGTGATAAAACAAATACATCTAGGACACATAACTTATGTCACTAATACCCCCATTTCTCAAACATGTGGTCAAAGTACCTCCACCCTGACCCCATATGTTAGCTTTCACAGAAATTTTGAGCCCCAGGAACCTTTCCCAGCTACTACTTTCTGCTCAGGTTGCATCCAGTCAATCAGAGCATTGCCTCTGGTGTGCAAATTTGCTATTTACCTCCAACTCATATCAAAATACCCGCGATCACTGCAAAACCGTCACAAAATATCCACAACCAGAGAAATCACTATATGATTTCGATTTAATTTTACAAAAACTATTGAACCTACTTATACAAAATAGGACACTTCCTGGACCCTACAACTACATCCCCGCCAAATTTGGTGTAAGTCTGATCAGTGGCTCTGGCTGTAGGTGTGGCTAAAGGTTTCTATGTGAATTTACATTTCAAATGTACTCTTATTTTGCACCCCTATTTCTCAGTCCACACGGCACACATCACCCCCAAACTTTCCAAGACACACAAAACCTACCTTGCCATTTTTTTTGCAAAATTTCATGAAGATTTTTCAAATTACTACAAAGTCAAAAAATGCTTTTCCTACGTAAACCTGGTGCTAAATATAACAAACTACTGGTGACCGCCAGTAGGAAATATATATAAATGTGAAATGTTAGCCTAACTATCACGTCTCTATAACCTTTGTTTTTTCAGTGAATATATATATATATATATATTCACTGAAAAAAACATAGGTTTCACACCAGTTATAGTTAGGAATTAGCATTTAAAAAACCTATTAAATTCACTGAAAAAAACCATAGGTTTCACACCAGTTATAGTTAGCTGGAAATTTTACTGACATAAAACCATTGAAATTCCCACGTTATAGTTAGTTGGACTCACTATAACTTGCGCGCCTGCAATGCACTGCTGATGACGTCACATATTACATCACTCATGACATGGTCAGTGACATCACTCATGACATCACTGATGACACCATCCAGTAAATGTGTGTCTTTCTGAAAAATAAATATGTTTTATATATGTATATGTAAAGGTCGATGGAAGAATAAATGTTTAAATAAGTGTCTTAATGGATGTTTAAAAAAAAAATTGATTGGTTGACTGGCTTATTAAGTGTATCTTAGTGAATACATATATTAGCGAGTATTGTTTAAATATTTAAATGTTTGTATCAGTGTTTCACTTTGTGTATAAGTGGCTGCATTGGTTGGTGAGTAGCTACATGTGTGTGTATATGGGTTATTAGATGTTTTTTTTAGTATCAGTATGAGTGTCTGTATGGTTTGGTGGGGGTGTTACTTAGCACATAGATGCATCAATGACTGACTCACTGTATGTGCTTTGAAGACAGCATATGTGCAGGACTGTATGGGTGGATGAGTGTATATATGTGTGTGTTAGTGAGTGAATGACTGTCTCACTAGTGTCTTTATCAGTAACTACATATGTTTTAATCTAGTATATGTGAGTATTGATGTATATGAGTGAGTATATGTGAGAGTGAGAGATTGAAAGAGTTCTTGTTTAAATAAGTATGTGTTTCTATAAGTCATTGTTTAAGAGAGTAAGTATGTGTAAGTTTCCTTAGAAGTAAGGTGGTAGTGTGTGTATAGCTGTATATGCAAATAAATGGATGTTCAATAGTTTATTTGCATGTGTGATTATGTGTGTGAGTAATTTTTGGATGACTGTCGGTGTGCAACAGGATGTATAGGTGTATCACTACATATGATGAGTGAGTATATGTATGAGTGACTATATAGAACTGTTGGTGAATGAGTGGATGTGTATCTAGATGGTGGAATTACTGAATTGGTTGTTGAAACTGGTATGGGTATCTCTATTTTTTTGAAAATTTTAGTTTCTATTTTTGAATATGTGTTTCAAGGCTTACATTACACTGAAAGGAGGTCTGTCACTCTGTCACAAGGAGGGTGTCATCAGTGATGTCATCAGTGATGTCACTGACCATGTCATGAGTGATGTAATATGTGACGTTATCAGCAGTGCATTGCAGGCGCGCAAGTTATAGTGAGTCCAACAAACTATAACGTGGGAATTTCAATGATTTTATGTCAGTAAAATTTCCAGCTAACTATAACTGGTGTGAAACCTATGTTTTTTTTCAGTGAATTTAATAGGTTTTTTAAATGCTAATTCCTAACTATAACTGGTGTGAAACCTATGGTTTTTTCAGTAAATTTCAAAGGTTTTTTTAATGCTAATTCCTAACTATATAAGACCTGAAAGCCCACCAGGAATCTCCAGTATGCGCCAGGGGACTGCATTGCAGAGAGGTGTAATGAAGCCACGACCCTTTTTACACCTCTCTGCATCGCAGCCCCCGTGCATGTTTGAAGAGGGGGAACTAATTCTCCTTGCATACTGGGGGCCCCTGGGGGCCAACTAGCCCACCTGGAACCTCCAGTATGCGCCAGGGGGCTGCATTGCAGAGGTGTAATGAGGCTATGCCCCTTGTTATACCTCTCTGCAACGCAGCCCCCTGCCGCGTTTGCAGAGGGGGAACTAATTCCCCTTGCATACTGGGGGTCCCTGGGGGCCAACTAGCCCACCAGGAGCCTCCAGTATGCGCCAGGGGGCTGCATTGCAGAGAGGTGTAATGAGGCCACACCCTTTTTACACCTCTCTGCAATGCAGGCCACTGGCGCGTTTGCAGAGGGAGGACTAATTCCCCTTGCATACTGGGGGTCCCTGGGTCATATCTGCCCAAACACCGATATTCTGAACGATTGAAAATGACTTTTCTTGAGAAACATTTGGATTTGGATTATCATGTCCTATACTTTTTTGAAAGACTGACTTTGAGGATGCTATAAATTACTCAAGTCTGCCCGAATTGTGTGGGTAAAATTGATACCTAGTCACTTTGAATAAGAATGTACTTACGTCTCGTCTAACATTTGGAAGAAATATCTAGTTATATGACAACAGGATACCAACATAACTTGAAGGAAATAAGAACACCCTGAAGAAGTTCTGTTGTACAGAACGAAACGTTTCGTCTGGCTGTGGTACATAAACTTAAGGAAAATAAAAGCATTTGAATATACACCAAGATTCAGAGCTTCAATAAGGACTCTAAGTGATATGATTTGATTGGGCTCATTGTGCAAGTGGTGCTGTGCCAAACTTTGGAATATTCTCCACTACTCTCTACTACTCATTCTCTACTACTCTACTACTCTCTACTACTCTCTCTCTACTACTCACTCCCTACTACTCGCTACTCACTACTCCCTACTCCCTACTACTCACTATCTACTACTCTCTACTACTTACTCTCTACTACTCACTCTCTACTACTCTCTACTACTCACTCTCTACTACTCTCTCTCTACTACTCACTCTCTACTACTCACTCTACTACTCACTCTCTACTACTCTCTACTACTCTCTCTCTCTACTAGTCTCTACTACTCACTCTCTACTACTCTCTACTACTCACTCTCTACTACTCTCTACTACTCACTCTTTACTACTCTCTACTACTCACTCTCTACTACTCTCTACTACTCACTCTACTATTCACTCTACTACTCTCTACTACTCATTCTCTACTACTCACTCTCTACTACTCTCTACTACTCACTCTACTATTCACTCTACTACTCTCTACTATTCACTCTCTGCTACTCTCTCTACTGCTCTCTACTACTCTCTACTACTCACTCTCTACTCTCTAATACTCACTCTCTACTCTCTACCTCTCTACCTCTCTCTACTTCTCTCTCTACTAGTCCCTACCTCTCTACCGCTACCTCTCTAATTCTACCTCTCTACCTCTGCACCTCTACCTCTCTACCTCTCTCTACACACACACATATACACATATATGCATATATATGCATATGCATTTATATATATGTATGTGTATGTATATATATATAAAAAAACAACAAAAAGATTTTTTTTTAAAACAGCTACTTTTTTTTAAAACTGTCATTCTTTTTCTCCATGGTACGCTCCCCGGTAGGCTCCCCGGTGAGCGTACCGGGCGCTCCCCCAGCGAAAATCGAAAAAAGAATTTTTGCCCCGCTGGGCCCTTTTATGGCCCCCACATCAAACCTAGTGGGTCAAGGGGGGGTCTGCTCTGCCCCATTATGGTCAATTCCCCCTTTGTTTTAGCCACCTCTTGTGTCTCGATCCTACCGAGACACAAGATGGCGGCCGCTCCGGACTGTTTAGAATGTTTACAGACACCCGAGAGCCAATCAGCTTTCCGTACGCAAGTCGCGTGGCGCGCCCGGTGCGCTCCCCGGTGCGCGTACCGGGGCGCGGCTATAGATATATATATTTTTTTGAACCTAAATTTCTCAAAATCCACTTGAGCACATATCTTGAGGCGTAGCAAAGGTACATCGGGCTACCAGTCCCTACAATTTTGCCAAGTTTGGTGTAAATCCATTCAGCCTTTCGGGCTAAAAGCAAAATCGACCGCCCTATGGAAATTAACATGGAGAAAACGTGTTTTGGGACCCCCCTTTTATCTCGGCCCCCGCTTGACATATCCCCCCCAAACTTTCAGGGAAGGACCGGGGCACCACGAGGCCATTTTCAGGAAATTTTTAGGCAGATTCGTCAACCGGCGCCAAAGTTATTCCAAATAGAATTTTGAGATTTAACATTGAAAAATATCCTAACTATAACTACCTACTGGCGACCGCCAGTAGGTAATATATATATATATATATATATATTCACTGAAAAAACCATAGGTTATAGACCATATATAGTTAGGAATTCGCATTTACAAAACCTTATTTTACTCACACAAAACCATTGAAATTCCATATATAGTTAGTTGCACTAACTATATATCGCGCACCCGCAATCCACTGCTGATGAGGTCACATATTACATCATTCATGACATGGTCAGTGACATCACTGATGACATCACTGATGACATCTCAAATGACATCACTGATGACATCTCAAATGACATCACTGATGACATCACTGATGACATCTCATTTGACATTACTGATCACATCACTGATGATATCATTCATGTGATAATAGGATGAACCTCTTCAGACTCTAATATAACCTTAGATACAATCAGTGTAAACAGACACTCACAGACTGTCACTCATCCATGGAGTTACTCACACACCTAGTCAGTCATGCAAAGAATCAATCACACCTCCATTTCCTCAACTATACAGTTATACAAACTTTACTTATTCAAACATATACTAACACATATTTACTCTCTTATACAATCCCTGATACAAGTTCACAATGATCCATACAGCCACTCACACATTCACTGGCTCTTATGCACAGTTATTTATATATGTCAACTCTCACATGTACTGTGTTTTACATATGTACTTACTTTGACATGTAGCACTGAGATATCCATTCACTCACCAATACACTCATGCACACAGTCAACCTCCCATACAGCTGTTTCCACATGCACTTTTGAAACCATACATCTAGTGAATCAACTGCTCACACATCTATGCACAGAGTCATACACCTCCCAGCCACCCACACACACACTCAGTCTCCCATACAAATACTTGGGCAACCAATCAATAACCCATATAGTTACTCATATAGCTACTTATCAACACATGCAACAGTTTACAGAACAACAGACATAATGATGCACAAATTAAGACAGTTTAGTCACTAACCCATGCACTCAGTGAGACACATTTAATCACTCACTCATACAGTCAGTCATGCACCTACTAAATCCTTCATCCAGACACTTATACATCCACTCATTCTTCAATATTTAAGACATATTTTAACTTTACAGAAACATACAGTCACTGGATGTTGTCATCAGTGATGTCATCAGTGATGTCATTTGAGATGTCATCAGTGATGTCATCAGTGATGTCACTGACCATGTCATGAATGATGTAATATGTGACATCATCAGCAGTGGATTGCGGGTGCGCGATATATAGTTAGTGCAACTAACTATATATGGAATTTCAATGGTTTTGTGTGAGTAAAATAAGGTTTTGTAAATGCGAATTCCTAACTATATATGGTCTATAACCTATGGTTTTTTCAGTGAATTCTCAAGGTTTTGTAAATGCTAATTCCTAACTATATATGGTCTATAACCTATGGTTTTTTCAGTGAATATATATATATACATACATATATAAACATATATCATCTGTATATCTATATAAATACAAACATAAATGCATGCATACATATACTTATATGCATTTTAGGGTTGTTAGGGCGTTTTCGTGTGTATTATGTTGCTTTTTTAGGGCTTTTGGGTCAATTAAGTAGGGTTCCCAGAGCCTAGGGCTGAGGGGCCGGTTCAGTTTCGTGCGTATTGGTGTTGGCAAGGTTTTGAGGGATTTTGGCGGTTTTTGGTCGAGATTTGGCCGTTTTATGGCTTTTTTTTGTGTTTGCGAGGGGCGCGTATTCGGGTTGAAATTCGTCCCCGTTCCAGTGGATGGATTGGGCTGAATTTTGGTGAGATGTTAGCAAATCGCTGGAACTAGTGTCCAGCCAAGTTTGGAGCGGATCGGAGCAGTGGAAGTGCTTTAAAGAGCAATTTTTGTGCGGAGTAGCGAATTGCCATGTTATTCAATGGGAGTTTTTGGTGCGCATGGAGAAGGTGAATTTGGGGTGTTCCAGTTGCGCTAGAGGGACGGGGCTTGGGTGAGCTGTAGGGAGTGTGGATCGGCAGGTGTGCCGAATTTTTGGGATTTGTTGGCTGAAGGGAAGGGTGTGCTTGGGCAAAGTCGATTTGGTGAAAACGGTGCGTTATTTACATGAAAGTTGAAAAAACACTAATAAAAGCAAAGCTAAAAAGCCACCTCATTACAAACAGAATGGCTTTAACTTAAACGAGGGCGAGATCTATTGCATTTTCAATGCTTGTTTACTTTGGTTCCATCAAGAAGGCATTCAGATGTGTCACACATTTGCCATAAATTCTGAATGTTAGCACTCTAGTTGCACATTAGATCACTGTAGTAAAGCTACTGCTCACCAGGGACGTCTGCTGCTGGTATTCAAAGTGCATGTTTCAGTCTGCATGTCAGAATTTTTTTAATGAAATAGAAGAGGATTTGAGAAGTCACTCAAAATGATCCCTAATTTTTCTTTCTGAAGCACTAATCATACTTTCTATGGCAAAATTAACCCCCTCATGTTGTTCCTTTTTAAATTGAGTGTTTTCAGACTTTCCACTTCATTCCAATCAAGATGGCTTCTGGTGTGCCATACTTTTGTCATAAGTAAGACTGTTAGCGCTCTAGTTGTTCTTTAGAACACTCTGGGACATTCTGTCATTGGGCTATACTTGGGGTACATCTGGGTGATATTTGGGCTACATTTAGGCTCTTTTGTCTCTGGTGGCCATCTTGGGAGACTATGTCAGAATTTTTTAATGAAATTGAAGAGGGTTTGAGAAGTCACTCAAAATGTGCCCTAATTTTTCTTTCTGCAGCACTAATCATAATTCATATGGCAAAATATACCCCCTCATTTTGTTCCTTTTTAAATTAAATGTTTTAAGAGTTACCACTTTATTCCAATCAAGATGGCTTCAGGTGTGCCATACCTTTGTAATAAGTAGGACTGTTAGCGCTCTAGTTGTTCTTTAGAACACTCTGGGACATTCTGTCATTGGGCTATACTTGGGCTACATCTGGGTGATATTTGGGCTACATTTGGGCTCTTTTGTCTCTGGTGGCCATTTTGGGAGACTGCATGTCAGAATTTTTTAATGAAATAGAAGAGGATTTGAAAAGTCACTCAAAATGTGCCCTAATTTTTCTTTCTGCAGCACTAATAATACCTTCTATTGCATAATATACCCCCTCATTTTGTTCCTTTTTAAATTAAATGTCTTAAGAGTTACCACTTTATTCCCATCACGATGGCTCCAGGTGTGCTATACCTTTGTAATAAGTAGGACTGTTAGCGCTCTAGTTGTTCTTTAGAACACTCTGGGACATTCTGTCATTGGGCTATACTTGGGCTACATCTGGGTGATATTTGGGCTACATTTGGGCTCTTTTGTCTCTGGTGGCCATTTTGGGAGACTGCATGTCAGAATGTTTTAATGAAATAGAAAAGGATTTGAGAAGTCACTCAAAATGTGCCCTAATTTTTCATTCTGCAGCACTAATCATACTTTCTATGGCAAAATATACCCCCTCATGTTGTTTCTTTTTAAATTAAATGTTTTAAGAGTTACCACTTTATTCCAATCAAGATGGCTTCAGGTGTGCCATACCTTTGTAATAAGTAGGACTGTTAGCGCTCTAGTTGTTCTTTAGAACACTCTGGGACATTCTGTCATTGGGCTATACTTGGGCTACATCTGGGTGATATTTGGGCTACATTTGGGCTCTTTTGTCTCTGGTGGCCATTTTGGGAGACTGCATGTCAGAATGTTTTAATGAAATAGAAAAGGATTTGAGAAGTCACTCAAAATGTGCCCTAATTTTTCATTCTGCAGCACTAATCATACTTTCTATGGCAAAATATACCCCCTCATGTTGTTTCTTTTTAAATTAAATGTTTTAAGAGTTACCACTTTATTCCAATCAAGATGGCTTCAGGTGTGCCATACCTTTGTAATAAGTAGGACTGTTAGCGCTCTAGTTGTTCTTTAGAACACTCTAGGAGGCTGCAGTAGAACACAAAGGAATCAACTGACAGTCTCTGTCCTTGTTGGATGTACATGTTTTACTGAGAATGTCAGACTTCATTTTCACATGACTGAGAAAGATAATGTGAATTTACAGAAAATATGCTTTCAGTTTAGCTTATAGATCCCCTTCCAAACCACTGTGGGAAAATCATGAGATATTAGTTTTCTTTCAAACAATATTCATGATATCACAGCAGAAGGTTTTTTCACATGGTAAAATCACCTTAGAACCCACCACAATTCCTAAAACGAGTATGGTACCATCAACAAATGATTTATAATGTAACTAAAGTCCTAAAACCCTCTATTAACTACAATGCTTTTTAATGAGGTGCTATCATGTATATTGGTCCCAAGATGGCTGCCAACACTTCTTGGATGAAGCGCTGACAGCCAATCAGATCAGATGTGTGGTTAGGCTCCGCCCAGATATATATCTTGTTTTGAACCTAAATTACTCAAAATCCACTGGAGCACATATATTGAGACCTAGCAAAGGCACATCGGGCTAACAGTCCCTACAATTTTGCCAAGTTTCGTGCAAATCCATTCAGCCGTTCGAGCTAAAAGTGAGGCCAACCGCCCTATGGAAATTAACATGGGAAAAACACGTTTTGGGACCCCCCTTTTTTCTCGGCCCCCCCTTGATGAAACCCCCCCAAATTGTCAGGGGCTGCTCAGAAACAAAATGTTCCATTTTCCTGAAAATTTCAGCCAATTCCGTCCACAAACGCCAAAGTTATTAGACATAGAATTTTCAAAAATCCCATAGAGAAAAAATCCTAACTATATATACCTACTGGCGACCGCCAGTAGGTAATATATATATATATATATATATTACCTACTGGCGGTCGCCAGTAGGTATATATAGTTAGGATTTTTTCTCTATGGGATTTTTGAAAATTCTATGTCTAATAACTTTGGCGTTTGTGGACGGAATTGGCTGAAATTTTCAGGAAAATGGAACATTTTGTTTCTGAGCAGCCCCTGACAATTTGGGGGGGTTTCATCAAGGGGGGGCCGAGAAAAAAGGGGGGTCCCAAAACGTGTTTTTCCCATGTTAATTTCCATAGGGCGGTTGGCCTCACTTTTAGCTCGAACGGCTGAATGGATTTGCACGAAACTTGGCAAAATTGTAGGGACTGTTAGCCCGATGTGCCTTTGCTAGGTCTCAATATATGTGCTCCAGTGGATTTTGAGTAATTTAGGTTCAAAACAAGATATATATCTGGGCGGAGCCTAACCACACATCTGATCTGATTGGCTGTCAGCGCTTCATCCAAGAAGTGTTGGCAGCCATCTTGGGACCAATATACATGATAGCACCTCATTAAAAAGCATTGTAGTTAATAGAGGGTTTTAGGACTTTAGTTACATTATAAATCATTTGTTGATGGTACCATACTCGTTTTAGGAATTGTGGTGGGTTCTAAGGTGATTTTACCATGTGAAAAAACCTTCTGCTGTGATATCATGAATATTGTTTGAAAGAAAACTAATATCTCATGATTTTCCCACAGTGGTTTGGAAGGGGATCTATAAGCTAAACTGAAAGCATATTTTCTGTAAATTCACATTATCTTTCTCAGTCATGTGAAAATGAAGTCTGACATTCTCAGTAAAACATGTACATCCAACAAGGACAGAGACTGTCAGTTGATTCCTTTGTGTTCTACTGCAGCCTCCTAGAGTGTTCTAAAGAACAACTAGAGCGCTAACAGTCCTACTTATTACAAAGGTATGGCACACCTGAAGCCATCTTGATTGGAATAAAGTGGTAACTCTTAAAACATTTAATTTAAAAAGAAACAACATGAGGGGGTATATTTTGCCATAGAAAGTATGATTAGTGCTGCAGAATGAAAAATTAGGGCACATTTTGAGTGACTTCTCAAATCCTTTTCTATTTCATTAAAACATTCTGACATGCAGTCTCCCAAAATGGCCACCAGAGACAAAAGAGCCCAAATGTAGCCCAAATATCACCCAGATGTAGCCCAAGTATAGCCCAATGACAGAATGTCCCAGAGTGTTCTAAAGAACAACTAGAGCGCTAACAGTCCTACTTATTACAAAGGTATGGCACACCTGAAGCCATCTTGATTGGAATAAAGTGGTAACTCTTAAAACATTTAATTTAAAAAGAAACAACATGAGGGGGTATATTTTGCCATAGAAAGTATGATTAGTGCTGCAGAATGAAAAATTAGGGCACATTTTGAGTGACTTCTCAAATCCTTTTCTATTTCATTAAAACATTCTGACATGCAGTCTCCCAAAATGGCCACCAGAGACAAAAGAGCCCAAATGTAGCCCAAATATCACCCAGATGTAGCCCAAGTATAGCCCAATGACAGAATGTCCCAGAGTGTTCTAAAGAACAACTAGAGCGCTAACAGTCCTACTTATTACAAAGGTATAGCACACCTGGAGCCATCGTGATGGGAATAAAGTGGTAACTCTTAAGACATTTAATTTAAAAAGGAACAAAATGAGGGGGTATATTATGCAATAGAAGGTATTATTAGTGCTGCAGAAAGAAAAATTAGGGCACATTTTGAGTGACTTTTCAAATCCTCTTCTATTTCATTAAAAAATTCTGACATGCAGTCTCCCAAAATGGCCACCAGAGACAAAAGAGCCCAAATGTAGCCCAAATATCACCCAGATGTAGCCCAAGTATAGCCCAATGACAGAATGTCCCAGAGTGTTCTAAAGAACAACTAGAGCGCTAACAGTCCTACTTATTACAAAGGTATGGCACACCTGAAGCCATCTTGATTGGAATAAAGTGGTAACTCTTAAAACATTTAATTTAAAAAGGAACAAAATGAGGGGGTATATTTTGCCATATGAATTATGATTAGTGCTGCAGAAAGAAAAATTAGGGCACATTTTGAGTGACTTCTCAAACCCTCTTCAATTTCATTAAAAAATTCTGACATAGTCTCCCAAGATGGCCACCAGAGACAAAAGAGCCTAAATGTAGCCCAAATATCACCCAGATGTACCCCAAGTATAGCCCAATGACAGAATGTCCCAGAGTGTTCTAAAGAACAACTAGAGCGCTAACAGTCTTACTTATGACAAAAGTATGGCACACCAGAAGCCATCTTGATTGGAATGAAGTGGAAAGTCTGAAAACACTCAATTTAAAAAGGAACAACATGAGGGGGTTAATTTTGCCATAGAAAGTATGATTAGTGCTTCAGAAAGAAAAATTAGGGATCATTTTGAGTGACTTCTCAAATCCTCTTCTATTTCATTAAAAAAATTCTGACATGCAGACTGAAACATGCACTTTGAATACCAGCAGCAGACGTCCCTGGTGAGCAGTAGCTTTACTACAGTGATCTAATGTGCAACTAGAGTGCTAACATTCAGAATTTATGGCAAATGTGTGACACATCTGAATGCCTTCTTGATGGAACCAAAGTAAACAAGCATTGAAAATGCAATAGATCTCGCCCTCGTTTAAGTTAAAGCCATTCTGTTTGTAATGAGGTGGCTTTTTAGCTTTGCTTTTATTAGTGTTTTTTCAACTTTCATGTAAATAACGCACCGTTTTCACCAAATCGACTTTGCCCAAGCACACCCTTCCCTTCAGCCAACAAATCCCAAAAATTCGGCACACCTGCCGATCCACACTCCCTACAGCTCACCCAAGCCCCGTCCCTCTAGCGCAACTGGAACACCCCAAATTCACCTTCTCCATGCGCACCAAAAACTCCCATTGAATAACATGGCAATTCGCTACTCCGCACAAAAATTGCTCTTTAAAGCACTTCCACTGCTCCGATCCGCTTCAAACTTGGCTGGACACTAGTTCCAGCGATTTCCTAACATCTCACCAAAATTCAGCCCAATCCATCCACTGGAACGGGGACGAATTTCAACCCGAATACGCGCCCCTCGCAAACACAAAAAAAAGCCATAAAACGGCCAAATCTCGACCAAAAACCGCCAAAATCCCTCAAAACCGTGCCAACACCAATACGCACGAAACTGAACCGGCCCCTCAGCCCTAGGCTCTGGGAACCCTACTTAATTGACCCAAAAGCCCTAAAAAAGCAACATAATACACACGAAAACGCCCTAACAACCCTAAAATGCATATAAGTATATGTATGCATGCATTTATGTTTGTATTTATATAGATATACAGATGATATATGTTTATATATGTATGTATATATATATATTCACTGAAAAAACCATAGGTTATAGACCATATATAGTTAGGAATTAGCATTTACAAAACCTTGAGAATTCACTGAAAAAACCATAGGTTATAGACCATATATAGTTAGGAATTCGCATTTACAAAACCTTATTTTACTCACACAAAACCATTGAAATTCCATATATAGTTAGTTGCACTAACTATATATCGCGCACCCGCAATCCACTGCTGATGATGTCACATATTACATCATTCATGACATGGTCAGTGACATCACTGATGACATCACTGATGACATCTCAAATGACATCACTGATGACATCACTGATGACAACATCCAGTGACTGTATGTTTCTGTAAAGTTAAAATATGTCTTAAATATTGAAGAATGAGTGGATGTATAAGTGTCTGGATGAAGGATTTAGTAGGTGCATGACTGACTGTATGAGTGAGTGATTAAATGTGTCTCACTGAGTGCATGGGTTAGTGACTAAACTGTCTTAATTTGTGCATCATTATGTCTGTTGTTCTGTAAACTGTTGCATGTGTTGATAAGTAGCTATATGAGTAACTATATGGGTTATTGATTGGTTGCCCAAGTATTTGTATGGGAGACTGAGTGTGTGTGTGGGTGGCTGGGAGGTGTATGACTCTGTGCATAGATGTGTGAGCAGTTGATTCACTAGATGTATGGTTTCAAAAGTGCATGTGGAAACAGCTGTATGGGAGGTTGACTGTGTGCATGAGTGTATTGGTGAGTGAATGGATATCTCAGTGCTACATGTCAAAGTAAGTACATATGTAAAACACAGTACATGTGAGAGTTGACATATATAAATAACTGTGCATAAGAGCCAGTGAATGTGTGAGTGGCTGTATGGATCATTGTGAACTTGTATCAGGGATTGTATAAGAGAGTAAATATGTGTTAGTATATGTTTGAATAAGTAAAGTTTGTATAACTGTATAGTTGAGGAAATGGAGGTGTGATTGATTCTTTGCATGACTGACTAGGTGTGTGAGTAACTCCATGGATGAGTGACAGTCTGTGAGTGTCTGTTTACACTGATTGTATCTAAGGTTATATTAGAGTCTGAAGAGGTTCATCCTATTATCACATGAATGATATCATCAGTGATGTGATCAGTAATGTCAAATGAGATGTCATCAGTGATGTCATCAGTGATGTCATTTGAGATGTCATCAGTGATGTCATTTGAGATGTCATCAGTGATGTCATCAGTGATGTCACTGACCATGTCATGAATGATGTAATATGTGACATCATCAGCAGTGGATTGCGGGTGCGCGATATATAGTTAGTGCAACTAACTATATATGGAATTTCAATGGTTTTGTGTGAGTAAAATAAGGTTTTGTAAATGCGAATTCCTAACTATATATGGTCTATAACCTATGGTTTTTTCAGTGAATATATATATATATATATATATATATATATATATATATATATTTATATTACCTACTGGCGGTCGCCAGTAGGTATATATAGTTAGGATTTTTTCCCTATGGGATTTCTGAAAATTCTATGTCTAATAACTTTGGCGTTTGTGGACGGAATCGCGTTTTTAACATTGAGTTTTCCATAGGGCGGTTGGACTCACTTTTAGCTCGAACGGCTGAATGGATTTGCACGAAACTTGGCAAAATTGTAGGGACTGTTAGCCCGATGTGCCTTTGCTAGGTCTCAATATATGTGCTCCAGTAGTTTTTGAGAAATTAACGTTCAAAACAAGATATATATCTGTAACAGCGCTCCGGGCAGCGATCCGGTCCGCTTACTTTTCGCGAAACGGAACTTTGCGCGCAGAAAGCTGATTGGCTCTCCGGTGTCTGTCAACATTCTAAACAGTCCGGAGCGGCCGCCATCTTATCTCTCGGTAGGATCGAGAGAGAAGAGGTGAAAAACGAAGGGGGAATTTATTGAAAGGGTGCAAGGTATACCCCTCTTGACCCCCTAGGATTGTTGTTGGGGTTATTAAAGGGTCCCGTGGGGAAAATAAAAAAAAATTATTTTTCACGGTAGAAGCGTTTCCCGGGCCGCGAACTGGGCCGCAAACTGGTAGCGAAACGGGAATTCGCCATTTTGTGCTTCGTTTTAATTGTTTAGAGACAAAAATTATCGCCGCACATCGGCCACAATGCATGAATATCGTTGAAAAGTCAGCGATATTCATGCATTATCCAGCAAATGCTCTTAGCCATGTTATCCACCTTCCATTGGATAACAGAAAGCTGATTGGCTCTCCGGTGTCTGTCAACATTCTAAATAGTCCGGAGCGGCCGCCATCTTATCTCTCGGTAGGATCGAGAGAGAAGAAGAGGTGAAAAACGAAGGGGGAATTTATTGAAAGGGGGCAAGGTATACCCCTCTTGACCCCCTAGGAATGTTGTTGGGGTTATTAAAGGGTCCCGTGGGGAAAATAAAAAAAAAATGATTTTTCACGGTAGAAGCGCTTCACGGGCCGCGAACTGGTAGCGAAACGGGAATTCGCCATTTTGTGCTTCGTTTTAATTGTTTAGAGACAAAAATTATCGCCGCACATCGGCCACAATGCATGAATATCGCTGAAAAGTCAGCAATATTCATGCATTATCCAGCAAATGCTCTTAGCCATGTTATCCACCTTCTATTGGATAACATGGCTAAAAACCGCTCTGTGCGTGAGCTTTTTTTTTTTTTTTTTTTGCTGCGTGACGTTTGTTAACGTTCGATTCGATGGAAATCAGGAAGTGTTGAACACCATTTTGTCACTGCGAGTAAATATTTTGTTATAAATGAATCCTTATTGATAAACATTGTCTGCGCCATCTTGCGTTTTTGTCCAATGCCACAATTTTGTCGTGCACGGCAGCCATTTTAGATGCCTTGACCAGGGCCACTCTCTGCACGCCGCCGATTCTCAGCATGGCTCCCCACCCTCGCACGCATCTCCCCCACGCAATGGTCACCCCCGCTCTCTCTCTCATGCATGGGCCATATACTTCCCCCATCTGCGCTGCTCTTCTCTGAGAATCACACCCTGTGCCCGCTCGACACCTCCCTTTCACCCTATTCACTACCGCACCCTCTGACACTTCTCTTCCTCTGTGTCCGATTGTCCAGGCCGGACCTAGGCTATCACCTAGCCCTGCGGATGTAGTTTATGGCTCCAGCTGTAGAGTATCCAGACATGCCAACCCTCCCGATTCAGGTGTGAGACTACTGATTTCAGTGCTAGTCTTTCGCTTCCCGATTCCTGCAAGGAAAAACCCGGGGGCATATTTCCAACAACTAGCGGTAATTTTTGTCTCTAACTTGTTTAGAGACAATAATTATCGCCGCACTTCGGCGAATTTTATCGCACATAAACCTTGCTATTAGCAAGGTTTATCGCAAATGCGATAAAAAACGGCCGCAATGCATGAATATCGCTGAAAAGTCAGCGATATTCATGCATTAGTCAGCAAATGCTCTTAGCCATGTTATCCACTTCCCATTGAACAAGCGCATGGTCTTTTAAAGATTTGTGAAGTACTCGGGGCGGCGGTGTGTGTGTGTCCTCTTTCAGGAGCGGGCGGGGGGGCACTGCCAGCAATTTGCAGGCCAGGCAGTGTTCAACACGTGCATCACCCTTTCTCTGCCTGCTATTGCGCTCCATGCTTCGGAAAGGTAAGAAAAAGAACGTGCATTTGAGTTTGAAATGTCCGATCTTGTAGCAGTACACTTGCAAAGCCCACACATGACAATAACCCGATTCAAGGCCCCATTCACCCGATATTTTAAAAAAATATAGTACTCCAAGACAGTTACATTTCAAAACTTTATTAATATTTAAATATAACGAACGCAACAAAAACTGTAAATATATTTAACCATTTTTTGAAATTAACCAGAACTATAACGATAACAACAACAACAACAATAATATAACTTTTATGCCTAAATTACGCAAACATTTAGCTAATCTGCTAAAGGGGGGAGTCGCCATTTCTTTACAATAATCAATAATGAAAAATCCACATCAATAGGGTTGCCCGTTTTCTCGATGCAGCACTATAGTGCAATATACACAGCACCTGGGGTGTCAAGAGTGAACAGGTCTTTCTTTGTTCCTTAAGATGTTATCTCCGAGAATGCTGATGCATTGGTGTCTGTACACTTCTTTGTCAATTCTGTCAAGATGATAACTGCTTTATAAACAGACGATATCTTTGTTTAGTCATTAGTGTTAAGTGTGTCTGAAACTACAGTGCCCTTCTGTTTTTTTTTCTTCAGGCTCTACAGAGTTTTGTGTGTTGTTCTTTTGAGCGACAATTATTCCAGAGGTTTCAGGTTCACTTGTTTTGTTCTGCAGTGAGTTAACAGCTTTAGAGAGTTCATGTTTATTTGCTATGTCCTGCTGTTCGTGAACTGCTTCAGAGACGTCAGCCTCATTTTTTATGTTTCAGTAGATCCTGGACCTGCCCGGCCGCGCCCAAAATGGCGCCGGTGTAAATGAGACTCGTAACTGCTTGTTCTGTACTGGTTGCCCAACCTTGATATCACGAGATACATATGCAGTTTTGAAGCACATGGCGGAGGCTTGTCTGCTGTAGTGGGGCGCCCCTTTATCGTTTCAGTCGCCATTCCGCCCGCTTTTGCTACACTGTGCCTCATCCGCCATTCAGCTGTTTACCGCCCGCTCTTACGGCTACAGCGTCTCGCTCACCATGTAGTTGAGTTGCTCCCACTCTTGCGGTGCAGCGGTAGGCGGCTGCCACAGGACTCTTAAAATGGCGGCCGGCTCTTCGGATTTGGGCTGGTCCAGTAAAATGGCCCTGGGACACCTTGGAACTCGGACGCTTGTCTGCCAGGGCTTGGGTTCCATTCTCGAAAGCGTCCCCTCAGCCTTGAAGATTGTACAAAAGTCTTGGGGGCCCTCGACTCCCGCAGGCTTCCGGTGGGGAGCGGCTGCCATGATTGCTTGCGGAATGGCCACGACGGAGCTACGAGATGGTGGTGCTCTCATGGTGACGCCAACTTCAGTCTGAAACATCCAGAAACAAGG
Source organism: Lissotriton vulgaris (assembly GCF_964263255.1). Taxonomy (NCBI): domain Eukaryota; kingdom Metazoa; phylum Chordata; class Amphibia; order Caudata; family Salamandridae; genus Lissotriton; species Lissotriton vulgaris. Next base: position 1,347,781,249 of record NC_141694.1, on the reverse strand, counting down.
TGGGGCTTTCATCGTTTGGGGAAAAAAAATGTTTTAATCCAATGAAAAGTGTTATTTTTAGGTCACATGACCTAGTCTTACATAATTAGGAAAAGAAAAGTAAAATGAACCAATGAAAAGTTTTATTAACAAGTCACATGACCTGTTATGCTTACGTTACGCGCTGCGCGGCGCGCTCTGGATCGCTCTGAAGTATGGCACTCAACAACCAGGACTTATGCCATTTATGTAAGGCAGTGACATGGAAGCAACTCAGGGACAAAAAGCATGAACGAACATTCACGTATGAAAATCTTATTTGGAGAAGGGGTAGAATCCAAACGCCCCCTGCCAGTTCGCGCCACTACACCGTATGTGGAAAATCTGAAGCCATCATTCTACAAACTCTCAACGCTTGTTATCAGTGCATGACTTTCATGCTCGATCGATTGAGCTAGCCGGATCGGGCAATAAAAAGTATAAAATAGTTATGTAAATAGTTATTTAATAAAATGTTTTATTCTGTTTCTTTGGTGGTGTGTTGTGTATATTTATAATATTTGCATAGGGTTTGCCGTTATTTTGGGCGGTGTGGGTGGCGGAGTCGAGCTGTTTTGCAGCCCTCATGGTGTGGAGCTCAATTCATTTCACTATTTTCGTATTTCTCATGAAGGGTTATTCCTAATGTTTGTATTTTACCGAGGTTAAAAAGAGATCGAATTAGTGGTCTACTGATTTTGCTCGATTACTTTTATTTTTTTACACGATTTTTCACTATCTGCAAAGACTAAACAGAGTATTGCGACTTTGTGCTTGTTTGTAAATAGAGAATGATCCAAAGAGAACCAATTGTAAAACAGTAAATGCTTGGATAATAATCAATCAAATGGAGAGACAAGCAGGTACGACGGATTACAACAGGGGTAAAGGTCTGCGTTAACTACCGTTCACTATCTGCAAAGAGAGAGTACTACTAAGAGAAAAGAGGGGAGTGGGGGGGGGGGCAGCGTTCAAAGCACATCAGCGTGCATAAACACGAAAACGTTTTTACCTATCACGTACTTGACATTTGACAGCTTTTGATGTTTGCTATTAAAAAACCATTGAAATTCACAGAAAAAACCATAGGTTATACTCCATATATAGTTAGGAATTTGCATTTACAAAACCTTGAAAATTCAATGAAAAAACCATTGGTTTTAGGCCATATATAGTTAGGGATTTGCATTTAGAAAACCTTATTTTACTCGCATAAAACCATTGAAATTCCATATATAGTTATAAGCGCTAACTATATATCGCGCACCCGCAATCCACTGCTGATGATGTCACATATTACATCATTCATGACATGGTTAGTGACATCACTGATGACATCACTGATGACATCTCAAATGACATCACTGATGACATCACTGATAACATCTCATTTGACATGACTGATCACATCACTGATGATATCATTCATGTGATAATACCATGAACCTCTTCAGACTCTAATATAACCTTAGATACAATCAGTGTAAACAGACAGTCACTCATCCATGGAGTTACTCACACACCTAGTCAGTTATGCCAAAAATCAATCACACCTCCATTTTCTCAACTATACAGTTATACACACCTTACTTATTCAAACATATACTAACACATATTTACTTTACTCTCTTATACAATCTCTGATACATGTTCACAATGATCCATACAGCCACTCACACATTCACTAGCTCTTATGCACAGTTATTTATAGATGTCAACTCTCACATGTACTGTGTTTTACATATGTACTTAATTTGACATGTAGCACTGAGATATCCATTCACTCACTAATACACTCATGCACAGTCAACCGCACATACAGCTGTTTCCACATGCAGTTTTGAATCTATACATATAGTGAATCAACTACTCACACATCTATGTACAGAGTCACACACCTCCCAGCCACCCATACACACACACTCAGTTTCCCATACAAATACTTGGGCAACCAATCAATAACCCATATAGTTACTCATATAGCTACTGATCAACATATGCAGCAGTTTGTAGAACAACAGATATAATGATGCACAAATTAAAACAGTTTAGTCACTAACCCATGCACTCAGTGAGACACATTTAATCACTCACTCATACAGTCAGTCTTGCACCTACTAAATCCTTCATCCAGACACTTATACATCCACTCATTCTTCAATATGTAAAACATATTTTAACTTTACAGAAACATACAGTCACTGGATGTTGTCATCAGTGATGTCATCAGTGATGTCATTTGAGATGTCATCAGTGATGTCATCAGTGATGTCACTAACCATGTCATGAATGATGTAATATGTGACATCATCAGCAGTGGATTGCGGGTGCGCGATATATAGTTAGCGCTTATAACTATATATGGAATTTCAATGGTTTTATGCGAGTAAAATAAGGTTTTCTAAATGCAAATCCCTAACTATATATGGCCTAAAACCAATGGTTTTTTCATTGAATATATATATATATATATATATATATATATATATATATATATATATATATATATATATATTCACTGAAAAAACCATAGGTTATAGACCATATATAGTTAGGGATTAGCCTTTTCAAAACCTTATTTTACTCACACAAAACCATTGAAATTTCATATATAGTTAGTTGCACTAACTATATATCGCGCTCCCGCAATCCACTGCTGATGATGTCACATATTACATCATTCATGACATGGTTAGTGACATCACTGATGACATCACTGATGACATCTCAAATGACATCACTGATGACATCTCAAATGACATGCACTCATGCACTCTGATAGCAAGCGTTGCTACTGATGCTATGCAGACCAAAACTGGTTTTCAGTTTGTACATTTTTCTAGATTTTTCCATCCAAGGTTGGTTGAGTTTGTAGAACGATGGCTTCAGATTTTCAACATACGGTGTGGTGGCGCGGACTGGGAGGGGGCGCTTCGCTCCTGCCCCCTCCCAAAGTAAGATTTTCATACGTGAAAGTACGTGTGTGGTTTTGGTCCCTGAGTTGCTTCGATGTCACTGCCATTCTCAAATGGCATAAGTTCTGGATGTTGGGTGCCATAGTTCAGAGTTCTGAGCAGCGCTTGTAACACTGTCTGAAGCTTATTTCCACCTACTGCAGCTTCACTATTCTCAAATAGGCGTGGGCGGAAAATCCGTTCCGCTCGCGGATTTTGCGGATTTTCGGGAAATCCGCAATCCGCGAGATTTGCGAATTTCCCGCAAAATCCGCAAATCCGCGAGCAGCGGATTTTGCTCGCACTGCTCGCACTGTTCGCGTGAGTTCGCGCCCCGCGAATAAGTGCAAAATTGCAGAAATACGATTTTAGCAAAACTGAAAGTAACTACTTACCAGGTTCAAAAGTTCAGGCTCATCATTAGTAGCCATTTCCTGGAGTGCTTCCTGAGGGGCCCCTCCAGAGTTCAGTTGCCAGTTGAAACTAGTATGTGACCCTGCTCTGAACCTCAGAATAGTTACACATATGCCACAAAGGTCCTGAATTACAGCTAAGGGAGACAAGCAGGAGCCAGGCTGGAAGTTAAAATCCATTAATCAGCCCCTAATTCATTATTGTCAGTTGGGGCAGGGCAGGTGTTGTAACTAATTTTGCAACAATGAAAGCACTTAGCAAGTGCAAAAGATCACTAATCAGGGCGCACTAAGGAAGCAGGTGCCAGCTAAAAAAATATTCTGTGACACATGAATCAGCCCCAAATTAATTCAGGTCACTTGAGGCAGGGAAGGTGTGCTTTGCTTTGCCGAAAATAATGTACACTGGACAACCAGAGGGTGTGGTGATGAAACAGAGGGTGGCATGGGTGGGCCAGAGGGTGGCATGAGTAGTCAGAGAGTGGCAGTGGTGACAGAGAGTGGCAGTGATGAAGAAGAGTGTCCCAAACAGGCTGGACACGTAGAAACAACAAGTTCGCGAAACTTGCGACCCGACAGGTAAGTTCGCAATTTGCGAAAGTGTACAAAACCCTCGCGAACTGGCAGAAACACGGGCGAACACAAAAAAAAAAAAAATCCGCAAATTCGCGGGAATTCGCGGATTTTGCGGATTGCGAATCCGCAAATCCGCAAAATTCGCGAACGCGAGATCCGCAAAATTCGCTCATGCTTATTCTCAAAGTAAGTGAGGGTCGTTTGTGGACCTGACTGCATTTGAAAACAATATGATATGGTACCTCCCTAAACCGCTTGACGGAGGCCCCCGAGGGGCGGTGTGATGGCACGGATTCGGAGAAGACGCTTGGCTCCGACCCCCTCCCCAAGTCTTATAGCACTGGTGTAGCCTGAGATCGCCCCCGACATAGGCGGCCGGCTCCCGGGGTCCGGCGGAACTTTTTGCGTTTTGATGACTCTTCTATTCTGGACCTTGTCCCACAATCCGTTTGACCTGTAGTGGGGCGCCCCTTTACCGTTTTAGTTGCCATTCCACCCGCTTTTGCTACACTGTGCCTCTTCCGCCATTCAGCTGTTTCCCGCCCGCTCTTGCGACTACAGCGTCTCGCTCACCATGTAGTTGAGTTGCTCCCGCTCTTGCGATGCAACGATAAGCGACTGCCACAGGACTCTCAAAATGGCGGCCGGCTCTTCAGATTTGGGCGAGGTCCACTAAAATGGCCCTGGGACACCTTGGAACTCGGACGCTTCCCTGATAGGGCTTGGGTCCCATTCTCGAAAGCGTCCCCTCAGCCGTGAAGATTCTACAAAAGTCTTGGGGGCCCCCGACTCCCGCAGGCTTCTGGTGGGGAGCGGCTGCCATGTTTGCTCGTGGAATGGCCACGACGGAGCTACGAGATGGTGGTGCTCTCATGCTGACGCCAGCTTTAGTCTGAAACATCCAGAAACACTGTAGACTACCAATTCGATCAGTTCCGGTAGCGCCCCAACATGACCCGGTAGAGAAGAACTTGCCCTCCCCTCTTTGACTGATGGTTCTTGTTGCCTGTCCCCTCTGTTGTCATTTAACAGAACTTTTTGGACTGCTGAAAGGGGTTGTGTTCCGAACGCTGGTTGGTGGAGACATTTTGACTATATTCTTGACCTACGTTGTCGCGTAATGCGTTATATGACACGCCGCGTTAGCGCACCCGGAAGTGATCCGGGGCGCGGCGCGCAGCGCGTAACGTAAGCATAACAGGTCATGTGACTTGTTAATAAAACTTTTTATTGGTTCATTTTACTTTTGTTATTTTAATAATGAAAAGCTTGGTCATATGACCTAAAAAATACGCTTTTTATTGATTTCGAAAAAAAAATTTTTTAAACATATATGTTATAATGTGCCAGGCTAATGTACTTTCCCGGAAAATTTACAACTGTCCTGCAAGTAAAATATATTCCTTTTTCGAGAAAAAGGGCGTTTCTTCGTCCCATGACGGGGCCGTTGAGTAAAAGAGGCTCGGCCTGCTGTCTTACTCGCCGATACGCCTGATTATCAGATTCTTATCGATCACTTTATGTTGCAGGAGTGGAAAACACAACTGCCCTTGACCATTTATCTTTACTGCGTTCCTACGTATTATACCTTTTATCCGTCATGTAATTGGACTGCTTTATTTCACTTGCCTTTTACTGATTCGAAAACAGTGACTAAAAGTAAAAACTTTACCAATGTAAATACTACTACCATGTTTTGTTTTAAAAACCTTTATTGTGAAAATGTCAGTATACAAATACGGGCCTATAACCACGTGGGCCGGCCACGGAGCAAACTGGAAACGTATATGATGAGGAGACATTTACACTGTAGAGGAACGTAACGAGCGGGCCATTAGGTTGCAAGAACTAAGGTGTCTAACAGTTGCGGAATCGGTGGACGTACATTTTGTAATTAAAATACGACAAAGCCACTTACAAAAAAATCATCTAGATATACATTTGCGGGCAAGTACCATGGGTGACGTTAATTCGAACTTTCAATAGTACAGTAATCAATAACACATCAGAACTTAATATCAATAGGGATGTCGAAATATTCAATCAATTCTCGTCCCCGCCCGCCATGAGCATCAAAACTGCATTCATATCTCGTGATATCAAGGTTGTTCAACCAGTACACAACAAGGAGTTACGAGTCCCATTTATACCGGCGCCATTTTGGGCGAGGCCGGGCAGGTCCAAGATATAGTCAAAATGTCTCCACCAACCATCGGCCAGACCAGAACCCCTTTCGGCCCTTTATGCTACAAGATGGTGTCTTCCATTCAGAAAATATTGTTGGCAGCATTTTGAAAGGAAAGATAAACAGCCGTTCTCCTAGTGAGTCTCACATTGTTACATTTAGGAAGAATGTTGAAGAGTAGTATGTTGAAAATCTGAAGCCATTTTTCTACAAACTCTCAATCAGCCTTGGATGGAAAAAAAAATCCTGAAGAATGTACAAACTGAAAACCAATTTTTGTCTGTATAGCATCAACAGCAACGCTTGAGTCAGCTTTGTGTGAAGCCGCCATTTTGATTGAATCAATAACGTCCCCCCGCACACATTCAGGGACCTGGTCGTGTCTTCAGGTGAAACGGATTGTGGGACAAGATGCAGAAAGGAAAAGGAAAAAAGTTCCGCCGGACCTCGGGAGCCGGCCGCCTATGTCATGGGCGATCTTTGGCCACACCAGGGCAATAGTGAAGCTGCAGCAGGTGCAAATAAGCTTCAGACAGTCTTACAAGCACTGCTCAGAACTCTCAACTATGGCACTCAACATCCAGGACTTGCCATCCGGATCTTGGCGCCTTGTGCTGGTTCCGACCTATTCACACATCGGTCCACTACTGACATCACCTCATAAGCCAACGGGGCACCCCACGCCGACTTTCGGCGCAGCATTGTAGGATGGCCACACCAGTGCGGCAATTTGCTGGACACCACCTCGGTGCCATCCGGATCTCGGCGCGTTCGAGTCACTTTACCGCAAGAGTGACCGGAACTCAGCTGGACACGCCGTCTTTCGGCGCAGCATTGTAGGATGGCCACACCAGTGCGGCAACTTGCTGGACACCACCTCGGTGCCATCCGGATCTCGGCGCGCTGTGCTGCCTTCGGCCTACTGTAGCCGCAAGTGCGGACGCTACTCAGTTGGACGGCGAGTGAAAAGATAAGGGGCGCCGCACTGCAGCCGAGGAGCCTCCATCTTGGGGGAGACGCACAGCCCCCACTGACTGACGCGACCTTACAGGCCAACGGGGCGCCCCACGCCGACTTTCGGCGCAGCATTGTAGTATAGCCACACCAGTGCAGCAACTTGCTGGACAACAACTCGGTGCCATCCGGATCTCGGCGCGTTGTGCTGCCTTCGGCCTATTCGCACATCGGTCCGCTACTGACGCCGCCTCACGTGCCAACGGATTTTCTACGCTTTTTGTAGCCCTATGCCGCATAACAGGTCATGTGACTTGTTTATAAAACTTTTCATTGGTTCATTTTACTTTTGGTTTCCTAATGATGGAAGGCTTGGTCATATGACCTAAAAATAACACTTTTCATTGGTTTAGAACATTTTTTTTTTTCCCCAAACGATGAAAGCCCCACCTTGTTTCTGGATGTTTCAGACTTAAGCTGGCGTCAGCATGAGAGCACCACCATCTCGTGGCTCAGTCGTGGTCATTCCGCGAGCAATCATGGCAGCCGCTCCCCACCGGAAGCCTGCAGGAGTCGAGGGCCCCCAAGACTTTTGTAGAATCTTCACGGCTGAGGGGACGCTTTCGAGAATGGAGCCCAAGCCCTAGCAGGCAAGCGTCCGAGTTCCAAGGTGTCCCAGGGCCATTTTAGTGGACCAGGCTCAAATCCGAAGAGCCGTCCGCCATTTTAAGAATCCAATGGCAGCCGCCTATCGCTGCACCGCAAGAGTGGGCGCAACTCAACTACATGGTGAGCGAGACGCTGTAGCCGCAAGAGCGGGCGATAAACAGCTGAATGGAGGATGAGGCACAGTGTAGCAAAAGCGGGCGGAATGGCAACTGTAACGGTAAAGGGGCGCCCCAGTACAGCAGACGAGCCTCCACTTGTAGGATACCAAAACCAGTGCGGCAAGTTACTGGACATCACCTGGGTGCCATCCACATCTTAGCGCGTTCTGCTGCCTTGGGACTATTCGCACAACAGACCGCTACTGACGAGGCCTCCCCCCGCACCACCCGGGACGCCCCACGCTGTGTTTCTGAGCTGCATTGTAGGAAACCAAAAACCAGTGCGGCACCCAGGTAACATCACCTGGGTGCCATCCAGAACTCAGCACGTTGTGCTGCCTTGGGACTATTCGCACAAAAGACAGCTACTGACCATTGTTGCTTCTTTTTGCCAAAAAATGTTTAAATGTATTTACAGTTTTTGTTGCGTTCGATATATTTATAAAGTTAATAAAGTTTTATAATCCTACTTTGTTGGAGTACTATATATTTTTAAAAAATCGGGTGAATGGGGCCTTGAATCGGGTTATTGTCATGTGTGGGCTTTGGAAGTGTGCTGCTACAGGATCGGACATTTCAAACTCAAATGCACGTTCTTTTTCTTACCTTTCCGAAGCATGGAGCGCAATAGCAGGCAGAGAAAGGGTGATGCAAGTGTTGAACACTGCCTGGCCTGGCAAGTTGCTGGCAGTGCCCCCCCCCCCGCCCGCTCCTGAAAGAGGGCACACACACACCGCCGCCCCGAGTACTTCACATATCTTTAAAAGACCATGCGCTTGTTAATGAGGCTTAAATGGTTTATCACCCCTTCTAGAGCCCCTGCATCGGCCCTCTGACGTTTCCTGGAAGAATTAGCACGTAACACAATACCAAGCCCTGTCAGCTGAAACCCCCGAGGAATCGGGTTTTTGCTTGCAGGAATCGGGAGGCGGGAGACTAGCACTGAAATCGGTAGTCTCACGCCTGAATCGGGAGGGTTGGCATGTCTGGATTCTCTGCAGCTGGGGCCATAAACTACATCCGCAGGGCTAGGTGATAGCCTGGGACCGGCCTGGACAATCGGACACAGAGGAAGAGGAGTGTCAGAGGGTGCGGTAGTGAATAAGGTGAAAGGGAGGTGTCGGGCGGGCACAGGGTGTGATTCTCAGGGAAGAGCAGCGCAGATGGGGAGAAGTTTATGGCCCAGGCATGAGAGAGAGAGCGGGGGTGACCAGTGCGTGGGGGAGATGCTTGCGAGGGTGGGGAGCCGTGCTGAGAATCGACGGCGTGCAGAGAGTGGGTCTGGTCAAGGCATCTAAAATGGCTGCCGTGCACGACAAAATTGTGCCATTGGAAAAAAGGCAAGATGGCGCATACAATGTTTATCAATAAGGATTCATTTATACCAAAATATTTTATCGCAGTGACAAATTGGCGGTCAACACTTCCTGATTTCCATCGAATCGAACGTTAACAGACGTCACGCAGCAAAAAAAATAATAAAACGCTCACGCACAGCCGCTGGAAGACATGTATCAACATATATGAGCCTCCTCAGCCACCCTCAGAAAACATAAGGGATCAGGATACGTCTCCCGCACCCCCTTATACCTAGTAATTTAATTAAAACGAAACACAAAATGGCGAATTCCCGTTTCGCTACCAGTTTGCGGCTCAGTTCGCGGCCCGAGAAGCACTTCTACCGTGAAAAATCAATTTTTTTTTATTTTCCCCACGGGACCCTTTAATAACCCCAACATCATTCCTAGGGGGTCAAGAGGGGTCTACCTTGCCCCCTTTCATTAAATTCCCCCTTCGTTTTTCACCTCTTCTTCTCTCTCGATCCTACCGAGAGATAAGATGGCGCACGCACAGCCGCTGGAAGACATATATCAACATATATGAGCCTCCTCAGCCACCCTCAGAAAACATAAGGGATCAGGATACGTCTCCCGCACCCCCTTATACCTAGTAATTTAATTAAAACGAAACACAAAATGGCGAATTCCCGTTTCGCTACCAGTTTGCGGCCCAGTTCGCGGCCCGAGAAGCGCTTCTACCGTGAAAAATCAATTTTTTTTTAATTTCCCCACGGGACCCTTTAATAACCCCAACATCATTCCTAGGGGGTCAAGAAGGGTCTACCTTGCCCCCTTTCATTAAATTCCCCCTTCGTTTTTCACCTCTTCTTCTCTCTCGATCCTACCGAGAGATAAGATGACGGCCGCTCCGGACTGTTTAGAATGTTGACAGACACCGGAAAGCCAATCAGCTTCGCATCGCAAAGTTCCGTTTCGCGAAAAGTAAGCAGACCGGAGCGCAGCCCGGAGCGCTGTTACAGATATATATCTTGTTTTGAACGTGAATTTCTCAAAATCCACTGGAGCACATATATTGAGACCTAGCAAAGGCACATCGGGCTAACAGTCCCTACAATTTTGCCAAGTTTCGTGCAAATCCATTCAGCCGTTCGAGCTAAAAGTGAGGCCAACCGCCCTATGGAAAACTCAATGTTAAAAACGCGTTTTGGGACCCCCCTCTTTTCTCGGCCCCCCCTTGACGAAACCCCCCCAAATTTTCAAGGGACGCTCAGAAACAAAATGTGCCATTTTCCTGAGAATTTCAGCCGATTCCGTCCACAAACGCCAAAGTTATTAGACATAGAATTTTCAAAAATCCCATAGGGAAAAAATCCTAACTATATATACCTACTGGCGACAGCCAGTAGGTAATATACATGTATATATATATATATATATATATATATATATATATATATATATATATATATATATATACACATATATATATACATATACATATATATATATATATATATATATATATATATATATATATATATATATATATATATGTATATATATATATATATATATATATATGCAAGTTACCCAAAAGAACGACTCGCACAAGATCAAGAGAACAGACGCGTTTCGGCGGTACGCCTTCGTCAGTCAGTATATATATTTAAGTACATTGTTTGTGTCTATTGATTTTGATGTTTAAATTGAGCACCAATATGGCGCACTTCAGATTGAAAAAGGCAGAGTCTCTGCCGAATCACATCTCTTTGGTTGTCCAGTGCCCGTTGAGGCATGACTGAATAAACAGGATTTAATCCCTTTATTTCGAGTGCCAGCTGTCTCGCTACTGAGTTTGGGGAGGTTTTTGATGATATCTTTGGCGCTAGTGGTGGCGCCGTTCTGCGTGTACCACTGGCGATCTGGCAGCACGCCGGCATACCGCTTACTTTTTTCAATTGTATCAGGCAGGCATGCCCCCACGCTAGAAGTGTGGCGATGGGGACGATGAAGAGGCCTAAGTGAGTGGAAAGGTACAACGCTGGGAGCTGAGACTCCCCTGACGGGGACTGGTGCACTTGCACATAAGGTTTACCTCACCCTAAGAATACCTCCTTATTTGTGGAACTGGGCACTGCGGAAGGCATCACCTAGTGGTGGGATCAAGGGACTCCAATGATGATGGTCAGACTAATCTACAGCGCACAAGGGGAATTGATGTTAAAATATCCACTGCTGCCTTCATTTGCAAACGTTAATCTCTGAGAGTGGAGTTTTATTTTGATTATGAGGGCTGTATGTCGATCAGAAAAGCATGTTTTACATGAAAGAACTTTTTTTAAGTGACTGTTAGGTGGTTTTAATGTATTTCACTTTGAGGACACAATTCACATTCCAGTCCGGTTGTTGACATGTACTTTTAGATGCATTTTGCGACCTCGAAACACTGTGTATGGATTGTTTTCATCAGGTGTAATACTTCCTTGAGAATTGATTGTGAATTCCATAGGTATCTTCGTATATACTCATTTTGAGTATCAATGTTGTCCTTATACTGGGAGTTTTTATATATATGTTTTCACTGAAAAAAACAAAGGTTACAGAGATGTTATAGTTAGGTTAACATTTCACTCATACAAAACCATAGAAATTCACCCGTTACAGTTTGCGGGCTAACTACAACTCGCAACCCCCACAATGCACTGCTTATGACCTCACATATTACATCATTCATGACATGGTCAGTGACATCACTGATGACATCACTGAGACATCTTAAATGACATCACAGATTACATCACTGATGACATTATCCAGTGACTGTTTTTAAAAATGTGAGTGTTAAAATATATCCCAAGGTGTATTGGTGAATCAGTTGATGTAAAAGTGCTTGTATGAGTGATTCATTGGGTGTGTGACTGACTGTTTAAGTGAGTGATTATGTGTCTCATTGAATATATGGGTGAGTGACTAGGTGTTGTAAATGTCTATATCAGTCTGTCAGTTGGTGTCTACGTGTCTGTATTCATTGGTGAGTTGGTACATAACTGGTCATATAGGTGATTGATTAGTTGTCTTTGTACTTGTATGGGTGTCTGAGTGTCTGTGTGGGTGGAAGAGGGGGTGAGTGACGACCTGTATAGATGAGTGAATGTGTGAGTTAAAGGTTGTGTGGGTTACTGAGTGTGTGTGTGTGTGTGTGAGGGGTTGTATGAATGAATGAGTGTGTGTATGGTGTTGTCAGTGAGTGAGTGCACGTGTCAGTGGTTTTTGGTGAGGGATGGTGTAAGTGAGTGACTGTATTATGGGTGAGTGAGTGAATGTGACAGTGGCTGTATGGGTGAGTGTGTTTGCATCAGTGACAGTATAGTTGAGTATGAGTTAGTATATTTACAAGTAAGTAAATGGGTGTGTGTGTGTGTGTAGCTGTATGAGTAAGTGGCTGTGTGATTGAATGTATGGGTGAGTGAGTAGGAATGTGCGTAGCTCTTTGAGTGGCTGACTCAGTGTGAGTGGCTATATGAATGTATGAATGGATATGTCAGTGGCTGTATTAGTGAGTGAGTGGGATTGGGAGTGACTGTATAGGTGAGTGAGTGGATGTGTATTGATCTATGAATCAATGAATGGCTGTGTAAGTACTGGTATGTATGTGTGAATGGGTTTGAGAATGATAGTGTGATAGTTGGAATAGGCATATGAATGATTATATAAGGGTGTGAGTGTATGCGTCAGAGAGTCTGTGGATGATTTTATCAGCGATGTCATCAGTGATATCACTTACCAAGACATGAGTGCTGTAATATGTTAGGTCATAAGCAGTCCATTGGAGGGGCACAAGTTACAGTTAGCTCACTAACTATAACAGCTAAATGTATCTGGTTTTATACAGGTGAAATATTAGCCTAACTACAACATCTCTGTACCCTTCATTTTTCTTCAGTGAATTTCTATGTTTTTTTAAAATTCCATTTCCTAATTATAATGTCCCTTTAACCTTTGATTTTTTAAGTGAATTTATAAGGTTTTTTTAACTAGTAGTCTCCTTTACAGAGTGGTGGAGAAAGGGATCTGGGCTTCCAACCAGCTCTCAGGAATCCCACTGTGTAGGACTTACAGAGGTACCAAGAGGGCTTCTTTGCCCTCAAGGTCTCTCAGGAGTAAAGTGAACTTCATTTACCAACCAGTAGTGCACCTTGAGCCACGTTTACAAAGTGGTGTGGAAAGAAAGTTTTTTAAGTGACTGTTAGGTGGCTTTAACTTTATTCACTTTGTTTTAACAACCTATTTTAGTGTGTGCAGTTTTGTGTAAAGAAAGACACTTAAATGTTTTCTTTGCAGCTGAGGACACAATTCACATTCCAGTCCAGTTGTTGACATGTACTTTTAGAAGCATATTGTGACCTTAAAACACTCTGTATGGATTATTCTCATCATGCGTATTACTCCCATGAAGACTGATTTTAAATTCCATATATATCTTTGTAGATATACTCATTTTGAGTATCAATTTAGTTCTTATACTGGGAGTCATAGTGGTGTTTTTATGGTTTAAAGTGACATTGTCCCCTTCAGTGACTGTACATGCTTATTGTTGTGCTGACAGATTGAAGTACATTGTTTGTGTCTATTGATTTTAATGTTTAAATTGAGCCCCAAAATGGTGTACTTCAGATTGAAATAGGCAGAGACTCTTCCGAAACATGTCTATCTGGTGACATGGCTGAATAAACAGGATGTAACCCCTTGATTTTGAGTGCTGGCTGTCTTACTACTGAGTTTTTAGTTTATTCTGAGAGAGGGGACTGAGCGGCTCCCCTCCTGGGCCACTACCGGCCCGGGGACCCCATCCCCCGGAGCCTTCCCCTTTTAATATGTATATATATTTTTCAATAAATGGGAGGGTGGCCACAGGGACCCCCTCCCAGGCCCAGGTTGGCTCTGAGGACCCCATCACCCGGGGAGAAGGGGGATGGGGTCCAGGAAGGAGCCGGCATTGCTTTTTACACACAGTGAGCTGCTGACATGGAGCTACCTGTGTGTAAAAAAGCAAACTGTTACCACTTTGAGCAAACAAGAGCAAAATGGTCTCGATTGCTGAAAGTGGAGCATTTGTTTGCTATGACGTGGGGAGCAGTGCTCCTGCCATACCATAGCAAACTATAATGTCCTAGGGGTGGGCACCCTGGCACATTGCTGGAGTCAGCCCTGGGAAGTAGCAGTCCCCACAGCCATTTTTAGCTCCAGAAGGGGGGCTGACCACCCCCATCCTTCCCAGGCTAGAGCATGCCCCGGGGAGGTGGTGTTCCCAGGGGTCCTGTGAGCCCCCCCCTCATGAATATTTAAAAGCCCTGGGGAGGTGGGGGTCTCCAGGGCAGAACGGGTCTTCGAGGCCCCTACATGAGCCCCAGGTATGTGGGGACTACTGGGCTGCGGTGGAGGCCATAGGACCTCCCCTTCTCTTCTTTAATAATTAGCTCCAGGGAGGAGGCGGTTCCTGGGGCTACGGGGGGGCGGGCAGTCCCCTTGCACCTCTTTTGTTATGTTTGCCTAGGGGAGGTGGAGGTTTCCAGGGTAAAAGGGGTGCTACATACTCATCCCTGCATTACCACAAACCTACTGTCCCAGGGACCTGGCCCACCTGGGGGCCTTTATTTAACAAAGCACTGTTAAATTCCATATAGGTGGAATGATGGAATTTCTGGTGACAGCGGAGCTGAGTGAATATATCACAGGGAAAAGCATTATACTAGGGTAAGTGTCCCACATAGGTTACATGAAATAACACTCCAAATGTAGGTGGACAAGCCCAGAAAAATTAAAGGTCTCTCTTGGGAGAACCTGACTTTTGGCTATGACATTCTTTTAGCTGAAAGAGATTGGCCGCCTGATATTGTTATGGATTGTCCAAAGAGAGAAATGGTAATTTTTCCAGCCTTTTCAGTCTTCTTTCCTAACCACTTAAAACACACATACTCGCAGGAGTGGGCAGAAGCCCATGCCCCTGCGCTATATCATAATCATGTTGGGTGGGATGAAGATTCAACCCACCACCAAATACCATTAAAATCTACTCCGACTCCACAGAGACAGTATCCAATAAAACAGGATGCGAAAAAACAGGTCAGGGAGATCTTAGATCAACCTGAATATCAGGGTGTGATTGAAACTTGCACCTCTTCAATGAATAGTCCTTTGTTTCCCGTAATGAAACCTGACAACTCATATCGTCTAGTTTTAGACTAAAGACTTCTAAACTCATGCATAAAAACATTTGCAGTACAAAATGCACACAGTGCCTTATTGATGAACAACATTGTGCGGAAAAAATATAAAACAACACTAGACATCTCAAATGGGTTTTCCAGCCAAAATGTAGCACCTGAGAGCAGATATTTGACAGCATTCCCAGCTCTGGGGTCCCACCATCAATTTATTTTTTACTCCCCTACAGCTATTAAAAAAAGCCCGGGGTTGTTCTCAGCTAGGGTAACTGAGTTACTTCAGAATCTGGATGAGGAGGCATTGTACTATGTAGATGATATTTATCTGACGGATGATGACCTAGAGGAACGCTTGACGAGGATGAGCACCATCATTTTTGGGTTTGCCTCTGAGGGCTACAAATTCAACTTAAAAGAAATAAAAAATAGCCCACCTCAACGTCTTCTTTTTGGGATATGAGCTCTCAAGGGAAGGACAGAGCTTAGCAGCTAACTTTTAAGAAAAGTGAGCACTGCTCCAACCTCCAAAATCATTGAAAAACTTAAAATCCATACTGGGATTCCAGAGTTTTGGTAGAGCATACATTTTTGATTAGACAGAAATGGTTAACCCTTTCTGCGGCCTCAGAAGACCTGATTTTTCATGTAGGCAAAGGACACAGGAACACACAGATATCCTTTGTTCCCTAAAGGCTGACATGATAGCGTCTAAACACTTACAGACATGCGTAAATATCAGCAACCTAATGATCCGTATAATTGCAGGTCAATCTGGGTAACCCTATCTAACATACAATGAAGGTGAAACAGTACCCATAACATACAAATCACACTTATATACACACACTGAAATTTGTTTTGCATAAATAGAAAAAATTCTGACAGCAGAAGTGAGAGAAAGAGCACTGGCTAAAGGGAAACAAATACTTGTTCTGATTCCAGTACCGGCCTTGGAGGCTTCTACAAAGGCTAGCGTTCCAAATGCTAAAGCTCTACATTCGAGCTGAATACAATGGGCAAATTCTCCCACTGCCTCAGATGTAGAATACAGATACGACCCAAGTCTAAAACACAAGCATTTTCAGTATGAATATATAATTTACACTGCCGGATCTGCTCAGCCGGCCATTGGAAGTAAACAGCAATACAGCGCCACATGTGAGATAGTAAAAGGTTGTATGCAGGATGGAAAGTTCCATCCAAGCTGTTCAAAAATACAGTCTCTATGAGACAGCATGGCACAGCTGGCAGATTTAAAAGCTTTATTGCTAGCACTGATAAATACGGATCGATAATTCCCCACACTAATTGTGTGCGATTCTTTTTAGTGTCCAGTTATACAATGAATATCGTCACCATTGGGGACAAAATGGATTTAAAGACTCAAAAGGTCTCACAATTAAGCATAAAATGATATAGGAACAGGTAGTGGAGTTAAAAATGGAACTACCAAGGTCTCAAGTGATACACACACTGAGTCATCAATGTCATGGTGCCCACTTTGAAGGGAGTTCCTTGGCTAATGTAGCCGCAAAGGGGGCAGTACGAACTGTGGCTTTAGCTGCAATAACTTGTTAAAAAATGAATATAGACCTTTGGGTATATAAGCGTCACATCTTGCTGAGACAAAAAGAGGAGATCAGGACTTTCCTGCTGATACACTGACCCAAGACTTTGAGGCTCCTGCATGCAGATACTCCAGCTCACAGTGGTCTAAACATCCCTTGCATGGTGTCCGACTCAAGACCAAGACGGGGAACTAAAGTCTCGCACTTCAAGTAATGGGGTTGACCTTATCCTAGAGGGATTCTTTGCTGAACACCTACATACATGCTCGGTACACTTAGGTACATCTAGTTAGGGTAGCTTTGAAGCAGATCTCATTTTATTGTCATGTATTTTATATACTAGCCTGTATTCATGGTTATAGCAAAATGGTAGAAATCTACCATCTGTTTACTTTCTTAGTTCTTCTAATCATTTATATCTGTTGTTACTGTCTAATGGTTGTCTCAGCACACCTATTTTACACTAGAATAACAACTGTTCAATAAAGGCTTATTGAATAAAGTCCATACCGTTTAATCTGTGTAGCTCTCTGAGACTCAGTGAGCATGAGTGACTGAGCAAAATGTAGTTCACTGTTTCCATGGTCTTGAGTGATCAGGGTTGTCATGTTCGGTAGTTGAAAAAACCAAAACAAACACAGGGAGTCTATGAGCACTATACAAAAGGCTCAGCTGCTAACATCCCTATCTGTGAGTATCAGTGATCCCCTAGTCGTCCTCCTGCAGCTATCACAAATCTCAAAGAGCACTTCAAGTATGAAAAACACATCAAAAACTGAATTTCAAATAGAATTGGTCAACAAGATCCATAACCATCTAAACGTGGATAACCATCAAACAGACTCAGTGATCAGTCCTATCATCTGGCTGTTCCACTTGTGCATTGGCCGGTCCCTTGATCATCGAGACCTCATGCTGCACATTAATGGTACCAGATCTGGTCCACACAAAACTATGAACCGCCCTATGATGGCTGATTTCTGATGGTTAAAAACTAAATTTGAAAAAACAGTGAAACGTAAACAAAACCTAGTGACTTAAAATAGAATGGTGTGTCCTCAAAATCTCCTATTTTAATGCCTGTCAGGGCACACCCCCTAATTAAAAACTAGAACAGTGCAAGTGACAGTGTGATCAAATAACTGTCAAATAAATGGGCCTGCTCTCTCCTTGGTAAGAGGAGTTTCTAGTAGCACTGTGAGCTAGCTCTATACTTGCACCCACTTTGTTTAAACTCTATTTGGGACCATTGGTAAATCTCCTAAGTAAATCAGGGATCCTCTATCATCTCTATGCGGATGACACTCAAATCTACCTTAAGGTGGCCTCCACTCACGATCTCTCCATCCTAAACTCTACTCTTGACTCTATTCAAAACTGAATGTTAACTCATCAATTGATTCTGAATCCCTCCAAAACTGAATTCCTCCTCCTCTCCTCCTCACTTTCTCCTCCTCCGGTTCAATCATGGATGAATCAGATGAATCTACTTAACAATAAACCCATCATTGTCGACTGCGCAAAACCCCCTGGTGTCATACTCAACAAAAACCTCAATCTACTGTCCCACATCAATACCATTGCAAAATCTACTCAAAACCAACTGTGCATTCTTTGGGGGGTTTGTCGCTTCTTCCCGGAGCAAGACCTTAAAACCCTGGTCCAATCGCTGGTTCACTCTAGATTGGACTACTGAAATCTCTTCTTACTGGCCTCCCCAAATCCCACCTGTCCTCCGTTAAATCTGTTCTCCATTCAGCAGCTTGTTTCATATATGGGGCCAAATGAAGCAACCACATCACACCCATTTTATCCACCCTCCGTTGGCTTCCCGTAGAGGAAGATCTATCTATAAGACTGCCAGTATCACCCACAAAGCCTTGCACTCCTCCTCTCCTCACTACCTGGCGAATAAACTGAAACTCTCTGGAGGCTGTAGACCATCACGTAATGTGGAAAATCTATTGCTTTATTCTCCCACTTTCAAAAAGGAAAGATCGATGGCCCAATCCTTTTCAGGCAACACAGTGAGAATCTGGAACTTACTTCTGCCTCAGCTCCGGACCACCACATCCTCCCGGTCCTTCAAAACTGACCTCAAAGTTCTCCTCCTTCAAAGACACTTACATATCTAATTCACACCCTCTACATTCCCTCCAAAAAGTTCTTCCACTATAGTAAATTCTGTATTCCATGCCTATAGAAGTGCATTCCCAGTGTGTTCTTGTGTTTTGAGTGTCTGCCATTTATTGCAGTATTATACCTCAAATTGTATCTTGTACGCTTATGTAACATGCACACATGTCACTTTTCCCTCTTGTAACGTATTGTTTGCTACCTCTTCTTGTATTTTGTTTGCTTTTGATGCATGTATAATTGTCACTTTTGCCTCATATAATGTAAAGTTTGCTTTTATAACATGACCACTTGTATTTTTCTCCTCATGTAACGTTACTGTTTCTATTGTGAAGAGCTCTGACATCTTCGGGTAAAGTCCGCGCTATGTAAATACGCATAAAATAAATAAATAAATAAATAAATAAAATAGCTGGTACACAGGCCAACATACCAGGTGGGGGCGTCTAGACTCAGTCTGACATCAATCCTACAGTGTATGTTGTCTAAATATGCAGATCCTATATAGGTTTTATAGTTATTACACAACAGCACAGGAGACCACGCTTCATTTAACGCGATTATGGCTGAAAATGTTTAAAATAAATTCGGGAATAACTCTGCCCAGAGGCCTAGGGTGTTTCTACCCTGCCCGTTTTTCTTTTTTTTACCTTTTTTCTTGTGACTCGGTTTAACCGAGTCACATGATGGCTGCCAACACTTCCTGGTTTGAAGTGCTGTCAGCCAATCAGATATCAGGCACTAGATTTGGAGGGGTGATGGATCCACTACGGCATCAGTTGCATACCTGGGAAATTTTACATTTCTCAGCATCTCCTGAATGGAGTTACACCATTGGAGAACCAGGCCTTAATCCCCGGGCTCACCTGCCTTGTTACTTACAGAGACACGAGACACTCCGTTGAGCGTGGAAGCCAGGTTTATTAGCTGCAGCTAAGCACAGTTATCCCAGAAGTACATGTAAAGTGTAAGCTCTAAGGAGACTGCCACTTCAATCCGTGGCGTACAATCTCTTATACTAAACACATTTACGATATCCCACTCCCCACACACACAAAACGAACCAATAGGAAAAGTTGAAAAACAAATATCAGGTATCCTAGTATACGCCTCTTTCTCGTACTCCGTATGTCAGCCCTCCCAACAAATTAATCAGTGATGGTGTTCACAATCCCCTCTCGCAGGTGGCAGGACATGCTAGTGTGTCTCAATGGATGGTTGTGTAATAGGAGCATACAAGGAGAGAATAATGAAGGCCAGTTGGATAAGATAGTATAAGAGAAGAATAGGAGAGAGCAAATAGTCAGCTGAGACAGGGATCAATCGAGCCAGACATGGATTAACGAACTCGGCCAGACCCTGACATCGGGTTTCATGAACAAGGACAATGGAGTTACTTTTTACCTGAAAGGACACGTAGCAGCTGGCAAAGCAAAAGTATCGCGTTCGCCGAGCCGCCTGAGTGAGGGCAACACAAACTGGCAACAGGACACAAAATGGCAGCTAGATACGGGATGAAATCTGAAATCGCAGAACCTCACCATTTAACAAAAAGAGTGCTTTCTGGACCAAGAGCTACCTTTCTGTCAAATTTGGTGTCAGTTCGTTCAGCAGTTCGGGCTATAGCCATCTCTAAAGTTTCCCAGGGAATTAACATAAGTAACATGGAGAAAACGTGTTTTGGGACCCCCCCTTTTTTTCGGCCCCCACCTGACTGATCACCCCAAATTTTTTAAGTCATCAGCTAAGGTGCACGTTAAACTAGTTTTGAAAATTATGTGAAGATGCTTCAAATGACACCAAAGTTATTGACAAATGAAAAAACGCTCTTCCTATGGAAACTACATCCTAACTATAGCTAATGACCTCTACCCACTGAATATATATGAATGCAGGAAGGCTCACCCGGCATTGCAGCCTCGGGAATGCAACCACCTAGGAGCAATATATGTAAATTACTTGTGGTGATCCATGAGGCTTCCCCGCTGTCCTGGGGACCGCCTTTTTCCGAGGTTCATGCATTATTTAAAAAAAGAATGTGGGGGAGGCATTACAGCCTCCCCCACTGCCCCAATGACCACCACCACCCGGGGCTAAATACTTGAAAGAGGCGGTCTTTTCAGGCTCCCTCATGGACCTGTTATTGGCCCTGGAGACCACCACCACCAGGGCCAGCTCCAGCAATCTCCCCGGTACCCAGCCTCAGGACACTACAGTTTACTATGGCTTGGCAGGATCATTACCGCTCCCACCAAGCCATAGCAAACAGTGCCCAGCTTTCAGCAAGCAAGAGCATTACAAATTTAAAAGTAGAGCGGAATTTCTTTTGGACAAAGGGAGCAGCATGTTTAGTAGCTCCTCCGTCCAAAACGAATGCAGGCTTCTATAGGATGTGAGAAATCGGCAGGGACTTCAGAAGCCTACAGGCTCCCCCAGTGATCCCTAACAAAAAGGACTGGGTGCCCTGGGTGGGACCAGTGCACCCAGTATAAAGGCCAGGCCCTGGGGGATGGGATCCTTGGAGCCAAAATCGGCCCAGGGAGAGGGGCCATGCGGCAACCCTCCCCATTCTATAATTGCCTGGGCCCAGGGGATTAGAACCCCAAGGCCAAAATCAGCTAAGGGAAAGGGGGCTAAGCAGCCCCCTTCCCTTAAAATTTAACAAAATACATTTAAAAAAACTCTGGCAGCTCGCCAGAGGCCCTGCCCCCTTTCCCGACCACTCTGCAAAAGTGCCTCCTGGCTCTCTACCGGTTGAGGAATTAAGTCCCCTTTTCTCCTGAGGGTCCAAGGGGGAATGATTCCTCCTGTTACTGCCAGTAAGTACCACACCGGGATTGCTGGGAGGTTGTTGGAGGCCATGCCCCCATTCTCCACCACTCTGAAATGCGCCACCTACATATATATATATATATATATATATATTACCTACTGGCGGTCGCCAGCAGGTAGTTATAGTTAGGACCTAGCTTCCATAGGAAAAGCATTGTCTGACTTGGCTATAACTTCTACATCCTTTGACCAATTTGCATGAAATTTTGCCAAAAATGTATCACGTTGTGTACTATTGATTGGGAAAGTTTGGGGGTGATATGTGCATTGGGGACCGAGAATTTGGGGCATGAAATAAGGTTGCGTTTGTAATGTTAATTCCCATAGGAACCTTTAGCCACCTCTACAACCCGAACTGCTGAAAGGACTTACACCAAATTTGGCAGGGTGGTACATTTGGTTCAAGGAAGTACCTTTTCCTTATTTGGTGTATATCCATTCAGTGATTTTTGAGAAATGTAAGTTTGATTTTATAGTGATATATCTGGCCACGGATATTTCGCTGAGGTTTTACGATAAATCGCAAATACATGTGCTAATAGCAATGCTCTGATTGGCTGGTCACAAGCTGAATGGAAAGCTCCACCCACCATTCTATCTATTGGGAACAGTTTCCAGGGCTGGAAATGTGTGTGAAAGCCCACATAAGGGGTCAGGGTGGAGATACTCTGACCCCATGGTTGAGAAATGGAGGTGTTAGTGACAGAAATTATGTGGTTGTATGTCTAAACAACTACTTCCTTAACCACAACTTCATTATCCACGAAAGCTTTACAACGTGCTATGCTAAACCACGACTTTTTTTTCAACGACATCCTAAACCACGAAAAGTTTCACCTCGTGACTGGCCATTAGATGGCAGTATTGTAATACCAATACTTCCACAATATATTTTTAAATTGCTCTTTACCCATTTTTTTAAATATTTTATTCTACGTATATTTTAATGTATAGTCTTTTTTATTTTTCCCACACTCCTGTGTTAATGGTTATTAACCTCTAACTTTAACTGTGACCTTGTTTTGACCTATTTACTTACTATGCAAGTAATGTTTGTATGACCGTGTAACTATTTTTTGTTATGGTTGACTTGATCCCCTTTGACTTTCTTTTATGTTTGTTTTTCTTAAAATATGTGTTCTCTACTCATTGAGGTTTTTCACGTAGTCTTGACTCTCTTCTTTGTTACTCATGCCATGCATTTATCTGCTGTTTTACGAGGAGCAACACGCTGTCACTGCCGTGCACGCTTCAAGCAGTGCGTTCCTTCTTTATATTCTCGGCCCAGCACACAACCCTGTTGAACTTCATTCCAGGAGGGCACAGTTTTATCGGCAGTGATTGAAATAACATTTATGTTACCAGTGTGGTCCGCAAGCCAAATGCAATTCTGCCCACAGCGTTACCAAGTATCCTTTTCCTATTTAGGGTACTTTAGTAGCCATTTTTCAACACAAGCCCAAACATTATCACAGATAATGGTTTGAAATAGGAGCTTATCTTTATCATTGATGCTACTTTTACTGTCCGTGACCCGACTGCAATCCTGCCCACAGCTTTGACAATTATCCTCTGTGCTGGACTTTAACAGCCGGTTTTCAACACTGAAATTCTTGGGTATACTGAAAAGCTGTTGTTCCGACCTTCGTTATTCCAGACTTCGTTGAATGAGAGTCTTCGTTGTTCAAGCTTCGTTGTTCCAGTTAGTCGCTGTTCTGACTTCGTTGTTTAGGATGTTTCCCAAATTATGTGTCTAAAATGTATTTTTTTTTGCATGTGACCGCTAGCTTGACCCCCTGTGTACTGTTGCTGGGACATCGCAACTACCTACATCTTCGCGAATATTGATGAATCATTAATACTCATTCTTATAGAGATATTGAGATTCTGATCATTACTTTATAGATTTATTTACATAGTGAGTTATCTACTGTGATGGTTAGAATTATTTATATAGTTATAATTTTTTAATGTGGTGGTGGCCATTGAAATCCTGCTTTTGCTTTCTGCTTTTGCAACATAACTGCAGGGTTCGTGGTGAGCGACGTCATTGCGATCCTCGGAGTCACAGTGAAAACAGATCATTGGTTTTAGAAATACTGTAATGTGTGTGCATATATGTGTTTTCACTCTATAGGAAAAACTATTGTTGTGGTTAACTATGTCATCATGACGTCCCTAATAACCGTGAAAATGGAAAATAGGTCTGAAAGATGGATTTTAAAGAAACTAACTATCAAACCATGAGTTTAAACATGCTTCAGAAGAAGTATGTATATAGTAATTTGTGTAGGACAATGTTCAGAATGTATGTTTTTACATTTTATTTTTGGATGCGTTGGTGGTCATTGAAATCCTGCTTTCAGCTTTAACGACGTAACCACGGGGACCGTGATGAGGAATGTCAATCCGATCTCCAGAGTCTCTGTGAAAACAAAAAATAGGCTTTAGAGATGGGTGTTTTAGGAATACACTACAAAAATACTACACTACAAAAATATGAGTTTGAAGTGTACAGTAATAAACCTTTAGTGTGTAGAATACTGTAATGTGTGTGCATGTATGTGTTTTCACTTAATTGTAAAGGCGCGATCATTGTGGTTAACAACGTCATTGAGAAGTCCCGAATAGCCACAAAAATGGAAAATAGGTTGGAAAGATGTTTTTTATAGAAACCAAGTACAAAAATATGAGTTTAAACATGCTTTGAAAGAAGTATGAATATAGTATTATGAGTACAGCAATTATTAGAATGGATTTTTACAAAAATATTTTTGGATGTGTTGATGGTCATTGAATGTCTTCTTTTGTTTTCTATTTTCGCGACGTGTCAGTGGGGATGGCAACGTCGTCACAAAGTTCCCCAAAAACTAAAGGAAAAAAAACTTTAGAAAAACACTTCACAATATTTCGGTTACTAGGGTGGATTCGACAATAGCAGTTGCTTTGGTTGTGTGTATACGGCTGCTGCACATAAGAGCTAATGCAGAGTTTCAGGTTAGTTAGAAGCACCCTGTTGCCTTCTTCTGTAAATTGCACACATAATTTCTATAAGTTCCATTCATGTCAAAACACAGATTGTTGTTATAGATAACACCCATGTTATTCTCTATGAGGAATGCAGAAACAGTTGTATTGCCATGGTTCCTGTCTTTGTCAATCTGTCGACAGAACTGATTTGACCACTTCCATTTTTGTCTTTGGCATATATTAGTATACCAAGACACTGTGAGGGGAAAATGATATAAGTTCCTCAAAGGTTTCTTTTATTAGGATTTCCAATCCTACTCCAGTCAATGCTCCTAGGTCATTGCCACCACAGTGCACAGTCATGAGGTGAGGAGCTTGGGAATCGAGAATGGATTTAACCAAAGGCAGCAACAGATGAAACTGTAACCCTCCCTGGCCAAACCAAGTAATCTGCACATTTGGGAAACCCAAGTCTCTGTCAATACCTCCCTTTTTTGCAGCCTCTTTAGCCCAATAGATATAGCTGTGGCCCACAATCCACACTCAAAGCATTTTAAAGTGAAAGCAATAGCAGTCAGGAGAAGGCTGGAGTTAAATAAGGTTGTTTTCCAAATAAAAAAAGCAGTTATAATGGAGGTGGTTTTTTAAAGATATAATTCATTGGATGCTGTCAGTATGAGAGTGAATAAAATTAGGTAGTGTTTTGGATACCTTAGCAAGAAGTCTTATTATTGGCTGTTGTTTAGGGAAAGAAATGTAATGCAGACATTGATATGCTTTTGAATCTGTGAAGTAAAGCACACCTGCTATATCTTATTTGGAAGCGGCATGTTCCTTCTAAAATGTGTTATGATCCTGTGACCTACTGGTTGCACTGGGTTGCTAGGTACACTGAGGTAGGAGTATAATATGGGGGAAGGAAGTATATTATGGGGAAGGATGTTAAAGAGACAGAACATTTTTTTAAAGTAGAGGAGTGAAGACACTATTTAGGTAATGGCAAGATTTAATTTACAATGCAGGACCATGTAATAAACTGTTGTGTATTATTTACATTTCAAAAAATAAAGCTAGATATAGGTTTGGACTCCTGTTTTTTTTCGATTTCTTCCCGATGATCACAAATACATTACAAACACACATAGATAGGATTTTTTTTTGAAAGAGAGGGAAAGGATTAAGAGATACTAACCATTGATAAGAGGCGATATTGTAGTCTAAAATGAAAGACATGATTTCATGTGCTGCCTTTTTCATGATCACAGAGTGCAAAGATGAAGAGGTTGCCATTTTATGGTTGCTTTGTATGATAGTGGTGTAGTTTTCAGAAACCCTAACTATTCACAAAGAGCTAAAACAACAATATAGTCTACAAACTGAATTCACTGGTATGTACATAACTTTGTTATTCTGTATAAGAAAAGAAGATGGTAGTTTGATAAAAAAAAGAGTATCATAGTGATATGAAAAGAAAGGAGTAGTATAGTCACAATTAAAAGATGAGAATGTGTTGTCCACCTGTAAATGAATTAGGAAGAAGTAATACGTGTTAGATATGTATTGGGAAGTGAAACAATGCAGTTATACCATTCACAAAAGGTTTTGTGCTTTGAAAATGTTTCAAATTCTGTTTTACATTTTAGAAACTTACTGATGCATGTGGATACTCAGTAAAAAAGCAATGTAACCTCCTAGGGAGCTATGTATGCAATTATATACCAAGTGTGATATCTAGACTTCAGCCACACATAGCTTAGTAGAAAAGCATATATATATTGTAAAACAGGTAGTTTGATAGTGACAGAAGTAGATAACCAATGAGTCAGATAAATAGTCACAACTGTTATGTATCTAACAGTAATGAAAATACTTTCATTGTCAGTCAGGGAGTAGTGAGGTACTCATGCAATCACCCAACCACTAGTGAGGCAGTCATCAAATCAGTGATTCAGTATCCATGGAGTTATTCTATTACCTAGACACTACAGATGTACTCTTGCAATCAGGCAGGTAGAAATTATGAAGTCATTCAACTATGGAGGCACTATTTACACATTCATCTAATCATCCAGACAGTAAGCATTTACTTATGCAATTAACAAGCTTGTACCTATGCAGTCATTGTACACTTGTGCAGAGGCTGTGCAGTCATCTAAGCATACACTTACAACCCATGCAGTCATTGAAATACTAGGTTACACTAATAAACTCATGCAAACACTCAGGTACTACTCATGCAGTCAGCTAATTACGTAAAGAGTACTATTGTAGTACACCTGGTATTCATGTAGTAGCTTTGTACTCATTTAATTACTGAAGGAATACTCATGCACTAATACAATCACCCCAGCAGCACACTTACTTCCATCCAATCTCTCAAGGTTTAGCAATGGAGTCATGGAATCACTCAGACATTTGTCATGCACCCATGTAATCAGACAGACATTACTAATGCTCTCATTGAATTATCCAGGCACTACCCATTTAGTTATCTAAACACAGAGTCACTGCTAGTTTACTGACCCATATATACATAGGCAGCCAACAAGTAGTCATAAAATCACTGAAACACTAGTGATGCACTCATGCAATCTGCTAAGTTATATGCATATATTTAAACAGTCATGTATGCACTTTCCATGCACTTTATATATCATCTATGCACTCCTGCAATCATCCTGACACTATTGTTGCACTTGTTTAATCATCCAACCAGTACCTATGCATGTATTGAATTATTGAGCCATTAGTCATGCACTTATCTTATCATTCAAACATTACTCATGCACTCATGCAAACACCCAGATAGTAGTGATGTACTCATGTAAACATGTAGGAAGTAACTATGCAGATATGGAATGACCCATGGAGGTCGGATATACTCAGGGAATTATCTAGGCAATATGTGTATCCTCAAAGAATCTCACAGGCAATAGCTATGCACAATATCCAATTATAGAAAGAAAGTACGAAAATCTTACAGGTTTACTTACAAAAAAATAGACGTTTCATCGTTTCAAAAACTTTATTCGATTCAAAACAAAAGAATCATAATAGTCAAACAATTTCATTTACAAGCATAATTTCAAGTTCATTTTTAAAAGACAGTCTTACAATTATAACACTAAACTAATAGAATTCATTAGTTAATATAATCACAGATGAAGACCCCATAGCTTTTACTTTCAATCAAATTAGATGATTTCATAGATTCTTCGTACCGGGGCATACATTGAAGGGCAGGTAAAATAAATAAGAAAATCACGATGCAACAATATACAATATACATGATCAAAGATGCAGCTTCTTGGGGCCAGATTTAGCCATGCCGTTTTCTAATCAGAAGTGACACCCGTATAAAATTTAACATTGCACAGCAGACACCAGGTGAAGACAGGGATAATAAATAATCATAACCCTCTTTATAATGGCATGGTTGCTTTTCCTTAAGGATCGGCTTAATAAACCTGATTCTCGGGTCCTTATATAGGGAACAGAAAAGAACAATATGCATCGTGCTTTGGCTATCTTTGTTATTACAAGGACAGGGGGGCAGTCTCTCACACCAGCCCCCCTGTTTAGGAAACGCAAAAAGGAAGTGCAAGATGTGCAGCCTAAACCTTGTCAAGTAGAATCGCCATTGCACATGGTTTGTGAAGGTTAAATAAAACTGGTGCTGCAAAGTAGCCTTAGGAACATAAGGGCTAACCAGGGAATTCACAAACGGTGATTTCCAATCATTTGTTTTAATTACAGCTTTGATATCTCCCTGTATATTTTTGGGGTTGTCAAAAATGTCACCCAAGCCTATTTTATGGAGCATTTCATTTACATAAGATAGCCAGGGGATCTGTTTCATGTTTGCCAATTTTAAACAATCCCGGAGGATATCTCTGGTGAGCTGTAAGTCCTCTGATAGCCATATTTTGCCCCATAACAGTAAAGGGGAAAGGCGAATGGTGTCACTCACGTAGCTTAGACCTATTTCGTTATGGGCAAATCTGTTTGAGGAGCCTGGTGGAATAGCCAATACACGCTTTAAAAATTTGTTCTCCATGATCTGTATCGTGTCAGGGCTTTCAGTCCCCCAAACCCCTGCCCCATAAGTAGCAACCGACAAACATTTAGCTTTGTACAAGGTTTTTAGATGTATGACAGGTTTTTGTCCTAGTTTGCCACAGAAACGAAACAGACCCTCTATAGAGCGACTAGCACTCTGAACTCAAGTCTACATTAACGGGGCCCAGCTTAGTTTGTTGTTGAAGAGGTTCCCCAAATAATTAAAATTTTCAACCTTTTCAATGGTGGAGTTATTTACTACAAACTTTCTGGTTTTGGTACCCTTTGGGCCACAGACCATAGCAAAGGATTTGGCGAAGTTTACCTTGAGGTCTAGGTCCAACATGAATTTGTGGAAGGCATCAAGACAGTGCTGCATACTGTTTCCTGTGAGTGTCATAAGTACCGTGTCGTCGGCGTAAGAAAGCATTGGAATGCTCCTGCCGTTGACCTTTGGAAAATCATGACAGTGGTCCAACAGGTATTTTTCCAGACCATTGGTGTACACAAGAAACAAAAAAGGAGCTAGTATGCATCCTTGTCGAACGCCCTCAGTTGAGAGGATAGACTTAGTTTTCTCTCCCCCTGGCCCAAACCTTATGGCTACAGTAGTGGATTCATGGAGTCTACGGAGCAAGGTGACCAAGGGTTCCTCGAAACCCATGACCTCCATCATTTGCCACAGCTTGCTCCGACACACAGTGTCGAATGCACTTGAAAGGTCCATGAAGGCAAGATGGATGGAGGATTTCCTTGCCTTCATGTATTTCCCTATGATCAGGGCCAGGTTCAGGCACTGTTCGACAGTACCTTTACCTTTTCTGAACCCATATTGGGAATTCACGATAAGGCCCACCGAATCTGCCCATGTTTCTAGTCTGGCTAAAATGACCCTACCCAGTATCTTACACGATGCATCAATTAATGAGATTGGGCGATAGCATCGGGGGTCTGATCTATCGCCCTTCTTAAAAATTGGCACCACTACTGCCTCCTTCCATGATGCCGGAATACGGCTAATGACAACTGCTCTAAAAACATTTAACAACAGGGGGGCCCAAACCTTAACATTGTGTTTAAAAAAGTCCAAAGGCACTAAATCAGGGCTGGGTGCTTTTAATGGTATGCCTTTCGACAGAGCATCTTCCACTTCTTGTAAGGTGAGCGATGAGCTCAAGGACAAAGAAGATTGAGAGACCACCGATTCCCTAGCGTCTCCTAGTGATGGTTCATTGGATAAAGTACCATGTGGGTTAAAAATGTTCCCAAAATGTGATTCCCATGTTTCGCATGCAATCTGCATCACAATGTTATCCTTGCCATTACTTGTAAAAAGGGGGCGATTGATAACTTCCCAGAAAAGCCTGCTGTCCTTCAATTCCGAGGCCTTTTCTAGATCTTCCCAGGCTTGGTTTTTTAAGTCCAACATCCTTATTCTTATGGCTTCTTTATAGGCCAGTCTAGATGCTCTAACCAGTTCTATGTTCCTAGGTTTTTGTTTTAATGCCGCTTTCAAGGATCTGTGTGTTGCCGAGCATGCAGCATCAAACCATCTGGGACCTAGCATTTTATTTTTACCAATTGGTTTTGTGAGGCGTTCGGCTACATGCCCACATAAAGATTCAAAATTCCCTATGACCTTTTCGGGGGTAGTTGTAGGTGTTAGACATGCCTCGTACTCAGAGCTATATCCATTTAGGATCTCTGCCTCAAGACCTGCCGCGTCTATTTTGCCCCATTTAAGTGTGATACCTTGGTTCCTACTATACTTTACAGGCTGCTCCCAGACAGAATGTTTGGGTTTAACAGGACAAAGCAGGGATACATTTAGAGGGTTGTGGTCACTGGCAGCATTAGCAATTACTTCCAACTTATCAACATGATGAAAGTGCCCACTAGAGACAATTACAAAGTCAATAAAACTCATCATACCTCTACTTCCCTGAAACGTCGGTATTGGAGCAGAATTTGGACCAACCCAGGGCTCCGCTATGCATAGATCATTTAAAATAATGATGTTGTTTAAGGCGTCCCCCTGGGGTGTATGTTTGAAGTGTAACAGGGGTTGATCATGGGAGTCTCTCAAGCCACACACCTTCGAGTCCCCATAGGTGCATAATGAACAGTTGAAATCTCCCACCCAGATGACAAATAGTAGGGGTTGCTCGTGGCGTGCCCTGACTATGGCCTCCTCCAATTTCAACATTACGCTTGTCTCATTGTTGTCAAAGATGTTGTAATACCAGTTAATCAACAACAATGGTTCAGGAAACAAATTAACCAACATTAGCACTTGAAACCATGGGGAGTCAACTATCATAGAAGTTACAAGTTTGCATAGTTTTAAGGAGGTTGCTGTCATTAGGCCACCTTTTGCCCTACCCGCTTGTGAAGGTATCGCTAGGGTATTAAAGGCTTGGAAGCCCTCGATGTTCTGAGTGGATCGGCTCCATGTTTCCTGGAGGCACAGAATGTCACAGTCACCCACAAAGTCTAACCATGCCTCATCCTCCAATCTTGAGGCGAACCCAGCAATGTTCCAGGAAATAAGGCGCATCCTTAGTTCGCTTTGGTTCTTTCTGACTGGTTCAGGTAATACTTCCGGATTATGCCTTAAGATGATTGGACTTGGTTCGCTTTCTTTAGTAAGGCCAGCCTCCGGGACTTGGGGGTTAGAAGTACGATCGTCACCAACGGAAACAATCTCCCGTGAGTTATCGTTACAACTTTCTCCCTTCTCCCTCTGGCTGGGCTCTCCTGTTGTCAGAGTATTAGTATTGCCAGGAGAACTTGGTGATGGTCAATCTATCTCTTCCATGCCCGCAAGTGCATCAAAGCGGTTTCTTAGGGGGATATTACTTGGAAACCATCCTAGGTAGTCTTCCCCCTGAAATCTTGGTCTTAGTTCATTGTACCAAGTTTGCGAAGAGTTGTTATTGTTATAAATTGATCCCCTAAAGAAGCCATCACTCTGTTGCAGAGGACCCCAGTTGTTTTGGTTTGGCCATACGGCCCTATTTCTCCGGGCCCACCCAGGGTGTGTTTCACTGTTAAATGTCTGCCCAGTGTTTTTGTAAAGCAAAGTCGGGGGAACAAGATTCAAATTTGGATAGAAATATTCTAGACCTATACATTGAATATCCCCAGCTCTAGCAAATCTTGGTTTACAGCAGATGATATTTTTTACCCAGGTATCGCTGAAGTTGATCAGGATACAGTCCCCCTCTAGGTCCTTCTCACTTGGGCCCACCAAGGGAACTCTGCGTACACTAAGTATTTTTGTTTTAGAATCAGGAGGGAGTGGTCTGTTATTATTGAGCCAGTATATTACTTTGTTTTTTAACTCCTGGTTTGATTCCGTTTTATTAGACAAAACTGGGGGTACTCCTGTGAGTATTACCATAAAAGGGGCTGAGTCTGGGGGCAAGTTTACAGGTGGTGATTTCCTTTTATGTGCTCTCTCGTTGTCATTGTTTGCTGCAGGCCCCTGTGAAGATGTTTGTTTTGGCCCTTGGGTAGTTCTCTGTTTAGAGGTAGTAACTTCTGGTGTTAGTACAGTACTGCCCATATTTTGACTAGGGGGCCCCACAGTGCCCGCCACTGCAAGTTTAGTACGAGCTAATGGAACAGGTTTTGTTCGTGCTAAGGGGACCGGTGCTGCCTTAGGGTCACCAGTTATAAGTGTTTTAGGTGTTTTACTGGCATTTTTATTCTCTCCCCCTTTTTTTGAATTACTATTATTGGCGTTACTGTTTTTATTATTGTTATTAGTACCCCCCACCTCGAGTGATTTATTTTTAATTACTAAAGTTTCAAGGGAGTTGGTGTTAAGAGAGATAAGGTGTTCCAATTGGTCTAATTTTAGATTAACAATTTGAATTTTCTCTAGAACAGGCAGCAAGAGCATCTG
The DNA here is from genome assembly GCF_964263255.1 of Lissotriton vulgaris. Classification (NCBI taxonomy): domain Eukaryota; kingdom Metazoa; phylum Chordata; class Amphibia; order Caudata; family Salamandridae; genus Lissotriton; species Lissotriton vulgaris. The sequence goes on along the minus strand of NC_141694.1, from coordinate 1,347,748,322 downwards.
AGCCGATTTCTCAATTTCCCCCAAAAGTCGGTCATTGTTATTGGTGTTAAATGAGAAAATTTTCTGTCCCGCATCAACTGGGTGGGTGCCCTTTTGTTTAGTAGGAATTGTCAGAGCTTTGGGTGGTGCTGGCTTCGCTGACTTGGATCTGGTTCCTTTTCTATGGTTTCCCCCTCTTTTACGTTTGTTCGGATTGTTAGGTTCCCGCTCACAGACTACTACATGATCTTGTGTGTGGATGGGCCCATTATTGCTCAAATTGCCGTCTAAGGCGTTATCCCCTGTGATACCTGATGAAATAGGTATAGGAGTGAGTGTGGGTGCTTCAGCTTGGGAGTCTCCTGGGTCTGCTATCGTGATTGTCTGGGAGTCAGAGAGTACCACTAGATTTGGACTAGCCTCTAGGTTGCTATCTGCACTATCTGCACTTTTCTCGGGAGTAGGTGCCTTATTGGGGGTAATTTTAGAGGCAATATCTCCCAAGGATGAGCGTTTGCCTGTTATTAGATCTAGGGACAAACGCTTTTCGGTAAGGGCGATTTCTTTTTCTAAGATCACAGTTGCCCGAGTTATAAAATCCTCTAAAGTTCCAGTTGCTTTCCCATTGTTCGTTTTTACGGTAACCTGTCTACCCTTCCCTGAGCGCAAGGACATCATGTGGGTTCTAGGAAACAACTAAATATATAGTGCTATAACTTACAACCAAACAGTTTAAAGTGAGAGATCTGGGATCACTGATAAAGGGAGTAGCCCCGACCCGACCTTGATCGTCCTTGGACGGCCTTAGACGGTCCCGCCCTTGTCCCGGGCTTCTCCCGGCGAGCTCCCGCGCAGCGGTAAGCACACGTTATTTTATGGCTGTTGTGGTGATGGGCGGGTCGTTGGGGGCGGGGCGGGGAGGGAGAGCAGCCCAGGTGGAGCGGGCGCGGGTTCCTGGGACTCCTGGGAAATGGAGTCCCAGCCCTCTTGCTCGCAGCCCTCGGCCCCTGTTTTACCCCAGCAGCAGCTTCAGCCCGGGAAGGAAAGCGCCCCTCTGCGAAGCGGGACCCGCGCAGCGGGTTCCGCGAGGCGTGAAGAAAGTTGCGCAGAGTGTCCTCAGGAAATCCAAGACGGCAATGGCAGGTTTGCTAGGAGGTCCCACGGAGTACAGGGCAAGCCGGTATTTGTTCACCTGGTCGTTGGGGGCGGGGCGGGGAGGGAGAGCAGCCCAGGTGGAGCGGGCGCGGGTTCCTGGGACTCCTGGGAAATGGAGTCCCAGCCCTCTTGCCCGCAGCCCTCGGCCCCTGCTTTACCCCAGCAGCAGCTTCAGCCCGGGAAGGAAAGCGCCCCTCTGCGAAGCGGGACCCGCGCAGCGGGTTCCGCGAGGCGTGAAGAAAGTTGCGCAGAGTGTCCTCAGGAAATCCAAGACGGCAATGGCAGGTTTGCTAGGAGGTCCCACGGAGTACAGGGCAAGCCGGTATTTGTTCACCTGGTCGTTGGGGGCGGGGCGGGGAGGGAGAGCAGCCCAGGTGGAGCGGGCGCGGGTTCCTGGGACTCCTGGGAAATGGAGTCCCAGCCCTCTTGCTCGCAGCCCTCGGCCCCTGTTTTACCCCAGCAGCAGCTTCAGCCCGGGAAGGAAAGCGCCCCTCTGTGAAGCGGGACCCGCGCAGCGGGTTCCGCGAGGCGTGAAGAAAGTTGCGCAGAGTGTCCTCAGGAAATCCAAGACGGCAATGGCAGGTTTGCTAGGAGGTCCCACGGAGTACAGGGCAAGCCGGTATTTGTTCACCTGGTTGTTGGGGGCGGGGCGGGGAGGGAGAGCAGCCCAGGTGGAGCGGGCGCGGGTTCCTGGGACTCCTGGGAAATGGAGTCCCAGCCCTCTTGCTCGCAGCCCTTGGCCCCTGCTTTACCCCAGCAGCAGCTTCAGCCCGGGAAGGAAAGCGCCCCTCTGCAAAGCGGGACCCGCGCAGCGGGTTCCGCGAGGCGTGAAGAAAGTTGCGCAGAGTGTCCTCAGGAAATCCAAGACGGCAATGGCAGGTTTGCTAGGAGGTCCCACGGAGTACAGGGCAAGCCGGTATTTGTTCACCTGGTCGTTGGGGGCGGGGCGGGGAGGGAGAGCAGCCCAGGTGGAGCGGGCGCGGGTTCCCGGGACTCCTGGGAAATGGAGTCCCAGCCCTCTTGCTCGCAGCCCTCGGCCCCTGCTTTACCCCAGCAGCAGCTTCAGCCCGGGAAGGAAAGCGCCCCTCTGCGAAGCGGGACCCGCGCAGCGGGTTCCGCGAGGCGTGAAGAAAGTTGCGCAGAGTGTCCTCAGGAAATCCAAGACGGCAATGGCAGGTTTGCTAGGAGGTCCCACGGAGTACAGGGCAAGCCGGTATTTGTTCACCTGGTCGTTGGGGGCGGGGCGGGGAGGGAGAGCAGCCCAGGTGGAGGGGGCGCGGGTTCCTGGGACTCCTGGGAAATGGAGTCCCAGCCCTCTTGCTCGCAGCCCTCGGCCCCTGTTTTACCCCAGCAGCAGCTTCAGCCCGGGAAGGAAAGCGCCCCTCTGCGAAGCGGGACCCGCGCAGCGGGTTCCGCGAGGTGTGAAGAAGGTTGCGCAGAGTGTCCTCAGGAAATCCAAGACGGCAATGGCAGGTTTGCTAGGAGGTCCCACGGAGTACAGGGCAAGCCGGTATTTGTTCACCTGGTCGTTGGGGGCGGGGCGGGGAGGGAGAGCAGCCCAGGTGGAGCGGGCGCGGGTTCCTGGGACTCCCGGGAAATGGAGTCCCAGCCCTCTTGCTCTCAGCCCTCGGCCCCTGTTTTACCCCAGCAGCAGCTTCAGCCCGGGAAGGAAAGCGCCCCTCTGCGAAGCGGGACCCGCGCAGCGGGTTCCGCGAGGCGTGAAGAAAGTTGCGCAGAGTGTCCTCAGGAAATCCAAGACGGCAATGGCAGGTTTGCTAGGAGGTCCCACGGAGTACAGGGCAAGCCGGTATTTGTTCACCTGGTTGTTGGGGGCGGGGCGGGGAGGGAGAGCAGTCCAGGTGGAGCGGGCGCGGGTTCCTGGGACTCCTGGGAAATGGAGTCCCAGCCCTCTTGCTCGCAGCCCTTGGCCCCTGCTTTACCCCAGCAGCAGCTTCAGCCCGGGAAGGAAAGCGCCCCTCTGCGAAGCGGGACCCGCGCAGCGGGTTCCGCGAGGCGTGAAGAAAGTTGCGCAGAGTGTCCTCAGGAAATCCAAGACGGCAATGGCAGGTTTGCTAGGAGGTCCCACGGAGTACAGGGCAAGCCGGTATTTGTTCACCTGGTCGTTGGGGGCGGGGCGGGGAGGGAGAGCAGCCCAGGTGGAGCGGGCGCGGGTTCCCGGGACTCCTGGGAAATGGAGTCCCAGCCCTCTTGCTTGCAGCCCTCGGCCCCTGCTTTACCCCAGCAGCAGCTTCAGCCCGGGAAGGAAAGCGCCCCTCTGCGAAGCGGGACCCGCGCAGCGGGTTCCGCGAGGCGTGAAGAAAGTTGCGCAGAGTGTCCTCAGGAAATCCAAGACGGCAATGGCAGGTTTGCTAGGAGGTCCCACGGAGTACAGGGCAAGCCGGTATTTGTTCACCTGGTCGTTGGGGGCGGGGCGGGGAGGGAGAGCAGCCCAGGTGGAGGGGGCGCGGGTTCCTGGGACTCCTGGGAAATGGAGTCCCAGCCCTCTTGCTCGCAGCCCTCGGCCCCTGTTTTACCCCAGCAGCAGCTTCAGCCCGGGAAGGAAAGCGCCCCTCTGCGAAGCGGGACCCGCGCAGCGGGTTCCGCGAGGCGTGAAGAAGGTTGCGCAGAGTGTCCTCAGGAAATCCAAGACGGCAATGGCAGGTTTGCTAGGAGGTCCCACGGAGTACAGGGCAAGCCGGTATTTGTTCACCTGGTCGTTGGGGGCGGGGCGGGGAGGGAGAGCAGCCCAGGTGGAGCGGGCGCGGGTTCCTGGGACTCCTGGGAAATGGAGTCCCAGCCCTCTTGCTCGCAGCCCTCGGCCCCTGTTTTACCCCAGCAGCAGCTTCAGCCCGGGAAGGAAAGCGCCCCTCTGCGAAGCGGGACCCGCGCAGCGGGTTCCGCGAGGCGTGAAGAAGGTTGCGCAGAGTGTCCTCAGGAAATCCAAGACGGCAATGGCAGGTTTGCTAGGAGGTCCCACGGAGTACAGGGCAAGCCGGTATTTGTTCACCTGGTCGTTGGGGGCGGGGCGGGGAGGGAGAGCAGCCCAGGTGGAGCGGGCGCGGGTTCCTGGGACTCCTGGGAAATGGAGTCCCAGCCCTCTTGCTCGCAGCCCTCGGCCCCTGTTTTACCCCAGCAGCAGCTTCAGCCCGGGAAGGAAAGCGCCCCTCTGTGAAGCGGGACCCGCGCAGCGGGTTCCGCGAGGCGTGAAGAAAGTTGCGCAGAGTGTCCTCAGGAAATCCAAGACGGCAATGGCAGGTTTGCTAGGAGGTCCCACGGAGTACAGGGCAAGCCGGTATTTGTTCACCTGGTTGTTGGGGGCGGGGCGGGGAGGGAGAGCAGCCCAGGTGGAGCGGGCGCGGGTTCCTGGGACTCCTGGGAAATGGAGTCCCAGCCCTCTTGCTCGCAGCCCTTGGCCCCTGCTTTACCCCAGCAGCAGCTTCAGCCCGGGAAGGAAAGCGCCCCTCTGCAAAGCGGGACCCGCGCAGCGGGTTCCGCGAGGCGTGAAGAAAGTTGCGCAGAGTGTCCTCAGGAAATCCAAGACGGCAATGGCAGGTTTGCTAGGAGGTCCCACGGAGTACAGGGCAAGCCGGTATTTGTTCACCTGGTCGTTGGGGGCGGGGCGGGGAGGGAGAGCAGCCCAGGTGGAGCGGGCGCGGGTTCCCGGGACTCCTGGGAAATGGAGTCCCAGCCCTCTTGCTCGCAGCCCTCGGCCCCTGCTTTACCCCAGCAGCAGCTTCAGCCAGGGAAGGAAAGCGCCCCTCTGCGAAGCGGGACCCGCGCAGCGGGTTCCGCGAGGCGTGAAGAAAGTTGCGCAGAGTGTCCTCAGGAAATCCAAGACGGCAATGGCAGGTTTGCTAGGAGGTCCCACGGAGTACAGGGCAAGCCGGTATTTGTTCACCTGGTCGTTGGGGGCGGGGCGGGGAGGGAGAGCAGCCCAGGTGGAGGGGGCGCGGGTTCCTGGGACTCCTGGGAAATGGAGTCCCAGCCCTCTTGCTCGCAGCCCTCGGCCCCTGTTTTACCCCAGCAGCAGCTTCAGCCCGGGAAGGAAAGCGCCCCTCTGCGAAGCGGGACCCGCGCAGCGGGTTCCGCGAGGCGTGAAGAAGGTTGCGCAGAGTGTCCTCAGGAAATCCAAGACGGCAATGGCAGGTTTGCTAGGAGGTCCCACGGAGTACAGGGCAAGCCGGTATTTGTTCACCTGGTCGTTGGGGGCGGGGCGGGGAGGGAGAGCAGCCCAGGTGGAGCGGGCGCGGGTTCCTGGGACTCCCGGGAAATGGAGTCCCAGCCCTCTTGCTCTCAGCCCTCGGCCCCTGTTTTACCCCAGCAGCAGCTTCAGCCCGGGAAGGAAAGCGCCCCTCTGCGAAGCGGGACCCGCGCAGCGGGTTCCGCGAGGTGTGAAGAAAGTTGCGCAGAGTGTCCTCAGGAAATCCAAGACGGCAATGGCAGGTTTGCTAGGAGGTCCCACGGAGTACAGGGCAAGCCGGTATTTGTTCACCTGGTTGTTGGGGGCGGGGCGGGGAGGGAGAGCAGTCCAGGTGGAGCGGGCGCGGGTTCCTGGGACTCCTGGGAAATGGAGTCCCAGCCCTCTTGCTCGCAGCCCTTGGCCCCTGCTTTACCCCAGCAGCAGCTTCAGCCCGGGAAGGAAAGCGCCCCTCTGCGAAGCGGGACCCGCGCAGCGGGTTCCGCGAGGCGTGAAGAAAGTTGCGCAGAGTGTCCTCAGGAAATCCAAGACGGCAATGGCAGGTTTGCTAGGAGGTCCCACGGAGTACAGGGCAAGCCGGTATTTGTTCACCTGGTCGTTGGGGGCGGGGCGGGGAGGGAGAGCAGCCCAGGTGGAGCGGGCGCGGGTTCCCGGGACTCCTGGGAAATGGAGTCCCAGCCCTCTTGCTCGCAGCCCTCGGCCCCTGCTTTACCCCAGCAGCAGCTTCAGCCCGGGAAGGAAAGCGCCCCTCTGCGAAGCGGGACCCGCGCAGCGGGTTCCGCGAGGCGTGAAGAAAGTTGCGCAGAGTGTCCTCAGGAAATCCAAGACGGCAATGGCAGGTTTGCTAGGAGGTCCCACGGAGTACAGGGCAAGCCGGTATTTGTTCACCTGGTCGTTGGGGGCGGGGCGGGGAGGGAGAGCAGCCCAGGTGGAGGGGGCGCGGGTTCCTGGGACTCCTGGGAAATGGAGTCCCAGCCCTCTTGCTCGCAGCCCTCGGCCCCTGTTTTACCCCCGCAGCAGCTTCAGCCCGGGAAGGAAAGCGCCCCTCTGCGAAGCGGGACCCGCGCAGCGGGTTCCGCGAGGCGTGAAGAAGGTTGCGCAGAGTGTCCTCAGGAAATCCAAGACGGCAATGGCAGGTTTGCTAGGAGGTCCCACGGAGTACAGGGCAAGCCGGTATTTGTTCACCTGGTCGTTGGGGGCGGGGCGGGGAGGGAGAGCAGCCCAGGTGGAGCGGGCGCGGGTTCCTGGGACTCCCGGGAAATGGAGTCCCAGCCCTCTTGCTCTCAGCCCTCGGCCCCTGTTTTACCCCAGCAGCAGCTTCAGCCCGGGAAGGAAAGCGCCCCTCTGCGAAGCGGGACCCGCGCAGCGGGTTCCGCGAGGCGTGAAGAAAGTTGCGCAGAGTGTCCTCAGGAAATCCAAGACGGCAATGGCAGGTTTGCTAGGAGGTCCCACGGAGTACAGGGCAAGCCGGTATTTGTTCACCTGGTCGTTGGGGGCGGGGCGGGGAGGGAGAGCAGCCCAGTTGGAGCGGGCGCGGGTTCCTGGGACTCCTGGGAAATGGAGTCCCAGCCCTCTTGCTCGCAGCCCTCGGCCCCTGTTTTACCCTAGCAGCAGCTTCAGCCCGGGAAGGAAAGCGCCCCTCTGCGAAGCGGGACCCGCGCAGCGGGTTCCGCGAGGCGTGAAGAAAGTTGCGCAGAGTGTCCTCAGGAAATCCAAGACGGCAATGGCAGGTTTGCTAGGAGGAAAAAAATAGACATAATTAAGAAATAGAATTTTGAAAAATGTTAGAAATTGAAAAAAACTAAAGGATACAGGAATGTTACAGTAAACAATTTGCATTTAAAAAACCTTTGAAATTCACTGAAAAAAACTAGTAGGAAGTTGGGTCCAAGTTTGTTTCAGAGGTCCTGGGAGGGTGTGACATCCGTGGCTTTGCGGGGCAGCTTGGTGAATTCCTGAATGTTGTTGAAGAGTTCCTTGGAGTTGCTGATGTTGGCGTGGATTTTGTTTTGGATGAATGTCTTCGTGGTGGATCTAATGAGTTGGTGGTATTCAGTCCTGGCATTCTGGGATGTGGAGCGCTCTTCAGAGGTTTTGCTGTTTCTCCAATTCTTTTCGAGACATCTGCAGGTGCGTCTGGATTCTTGGAGGTCGGTGGTGAAGCAGGTGGCTTTCGTGGGGCGCTGCCTGTCGGGGTTGCGGAGGGGGTGAGCTCATCTGTGCAGTTGGTGATCCATCAGTGAAGTTCTTTGGCTGCGGAGTTGGCGTCAGTCGAGGTGGAGGGGATTCGCGGTTGAGGGTGGAGTTGAGGAGCTCCTCTGTGACCTTGCTTCAGCTCCTTCATGGAGGGCGGGGTGCAGGTTTGGGTCCTGTGGGTTTGTCAATATGGAAGTGTCTGACAGTGTGCGTGTCTGTATGGGTGTATGAATGGATATGTCAGTGGCTGTATTAGTGAGTGAGTGGGTGTATGAGTGTCTGCATGGGTAAGTGAGTGGAAGTGTGTGTAGACCTATGAATGAGTGGGTGAATATGTAAGTACAGGTATGGGTGTGTCAATAGTTTTGAGAATGGTAGTGTGCAAGTTTGAGTGGGTGTATGAATGGTTACATGGGGGTGTGAGTGGCTGCGTCAGAGATTCTGTGGATGATGTCTTCAGTGATATCATTTGAGAAGTCATCAGTGATGTTGTCAGTGTTGTCACTGATCATGTCATGAATTATGTAATATGTGAGGTCACAAGCAGTGCGTTGCGGGGGCGCAAGTTATAGTTAGCTCAGCTAACTATAACTGCTAAATTTCTCTGGTTTTGTACAAGTGAAATATCAGCCTTACTATAACATCCCCGTAACCTTTGTTTTCCTCAGTAAATATATAAATATATATATATATATATATATATATATATATATATATATAATGGTTTTTTTTTACGAAGCTTACTTGCGAAACGCGTCTGTCGGGGGTGAAGGGGGTTTTTAAAAATAAATACACTTTGAAACATCTTGACATCGGAGTGCTTGCCGTTTTTCTCGACCGTATTGGTTGGATTGTGTGGCAATATATATATATATATATATATATATATATATATATATATATATATATATATATATATATATATATATATATATATATATATATATATGACAAGAAGTATGCCGACTCCATATTTTTAATTGCAACATGGCATTTCACTTTATATCCTTATATGTTTCAGCTCTCACTAAGCCTTAGTTAGTTCTCCATTTCAAAATGACCAAGTGCCTCTCAAAGACAAATAGCAGAGCACCTTTATATGATGTAGTACTCTGGAAATAAGAGAGTATATATGTTTTGTTGGACAATGGGTTCCCTAGGAAACTAAGAAAGTCCCTCACCCTCAGGGTACATGTTGCCAAGAACAAGATATTACTGTTGCACATGCATCTTCTTGAGTGTTGTTTTACATTTTCACACCACTCTGGTGTGCCCTTTAGGAAGGGTTGGTATGTGACACACACAATACATTTTGTAGGATCCTATGAGATCCTCTAAATCCTATCAAGATTCTTCATCTCTAGACACCTAATCAGGCACACAAACCATATAGACTATAAATCTCCTTTTCCAACTTAGAATTGTTAAAGTTAGAATCGTTCGAGGTTTTTAAACAAATAACTTGAGCATGTTTTGTGAAGTATGAATGAAGATAAAATATAAATGCTACTTAGTACATTTAAGGAACATTCACAATGATGGCAGAAAAAAAGGAGAGTTTTCCCTTATCATCCCAGAAAGGACCGGGAAATGTTATTTCCTTTTTTTGTATTGAAGCTTAAAGCATTAGTGTAATTTGTAAGCAATGACACCTGTCTTAAATCAGTAATATCCCCAATTCATAATATAATGCACATAAACTGTATCATAACGTAAGATATATCCAAGCAAATTTAGTTAACGCTTTTTCTAAAACGCAAAACCCTCTTTTTGTCTATCCAGACTATAACGACTACCTCAATTCAAAAAGAGGATATACTATTGTGCTAATTCCCCAAAAACGAAGAAATCGGGATCGGCCTAGTATGAAGTAAAGACGAGAAAATACGAACACGAAAGTTTCAAGGAGTCCAATCATTCATTTATGTGGCCTCTTTTAAAACACGAAGAAAGCAACAATATTCAATGTTATACTGCTCAAGATGTTTTGTAAAGCATGTTGAATCAAGAGTCTAAAACATGTTATTGTATATGCAGATCCGCTGACGATCACGCAGAGTTGCAGGGGATCAATAAACTTAGCCTCAACTTCCGGATCCATACTGGTTTCGCAAAGTAACATTGCTATAAAATGTAAGATAAATATAATGACTTGTTCTTTGACATCGCACTAGTTTAATTGAATAAACTTAGTTTCCCCAAATAATCTGTATATTAATAAACTTTATGCACTTTCTCTAGAAAGAAGATGTTTTTAATGTAGTCCTGAGGAAGGTGTCCTAATCAATCAAGCACCGAAACGCGTCGACAGTATTGTTTTTAACCAACTATTGTATATTTATGTACTGACTACTGAGTGTCATTTAATGTGATTTATGAATATATGTGTACAAAAAAATTGTTTTGGTTCTATGTGAGTAAATGTTTACATTAAGATCTGTGATGAAAATTTTTTTAAATAAATATTTTAACTAAATTTGCTTGGATATATCTTATGTTATGATACAGTTTATGTGCATTATATTATGAATTGGGGATATTACTGATTTAAGACAGGTGTCATTGCTTACAAATTACACATTCACAATGATGGCTTATACAAATAAATCGTATTTCCAAACAAGAGCACCTGTACAAAAACAAATAATGTTGCTTTAATAAATGTGATGTGAATAGGTGCTGTAGCGGTTATTCAATAGAGCACAAAAGGGGGCAGATTCTTTATTTTTTCTTGAAAGCCTATGGCACAAAATAACAGCATGGTCTTCTGTGCCTGCCAACTCATTCATTGTTTTCGGCATTTGCCGCTTTAAACAGAAAGATGTAAAATAAAGCACAACATTTCAGAGTGAAAGTTTCAAGCAAACGCAGGAAGAGGACAAGGCGGCAAGAAATGTTTGACAAGGGTCCCCTAGTGCAAATAGCTGATGTTCAGATATAAACTGTTTTCAAATTTTATACATCACCTTAATGTGTTGCCAACACATTTCAGAATCTTTGGTGATTCATAATCAACTTTCCTTTTATGTGATGGCTTTCAGCGCAAGTGGAGAGCTGGTAAGCTAGGTAACTTTCCTAACTGACGAGTGCTTCTCCTATTACATTTCAGTTAAATTGAACTAAAAATACTTAACTCCAGGACAGACTCTTCTATATACTGAGTGAAACGGCGTGTCACCCGCTAGCCTTCGTATTTATTTGTGGTCCTATGTAAAGACAATGTAATTCAATTGTGTTTAAAGCCCTATGCAGCGAAGGTGCGAACAATGTAAAAATAAACCATATTACACATATTTTAGCATAAATACAAAAGTAGTCAACAGCATTTTCAGGTAGGGAAGATTCCAACACAAAGGAGTCTAAACAGAATACACAGTGAGATAGATAATTAACATCAACGAAGAACACAAGACAGCTATGCTAAATTCTGTAACTGCATATGGTCTTACAGAACAACAACAAAAGGTTTAATTTAAGATAAGAATTATAAAACGTGATAGTGTGTCAAAGCAAGAGAAGAATTAAATGTATTGTCCTTGAATGATAATGACTCTGTAATTGGTGTCACATTCATTGCACTCATGTATTTCTACAAAAGATCAGATCTGAAATATTTGTTTGCCCTAATATGGAGGTGAAAAATGCATCATCATGACAAAAATGTATGACAAAAATATCGTTTGACAAATCTTCACAAAGCTTTCCAGAAAAAGGTTCATCCACTGTATCTCCTTCATACAGCATTTTGTGTGATCCTTCTACTGGGTACCAAAACATGTTTTCTCCATGCAATTGCTAATAGGCATGTTATGCATAGCTATAGCCAAAATGGCGGAAAGGAATTACACCAAATTTGTCAGAAAGCTAGATCTGTAAGCAGAAACCGTGTTTTTGTGATTTGGTGTAAATCCATTCTGTCGTTTTTGAGAAATTAAGGTCTGTAATTTATTGATCTTTCAGGTCGTGATAGTATAAAAGGTCTGGTAGATAAAATCAAGTTCAAATATCTGACTCAAGGACTCTGTCCCCGTGGTCTAAAAAAAAGAAAATAACTTATAGGGAGGCAGGGTAGGGATAGCCTGGCCCAGGCAGACCACATAGGCCCTGGGTGCAAAGGCAAAGGTAAAAAAAAAGTTTGCTGTACCACAAAGAATTGTTTTAAAAAAAGGATGGGATTCCATTTTTTATCAGCATCCCCCCCACCCCCCGGGGTGGGTGAGGGCCAGGGGGGTTGTTGCATAATAACATTTAAATAAACAATGGAGCATACATGTGGCCCCTCCCCAAAGTGTAAAGGGTCCCCAGTGGCCTCCTCTTCCCTGAGGCTCCCATGATATGATAGGGGTCCAAGGACACTATTCCTGGAACTCTCAAGGAGTTTGATGTGGTAGGCACTACTGTGTACTCCATATTGGGGTGTGCTCTCCCACTACTCATATTCTGGGCAGTGGGGTGCACACTGCAGACCACTTTGTGCCCTTGGTGCTGACACGGGGCAGTGGTGTTCCAACTCCCAGAATGCACTTACTGTGCTGGCTGGTAGGGAGTCATCTCAGCAGTGCAGGGGGTGGGTTTACTACACTGTCACTCATTAAAATAAAAGACAGCTCTGAGTGCCCCAAGTGAGTCTGGGACACCCACAAATTGAAGAAAAAGAGAAGAGGCAGGGGCACCAAGACAAGAAATATAAAAAATATTGGTGGCAATCTTGTCATTTCAGTATTGAAGTGGCAAGGCCGCTCATTTAGTGTTCACTACTCCATCTCAGGAGCACCCCATAATTCCCTACATGGGCTTTTTATAAATTATTGTAGTTATCATGGTGCCACAAGGAGGGGCTGTGGCACAACCAACAATTTTTAAAAGTGCTGTGGGATGCTGCAAAGTGTACAGGACTGAATAATAACTGTAAATATTCTGGGTCAATGTATGCCTCACCCCAGGAGAGCTTGCTATAATTTGTAAAGTACTCCGACTTGGATCTGCATGCTCTTCAGCTGGGGTGGGGGGACCCCTTGTGGTTGGTCTAAGGCTGCATTTTGTTGCCTGAAGAGTTATGTTTTAACTGAAATGTTCAACTCAAAATAATGTTACTTTAATATTTGGTCTATATTTCTATCTATCTATCTATCTATCTATCTATCTATCTATCTATCTATCTATCTATCTATCTATCTATCTATCTATCTACCTATCTATCTATCTATCTATCTATCTATCTATCTATCTATCTATCTATCGGTCCATTCATCTATCTATAAACAGATATCTTAGCTGAGCTAACTATAAGTTATGCCACCGCAATGCACTGCTTATGAAGTCACATTTTACATCACTCTTGACGTGGTCAGTGACATCACTGATGACATAGCGACTGACATCTTAAATTACATCACTGAACATGCAGCTCCTTCTGTCAAAAAGTCTTTCTGCTCTGCATCTAGTAAGTGAGAGAATTCTTTCTGCTCTCACTTACTAATAGCAGGGCATCATTTGCTTTGGCTTGTCAGTTGTGGTAATGCTCCCGCCAAGCCATAGCAAATTGCAGTCTCCCAGGACATTGCAAGAGCCGGCCCTGAGGGAAGATGGTCCCCAGGCCCATCTATGGCTCCAGGAGGGGAGCCTCCTGGCCCCCTCTCTTCTTAAGTTTGCCTTGGGGAGGTGGTGGGCCCCAGGGCTGCATCAGGCAGCACCACCCCACTTTCATTTTAACCATTTGGCCAGGGGGGTGATGATCCCCAGGGCTGAGGGGGGGACAGGTGCCCACACAAATTTAAATCATATTTTGCCTCAGGGAGTTGGCGGTCCCTGGGGCTGGAGGGGGGCCCCTTGGCCCTCTGCATTAATAAAACAGTTGCCCTAGGTTAAAACAGCAGTGCCAAGGGCACAGGTGTTGCCCAGGGCAACCCCCATAGAAATCATGAAAAATACCCCAGTGGTGGCAGTTCCCTGGGCCTTAGGGATCCAAAGAGGGGGCCCCATGCACTCCCTCCTACATATTTTGTCATGCCCCTGGGACCTTCCCCATCCGGGGCCAATTAGATAAAAAGAGCGGTAGCTCCTGCTTCACTTTTTTTTAACGTTGATATTCATGGGTCCAGCCTGTCTCCCATCAAAAGTTTTTTTTTAAAGAAATGCTTTTTTAACCCTGCGGAGTCCCTCTGGGACCTCCTAAAAAGGCCTAGAGGGGCCAGGGTGTTTCTACCCTGCCCCCCTTCCTTTTTTAATGTTTTTTCTGTGACTCGGTTCAACCGAGTCACAAGATGGCAGCCAATTAGATCTCAGTACGAGATTAGTAGGGGTTGTGGATCCACTGTGTCATTAAACAACTGGGCATTTCTTTAAATAACTCTGAAATTACGGACTGGATTTACACCATTTAACGAAAAGGTAGCTGTCTGGTCCATTAGCTAACTTTCTGCCAAATTTGGAGCAATTCCGTTCAGCAGTTCAGGCTGGAGCTGTGTTTAAAGTTTCCTATTGAAATGAACATGGAGAAAATGCATTTTGGAACCCCCCCCCACCCCCTTTTGTTAAGCCCCGCTTGATGGAACACCCTGAAATTTGCAAGAGATCAGCTAAAGCTAGTGGCAAACTAGTTTTAAAGATTTTGCTAAGATTCCTCAAACAATGCTAATGTAATTGGCAAATGAAAAAACACTCTTTACTTTCTGAATATAACTACCTACTGGTGAATTCTTCTCTGTAATAGTATATCCACCGGCCAGCCAGTCCCTGCTTCATGGAAAGGAGCGGAGTTCGTTCCAATCTATAAGAAAGGTTAAAAGAAGGAAACCGCAAATTATAGACCTATCAGTCTTCTAGATATATTACAAAAAGTCTACGCTAAACATATTCTAGATAGGCTGAATGATTGGATTGTGGACAACAATGTCCTCTCCTCTTGCCAAGCAGCTTCAGAAAGAAAAGTAGCACGATAGACCTGGTTATGAGATTAATAATTATTGCCTGGAAGTATACAAGGTTGCGCCGTGGGAATTTGTATGTGGCCTTCATTGATTTGCAGGCCGCTTTTGATTCTATTCCCAGGGAATGTCTTTGGGCTAGTCTTTTGAAATTTAGGGGTATTACCAGTTATTAGATCACATGAGAACACATACGCAAAAGTGCGTTGGGGGAAGGGGGTACATTGACAGAGGAGATACCTGTAAAAAGGTGCGTGCACCAGGGCTGTGTCCTGGCGCCAACCCTCTTTCTCCTGTATGTCAATGATATGACTACAGCACTTAAAAAAGCTAGCCACGATTCCCCGAAATTGGGAGGTGAACACATTTGTGCTTCAACTTTTGCTGATGATACCATCCTATTATCTCAAACCCCAAGGGGACTCCAAAATCTTTTAGATGCACTGTATGGATATTGTAGACAAAAGAGTCTTGAAATTAATCAGATTAAAACTAAATATATGACTATCAGACCACACAGATGTTTCAAAAATAAGATGCAGTCAAGTGGAGTTAGCTTGGAACGGGTGACAAATTTCACTTATCTGGGGGTGACCATAAACTCTAAACTTTCCTGATACCCACAGATTATGAAATCTAAAACTGTTCTTAATCAATATGCTGGCCCAATTGCAAAAATAATTCTGTCAACACCATCAAAGGCAGTTACCCCTGCTTTACTAGTCTATAAAGCTAGGGCTCAAACAGCTGCCCTATATGGCTCAGAGTTATGGAGAGGTGGGACTCTTGCCCCGTTAACCTCAGCAGAAAATAAAATTATGAGGAGATTCACTGCCCTCCCACAAAATACCCTAGTGATAACTCTTATGTTGGATCTGGGCCTTAAATTAGGGTATGGGCAACTGAAGAATTGCAGATATATAGACAGGCAATAAGTGAATTAATTAGTCTCAATACTTTTGTCACATTTCCTTGGTTGATCCATATCCGTACTTGGCTTCTGCGACTGGGTCTGAACAGATATTGGGACCACTCTGAACAGTTTTCCCCTGACTCAAAAATGGAGTGTAAAACAATTTTTTTGAGTTATATTGATCAACGTATTGCAGTATGCCCTGGCTATGGATCCCTTACTAAACGTTTTTTAAGTTTCAAAATAAGTCCCTTCTTCATGCTGTTTATGGATGACATTGAGCCCATACTAGCAAAAGTACTCTATCTAAAATTTAGATACGGTACTCTGCAAATTAAGAAATTTACGTCTAAGTGGGGGAAAAGCGCTCAAGAGGGTAATGATTCTTCTTGCACTGAGTGTGCTGTGGGTAGACAAGAAGACCTAGTTCATATTTTATTTTTCTGTACTTGCTATGAAATCCCAAGGAGAAAATGGATTCGCCCATTGGGTAGGAATATGGGTATCGGACAGTACGCTGAAATGTTACGCATCCTCAGAACAGATACCTCTAGGTTGGTCGTATTTGGGCTGAGCAGATTCCTACTAGCGGCCAACTTTAATAGACTAAAATGAGGTTTAAAATTTAGATATATGAGGAAACATCCTAATATATGATACAAGGTCTTGTCCATGAGTTGTTTCCTACTTTTATACACATCTGCATACCAATGTGATAAATGCTGTATAGGTGGATTTCGTAGATGTTTTATTATTTATAATGTATAATGCCTATGATTAGCAATGGTTCTAGGAATTATGAAATAATAAGTGTTGCTATTGCTTGACTGTAGGTTTGCAAAAATATTTCCTATAGGTTGCTGGAACTTAAAATTAATTGAAAAAGTACTTTATGCTAAGAACTTTGAAAACTGCATTTTATAACCATTGAATCTATTATTGATATTATATTTTATATACATCGTTTTTATCTTATTTATATATGTATTTTAATGTTATCGATGAATTGTATTGCTTTGATGATTCAGTGAATCGAATAAAGAAGTTTCAACACATACTGGTGAATTTCTCTGGGTTTGTATGAGTGGAATGAGTGGAATGCGAGCGTAACTATAAAGTCCTAAATATATATATAGATATTCCCTGAAAAACAAATGTTACAGGGATGTTATAGTTAGGTAATATCATTTTAAAAAACTTAGAAATTCACTGAAAAAGGAGCGTTAAAGTTAGTCTGACATTTCACTCGTACAAAACAAGAGAAATTTAGCAGGGCTAACTATAACTCACCCCCCCACACAATGCACTGCTTATTACCTCACATATTACATCACTCATGACATGGTCAGTGACATCACAGATGCCAGTAGATAATACAAATTTATATATACATATATGTTTCTCATACAAGAAGCTCCTCCTTGGAGATCTGCCCGTTGTTTGGTGGCGCGCTGTGCCGATAGAGCTCAGACCGGCAAAAGTATTCCACAGATCAGTCAATTATAGCGCGCTCTCAGATAATGCTCGAAAGCAGTGTTCTTTATTTTCTCAGAATTCTACATGTTTCGAAAGTCACACTTCCTTGATCACAGACTGAGCGTTCTGATGAGGTGCTATACATACACTTGGTACTAGGCACAGAAAAGGGGACTTACAGTGAAGATCACCACATACTGCACTACAACTGTGGCGGCCATATGTGGAGAAAATCTCAAAATATGTGGACCACTTTTTGCAGGAGTATGTGTCAAAACTTCCCTCTCATGTAAGAGACACCAAGACTTTCTGTCTAAAATAGAGAGCATTGCATGGGAAGAAGGATGTAGGATCATCACCTTGGATGTGTGTTCTCTGTACACCATTATAGATCACAACCAAGGCATTCGAGCATGCATGCACTACTTGAGTAACATATATTGTATGTTGCACACACCACCAAGCTAACTGATATGATGCACATGTGCCTTCAAAACAACATTTTTATGTTTAATGGTGATCTGTACAAGCAAGCTCTGGGGACAGTTATGGGCACTTGCCTTGCCCCTAGCTTTGTGAACCTGTTCCTGGGCTTGTGGGAGGAAGATATAAGAAAAGATGCCAAATATGCTGCTGATTTCAACTTTACTGAATGAGAATATGTATAACATTGTACTCACCCACACTATGAGTAAGGAAGAAATAGAATTCCTGGATGGAAAGGTTAAAGCATTTCTCTGGTTTTTCTGTGGTTTTTTCAGTGAATTTCTAAGGTTTTTTTATGCTAATTTCTATCGATAACGTCCCTGAAACCCATGGTTTTTTCACTGAATTTCAAAGATTTTTAAAATGCAAATATGTAACTATAACGTCCCTGAAACCTATAGCTTTTTCAGTGAATTTCAAAGGTTTTTGCAATGCTAATTTCTAACTCTGCCTACAGAGGTAGGATATGTGCAGAAAGAGGAAGACAAGTGCAAAAAGGAGAAAGTGCAATGCAGAATGAGGCAAACAGAAGTCCAGAAAGACGAAGAAAGTTAAAGAAAAAAACAAGAGATCTGCAGAGATGCAGAAAGAGGCCTTGCTGCAAAGTCATCCTGTGCCCCCAACTTTTTGCTGACTCGTACTGGTGGTAGCTGATTCTGATTGACCGGGCTGGGAGCCAGTGCTATGCTGAAAGATACTTAGATACAGTGAAAACACCTACATATACTAGGGTACACTATAGGTTTGGGTATCCCTGTGATTGGCATGACCTCCACTGTAAGGCCCTAGTACGTAATAGGGCAGGGGTATTAAAACTTCCTCTATGTCAGAGGTGCAAAAAGAGACAAGAGAAGTGCATAAAGATGCAACAGAGGTGCCGAAACAGGCAAGAAAGGTAGAGACAGAAGCACGTGAAGTGCAGAAAGAGGCAAGAGAGAAACACAAAGAGGCAACAGTGGTGAGGAAAGAGGTAGTGAGGTTCCGTGACAATTGTAAGTGGTGTTTTCGACTCGCACGAATATGGTCGAGTCTGGTATCTATGAACCGCAAATGACGAGTTTAGTAAGTGTGCGCAGTTTCGCTGTGCTAACTTAAACCGTTCGTTTGTTATGTGGGTTTTTCATCTGTACCCACGGGTTCCATCTTAGATACAGCATCCATTTTGTCTCTTGCCCTCAAGTAGCCAGCGAACGGACGTTGTCCGCTTCGCGACCCTGGGACTCCCAAGATATTTGCGGAAGACACATGTTCTTTGTAAGTGTCTTTATGACGAGGGGGATGCTACTGTAAAGCAGATGGCGCTGCCCGAGGCTCATCTTGCCGCACGGACTTATTGTCTCAGCCGTGCATCTCATTAGGCACGTCCCTTTGATGCCTGTATCTCGTGTTTCCCGATACCTCCCCTTTTACACCCTTTCCGATCTCCCCACTGTCTCCGTCTTCCTCTGCACCTGTCCTTGTTCCTATTTCGATCTGTTTTACTGCTGATTGGAATTCGCTAATAATGGGAAGATGGTTTTTACAGTTGGGAACCACCAAATGTTTCCGCACTTATGTTCCGGACCTCATGTGTATCAAAGTGACCAAAGCGACCCCTCTGGGGGATAATGGTGGGAACCGGGTTGTAAACTTTTGTGTGTCATGTTGTCCTATGGGTAAAAACTGTATAAAAGGAGCGATCCACAGAACCAATTTGAAGCAGTCTCCCCGAACTACACTCGATGTACTTCCTGTGATTTCTGTGTTCCCTGCAGCAAATAAACCTTGAATCTTTGACGCCCAAGGAAGTGTCCCGTGTCTCTGTCATTCGTACGCTGGAGCAGGTTACCCACGAAGGTTTCAGGTGTTGTGCCCTGGCACCGCTGGGTCTTAAAGAACCCAGTCCTTCAGTTGGCGCCCCTCGTGGGGCTGCATCAGTGGTACCGGTCCAAGCCCGACGATCGTGAGGAACTTCGTGTGAAATCTCCGAGGGAAGGTGCACTCCGCTTCATCGATCCTGTTGTCAAAATAAGTGGCCCGAAGACTTTTCCCGCGAAGATTCCCGCCTCCTGACGGCTGCGACGGACTGCTGCCCTGACTGTAGACCTGTTTTGGCGCCTGGCGTAGACCTTGGTATAGCGAGACGATTGACGGGCCTTCCTGGTGACGCCATCGATCTTTGAGTTAAGTATTTGTGGGTCGCTCCCAGAGTTCTTGGTTGTTGACACTTTAGCGAGTGTTTTTGTTGTTAACGCTGTGTGAGTGTTTTTGTCGGTGACACTTTGCTAGCGTACTTTGTTGTGTTATTTGACGACTGCAGCCGCCAAAAACCGAGGGTTTTGTTCTTTGCTGGGACTTGGTAAATCCCGTAACCCTTGAAGTTTGTGAAACTCGGCTAGTGTGCAAGATGCCTGGTCGCAGTACTTTGTTTAGTTGTTTCAGGCCTTGTGGTATGGATTCCCGACTGGAGGACTCGTGTCCGATACCTCCGGTTGGAACTCCCACGTATTAATTATATAGCAAACATGGGCTAGGCCCGATTACTTTTAATGAATACTGGATCAAATATACAAAGAAAGATGGCGACCTTCGCTGGCCACCACATGGTAGCTTCGAGGCCCCGATCTTAGATAATCTAGAGGTTAAATTGTTCGCGAAAAAGTCAAGGCCGGCCATGTTTGATGCCTTTCGGTTGTGGCGTAAAGAAGCCCGACAGAAAGAAATCAGACAGACTAAACGAAATCAGCGAGATAGTGCTGGTACCATTGTAAAGAAAGCAGAGCAGTTCCAGCATGATAAGGAGGTTAGGGAAAAGGAAGTGTTTGACAGATTACAGCGTATGACTATAGATAAATGCTATCCTACTTTGCCTACGGAGCCGGAAAAGAAGGATGAGTCAGTTGAGGATCCTTTAATGTCCTATCTTATGAAGTCGCCACCTCCGTACGTACAGGGTACCACAGCCCCTGTGATTCCCCCTGTACCTGCTCCTGCACCTATTCTTCCTTTGCCTGTTCCTCAACCTGCACCCGTCCTTCCGACTGTTCCTGCTCCTACATCTGTTTCTATTCCTACTGCTCCTCCGCTTCCACATACTCCTGCTCACGCTACTGCTCCTGCTCTATTAACCCCTGCTGTTGTTTCTGTTTCTACTCCTTCACTTGTTAGCCCTGTGTCCTATGCTTCTCCCTCTACTCGTAGTCGCAATTCTCCTCTTGCGGCTAGTTTCTTTCATTCACTCGGACCTGTTCTTGGGTCCGCTGGTTCAGATGGTCCTCAGAGACGTAGTCAGCTTCCTGGTGGAAGGGAACGTGCTTCGTTATACAATATGGAGATGGGTTGGATGACGCACCCCCTTAGAAATCCACCTCGTATCATACTCGACACATTTTGTCAGTTCAATATACCAACCCAAAGATTTGTGTTCGAGGAAATGTGTAAGGTTCTTCGTGGTCAGATATCGGCCGACGCACCTGACGAGGTGCTGACCGCGTTGTCTGATCTACAGCTTCAGTTTTCGACTGGACTGATAGTGGATACTAATGTTCGACGTGCTGTTGAACGGTTGCTATCTTTTCGTCCCACTCCTATACCTCAAGCCTTGTTTGTCGAGGATGTCGAAAGACAGACAGATGGGTCTGGTCAATTTCCTATGCGTGAGGTTCCACCAGTGTGGATGCCAGGCGATCCTACTGCTAACCCCATTATTCCTCCATACTTCCAGAGAGTGTGGATACATCTCCCGTGGAAGCGATCGGAAGTGTTGCAGGTGAAACAATCTTTGCCTGACCCTCGCAAAAATCCTGCGGGGTATTATAAAGAACTATTGCAGCTCGTAGACGCTACGGTAATGAATCTTGCCGATATTGACATGTTGTTTGGTAATGTTGTACCGCAACCTGTATGGGCTAAGATTCGTCAGGAAAATCACGCGAACGAATTAGGTGGTGATTGGGCGGCCATTATAGCAGCGGATGGGTTACAAACTGGTGGTGCTAAACCCGAACAGTTGATTGCTGCTCTCCCTCAAAGAATTATAACACTAATGAAAACTCTTATGCCAGCTATGAAGGTGAACTGGGATAAATTGTCGGCTTGTAAGCAAAAGAAGGACGAGAGTGTTTCCGACTTCTTCACGAGGTTTGAGGAGGCATTCATTGATCATAGTGGACAGGATATGGGCACCGAGGGTGGTCAAAGGTTGTTCGTGGATAAATTTGTTTCGAACTTACTGCCCGATTTGAGCAATAAATTGAGGAATTCAGAAAGTGCATGGGCCGTTTCTACTTCAGCTCAGATATTGGCTACGGCACAATATTATGAGAACAGAGAGAAAGAAGAGAGCGACCGTGCTGATAAAAAGACCAAAGAGCTAAAAACTAAAGTGTTGCTTCAGCAAGCGTATCCTCCACGCTCAAATCAGAATAATTCGCAACAGAATAGATCGCAGCCGCAATCAAACAGATCTCAAACTCGTAATGACTCCTCTTCCCAAAGATCTTCGTTAGGGTACAATCAATGTGCTTATTGTAGACAAGAGGGTCACATTAAATTCAATTGTCCTGTTTTGAATGAACGTAATAGTGGTAACTCGTCTAGAGGAGGTCGGGGTGGTTCGCAGCAGGCATCACGTGGTAGAGGTCGTGGAGCTCAAAACGATCGCTCAGATAATTCATCAAATTCCGATAATTGTTTCGATCAACGTGGATCGTCGCAAGGACGATCTGCGCAGTACAATGTAGACGATTATTACGTCGATCAGGGAACTGACGACAAAAATTACTAGGACAGCCAAAGACAAGGAGAGGGAGTAGTATCAGTTCCGGTTGATCAGAGAGGGCCTTACGTCGCAGTTGCTACATCGGGCGTCGTTGAGCCTTTTCTGTTGGACACTGGTGCAGCGAAAAGTTCCATTAAGCATTCGAAACTCCCTGGCGCACCTTTGTCTGGCTTAACAAATGTTTCCGTTGGATTCTCTGGCGCCCCTGTTAGCAATCCAGTTTCGCGCCCTTTGCCCCTTAAAATTGGGCCACGTGAGCTAGAAGCTCCGTTGATTTTGACTACGGGTTGTGGTGAAAATCTTTTGGGCCTGGATTTGCTTAAATGTTTGTATGCGACTTTGTATTGTTCTCCTGCGGGTGTGAAGCTTACGTTAGGAGAGAGGGTTGTCTCTCCCATGTACTTGTCCCTCGATAAGCTCCCACCGGAATTGAGTTCTCTTCCTGCGTCTTTGTGGGCAACGGGTCCAAACGATGTGGGCCTACTTGATATCTCCCCATATGTTGTTCAGTTGAAATCTAATGTGCGATTGCCACGTATTCCCCAATATCGTATCTCCCTTGATGGTGAACGAGCACTGTTAGCGATCATCTGCGATTTGATCGAGAAAGATGTTATTGAGGAGACTCGGGGAAACGTGTGCAACAGCCCTGTACTGCCCATTCTTAAACGTACTGATCCTTCAAAGCCGCCTGTTTATCGCTTTGTTATCGATTTACGGGAGGTGAATAAAATTGTGGTTCCTCAATTCCCCGTTGTGCCTGACATCACGGCGCTACTGACTCTGATTCCAGCTTCTGCATCGTGGTTTTCGGTGATTGACTTGAAAAATGCGTTTTTCAGCATCCCGATTGCCGAGGAGAGCAGAGACCTTTTCGGTTTCTCTCTTGGTGGACTCAGCTTCCGGTTCAAACGCGCTCCTCAGGGCTACTGTGAAAGTCCATCTATTTACAGCCAAGCCTTGAAGGGTCAACTAGATGCGTTTAGGTTGCCGGCTGGTGCGGCCTTAATCCAATACGTCGACGACTTATTGGTAGCTGCTGATACTCAGGACATTTGCAAAATTGCTACGGTGTCGTTGCTGCAACATCTCTGTGAGTTAAATCACAAGGTGTCACCTTCTAAACTCCAATATTGTTGTCAAGAAGTAACCTATCTAGGTCACTTATTGTCAAAGGAGGGAAGGAGGTTGACCCCAGAGAGAATTGCAGCAATTGCACGCATGGCTGTGCCAACAACCCAAAGAGATGTGCGTGCCTTTCTAGGTATCACGTCGTACTGCAGGCAATGGATTCCAAATTTTTCATTGCTAGCGAAACCATTAGTGGCTCTTACGTGCAAGGATGTTTCGACTCCTTTACCATGGACGGAAGAATGTCAGAAAAGTTTTTCTGAACTGCGTGATTCATTGTGTTCGGCTCCTGTGTTGGGTACTCCTGACTATAGCAAGCCGTTTACATTATATGTTCACGAGAGAGAAGGTTGTGCGTTGAGTGTCTTAACGCAACCTTTTGGTGGTAAGCAACGTCCATGTGCATATTTTTCCTTGACCTTGGACCCGGTAGCTAGAGCATTGCCGAGTTGTTTACGAGCGACAGCGGCAGCCGCGGTCTCCATCCGACAATCAGCAGGACTGGTCATGGATAATATGCTTACGGTGATGGTTCCGCATGCAGTCGATACCCTTTTGAATCGGACGAAAACTCAGCACTTGACGAGTGCGAGGTTGTCTGGTTACGAGTTGACGCTGTTGGCAAGCCACATTCAAATAAAACGTTGTAATGTTCTGAACCCGGCAACTTTGTTACCAATTAGCACAGAGTCAGATGAAGTAGCAGAACATGATTGCTACTTGAGGACAGAGGAAGAAACAAAAGGTCGAGTGGACCTTAAAAACACCCCATTGGAAGATCCGGATGGTACATTGTATGTGGATGGGTCATGCTTTAAGTTGCCGAATGGCGATGTGACTACTGCTTATGCTGTTGTAACGTTGAATACTGTTGTTGAGACTGCAAGATTAAATCAGAATTCTGCCCAAGATGCAGAGCTGATTGCTCTTACTAGAGCGTGTGTGTTAGCAAAAGGGAAACGTGTGAATGTGTTTACCGACAGCCAATACGCGTTTGGCGTCGCACATAGTTTTGGACGATTGTGGAGAGAGAGAGGTTTCTTGACGTCGCATGGTACGAAGATTCAGCATGGCCAGCTTGTGAATGATCTTTTGGATGCACTGACGTTGCCTAAGCAAGTTGCGATTGTTAAATGTAGTGCGCATCGTAAGGTCACGGATGATGTTGGTCGTGGTAATGCGTTTGCGGACGAGATTGCTAAGGAGACTGCCCGGAACCTTAGCACTCGAATGTATGTGACGAGTTCGGTTAGGTGGCCTACAGAATCGAGCATGTGTGAAGACACTATCGAAAGTGTGAAAGAAATTCAGAATGAGGCCACCGAGACTGAAAAGGCGAAATGGAAAGAAAGTACGGGAAAGGTGGATGCGAATGGTTGTTGGATTGATTTGTCTGATCAGAAAAGATGGATGTTACCGGATGCGTATGTGCTGGCCGTTGTGACAATGGCGCATGGGTTAGCACATATTAGCGCGAAAGGTATTTGCAAATTATTGTCTCCTGTGTGGAAGAATGATGGTATCACGAAATGTGCTGAACGTCTGGTGAAGAATTGTATGGTGTGCATGATGTATAATCCTGGCAGAGGAACCCCAACTCCTCCTGGCAGTTTTGCTCCCCCTTCATGCCCCTTTGAGGTGATTCAATTGGACTTCATTCATATGGAGCGATGCAATAACCTGAAGTACGTTTTAGTTGTGGTTTGCGCATTCTCCCGATGGATCGAGGCCTATCCTCTCAAAGACAATACTGCTTTGTCTACTGCGAAAATCCTGCTGAAGGCATATTTTCCTCGGTATGGAATGCCTAGAGTCGTGTGGTCAGATAACGGAAGTGAGTTTGTGGGTAGTGTGATGAAGAGTGTGTGTAAGGGCCTTGGAATTAATCAGAAATTCCACAGTGCCAATCATCCCCAGTCAGCTGGATTGGTTGAAGGGTATAACGGCACCCTCAAACTGAAGCTAGCGAAGATTCAGGCTACGACTGGTCTTTCGTGGCCTGACGCTTTACCTTTAGCATTACTGTCAACTAGGGCGACTGTACACTCCCGAGTAGGGCTTAGTCCCTATGAAATAGTGTTCGGCCGTCCTGCGAATGTGTGGGGGGTTCCTAGGCCAGGAATGTTCTGTGATCTTGAGTACCCAATGTTGATCGATTATCTTCATGACTTGACTGCTAAACTGAGGTTAATTCACCAACAGGTTTACGACGCATTGCCGACGCAGACGGAGGGTCCAGGCCACCAGCTCCAGCCCGGAGATTGGGTGGTGACGAGAAATTTTTCACGCAAGAATAACCTGGACCCGAGGTTTACTGGACCCTATCAGGTTCTCCTTGCCACGAGGACTGCTGTTCGTCTCGAGGGACGCAAGAATTGGGTGCATGCCACCCATACCAAAAAGGTCCCTATCCCTTTGCCGACAGACCCGTGGGTAAGGAGAGGCATTCCATCAACTGAAACCGAAGGATTGCCGGCGTTTGTACCTTTTAGCGACGCACAGCCTGTTGGAGAATCCTCAGCGCAGCAGAAAGACATTGTTGAACAATTATCATCAAAAGACTCAAGACCAAACCACTCAACTGATCATCGGGACGCTGTCTCTTCAACGGATCCTCTGTTTGACGAGCAGACACGTCCTGGGAAAACTCGATACTTTCTACGATCTAGCACTAAAGACTAATAAAAGATCCTGCTTTGCTGTATTGACAACTGCATTATCCCGTTTTCCATGATCAGTTTGAACATTCGTACCATTGTAATTATTTTTGTACATATATATTGAGTTTCATTCCTTATACTTTTTGCTTTCACAGCTGAGAGACTTTGTTTTTGCATATATACATATTGTGCATTAAAGGCCGTAGGGCAGCGCGCGTACTTCCTTCTGGATAGTAGGTCTTGACGCTAGGTTAAAGGCCGTCGGTTCCTGGGAACTCCTAGGGATTGACTATTGCTACACAGAACGAAGTGCGTCAAGAAACGTTGCGGACGGTCGTAGGGAATGGCATTCTCGAAGCTGAATGATTTGGAAGGAGCTCAGGCTCATAGATTCAGGTTGCAGCAACTCAGTCGTACCAAATGTTTTATATTCCAACTGTTTGTATTGTTTTTGACTGCTTCTGCATTATTGGCGGGTGGGGTGTATTACACGATGTCTTACTTCTTACTGTCTGCTACACCTACTCCTACTCCTGACCCTAAACTTACCTCCACTGTTTCTCCTCATTCCTTTCATATGTTACCGGAACACGAACAGGCTAGACGTGTAGAATTCCGCAACAATTCCTTTATTCAGCTCCTTCATCAGCATCAGTTAGTGGTTAACACTACTAATTGTTGGGTGTGTGGGTTGATGCCACATACTACGGATAAGGGGATTCCATATCTGGTGTTACCGTATAGTTCCCAAGGGTCAGCTCGAGCATTTCAAACAATGTTTCGAAGCGCACTGGGTTTCCACCCCATTCGAGAACCACGTTCCCCCTACTCTGGTCCTACCTCGTATCAAAAACCTTTGTCGATAGCAATAGAGGATTTAGATAGTGATATCTATGATCCCTCGCTTATTCCCGAAGAAGAGATACAGGCCTATAGGGTCCTAAGTAGAGGTGAATATAGTGCGTTCACTAGCGAAAAGCAGCTTAAAAGCTCGCCTCCGATATGGGTCGTACCCCACACTGGTAATTTTTGTCTCATGGGTCGCGGCCGAAGATCGCAAGCCCGACTTGGAGCGAGTGCTTGCACTGAAAATTACATTCTGCCGATGGTCTCGTCCCCTGTGTTTCTGGCTGCCAAGGGTACATACTTTATCTGTTATGATCGTGCATACGCATGGTTGCCCGCTGACTTCATGGGCTCATGTTTCATTGCAAATTTGTTGCCTCCGACGTTCACTGTAGATGCCGATTATCATAAGACTAGAGTTGTGCGAGGCGTAATTAGCGAAGAAGATACTGCCGGTCAAGAGGCAGGAGACTTTTTCAAGGGTTTCCTCCCGTTTTGGGGACCTATGGTTAATAGTAGGAACCTGAGACAGTTGACTCGAGTGGTAGAATCGACAGCTAATATTACTGCCAGTGCCCTTGGTAATATCACCACTGAACTTCAGGCGGATAGACTTATGACGTTACAAAACCGTATGGTTTTAGATGTCATCTTAGCAGATCGAGGCGGGGTATGTAAGGTGATCCATTCGAGCTGCTGCATTTTCATTCCAGATAACGCTCCAACTGTCTATCAAGCCATCTTGAGGTTGCATAAGATCTCCGAATCCATACACGTGGATGTAGGGGATTGGACGCTACTTGGGTGGTTTTGGGGCCTGATGTCGACTTGGGGTTGGAAGATTCTGATGATCATCGGAATTGTTGTGGTGTTCCTGTTCACGTGTTGCCTTTGTGTGCAGTGTGGTCCTGCCTTATGTGGCCTCTGTGCTGCAACGTGTATGAGACAACCACCTGTTACCAAGGGGACTCGGTTGGACAGAGCTATGCTACAGCAACATCTAGATGGTCTGATGAATATCGAATATGATTCCGACTAGTGCTTGCCTACATGAGGGCAAAAGGAGCGTCTGAGGTTCCGTGACAATTGTAAGTGGTGTTTTCGACTCGCACGAATATGGTCGAGTCTGGTATCTATGAACCGCAAATGACGAGTTTAGTAAGTGTGCGCAGTTTCGCTGTGCTAACTTAAACCGTTCGTTTGTTATGTGGGTTTTTCATCTGTACCCACGGGTTCCATCTTAGATACAGCATCCATTTTGTCTCTTGCCCTCAAGTAGCCAGCGAACGGACGTTGTCCGCTTCGCGACCCTGGGACTCCCAAGATATTTGCGGAAGACACATGTTCTTTGTAAGTGTCTTTATGACGAGGGGGATGCTACTGTAAAGCAGATGGCGCTGCCCGAGGCTCATCTTGCCGCACGGACTTATTGTCTCAGCCGTGCATCTCATTAGGCACGTCCCTTTGATGCCTGTATCTCGTGTTTCCCGATACCTCCCCTTTTACACCCTTTCCGATCTCCCCACTGTCTCCGTCTTCCTCTGCACCTGTCCTTGTTCCTATTTCGATCTGTTTTACTGCTGATTGGAATTCGCTAATAATGGGAAGATGGTTTTTACAGTTGGGAACCACCAAATGTTTCCGCACTTATGTTCCGGACCTCATGTGTATCAAAGTGACCAAAGCGACCCCTCTGGGGGATAATGGTGGGAACCGGGTTGTAAACTTTTGTGTGTCATGTTGTCCTATGGGTAAAAACTGTATAAAAGGAGCGATCCACAGAACCAATTTGAAGCAGTCTCCCCGAACTACACTCGATGTACTTCCTGTGATTTCTGTGTTCCCTGCAGCAAATAAACCTTGAATCTTTGACGCCCAAGGAAGTGTCCCGTGTCTCTGTCATTCGTACGCTGGAGCAGGTTACCCACGAAGGTTTCAGGTGTTGTGCCCTGGCACCGCTGGGTCTTAAAGAACCCAGTCCTTCAGTAGGAGGGATGTAGAAAGAAGGAAGAGAAGTGCAAAAAAGCACAACCTGGCAGGAAAGGTGCAAAAAGAGGGAACAAGTGTACAGAAAGAAGCAAGAGAGGTACAGAATGAGAAAAGAGGGGTGCAGACAGAGGCAGGAAAGATGCAGGAAGAAGAATTAGTAGTGCAGAATGAACCAACAGAGGTGCACAAAGAGGCAAGAGGAGTACAGAAAGAGGTAGGAGAGGTGCACAAAGAAGCAAGAAAGGTACAGAAAAAGGCAAGAGGGCTACAGAAAGAAGGAAGAGAAGTGCAGAAAGAGGCAAGAGAATTGCTGAAAGAAGCAACAGAGGTGTAGAAAGAAGCACAAGAAGTGCAGAAAGAGGCAAGTGAGGTGCAGAAAGATGCAAGAGCAGTGCAGAAAGAACCAACAGATGTGCAAAAAGAGGCAAGAGGGGTGCAGAAAAGGGTAGGAGAGGTGCACAATGAGGCAAGCGAAGAACAGAAAGAGGCAAGAGAGGTGCAGAAAAAGGCAGGAAAGGTACAGAAAGAGGGGACAAGTGTACAGAATGAGGCAAGAGAGGGGCAGAAATAGAAAAGAAGAGTGCAGAAAGAGGCAAGAGTGGTGCAGAAAGAAGCAGGAGCAGTACAGAATGAACCAACAGAGGTGCAAAAAGAAGCAAGAGAAGTGTAGAAAGAGGTAGGAGAGGCGCACAAAGAGGCAAGAGAGGTATAGAAAGAGGCAGTAGTGGTGTAGAAAGAAGGAAGAGAAGTGCAGAAAGAGGCAATTGAATTGGTGAAAGGAGCAAAAGAGATGTAGAAGAAGCAAAAGAAGTGCAGAAAGAGGCAAGAGAGTTGTAGAAAGAAGCAAGAGCAGTGCAGAAAGGACCAACAGAGGTGCAAAAAGAAGCAAGAGCGGCACAGACAAAGGTAGATGTGGTGCACAAAGAGGCAACAAAGGTACAGAAAGAGGAAGGAGGGGTGCAAAAAGAAGCAAGCGTGGTATAGAAAAAGGTAGAAGAGGTGCACACAGAGGCAGGAGATGAGCAGAATCAAGCAGGAAAGGTGAACGAAGAGGGAACAGCGCTGCAGAAGGAGGCAATAAAGGTTCTGAAAGAGAAAAGAGGAGTCCAGAAAGGCAAGAGGGGTGCAGAACAAAGTAAGAGGTGTGCCGAATGAACCAACAGAGGTACAAAAAGAGGCAAGAGGATTGCAGAAAGATATAGGAAAGGTGCACAAAGAGGCAAGAGAGGTACAGAAGGTGGCATGAGGTGGTCAAAAAGACGGAAGAGAAGTGCAGAAAGAAGCAAGAGAACTGCTGAAAGAAGAAACAGAGGTGTGGAAAGAAGCAAGAGTAGTGCAGAAAGAGTCAAGTGAGGTACAGAAAGAAGCAAAAGCAGTGCAGAAAGACCCAACAGAGGTGCAAAAAGAAGCAAGAGCAGTACAGAAAAAAGTACGAGAGGTGCACGAGGAGGCAAGAGAGGTATAGAAAGAGGCAAGAGGGCTGCAGAAAGAAGGAAGAGAAGTGCAGAAAGAGGCAAGAGAATTGCTGAAAGAAGCAACAGAGGTTTAGAAAGAAGCACAAGAAGTGCAGAAAGAGGCAAGTGAGGTACAGAAAGATGCAAGAGCAGTGCAGAAAGAACCAACAGATGTGCAAAAAGAGGCAAGAGGGGTGCAGAAATGGGTAGGAGAGGTGCACAATGAGGCAAGCGAGGAACAGAAAGAGACAAGAGAGGTGCAAAAAGAGGCAGGAAAGGTACAGAAAGAGGGAACAAGTGTACAAAATGAGGCAAGAGAGGAGCAGAAATAGAAAAGAAGAGTGCAGAAAGAGGCAAGAGGGGTGCAGAAAGAAGCAGGAGCAGTACAGAATGAATCAACAGAGGTGCAAAAATAATCAAGAGAAGTGTAGAAAGAGGTAGGAGAGGCGCACAAAGAGGCAAGAGAGGTATAGAAAGAGGCAGTAGTGGTGTAGAAAAAAGGAAGAGAAGTGCAGAAAGAGGCAATAGAATTGGTGAAAGGAGCAAAAGAGATGTAGAAGAAGCAAAAGAAGTGCAAAAGAGGCAAGAGAGTTGTAGAAAGAAGCAAGAGCCGTGCAGAAAGGACCAACAGAGGTGCAAAAAGAAGCAAGAGCGGCACAGACAAAGGTAGATGTGGTGCACAAAGAGGCAACAAAGGTACAGAAAGAGGAAGGAGGGGTGCAAAAAGAAGCAAGAGTGGTACAGAAAAAGGTAGAAGAGGTGCACACAGAGGCAGGAGATGTGCAGAATCAGGCAGGAAAGGTGAACGAAGAGGGAACAGAGCTGCAGAAGGAAGCAATGAAGGTTCTGAAAGAGAAAAGAGGAGTCCAGAGGAGGCAAGAGGGGTGCAGATCAAAGTAATAGGAGTGCAGAATGAACGAACAAACGTACAAGAAGAGGCAAGAGGATTGCAGAAATATATAGGAGAGGTACACAAAGAGGCAAGAGAGGTACAGAAGGTGGCATTAGGTGTTCAAACAGAAGGAAGAGAAGTGCAGAAAGAGTCAAGTGAGGTACAGAAAGAAGCAAGAGCAGTGCAAAAAGACCCAACAGAGGTGCAAAAAGAAGCAAGAGCAGTACAGAAAAAAAGCAGGAGAGGTGCACAAGGAGGCAAGAGAGGTATAGAAAGAGGATAGAGGGCTGCAGAAAGAAGGGAGAGAAGTGCAGAAAGAGGCAAGAGAATTGCTGAAAGAAGCAACAGAGATGTAGAAAAAGCACAAGAAGTGCAAAAAGAGGCATGTGAGGTGCAGAAAGACGCAAGAGCAGTGCAGAAAGAACCAACGATGTGCAAAAAGAGGCAAGAGGGGTACAGAAAAGGGCAGGAGAGGTGCACAATGAGGCAAGCGAGGAACAGAAAGCGGCAAGAGAGGTGCAGAAAGAGGCAGGAAAGGTACAGAAAGAGGGAACAAGTGTACAAAAAGAGGAAAGAGAGGTGCTGAAAGAGAAAAGAAGAGTGCAGAAAGAGGCAAGAGGGGTGCAGAAAGAAGCAGGAACCGTGCAGAATGAACCAACAGAGGTGCAAAAGAAGCAAGAGAAGTATAGAAAGAGGTAGGAGAGGTACACAAAGAGGCAAGAAAGGTATAGAAAGAGATAGGAGTGGTGTAGAAAGAAGGAAGAGAAGTGCAGAAAGAAGCAACAGATGTGCTGAAAGAGGGGTGCAGAAAGAGGTTGGAGAGGTGCACAAAGAGGCAGGAGAGGTACATAAAGAGGCAGGAGGAGTGCAGAAAGAAGGAAGAGAAGTGCAGAAAGAGGCAAGTGAGTTGTAGAAAGAAGCAAGAGCAGTGCAGAAAGAGCCAACAGAGGTGCAAAAAGAAGCAAGAGTGGCACAGAAAGAGGTAGATGTGGTGCACAAAGAGGCAACAAAGGTGAACAAAGAGGAAGGAGGGGTGCAAAAAGAAGCAAGATTGGTACAGAAAAAGGTAGAAGAGGTGCACACAGAGGCAAGTGATGTGCAGAAACACGCAGGAAAGGTGCAGAAAGAGGGAGCAGAGCTGCAGAAGGAGGCACAAAAGGTTCTGAAAGAGAAGTCCAGAAGAGGCAAGAGTGGTGCAGAACAAAGTAAGAGGAGTGCAGAATGAACCAACAAAGGTCCAAGAAGAGGCAAGAGGATTGCAGAAAGCTATAGGAGAGTGTACAAAGAGGCAAGAGAGGTACAGAAGGTCGCAGGAGGTGTTCAAAAAGAAGAAAGAGAAGTGCAGAAAGAAGCAAGAGAATTGCTGAGAGAAGAAACAGAGGTGTAGAAAGAAGCAAGAGTAGTGCAAAAAGAGTCAAGTGAGGTACAGAAAGAAGCAGGAGCAGTGCAGAAAGACTCAACAGAGGTGCAAAAAGAAGCAAGAGCAGTACAGAAAGAATTAGGAGAGGTTCACAAGGAGGCAAGAAAGGTATAGAAAGAGGCAGGATGGGTGCAGAAAAAAGGAAGAGAAGTGCAGAAAGAAGCAACAGAGGTGCTGAAAGTGGCAAGAGGAGTGCAGAATGAGGTAGGAGAGGTGCACAAAGAGGCAAGAGCGGTGCAGAAAGAGGCAGGAGCGGTGCAGAAAGAAGGAAAAGAAGTGTAGAAAGAGGCAAAAGAATTGCTGAAAGGAGCAACAGAGGTGTAGAAAGAAGCAAGAGAAGTACAGACAGAGGCAAGTGAGGTGCAGAAAGAACCAAGAGCAGTGCAGAAAGAACCGACAGAGGTGCAAAAAAAAGTAAGAGAGGTACAGAAAAAGGTAGAAGAGGTGATCAAAGAGGCAAGCGAGGTACAGAAAGAGGCAGCAGGGGTACTGAAAGAAGGAAGAGAATTGCAGAAAGAACCAACAGAGGTACAGAAAGGGGTAAGAGAGGCGCAAAAAGAGAAAAGAGGGGTGCAGAAAGAGTCAAGAGGGGTGCAGAAAAAAGCAAATGAGGTGTAGAAAGAGACAACAGAGGTGTCTAAAGACACAAGAGAGGTGCAGAAACAAGAAAGGGAAGTGCAGAAAGAGGCAAGAAAATTGCTGAAAGAAGCAACAGAGGTGTGGAAAAAATCAGGAGAAGTGCAGAAAGGCAAGTGAGGTGTAGAAAGAGGCAAGAGAGGTACAGAAAATGGAAAGAAAACTGCAGAATGAGGGAAGAGGGATGCAGAAAAGGGAAGAAGGGTGCAGAAAAAAAACAAGAGAATTATAGAAAAAGGCAAGAAAGGTACAGAAAGAGGCAAGAGAGGTACAGAAAGAGGCAAGGGAAATACAGAAACAATCAAGAGAAATGCACAAAGTGGCAATAGAGGAGCAGAAAGAGGCATGAGGTGTAGAAAGAGGCAGGAGCAGTACATAAAGTAGCAAGTGAGGTGCAGAAAGAGGCAACAGAGATGCAGAAAGATGGCAGAGAGGTACAGAAACAAGAAAGAGAAGTGCAGAAAGAGGCAAGAGAGGAGCAGAAAGATGCAAGAGAGGTGTACAAAAAAGCAAGAGAAGTGCAGAAAGGGGGGCAAGTAAGGTGCAGAAAGAGGCAAGAGAGGTGCAGAAAGAGGCAAGGGAGGTACACAAAGAGGCAAGGGATCTGTAGAAAAAAGCAACAGAGGTGCTGAAAGAGGCAAGTGAGGTGCATAATGGGCAAGAGAATTGCAGAAAACGGCAAGTAAGGTACAAAAAGAAGCAAGAGCAGTGCTGGAAGAACCAACAGCGGTGCAAAAAGAGGCAAGACTAGCATAGAAAGAGGTAGGAGATGTGCACAAAGAGGCAGGAATGGTGCAGAAAGAAGGAAGAGAAGTGCAGAAAGAGGCAAGAGAATTGCTGAAAGAAGCAACGGAGGTTGACAAAGAAGCAACAGAAGTACAGAAAGAGGCAAGTGAGGCGCAAAAAGAAGCAAGAGCAGTGCAGAAAACCCCATCAGAGGTGGAAATAGAGGCATGAGAGGTGCAAAAAAGGTAGGAGAGATGCACAAAGAGGCAAGAGAGGTACAGAAAGAGGCAGAAGGGGTGCAGAAAGAAGGAAGAGAAGTACAGCAAAAAGCAAAAGAGGTGCTGAAAGAAGCGCGAAGGGTGCAGAAAGGGCAAGAGAAGTGCTGAAAAAGCAACAGAGGTACAGAAAGAGGAAAGAGAGGTGCAGTAACAGGCAGTAATGGTGCAGAAAGAGGGTAAAGTGGCACAGAAAGAGGCAAGAGAGGTGCAGAGAGAGGCAAGAGAGTTGCAGAAAGAAGCAAGTGAGGAGCAGAAAGAGGCGACAGAGGTATAGAAAGATGCAACAGAGGTGCAGAAACAAGCAAGAGAAGTACAGAAAGAGGCAAGAGAATTTCTGAAAGAAGCAACAGAGATGTAGAAAGAAGCAAACCAAGTACAGAAAGATGCAAGTGACTTGCAAAAAGAAGCAAGAGCAGTGCAGAAAAACCCATCAGAGGTGCAAATAGAGGCATGAGATGTGCAAAAAAAGGTAGGAGAGATGCACAAAGAAGCAAGAGATGTTCAGAAAGAGGCAGAAGGGGTGCAGAAAGAAGGAAGAGAAGTACAGCAAAAAGCAAATGAGGTGCTGAAAGAGGCGTGAAGGGTGCAGAAAGAGCAAGAGAAGGACTGAAAAAGCAACAGAGGTACAGGAAGAGGAAAAAGAGGTGTATAAACAAGCAGTAAAGGTGCAGAAAGAGGGAACAGTGGCACAGAAAGAGGCAAGAGAGGTGCAGAAAGAGGCAAGAGAATTGCAGAAAGAAGCAAGTGAGGACCAGAAAGAGACAACAGAGGTGTAGAAAGATGCAAGAGAGGTGCAGAAACAAGCAAAAGAAGTACAGAAAGAAGCAAGAGAATTTCTGAAAGAAGCAACAGAAATGTAGAAAGAAGCAAACCAAGTACAGAAAGATGCACGTTAGGTGCAGAAAGAAGCAAGAGCAGTGTAGAAAGAACAAACAAAGGTGCAAAAAGAGGCAAGAGGGGTGCCGAAAGAGGCATGAGAAGTGCAGAAAGAGACACTTGAGGTGCAGAAAGAGTCAAGAGAGGTACAGAAAGAGGCTCAAGAAGTGCATAAAGAGGCAAGAGAAGTTCAGAAAGAGGCAAGAGAGGTGCATAAGGAAGAGAGTGAGGTACAGAAAGAGGCAAATGAGGTGCAGAAACAGGCACAAGAGGTACAGAAACAGGCAAGGGTACTGCAGAAACAGTGAAGAGAAATGCACAAAAAGGCAAGAGAAGAGCAAAAAGAGGCAAGATAGGTTTAAAAGAGCCAAGATAGTTGCAGAAAGAGGCAAGTGGGGCGTAGAAAGAAGCAAAAGAGGTGCAGAAGGAGGCAAGTGAGGCACAGGAAGAAGCAAGAGCAGTGCAAAAAGAATCAACAGCGGTGCAAAAAGAGGCAAGACTGGCGTAGAAAGAGGTAGGAGAGGTGCACATAGAGGCAGGAACTGTGCAGAAAGAAGGAAGAGAAGTGCAGAAAGAGGCAATAGAATTGCTGAAAGAAGCAACGTAGGTGGACAAAGAAGCAATAGAAGTACAGAAAGAGGCAAGTGAGGTGCAAAAAGAAGCAAGAGCAGTGCAGAAAAACCCAACAGATGTGCAAATAGAGGCATTAGAGGTGCAAAAAAAGTAGGAGAGATGCACAAAGAGGCAAGAGAGGTACAGAAAGAGGCAGAAGGGGTGCAGAAAGAAGGAAGAGAAGAACAGCAAAAAGCAAAAGAGGTGCTGAAAGAGGCACGAAGGGTGCAGAAAGAGCAAGACAATTGCTGAAAAAGCAACAGAGGTACAGAAAGAGGAAAGAGAGATGCAGAAACAGGCAGGAAAGGTGCAGAAAGAGGGAACAGTGGTGCAGAAAGAGGCAAGAGAGGTGCAGAAAGAGGCAAGAGAGTTGCAGAAAGAAGCAAGTGAGGAGCAGAAAGAGGCAACAGAGGTGTAGAAAGATGCACGGAAGGTGCAGAAACAAGCAAAAGAAGTACAGAAAGAGGCAAGAGAATTTCTTAAAGAAGCAACAGAGATGTAGAAAAAGCAAACCAAGAACAGAAAGATGCACGTGAGGTGCAGAAAGATGCACGTGATGTGCGGAAAGAAGCAAGAGCAGTGCAGAAAGAACCAACAAAGGTGCAAAAAGAGGCAAGAGGGGTGCAGAAAGAGGCAAGAGAAGTGCAGAAAGAGACACTTGAGATGCAGAAAGAGGCAGGAGAGGTACAGAAAGAGGCAAGAGAGGTGCATAAGGAAATGCGTGAGGTACAGAAAGAGGCAAGTGAGGTGCAGAAAGAGGCAAGAGAGGTACAGAAACAGCCAAGGGTACTGCAGAAACAGGTACGAGAAATGCTCAAAAAGGCAAGAGCAGAGCAGAAAGAGGCAAGACAGGTGTAAAAGAGCCAAGAGAATTGCAGAAAGAAGCAAGTGGGGTGTAGAAAGAAGCAAAAGAGGTACAGAAAGAGGCAAGGGAGGTGCAGAAAAAAGCAAGTGAGGCGCAGGAAGAAGAGAGGTTTGTGCACCATTAGTACCAGTTTAACACCCACATTTTACAATAAGTAACACATGACCATTTCAGCTTTGCAAAGGGCCTTCCACCACGCTGTAACACATAAAACTGCATTTTTGGGAACATTTGAGCCGTTTGAGCTAGAAACAAGGCTTGTTTTGTTTAAATCTCCAGATTAGGGAGCAGATGATTCATTATGTGGCTAATGCGGACAATATATAATTATGCGAAAGTCAGTGCAGCCAAACAGTTGCATAATTCCAGTGGACCTGCTCATACCTCTGATTAGGTCCACAAGTGCTCCTCAGTGATTCCTTTTTTTTTGTCTCACTGAGTTCATAGCTGAGCTTCTATGGAAACGGGGAAGAGTAAACCTGAGGTTACCACTCCACAACACAGACAACCATACCACATAATTACTCTCCATAACACATAATCCTACTCTACCAAATTCCTATACACTAAATACCACATACTTTCTATCCACATAATTTCACTGCACAACATACCAAATAATTCCATTATGCACAACGTACATCCACACCACTCTAAAAAACATTAGTAAACAACTTTTACAATTACAATGCCAATAGTCGTAAATTTCGCAGATGTGACACCTATTACATTCCAAATGCTTCTTTAACTAGTAGTCGCATTTGCAGAGTGGTGGAGAAAGGAACCTGGGCCTCTGACCAGAGCTCAGGAATTCTGCTGCTTAGGACTTATAGGAGGTACCAGGAAGGCTTCTTGCCCCCAAAATCCCTCAGGAGTAAAAATGGATTTTATCCCCCAACCAGTAGTGTGCCAAGAGGCACGTTTGCAGACTGGTGGAGAAATGGGGCCATGGCCTCAGTAGTCCTCTTAACAATCCCACTGTATGGGACTTACTGGAGATAACAGGAAGGGTAGTTGACCCCCAAAGGACAATCTTGGGGGCCAGCTACCCCTTCTATTAACTCCAGTTTGTCTAACACAGCAGGATTGCTAAATTATCTTAGCAGGCCATGCCCCCTTTGCCCACCACTCTGCAAACACTCTCCCTGGCATGCTCTTGGATGGGGATTTAAGTCCCCTTCGCTGCTGGGGGTCCTTAGGGGCCAACAAGCAAACCTGTTACCTTCAGTAAGCCCCACACAGTAGAATTGCTTAGAGGTGGGCAAAGGCCACGCCCCCTTTTTCCACTGCTCTAAAACACGCCTCCTGGTACGCTTCTTGGTTGGGGGATGAAGTCCCCTTGCCTCCTAAGGGTCCCTGGTGGCCAACTAGCCCTCCTGTTATCTCTAGTAAGCCCCACATGGCTGTATTGCTGAAACGTGGTTCAAGGTCACGTCCCCTTTTTACACCACTCTGCAAAAGCAGCTCCTGGTGCACTGTTACTTGGGGGATGAAGTCCACTTTAGTCCTGAAGTCCTTATGACACAATGGGACCTCATTGCACCAAGAGGCACATTTGCAGAGTTGTGTATAAAGGGGCATGGCCTCGGACTACCTCTCAGCAATCCCACTGTGTGGGGCTTACTGGAGGTACCTGGTGAGCTAGTCGGCCCCTAAGGACCCTTAGTATTCAATGGGGCTTATTCACCTCATCCAGAATACGCCAGGAAGCGGATTGCACAGTGGTACAGGGAGGGGATGGGCCTCCAACGAGTTGCTGGCTTTTTTAATTTGCTTTTTGGAAGGGGGGCTGTGTGGCCCTCCTTCCCTTGAATATTTTTGGGCCTGTGGACCCCATCCCCCAAACCCTGAGCGTTTTTTTTGTTTTAAAAAGAAACGGAAAGAGGATTGCTTGCCCCCCGTACTATATATTTTTATTTCCCCCGGGACCTGGCACACCTGGGGGCTGATTAAAACGAAGCTTGGGAGACCACGCTTAATTTTTTTACATTTTTCGATGGCAGTCACACATTGAGCACGAATTCTGATGTTTTTTTAATGATTTTTTTGGTTCAGGTACCCCCTGAGTAGGCCTAGGGGGTCAGGGTGTTTCTACCCTGACCCCTTTTCTTGTCTCTTTTATTTTACTGCTTTCTTGTGACTCAGTTTTACCGAGTCACAAGATGGCTGCCAAAATTGCTTGGTTTAGAATGTTGGCAGCCAATCAGAATGAAGCTCGTGCTCGGGAGGGCTTGCAGATTCTCCTCAGCCACCAGATAGCAATATTTTTATTTTTGTATTTTCTCAAGAACTACTGAATGGATTTACATCATTAAAAAACATGCTTTCTGAACCAATACCTACCTTTTTGCCAAATTTGGTGTAATTCCATTCAGCAGTTCGGGCTGTAGCTTAGTCTAAAGTTTCCTGTGGAAATGAACATGGAGAAAACGTGTTTGGGGACCCCCCTATTTTTCTTGGCCCCCGCTTGACAAATCACCCGAAGCTTCCAAGAGTGGAGCTGACCTGAGTGAACCATTAGTTTTGAAAATATCGCAAAGATTTGCCAAATGGCCCCAAAGCTATTGGCAAATGAAAAAAATGATTTTTGAATAGAAACGAGGTCCTAACTATAACTACCTACGGTTGACTACCATATACATATACATAAAAACACACATTAAGCATACCTTCCGATGGCCATCAGTTCTTACTTTGTTCAATGACTAACTATGCGCCCAGACTTTATTCTGGTGCTGATTGACATTTATTTGTATTTCATAACTTACAATCCCTAACTATAACACAACCTTGATCAACACAATGGTTTGTCACTTTATCATCACCTTCCTTCACACCCAAAACATGTATTCCCAAAAGTGTGATAAATTCTTATATCAAAACATTACAAACACCTTGAATGAAAGCTGAAATAGAGCCCCCACTAATTTACTAGTATTCAGAGTACATATTAAATAGTTCATTTAATTTTTTTTAATATAATTTGATTAGACAATGAATAGTGTCCCTATCAGGGCAGGGAAACACAACATTCTCCCTTTTAATAAAATGTTTGTAGTTGAAGTCTTAAAGGGGTTTCTCTATAAACCATCTAGTCCATATTTGTTTGTACAAGCGCCTACAAAAACGCTTTGACATATTATGTTTCTCCTCATTCTTATGGTTGGCTTTTGGATGCCTTCTTCATGAGTGGAGGTTTTTGAAAAAGTGTGGCCCTAATTGTTAAGTAATCAAATGCAAATAAATGTAGATCTATGATTAGACAATACCATGGGCAGAAGTACACAGATAGGGACAGCAACACACAGATATACCAATCAGCAATTGCAAAAACAGAGAGTGGGCGTTAGAGTGGAAGTAAGCTCTGAAGTAGATTCTCAATCAAGAAGCAACTTAATTTGGATGAAATATGACAAGATGTAGTAGTCATTGGGTAACGGTGAGTAAAACAGCAAGAATCCGAGTACAGTTCACTCAGGAATCTTACCACAGTGCTGTTTCAATAATGCAAAATTATTTTATGCTGTAAAGTAGGATTGAGGTAATGGGAGCCATAGGTCAATGTGTATTTAAAGGAAGAAGCATACATCAAGGTTCAGTGTAGCATGTCACATTAAAAAATGTTCAACTTTTAAAAATCCAGGATACAGCAAGGTGCATTGTAACATGAGGCACTAGGTAATGCACCCACGTAAAATAAGCCAGCATACATCAAGGTGCATTGAGGTATTGTCTGTTAACATTGTAAAGTTTAACATGAGGCCTAACACTTCAAAATGCAGCTCTGGTTGGGTTATTAACTAAGATGCAATGACATCAGGACCATGAACATTGAGATGATGTGTAGCATGAAGCACTAGACAATATAATATTTAAGGAAGATATTATAAACGATATTATGGTTCGATGTCCAGAGATTAGTATTAGAGGTTACCAAATAGCGTTTGTTTGTGAATCACTATTTGCCAATCGATATTACCAATGAGAAGATGTAATATCTGGGTTGCAACTAGACCTACCTCATTAATAATAATGACAATTTGTAGCCTACTAGGATTCTCTTCCAGGGATGGTGGCCTGCTGGTTTATAAATGGTAGGTGAATGCACAATACAGATAAGTTGCTTTTGCTTGATCCCTATATAGCTGCTGTGCTGTACCAATGCTTCTGGAATCTCAGTGAGTGTGGGCTTAGCAGGAGATGGTGAGAAAGAAGTATCCATGTGTTTGACCCCTTTTGGTGATGCCATTGTCAGTTTCCTGTTTCCTGTTATATCTGCCATACCACAACCATACTATCCTATTAGACCGAGTATCTATCTTATTAGACCCATCCTATCTTATTAAACAGAGCCAAGTCTTAAGGACTGGTTCTAATCCATCTTTTTTAATCAAACTCGGTCTTTAAAACTAGATTCCTTGAATGGTCATCAATTACCTAAAACATGCAGTGTTCCACAGGGATATTCCCTCCCCCACCTCTTTTCAACTTATATGTTATCCTCCTAGGCCGAATGTTAGCAAAGATAGGAATAAAAGCATGTGAGTGTACACTTATCAAGTGCGCTTGGGATAACATCCTTCTTATCACCATGAATTACAACAGATTATGCGATCTATTGGAACTTGATGGGGAGTTATAAAGTGAAATCTGAATTCCACCAAACCGAAGTTTTTGCTGTTAATGGTCACAACGACCTCTGATTCGATGTTTACTGGGCTCTAGAAATTGGCAATATGCCTACTTCCTAAGAAACTGTCAAGATCTTGACTCCCAGCTGTCCTTAACTGCCCAAACAGCTTAATTCATTTCATGCTGCACCTACTATCTTACAATCCTTCAGAGGATCCTGACTTTGTTATCTTCTGGATGCAGGCATACAGCAGTAAGGGTCTTGATAGCATATTGTATATGCCCTTCCCTGACAAAATATCTTCTACATAAGTTCCAGGTCTTTCAAAGCACAGGGGCTCAATTGATTATTTGGTTACCATGTGCCACCAAGGGTAGCCCATTGCTTTAAGAACTGCATTTGCTTCCAATCTCAAGCTGTGTCCGTTATATGTTCTGCTGCTTTATTCATAATACCTTAAATTAAAGCTTCCCTGTCTATTTTGGCAAATGTATCCCTAGGAGGACACTGGCAACTTCCTCTTTAAACTATTTAGTCATTTTGAGTTTTAAGGAATAAATGCTGTATGCGGATGATAAAAGTTTCATAGTCAAACATGCGATGCAATATAACATATTAAGTCCTCGTGTGGAAAGTGCATAAACTTCAAACATGAAAAAATAATAATCACAAAATGTTTTGTAATGCCTTGTTTACAATTCTCACAAAAATCAGGTCTACGAGACTTATGGCAATGGGTAAGAGCATAAATATAGCCACTGTTGCCTTGTTGCCTATGGGGGGACCACAAACCTCAGTTTTACGTGCGGCAGGGACCCGCAGAATGCCGCCGGCTCTTTTCGCACCAGGAGGCGCTTGAGAAAAATCCACCCGTGCTCCTGCAGCGCGGGACATGCAAGGGATGTGCTCGGGTGAAGACCGGGCTAAAAGCGGACCCGTCTGCAACCGGCAGCGGCCAGCAGAGGATGGGCCCCCTTCTTTCTCTTGGTATAGCAGCGCCAGCTTCAAGGTTCAAGGTGAGTGCTCACCCACTGTAGTGTAGTTCCTATTTTCCCAATAGGCTTTGCGCATTGGAATAACATAAATGATAGTTTAGACGTAGGACTGAAGTCGACTAGGTCTCTATATGTTAGACTTAATTGTGAATGCCAGCTAGCTCAGAGGTCACTAGAAACGTTCTCGAATAAACAAGAAGGGATTAGTTTCTGGCAACCATATAGCATGACAACTTTGTTCCCCAAGAATAAGAAACATATCTTCAGAGTCGCGGAAACAATAGATGGCTATTTCACTCAGTCAATCGTGCATACTTCGTTTCACCAGGGTTTTTGCAGAGAAATAGAGAGACGGGTGTTTTAAAAAAAAAAGGTTATTTATTGAGCAGTCTTCTTTTTCATGCAAAAGAAGTGAATTGCTACAATCGTAATACTTGCTATGAAGTAAAGTGTGTACAGTAAAAAGAGTATTATGAAATAATACTGTAAAAGCATGACATGGTTTCTAAGCCATAAGATACATAAAATAGATAAAATACATACAATGATAAATAATGACTAAAAGTACTCAACTGGTGCATCTAAAATACGCCTACCCCGGTGTACCTAACCTAAGTCTAGTGCAAGGGAAGAAGTAAGTGAGGTGTAGCTTGAGTTAAATAG
The DNA here is from genome assembly GCF_964263255.1 of Lissotriton vulgaris. Classification (NCBI taxonomy): domain Eukaryota; kingdom Metazoa; phylum Chordata; class Amphibia; order Caudata; family Salamandridae; genus Lissotriton; species Lissotriton vulgaris. The sequence goes on along the minus strand of NC_141694.1, from coordinate 1,347,705,558 downwards.
TTTCTGCCAAGAATCTATCCAAGAATTCTCTAAGGGTCTAATCAGCTCCGTACCTTGGTTATAGAATGAAGGAGGTCTTGTGTCTCTCTCTCTCAGGACTCGATCTCCCAGTAACCCGCAAGGGTAGCAGGGAAACACTGGAGCTGGATTTCTCAGCAGGAGAAAAGACAGAGTCTCTCTCAGTGCATCAGCTGGAGGTCGGCTTCCTTCGGCACTCGCTACAGCAGGGCTTCGGGCAAGTAGTTAGTCGATCTGCTCCAAACCACCGTGTGTTTGCTAGGGCAGATGTGGGTATATTTATACCTGGAAGGTGCCAAGTTTGACGTAAGGGTGGACATAATAACGTCACTAAGAACTCGAAGTTCTTTACACGCTCCAGGAGTTCTGGGACAAATCAATACTGAAGCAGGCGGAAGTCCCGTACTGCTGAAGGCTGGTTGTCTTCAAGAACTCGTTGTGCACTAGGAGCTTAGTGGAAGTAGCCATGCCGTATTTGGACTGAATTTGGCTGTGTCTAAATATGGTTATTATTCTTATGCCTATATAAGGATATGATAAGTTATATTTATATAAGGGCATGAATTGGGAAAATTAAACTAGAGTCCTAGATTCGTTTACAACACCACAACAACAAAGCTAATCAAGTAGCTATGGGAAAACAAACAGGTTCGCCACCTGTGCCCCCCTCTGTTACCCTCGACAGTATGCTGGAAAGGGTAGTCAACATTGTGTCAAATGAAATTGAGTTAAGTGAGCACAGACTGTCTCTGGGATGTGTGGCAGCACAGTTTGAATCTGTATTTGGAGGGGTTTCACCAGAGCCTGATCCAGCACCACCCCTTATCCTTGCACCTTGGGACCTTTTACAACCGGTGGTCGGTGCCAGCAAAGAGCCCACCCATGCCAGGAATACCAACGACGGCCATGTGCAAGACCTGCCCATGACACAGCTGACCACTGTTGCCCCTTTGGCAGCACCAGCCTTTGTCTCCAAACGCAAAAGAGTGATAGGGAAGTCTGTCTGTACCAAAAGTAAACAACCCCCACGTACTAGCGCATCCCAAATCAACAAATTCCAGGTTTTACAATACAAAAGGGGGTATCTATGTATTTGTTCACTTTTTATAAGAATGACTTTCATAGTTCCCCCAATGTAAATTTAATCAATGTGTTTGATTTTGTTACCTCCCTAAATAATTCAAAGGGTTTTGACAAAAGAGCCAGTATTTCTCTGGGGGTGATTTTAATGCTAATCTGCCCCACAAAGCCTCTGTTGACCACCTGACCTTCCACACGCCCACCCGCCAGCTACAATCCGCTAGCCTCGCCCTCGCCGCCGTACCACGCATCTGAAGAGCCACCGCCGGAGGCAGATCCTTCTCCTACCTGGCGGCCAAGACATGGAACTCCCTCCCCATCCACCTTCGGCTGACCCAGGACCACCTCGCCTTGAGGAGACAACTCAAGACCTGGCTGTTCGAGCAGTAGAGGCCCCCTTCCCCCAAGCGCCTTGAGACCCTTCCGGGTGAGTAGCGTGCTATACAAGTGATATGATTGATTGATTGATTGATTGATTGTTGTTCCCAGGTCTTGTAGTAGAAGACAAAATTGCTATAGGGGTGTCAAGCTGATGGAGCATTTGCAAATCCATGACCTAAGTAATGTTATGGATATCGCTGCATTTACTAATAAAGATAAACTATCTGAACCGACATTCAGAGGTAGGGGCAGTGCCACTACAATTGACTATATTTTCATTTTCTCCAGTCTAGAGGATTTTTTATTGTACGCCAAAGTGGTTCTCACACCTCACGGTGATCAGAAACTGATTAAAGCTGTGTTGAGACAGTCTTCTAGGCCCGCGTATAAAACAGAATGTTGCACAAGGAATCTGATACCCTCGACCGACAAATTAAGATTGGTTTGGTGAGGGATCAATAGTGCAGATCTGTTCTTTAAGGTGGTTAGGGAAAACCAAAGACTTTTTGATATTTGTTTGACAGTGCAGGAACCTAATCCCGAGGTAATTACTGCATTCACCACACTTTGTGCAGCTATCCAATCGTATTATCAAAACCCGTCTCCACCTCACCTCATGGCCATAGGTGGTTTAGCAGCGAGTGCTCCGCGGTAAACCGCCAGTTATGCAAGGCCCTATCCACAAAACCTAGCTGTCACCTCTTAGTTCAGTTGTTAATGACAAAGTACAAGTTAGTTATCTCCCTAAGGAAGGAAGAATTACTGAATGAAGGATGGGATACACTTGATAGTGCTGCTAGTTCAAAGAATGGCAAACTCTTTTGGGCCGCTATAAAAGATATAAGAGCAATGGGACAAACATTAACACCCATTAGCTGTAATATAACCAGTGAGGCTTGGAAAGCTCACTTTTCTGTGATATTTGCAGCACCCACATATGACAAAGATTTGCTAGAGTTCCCCACCCCTAAAGGATTATTGATATCCTTGTCTGAAGTAGAGGAAGCTATATATCAGAGACTGGGTAATATAGCTCCAGGCCTGACGGGTTACCTATAGACCCTATCAAGCACAAAACAGATTTCTGGGCCCCGCTCTTGCTAAATGTTTTTAATAATTTAGCCCATTCCCCGCTACCAAGCTCATGGTCAACCAGTATCCTCGTCCCAATTTTCAAAAAAGCGGACCGTTCCCAACCAGTTTTCTATAGACCTATCTCCTTGATTGATACCACACTGAAAATCTTAGGAAGGGTTCTATATAATAAAATTAAAACCTAGACCGAAGAGAATTCCATTTTACATCCTTTTAAACTTGGCTTTAGGAACAAGGCAGGCACTATGGAACAATGTCTTAACCTTAACCTAATAATTGGGAAATAAACAATTGCTCAGCGGTCTCCTATATATTTAGATGTTATGGACCTAACCTCCGCTTTTGAATATGTTAACCGATCCTGTCTGTGGTTAGAATGTGGGATGGGGGGTGCGTTAGTTCATTATTTAGCATATCTACATAGGGATCTGAAAGCTAGGATTAGAATCAACATGGGCAGGGAGTTTGTAGAGGGATCAGGCAGGGTTGTGTTCTAGCCCCGTTACTTTTTCTTTTATATATCAGCAACTTACACACCTCCCTAACAGTGCTAACTAAAAATGTACTGAGAGTTATTGGCAATATACTCACAGCCCTGTAATATGCTGACAATGTGGTCCTAATGGGCCACACACCTAATGCCTTGCATCTTTTAGTGTGGGTATTTGTCGATTTTATGGCCTCTTTAGACTTATGTACACATTTTAAAAAATCTTTTATAATGGCTTGAGGCCGGAAGAAGGACTCTCTAAATATTATCTCTGTGAGCAACAAGAGTTTACAATTCACTAGTACTTTTCCCTATCTGGGGCTGGCATTTGCTGCTAATGGACCATTGACTGATCACATGGTGTATTGTAGGAATAAGTTCTCTAAAGTAAATTATTTGGTTCTTAGTCTCTTCCAACCTAGGAGGTTGGGCTGTTTTACCTATTTTGAAGATTCTTAAATGTCAGTGTATACCCATGGCAACTTATGGCACTGGGGTATGGGGCTTCTCTCAGAGCAGTAATATTCAGTATGAGGATAACAGGTTTTGTCAAAAAACACTGGGAGGATTTTTTGCCCCAATACGTTTGTCATAGCGAATTTAACCTACATTATATTGAAGATTATATATAGGCTAGCCATATGGAAAAATACAGTGGCGTCCCTCACAAGAGACACTGTAAGAGATTGCCTTAAGTGTGAAAAGGGCATGAATATCCCATGTTGAACTGAGGTGAAATCTAGGTTAAGTAGGATTGGTTATAAACATATCTTTGACAGCCCATATGAGATAGATACTGTAAACAAAAATTATCTAGGGGTGGCACTATATACATATTACAGAAAGGACAGACTTGACAGGGAGTCGAGGAAACCTACTGTAGACACTTTTATGTCTATTGAGAATGATAAAGACCAGCTGGCCAGGTACCTCACTAAACCTATGGGCCATTGGGAGCAGGAACTCCTTGTTCGCCTTAGAGCTGACACAGTGAAGTTTTTATTATGTTCCCCCCTCCGTTTTCATAGTAACCATGATTTCCTGCCATGTCAAGTGATGGTCATGCAGGACAAACCATATCACAGTTTTTATCCTTTTGCAAGCTTTATATACAATATACCAAATTGTTCCCTTTAAAAAAAAAAGACATTCACCTATTCACTATAGAGATGCATATAGGACTCTTCTTAATCTGGAAGATGATGAACTCGTTTTTCGTGTGGGTGCTTTCTTGACAACTGCTGAGCACTGTATAAACAATATTTCTATTGTATTGGTTTTATACAACATCTCTATGACCTTATGAAATTGTGTTTTATGTATTACTGTGTAATTGTGTTCTTTTATGGATATGTTTTTTCTGAATAAAGCAATTGATTGGTTGATTGATTGATTGATTGATTGAAATATATTATGAGAAAGATAAAAATGGAAGCACTATTTTGACTGTGCTTAGAATCATGTTTAAAACCAAGAAAGGTCTATTGAAACAGTAAAAAATAAAAAGTTTCTGATTTACAAAGGCATGGCAAATTCATAAAAGCTCTCAATGTAATTACTGTTCAAAGGTATTGCAAAGTGTGCATGATGGATATCTAAAACACCTGTCCTGTTTCATCATAAAATGATGAGCTTGACTGATACAAGCACAGGACAGGCGAAAGCAAAAGAGGGCCAAATCTTCAAAAGACCAGCTCATCCAAGAAGAAGAACAATGTATAAGAGGGCAGAAAGAGATGATGTTGGGGTTAAGGATCCATCCTTCGAGGTGTACAAATGTGAGAAGGATGGAGAGGATGTAAGTGCTGTTAAAATGTTCTTTATATGGCAGAGTGAGGAGCAAGACAGAGGAGAAATCATCATCCACACAGAACCATAGGAGAAGCACTGCACCAGAGATCGAAGGAGTGGTATAACAGAATCCTCTTGTTGGAGGACATTAAGGGACAGCTTGTGAAGTGGTCAAGGAAGACACCAAGAGCCAGTGGTTACCAGTAGCTGTCGGGGACCTAGGAGACTGTCATCCAGCTGGTGTTTCATGATCTGAGGAAGGGTCACAGCCAGACAAGTGCCTAGTTTTTTTCCCTCCCATATTTTAAAGAAAATAGACCCATACAGAGAACTTAGAAACTAAGCAGTTTACCTAGAACAAGAAATCAGTAAACAGTTGTGAATATTCCTGAAGGGATAGGAAATCAGTAAACCAATCTGTGTTTGTTTTTCATTTATAATTTTTCCATCTTAATTTTAATGTATATTATTTTTCCTTTTGGAAAAGCTTATTTCATCATGCGGACTAACTGATAAATAGAACACCAAACCTAAGACCTGAAATGCTGTATCACAAAACAAAATGTTAAACGATCAGTATGCTATGAGAGCTATTCTTAGTGTATTTATCTAAATCCATAACGGGATTTTATAACAAAAAAGAAAGATTAGAAGAAAAGTATGATATGAAGAAGACAAGGAGAAACACAATAAACGTCAAAGTGGTCTTAAAGTAGAAGAACAGGAAAAGTAGAAAAAGAACAGGGTTGGAAATGGAATGCAAAAGGAAAGAAAAAGAGGGGCTGATTTACAGACTGAATTAAAGGATACTCCATCACAAATGCAATGGAGTCCCATGTCTACCAAAATGAAGGTCTAGCCACACTATTTAGAGGCTCTGTCAAAGAAAAGCTTTTTCTGAAGGCCTGACAGAGTGGGAGCCACTGGAAGAAGAGTGTTAGACCAACCAGCCTAAATATGGTGGAATGTATTATTTCTGTCTGCCAGGTAAAATGTGGTGGTGAGGGACTGAATAAAACAAATAATGATCCTCAAGCCTCAGAAAAAATTTCCCTAGGTGTGGGGGTTATTAATTTTTTTTTTTTCTTTCTTCGCAAATTCACACTTTGGAAGTTTTTTTAAAAAAAAATAAAAGGTTTGCTAAAGTTTGGTGGAAATCCATCAAAACACACATCAGCCACTTCCCAAATGTTTGTACCTTGACAGTACAGTAACTGCCATAATGGTTGTTCCTGTCAAGGTAAGGAGATCACTGCTGGACCACAGGTGAGCTCTGAATTTGGCAGACTGTAGTCTGTCAAGGTGTCAAGCATAATGTCCTCCACCCATGACAGATGAGGTACAGTCTACCGAACTCTGGACCTGGTGTATTCTACTGCAAGGGAAGTAACTCTTACCTGCTTTATCTCTTGGCTTGCATAGCTTCCAGAACACTATGGATGCCATGACTTAGGAAATATAGAGAGTTGTTTGGATCAGGGAAACCTAGAAAAAGAGAAGCTGGTTTATTGCGATCTGGCATGAAACTGATGACACAGGATCATGAAAAAATAATAAAATATAGTTAGATTTAAGAGTTCCAGTATAGCCTACTGCCCACTTTAGTTTGCAAGGCTCGGTAGTGACATACCAATGCAATATTAGGCAGTCGCTCTATTTGTGAAAATGCAGTACAATGACTACATTCACCTATGGGCCTAATTTATACTTCGGTGGATGGTCCATTGTTTCTCGATCACAGAGGAACAGATTCTTCTATGAGGAGGATGAAATTCTGTCTATTACATTTAGTGTCTGGCTTGAAGGATTGCCGTCCGTCAAGATGGAGAACAGTACTTTGCCCAATCCCCACTTCTCTCGCAACAGTCGTCCCAGGCACCATTGATGGATACAACTCGGTTAACATCTGTCTATCATATTTAGAGTTGTCGGCATTCAAAGTGGGAAGAGGGGAACCTCATGATGGAGGACAGCACTAGCAGGTAGTGTTTTCAACAGTGGATGCATCCATTAACATTTCAGTCAACATAGATTTGTTAAAAATCAACTAACAACACCTCCACCTCACATTACAAAGAAGAGTCCTCAGACCACACAAACAATTTGCCATTTCCAGTATGAAGCACCAGCAGCACACCTAGGTCAGCTTCTCTTTTCACATTGTCTGTAGGAAGGCAACACAAGTTCTCAAGAAAATGAGTTAACTGTTATTTGGAATAAGATAGTTAGGGTTGAGTCACAGTTGTCTGAAGGCATGGTTCACCATAACAATGAGCTGGAGAAAGCTGTTTCCAAATATGAGTCAGAATAGTGGGTAAGGTGATTTCTGTTTCCAACAGCAGTCACTGACAGGGTGCAAGTGGTGGAAGCATCTGTGGGAGAAAAAACATTCCCTTGGTGTGGCTCTCAAAGTTCCCTCAAACTCATGCCTTGGAAGGAGAAGTTGTTGTCCATACTCAACACTGAAGGCATTATGGGAATTCCAAGTGGAGTGGAGACTGGTACGTACAAATGACAATTCTCTAGCACAAAAAAGCACCCTCTCAGCATTCTAGCACCCCTATCCTCTTTTTTCTTTTTGTCCTCATTTGTGTCTAGCCCTTATATAACTAAGAGTATTGACGAGAGAAAGCAGCAAGAGAGCAACGGTAGCCGGATTTATCCTAATACCTGCTCTAAGGTTCTCAAGAATAAGGACGTCCGATCACTCTTTTTACAGAGGGCATGTGAATTTTCTTCACAAGTCGGGTCCTCATCCCGCCCGAGCAACGGACCTCGCTTCCCTGCGTGCTCCCTCCCATTTACTCTCCATTATTGCAGGTCCTGCAGATAGCTCTGCCCCAGGATTTTCAGTCCATACCATTTGGACTTCTACTGGCCTGTGCGGCTGCCAATGTAATCATAGGACCCAAAAAAAAAAAAAAGATTGGAGAATTTGACATACGCAAAAAAAATCTTTAGAGGTTTATGTTGTTATCTTCTTTTACACCATTCATCACAGATCTTCCAGAATTTGGTTTCTTCGTTACACATATAGCTCTATATAATTTTGCACACGGGAGGAAAGATGGCGGCCGCTGCTGTGGCCGGTGAAGTGCTGTGAAGCTGCGCTCAGCATGACTCTTCATTAATCCCCCCTCACTAAAGTCTTTTTCTGCACCTCTTACCTGCTACACGGTGGCGTTGGCGGCAGCGTATCAAAGACGCCGATATTGTTGTCTTCTTTTTCTACAGAGAGTTTGGTGTTCTGAACAAGTGTTTTTGGCGCATGGAGCACGGAGTACGGGGCTGTCGGCAACACGGAGAGGCGGCTGGTGGCGGCTGGAGCCGTTGAGGAGGCGGTCCTCGGAGGGAGCTGGGAGGGTTCGGCCGGTAACCGGCAAACACACTGCAGCTGTGCTAGAGTCGAGTAGAGTGGAAGCTCGGCTTATGCGGAGACTGGGACACTGTTTGACTGAGAATTGTGCCCAACTTTGAACATTGCCGGTGGAAGCGACTTGGTACTACACGAGGAACGGCTTACGGGCTTAAAGACTACGGTGAGCTACACTGGAGGGGGTAAAAAGCAATTGTTGCTGCTGCATATCTGCTGCATACGCTTTAAGCATATGACTCCACTGAAAGTTACAAGTGGTGAAAACGCCTAACTGCTTTGAGGTTTTGGGAAAAGAGCCCCAAGTGGTGAAAAACGTCTAACTGCTTTTAGGTTTTGGGAAAAGAGCCCCTGCAGTTATATCCTCGTCTTCCCATTTTGGCAAATATAAATATAATGGCGAAGGGTAGAGGTGGCACGAGGAATCGGGGTGCAGCGGCTATTTCAGCCCCTATGAATACTCTAATAGAGGGGAATGCAGCAGGGAATATCGTTGATGATCCATTGCAGTGCTCTATTGGAGTTGGAACTTTGGGGACAGTATCTAATGGTGTACATTTGAAGGGAATAACTAATGTGCGACAGGATGCTTCACCCATTTTGACAACCCCCAGTGCTCAACCGTCCCAAAAAAATGCCGCAACACTCTCAAGTAAAGGCCCACAAGATGGGGCAGTGAGACAGCGAGTTGTCCCGGCAATCTTCAATAAAAAAAATAACAAATCCAAAGTAGATGCCTCTAATGTGGAACCTCACAATGATCAAGTGATGGCTGGATTCCAGAACAATCTGCAGCAAACTCAGCTGCCTGATAATGATCCACTTGTAATCTCCCAGTTTGAATCAACAGAGGAAACTGAAATAGAAATAGTTAACAGTGAGGATGGGGCGGATAACATTACAGGGCCAGATGTCAATCTGGGGGTTGAGGGCGGCAACGGGTCAGAATATGCAGGTTCGGACGAAAATTTTTATTCAATGTCAGATCTGACCTCCATCAGACAAGGAAAATTAAGGAAATGATGACAGTCTAAGTAACCTAGGAGATTGGGGGACAATGCCAGATGAGGAAGAACAGGACGGCTATGAACATGGTGCAACATGCGAGACAGTCAGGAAGATGCCAGAAGTGGCAGGAAATGAAGACCAGAATCAAGGCACCCCATGTGCCCAGTTCAATTTGGATGAAGAGGAGATAAATGAAGATGCAGTCACCTTAGGACTGATATACAAAGCGTAATGGCTCATCGGAATGAGACTAGGGCTGAAGGGCTGCGGACACAAGGAGCGGTGAAAAAGCTTCAGAATACAGTAAGGCGCCTAGTGAAAACTTGCACTGAGGTAACCACCAGGGTGACGGAGGTGGAACAGCGAGTCTCCTCAACCGAAGATAGCCTGGGAAAACATCAATCGGCTATTGAAATACTACAAAAATCAAACTCGGACATAGACTGGAAACTCACTGACCTTGAGAATCACGCTAGGCGCAATAATCTACGCGTTCTGGGCATTAAAGAAGGTAAAGAGAGATCGGACCCCCGTAGGTTCATTATACAGATGTCCAGTGAGGCCTTTCCGGATTTGAAATCCTGGAATTTTGAAATTGAAATCATTTGCGCACATAGGTTCCCTTTTGTGAATCGTCGGCGTGACAATGGACAGAAAGCATACCCAAGGGCTATCTTGAGTCAAATGGATAAACAAGCGAGAACTTAATCTCAACTATTGAACTCTCTGAAATAGACTATGAAGGACACACCGCATTTGTGAGAGGGAATTTGATTTGAGCTAAAATTTAGGAGGGTGATTATGGGTGGTCAGGGGTGTAGGAGGTGTAACGTTGTGTTGTTTTGTTCCTAAACTATAGGCAATAGTACATTAGGAGTTTTGTCCTCCCTCACTTAATTTTTTTCTTTTTTTTAGGTGAAAAATTAATTCAGGAGTTAGCATTGGAAATTGGTATATCAAGTAGGCAATTTGTGCCCTGGGCTTAAGGGCCTGAATACTACTGAATACTACAAAGAATATTACAAAGATAATTGAATGATCAGATAGAGGTCGGGGACCTCTGACTACATGTGTATGAGAGAAATATATCTATCTATGATGTATCACAGATTTTTGCTGGCTCTTGAAGTGGTATTTATAGAGGACATCCTAAGGAGGATACAATTAGCCTGAAGTAAGGCTGCTGATTATGAGTTTGGGACGATAAAAAAAAATGGGGGGAGAAGGGGAGTCATGACACGCAGTGAAGGCATTTCTGCATCACAGAGGACATGGTCCTTAAGCCTCGTGAAGGGTGGTGGCGAGGGTGGGAGGGTGGTGGCGAGGGTGGGAGGGTGGGCTCTGGTGGGGATGGGTTAAGTGAGGAAGTGGGGAATTGGGGAGAAAAAAGAAAATAACACATGAGTTAGGGCTGAGATGAAACCTGTATTTTGGTGATGTAGCGGAGCAATTGGTGAAATTTATTTGGAGCAAAGATGCAAAATCTGAAGTGGCGAAATGGCAGGTAGGGGTCTAAGGGTTGGCACATTAAATGTCAGGGGGTTGAATTCACTGGAGAAAAGACGGAGAGTTAAACAAGCGATACGGGCTTTGCAATGTGACATCATATGCCTACAAGAGACCCATGTGGCTTGGTCTAAGAGACATCTGTTAACAGAACTGGGGCTCAATTTATTAGCTTGCAATAAATATTCAGGGGCGGCCAAAGGGGTGGCAATTCTTGCCAAGACTCATATAGCTACCACAGGGAGGGCACAATCTGATAGGTTGGGACTAGCAGAATGTGTGGTGGGTAACATTAAAGTTACTGTGTGTGTTGTATATGGAGCAAACTTAGACGGAGCAGAAACTCTTAATTTTTTAAATGTTGAATTGGCAGCTTGGCCCACACCATTGATTATGTGCGGTGATTTCAATATAAATTTAGCACCTAATGTGCTAAATAATGAGAAGGCAAGATATACAGGCAGGAAAGCGAAAGTATTCAAAGCACTAGACGGTACTTCTGGGAGCCCATGGATTGGTGGATGCTTGGTCGGTTTTAAGGAGCGGGTCACCTGGGTATACTTATTTTTCTTTTCCACATCGCACATTGGTTCGATTAGACTATTTTTTTGTTTCTATATTGATGTTGAATCAGGCTGCAATTCAAGTATACCCCAGAGTGACATCAGACCATGGGCCAGTTGTATTGACTCTATCTAGTATTATCCCTACTGAGCGTCCACAACAGTTCTCTTTTGATCGCAAATTATTGACTGAACAACTCTTTATTGAACACATGAAGGAGTGGATTGTATCTTTTTTCAACATTAATCGGGGGAGTAGTAATGTAGGGTGTGTGTGGGATTGTTTTAAGGCTGCTTTTTGTGGGGAGGTATTGAGTTGGGGTTAGTATAATCAAAAAAAACAAGCTGTAGAAATAAAGGCATTGTATCAAGAGTTGATCACGGCCGAAGAGGCGCTTATGGTAGGGATACAGGCAGGGATTAATATAGATGCAGAGATCAATGAAGTAGCGCATCTGAAGGCAAGAATAAATCTGAGGTGGTCCCAGGAAGCAGCTAAAACATTTTCCACTAAAAGACAAAGTCATTATGAATATGGCGAGGCAAGTGGAAGATGCCTCGCCTAAAGATTAAGAGCAAAAGCGGCAGCCCAGCAGATCGACGAGATACTAGATTATAAAGGTGACCCTGTTAAGGACGAACAGGGTATTTTGGAGGTATTCAGGCAGTTTTATGAGTTATTATATCAGGGGGATGTGTATAATGATGGTAATTCTGCATTTTTGATTAGCCAACATTGTCTGAAGGACCTTTCGGAAGATGATAGGGTAATGTTAGACGCGCCTCTCACTCTGGAGGAATTAGAATCAGTGGTAAATGGACTGGCACTGGGCAAGGCTGCTGGTCCAGATAAAGTACCCTTAGAAATATATAAAATGTTTTTCGTGCTCCTAAAAAAGGATCTCCTGGCAACGATGCTTGCAGCACAGAAAGGCTCTGCCCCCAACTTGGCAAGAAGCGACTATAGTGGTATTTCATAAAGAGGCAAGCCACTTAATCTACCGGGATCATGTCGCCCTATATCGCTCCTAAATGTAGACGGTAAAATATACTCGAAGATTTTAGCGAATAGGCTTTCTGGAGTTATTTCGGGTCTTGTTTCAAAAACACAGCATGGGTTTATTCCTCAACGTAGTACTACTAATCATGTTAGAAGAGTGGTAACACTACTTGATTATGCTAAGGTAACCAGGGAACCCTTCTGTTTAATTTTATTGGATGCTGAGAAGGCTTTGGACTGTGTGGCATGGTCTTTTTTGTGGGATAACTTGAAGAGTCGAGGTTTCGGCCCTGAATTTATCAAATCAGTACAGGTTTTGTATCAGCAACCGGTAGCCCGGATCAGCACCATGGGCCTGGAATCGGCGGTAGTACAAATTGGTAGGGGGACCAGACAGGGGTGTCCCCGTTCCCCCTTACTATTTGCTTTATACATTAAGCCTTTTTTAAGAATGCTGGACTCTAATGTTAATATTACTCCGCTAAAGGTACATATATATCAGGTTAAGGTGTTAGCATATGCTGACGACGTGGCAGTGGCCACGTCTGAACCCATCATGGCAATGCAGGCTATAGAGCATTTGGCAGCAGAATTTGGTAAATCATCAGGATACAAATTAAATTCAGCAAAAACCCAGCTACTTAGTATAAATATACCGAGCTACACCGATTCTAGACTATGTCAGGAAGTGGTATATCTGGGAGTCACGTTGCGAGCTTGTACAACTTCTTTAGTTAAAGTTAATTGGGACCAGCTCTTAGTCAGTGTTCGGAAAAAAGTAGATCATGCAGAATGTTTATACCTTTCATTAGTGGGACGATGTACCCTATTAAAAATGCTGATTCTTCCTCAAATGTTATATTTTTTCCGATGTATACCCCTAGAAGTCCCTAAGACCAGTTTGGAACAACTGCAGACATTATGTATGCGCTTTATGTGGTCTGGAGGGAAGGCTAGAAGGGCTAGGCATTTCATGATTCTGCAAAGAAATGTGGGGGGTTGGTCGGTACCTGATTTCACACTTTATTATTATGCGTGTATATTGCAAGGAATGGGAATTCTATTAACCGGCGAAGATCCAGCAAGACCTGCAGATTGTCCATCGATCTATCAAATGCTGCTGGGGGTAAAAGTTAAAAACTGTTTATTTAAGTATCTAGAACAAAGTTACTACAAACGCACCCGTTTTAAGACAATGACAGCTGCATATAAGGTCCGGCATATAGTTAGGAGGCCTTGGGAAAATAACGTGGTACACTCCATTCTCATCGTCGTTTTTTCTACCTTTAGACGTGTGGGATAGAATTGTACTCAATTGGAGGGAGAGAGTGACTAGAGTGGTGGGGGATTTGTACGATGCTAGTTATTGTAAATCTTTTGAACAATTACGAGAACAATATTCTCTCCCTAGAGACCATTTCGCAAAATATCTACAGATTTGTTATTTAATGGGTATGGGAGGTAACTTTAAACTGAATTCTCTGATTGAAGACATTATGAAAGGGGTAAGGATTGGAGCTTTATATAAACATTTGTTAGACACTAAAGAAAATGATCTAGAGCAACAGAACAGTAAATGGTGTGCTAAACTAGGCAGACAGGACATTCAAATAGAAACTTCATTAGATATGGCCAAAGATTTATTCTTGTCGGCAAAGGTGGTGGCTCAATATTTCAAATCAATCTATAATCTATATTATACCCCAGATAAGGTGTCCAAATGGTCGGGAGATGCAGTAGGTAAATGTTTTCGATGTGGGTTCACCTCAGCGGATGATGTACACTTCTTCTGTACATGCACTGTGTTAGCTCCCTTGTTGTCTCAGATAGAAAAATGTGTTTCGGCAATTGTGGGTAGTCAGATACAATTATCAGCAACGCAGATATTATTGGGTGTTGAAATGGGCACAGTGAGTACTAGCATCCCGAAGAAACATGTTAAACGTATCCTTTTTAGTAACCGCAGTGTACAGGCTATGTATTGCATCTGAATGGTTGCAACAAGAACCGCCCGCTTTTGAAGCTTGGCGGTCTCTGTTTTTTTCGATACACAATATGGAGCATAGTCTCTATGCCTTAAAGAGCTCCCGCAGAAAGAAGATCGGGGAACAGATTTGGGGGTTAGTTACAAATTATCTGGAGATGTAATTGGGGGGATTTATCTAAATTATTTATAATTTCTTGTTGGATTTAATTAAGATTGCCTCAATGAAAAGTATACTTAGCAACAGGTTTCTTTTCCTATTTCTGTTCTCCTTTACAATTTTGTTCATTCACATTTTTGTATTGTATGCTTCAAAATGTCAAGAGTTGGAGATGTACTTGTTCGACAAAATTGTCTTCCTTTTTGCTGTTTTTCTTTTTGTGTTTCTGTACCAACCGACTCATGTGTTTCTGCATAAATAAATTAAAAAAAACTTCAAACCCCACAATACTCGAAATCATCGCACCTACTTTATTCCAAAAACTTTGTATTGATGGACATCGCCAGAACATATGTTCGTCGTCCGCGTCTGCTTCCCCACATTTTTGGCATTACGCATTTTTGGAACCCATTTTTGATAATCTTCTTGGGGTCCAGTACGCTATATGGAGAGTAAATAAATGTTTTTTTTTGTGAAGCAGCCTTAACATTTTGCCATAAAACCGCAAGAGATACTTGCCATATGGTTTCCCGGTCGTAGCTCGGCAGCTCTCTCTTCCAGATCAAATCTGACCACTGCTGAGAATCTTCCAGAGGCTGAATTAGCATCCAATACCATACAGCTATTTCTTTACGTCCTGTAGGAGTAATGGCTGCCTTCTGCTCCAAAAGTTTGTTACCATTCCCAAGGTCTTTGAGAGACTAAGCCCAACTTGCTAATTGATAATATTTAAATTTGAAAGCAGTCCCCCTTGTAATGTCCTGAAGCTTTTGCCAGGAAATTAATTCAGACCCCTCCAACAGCTCTCCCCTTCTTACTACCCCATTTGCTTGAATTGGGGCCACTAAAGAGTCTTGGAGACAACTTGGGCGAGCGTACTATAGTTGTGGATACACTGTGATGTTCTTGTTTGATACCAGCCTTTACATGCTGCCAGTAAAATTTTTAGTTTCACTTTCTTGAAGTACTTTGGATCCCCAAATTTGAATTTGAAATACCAGGCTGGGACTGAAAACCTGAAGCCAAAGCTTAAATAAAGGTGTAAAATAGATGGAATCCCCTAACAATTGCCTAAAGATTTTAAAATGGAATGCCCTTTGATACTGCAGTAGGCCCGGTGTAGCAATTCCCCCATTCTCTTTTCTTTTCCGAAGTTTCCACCAAGCTATCCGGGTTTTTTTTTGCCCATATAAAACTTGAAAACAAACCTTGGATCTTGACAATCCATTCCTTCCTGAATTCCAAGGGTATAGAATTAAATGAAAAAGTAAACTTTGGGAGATTTGCCATCTTTAGCAGATTTGATTTACCTAAGAAGGACAAAGGCAGTGAATCCCATTTTTGAAGTTGAGTCTTGACTTTAGATGTTATTTTTTCAAAGTTAGCTTTTGCGATTAATTCTATCTTCTGCACTACTTCTATTCCCAGATATCTAATACTTCGCCGAATCTGGTCGCAAGTATAGTGTGTGTTCCATTGCATCACTTCTGTCTTGGATTGATTAACTGCATATCCTGAAATCTCCCCGAAGTTTTGTAAGATGCCCCAAATGGCTTTTATTGAGTCTTGCAAGTGACCCGAAAAGATAATTAAATCATCTGCATATAAACTTAATTTCTTTTTCCACCCATTACATCGAAAGGTATAATATCGTGGGATTGCCTCAATTTTATGGCCAGCGCCTCAAAATATATATCGAAAAGCAGAGGTGAAAGGTGGCACCCTTGCCTGGTACCCCTCCTAATTACAATCTGTGGTGAGAGGGAGCCATTTACCAAAACTTGCGCCACAGGTTTCTTGTAAAGTGATTTGATTGCCTGGAGAAAATGTCTACCTAAATTAAAACGGTGAATTATTTCTTGAAGAAAAACCCAGTTAACACGATCGAACACTTTGGCAGCATCGCATGTCATTACTGTTAACAGTATAGCATTTAGAGTGGCCATGTCGATTGTGGGCCTCCTCCAGCTCTGCCGAGATGCTGTCACTGGGTGTCAGAGTCCCTCAGGGCTCAGTGCTGAGCCCGACTCTTTTTAAATCTTTATGACTCCTCTGGCGGCACTGGCGGAATCTTTCGGGGCCCAGATCGTTTCCTATGCCGATGACACCCAGCTCCTCTTTACTTGCGGGAAAGGAGCGGATTTTGATGGAGAGAATATCCGGGGTTGCCTTGGGGCTGTTTTTAATTGGTTCCAACTTAACAGCCTCAAGTGCAACTCGGATAAATCGGAGGTACTTTTCTTCGGCTGCAGATCGGACCCAGACTGGCAGGAATGGTGGCCTGCGAATATGTTTCCTCCTGCAGGCTCCTCCCAGTTAGCCAAGAACCTGGGGATTAAGATCGACAATGGCCTGACACTGCGATCCCAAATTCTTGGTCTTACTGGCACCTGCTTCGGTCTTCTCCGGATGCTCCGCAAGTTTCTTCCCATACTATCGGAGGATCACAGGAAGATAACGGTTCAGGCTATAATCGGTTCGAGAATGGATTATTCGAATATCCTCTGTCTCGGCCTGCCGGAGTATCTGCTGCAACGACTGCAGGTGGTCCAGAACTCGGCAGCACGGGCCATCTTTGGATTACTAGTGCTAGAACCTCGGGCCTCCTGCAGTCACTCCATTGGCTCCCCATCCGGAAGCGGATAGTCTTCAAGGCCCTGACCTTGGCCCATAAAGCTCTACATGCTTCAGTAGCAAAATATCTACAAAAAAGGCTAGCTTTTTACCATCCTGCTAGGTCCCTGAGGTCAGGGTCTTTGTTTCTTGCCGTGGTCTCTTGTATATAAAGGGCACGTATAGGAGGTCGATCTTTCAGACTGTTGGCTCCACAGCTTTGGAATTCTCTGCCAGTGACACTGCGTAGTACCTCCAATCTACTGGCGTTCAGGAAGGGCCTTAAAACCTGGCTTTTTACTTTGTAGATATCAGTCTTGACAGTTAGTTAGGGATCTTACCACCTTTCTGTTTTTTCTTTCCGTTATGTTGTGATACAGGTTTGCAATAAAGCGCCGGGACACTCTTTGAGTAGCGGTGCGCTATACAAGACAAAAATAACATAACATAACATAACATGTCTTAGGTCATGCAAGTGCCGTCCCTTAATGAAACCTTTCGGATCCTCATGGATCAAAAGACTGATCACCCTCTCCAATCGCTTTGTGATTAATTGTGCATAGATTTTATAGTCTGATTTGAGGAGGGAGATCAGTCTATACGATTCACAAAGCTTCGGGTCTTTGTTAGATTTCAACAAGATAATTATAGTGGCCGATTGCCAAGACCCAGGCAAATCTTTTCCCTCAATATAAATAGAATTAAACAGGACTAACATAATACGGATTAGTTCTTGTTTTAGCATAGAATACATTTCGTTGGGGAGGGCATCGGGACCTGCAGCTTTCCCTTTCTTAAAATTTTTGATGACTTTTTGAATCTCCTCTATTATAAAGGGGGCTGATAAGTCCTCATTAAGCCCTTCAATAAGGTAAGGGATATCTAGATCTTGTAAGAAGGCGGCTATTTGTTCCTCACTCGGGGTCAAGTTTTCTGTATATAGCTCTTTAAAAAATGAAGTAAATGCTTGCTTGATCCCTTGTTCGTCTGTAACACCCAACCCATGTCTTGAGATTTAACTTCTTTAATTATATTTCTTGCATAATCGGCCCTTATTTTCCAAGCTAACATTTTACTGCAGACTTCCCCATACTTGTGATTCGCAAATTTGCTCGCTTCCTATCTTTTCCTAACTTTAACCTCCAAGTAATCAGCTAAATTATTGTTTGCCTTTGTTAGCTCTACTTCATTGTTTATATTTTGACCTTGAGCTTGTCTAATTGCTTCTTCTAATGCCCGTAGGTCTATCTTTCCCTTTTTGTTGTTAAACGCACTGATTCCTATCATGCTTCTTCTAAAATGTGCTTTAAATGCGCCCCAGACTTTATCTAGGGGGGCTGAATTAAGGTTAAATGAGAAGAACTCGGACTCAGACTTCTTTAGTTTTTCTATTATTGTGCTATCCAATAAAAGTGCTCTATTTAGTGTCCATCTTCTCTCATCCGTGGCACTTCTTATTTCTAAATGCAGTGATACCACAGAGTGATCAGAAAGATGTTCTGGTATATGACAGACATTACTAATTTGATTACTAATTGAAGCTGATACTAGAAAAAAGTCTATTTTGACCTGTGACCATGTTTTTTGTTATGGAAAGTGTATCTTCCTTCTTAAGGTACGGTTTTAACCCCTTTTATAGTCCAAATATCTACTAATCCTAGGTCTGTCATAAGTTGTTTTACTACTGCCCTCATTTTTGGGGCTGCCGCCATTGAGTTGGGTTTAAGGGTGTATTAAACCCCCCCCCAGGATGATGGGAACATTAAATTCAACTAAATGTGAAAATAGTGTATTAAGTGGCGCTGGGTCGTCTAAATTGGGACCATAATAACCCACTAATACTATCCGACTACCCTGGATATTTATCTTTACGATTACCCACCTGCCTGATGGATCCACCTGTGTTTCATCTAATACGCAATATGAAGGTTTCTTAATCAATATTGCCACACCCTTTATTGTAGCCGTTTGTGAAGTGCGTATACAGTGGTCCACCCATGGTAAATATTTTATTATTTCTGACCATTCATCATTAGTTAGATGATATTCCTGAATATATATAATATCTGCATCACAGAGTTTAAGGTACTCTAAAATTTGTTGTCTCCTTGATGAGACCCTCAAACCATTGACATTCCATGTCATAACCCTCAGGCAATTAAATCTTGTATGTGATGCCATTCGTTAAAGCTAAAAAAGAAACTCCGACTTTACAAATAGCTTCAAATAGCAAAAAAAACAAGGCTATAACAGTTGAGGACTTTTTGGGGGGATTTTTTTCCCCAGATGCTCCCCCACCCATAGTGAAAATTATAATTTTAATGTTTTCCTCACATTCTAATTTTTTGCCTGTGACCCTCCCATCCCTCCCCTCCCTCCCTGGGGAACCCTCCCTTTCTCCTTGAGGTATAATTACACCTCCCTTTGAGCTCTCACTGCCGTAGGGCTTACATAACGCTTTTCTTACTAATGTGGTTGTGCTTTAATCTCATCTATAAAGCTTCTCACTTTGTTAGGGTCTCGAAAATTATGCATTTTGTTGTTCAGCATAACTCTTAGTGAAGCGGGGAATCTGATTTTTGCTCTAGCACCTAGGTCTCTAAATTCTGAGATAAATTTGCCCAGTTCCCATTGATGATCAAGTGTGATACGTGAAATATCTGACCTTATACGATACTGCCAATCGTCTTTTTTATATGAACCTGCTTTTAGTGCTCCAGTAAGAATCCTTTCTTTCAGAGTATAAGACTTGAAATTCACCAAAATTCTTCTAGCAGCCTTTCTGCCAGTGCGAGCAATGAAAGGGTCGCAATGAACTCACTGTATGTCCTCCTCAAGGGAGATTTGATCAATATCAGTGTTCTGCTCTAAAATAAGCTTAGTAACAAAAGCTTTAATATCTCCTCCTTCTAATCCTTCTGGAACATTTAATATTCTGATATTATTACGTCTTGCATTATTTTCCAGCTGTTCAATCTTGTCTCTCAGCTCTTGCTCATTTTTCTGAAGTTTAGTGATTCCCAACTGGTTAACCACAACTTTTGCGGCAATCTGCTCATACGCAGTCTCCATAGTTGTGACCCTTTCCACTAGTCTGTTAAGCTTCTCTTCCAATAAATCGCAATGGTTTTGAATCTTTTTTTGATTCTCCTCAGATGTTACAAACCGGTGTCTAATCTCAGCTAGCATTGTTACCATTAGTTTTCCCAAATCTTGTGGTTCCTCCTGTGTAGACAGTGATTAACCTACAGTACTTTTATCAAGAAAGGCAGGAGGAAGGTGTAACTTTGAGGTCGGCACCCATTGAGAGCTTTTAGGGCTTTGAACGATCAATGCACTTGGTCCAATCATTCTGAGTCACAAACCTCTTCCATGCCAACCAATGGGTCATAAATGTTTTTAGTTGGTATTTGTGCTATATTATCGTCGTGTACACCCGAATCTTGAGACAAGCTCATTTTCCTACCAGCCAATTCCTGCAATAAGGGAGTAACAGAGTCATTAGAACATATCGCTTGTGTCTTTACCCTCACTGAGTTCATTTGGTTGTGAGGGTAAGGATGATGATTACTGAGTGATAGCTCTTGTGACTGTAATTTAAAATATGAGCGTAGGGAGGGTGTAATTTTAACTTTTTAACCTTTTTTAACTCTCCCTTTCACTTTCTCCTCAACTTCCACTTTTTCTGAGGATTTTTTAGTGTTTTTTTTACACAACCTGGGGTAAGGTCCTGCCCTGGTTTGTTCTGAGCTATTGTTACTGCGGTAGAAGCAGAAATACAAGTTTTCTCCACTCTGTGTTCCTTTAGCTCCTTAGGAGAAATTATCTGTACCTCTGGTTTTACCCTTGCGCCCTTTATACTCACTATGGAATCCTCCACGCCCCAAATCCCTCTGCTCCTTAACGTATATCTATTTATGGCTGGATCTTTCACCTCCTTTTTTTGTTTTTCTAATATACAATCTTGAGAGCCCCCTTCTTTCTTTCTGCCTCTACCTCTGCCCACTTTCCACCTGTCGACTTCCTGGGTGTTACAACTCCCCTCCCCTCTTCAGATTCCTGAGATTCTCCCCTCTTTTGCCTCCTTACCGGGCTCATAGATTTTTCTTTTTGCTCCCTTCTGGTATTCTCCTTTCCCCGAAAATTCAGCACCTCTGAGGCTGGTCCCCCAGGTAAGGACCGGTACGGCGAGTTTTCAGCTTTGTTTCCCCCTGGGAGCCCTGCACTGAACTGGAGATAGTGTAAATTCCTAGACAGGGCTCCTTGAGGAGAAGCCCCCACTCCTACTGTGGCTATGCGGCTCCTTCTGAGCCGCGCAGCTGCTACCGACCAAATTCCTCCCAATGCTACCGTTGTCGATCCACTGCTTCCGGGTCGCCCGCAGTTCGAGGGACACCCGCTCCCAGAAAGAAAAACCTGTGGCAAAATGCTGGCGTCCTAGCTGCCAGGAAACATCTCAATACCTCGGGAACCTTGCCACTATGATTCTGCAAAAGTTTCCAAAAGTTTTACCCCGTCAACCACAAGATCACCGAATCCGCCCTACAGCCGATATAGAGAGAGCTCACGACCGCTCCTACTCGGTGGCCGCCATGTTCCCCCCACCCCTATCCTCTTACACATATCTCTAAATTAATGACCATCTATTCACACAACTTTCATACAAGATGTCTGTGGCAACTAAATACACCTTTTTCCTTATCACTTTCCATACCCCCACCCGAATAACTGTAACATGCTATTTTGAGCATAAGTCTCTCCCTTGCTTATGTAACACCTACATCGATTTACTTATAAAACTCTAAACTATATAAAACTATATAAAACAAGTAATGTTTGACAGAACAAGTTATAACAGCGGAATCCATGTTACTAGGACTACAATGCTCTGGGTCTGGTTTTTAACTTTGTATATCACTTCATTGTGGGGGATTATTTTTATTCATTTTTATGTTTAAAAGAATATCTTTTAAATTATAACTAAAAGCAAATTGACATGAATTCATCAACATATAAGTTTAATGAAAGGGGTATTTCACTACGTCTATCAAAAGCACTACAAAATAGCCTGTATATGCTGACCAGAGAGTTCCAGCTATATCACACGCATCTCACTTTCTTGTCTAATCTGTCATAATCTTGTTTTAGACACTAAGAATTTTTCACTACTAAATGTGCATATAAGAGTCATCACACATGTGTAGCACATTCAATGTTACAATCTAATGGTGGAAGAAACTCCATAACCAGGTTAGGATAGATTTAGACTTTAGATCATTGACATACAGCTGTTTCATGCTTTGAACTTCACAGACTGTTGTTAAGCAATAGCATGATAGAACTTGGGACAGGAGAATAAAACTACTTTTGAATGCTCAGCTACTCGTGTGATGCCCAAACTTTGAAACAGAATTACAGTGCACTTCAGGCCCCATTTATCTATTTAAATGTTTAAGCAGTAATAGCAATGAAAAGGGTCCTCAATTGTATCAGTTGTGGATTTATGTAAAGTTTGTTATAGACTAATCCATATGGCCAAGTGTAAATCAGGACCCAAATGTTTCAAAGTTAAAGTATTATGTTAACAAATATGTAAAATATTTTTTTTGTGGTTTTCTAGGTCAAACAGCAGGATCTTATTTCTCAGCTTCAACTGTGTTGGCCACTCTGCCTGAAGAATCTAGAACAAAATTATTCATGTATAACAGCTGTCCTGCCAATGAGCAACATCTTGAAGGGCAGTCTGGCCCATCAGGTTTGCGTGACCAGCACCCAATGCCGCTCCCTCTCCCAGGAGACAATACAGCTAAAGCACACAGCATAGTCCCATCCCCATTATGCACATCTCAGGGCACCACAAAATGCCTGTAAACCACACCTCCATCAACTGTGGACACCCCTGTACAGGGTCCTGTTACATCCACAACCATTACAGCTGCTGTGCAGCAAGGGCAGATAACATTTGTAGTAACCCAATCAAACTCAGAGGGCTGTTTTGAAAGGGTTGGTGCACGAGTTGCTGCAGGTAGGGAGGCTCTGGTTGGAGCTACCATTGTAACCAGCAAGGTCAAAATTCTGATGGATACAGGACAGGAAGAACAGCTAGGCCATATTATAGACCTTCTAAAGGTCGAGAATGAGCTCCAAAGGGCCCAACATGATCTACTGGAGGAGCAGATGAGTGCCTATACTTTACACTCTGTGATTACACTGGATGACTTTAGAGATTCTCCATCTGGGAGGTCCATGGAAAGGGAGGCATTGATGGCCATGGAATAACTTCTTACCTGCTCCCAAACTAACACTCAGGCCATTTCAGTGGCCCTTAGAAGTCTTCATTTATCTAGCCCAGTTGAGGACAATGCCCATCAAGCCCCCACCCAGAGAAGCAAACAGTGATGCCCTAATGCGAGTATCTGGGCTATTCTTCCTATCCACCAACTGTCCACACATTTAAAATCCATCCATGGACTGTTGCCTGAGAAAGGATTCTAAGCAACTGTAGGATCATCTTTCATTTACCATCCATCCATCCATGGACTGTTGCCTGGAAAAAGACTCTAAGCAATTGTAGGCTCATCTTTTATCATTTATCATTCAACATAAATGTTACTCATTTCCTGGGAATGTTAAATTGCATTGCATTTTTAATTAAATGTATTTACATACTTAAGAATATTAATAATCAATTCAAAACTATTATTAATAAAAAACTAATAAACAATAATTACCTACATAAACTTTAACACTATAATGTCCACAACACACACTATAAAATGATAAAACACAATTAACACCTATTTTAAAATTTAAAACTATTACTATTAACAACTAATAATGAATCAAATTTAATGTAATACCCACCCTTTACCAATTTAAAATTAAAAACAACACACAAAAAAATACCCAAAATAAATATCAAATAATTAACATTAATTAACCACTATATATTAATAATTAAACACAGATTTCTTACCACCCTTTACTCCATTAAACACCACAACACACACCTAAAATGTATTACACAATTACCATAGTGAATTACCGATTAATTTGTTCAAATTAATTAACAACAAAGCATTAATTCATCAATTAAAAACATAATTCTCAGCTTTTACACCTATAAACACCACAGCACACAGCCAGAATTAATTACACAATTACCATAAGTAACTACCAATTAATTAAATGAAATTAGCAACCAATTATTAATTCATCTATTAAAAATAAATTATGTCTGACCCTTCCCACCCTTTACACCTATACAACCTGCAACACACAGCTGAAATTAAATAATCAATTACCAACATTATTAACCAATTAATAAATTAAAATTAACAACCACTTTTTAATTTATAAATTAAAAATAAATTACTTCCCACCCTTTACACCTATAAACACTACAACACACACCTGATATTAATTACACCATTACCATAAATAATTAGCAATTAATTAATTAATTAATTAATTACCAACCAATTTTTAATTAATTAATTATAACTAGCTTTACACATTTAACACTATAACATCTCATTTAAATAAATATTAATAAATGACATTAATAAATAATAATACATACAAATAATCAATACATTTAATATAATTAAATTACTTCCCACCCTATTTCCCTATAAACCCACAACCCGCTACGAAACTAAAAACACAAAATTCTAATGATTTTTTAAAATAAATGTGATATAATAAATTACTTCCCACCCTATTTCCCTATTAACCCACAACCCACTACAGAACTAAAAGAATAATTCAAATAAAAAATAATAACTACAAAAAATGTAACACATATATTAAAAATACAAACAATTTCTACACAAAAAAACATACATCACATACATATAAAATATATACTAAAAAACATAACAATAATACAAACGATATTTTAACAACTATATTTTTGCAAACGATATTACTTACCTTAAATCGATATTCTTGACCAGAATATTCTTGCTGTCAATATTTCTGACCCACAATATTTATGCCTCGATATTTGTGCAACTCGATATTTTAGACTCAATATGCTGTCTCTGCACCGTGCTCAACGCACAGCAGGAAAAATTAAAAGTAGGTGCCCTAACTTCAGTGTTGCACTCCCCTGATACAGCCATCTACTGGCATGCCTACTAAACAACTTCACAGGCTCCAAATGATCCGAAATGTGGCTGCCAGACTTCTTTTGGGGATTCCCAAATTCCAGTCTGTGGGTATTCTTCGCCAAAGATTTCATTGGCTTCCAATAATAAAACTGATCAAGTTTAAAACCCTCTGCATTACGTACAAGGCACTTCAAGGGGCCGGCCCACAGTTCCTAAGACTTTTGCTGCACTAGTACTCCCTAAACAACTGGTTGAGATCACAAGGAGCAAAAGTGATACTTTCCCAGAGAGTTTTTAAGTCCCACTGGGTCAGCAGAAGATTCATGGTGGGAGCTACCATACTTTGGAACTTCCTCCTGTTTAGCATCAGAAGTCTCCCTTCTCTGACAGTATTCAGGAAAGCTATTAAAACCTGGCTATTCACTGATTAATCCCTTTTGCCTGCTTCCTGGTTTGCTAGCGCCAAGAGACCTTTGGGTAATCGTGCGCTGTATATATAGTGGACCGGAGCTCCATTCTGCCTTCTCATTGGAGGCTACGAGAGAGCGTTCTACAGTCCAAGACAATGGTAACCTCTCTGCAAGAGGTTATCGCAGACTTCCTACAGAACTAAAACACAAGGCGATATCGGTGCACTCTATTTCAGAGGCTCTGAGGCTTGTATTCAGAGGGGAGCTGATAGCTATTTCTGCAGCAGATGACAACCACAGAAAGGTAAAATGACTGGTTTTGGAGAAAAAAGCCCTAGAATAGGAAGCCATACACAAAAGCAGAAGGGAGACAAGGGTGTGGCAGGAGTTATTAAAGATGCGTTTGCACCTAAAGTGCCTGGATCTCGACAGGCAGAATACGGCTTGTCATGTCCAAAGAATACATTTTACCTAGGGAGTAATCACTGTGGCTCGATGCTGGCCCACCGTCTTCAGGCGAAAACACACAGGGATACTGTCAAAATGATACATAACCATCAGGGTTCTGAGGTTCATGTGGATACACAAATTGCAGATGGCTTTCAAGACTTTTAGAGACCACTATACAAATCCTCTGACTGTCCTGTCGATGGTATTTCAACTTACCTAGAAACAAACCAAGTGACGCCTCTTAAACAGATGATTCTGATGACTTGGAGAAGCCCATCCTGATCGAGGAGGTAATCTTGGCTATTGGTTGCATAAAGCCACTAAAGGCCCGTGAGCCCGAGGGCTGCCCTCCTTAGTTCTATAAAATATTCTGTCACCCCCTGGCCCCTATACTTACCCCTTTCTTTAACTCCCTTGCCGGTACTGGGACCATCCCTGACATCATGCTAGAGGCATCCATTTCAGTCATCCATATACCTGGAAAAGATAGTCCTTTATGCGAGTCCTACAGACCTACCTCCCTTCTTAGTATCAATTCCAAGTTGTGTACCAGCATCCTCACCCACCACCTTAACTCTCTTATGCCTGGTCCATCGCTACCAGGCCGGAGTTAAGCTCACACCTTAACTAAGTATCAAATTGGCCTGAATGGGTGCAAAGACTGTGGCAGTCAACTAAACTGCCCTCACCTCGCAGGTCCTATCAGCCTTGGCTAACTGATGTTGTTTGCAACTGTCCTGGCTAGGAAGGATAGCAGCTGCCAGAAATTGAATGACATTCTTCCAACGGACCCTATCCCTGTCACTGACACCATCGAAGTACAGACTTTGGACCCTGCAGTTGGGGATCAATACCTTTATCTGGGACAGGAAGAAGCCTTGGTTCCATAGCAGTTGCTCTATCACTCAACACTGAAGTGGGGGTTAGCTATCCCCATGGTAGCATGATAGTTCCAAGCCACTCAAATGTGTTTCCTTCTGGAGTAGAATCCCCTAGCCTTCGAGAAACACTGGTACTTTATGGACCAGTCTGTGGGGGAATCCCATATCTGAAAAAAGCCTTGGCTACCTTGCAGACATAGAGGCTAGGGTCTCTATTCATCCCCGGTGACCGGTTCTACCTTTAGTGTTTGAGATGCTGTGGTGCTCCAGGCCAGGCGGACCTCCTTTCCCTCTCCTATGACTCCCATACTAGCTAACCTCGACTTTTTACCAGGCATGCACCAGGAGGAGTTTCAGTGATAGCTGGAGAAAGGCTGCAGTACATAGGTTGTATAATCCCTTTCGACCGCCTGAAGACGGATTATGGCTTGGTAGAGGCAGACTGCATCCAGTACTTACAAATTTGGCATTGGGTGATGCAGCCATCCATCAAACCATATGCAGAGCACGCCCTTTGAGAAATGGGTTTTCCTTAAGAGGGATGACAGACATCTTGTCACGGAGATCTATGCATTCCTGGGCAGGGCACCAATACCAGTCAAGACAGTGGGACAGAGACCGTGGGAGGCACAACTGGGCAGGGAACTTACCAAAAAGAATAGTAAGACATCTACTCCCGGGCTCACCATACTTCACACCATATGGTGAGCACAGAGACAGCATATAAAGTAATTACCTAGTGGTACCTTACACCAGCACGGCTCCAGAAGTGGTGCTGTGATGCACAAAGGAATGCTGGAAAGACTGTAGCACTACAGTCACCTCAGTACACCTACTCTGGCTTTGTTCAAAGCTGGTCCGCTCTAGGAGTAAATCCTAGATGACAGAGATGGGGCCTTCAATAGATCTATCACGAGGTTCCCGTGACATATCGTCTGTGCTGGAAAAGGGAAGGCAGATTGTCCTGGCCTTAGAGGCAGCTCACCAGGTCACACTTTCTGCATGGGGCTCCAACAGGATCCCAGACTACACAGCTTGGTTACATAAACTATAGTACTGTTGGAAATGGCCCTTTTTGCAGGGTTATCCCCAAACCTTTTGCTTCTTCCACCCTTGCTTTTTGTGACCTGTGGTTGTTGGCAATAGGACTCTAGGCACTTTACCACTGCTGACCAGTGCTAAAGTGCATATGCTCTCTGTGTAAATTGTTATTATAATTGGTGATCCAGGATCTACATATTTGTATCATCAAGAAGTCCCTAGTAAAGTGCACTGAGTGTGCCAGGGCTGGTGATACAAATGCTACTAGTGGGCCTGCAGAACTGATTGTGCCACCCACATGAGTAGCCCTAAAATGGTGTCTCAGGCCTGCCACCGCACTGCCTGTGTGCAGTCTGTGAACTGCCATGTCTTCCTGGTCAGTTTCCCAACTGACTAGGCCTAACCCTTCCCTTTCTGTGCACATTGGCCACCCCTATGGAAGGCCCAAGCTACCCCCTTGGGCAGGGTGCAGTGTATATGAAAGGTAGAGCATGTACTAGTGCAGGTGACATGCTCTGGTAGTGAATGACATTTTCATTTTTCACTATTGTAAGGCTACCTTGCCCATAGGCTATCATGGGGAATGCTGGCTACAGTGGCTACCAGCATATCTTCCTATAGGAGCAAGGTAGGACATAAAAGTCTGGTATCCCTGAACTCAGAATTTAATAACTCATCTTTTAGGAAAGGTGGTTTATAAATCCTGTGTTTGAGTGCATCACTTTTAGAAAGTGGCTGTTCTCTTGTCTGATCTCTCTCTGTGCCTTGGCCTGTTTGTGAATTGACTGTCTGGTTTGTGAGTGACAGGGCTGGGGGATTCCGCGAGACAGAATGAGTCCGCCCAGTGGTGAATAGAGAGATCTGCATCTAGATGGGAGGGAGGAGTTGCACCTGGGACCAGAATAGGACTGTGCCTGTCCCCTACAGTGATGGCTCAACCCCCTGTGGTGCGTCTTATGTCTCTACCCTGCACTGTGAAAGGAGGGAAGGAATCATTTCAACAAAGTTCTCCAGGGCTGTGCTTTCACTCCAAAAAGCTGGCTCCACCTGCTGTGGGGTGTTTGATGTTTCTTCTCTGCGCTGTGAAAGGAAAGAAGGAGTCATGTAAACAGAGTGCTCCAGAACTGGTTTGGACCGGGCTCAGAGCCCTCCTGCACAAAGGGAACAAAGGGGCATATTATCAAGGGGGTTTATCTCTGCTTTTTTGGCTTTAAAAGCCAAGAAAGCGGAGATAAAATTATCTCCCTATTACCTAGCTGTCGCTAACACCAGTTAGCGACAGCTAGTAGGAGATAGCGAACATCTTGGGCCCCACTTTGCATGTCAGTGATATTTATCACTAATGACATGCAAAGTGGGCGTGCCAAGATGTTAGCGACTGAAAACAGTCGCTATCTCCTATTACCAACTTTTGGAGATATTCGCGCTAAGCGTGAATATCTCCAAAAGCTAACACCTGCCCTGAGCAGTTCTTAGCCATGTTATCCAATGGGAGGTTGATAACATGGCTATGAGCATTAGCTCGGTAATGCATGAATATCGCTGACTTTTCAGCGATATTCATGCATTGTGGCGATTTTTATCACATTTGCGATAAACCTTGGTAATACCAAGGTTTATTTGCGGTAAAAATCGCCGCAGCTCAGCGGTAAATTTTTGTCTCTAACCAAGCAATAGCGATAATTATCGCTATTGCTTGGTAATATGCCCCTTAGACTTTTTGGGATATAAGTACAGGACCCCAGACCACTGCATTTTAGATCATCCTGGAAGCAAGAAGGAACCTCTGCCAAGGAGAAATCTGGAAGACTGAAGAAGGAAGACTGCCCAGCTATTGCTTTGCTGGACTGACCTGCAGTTGCTTTGCTCCCAAGGAGAGGGGAAGGACTTTGTTGTTGCTTTGTCCCCTTGCTTGAAGAGATCTCAAAGGGCCTGTTGTGAGCTGGCCTCCTGTTAAGAAGTCCTAGGAACAAAAGTACTTCACCCCCAGCTTTCCCTGAACTCTGCTGAGAGAGTTCTGCCCTTCCTGAGTGCTGAATCCGACTGAGGGGCATCTGGAAGTTGTGGCCTGCTGTTTGGAAAGCTGGAGAACAAGAAATTAAGACTGTCTGCAAATTTTCACGCATCGCTTGTTTGCGGAGAGCATCACCGTCAGTGCGAGGAAATTCCCACCTCCGCGAACATCGAGATCTTGGCAACGCCTCTAGCCGCTGCAAGAACCGACACACCCTTCGGTTGCGAAACGCATCGCTCCGGTGCGGTAAAATTACCATTGCTGCGAGTATTGTCGCAGAGCCTGTCATCGCTGGGTGAGATCACCGCACTGCATGCTTGCGGACCGCATCACGTCGCTGCGAGTATCGTCGCAGAGCCATCACATCGAGGGGCAGCGAGAGGAGAAGATCGAAGCTGCGCTGTGCATCGCCGCAGCACCTGAGATCGTCGCCTTCCCGAAGATCGTCGCATCGTGCCTTTGCAAGATGCTCCCTACGGAACCTACGCACCAGAATCCATACAAGGTATTGCCTCCCTCCCCATATAGATCGGATTCGTCGCAACACACCAGCTGCATCCAGCGGGTCTGTCGCATCCCCTCCCCAGGATCTCAGGAGTGACGCATAGCTTGTTTTCCACCGCATCAGCTTCTGTTTTGGAACTTTGTCGCATCTAAAGGTACTGTTGGCTAAACGTGACGAAACTGTGAACTATTCTAACGCAACTGTGGATTATTTTTACGCACTCCTTAAAAACTCTTTCAAAACCATATCTTGAACTGTGTATGTTGGATTTTTGTCGTTTTGGTCTTGTTTAGTTTAGATTAAATACTTTACACATTGCCTTTGATAAGCCTGACTGCTCGTGCCAAGCTACCAAGGGGGTGAACAGGGGTTATCTAAAGAGTGGTTCCTTCTTACCCTGACTAGAAGCAACGGTCCCTATTTGGACAGTGGTACCTACCTCTGCCAACTAGAGACCCCCAGTTCTAACAAGTACATTTTGGGGATATCCTTAGCCATGGAGTGACTGCCAACGCTTACTCAGGTCTGTATTACAAGCCACAATAACGAAGATGTACGTCATCGAAGCTACCCTGTTGGAAGTAGAATGGGGGTGGGAGGAAGTTATGTGGGATGTTTTATGAGTTGTGATTTTTGATTATGACTTGTTGACATTGCCGGCTTCTGGGTTGTAGGCGGACAGCTGTGTATGTCAACTGATTTGCTTCTGCTCTATACAATAAACAGAACTGATCCACAAAAACAGAGCAATTCTACAGCGTGTAACAGAGTAGAATAAGTTTAAAGATTGATTCTTTCTCCTGTAAATAGAATCGAAAGTGTAGATGTGGCTGTCTGCAATTTTAGGAGCAGAAGGGTACGTGGTAGCTGTCTCGGCACTCCTTCAGGTATCAATATATTTAAATTGCTATATATCTGTAGCAATAGTGTCCTATTAGACATAATAGTTCTTCTATTTTGATAACAGTAGAAGGAGTAGAAGGACAGTTGTTAGCTTTACTAGCTCTCTTCTTTCTAAACTTTTAATTAAATCATGACACCTCTGTGGGTGGGCTTCCTCGCACACTCAAGCCATTAAGAATCAGTATCGCGGTTTGCAGACCATTCACCTATAACAAGGCTTTTATGAAATGGTCGCTAACTTTGGGTATAGCGTCTAGTCGGGCAGAGGTTTAAAAATCTTGTGGGAGCTCCCCACTGGGCTTTTCAGCTGGGAGACGTCATGAGCCCATCTTGAGGTCAAGAGTTCAAATCCTAGCATGGCATGCTAAGGCCTCAATCCTCTAATGGGGTCAATGGAGTACCATAATGAGGGCATGAGTAGTATCCATTCATTACAGTACATAGAAATGGAAGAAGGCCTACATTTAGTAGTATATATAAATAAAAAGGTTTATAATTAAGACAAATAACAGCACATCCCTTTGAGACCTGCATTCCAATGCAGGTTATGAAAAACAAAAAGCTGAAACACAAGCATAAACTATTGTACACATTTTTCAGGTTTACCATCTACTGTGATCTTTTGGCTTGAATCTTCAAACTTTTGGCTCCAAGTATGTCTCAAGTAGTTCACTCAGACCTTTTCCTGGCAGAATCAGGTACTGAGGCCAGGACCAATTTAGACCCTGTCCCGACGCAAAGCTAGTCTGAACGTGATAAAGACAAGCAATTATTAACAAAAGCACATTAAAGACCACTCACAACTTTCCACAGTACTTGTACAAGAAAGGGACACTGGAACCTAAAGTGAGAATTTGATGGCTTATTGCTTTCCCTCCTAGCGTTCTTAAGCAATTGGATTATAATGTCTTGGCTCAACATCTTTAAACAATATGATACTGAAAGGCTTAATTAATGATTAACCCAACCACTCCGAAAGATTAAACAATCACTGTAGGAAGGTATCATTATGAGATGCTGTGGCTCCACAACTTGCAATAAGCATATCAAACGTAGGCTCTCTCTAGAGTTTAAATTAGATGAAGTATCATTTGGGATGCCTTTATGCATCCCTTTTTGGCTCTTAAGAAGGTTGGTCCAGTTACTGCAGATATTATGCTCCTTATTGAAAATATACCCATTCCATTGCGGAGTTCTAAACATCAAGAGATGTTAGCCTCTCATTTAGAGTGTGGACTGTGGGCAACGAGTCCACCCCCATACCTAAAGATCTTTTTCGTATTGGTGGATTTTTGCCAGTTTGCACAAATGAAACACTTTTGGTTTAACTGATCAATGTTGTCTGGTATTGCTTTTAATTTTTCAAAGACAAATCCCCAGAATGGATGTTAAATTTTGAAAAATGAAAAAAACAGTGGTCACAATGTGATACACATTTTCTCTCAAGACGAGGGGTACCTTGCTTGTTTTTCCTGCCTGGCACAACCATGCTGCATTGTGGCAGAAATAAACAGTGTCAAAATCCTCATCTGACACCATGGATCTTGCGTTTCTGTTTTTGACTGCAAGTTAACTTAGGCTAAGCTATGGGAAGAATTGCAATTATGCACCTATGAATTAAACAGGAGAACCAGGAAGTGGGAAAATGGGGCATCTATCAAATTATCCTATTGTTGTTTGATTAAAATGTGGTAGTTAGCTCTCTGTTAGTTTTTAATCATTACAGTAGTCTTTGACAGTTTCTAATTCAAGAGCAAACCATATCTTTTTTGAGACCTCTTTGGTTTACACCTTTTGTTTGGACCAACAGAACAATTATTTCTAGCATTTACCTATATCTCATTCTAGTACTATGACTACAGCACTATAGGTAATGTATCACAATTGTATGCATGCATCCTGTGAATTCATCAACGATGTCTTGGCCAACCACTGCTTCACGTGTCATGAAAACGTTTTCTGTTTCTTCTTTGGCAGCAATAGTGTCTTTAGTTTAAGTTCAGAAAGTGGAAGACATTGAAAGATTAATTGGATTTACTCCGCTGTTCAACTCTCTACAGGTGTCCACTCCTGCGGTGTCCCAGAAGAAGTCTATAAACCACGCACAAACTCAAAGGAGTACAGTTTTGTGTTTTAGCAGGGGAAAACCCTCTTTTTGTTATAAATATATGCCCATTTTCAACAGGAGCATTCACTAATTTGTATAGGGTTCTCCTATACTTGAAAATGAGGCGATCCACTTCCACAGTTGGGCGAGATGCTCATGGGTACCGTCTTTATTGTAGCCACGGTCTGGGTAACAACAATATTTGACAATGATCTAACTGGATCCAAGAGTTTGAGGGAGACATTAGAGCCCCATGAATTTGGCGGAGCCAGGGTAACGCAAATATGGTACCGGAATATCATTGTCATAATATGCTCTCACCTACATTTTGTGTCATAAATATAACTGAAAAAAAGATCAGTTTATTGCCATTTAAATAGAAAATCTACATAAAAATGGAAAATACATTTGTGACTGGTAATTAGGACACTATAATTATGTCAGTCAGAATTTCTGTATACAGGATTCTAACACAAAGTGCCATGGTTCCTTCAAGAATTAGGAAAGAGTACAGGCACACACTGACCTCTGGTCAGTGAGCTTGTTGCTCCCTAGATATGTTCTGTAGGAGGCTCCTACAGGAGTGCAGCTTGTCAGCGCTCCTGTGGGGATCCAGATAGTTAAGCTTGGTGTGCAGCACTGTCATCATACAGTGGTGTGCATCAACATGGGCACAAAAGAGCTGCCTAACCATATTTGCTATTATTGCAACTGATGCACTCATTTTTGTGTATCTGCTTTATCTTGCTAGAGCTATGTCCTATATCAGCCTTCATCCCACCCAGATTCTAATATCATGTTTCTACATGTGTGATATGATGCATGATTCCATAGGATTACAAATCTCTAATGCATAGGTTTCCAAAATAATGATTTCAATTTTTAAGAAAGACCAACAACTATATTATGTTTAAAAGAACAGAATATGTGTGTGATAATCCTCTGCAGGGTATATATAATGGGGAAGATTAGTTGACTGTGGTAACTAAGTTTTTTTTGTCCTCATATGCCATAACAAGCCATACCGAAATGTGTCCATTGACCATCTGCTATAATCACTGCTGAATATAGAAGGTGAGAGAAAAGGGAGATAAGCCCCATACACCTCTCCACAGCAGGAAATTAGGCTTAATCACAGGATTGGGGGAAATCGGGATTGTGTTCTCCATATAGTGTAAGAAGCCCAAAGTTCTTCCGTCTTCCTGCTTTTCTTATGGGCCAGATTCAATTTACAAACTCTCTGTCCACCGATTTCACCCAACTATTTAAAGCAGGCGGGGTGGGCCTCAACCACTTTACACAAACCTCCTTCCTTGCATACAAGATCCAGTAGAAAAGCAGCCATTTCTGTCAATAAGATATGCACAGATCAGATTGGAAGTTCAATTCAAACAAAATCAAGAGGGAGTAACTATGATTGGCCTCCAATAATTCCAGACATCGCTCTGCACACTCCATCCCAAAAGCTGCTCAACCTGACGCAAACATGTGAATATCATTCTCCTTTTCCTCTCCACACCGTTACAGCAATGGGGAGCACCCACAGGAAATGTTGCCTGTTTCTTCGGGGTGAGGTGTATTCTGTGTAAAAAGATGTTTTTTCCGAAGCTGGCTGCTTTGACTGTATCCACCCCAAGCATGAACAGGGATCTTACCTCTCTCATTATCAGCCTTCCCCAGCTCATAACACCAAATAGAAATGTCCTT
This sequence comes from Lissotriton vulgaris, assembly GCF_964263255.1. Taxonomy (NCBI): domain Eukaryota; kingdom Metazoa; phylum Chordata; class Amphibia; order Caudata; family Salamandridae; genus Lissotriton; species Lissotriton vulgaris. The sequence goes on along the minus strand of NC_141694.1, from coordinate 1,347,670,364 downwards.
CTTTTTTGGCTTAGAATCTTGTAACATGTCCTCTAATTCCCATTCTCCCTACTGACCCATATATGCCCAGACTTCCAAGACGCCAATTGCAAATATGTGTACCATGACAACGTGCTCTTAGTATCTGCCCTTAACGCCTCCCATGGGATTAATTTAGAACCTTTCTGCAGCTGCGCCCAGCAATGGATGCCAACTTTAGTCAATGGAAGACTTGACTTATCCAACAAGAATGAGAGCGTACCCGGGGAATTTCAAACTGGGGCAAACTCAGAATAATATTCTAGCTCAAGGATTTTGCTCACATGATACCAAACTTGCAAGATAGGCTGAAACACGTTCAGACAGACCTTTTTAAAGTAATTCTAATCCCGGAATTTATATATGAAGCCATCTGCCCAATCAAATTCACCAGCCCAGCATACATTCTACCTCTGCTAGAGTCATCTGGGCGCTCCAAAAGGATTCTGCAGTTCCAAAATTGGAAGGAGAGAGTAATAGAGCGTGTTGGATAAAGGTGGGCAGCGTTGCCAGATGTCTTGCTATATTGCTGTGGTATCTATTAATTTAATGTCAATTATAGGGCTTTTTCAATATATTGATTATGAGTCACATTGCTTGAGAACAAAAGCCAATTGAAATAATAAAAATGTACTCATTGGAATTCGTATTGAAGAAAGATGTGTTAACTTATCTCAAACTCTTTCGCCAAGCTCACTTTATATTGGTGCTGTTTTTTTCTACACAAGCTTCGTTTGATAGTGACTCTGCATGCTCTGATTAATTTATTTTCCATGCCATTCGTTTAATGCTACACTAGAGCACATGTAATCTCAAGTGCTAAATTAAAAAGACTCAGCCTCAATGACCAACAATTATATTATGCTTTTGTTGCATTGTTTATCTGGAACACGTTTTCCATGGCTAATTAACTTGGTTTTGTTTTTCACACCTCACTAGCAAATTCAAAAACAATCCCCTTACAATGTGTTTTATTTTCCGAAAGGGAACTGTGAGGTGAAACAGTTGGCAGTTTTCATACTATTTTGTAGTCTGATTGCATTATGTCTCTTTTGAATGAATTTGTATTATTTAACTATTTGCTATTTCTTTTCATTATTCACATCCTGAATATGTCAGATGAAAAGGAAGGTGAACAGCATTAGATATTTAATACAAAGAAAAAAAAATGCAGCAGATCTGATATTTTACGGTCTGCATCATTATGATAGCTGGCCATAATTCCAGGTGTAGCATTGTTGAAAGTGGGCTCCGATCCGAAATACGCAAAAATAATTGTCATAATGCCAAGCCCAGAGTTTTTCAGTAGTGGTCGCAATCATGCCAGGTATGACCATATTAACACTGTTACAGCAAGAAAAGTGGGTATGAAGTTCCTCTAAGTATAAAGTGAACAGAAAAGGTGAGATACAATTATTAGGAGCAAATGGGCCACACCTAGCGAGCTAGATGTCATGCTTCATCATATGAGCCTGCCCCTCGTCTGGTGGTCCCTGCAATAACCGACGGGGTCACACAGTATGGGGCTCTTTAGCGGGGATCTTTTGTTCCTGCCGTTAGGTGCAGTGGGGTTAAGGGGTATAGTGTGGGTAGATGTGAGAAAAAGTGAATTAAAAGAAGTCAGTTAGTCCTAGAAATTATTTTATTTGGTTGCCATGGTTTGTGCCATGGGTGTCAGGAGGATCAAGGCACTTCTTCATGACCAGACAAAATGCTATCTACACAGCGTGGTTGGGGTTAAACTACCTACCACGTGTTCAGGTTAACCATAACTGTTATCTAAGGTTTACTTCAACAGTTTCCAGCTGTCGTTAAGGACACCAATTTGTATCCAGCGCTCATTGAACGCTCCTCTTGTGACCTACCCTGCTGCCGGATCCGGGATGACCCTAACCAGGCTGTGTAGATAGTGTATTTTACAGTCCTGAAGAAGTGCCTCGATCTTCATGACACCCATGGCACGAAACATAGCGACTGATTGAGAGTACGGCGTACTTAGCTAGATACATAGCCTCTAGTTCTTCGCCACTCCATTTTTAATCAGGCAGGTTACCTTCTTGAATAAAATCATTTCTAGGACTAGCTGACCTGTTTAATTTAAGTTGAGTTGTTCCATGATCAGCGGAGTCACCTTTGGAGTGGTGAAGTGGAAGGATTTATTGTAGATGATGGCAATCCCAACTATGTGTTTGTTGATGTGGTCCTTGTGTGCTATCTTGAAGCAGTTGAACGCGGCTGTGGAAATGTCGGGTCTGGATGCAGGTTTGAGCCAGGTTTCAGCGAGGAAGGTAATGTCGGGCTTAAGGGAGGGGATGGTGTCCCAGTGTTTGCAGAGTGATCAGGCATTGAGCAGGAGGCAGTGGAGTTATTCATGTGCAGTCTTAGTTGGCGTAGCAATTGAGTGTGTGGGTGCTTCGGTATTGCAGGAAAAGAGGCAGTGGCAGGATGTGAAAGGTCCCATCGTTGAGGGCGGATAGATGCAGCAGCAGTTGATTTTGCAGGATCTGTAGTCCAAGACTATGAGTTTGGCGTTTGTGCAGCTGTGATTACTGGGAGATTCAGGGTTCCCGGTGCTTGGCGCAATCCAGGCACGGACAGGCGCAGACTGGCTTGACTCTGCTGCAGCCTCCATTTAGGAGGTCCTGGAAGGGGGCAGGTTGCTGAGTGGTGGGAAAGATAATGGGCAGGAAGAAGCGTCCAGCACCAAACTGGTGTGATGCAGTCAGACAGCAAACAATGAACAGTGAAATAAACTTGTGGATAACAGGCGTGACACAGAGTAAAAAGACAAACTGTCATTGATCAAGTAAGGCAAAATAAACAGCTCCAATACAAAACAAGAGGCAGAAGTCAGGGATAAAAATGAGGCAAAATTAACCAGGTGGCACAATACTATTTTAAACCGGCAACCAGGGCAACACGAGGCAGATGGTGACCTGATCAGAGTCAGAAGGCCTGCTGTTTGGGGAGTGGATCGGGATCTGCTAATGGGGTCCTACTTTGTCCTCCATGAAGTAGGTCCTGAAAGAGGGGCAGAGCACTGGGTGGAGGGAAGGAGTGAGCGGCTTCTAATCGGCACAATGCAGTCAGACAGCAATCAACAAAGAATGAAATAACTTTGGGGATAACAGGCACAAAACAGAACCAAAACAGTCAGTGATTGAGCAAGGCAAAATAAACAGTGTGATACAAAACAGAAGGCATAAGTCAGTGATCGAAATAAGGCAAAATGAACTTGGGTGAAAAGAGGCGACACATTACTAATTAAAAATGACAATCAGGGCAGCACGAGGCAGACGGTGACCTGGGCAGAGTTGGTAGACCTGCGGCAGGCGAGCGGATCGGTATCTGTTCATAAGACTCTCCGACCTTCAAATGTTGAACACGTGTACAAAGCTCATGAACAATTGTGGAGAAAGACTTCAGTTTTTCTGCATGTGAGGTCTTTTCATTTTTGGGGAAGGGATTGAGGTCTTAAAGAAAGGAAAATAAAAATTAGCATATTATAATTTGAACATTAAACATGTTCACTAAAATTGTCATGTATTTCTTTGTCCTAGAGAAGACATGAAACATAAATTAAACTAAATAGGTCACATGGTGAGAAAAGTCACACCCAGCAGGAGTTTCTCACTCTGCTTATCTGCATATTTTAGCTTCCCAATGTCCCTAGAGAACATCCTTAGTGTGGGAGCCTTGGCACATTCCCTTTATTGGGCTAACAATGCTCTTGAAACCATGGCAGAGGAGGAATGGTTTCCGGCCGAAGAATCCCATGAGTGAGTATAGGTACTTTGTTGTGTCACTCAACTTAAGTACTGAGGCTTCCCTTGGAGATTGAAACATTGTCTGCTTTGGTTGGTGTGTATCGGGGATACTGCTGCATCACCTGAAGGGATAACAGTGTGTTTTCTCTTCTGTTTTCACATATGAAGGCTGAATATGGACATACAAGGCCAGAGTGCATGATATGGATGTACGTCATTACGACGCACACTTTTACAACGTGTTCCATTACAATGCGGTCGTAACAGCGCAAGTCGTTTCAAAGACTTGCGCTGGGGGCGCAAATTAAAAAAATTTAATTTACTATTCCAACACCTGTCCCCGTGGATAGTAGGGAAGGTGTTGGGATAGTAAATTAAATGATTTACTATCCTTGAGCGCCCCCCAGCGCAATTCGTTGTAACAGCTTTCGTTATTATGACTGCGTTGTAATGGAACGGCGTTGTAATGGTTGCGTTGTAAATGTCGCATTCCTTTTTCTTTGAGAACAGCCAACAGTTTGCTCTGCTTTAGAAAGGATTTGAAGACCTGGCTTTTCTCCCAGTAATTTTTCTGTCGGCCCGTGTTTGGTGTTCTGTTGTGCACTTTCCTTTTAGTTCTCTTTGCCAAAGCACCGGGAAACTCCATGGAGTAGCCGTGCGTTATAGAAGAGACCTTTATTACATAACATAACCTCCCCCAGCTAGCCCATTTATTATTCAGTAGCTCAGCAAGCATATGTATGTTTGTCATCATTGTGTTCATCTTCTTGCCATCCCCTGAAATTTCTCATCAGCCAAATACTTCTTAGCACCAATTTTCACGACCTCAAATAGGCTAAGATTGGATGGGATTGCTGTTGCATAGCCTTAGTTTGTCTTACTATTGAAGCTCCTTTTACATATCCCTGTTCTGGGTTCAATCCAGACAGATGCTCCTTATCCTATATATGACTTTAACCCCCTTTCTGCTGTCCTGTCCCTCCCTTGCCCTTTATATATATATTTTAGTGAAAATTGTAAGCAAGAGTCCCCACTTTCTAATTTAAAATATCCTTCCCCCTCTTGCTGTCTCCCTCTCTCTCTCCCTCACTCCCTCTTTCTCTCTCCCTCTTCTCACTCTCTATTTCCACTTCTCTCTCTCACTCCCACTCTCTCACCCCTTTTGTTTCCCCCTCTCTTTTGGTTGGCCTATGTCTCACTCACTTTTGTTTACACTAAACTAAGTTAAAGACAGACCAAACTCAAATTTATCAGTTATTTATATAATCTTTAGTGTGCTCGTAGTCCCATGGCAATTAAAAAAAGAAAGCTGGATGGAACAATTGAAACCAATATGCATGGCTATGATGTAAGCCACCTCTAGCCACAGGTTGAATTTGTATACATTTCTGTTCTTTTACTACCCACCCACTCTCCCTTGAGTAAGCCTCATATTATGACTATGGTCCAGATGTATATATTGGCAGAGAGGGAGAGCTGTTGCATCAAGAAAAGCGTTGCCTCTCTGCCAACATATTGTTCTGCCTGCTGAATCTAGATACGGACGGTTCAGAGTTTGATGATGGAGGAGACTATTCTGACTCCGTTATGGCCAAACCTCTTGCACAGCCTGTCTATGGGAGGGCCATCAGAAAATTGGCTATATGTCCACCCATCCAATTTAGATGGATGGACATAAAGTTGTTTTTACTGTGCATCACCGGTAGGCAAAACCTGGTGGTAAGGTAAGGTAAAAAACAAAGAAAACCTCCCTCTCATTTGGAGATGAGTCCACCTTTGGGATTCACTTTTTCAAAATAAAAACAATGTAACTTAGATAGAAGGCTCTATCAAGTTTGACAGTGTCTTCTGTCAAAGTTACAATGTATTGACAGAAAGTGCTGTGACTGCGGTTCCTGCTAATGCAAGAGTTGTCAGTCGGCTGAAGTGAATTTCTAAATTTGGTGGGCAGTATCTCTGTCAGGGCGAGGGAATACATTTCTCCATCGCCCTGGTGGAGAAACGGGCCGTTCACCCTGATATAAATCAAGCCCTAGGTTTGAATGAATCAAATCATCTGGTCAAGTGACCAAATTGCATATCTCAGAATACAGAGATTTTCTTTTTTAACGTTATTTTTCCATTTATAGTATAGTAGTCACATTGCATTGCAAACAGTTATCCAACATATCAATCAAATCGTCCCTGACAACAGCAAACCCAGTAGCAATCACACAGTGTAACCCCTGATGGAGCAGTCTAGTATCTAAACAATTCAGCCCAACGTTTCACCCTCTGCCCGCAGTCCCCGGCTCAACTAGCCAGATACCTATCAGCAATATTTTCTGACTGTAGCAATGTAACACGGCCTAAGTGAACAGTCAGGTCTGAAAAGGAAATTATAGCTAAAAAGTAAACAACCTTCCCATTAACCGACCCCCTCAGGCACCATCCCATCATCCACCTGAGATGCAGTTGTTTGTTTGGTGGTCTCAAAGTAGGATCTCAGCGGCCCCCATATATCCCGTTGCCGTGATACAGATGGCATGAGACTGACGTATGTTTCAGTGTTAGTGTTGCAGTGTGACAGACTTCCCAGCCAGTCCTGCAATTTAGAGGAGGATTTCTGACCTCAGTGAATGGCCACCTCGCATTTAGCTAAAAGCTGCCCTAATGACGCAAGCTTACTGACTTTCTTAGGAATTATTACAGTGTACACCAGCAAGGCAATCTCGGGAATGGGAACCAAAGGCAGCCCAATTATCTTCCCAAGGGTCACATGTACCTCCGACCAATAAGGCTGCAATCGTAGACAGGACGATGCCAAATGGATAAAATCAGCTTGCGGTGCAGCACATTTCAAACAGGTATATGGTCGTTCAGCGTCAATCCTATGTGCCAAGGCTGGAAGTAAGCATGGCGGAGAAATTTAAAGTGTAGCAGCTTATGGCGACTATTAAGTGAAATGTCTTTGGTGGCCCAGCAGCACATGACCCATTGGTAATCAGTGATGGTGCACACCGTGTCTGTCTCCCAGGCTTGTCTGATGCCTGAGTCATTTGCAGGCAGAATCCCGGCACATGCCCTGTACATTTTGGAGATAAGTCGTGTGCCGCCATGTGACTCCACCACCAGAGTGAGGTGAAGGAAAGAGTCAGACTCCGCAGGGTATGTGGGGAGGGTAGCACCCAACGCGGATTTCAAGCAGGTCAGAAGGAATCTCATCATGAAGGTTCAATCTATTGAAAAACATCACCCACTTTTGTGATGTCTAGTGGAGTCAATGTGTTCAGAACCAACCTTTCCCTAGTAATCGGGAACCATCGGGCATTGGATAAGGGCAGGCGGGGGAGAATAGCTGTGTGGTACCGGTCGCTTCTTCATGCCCAGGCAATCGTGGATACCGTCAGTATGTTGTGTTTGTCACGTCGAATCCCCCAGGGAGAACCTCGCACAGTTTATCAGGCAGCACTAGGTCTGCTTCAGGTAGTGGGAAGGGAAGTTGCGCATCAGGGTGGAACCAGGCGAACGCGTAGTGGCACTGTGCTACTAAATAATAGAGATGAAAATCCAGACCATTGAACCCGCCCCTGTCATACGGCAGTCTCATGGTAGTCCAGCAGACTCGCGGTCATCTCCCACCCCATATCAGACGAAGGCAGCAGGGAATTCATGCACATCCTGAGAAAAAATTGGAAAATCCTGCATTTGGATGAAACAGTTGGAAAAATAGTTGGAAAACACCCAACCATAACCTATCGGAGAGCACCAAACCTGAAGGATCAACTAGTCCATAGTCATTGCAAAATGCAAAAGGATAAGAAAAAGGACTGGCTCAAAACCACGGGTTTTGTTAAAGGTCATGGATGCAAAATGTGTCAAATTGCAAAACAAACAAAGGAAGTAAATATGCCTAACAACAAAAAATGGAAAATACGTCAATTAATTACCTGCAAAACAGATTACACAATTTATGGGATAGAGTGTCCCTGCCCACTAATGTATGTGGGAAGTACAAAAGGTGAATTGAAAAAACGTATTATGGAACATGCCAGAGCAACTACGCACAAGGACAGAGCAAATGCTGTTGCTAAACACATGGAGCAAACACATAATGGAGATTGGCAAAAATTGAAATTTTTTGGTTTAGAAACGATACCGAAGAACATCCGAGGAGGTGACCGGGAAAAATCCCTAAGGCAGAAGGAGTCACGTCACATCCTAAACTTCAGAACTCTAGGTCCATACGGCCTCAATCAATCAGAGGAGTTATACATTCAACTCTGAAAAATATAAATATGAGTCAATCTTGAATGAGAACATAAGAAGGGAAGATACCAAAGCAAAAAAGATAGAAAATCTAAAAAAAGACAAAAAGAAAACCATAAAATGATAATCATAATGTTAATGACCCCACAAAGAAGAATGCAACAAATAAAGAGAACAAATCCCACTGGAGGGATCAAAACAAAAACTAGGACCAAAATGGCTCAGACTCACCAAAGAGTTAAAATCATAAAACTCAAGAACTGAAAAAACTGGGATCTGTTCTAAGAGCTGAAAAGAGAACAAAACTGAAAATAAGGAGTTATTATTTTCTGTTAATTGAGTGGTATGAATCTTACCCAGAGACTCTTTTTATATAAAAACTACAATATCCACAATGCTTAGCATCGTAACACAGGAAATGATGTAACACATTATTTTGAATGCTTTGAAAGAAATGCGGGAAGTTGATCGTGAGCAAGATGCTTGTAGCATCGAAATGCGTAGATCATCTGCTTTCATGCTAAAAAGATTGAAATAAACTAGATTGTGGAATCCAGAAGGTGTGCGCCCAAATTCTTTTCTGATAAAGCGAAGAAGTGTGGAATATGTAACGGCGTGGATCTGCCGTAGGGTTACGCACCCGCAACGAGCGCTCAATGGTCGGGGAACTGTGAACCAGCATGTGGAGATATATATAGATATATATATATATATATATATATATATATATATATATATATATATATATATATATAAGATCTATGTCTAATTACCTTAGACATAGAATCTTTATATACCAGCATCAATCATACGCAAGGATTAGCTGCAGTTAAACATTTCTTAGCCACTAGACCCATTGAAATGTACGCGCACAACAAGGTGATTGTAGAGCTCATTAACTGGTGCCTACACAACAATTTTTTCCTGTTTAATAACATCTTATATAAACAGAGCAGGGGAGTTGCTATGGGGGCCTGCTTTTCCCCCAGCTATGCGTGTTTGCACGTAGGCTGGTGGGAGGAGCAGGTCCTTAAGCATGAATACAGGCAGGTTATAGATCAACACATGGTGTTGTATCTTCGGTACATTGACAATGTTTTTATCATCTGGCGCGGAGACACAGTATCCGCACAATGTTTCGTCGACAGTATAAATAAAAATAACCTTAATCTGACTTTCACTTCCCACATTCATACTTCGGAAATACTTCGGAAATAGAATTTTTGGATGTGAAGTTAAGAATTGTTAACAACTCTCTACAGAGCACCTTACACAGGAAAAGCACGGCGGGCAATATTACATTGCATGCTAATAGCTCACTTCCCAAACACCTCATCATACGGAGAGGTCTTACCACTTAAACGTATTTGCAGCGATGAGGATGATTTCAGGCAATGTGTTGACAACATGCGCACAAGACTCATGGCAAGAGGCTACAGCAATAAAATCATCAACGCAGCCATCACTAGAGCAGAAGAACGCCCTAGAAGCAGTTTGTTCAAAGATGATTCGGTCCAATCCACTACTGAAAATACCAACTGTGATAATCCCAGATTAATCTTGACCTATTCACATCAGGAAAGGAAAATCAGGTCCACTATCCATAAACATTGGCCGATTGTCCTCACTGATAGCGTTCTGGGCGAGAGGCTGTCTATTCCCCCTGCTGTAACTTTTAGAAAGGGAAGATCCATGAGCAATGATCTGGATAAAAGTTCACCAGAAACCAGAAAACCGACAATATGGCTTCAACCCACTAAGGGGTTTAAAAAATGTTCCACTTGTCGGGCCTGCAAATTTGGCTGCAACAAATCCACATATGAGACCCCTTTCAATACATCCCCTGTGTCCATCAAGGGGAATTTTATTTGTAAAACGGACTTTGCTGTCTACATCCTGACATGCACCTGCGGTTTAAATTATGTGGGAAGCACAAAGCTACAGGTGCATGTCAGGATCCTACAACATCTGAGGGCCATTCTCCACAATGACGCTACCTATCCGGTGGCCAGGCATTTTGCCAAATGCCACAACAAAGACATCAATTGTCTTTCTTATTTTGTTGTCGCCGCGGTTCCAAAATCCAAACGCGGCGGAAACAGAGAGAGAAAGCTCAGACAGCTGGAGACAAAGTTTATATTGGAACTAGACAGCAAGTGGCCTAGGGGTCTTAACAATTCGGAGGATATGTATACATATCTATAGAAAATGACTGTGTCCATAAGTTTGGCACAATATGCAGCTATCATTGCATTGAGCCTTCTGCCCAGCCATAAATTATTTCATTCTTTCTGCCATGTCATCTCCTGTCCTTAAAATAGTCTACGCTAACTTTTTACAAAACATAACATATAATATATAACTTCATCCCAGATGTAAGATATACACTGGCAAATATTGATTGCAATAATGAATTTTATGAAATTGTATGTTTATGTATATATAGTAGTGTATGACTATAGAATTTTTAATTGACCAGTTTAGTCATTATTAATTGCACGTCAAACACATTTTTTATCAATTTTCTTTTTGCACTATTATCACAAAAAGCACTTTATGTAGGAATTTGTTGGAAATTTGTCATGGTTTAACAGTACTCGCATTATTCTGATTTTGAATACATGATTGCAGGATGTAATTTATGTATGGCATATGCTAGTTGGACTAAGCAACATTCTTTTGAGGCTGTATAAATGACCCATAGCGGGTTACAACTTCATAAATGGATTTAACCTGTCATTTTAAACCTGATGCCATATATCAGATGGCCTCATATTTGCAAATTATAAGACCACTATGCCATAAAAGTGTTAAAACCTGCATTTAAGCAGTTAGTAAAATAGCATTTTTAATCAAAAATGTTTTGTAAATTAACCTGTGAAAGACGTAGATCCGTGTGATAGTCTTTTCATCATGTTTATTAGTCATGTGACCTACTGACCATGCAGTGCAGGGGGGTGTGTACATTTGGTGTTGAAAAAACGTATAAAACTTTAACGGTTGCGATAATTGCTGAATGTGATCAAGAGCTCTTGAAGCCCGAAACGCGTCGTTGCAGGCTGGAGAAGAAACGCAAATGAAATCTGTATCTTGCCTGACTTGCTGTGGTGGTTTGAGTTCCTTCCTCGCCGCATGCCGGAAGTGGTGGGAATTGTTTGGTGCATATATATATATATATATATATATAAATTCGAAAAGGTAACCCTCCTATGGAAGAAGCCTCGAGGTAAATTATTTTCTCCGCTTTTTATTTCAAGCTGCTGCATGCAGGGAACTGGCAGGTAACTGTCATCAAATTCACATCAGCCTGACCGGTTTCGGGACGTCAAGCCCTTCTTCAATGGCATTATGCTGATAAACAAACAGTTTTTCCTCGCGCACTTTTAATCTTCGAGATCTTGCCACAGTGGGTGTGGCCATATGATTGGCCTTCTGGTTCTCGTAGTGCAGCGAAGTGAAGTTTTCCTCATGTGAGGCTGTCTTTTTCAACATAAAAAATTAATAATGTCTTTTAAACCCATGTGGGTCGATGTTCAGTTCTGCTCGCTGCTCCTGATGCCTTCCTCAGCAGTTCGAGGGAGATTACCTTCCCAATGCAGATAACACCGTGCTGGTATCATCTTGGGTCTGCATTCTGCAGTGGGCTCCTTCCGCGGCTGGGGCTCAGCCGCTAAACACAAATTCGAAAAGGTAACCCTCCTATGGAAGAAGCCTCGAGGTAAATTATTTTCTCCGCTTTTTATTTCAAGCTGCTGCATGCAGGGAACTGGCAGGTAACTGTCATCAAATTCACATCAGCCAGACCGGTTTCGGGACGTCAAGCCCTTCTTCAATGGCATTATGCTGATAAACAAACAGTTTTTCCTCGCGCACTTTTAATCTTCGAGATCTTGCCACAGTGGGTGTGGCCATATGATTGGCCTTCTGGTTCTCGTAGTGCAGCGAAGTGAAGTTTTCCTCATGTGAGGCTGTCTTTTTCAACATAAAAAATTAATAATGTCTTTTAAACCCATGTGGGTCGATGTTCAGTTCTGCTCGCTGCTCCTGATGCCTTGCTCAGCAGTTCGAGGGAGATTACCTTCCCAATGCAGATAACACCGTGCTGGTATCATCTTGGGTCTGCATTCTGCAGTAGGCTCCTTTCGCGGCTGGGGCTCAGCCGCTAAACACAAATTCGAAAAGGTAACCCTCCTATGGAAGAAGCCTCGAGGTAAATTATTTTCTCCGCTTTTTATTTCAAGCTGCTGCATGCAGGGAACTGGCAGGTAACTGTCATCAAATTCACATCAGCCAGACCGGTTTCGGGACGTCAAGCCCTTCTTCAATGGCATTATGCTGATAAACAAACAGTTTTTCCTCGCGCACTTTTAATCTTCGAGATCTTGCCACAGTTGGTGTGGCCATATGATTGGCCTTCTGGTTCTCGTAGTGCAGCGAAGTGAAGTTTTCCTCATGTGAGGCTGTCTTTTTCAACATAAAAAATTAATAATGTCTTTTAAACCCATGTGGGTCGATGTTCAGTTCTGCTCGCTGCTCCTGATGCCTTCCTCAGCAGTTCGAGGGAGATTACCTTCCCAATGCAGATAACACCGTGCTGGTATCATCTTGGGTCTGCATTCTGCAGTGGGCTCCTTCCGCGGCTGGGGCTCAGCCGCTAAACACAAATTCGAAAAGGTAACCCTCCTATGGAAGAAGCCTTGAGGTAAATTATTTTCTCCGCTTTTTATTTCAAGCTGCTGCATGCAGGGAACTGGCAGGTAATTGTCATCAAATTCACATCAGCCAGACCGGTTTCGGACGTCAAGCCCTTCTTCAATGGCATTATGCTGATAAACAAACAGTTTTTCCTCGCGCACTTTTAATCTTCGAGATCTTGCCACAGTGGGTGTGGCCATATGATTGGCCTTCTGGTTCTCATAGTGCAGCGAAGTGAAGTTTTCCTCATGTGAGGCTGTCTTTTTCAACATAAAAAATTAATAATGTCTTTGGTTGTCGAGGCTGCCATCAATAAATACTCGAAAATAATTACGTACTTGTGGTCTGACTCACAGGGGCAACTCTTTTGATTTAGATATTAGCAGCTTTGCTCAGCCGCGAGTCTGACCCACCGCAAGAAAGCGGGCTCGAGATGCAGCTTGAACTGGCTGCATCAGTGGAACGAGATCTACGCTCGAGATGACAGCCTTTAAAAAGAACAACGGAGGTGAGCAGGACTTCCAGCAACCCACTGGGGTAATATAAAGACTTTAATTCTGCATCTCACTCGGCACTCACTTGAGGATTAATTTCTCCTGCACTACCAGATCCAGAATGCCAGAGGTCCTGGCCCCGCCCACTGAGGCTGACCTGGGAATTTAAATAACAAGTGTGGGAGCAGCTGTGTGAGGATTAGCAGGGTCGAGCTACTGACGAAGGGAACGATGGTTCCAGAAACGCGTATGGCTGTGATGAACTCTGTTTGGAACTAATGCCCTTTGGTTGTCGAGGCTGCCATCAATAAATACTCGAAAATAATTACGTACTTGTGGTCTGACTCACAGGGGCAACTCTTTTGATTTGGATATATATATATATCTATACATATATATATATATATATATATATATATATATATATATATATATATATATATATTACCTACTGGCGGTCGCCAGTAGGTAGTTATAGTTAGGATAATTTTCAATGTTAAATCTCAACATTCTATTTTGAATAACTTTGGCGCCGGTTGACGAATCTGCCTGAAATTTTCAGGAAAATGGTCTCATGGCGGTCCGGTCCTTCCCTGAAAGTTTGGGGGGGATTCGTCAAGCGGGGGCCGAGATAAAAGGGGGGTCCCAAAACGCGTTTTCCCCATGTTAATTTCCATAGGGCGGTCGATTTCACTTTTAGCCCGAACGGCTGAATGGATTTCCACCAAACTTGGCAAAATTGTAGGGACTGGTAGCCCGATGTGCCTTTGCTATGTCTCAAGATATGTGCTCCAGTGGATTTTGAGTAATTTAGGTTCAAAAAAATATATATATCTATAGGCGCTCTCCCGTGCGCGCACCCGAGTGCGCTCCAGGCGCGGCACGCGACTTGCGCGCAGGAAGCTGATTGGCTCTCAGTTGTCTGTAAACATTCTAAACAGTCCGGAGCGGCCGCCATCTTGTGTCTCGGTAAAATCGAGACACAAGGGGTTTGAAAAAAAAAGGGGCAAATGACCATAAGGGGGAAGAGTAGACCCCCTCTGACCCCCTAGGTTTGATGTAGGGACTAAAATAGGGTCCTGCAGGGCATTAAAATTTTTTTTTCGTTTTGCGCGGGGGAAGCGCATGGTACGCGCACCGGCGAAGCACGGGGAAAATCCAGGATTATATTTATGAAGGCCTTGCGCTGTTAGTTTTGCGCTTCCTGTGCGTCAATTTTTGTGACGCACCAGCGGTGTAAAAAAATGCGCATTGTTATGCAATATTTAAAAAGTGACGCATCTATCTAGATGCGTCACTTTTTAAATATAGTGCAACGAGGTACATTTTATTACACTGCTGGTGTTATGCGTCACTTTTCTGTGCGCACTCCTTATGACATTCCAGATGTGTCATATTTAATGTATGACGAATCATGTTGCAGATACAATATGGCGCAGAGTTTTAAAAAGTGACCCATGTACCTAGATGCGTCACTTTTTAAAAATAGCGTCAGGTATAATGCATGCAGAGGGGGTGTTCTCCCGCAAAAAGCTTTGTAATAGCGACGCAGTGAAATCTTTCAGATTTCACTGCGTCAGTTTTAGGATGCTGTTGCGTCAAAATCTTGTGCCTGCTTTACAGCAGGTGTTAGACTGAGGCAAGACCTTTCATATGCTGCTTTCCCCATTTGAAAGGACACATTACTGGAGTTGCGTCACTTTTGTGACGCACTCCAGCAATGCGTTACTTGGAATGTCATAAGGAGTGCGCACAGAAAAGTGACGCATTGCACCAGTAGTGTAAAAAAATGTGCCGCGTTGCGTTATATTTAAAAAGTGAGGTATCTAGGTAGATGGGTCACTTTTTAAAATCAAGCGCCACATTATATCTGCGTGAGGTATAATGCATGCAGAGGGGGTGTTCTCCCACTAAAAGCTTTGTAATAGCGACGCAGTGAAATGTTTGAGATTTCACTGCGTCACTTTTAGGATGCTGTTGCATCCTTTAAATATAGTGCAACGAGGCACATTTTATTACACTGCTGGTGTGATGCGTCACTTTTCTGTCCACAGTCCTTATGACATTCCAGATGTGTCATATTTAATGTATGACGAATCATGTTGCAAGGAGCTACAGATACGTCAGTATTTCTGACATATGTGTAAACATAAAAGTGATGCGAGGCCGGCGCAAAATTTTGACGCAATAGCATCCTAAAAGTGACGCAGGGAAATCTCATAGATTTCAGTACGTTGTTATTACCAAGCTTTTTGCGCGGGATTGCCCCTCTGCATACAATATACCTGATGCAGATACAATATGGCGCAGAGTTTTAAAAAGTGACCCATGTACCTAGATGCGTCACTTTTTAAAAAATAGTGTCAGGTATAATGCATGCAGAGGGGGTGTTCCTTGCAAAAAGCTTGGTAATAATGACGCAGTGCGTCACTTTTAGGATGCAGTTGCGCCAAAATCTTGCGCCTGCTTCACAGCAAACCTTTCACATGGTGCTTTTTCCATGTGAAAGGACACATTACTGGAGTTGCGTCACTTTTGTGACGCACTCCTGCAATGCGTTACTTTTGTGTTTACAGATATGTCAGAAATACTCCAGTTTATTCACTGTGTCATAACTTTCTTTTCTAACACTCACCTTCTTTCATTCCTCCTACTTCACTTCCTTTCACCTCTCATACCTTTCTGTTCTTTCTTACTCATTCTCCTTTCAATTATCAATGCACTATATTTCACTTACTCTTCATTTTTTAAGATTATAGCTCTTTGATGAGAATTGGAGGTAGTTCTGAAAAGAACTTTTGGTTTTCTTCTTTTAACTGAAGAGGAACAAAAACAGGGAATAGAAACTGCTCAACAGGAGCAAAAAGAAAAGAAAAAAATTAGGGGTGGGAAGGGCAGTGATGGTTCTCCAATGCCCGAACCATGAGCAGGACACTTTGCTCCCCATAGGTGAGGAGTTGATTGCAGTATCTGCATTTGACGACCCCATGGTTGAATGCAGGTTGAATGTTTGCTACCTGCCCCTGAGATTGTTCTCTTCCAGAAGAAGTTGCTCCTCCTGTTGATGTAGAGGCCCCATCTCTGGGAACCTCCTGTGCCAGAGCCCTGACACTTTCCCGGGCAAAATTCTGGGGGTGCCTCCTCTCCACATGTCGGATCATCGTAAAGTTCCCAAAAGAGTATTTTTTTTGGGGGTTACCCCGTGACAGGACCTGTTTGCAGATCCTGCACTCTACTTTTGGTGCATTCACCTTCTTCTGGCCTTCTGGAAACTTAAAAAATTTCCAAATGAAATGTTCCTTCACCTTTGGGGTAGGAGGCTCTTCATCAATGAAGTCATCTTCACTGCTGGATGGTCTGGCAGCCATGATGAATCCAGGAATATGGAGCAGCAAAAAAGGCAGGTCTTTCAGTCACAAAAGTGAAAGAAGAAGTGAAGGAAATGGGTGGGGATTTCATTCATTGTAAAAAAAAACTGTTAGCAACCAATGAAAAGTGTTATTTGAGGGTCACATGACCCGACGCGTTTACGCTGCGCGCTCCGGAGCACTTCCGGGTGCGTTTACGCAGCGCGATCGTAGGCGCTTCCGGGGCGCAAACGTGGCGCGATCGTAGGCGCTTTTCCGTGCGTTTATGCGCCGCGCACGTATGCGCTTCCGAGGGCACTTACGTTGCGCGCCGAAGTGACGTCATCAATCTTTTATAGAAATGCATAATCATTTTCCATATTAAAAAAAACTAATTTTATTTGTATGGTACGAAATGTTTTGCATTATTATTAACTTTTCATTCATATTTTTTTTTCACGAACGACAGTTGCGCTCTGGGTGCGCTTTCAGATGAGCTCTCGGAGAAGCTTACAGGAGAGCTTAGCTGAAAGCTTCCCGGAGCGCGCACCCAGAGCGCAAAAGAAAAAAATTATAAGAAAAAATGAATACTTAAAAAAAAACAGCAAATTGTAAAAAAAAAAAAGGTTAGAAACTCGATATACAAAGGAATTAGCATTTAAAAAACCTATGAAATTCACTGAAAAAACCATAGGTTTCACACCAGTTATAGTTAGGAATTAGCATTTAAAAAACCTATGAAATTCACTGAAAAAACCATAGGTTTCACACCAGTTATAGTTAGGAATTAGCATTTAAAAAACCTATTAAATTCACTGAAAAAACCATAGGTTTCACACCAGTTATAGTTAGCTGGAAATTTTACTGATATAAAACCATTGAAATTCCCACGTTATAGTTAGTCGGACTCACTATAACTTGCGCGTGCAATGCACTGCTGATGACATCACATATTACATCACTCATGACATGGTCAGTGACATCACTCATGACATCACTGATGACACCATCCTTGTGACACAGTGACAGACCTCCTTTCAGTGTAATGTAACCCATGAAACACATATTCAAAAATAGAAACTAATATTTTCAAAAAAGTGGATATACCCATACCAGTTACAACAACCAATTCAGTAATATCACCATCTAATACACATCCACTCATGTGTATGTATATGGGTTATTAGATATTTTTATTAGTATCAGTATGAGTGTCTATATGGTTTGGTGGGGGTATTACTTAGCACATAGATGCATGAGTGACTGACTCTTTGTTTGTATGTGTTTTGAAGACAACATATGTACAGGACTGTATGGGTGGATGAGTGTCTATATGTGTTTGTTAGTGAGTGAATGACTGTCTCACTAGTGTCTTTATCAGTAACTACATATGTTTTAATCTAGTATATATGAATATTGATGTATATAAGTGAGTATATGTGAGAGTAAGAGATTGTAAGAGTTCCTGTTTAAATAAGTATGTGTTTCTATAAGTGATTGTTTAAGAGAATAAATATGTGTAATTTTAAATAGAAGTAAGGTGGAAGTGTGTGTATAACTCTATATTCAAATAAATGGATGTCCAATAGTTTATTTGCACGTGTGAATATGTGTGTGAGTAACTTTTGGATGAATGTCGGTGTGTAACAGGATGTATAGGTGTATCACTTCATATGATGAGTGAGTATATGTATGAGTGACTATATAGAACTATTGGTGAATGAGTGGATGTGTATATAGATAGTGGAATTACTGAATTGCTTGTTGTAACTGATATAGGTATCTCCATTTTTTAAAAAATTTCAGTTTCTATTTTTGAATATGTGTCTCAAGGGTTACATTATAGTGAAAGGAGGTCTGTCACTATGTCACAAGGATGGTGTCATGAGTGATGTCACTGACCATGTCATGAGTGATGTAATATGTGATGTCATCAGCAGTGCATTGCACGCGCAAGTTATAGTGAGTCCGACTAACTATAACGTGGGAATTTCAATGGTTTTATATCAGTAAAATTTCCAGCTAACTATAACTGGTGTGAAACCTATGGTTTTTTCAGTGAATATATATATATATATATATATTGGAGCTTCTAGTTTGCCTGAAGCAATGAGTCGCACTCCAGCATCGTTTTTTGCCATTTAATCAGTTAAAGACAGCACGTTGATACAGATTCCTTAACCCCTTCCATGCTCATGACGAGCTCAGCTCATCATGAGGCACGGTTGAGCTGTGCTGATGACGAGCTGAGCTCGTCATGAACAATGAGATTTACAAATAGCCCAGCAACGGGGGGGAAAAACCTCTAGCAGCCAAGGTGTTAAGCAGCTGCAAACTTGGGATTAACCATGACGCGTTTCAAAGGACATCGCTTTCTTTCTCAGAGGCTCCCTCTTGCAGTTCTTGCTACTTTCCGATTTCCATCCCATGATTCCTGCCATATACCACGCCCTAATATGGGCTGCTCCTTTTGAGACTGCGGCGCATTCTGGAACAGGGAGTCCGGAAAGTATGTCCGCACAATATTACTGCCGGCAAACAAAACCCTGGATGGGCCTCCATAAACAAGACGCCATCTTCAATCCTTAACAATGCTTCCCACAGCAGGGCAAGATGTTTACAAACCCTGGGGCCTCCTCTAATTCAAGGGGTGGTGCGCCCTCGGCAGCGTGGCACGCTGTCATTATGTTGGAGCTTCCAGTTTGCCATAAGCAATGAGTCGCACTCCAGCATCGTTTTTGCTATTTAATCAGGTAAGGACAGCATGTTGATACAGATTCCTTAAGCAGCTGCAAACTTGGGATTAAGCCTGACACGTTTCAAAGGACATCGCCTTCTTCCTCAGAGGCTCCCTCTTGCAGTTCGTGAACAAGGGCATCCGCCCGAAACGCGTCAGTTCGCTTGCTGCCAAGTTTGCCTTAAATAAATTCCTTTTGCCTTACATCGGATTCGTTTGGTCAGCTGTTTCGCATTGGGGAACCGGAGTTTCAGTTTGACTAATTCGTGTATATATATATATATATATATATATATATATTACCTACTGGCGATAGCCAGTAGGTATATATAGTTAGGATTTTTTCTCTATGGAACTTTTGAAAATTCTATGTCTAATAACTTTGGCGTTTGTGGACGGAATCAGCTGAAATTCTCAGGAAAATGGCACATTTTGTTTTTGAGCAGCCCCTAAAAATTTGGGGGGGTTCTGTCAAGGGGGGGCCAAGAAAAAAGGGGGATCCCAAAACGCGTTTTTCCCATTCATTTTTCCATAGGGCCTTTGGCCTCACTTTTAGCTCCATTAGCACCATTAGCTGAATGGATTTACACGAAACTTGGCAAAATTATAGGGACTGTTAGCCCGATGTGCCTTTGCTGGGTCTCAATATATGTGCTCCAGTGGATTTTGAGAAATTAACATTTAAAAAAACAGATATATCTGTGACAGCGTCCCAGATAGCGCACCAGATCGCGTACTTTTCGCGTAACGGAGCTTTGCGTAGCGAAGCTGATTGGCTCTTCGGTGTCTGTCAACATTCTAAACAGTCCGGTGCGGCCGCCATCTTGTCTCTCGGTAGGATCAAGAGACAAGAGGAGGAGAAAAACAAAGGGGGGATTTAATGAAAGGGGGCAAGTAGATCCTTCTTGACCCCCTAGGAATGATGTTGGGGTTATTAAAGGGTCCCGTGGGGCAAATAATAAAAATTTGATTTTTCGCGGTAGAAGCGCTTCTCGGTTCGCGAACCGGGCCGCAAACTGGTAGCGAAACGGGAATTCGCCATTTTGTGTTTCGGTTTAATTAAATTACAGGGTATAAGGGGGTACGGGAGACATATCCTGACCCCTTATGTTTTCTGAGGGTGGCTGAGGAGGCTCATATATGTTGATACATGTCTTCCAGCGGCTGTGCGTGAGCGTTTTTTTTTTTTGCTGCGTGACGTCTGTTAACGTTTGATTCGATGGAAATCAGGAACTGTTGACCGCCATTTTGTCCCTGCGAGTAAATATTTTGTTAAAAATAATTGTTATGAATTAATCCTTATTGATAAACATTGTCTGCTCCATCTTGCCTTTTTTGCAATGCCACACTTTTGTTGAGCACGGCAGCCATTTTAGATGCCTTGACCAGACCCACTCTCTGCACGCCGCCGATCCTCAGCATGGCTCCCCACCCTCGCAAGCATCTCCCCCACGCACTGGTCACCCCCGCTCTCTCTCTCATGCATGGGCCATAAACCTCCCCCCATTTGCGCTGCTCTTCCCTGAGAATCCCACCCTGTGCCCGCCCGACACCTCCCTTTCACCCTATTCACCACCGCACCCTCTGACACTCCTCTTCCTCTGTGTCCGATTGTCCAGGCCGGTCCCAGGCTATCACTTAGCCCTGCAGATGTAGTTTATGGCTCCAGCTGTAGAGAATCACCCCTCTTCAAAGGAGTTACAGTAGATCAAGGCCCCCACCCGATGAGATCCGTCACACCACACGCGTTCCTACTATCTGATAACCATCCTGTATTGTGCTTGGGGAGGGGATTCTCACTGTGAGGGTGTGTGGGTCCGAGCCTGAAGCGGAAGATTCCAGGGATGCCTTTTTGTACATCAAAGTCTTCACAATTATGTGTCACATTAAAAATATATAGCACTCCAACAAAGTTGTAGGTTTATAACACTTTAATAACTTATAAATATATACAACGCTCCAACAAAGTAAACACTTTAAAAAAAACTTTTTAAACAACTATTTACATGACATTGCTTTAACCAGGATAGACAAAGAAATGACACAGTGATGTAAAAGTTTCTGAAAGAAATGCCAAGAACGTCCCATGTGAAAGTGAATTTTATCCGGCAATTTTTTTCTTTTCCTTCTCATGAAAAGAAAGTTAATGCCAGGTTCGTTACCTGCCTCATCTGCCAAAAAAAACTCTCGAGAGGGACCGAAAAAAAATATAGCTATGGTAATCATACCATGCATCGGCACATGGAGAGGTGGCACTCTCTTAATTATTCTAAAGCACAACTTCGAGATTTGGTGGATAATCCCCGACCGGCAAAAACATCCACCAATGACTTAGCAATAAGTGAGTCAGAGGCAAGGGAAATGGTCCCAAATCTGTAAAAGAACTTTAGGCAGATGAGATTGACTTGTGTAGCATGTGGAAAATTAATTTCACGCGGAGAGATGAGTATTACTTTAATAAATAGATCATATTAAAATCATCAATGTCCAAAACGTCCTAGAAAGTAATTTTTGTCATTTTTGAGGAAGAGAGATAACCTACAGTGGTACGGGGTCGTTTTCGTTCGTACTAGGGGGGACAGGTGACATTCGTTCGGGGTGGCTTAGGGGCATTTAAAACAACTTCCCTGATACAGGTAGCATATAAAGTAGAGGCTAAATACCAGGATCTTTATCGATTGCTTTATGCTGTAGAAAAATGAAAAACACACAACAAACCTGGACCATTCATATTTTCAATGTTTCTGCGTACTATACTTTTTAACCCTTAACTAATTGAGCTGCTTCATTTCACCTGCTTTTTAAAAAAAAAAAAAAAAAAATCGGAAACAGTGGCCATTTCTTCGAAACTTACCAATCTACGCGTTACAACTACATTTGCTTTTTCAAAAACCTTTAATAAAAATGTTGGTGCCCAAATACGGGCTTACAACCCCGTGGGCCGGCCACGGAGCAGGCTGGAACTGTAAATGGGGGGGGGGGTATTTATTTGTGGAAAACATAACAGAGAGTCAGTGGTCGTTGATTTCATAGTAAAAAGTGCGACAAGTGCAACAAAATCATATCGATAATTCATTGTGAGCAAGTACCAAAAGTGTCGGCAATTCGAACCTTCAATAGCAAATACCGATTCGGTATTTACCGAATCGGTAAATACCGAATTTTTAAGGAATCGGTAATAAATCAGATGTTGGTACTTACATCCCATTTACCGATTTTGAAATACCGAATCGGTAAAATTCGGTAATATTCGGTATTTCAAAATTGGTAAATGCGATTTACCTACATCTGGCCCTAGGTGTATTATTGTTTTACATAAAATGTTTTAAAACTTTGTTTGAAATCAAATGCATGCACACTTAGGGCCAGATGTAGGTGGTCGTTTCAGGCCATTTACCGACCGGTTACGGCCGTTTTCGGCCGTTTCCGATCGTTAAATGGCAAATCGGTATGTAGGGGCTTAAATCCAAGGCCACGTGTAGGTAAATCTACATTTACAGAATCGGAAAAATTATTTGTTCGGTAAAATACCGAATCGGTAATTTTACCGATTCTGTTAATTTGTTATGTAGGGGGAGTCTTCTGAGTCCCAAAGGCCTTAACGAATCGGTATTTTAGCATGAAATCAAACTTCATGGTAAAATACCGATTCCGGTGTGCATGCACATGTGTGCTCGCACACCTATGTCATGTGAAAGGCAGACCTGCCCTTGGGGCTGGTTTGCTTGCCATATGGCACCTGTGCCTGTTTTGAGGGTGTCAGAGGGTGTCAAAGTGATACCCCCTGCACCCTTGTGCATACTTTTTTTTTTTTTTATAGCATTGTCGAATCTAGTTCTTACTGTTATTGATTTACTGTTTGGTAATAGTGGTTAGTAAAATTTTTTATTATATTTCACCACAGATTCAACTGCGGATTATTTGGGAATTAGACAATGCCGTCTAAGGATAGAATTCGAAAGGCTACAAAACGTCAAAGACAGCTTGACCCCGGGAGCCGGCCGCCTATGTCAGGTGCGATCTCAGGCTACACCAGGGCTATAAGACTTGGGGAGGGGGTCAGAGCCAAGCGTCTTCTCCGAGTCCGTGCCATCACACCGCCCCTCGGGGGCCTCCGTCAAGCGGTTTAGGGAGGTACCGTATCACATTGTTTTCAAATGCAGTCAGGTCCACAAATGGCCCCCACTTACTTTGAGAATAGTGAAGCTGCAGCAGGTGCAAATAAGGTTTAGACAGTGTTACAAGCGCTGCTCATAACTCTGAAGTATGGCACCCAACATCCAGGACTTATGCCATTTGTGCAAGGCAGTGACATCGAAGCAACTCAGGGACCAAAACCATGAACAAACACTCATGTATTAAAATTTTAGTATTGATGCTTGACTGAGGCCAAGGAGATCAGAGTGCATGAGTCTCATGCTCGATCGATTGAGCTAGCCGGATTGGGCAACTAAAAGTATAAAATAGTTATGTAAATAGTTATTTAATAAAATGTTTTACCCTGTTACTTTGCTGGTGTGTTGTATATATTTATAATATTTGCATAGGGTTTGTCGTTGTTTTGGGTGGGGTGGGTGGCGGAGCCGAGCTGTCTTGCAGTCATCATCGTGTGGAGCTCAGTTCATCTCACTAGTTTCGTATTTCTCATGAGGGGTTGTTCTTAATGTTTCTATTTTAGCTAGGTCAAAAAGAGATCCCATTAGTGGCCTACTGATTTTGCTCGATTCCTTTTGTTTTTTAAAACGATTTTTCACTATCTGCAAAGACTAAACAGAGTATTGCGACTCTGTGCTTGTTTGTAAATAGAGAATGAACCAAAGAGAACCAATTCTAAAACAGTAAATGCTTGGATAACAATCAATGAAATGGAGAGAGAAGCAGACACGACGGATTAGAACGGGGGCAAAGGCCTGCGTTAACTACCCTTCACTATCTGCAAAGAGAGAGTACTGCTAAGAGAAAAGCGAGGGGGGGGAGGGGGGGGCAGCGTTCAAAGTACATCAGCGTGCATAAATACGAAAATGTTTTTACCTATCACGTACTTCACATTTGACAGCTTTTGATATTTGCTATTAAAAAACCATTGAAATTCACTGAAAAAAACATAAGTTTTAGGCCATATACAGTTAGGGATTAGCATTTACAAAACCTTAATTTACTCGCACAAAACCATAGAAATTCAGATATATAGGTAGATGCAATAACTATATATCGCGCACCCGCAATCCACTGCTGATGATGTCACATATTACATAATTCGTGACATGGTCAGTGACATCACTGATGACATCACTGATGACATCTCAAATGACATCACTGATGACATCACTGATGACATCTTAAATGATATCACTGATGACATCACTGATGACATCTCATTTGACATTACTGATCACATCACTGATGATATCATTTATGTGGTAATACAATGAACATCTTCAGACTCTAATATAACCTTAGATACAATCAGTGTAAACAGACACTCACAGACTGTCATTTATCCATGGAGTTACTCACACACCTAGTCAGTCATGCAAAGAATCAATCACACCTCCATTTTCTCAACTATACAGTTATACACACCTTACTTATTCAAACATATACTAACACATATTTGCTCTCTTATACAATCCCTGATACATGTTCACAATGATCCATACAGCCACTCACACATTCACTGGCTCTTATGCACAGTTATTTATATATGTCAACTCTCACATGTACTGTGTTTTACATATGTACTTACTTTGACATGTAGCACTGAGAAATCCATTCAATCACCAATACACTTATGCAGACAGTCAACCGCCCATACAGCTGTTTTCACATGCACTTTTGAACCCATACATCTAGTGAATCAACTACTCACACATCTATGCACAGAGTCATACACCTCCCAGCCACCCACACACACACTCAGTCTCCCATACAAATACTTGGGCAAACAATCAATAACCCTTATAGTTACTCATATAGCTACTGATTAACACATGCAGCAGTTTACAGAACAACAGACATAATGATGCACAAATTAAGACAGTTTAGTCACTTACCCATGCACTCAGTGAGACACATTTAATCACTCACTCATACAGTCAGTCATGCACCTACTAAATCCTTCATCCAGACACTTATACATCCACTCATTCTTCAATATGTAAGACATATTTTAACACACAGTCACTGGATGATGTCATCAGTGATGTCATCAGTGATGCCACTGACCATGTCATGAATGATGTAATATGTGACATCATCAGCAGTGGATTGCGGGTGCGCGATATATAGTTATTGCATCTAACTATATATGCGAATTTCTATGGTTTTGTGCGAGTAAATTAAGGTTTTGTAAATGCTAATCCCTAACTATATATGGCCTAAAACCTATGGTTTTTTCAGTGAATTTACATATATATATATATATATATATATATATACATATATATATATATATATATATATATATATATTGAAAGCTCCGCAACTCTGCTACCGGGGACCGGCAGCAGAAAGCAACAAGACGGCACTCGCAGCAGGTATAAACCAAGTCCGGTTTATTAGCGCAAAAGAATAGATATCAATCTCGATCTCAGTCTTTCCGTCACCGTTGCTCCAGTTGTATTTCAAGATCCAAACACAGCGGGACTGGTGTCGAGGCTGCCGACTTCCTAGGCGGTGCGTTCTCCTTTTCCTCCGTCAGCTGCTCCCAGTAAACGCCAATGGAGACCGCACTCAGCCGAGTGGGTGCCGAAAAAAACGGCGGCGTGCCGTTTAAAGTATTGAAAGCTCCGCAACTCTGCTACCGGGGACCGGCAGCAGAAAGCAACAAGACGGCACTCGCAGCAGGTATAAACCAAGTCCGGTTTATTAGCGCAAAAGAATAGATATCAGTCTCGATCTCAGTCTTTCCGTCACCGTTGCTCCAGTTGTATTTCAAGATCCAAACACAGCGGGACTGGTGTCGAGGCTGCCGACTTCCTAGGCGGTGCGTTCTCCTTTTCCTCCGTCAGCTGCTCCCAGTAAACGCCAATGGAGACCGCACTCAGCCGAGTGGGTGCCGAAAAAAACGGCGGCGTGCCGTTTAAAGTATTGAAAGCTCCGCAACTCTGCTACCGGGGACCGGCAGCAGAAAGCAACAAGACGGCACTCGCAGCAGGTATAAACCAAGTCCGGTTTATATATATATATATATATATATATATATATATATATATATATATATATATATATATATATATATATATATATATTACCTACTGGCTATCGCCAGTAGGTATATATAGTTAGGATTAATTCCCTATGGGACTTTTGAAAATTCTATGTCTAATAACTTTGGCGTTTGTGGATGGAATCGGCTGAAATTTTCAGGAAAATGGCACATTTTGTTTCTGAGCAGCTCCTGAAAATTTGGTGGGGTTTCGTCAAGGGGGGGCTGAGAAAAAAGGGGGGTCCCAAAACGCGTTTTTCCCATTCATTTTTCCATAGGGCGGTTGGACTCACTTTTAGCTCGAACGGCTGAATGGATTTGCACGAAACTTGGCAAAATTGTAGGGACTGTTAGCCCGATGTGCCTTTGCTAGGTCTCAATATATGTGCTCCAGTAGTTTTTGAGAAATTAACGTTCAAACCAAGATATATATCTGTAACAGCGCTCTGGGCAGCGATCCGGTCCGCTTACTTTTCGCTTATCGGAACTTTGCGCGCAGAAAGCTGATTGGCTCTCCGGTGTCTGTCAACATTCTAAACAGTCCGGAGCGGCCGCCATCTTGTCTCTCGGTAGGATCGAGAGAGAAGAAGAGGTGAAAAACGAAGGGTGAATTTAATGAAAGGGGGCAAGGTATCCTCCTTTTGACCCCCTAGGAATGCTGTTGGGGTTATTAAAGGGACCCGTGGGGAAAAGAAAAAAAAAATGATTTTTCACGGTAGAAGCGCTTCACGGGCCGCGAACTGGGCCGCAAACTGGTAGCGAAACGGGAATTCGCCATTTTGTGCTTCGTAAATTAAATTACTAGTTATAAGTGGGTACGGGAGACGTATCCTAATCCCCTATGTTTCCTGAGGGTGGGTGAGGAGGCTGATATATGTTGATACATCTCTTCCAGCGGCTGTGCGTGAGCTTTTTTTTTTTTTTTGCTGCGTGACAGTCCGGAGCGGCCGCCATCTTGTCTCTCGGTAGGATCGAGAGAGAAGAAAAGGTGAAAAACTAAGGGGGAATTTAATGAAAGGGGGCAAGGTATCTCTCTCTTGACCCCCTAGGAATGTTGTTGGGGTTATTAAAGGGTCCCATGGGGAAAATAAAAAAAAAAATGATTTTTCACGGTAGAAGCGCTTCACGGGCCGCGAACTGGGCCGCAAACTGGTAGCGAAACGGGAATTCGCCATTTTGTGCTTCGTTAATTAAAGTACTAGGTATAAGGGGGTGCGGGAGACATATCCTAATCCCCTATGTTTCCTGAGGGTGGCTGAGGAGGCTGATATATGTTGATATATCTCTTCCAGCGGCTGCTCCATCTTGCCTTTTTTCGAATGCCACAATTTTGTCGTGCACGGCAGCCATTTTAGATGCCAGGCTGGTCCCAGGCTATCACCTACCCCTGCGGATGTAGTTTATGGCCCCAGCTGTAGAGAATTCAGACATGGCAATCCTCCTGATTCAGGCGTGTGAGTACTGATTTCAGTGCTAGTCTCCCGCCTCCCGATTTCTGCAAGCAAAAACCCGGGGGCATATTACTAACAACTAGCGATAATTTTTGTCTATAACTTGTTTAGAGACAAAAATTATCGCCGCACATCGGCGATTTTTATCGCAGATAAACCTTGCTATTATCGCAGAAAAGTCAGCGATATTCATGTATTATCGACCTAATGCTCTTAGCCATGTTATCCACCTCCCATTGGATAACATGGCTAAGAACTGCTCAGGGCAGGTGTTCGATTTTGGAGATATTCGCGCTTAGCGCGAATATCTCCAAAAGTTGGTAATAGAAGGTAGCGATGTTAGGGACTGTTTCCAGTCGCTAACATCTTGGCACGCCACTTTGCATGTCATTAGTGATAAGTATCACTGACATGCAAAGCCGGGCCCAAGATGGTCGCTGTCTCCTTTTAGGTGTCACTAACTGGTGTTAGCGACAGCTTGATAATAGGGAAATAATTTTATCTCCGCTTTCATGGTTTTTAAAGCCAAAAAAGCGGAGATAAACCCCCTTGATAATATGCCCCACGATTCCTTGGGGGTTTCAGCTGACAGGGCTTGGTATTGTGTTACATGGTAATTTTTCCATGAAACGTCAGAGGGTCGATGTAGGGGTTCTAGAAGAGGTGATAAACCATTTAAGCCTCATGAACAAGCGCATGGTCTTTTAAAGATTTGTGAAGTACTCGGGGCGGCGGTGTGTGTGTGCCCTCTTTCAGGAGCGGGCGGGGGGGCACTGCCAGCAACTTGCCAGGTCAGGTAGTGTTCAACACGTGCATCACTCTTTCTCTGCTTGCTATTGCGCTCCATGCTTCGGAAAGGTAAGAAAAAGAACGTGCATTTGAGTTTGAAATGTCCGATCCTGCAGCAGCACACTTCCAAAGCCCACACATGACAATAACCCGATTCAAGGCCCCATTCACCCGTTTTTCAAAAAATAGATAACACTCCAACAAATTAAGGTTATAAAACTTTATTAACTTTTAACGATAATGAACAGAACAAAAACTAAAAACATTTAAACATTTATTAACACAAAAAGCAACAATGGTTAGAAGCTGTCTTTTGTGCGAATAGTCCCAAGGCAGCACAACGTGCAGAGTTCTGGACGGCACCCAGGTGATGTCGCCTGGGTGCCGCACTGGTTTAGGGATCCTACAATGCTGCTCCGAAAATTGGCGTGGGGCGTCCCGGGTGGGGCGGGGGGAGGCCTCGTCAGTAGCGGTCTGTTGTGCGAATAGTCCCAAGGCAGCACAACGTGCAGAGTTCTGGACGGCACCCAGGTGATGTCGCCTGGGTGCCGCACTGGTTTAGGGATCCTACAATGCAGCACAGAAAAACAGCGTGGGGCGTCCCGGGTGGTGCGGGGGGAGGCCTCGTCAGTAGCGGTCTGTGTCCAGTGTCACATGGCTGACACAACATGTACGACAGGCACCCAGGTGATGTCCAGTAAACTGCCGCACTGGTTTTGGTATCCTACAATGCTGCTCCGAAAATTGGCGTGCGGCGGCCCGGGGGGGGGCGGGGGGGGGAGGCGGCGTGAACGGGTCTCCCCAGGTGGCGGCCATCTAGCTGAGTTGCGCTCGCTCTTGCGGCCACAGCGTCTCGCTCACCATGTTGTGGAGTTGCTCCCACTCTTGCAGTGCAGCGATAGGCGGCTGCCACATGGCTGTCAAAATGGCGGACGGCTCTTCGGTTTTGGGCCTGGTCCACTGAAATGGCCCTGGGACACCTTGGAAGTCGGACGCTTGCCTGCTAGGGCTTGGGCTCCATTCTCGAAAAGCGTCCCCTCAGCCGTGAAGATTGTATAAAAGTCTTGGGGGCCCCCGACTCCCGCAGGCTTCCGGTGGGGAGCGGCTGCCATGATTGCTCGCGGAATGACCACGACGGAGCCACGAGATGGTGGTGCTCTCATGCTGACGCCAGCTTCAGTCTGAATGATCCAGAAACAAGGTGGGGCTTTCATCGTTTGGGAAAAAAAAATGTTCTAAACCAATGAAAAGTGTTATTTTTAGGTCATATGACCAAGCCTTCCATCTTTAGGAAACCAAAAGTAAAATGAACCAATGAAAAGTTTTATAAACAAGTCACATGACCTGTTATGCGACATAGGGCTACAAAAAGCGTAGAAAATCCGTTGGCACGTGAGGCGGCGTCAGTAGCGGACCGATGTGCGAATAGGCCGAAGGCAGCACAACGCGCCGAGATCCGGATGGCACCGAGGTGGTGTCCAGCAAATTGCCGCACTGGTGTGGCCATCCTACAATGCTGCGCCGAAAGACGGCGTGTCCAGCTGAATTGCGGTCACTGTTGCGGTACAGTGACTCGAACGCGCCGAGATCCGGATGGCGCCGAGGTGGTGTCCAGCAAATTGCCGTACTGGTGTGGCCATCCTACAATGCTGCGCCGAAAGACGGCGTGTTCAGCTGAGTTCCGGTTACTCTTCCGGCACAGTGACTCGAACGCGCTGAGATCCGGATGGCACCGAGGTGGTGTCCAGCAAGTGGCTGCACTGGTGTGGCCATCCTACAATGCTGCGCCGGAAGTCGGCGTGGGGTGCCCCGTTGGCTTATGAGGTGATGTCAGTAGTGGACTGATGTGTCAATAGGTCGGAACCAGCACAAGGCGCCAAGATCCGAATGGCAAGTCCTGGATGTTGAGTGCCTCAGTTGAGATTTCTGAGAAGTGCTTGTAGAACTGTCTGAAGCTTATTTGCACCTGCTGCAGCTTCACTAGGTCCGGCGGAACTTGTTGCCTTTTCCTTTGTGCTTCTTTTCCTACAATGCGTTTCTTCTGAAGACACGACCAGGTCCCTGAATGTGTGCAGGGGGACGCTATTGAATGAATGAACGCGCCGAGATCTGGATGGCACCGAGGTGGTGTCCAGCAAATTGCCGCACTGGTGTGGCCATCCTACAATGCTGCGCCGAAAGTCGGCGTGGGGTGCCCCGTTGGTTTATGAGGTGATGTCAGTAGCGGACCGATGTGTGAATAGGTCGGAACCAGCACAAGGCGCCCTGCACTGTTGAGCCTTTTTCAATGTCTGTTTTTTGTTCTTTCCCCTCCATCAAAAACAAAACAAAAATACAAGGCGCCAAGATCCGAATGGCAAGTCCTGGATGTTGAGTGCCTCAGTTGAGAGTTCTGAGCAGTGCTTGTAAGACTGTCTGAAGCTTATTTGCACCTGCTGCAGCTTCACTAGGTCCGGCGGAACATTTTTCCTTTTCCTTTCTGCTTCTTTTCCTACAATGCGTTTCATCTGAAGACACGACCAGGTCCCTGAATGTGTGCAGGGGGACGCTATTGATTGAATGAAAATGGCGGCTTGACACAAAGCTGACTCAAGCGTTACTGTTGGTGCTATACAGACAAAAATTGGTTTTCAGTTTGTACATTCTTCAGGTTTTTTTTTCCATCCAAGTCTGATTGAGAGTTTGTAGAAAAATGGCTTCAGATTTTCCACATACTACTCTTCAACATTCTTCCTAAATGTAACAATGTGAAACTCACTAGGAGAACGGCTGTTTCTGTTTCCTTTCAAAATGCTGCCACCAATATTTTCTGAATAGAAGACACCATCTTGTAACATAAAGGGCCGAAAGGGGTTCTGGTCTGGCCGATGGTTGGTGGAGACATTTTGACTATATCTTGGACCTGCCCGGCCTCGCCCAAAATGGCGCCGGTATAAATGGGACTCGTAACTCTTTGCCCGCAAATGTATATCTAGAAAATGTTATTGTAAGTGGCCCTGTCGTATTTTAATTACAAAATGTACGTCCACCGATTCCGCAACTGTTAGACACCTTTGTTCTTGTCACCTAATGGCCCGCTCGTTACGTTCTTCTACAGTGTAAATGTCTCCTCATCATATACGATTTGAGTTTGCTCCGTGGCCGGCCCACGTGGTTATAGGCCCGTATTTGTATACTGACATTTTCACAATAAAGGTTTTTAAAACAAAACACGGTAGTAGTATTTTCATTTGTAAAGTTTTTACTTTTAGTGACTGTTTTCGAATCAGTAAAAGGCAAGTGAAATAAAGCAGTCCAATTACATGACGGATAAAAGGTATAATATGTAGGAACGCAGTAAAGATAAATGGTCAAGGGCAGTTGTGTTTTTCATGTCTGCAACATAAAGTGATCGATAAGAATCTGATAATCAGGCGTATCGGCGACTAAGACAGCAGGCCGAATCTCTTTTACTCAACGGCTCCGTCATGGAAGGAAGAAACGCCCTTTTTCTCGAAAAAGGAATATATTTTACTTGCAAGACAGTTGTAAATTTTCCGGGAAAGTACATTAGCCTGGAATATTATAACATATGTTTGAAAAAAAAATATTGTTCGAAAATAATAAAAACCGTAATTTTTAGGTCATAAGACCAAGCTTTTCATCATTAAATTAACAAAAGTAAAATGAACCAATGAAAAGTTTTATTAACAAGTCACATGACCTGTTATGCTTACGTTACGCGCTGCGCGCCGCGCCTCGGATCACTTCCGGGTGCGCTAACGCGGCGTGTCATAAAACGCATTACGCGACAACGTAGGTCAAGAATATAGTCTAAATGTCTCCACCAACCAGCGTTCAGAACACAACCCCTTTCAGCAGTCCAAAAAGTTCTGTTAAATGACAACAGAGGGGACAGGCAACAAGAACCATCAGTCAAAGAGGGGAGGGCAAGTTCTTCTCTTCCGGGTCATGTTGGGGCGCTACCGGAACTGATCGAATTGGTAGTCTACAGTGTTTCTGGATGTTTCAGACTAAAGCTGGCGTCAGCATGAGACCACTACCATCTCGTAGCTCCGTCGTGGCCATTCCACGAGCAATCATGGCAGCCGCTCCCCACCAGAAGCCTGCGGGAGTCGGAGGCCCCCAAGACTTTTGTAGAATCTTCACGGCTGAGGGGACGCTTTTCGAGAATGGGACCCAAGCCCTAGCAGACAAGCGTCCGAGTTCCAAGGTGTCCCAGGGCCATTTTAGTGGACCAGGCCCAAAACCGAAGAGCCGGCCGCCATTTTGAGAGTCCTGTGGCAGCCGCCTATCGCTGCACCGCAAGAGCGGGCGCATCTCAACTACATGGTGAGCGAGACGCTGTAGTCGCAAGAGCGGGCGGAAAACAGCTGAATGGCGGAAGAGGCACAGTGTAGCAAAAGCGGGCGGAATGGCAACTAAAACGATAAAGGGGCGCCCCACTACAGCTTGTCTTCAGGTCAAACGGATTGTGGGACAAGGTCCAGAATTGAAGAGTCATCAAAAGGCAAAAAGTACCGCCGGACCCCGGGAGCCGGCCGCCTATGTCGGGGGCGATCTCAGGCTACACCAGTGCTATAAGACTTGGGGAGGGTGTCGGAGCCAAGCGTCTTCTCCGAGTCCATGGCCATCACAGCGTCCCTCAGGGGCCTCCGTCAAGCTGTTTAGGAAGGTAACATATTACATTGTTTTCTAATGCAGTCAGGTCCACAAACGACACTCACTTACTTTGAGAATAGTGAAGCTGCAGTAGGTGGAAATAAGCTTCAGACAGTGTTACAAGCGCTGCTCAGAACTCTTAACTATGGCACCCAACATCTAGAACTTATGCTATTTGAGAATGGTAGTGACATCGAAGCATCTCAGGGACCAAAACCATTAACGTACTTTCACGTATGAAAATCTTACTTGGGGAGGGGGCAGGAGCGAAGCGCCCCCTCCCAGTCAGCGCCACCACACCGTATGTTGAAAATCTGAAGCCATCGTTCTACAAAGTCAACCAAACTTGGATTGAAAAATCTAGAAAAATGTACAAACTGAAAACCAGTTTTGGTCTGCATAGCATCAGTAGCAACGCTTGAGTCAGCTTTGTGTCAAGCCGCCATTTTGATTCAACAAAGCACAGGCATTGAAAAAGGCTGAAATTCAGAACTCTAAACTATGGCACCCAACATCCAGGAGCTTGCTATCCGGATCTTGGAGCCTTGTGCTGTTTTCGATCTATTCACACATCGGTCCACTACTGACATCATCTTATAAACCAACGTTATGTAAATAGTTTTTTAATAAAATGTTTTACCCTGTTTCTTTGCTGGTGTGTTGTCTATATTTTTAATATTTGCATAGGGTTTGTCATTATTTTGTGCGGGATGGGTGATGGAGCCGAGCTGTCTTGCAGCCCTCATGGTGTGGAGCTCAGTTCATCTCACTATTTTCGTATTTCTCAAGAAGGGTTGTTCCTAATATTTCTATTTTAGCGAGGTCAAAAAGAGATCCAATTAGTGGCCTACTGATTTTGCTCGATTACTTTTATTTTTTTTACACGATTTTTCACTATCTGCAAAGACTAAACAGAGTATTGCGACTTTGTGCTTGTTTGTAAATAGAGAATGATCCAAAGAGAACCAATTCTAAAACAGTAAATGCTTGGACAACAATCAATCAAATGGAGAGACAAGGAGGTACGACGGATTACAACGGAGGGGAGGGGGGGGGCAGCGTTCAAAGCACATCAGCGTGCATAAATACGAAAATGTTTTTATCTATCACGTACTTGACATTTTAAAGCTTTTCATATTTGCTATTAAAAAACCAATGAAATTCACAGAAAAAACCATAGGTTATAGTGGATATATAGTTAGGAATTTGCATTTACAAAACCTTGAAAATTCAATGAAAAAACCATAGGTTATAGGCCATATATAGTTAGGAATTAGCATTTACAAAACCTTATTTTACTCGCATAAAACCATTGAAATTCCATATATAGTTAGCTAACTATAAGCGCTAACTATATATCGCGCACCCGCAATCCACTGCTGATGATGTCACATATTACATCATTCATGACATGGTCAGTGACATCACTGATGACATCACTGATGACATCTCAAATGACATCACTGATGACAACTCAAATGATATCAATGATGACATCTCAAATGACATCACTGATGACAACTCAAATGACATCACTGATGACATCTCATTTGTCATCACTGATCACATCACTCATGTGATAATACAATGAACCTCTTCAGACTCTAATATAACCTTACATACACTCAGTATAAACAGACACTCACAGACTGTCACTCATCCATGGAGTTACTCACACACCTAGTCAGTCATGCAAAGAATCAATCACACCTCCATTTCCTCAACTATACAGTTATACACATCTTACTTATTCAAACATATAATAACACATATTTACTCTCTTATATAATCCCTGATACAAGCTCACAGTGATCGATACAGCCACTCACACATTCACTGGCTCTTATGTTCAGTTATTTATATATCTCAACTCTCACATGTATTGTGTTTTACATACGTACTTACTTGCACATGTAGCAATGAGAAATCCATTCACTCACCAACACACCCATGCACAGTCAACCGCCCATATAGCTGTTTCCACGTGCACTTTTGAAACCATACATCTAGTGAATCAACTGCTCACACATCTATGCACAGAGTCACGCACCTCCCAGCCACCCACACACACACTCAGCCTCCCATTCAAATATTTGGGCAACCAATCAATAACCCATATGGCCACTCTTATAGCTACTGATCAACACATGCAGCAGCTTACACAACAACAAACATACTGATGCACGAATTAAGACAGTTTACTCACTAACCCATGTACTCAGTGAGACACATTTAATCACTCACTCATACAGTCAGTCATGCACCTACTAAATTCTTCATCCAGACACTTATACATCCACTCATTCTTCAATATGTGAAACATATTTAAACTTTACAGACACATACAATCACTGGATGTTGTGATCAGTGATGTCATCAGTGATGTCACTGACCATGTCATGAATGATGTAATATGTGACATCATCAGCAGTGGATTGCGGGTGCGCGATATATAGTTAGCGCTTATAGTTAGCTAACTATATATGGAATTTCAATGGTTTTATGCGAGTAAAATAAGGTTTTGTAAATGCTAATTCCTAACTATATATGGCCTATAACCTATGGTTTTTTCATTGAATTTTCAAGGTTTTGTAAATGCAAATTCCTAACTATATATCCACTATAACCTATGGTTTTTTCTGTGAATATATATATATATACATATATATATATATATAGTTGTATCTTTTGTTAAAGAAATATTTTATACATATCCTAAACATAATCGATAACATCACAAAACTTTTCATAGTCTGATTGTTGCCCTGGGGTAATGGGGACAAACTGTCCTTTCACTGGCAGGTATGTTGAGGCTGCCGGGACTACCTCTGGATCACCACCATGAGACTCCTCCACTTTCTGCCTGGTGCTAGCCCTATCCAGTGCATTCTGTCCCCGAAGTGGTGACTTCCAACCAGACCCCAGCTACCTTCTATTCCTTGTGATTCCTTTCCATGTGCCTGCATGCCTGCATGCCTTGGCATGTGCCTGAGGTGACGATACCTCTCCAAGCAAATTTGGTAGGCTTTCTCCTGTTCAGGGATCATGCTGTCTGTTGGAAAGGAAGGACATATGAATCAGACCAAGCTGAAGTTGTCATCCATCACATGCTTGAATTATTATTAGCAGCACAAGTGGCATTTCTAGCCACAAAAAGACATACATGGGACAAATCATGACCAGCTGTCAGAAGAAGCATGTACTTATCCATGTACTTATCCTAAAGTTACAATGCAAAAGTGTTTTATGTAGTTTCTACTAATCAGTGGGAACTGTGCATTTGCGGACAACATAAACTTAGTATGGTGCTAGACTGGTTCCATGCACCCCCAGGATATGTTGACCCTTGGACTAGCTCAAAGTGTCACTCTTAGCCCCTTAAGCTTAGGCAGGGAGCAAACAGTTCTGGCAATTTCTCAGCATGACAACTGTTCCCTCAGGAACCATGGTGACAGACCTAGGACTTTTCACTCAGACACTCATGCTCTGTTTCACTCAGAGAAAAATACAGAAAATACATGAAGGGGCATTTTACAATATTTATTGTACCATAGTGATTCTTGTACAGAAAATATGTGCTGCAATAATGAATGGACAGAAGCAGACAAAAGTTATAATGAGTGACAAAACACCATCTTGTTAAGACAACTTATATATGCATGCAAATAAAGTATTTATAACATTCTAGCGTACTCCTATGACACAAATTCTAACCTACGTGTCTAGGGTGTGAATGTCTGGTCTGCCAAGAAACCCCCTCCTTGATGATCTAGCCCCTTTACCTGGTGGGTAAGAGTGCTGGACCCCATCTTGGACACAAACTGGACACCCCTCACGGAGATGTCAGTCAGCTGCTAGGCGAACACTTGAGCATGCAATGAGCCCTCAAAGTCAGCAGAAATGTCTCCTCTGTATTTGGAAACAAAAGGATATAAAAAGAATAGGGCATACTTATGTAATCAGGCTGCCTATTATTTGAATTTCATAGATAGCTGCATCGCCATATGTACCTAATAAGAAACATATTTGTACCATTCGCATGAAGGTCTTGCACATAATGCCAAGGCAGTTTGATAGTGTTTTCATTAAATTATTTTGTGACAGCAAGGTCAGTGTAAATAACCTGTGTCATAAATGCAAATATGTGTAAAAAAGTTGATTTGACGTAGGTAACTTAAAAAAAAAATTATATGTATATTTCCACTATTTCCTATCAGG
The DNA here is from genome assembly GCF_964263255.1 of Lissotriton vulgaris. Classification (NCBI taxonomy): domain Eukaryota; kingdom Metazoa; phylum Chordata; class Amphibia; order Caudata; family Salamandridae; genus Lissotriton; species Lissotriton vulgaris. The sequence continues at coordinate 1,347,632,731 of NC_141694.1, read as the reverse complement.
CCTACCTTAGGCGCATGACAAAAGTACTCAGGTCTTGGCATTGTAGGGACATGAAATGGCAGTGTCTGGCCTAATAAACGTATACCCACGAGAATAGTAAGACTGATTCTGAACTATGATGTTGTGTACACATGGAATGGTACACATGGTCGAACTAGGTACTCCCGGGGGATGGTCATGCCCAAGCACCAATAATGTGAAATGAGTAATGTGTACCAAGTACATGTATTGTGCTTCAGCAAGGCTTAACCGTTATGGCAAATGCACAAGGCCACCCACATTACGGTAAAGAATCACTCTGTGGCAGAGTGTGGCTACCTCCAGATCAACAGACTTGTTGGACACTTCTCCAATATTGAGTCAATGACATACCTGAAACCCTTATACATGGATCATTTCATGAAATTCAAGCAATAAAATGTGGTCCTTTACATATCTAAGTGTCTGTACATAAATTTCAGTGTGGATTGTTACCTAGATGTACATCAACTCATACTTTATCCATATGATGAGTGTATACATGCATGCTCTAAATCTCATATGTATGAGTATATTGCACTGTGTCTTGCAGATAATAGCCCGAAAAGGTTGAATGGTGAAAATTCCTGTGGGAGACAGTATGAGTAACGGTGGACTGTGAAATGGCTGTATGCTGTCTCCATCGCGCTCTGCAACATAACTTGTTACATCCAGTGACACCTATCATAGTGTCCACCCGGAAAATTATTTATTACTGATCCAGACCTGACCATTATACTCATTAGAGGAAGATTCATCTGAAAGCAAATGTTTGCGTCAGCACCGTGTTCATGTTCAATGTATACTGGCATCCATCTTTAAATAGAAAGCGTGTGGACCTCTTCACTTTTAGACAGCGTTAATTCGACACCCGAAAATCAGGCTCGCCCTCCGTGTGACATCACATTGAAGTCCCGTTGACATTCAAAATACTATTTTGCCCTGAGGAAGCCCAATCTGGGCGAAACGCGTTGGCTGTCATCTCTGTCAAGATTGTGTTTGAAGACTGCAATAAAAAATTCTTTGAAGAATAATCTGAAGGACCGCTACTCTTTTTTGTGAACATATATGAATACCCCTTGGAAAACCGCTTGATTTATGTACAGTACTGTATATTGTTGCCTCTCAGCTCTCTATTTTAGCGCAGGAAAGTTAGCTTAGTAAAAACGCAATGACTCTGAACAAGGCGGCCGAAGGTCAGAGAGGTGCTTAATTGACACTTCAATTGGGATACAGAGCACGGGAAGGTGAACCTAAAACATGCACTTGCTCGTTGTGAGCAAAGCTTGCCCGGGTAAGCCGAATAGGATTCAATAGTTACGATAATGCACTGTGGCAGTAAAGGCTTCCTATGGGGAAATGGAACAAGGATGTTATGCGTGAAACAAGGGGTGTGCTAGTACTTTCAAATGCGCTACATGTGAGCGTTAGCTTACCCGGAAACCGCTGCTACGGTATCTAGATGTCGGGCATTTCTACAAAGAAAATTAATAATGATAAATACGCTAAAGACGGGAGAGGTATGGCGTTATGAATATAATTCACGGGCAGAGTCCGCTTACCATAACTTCTCGTGGCACAGGTCCTCAATGGGGGTCCTTGTGAGCCGTGGGAAACATCACGATCAGAGAAAAGCCGTAGTAATGCCGGGTATGAGGCCGAGCTGAGTCACATGGTCTCGATTAGCCAATGACGTTACGGTGCAGCAATCGGCAGTGTAACTTATGGCTATTATTGCAAAGCTAGCCCCTGAGCATAAGGACATACCAATATTGTAATACAGAATGGCAACGAAAATTATAGTTCAGGGACGCATTATGACATTTAAATCAAGGACGCATTCAGACATTTAAATCAATGAAGTCCATTCCTCCATCATGTTAAGGCCACTGTGGAGGCTTTTAGTTTTCAGAATCCAATGAAGTTCTTCCTTATTTAGGAGATGTTGAAGGTCTGCCCCACGAGGCGGCAGCCTGATCACAGAGATGATAGTCCACTTGCAGTCCAACTCTGTATGCGCAAATTCAATGAAATGGTCCACCAATGGAGCATTTAGAGTCTTGCAGCATATTCCGCTCCTATGTTGACACATTCTCAATCTCACTTTCTGGGTTGTCTGCCCTATATAGATCTTTGAACAGGGACAGATTATAGCATATATGGCATTTACGCTGTTACAATTGGAAAATTGCTTCCGTACACACTTAACATCATTGAAAACAAATCTTTGCCCTCAATAATAGTGTAACACATTAAGCAATTACCACATTTCACATGCCCAGTAAGGCGGGGGAGTCCCCATAAGTTGTCCAATGTACCATTTTGGTCTGGGGTAGGCAGTCCTGCACGTACAAGATGGTCCTTAATGGTTTTGGACTTCCTAAAAGCAAAGAGAGGTTTTTCAAGTAGAAGGCGCCCTGCATTAAATACAGGCCAATGCTTTCTGATGCTTTTAGTAATAGAGTTGGATGCTGGTGAAAAGGTGGTAACACACGCCAGCCGGTTCTGTGTCCTCTTAGTTTTTGGTTCCAGTAACACATCCCTAGGACAATACCAAGCACGTTTAAGGGAGGAACGCATAATGTTGACACATTTTTGCTAAACTCGTCCTCTATAAAGGGTTTTAACATCCACCTAGCTGGCGATCATACCTTGATGAATCCTTCTGCTTCTCATATATCATCTAGAGACATGATAAATTCCAAAGATTTATTTACCGAAGTACTGGTGCAAGCTGTTTCTAGTTGATAGGAAGCAGTTAAATTGTTTCCTATGTTCTTGCTCCCTTTTTAATAATACAGCGGTGCTTCCCTTGTTCCCTGAGCCGTTGCCAGGTGGGGTGAGGTCCTCAACTCCGACACTAAGGGTAAGAAGGAGTATATTTACTACATGCAGGAACAACATGTAAGTGCCTTCATGTCCAAAAAATGATAACAAATTTGTTGTTCTACTAAACATCCATGTTTAAGTAAAATGTGTATTGCTTACATGTAACTATGTCTATATGTATGTAGCCATTTCACTGTTTGTCTGTCTGTATTTTGTATCTTCCCACTAGTGACATACAAAACAACTGCAACAAGTCAAGACTACACCTAGGAACTCAGGTTATATTGTTCCATGTCGCAGTATGATAATGATGTAGTCACTTTTTGTTAAATTTCCACTTTCATTTTTTGCAGTAGCATTATTGATATCTCGGTCCTGATGAAAGCAATGGGCTCTTTAGTCCGGTATATTTGCTGAAACATGTTGACCACTTGTCTCATCTAGGTAGCTATTTGTCAAGACTACTTTTGCTGCTCTTTTAACCTTGGTGGAGCGAGCAAAAGACAGTATAAAATTTCATTCTTGCTCCCTCACCCAATTTTTTTCTCACTAGCACTCACTTCTCTTTTTCACAAGCACTGCAAATCAGTCACCTCTTTATCATTCAACTGATATCACTGATATCTAAACCTCACTGGTAACTAACAGGTTCCCTGGGGGTTATGAGATCTGACCCTCCACATTTACTGGTAGTGGTCCGAGTAGATGGTTAACAGGAATCCCAAATGATGATGGGTGGTTCCATGGGGTGACTGATGGGTATCCTGATAGGTCACTGGACACTCTACTTTCTTCTCTTTTCTTATTAAGTAGGGCGTTACAGACAGCATAAGTTTAATGTGCTACACATAAACTCTCATTCTAGACCCACTGACACATTTGTGACTAATATGTAGAATGTGATGTCATCGGCATACAAGGACACCGTAAGTCCCCTTGTTGTGAACCCTATTCCTCTGTTGGTATTGTGCTAGTGTATGCGGGCAGCTAGGGGCTCCTTTGCTATTGCGAACAACAACAGGGATAGGGGGCAACCATGTCTTTTGCCCTCTGTGAATGGTATAGGTGCATAGCCCAGGCCATTTACTTTCAGGCGTGCCATGGGTAATGTTTAGATGAGTTTGATTTGTTGAATAAAGAGCAGGCTGAGCCCCAGCCTGTGTAACATCGGGAACAGGAACCCCCACTCTAGGGAGTTGAACGCCTTTGTGGCGTCGAGAAGTGCCGCAATTGCTCGGACATGTGGGTCTAGATAATGTAGTAAGCCGAATAGCGTCCGAAGGTTATGAGAGGTGGATCTTAACAGTATGAAACCGGATTGGTCAGGTCTATCAATGGGAGCAGCGGTAGGATTCCAGTGGCTAAGAGTTTGGTGAAAATGTTAGCATCCAAATTAATCAGGGAGGGAGGACAGTAAGAGTCAGGTTGGGAAGGATCTTTGTCTGGCTTTAATAATGTGATGATAATGGTCTCAGGCATGGACCTGGGAAGGGTGCCCAGCTTCATCACATCCTGATAAACCTCTAACAGTGATGGGAGGAGTAATTTTTTATATTCTTTGTTAAACCTGGCTGTTAAGCCATCTGCACCTGGTACCTTGTTTGCAGGCAACTAACCTATAACCTGGCGCACATCCTCTTCAGTGAACGAGATGTATAAATACTCATGATGTGCCCTGCTCAACTATAGTAATTCAATGGAGTCAAAGTAGTCACCCAATACAGAATCCTATGGGCTAGAATGTGATGTATAGAGTTGTGCATAGAAAGTTTTCATAGTGTCTAGAATAGCGGGTGGAGTGTGCACTGTTTCTCCAGTGGATGTGGTTAGAGCAGCTACAAAGAAGGAAGATCTGGGTGGGTGCAGTAAATTTACGAGCGTTTTGCCCGGCCTATCCCCCTCAACTACGTCGTGCAGAGGCATGCTTGTGAAGGAAGTGGTCTCATGTACTGCCTCATCTTGAAACTCTGTGAGTTTGCTACAAAGGTGCCCCATGGTTATGGAAGATGGTGTGGTGTGGTATTGTGTTTCCAGGGTGTGTAATTATTTCTCTAGCTTATATAGCCTGTCACGGATGTCGCGGATTACCCCTGACTGGCCGGCTATACAAACCCCCCAAATCACCACTTTAAATGTCTCCTAGAGCATGCCATCGGTTTCCACTGATCTTGTATATGTTCAAAACATTCAATGATTTGTGCCCTGATACCTTCTTGGAAAGCTGTATCTAGTAGCGCATTGGAGAGAAGGCGCCACATGAATGGCTGCCTGTAAGGATTGGGTACTGTGAGAGTTAAAATTACCGGGTCGTAGTCTGATAATGTGCATGTGTGATGTGCAGCCTCTGTGACCCAAGCGTGTGAGTATCTTGAAGTGAGCCTGAAATCTATCCTGGACCATGCTAGATGCTTATGCTTAATGCATAACCCTGGGCGTAGGACTAGGCTATGCTTGCGGAGCGTGCGTAGTTTGGGCTACTATGAGCTATGCGAATAGCACGTAGCACAGTGCAAAAAGGCATAGCGTATATGCCTTTTTTGGCTAGCCAGTGGTCCTCAACATCAAGTTGGCGACCGCGAACGAGCAAAATCAACATCCCGGCGAGACTTTTTCCTTGTTCGTGATCAGCAACATCAAGTTGCCAAACGCAAGCGTGGAAAATAAACCTCCCGGCGAAATTCTCAATGCACGGAGGTCTGGTTTCTCATTGCAAGTGGTCGCGTATGCTCGCGACCGCTTGAGATGAGAAACTATCAGTCCGCGTTGAGAAAGTTGCTGGTTGAGTACAAATCTACTCGAGCCTTCAGAAAACGACCGCTTGCACTGTGCAAGATGCCGTTTGCAATGATTGCACAGTGCGGACAAGCATCTGGCACTGTGCAATCAGTGCGAACAACATTTTTCCTACCGCACTACACAGTTTGCATAGTCACGCGTAGCTTGCGTAGTGCGAAATGCTCTTCGTGTAGCTATGCGTAGCGCCACTACGCAAACTGTGCCCTGGGTTAGTAATGCATGTGCCCTCTCGGGCATTTGGATGGAATACCTGCCATGTGTCAAGCAAGTGGTAGTCTGAGATTAGGCCTTTGAGAACTGCAGCTGCCTGTGGATGGTAAGTATGCGATTTTCCAGTCATGTCAACTGACAGCAGCAATACAGTATTGAAATCTCCCCCACTAGAGCAGTGCAGCGTATCCTAATAATTGTATGTGTTTTCATACCTGGTTGAAAAAGGAGGGATCGTCCACAATTGGACCGTAAATGTTTGCAATAACTACTTATTGATGAAAAAACTTCCCCAGGATTAACAAATATCTACCGTCTTGTGCCCTAACCACCTTCAACGTTTGCCAGGGGATATGCTTCTTAATCAGTGTCGTCACCCCACATGAATAATTTGAGTAGCTAGATGTGTGCACTTCGCTCCATCTAATGGATAACAGCCTGGATCGGGCAGTCTCTCTGAGGTGGGTGTCCTGTAGAAGGCAGATATCCACAGCGTGTTTGGTGGGATATGATTCTACCAGTTGGGACTTACGATGGTGATTGAGACCGCGCTCATTCTAAGTAATACAAGTTAGCTTGGACATTTGTGGAGAAAAATGCGAGGTTGTTGAACACTAAAAGTGAAACAACCACAGGGTTCTAGTACTTTGTGTTGTAACAACATAACCACCCACATGAAGTCTGCTGAAATGCTTTAACCTTACTGGATTCATCCAGCTGCAGCACTGAGTATGGATCCCGAAATTTGTAACTAAATATGTAAGATTGATTAACAATGTCAGTCAGTCATTATTGCGATTCTTCATCATAAAAGACAGAGTAAAATCAAATTAATATAAATTCCATCCAAGTTAAAATACACAATTTTCAAGATTCTAAAACATATTTCTGAATTCCAAAAATATCAGTTAATAAATAATCACTGGAGTCAAGCTATCCAGGCTGAAGAAAGCTGATAGCCAGAAACCGGTCCTTGGATGCTTGATTCCGGTCAAAAAAACAATGGATTTAGGCCCAGATCTTTCTTACTGGGGTGAATGTAAGACATTGTTCTGCATACTGTCCATCAACTGTGTTTTTTGCAATTTTCACCCCGAGTGGGCTGGGTATGCTCAGACGTGAGTCCCAGTCTCTCCACATCACTGGAGTCAAGCTATCCAGGCTGAAGAAGGCTGATAGCCAGAAACCGGTCCTTGGATGCTTGATTCCGGTCTAGGAAAGACATGGCTTGGTAGTTCGGGCTGGACTGTTCCCATGAAGCACAGGGTCAAGGCTGATTTGCATATAGCCATTGACTGACCTAGGGTGGTGTGGAGTGCAAATAAACGATGGATTTAGGCCCAGATCTTTGTACTGGGGTGAATGTAAGACATTGTTCTGCATTCTGTCAATCAACTGTGTTTTTTGCAATTTTCACCTTGAGTGGGCTGGGTATGCTCAGACGTGCGTCCCAGGCTCTCCCATCACTGGAGTCAAGCTATCTAGGCTTAAGAAGGCTGCTAGCCAGAAACCGGTCCTTGGATGCTTGATTCCGGTCTAGGAAAGACATGACTTGGTAGTTCGGGCTGGACTGTTCCCATGAGGCACAGGGTCAAGGCTGATTTGCATATAGCCATTGTCTGACCCAGGGTGGTGTGGAGTGCAAAAAAACGATGGATTTAGGCCAAGATCTTTGTACTGTGGTGAATGTAAGACATTGTTCTGCATTCTGTCCATCAACTGTGTTTTTTGCAATTTTCACCCCGAGTGGCTGGGTATGCTCAGACGTGAGTCCCGGCTCTCCACATCACTGGAGTCAAGCTATCCAGGCTGAAGAAGGATGATAGCCAGAAACCGGTCCTTGGATGCTTGATTTCGGTCTAGGAAAGACATGGCTTGGTAGTTCGGGCTGGACTGTTCCCATGAGGCACAGGGTCAAGGCTGATTTGCATATAGCCATTGTCTGACCTAGGGTGGTGGGAGTGCAAAAAAACGATGGATTTAGGCCCAGATCTTTGTACTGTGGTGAATGTAAGACATTGTTCTGCATTCTGTCCATCAACTGTGTTTTTTGCAGTTAATAAATACATATAAATTTACATTTTAAAACCATTTCTAAAAAAGTAATAAATATGTAAACAAGCAAGAGACTTAATTCATGTATTAAATATAAAAGAGACAAGGGTGAGTACTCTCCAGTCATGGGATAATTGCCAACTCCAGCCCCTACTTTCGATGGCCACAACTTGGATCTTTTATGGCTACTGTGCCCCCCCTTATTTATTACAAAGAACCCATGCCCAGCTCAAAAACTTAACAATGAAATCAAAACAAGCCAGGTGGAGTTTTACCTGGAGAGCACTAAGCTTACCAGATTTGAACAGCTACTTCTCTGGATATGGAACAAACAGCCAGAGAAATAATATGTACCGCAACAAACAGCAATAAACATTGACCCAACCAACCCACCCCCCACCCACACCAACCCCCAAACTAGGTTGTGTTTTCCCAATGAATCGACCCACTGTAACTGTCGCCACAGAACCTGGGGCTAAAGGCAATCATCCAGGTGGGGGCGTGAATTTGGCAGCATACTACCCTTCTACAGAAAGACAGGGTGGCCAAGCTTAATTGAACTAACAATATCTGATATCAAAGACAGGAAAAGCATCAAACGCTGTATGAGTCTGGACAGATTGGAGTGTTACAGGTGCAGATCAAAGGAGGCCACAATGGTTAGTCTTTATCGCTGAACTGACTCTGTGATGAAGAGTCTTTCTCTCTGACTTTTTCCTGATGCTTCTTGGCGTGTTACTTCAAATGAAGAAGGGTGGGGTGACACATGTCACCCCTAAACCAGTCGCACAGCAACCATTTCGCCATTTGGCTACTCCATCCATACACCTTATTTTTCCATTTTCCGAACATCTTTCATTTTTTTCACATTTCTCCGTATTTCTTATATTTTTCCATTATATGCACTTAACATCCGGGTTATATTCTGCCATTTCCCAGGTTTCTAATGCTTGAACCGTGCCCTCGGGACCTCAATTTCAAACACGATCAACGCAGTGGTTCGTCCAAGGCAATATTTATTTAAAATTCCAATGCATTTCGGGCACTTCGCTGCCCTTCGTCAGGGAACACTATAAACAACAACAGTAGCAAAGTATGAATTTCATGTTTTCTCATGACACAATAATTTAATTCATCTTTAAGTTTAAAATGAAAAAACACCACCTCGTAAAAAAATCATTATACAAGTTTTCAACGCCATCGATCACAGCTTTTGTGAATCATATGCTTTCAACAACGTTTTTGGTACTCTTGCCCAGTGGTTCTAAACATAGAAACTACGGACTCGTATTCTCCACCCCCATGATGTAACATCTTTTAGTCACCCCTCCTTTTTTCCTTTTTCTGTGACTACGTTTATTTACTGTGTTTTTTTACACTGTTACCTCAGTTCCTCTATCATTACATTTCTTGTGCTCACCAAAATTTTCATGTTTTAATTCACAAGTCACTTTCAATTTGGTCACATTCTATCTCTCTATTTCGCTACAGTGTCTCACACGTACCTGCCATGAACGCAATATATATAATATAATATATAATATGGAAAAATATAAGAAATACGGAGAAATGTGAAAAAAATGAAAGATATTTGGAAAATGGAAAAATAAGGTGTATGGATGGAGTAGCCAAATGGCGAAATGGTTGCTGTGCGACTGGTTTAGGGGTGACATGTGTCACCCCACCCTTCTTCATTTGATGCAAAAAGGTGTCATGAGGGGAGGCACTATAGCCAGGACGCACGCTATCAACGATGAACTCAGGATTAACAGAAAATGTAAAAACATGGATTTAAAAGAAGAGTAACAGGTGTGCATCCCACCCTCAGTTAGATTGTTATCTTGGCGTGTTACTTGGCAAACTTTAGAGCAGCACTGGCCTCGGTAAAGATCAGAGGTTTGCCTCCGGCCTGCACTCGGAGATTTGCAGGGTAGAGCATTGCATACTTGGTGTCAATTGTCTGGAGCAGTTTTGTTGCTGGGATGAACTCCCGCCTAGCCGCATGGACCACTTGTGTGAAGTCTGGGTAAAATGCTATGGCATTGCCTTGATATTGCAGCTCTCCCCTCTCACGCGCCAATCTGAGAACAGTGTCTCTGACCCTATAATTTAGTAAGCGGGCCAGGATCGGTTGAGGTGGGTGAGCTGGCGAGCTCTGCTTCTTGCACCTGCGCTCAATGAGAGGTCTAGAGCCCTGAGGTAACTATGAGCAGCATTTTTAGCACCTCTAAAAACAACTTGTTGCTCTCTACTGTAGAAGGACAGCAACCCTGAAACACATCTCTACAGTTAAACAGCACTGGCTGTGCTAACAATGGTGAAAATGCAAGACTTTTACTAACATGAGTGTTACCACTCACTGCATGTACCATTATGCATTTGAGCAAACAGAGGGTCTGATTTAAAAGCTCAGTTCACTGCTGGAACTTCACTGATTTTGACAGTCTGATAGCCCACTGGGCTTACCCATATCTACGAGGCCATGGAAAGCCACCCTACATGACTTTTCATGGCCTCGTAGATATGGGGTGAGGCAACGCAGCAGACGTTGCTGCATTACCTCACACTGCAATGTGGAGGCGTGCCATGGGCATTATGGTGGTTGTTCTCACATAACACCAATGCCATTTGACACATTCCTAGATTGACAACATGCTGAATACCTGGTTATGTGTCACAAAGCCTATGCCTTGCTAGGGTGACATAAGGCTTGTTTTTGTGAAGGCAGGTGTCCATTCCCTCACAAAAACAACCTGACTTCAATGCTGACACATGGTGCAAGGGTGCGTGCATTGGCACATAGCAGACATTTATGCGCCAGCGCTGTCAAAGAGGACAGAAATGCAACATATTTCATAGACATGGAACATTCCTGACCTTTTCTTTTGATGTAGGGTAGCGCAGCAGGAAGACTTGTGGTGCTGTTCACTATGCCAAAGTATTGTAGATGGGGGCCTAAGTCCTGGGATTTTAGGCAGTATGCATCCATCCTTCTTTGTTTATGCTGTGCATGACTACATGTTCACCCCAGTCACTCTTTACTTGAAGGACATGAAAACTCTGTGAATGGCTGCACTGGCACACTTACTCTTAGGGTTCCATGACCTCAGCACTCTCTTTTCGTTTGATGCATCACAGCGGATTAACACTGCAAAATATCCCAATGCGCACACAAGAACGGGATCTTTCCACATCCTTATCCCAAATGCACTACTGAGCACGTACCAAACTGGTTAAATCATTTCACTTCAGGTCTCTAAATTTCTTGCACCAACGACGTACTATACGTACTTCACTCCTGAATAAAACAAGCCTTACATTAAAAGGTGTTCATAACGTTCCCCACATTTTACTCAGTGGAGACTTAGTTGACTCCCTTGATTTGTTACTGAAACATTTTTATCGCTTCTTATCTATGTGCCAACTTAATGCAACCTCCTACCTCAAACCTGACTCCAAAGGTAAGCTTTGGCTGTTCAGTCCCATAACTCCATTTGAACTTAGACCTAACGAAGGAGGTACTTGACAGTTGGAGTAGCATATGGTTCTTCTGTTTCCAGAGACAGGAAACAATGGGGCATATTAGCAAGATCCTGCACATCTAACCTGGGCTTCTATTGGAATTCTATACCGCATATTAGCAAGCCCATTATCGATGTTTTAGTGGCGATAATTTTAACAAGGTTCTTGCTAATATGCCCCACTGTTGGCTAAAAGGAATTGACAGTCTGCTCTCAGTTCCATTGTCGCTGGACAACGTCCGTTATAACACTAGCAATAAACACGCGCTTCCATTAACTCCGTCACAGTACCTCTTTTGTTGTTTGCAGAAGATCTAACAGCCAGGACTTAAATATGCCTCCTTCGTATTCCACAATGATATATGCAAGAGGACATTAGCTAAGGAGACTGCAGTAAAAGTTTAAAACCACATTAATATGTTGAGTTTTTTGGGAGGGGTTATAGAAACTCAACTAAGTTAGTAAGTTAGGACTTCTTCAGAGATAGGGCAGCTTGAAAACAGCAGAATTGTACATAATAAAAAGTGTATGTATTAAACATTGTTTACAAGCAGATATTTCTTTGCAAAATTAATTTTCCTGCTTAAATTCTAGAGCTCCTGTGCATCATTGACATCCTTTTAACATAGCAGCAGAACACCTGCAACCTCAAGAGCTAAATTAATAAATTAGAAAAGGCTCATTTTCTATGACTAACAATTATATTGTCCTTATGTGACACACTTGTTTATCTGGAACCCGTCCCCTTGGTTTAATTAACGTGTTCCTGTATTTGGCAGATTCTTGATGAGTTTGAAAATAATCTCGTTATATGTTTTTATGTTTATTAGCAAGAATTCTGGTGTTTTATTCAGTTTTTAAACCCCTTTTCTGTTTATAATGTATTTCAAGCTTCCTCTGTGTTTGATGTACATCTCATCATTCAGGGCTATAAATAGCTACATAAAAACAAATGGAATTTTAGTCCAAAAGTATCATTGTCCCTGACGGGAGATGATGTGCCAGCCTAAATACATACGCTTTAAATAAAACAGAGACATACATCTTCTTTAATGGGACTGTACTCCCTGGGCTTGACAACATAAAGTGAGAAAATAGGGCCGGATCACAGTACATTTTTTGGCAGACGCTGTAAAATGTCCTTGGGTACTATTTTATGAAAAAGAGATGTGCGGAGGTGATCAAGTGTGACAAGAATATGTATACATATTTAAGCACATCACAGTTGAAATACAGCAATACAACAATAGTGTGTTTTTTTACTAACACGCCAAAATAAGCAATAAAACAACACATCATTGAACCAAAATAACCCAACAACACATTAGAGATCAGCAACAAAATGCAACAAAACAACAGCACAAAATAACAAACCAATGACAAGAAAAAACACAATACAAAAAAAACACATAAATATAACAGGGCATAGCCAAACTTCAACACAACAATGCAAAGACAAATGCACCAAAACAATACAACGCAAATCCACAAATGTACAACAGTTTTGTGTTAGGTTGTCTTTGTTCTGGTATTGTGGTGTGGCATTATTGTGTTTTAGCTGGTATTTTGTTTTTCTTTGTTATGTTTGTGGCACATTACTCTTTTGTGATGCTGCTGCACCCCAACTGCAATCTGTCAATTTAAACATGTGCAAATATTATTGTTTCACATCATGACCTGGACTAATTTGTTTTCATTATACAGTGGTAAAAGGTGTTTGCTCCAACCACGCACTTACTTATCACTTACTTGTAACAGTGCCAGTCAAAAAATCTTTTAAATTTGACTCCTTGATTTCAAAACACATTTGTTCCGGAGAAAAATGCATTTTTCTCAACTTGAAGGAAGATGATGCTTAGAACACTTAATATAAAGTGGCATTTTCAAACACATGGTTTAAAAACCAACTTCACTAAAAGATGTGTTTTAAATTCTGAGCTCAGAGAACCCGAACTCCAAATCTCTTTCTCTTCCCAATTGAAAGGTACACTTGTAAGAAGTTACAAAGCAGCTGCAATGCTAACCTATGGGAGAGATAATCCTTACAATAGTAAAAATCGAAATTGGCAGTTTTTCACTATCAGGACATGTTCAACACACCTTTAAATGTCCTATCCTTCTCATACACTGCACCCGGTTCATGGGGAATAACTTGTGCCTACCTTAGGGGCGCTTTCTATGTAAGAAAAGGGATGATTTAGTCCTGGCAAGTGGGTGCACTTGCCAGGTCGACATGGCAGTTTAAAACTGCACCCACGAACACTGCAATGGCAGGTCTGAGACATGCTTACAGAGCTTCTCATTTGGGTAACAGAACCAGTGCTGCAGACCCACTAGTTGCATTTGATTTACAGGCCCTGGGCACATACAGTGCAGTTTACTAGGGACATACCAGTAAATCAAACATGCCAATCAATATGCGGATGACATTGTACTCTGCAGTCAGACCCCGCTGGGCTTACAACGTTCCATCATGAAGCTCCATGAGTACATCAGTGCGCAGGGCCTGCAAATTAATTATAAAAAGACGAAGATCGTCTGTTTTGCTTCTCGTCCAGGGAGGAAATCCTTCAAATGGCACATCGCAGGCAACAAAATAGAGCAGACCTGCTCGTACAAATATCTGGGAGTAGTTGTCGATGCCAGGTGGACTCTGAAAGATCACCAACTGTATAGAAAGGCACAGGCAAATAAACTTCGTTTTGCCCTAAACATATTAAAAACGAAATTGAACTGTCCGTCCAAAGCGCACCTGTTGAAGGTGATAGCCGCCAAGTTCTTACCCTCGCTCACTTATGGTTCGGAATTGTATAGGGGTAAAGATGCAAATTTTCTGAACACACAGCAATCAGAGCTGTTCAAATATATCTTTAAGATTCCGAGGTTTGTATCTCAATCTCTGATTCGACTGGAATTTGGTCTATCAAATCAGCATCAAGTCGGACAAGCGGCTATTCTAAAAACATGTTGGAAACTAAGACCAGCCCAAGAGAACACGCTTATGGGCCTCTGTTGGATTGAGATGAACAACCAGACCAAGTTGAAAAACGCTTGGAAACCAGTATGGGAGAATGCCGTTGCAAGTCTTAAGTTGGAAAAGGCATGGAATACAAATCTAACCTTTGCGGCTTTCAAAAAAGTAACCAACGGAGCAGCAAAGCAAAGATCTTGGCTAATAGACTAAGCCTCAACAGCACAGAAAAAACACAGTTGGACGGTCCTGGCCACGTATGTGAAAATGGAGCCTCAACCGTATTTAGTAAATCACATATCCAACGCCGCCAAAAAAACCCTATTACAATTACGGCTGGGTATCACCATTTTAAAAGATCACACACCTCCATGAAAGCAAACATGGCCGTCCCCTGTCTGCAGACTATGTGGGCAAATGGAAGAATCAATGTTGCACATATTGTGCATCTGCCCATCTTTGAAAATTTTGAGACGTTATTATCTACTGCATTTATTTCGCCTTTTTCAGATTAGATCATGCCGCCCAGCTGTCATGCTAGCACTGAATAGTTACCATCTGCAGACAGCTTGTAGGGCCGCCAGATTCTGCCAAAAGGCATTGCTGCTAGTAGCGGAGACTGAGAAAAAAGATCACTGAACCCTCGAACTTGAATGCCCGAAGGGTTACGAACAGACTCTGAATCCCCTCTTACAAATATACCAAAAATATAGTCATTTTAGCAAGTTATCTTTTTGTTTTCTTTTTTAACGACCTGCTAAAGTCGTACATTTTATTCTTAAAACATGTGTTTTTATGTAACCGTATTGTAAAGGTTTTAATTACCTATATACAATAAAAAATTGACTTACTTTCTTACTAATGTATAACCAATCATAATCATAATTTCCATAGGGAGCACTTGCACTTTAGCACTGATCAATGGTCAAGTGCAAAAGTAAACAAACCAGCAAATATTATGTAAAGCATGCAGTCAAAAATACAGGTGGTAGAGGTAAAAAGACAGGGGAAGCCACCACGCCAAGGATGCCAGGTCCAACATGTGTCCTCTCCAGCTGAGAGTTCTCAACACTAAGGCCAAAGAATCTGAACAGACCATCAGAATTGGCTTGTTCTGCACCGGGAGGTGTTTTCCCATAAAGTCCATTCCCTGTAAGGAGATGGACCACTCCAACAGTTTTAGGTTCTCACCCCTCATCAGCATCAACCATCTGAGGGGCCCGTGGTGTGTCTGAACCCAGATGTGGGCTCCAAAGAAGTAGGGTCCTGGCTTCTTTACCACCCAGACAGGGCAAAAGCTTTCCTTTCAATTGCATTCCACCTGTTTCTGGGTAAGTAACCTCCTGCAGGCTACAGGTTGGTCCAGGCTCCAGTCATTTAGCTGTGTTAGGACTGCCCCCACACCATGCTCTGAAGCATCTGTCTGCACAACAAATTCCTTGGAGAAATGAGCGCAGTCGCCACATTCATGGCTGCTTTTAGGGCATCAAATGTGATCTGATAAGCCTCAGTCCAGGTCACTTTCCTGGGCTCCTTCCTGGAAGTCAGCTCAGTTACAGTTGCAACACTGGTGCCAAAGCCCTTGACAAATCTCCTGTAATAACCAGTGAGACCTAAAAAACCTCTCACCTTTATCAGGGTCTTGGGGGATCCCAAGTCAGAATGGTGTCAATCTTGGCTTGTAGGGGCGCCACCTGGCTGCTTCCTTCCTGGTGTCCCAAATACACCACCGGCTGAGGCTGTATCTGGCACTAACTGGCCTTGATAGTGAGACATGCCTTCTGCAGGCCCTTCAGCACTGCCTAGAGGTGATACAAGTGACCCTCACAACTGGAGCTGAACACTACAATGTCATCCAGGTAGGTGGTGCTGAAATCCTCCAGCCCTGCCAGGACCTGATTGACCAAACTCAGAAAGGTGGCAGGGGCGTTCTCCAACATGAAGGGCATGACACAGAACTGGAAGTGCCCCTATATTATTAGGAACGCTGACTTTTCTTTGGCCCCATCGGCCAAGGCAATCTGCCAGGACCCAGAAGTTAAGTCAAACGTACTGAGAAACTTGGCAGCTCCCAGCCAATCTATGAGTTCATCAGATCTGGGGATGGGGATGTGCATCAGTCTTAGTGACACCATTGAATCCACAGTAGTCCAAACAGGAGTTCAGGAAGAGGCTCACTCTCCTCTTCGATTGTATCATCTGTTGCCAAGTTCATGCTCAACTCTGACTGTTCATGGTGTGGCCCGAGGCAGTTCACATGTATGACTGTCAAAGGGTTCCTGGGAGTCTACAATTGATAATGTCCTCCTGGGGTTGAAAATGCTGTTTTGGCTTTTGCTTGCATCACCAGCTAGTCTGATCTGCCAGTAGCCAGCTGTCAAGTCAAATGTACACAAAAACTTGGCAGATGCCAATCTGTCAATGAATTCATCTGCCCTTGGTATTGGATGGGCATCTGTCCTAGTGAGAGAATTGAGGCCTCTGTAATGCACGCAAAACTTCATCTCTCTCTTACCATCTTGGGTGTGAGGTTTAGGCACCAGGACTACTGGACTGGCCCAAGGGCTCTCTGAGAGAGCTCATTGACTCTCAACTCCAACATCTTTTGGATCTTTGTCCTGACACAGTCCCTGACATGATCAGGTTTCCTGTAAATCTTACTTTTAACAGGCAGACTGTCCCCAGTGTCCACTTCATGAGTGCACCAGGTAGTCTGACTTGGAGTCATAGAAAACATATGTCTGTAGGACAGTAAAACTTGGCTGCAGTCCTGTTGCTGTTGGTCAGTGAGGCTGCCTGCCAAGGCTACACCATCAACTCAACCATCATCAGGGTTCTGAGAAAGCAGGTCTGGGAGAGGGTCACTCTCCTCCTCCTGTCCCTCATCTGTAGCCATGAGCAAGCCCATGTCTGCCCTGTCAACATATGGTTTCAATCTGTTGACATGAAGCACCCTGTGGGGGCTCCTGGGAGTTCCAAGATCAACCAAATAGGTTACCTCTCCCTTTTGCTCAACAATAGTGTGTGGTCCAGCCCATTTGTCTTGGAGAGCTGCTGGGACCACTGGCTCCAACACCCACACTTTCTGTCCTGGCTGGTAAACAGTCAGCACTGAACATGGGCGAATTTTGCAGATCTGCGGTCCGCGAATCCGCGAGAAATCACAAAAAATCTGCGAATTCACAGAGTTTCCCGTGAAATCGCAGATTCTTTTGCGATTGCACTATACTCAACTTGAGTACTTGAGTACTTTCTACTGGCTAATAAGTAAGTGGTACCACGTTGGCTAAATGTATAGTGCTTTTCCTACACTGCAGCTGCGTAAAGGGCCAGATGATTTTTCCCCAGTGACCATGTGTGCCTGTAACTTTGCCACTGCTCCAAAAGGCGCAGAGGTCCCTTGAGTGAGCTGTCCATCATAGTGGGGAAAGGGCGGGAAGATGTTTCATACCGCTAGTGTGTGGTGTGCGGGGCCAAATGGGAGGAGCTTCTATACATGTTCACATGTCCCATGTGAATAAAGGGTCAGAAAGCGACCAGGGCATCATATGAGGAGAAAGCAGCCTCCTGGTAACAGCCACACGAGGATCACGCTCGAGAAACTCATGGATGCAAAGACATCCCCTTAGTATTACTGCTAATTTTCGACGGCAGAGACTGGGTTAAAGGCAAGCACACTTGCCCAGCCTCGACTGTGCTAATGTTTTTAGGGCTGATTAAAACGTTACTGAATTTGAGCTTCAACTCGGGCACCTGCTTTAATTATATCTGTAACTGCTTCCTGTTGAGGTTTAATTTTTGAGACAGGAGCCTCGTGCCATACTTGTAACTATTCTCTGACCCTGCTTCGAGGGTCAGAGCAGGGTCAGAGAATAGTTGCAAGTAGGAAACAAGGCGCCGCTCAGGAAGCACCTTCAGCGTTACAGCAGGTGCCCAAGTTGAAGTTAATTTCTTTGTAACCATTTTGTAAATGGTTACAAAGAAATTAGCTTCAACTTGGGCACCTGCTGTAACCCTGTAAGTGCTGCTTTATGAAAAATTTGTCCCGCTCGCGGATTCGCGGATTTTTCTGCAATTTCGCGAGATTTGCGGATCGCCAAATTGCAGAAAATCCTCAAATTCCGCGAGCGGAACACATTTTCGGCTCACACTTAGTCAGCACAGCCTTTTGGTCATGCCAGGCTTTCTGTAATTCCTGGCTAGCCTCAAGGTTTTTGGATGCCTTTTTCATATATTCAGCCATCCTGGAGCAGAGACCAAGCACATAATCCACAATGTCTTGTTTTCGAGGTTTCAGAGGTAACTTCCATCCCTCCTTCACCAGACAAAGGGGTCCCCTACAGGATGCCCAAACAGTAGTTCAAAAGGGCTGTAGCCAACCCCCTTCTGTGGAACCTCTCTGTAAGCAAACAAAAGGCAGGGCAGCAGGATGTCCCATCCTCACCTAAGCTTTTCAGGAAAACCCTTGATCAAGGTCATGTTGAATCTGTCCACCAGACCATTGCACTGTGGATAATAGGGTGTGGTGAACTTGTAGTTCACTCCACACTCCTTCCATATAGCAGTCAAATATCCAGACATAAAGTTTGCACCTCTGACTGAGACAACCTCCTTTGGAAAACCAACTCTAGAGAAAACTCCCAGGAGGGTTCTTGCCACAGCAGGTGCTGTTGTGGTCCTTAGGGGAATAGCTTCTGGGTATCTGGAGGCATGATCCATTACCACAAGAATAAACCTGTGCCCAGAGGCTGTTTGGGGATCCATTGGTCCAACAATGTCAATCCCTACTCTTTCAAAGGAACCCCCACCACGGGTAGTGGTATTAGGGGGCCTTTGTGGTGCCACCTGTGTTTCCACAAGCTTGGTAGGTGACACAGGAGCGACAAAACTCCTTGGTGTCTGACATGTGGGGCCAGTGAAAGTGAGGGACATGCCTGTCCCAAGTCTTGTTCTGGCCAAGATGTCCTAAAAGGGGAATATCATGGGCTAGTGTGAGAAGGAAGCCCCTGAATGCCAAAGGTATGACCAAGCTCCTGGAAGCACCAGGCTTGGGGTCTCTAGCCATCCCAATGGACTTTGTGGGTCCCACTAGCACTCCCAGCAGCCTCAGCCGCAGCTTGCTGTCTGAAGGGTTCAAGAAAAGGGCGGTCCAACTGCGCCTGCCTCAGATCTGCCCTGGAGGGTCCCCCTGTCCCAAGAAACTCAACCTGATCATGCTCAAGCTCTTCTAGGACAGTTTCCTCCTGGGTCTCACAATCAGCTTCCTGAGAAGGCTGATCCTCTTCCTGAGGCAAGGGGGAAGGCACTGCCTTAACCCTACTGCTTCTTATACTGGTAGGCAACCAGTCCATTATTTCAGGATCCAGGGCCTATTCAGTGTTGCAATTTTTGACCTGGTCACAGCAAGGGCATGTGCTGATAT